>NC_064618.1:348275292-349756542 GCF_023898315.1 Schistocerca nitens | reverse complement strand
TAAAACATGTTTTAATAGTAACTTTTGTGGTATAGCTACAATGAGACAGCCTTTTCCGTAGCACAACAATACGTTACATTATAGTACTTTCTTGATCACGGTAAGGTACGTAATAACTACGATATCTATACGCAAAGAATTTCAGTTTCGTTTATGATGAGGTAAGTACATTGACTTCAGCAGAACTTTGCTTACAGAGGACGATAACTACGACACTCCCACAGAATTATCTTACAGCAAGACGCACATTTAGCGCTACAGGACACGCATTTGAGTGATTAATTTTGTACTTGAACCATTTATTTTTCAAGATTTTTGAATTACAAAGAAAGTTTTCCGTGATACATTTCACTCTATTGCTGTAATCTGTAACACCTGAGGGTATAATTACATTAATCCTCAGGGGATACACGCTTACTTTGTGTATCATGTGTTTGGCAAGCACAAGGAGCCCTAGCTAATAGGGTCTTTGCTTACACAACTTTACCCATCGGTACCATATTACTCTAACACATAATTACACACCTATCTGATCATTTAACTCAGAGAGACAAACATTTTTTTTACTACGTCAGGGACACATGTTTACGTAATTACACAGTTGGATAACTTCACACTTACGAAATTGTATTTTGTCTGTACTTTGTGAATTGTTCATATATTTTTCGGAACCATTGTGATACTATGAGAGCTTTGAATGATGTATTTGGTAAGGGAACTTGATTTTTAAAGTATGTTTGAGGTAGATTAAACTACTGAAATGAGCAGAGAATTTTTTTAGGTTTTGAAATTATTGAATAAAGCTACGACGTATTTGAGATTTGACTGATGTGTTATGATATTACGATGACAATGTGTATTATGCTGTTGAGGTACGTTTATGATCAATAAGCTGATGCTATATGATAAATTTGATTGTGCTACGTATTTATTATGATGAAATGTTGAAGTGTCGATGCAAGATTGAAGTGTCGTCGAATATGTATATGAATAATAAAGTAAGGAGTAATGAATAGTGGTTAGGGTCTCTGATATGTGAAAAAGGATGTTGGAAACCAAGAATCTTACTTTAAGAGTTATGAAATGTTTGTAAATGGGTGAATGTATCACAATGCCAGCGAAAATTTTTTGGACACTGTTATATTCATAGGATTTTGTTTCTGCACATTTGCAACGCAAATTCTCGACCTGTGAAAATTTTTATATGAGACTATCACTGTAGTGCAAACTGGTGTCGTAAATATTTCGGTAAGAGGCTAAGTGACCTTGACGTAATGCGTTACGGGCGACCAGCTGTGCGAGTCGCCTGGAGAAAAGCCATTAAGTAAAAAAAAATAAGAGAGACCATTAACCTCGCTATTGACATTCCTTTGTAGAAAGCATCGCAATTACGACACGCTCAAACTTGAAAACAAATGATTACACTGTGGAGCTCTTAATTTCTGATATTTACTAAAATGCCTAATGAAATGATGAGAAACATTTTACATCTATTGTCTTTCTAGTTGAGAGATTTTTTACTGCATTTGGAGACGCCATTTGCCTAGTGAATTACGTTCCACACCTTGCCTTACGTATTTATTTGCTCATTTTGTTTAATATCTAGTTTCTAGCTGCACTGCAGGATTGGTTAAAATATAATTTTATAGATGTACTAATATAGATATTTTATGCCTACAGATCCAGTAAATAATAACTTTATGATCTACTTCACAGGAATTGCATACATAATTTTTGTCAATGACTGGTAACTTTTTAGTAGTGTAAGTTAAGGTGATGCATCACTCTAGTATTAAGATGTGACATAGGTATTAAACATGGCCACTTTTACTGTAATATTTTTTCTGCTTGAGCTTTGTCATGTTTAGGTATAAGTTATTGCATTTGCTGCTGCTGTTTGCCAGGCATAGTGCTACTAAATTTCAGTTTGTATTACTCTGTTAAGCCAGATTTACTACTGATTTATTTTTCTTGTTGCTGCAGATTGGCTCATATCAGTGATAATGTTGCATTTGCTTGCTGCTTGCTTTGCCATTTTGCATTTTTTGTCATTGCTGTTTGTGTTAATTGTTTTGTGCTGCTGCATTGCCTCGTCCCTTAGTTTAGCATCTGAGCTCAGTAGATTTAAGTTAGCTTAAGAGGGGGTAGACTATATAAGAAACTGACTATGGGGAATAGGGAAAGAAAGCATTGAGAAGTTATATGAAAAAGATTTGGGCCAAAAGGAGTATTGTACAATGAGAAATAATTATTTTGAAAGAAATAGGAATAGAATACAGAAAGGAGGTATAGATAGGACTTTTTTGGAATAATGATGAATGAAGGGAGATCTCCAAGAAGTAAAGAAAGTTTTGTTTGCAAAATACTGCAGTAAAACAAACCCTGTCCTTTCCTTTTGTATTATTCCGCTATATGTTTGTGTACCCTTGTGTATTTGTGTTTTTCCTGTCTTTATGTGTTTATCTGATACGATTTATGTTGTAGAATTTTTCTAATGCTCAGCTACATTCACTATGATGAGGAATACTGTTATCCTCAAATATAATTTGCATTAATAATATGTTATTTACTTTGTAAAGATGTTTAGACATTATTAATTCTGTTCTGCTTCAATGCTCATACGTGAAATTAATGTTTCGAAAACTATTCTCATTACTTTATACATTTACTTTTGTTATAATTCCTGTAACACTGATGTATACGTTATTTCGATTCTTTTGTAAAGCCCATATTACTGCAAATGCTATCTGTATTGTTATGTTCTTTAATGATGTATTTTGTACCTTTGTTATTGTATTCTCATGTTATAAAATTGTAACTGACACCTGTTCATCAAATTAAGTAACTTGTAAGCATTCATTTCACTGCACATATTTCTGTTAGTCATAGTATATGCACAAGATGTGAAAAAAAGAGGACTGTTAGTGTTTGGACGTGTGTTAATAATTCAGCAAGGGACTGATTAACAGCATTGTTCTAAGGACAATTCCAAAAACTTGGTGAGTGCACAAGTGGTGGTTTATGGACTTGCTATATTCCCCGCAAGACTCTTCAGTGGTGTTTGTGCACCTGCACAGTCGCAACAGATGGCTGCTAGCCATCTCTACAAGGACTACAGTGGGTCTATACCTTTGATGACTCACCAATACCATTATTTCTACAAGGACTGCAGTGGGTCTGCACCTCTGGTGGCTCACCAATACCATACTCTCTACCAGGACTACAGTGGGTCTGCTCTGTGATAACCTACCTACCAATATTCTTCAAAACTTCGACTGACTCTGCTGTGGGTTTGCTCTGTTGTGGCTCATTACCTGTCTGCATGTCAAGAGTCAGCACTGCCTTTCCGTTGGAAGGACAACACTACTTCTTCAAGACTGCATGGAATTCCACTACTTCCGTATGCATTCTCTTTTACTGCTCAGACTTTGAGAAGAAAAAAACACTGCAATTTTACTGTGATGAATGATCAGGACTGTCTTTATGGACTGTGAGAAAATTTGCATTTGCATTTGATATCTTTGTTATTGTAATTATGAAAAATTTTATCAAATCATTATTGGCCACTGCCCAAAACAATTTGCAAAATTTTTTGTGGGGAGCATGGGAGCTATGTAAGTAGGCTGTTTAGGTTTTTTTATTGGTAACGCCACGTAGCGCTCTGTATGAAAATCACTGGCTGTGCTGTGTGCAGTATGTGGCTGGTTTGCATTGTTGTTGGCTATTGTAGTGTTGGGTAGCTGGATATTAACAGCGCGTAGCGTTGCGCAGTTGGAGGTGAGCCGCCAGCAGTGGTGGATGTGGAGAAGTGAGATGGCGGATTTTTGAGAATGGATAATCTGGAGGTGTGTCCATCAGAAACAGTACATTTGTAAGAATGGATGTCATGAACTGCTATATATATTATGACTATTAAGGTAAATACATTGTTTGTTCTCTCTTAAAATCTTTCATTTGCTAACTATGCCTATCAGCAGTTAGTGCCTTCCGTAGTTTTAATCTTTTATTTAGCTGGCAGTAGTGGCGCTCGCTGTACGAGGTGCATTCAAGTTCTAAGGCCTCCGATTTTTTATCTCCGGACTGGAAAGAGATAGAAACATGTGCATTGTTTTAAAATGAGGCCGCATTCATTGTCAATACGTCCCAGAGATGGCAGCACCGTACGGCAGATGGAATTTTATCGCCAGCGGCGAGAATGAGAACTGTTTTAAGTACTTAAAATGGCGACATTTTCCTTACTTGAACAGCATGCAATCATTCGTTTTCTGAATTTGCGTGTGTGAAACCAATTGAAATTCATCGACAGTTGAAGGAGACATGTGGTGATGGAGTTATGAATGTGTCGAAAGTGCGTTCGTGGGTGCGACAGTTTAATGAAGGTAGAACATCGTGTGACAACAAACCGAAACAACCTCGGGCTCGGACAAGCCGGTGTGACGACATGATCGAGAAAGTGGAGAAAATTGTTTTGAGGGATCGTCGAATGACTGTTGAACAGATCACCTCCAGAGTTGGCATTTCTGTGGGTTATGTGCAGACAATCCTGCATGACGACCTGAAAATACGAAAAGTGTCATCCAGGTGGGTACCACGAATGCTGACGGACGACCACAGCTCAATGGAAGCACATAGATTCGCGTAAAACGTCAAATCCCCGAAATCGCTGCGGCCGGAAGAACATCCCGCAAGAACGGGACCAACGACGACTGAAGAGAATCGTTCTGCATGACTGAAGTGCAAGTCTCCCGCAAATTGCTGCAGATTTCTGCTGGGCCATCAACACGTGTCAGCGTGCGATCCATTCAACGAAACATTATCGATATGGGCTTCCGGAGCCGAATGACCACTCGTGTACCCCAGATGGCTGCACGACACAAAGTTTTACGTCTCGCCTGGGCCCGTCAACACCGAGGTTGGACTGTTGATGACTGCAAACATGTTGGCAAGTCTCGTTTCAAATTGTATCGAGCGGACGGACATGTACGGGTATGGAGACAACAACTTCATAAATCCACGGACCCTGCATGTCAACGGGGGACTGTTCAAGCTGATGAAGGCTCTGTCATGGTGTGGGACGTGTGCAGTTGGTGTGATACGGGCACCTCATACGTCTAGATACGACTCCGACAGGTGACACGTACATAAGAATCCTGACTGATAACCAGCACCCATTTATGTCCAATGTGCATTCCGAAGGACTTGGGCAATTCCAGCAAGACAATGCGCTAACGCGACACCCCACACGTCCAGAATGGCCCTAGGAACATCTTCTGAGTTTAAACATTTCTGCTGGCCACCAAACTTCCCAGACATGAACATTATTGAGCATATCTGGGACATTTTGCGTCGTGCTGTTCGGAAGAGATTTCCACCCCGTCGTACTCCTACGGATTTATGGAGAGCACTGCAGGATTCATGGTAGCAACTCCCTCCAGCCACGTCGTGTTGCGGCACTTCTACGTGATTGCGGTATTAGGCAGGTGTACCTTTTTTTTTTTTTTTTTTGCTCTTCAGTGTAGCTATAAACACATGTGCTTGTGTCACGACTTAATATAAAAATTGAATTGGAATTTATTGTGGTGCATATGATATCGCTTTCAAATTCAGTAATACCTTTTGTAGTACCTCAGTGTATAACAGCTATTTTCATAACATTTCATTTTATTGTAGAGTTATCTGCAGTATATTACTAAACCATCATCCGGTATCAGTTGCAGGCTGTCTACGAGGGCAGTTCAATAAGTAATGCAACACAATTTTTTCTCGGCCAATTTTGGTTGAAAAAACCGGAAATTTCTTGTGGAATATTTTCAAACATTCCCGCTTCGTCTCGTATAGTTTCATTGACTTCCGACAGGTGGCAGCGCTGTACGGAGCGTCTGTAACAGATGTGCGTTGCAAACAACGGGCAGTGATCGAGTTTCTTTTGGCGGAAAACCAGGGCATCTCAGATATTCATAGGCGCTTGCAGAATGTCTACAGTGATCTGGCAGTGGACAAAAGCACGGTGAGTCGTTGGGCAAAGCGTGTGTCATCATCGCCACAAGGTCAAGCAAGACTGTCTGATCTCCCGCGTGCGGGCCGGCCATGCACAGCTGTGACTCCTGCAATGGCGGAGCGTGCGAACACACTCGTTCGAGATGATCGACGGATCACCATCAAATAACTCAGTGCTCAACTTGACATCTCTGTTGGTAGTGCTGTCACAATTGTTCACCAGTTGGGATATTCAAAGGTTTGTTCCCGCTGGGTCCCTCGTTGTCTAACCGAACACCATAAAGAGCAAAGGAGAACCATCTGTGCGGAATTGCTTGCTCGTCATGTGGCTGAGGGTGACAATTTCTTGTCAAAGATTGTTACAGGCGATGAAACATGGGTTCATCACTTCGAACCTGAAACAAAACGGCAATCAATGGAGTGGCGCCACACCCACTCCCCTACCAAGAAAAAGTTTAAAGCCATACCCTCAGCCGGTAAAGTCATGGTTACAGTCTTCTGGGACGCTGAAGGGGTTATTCTGTTCGATGTATTTCCCCATGGTCAAACGATCAACTCTGAAGTGTATTGTGCTACTCTTCAGAAATTGAAGAAACGACTTCAGCGTGTTCGTAGGCACAAAAATCTGAACGAACTTCTCCTTCTTCATGACAACGCAAGACCTCACACAAGTCTTCGCACCCAAGAGGAGCTCACAAAACTTCAGTGGACTGTTCTTCCTCATGCACCCTACAGCCCCGATCTCGCACCGTCGGATTTCCATATGTTTGGCCCAATGAAGGACGCAATCCGTGGGAGGCACTACGCGGATGATGAAGAAGTTATTGATGCAGTACGACGTTGGCTCCGACATCGACCAGTGGAATGGTACCGTGCAGGCATACAGGTCCTCATTTCAAGGTGGCGTAAGGCCGTAGCATTGAATGGAGATTACGTTGAAAAATAGTGTTGTGTAGCTAAAAGATTGGGGAATAACCTGGTGTATTTCAATGCTGAATAAAACAACCCCTGTTTCAGAAAAAAAATGTGTTGCATTACTTATTGAACTGCCCTCGTATCTAACGGCTTCCAGGGAAACAAAAATTTTGTCTTCAGTGTATCATATAATTATTGGCCATTTAAAAATTTAAAATACTGTCATAATCCACTGACTGAAAGCTACAATCTTACGTTAAAGGTTTGACACGATAAGTGAAGTATGTCTTGAGTCATCATCCAGACTATATTCATCCCGTGTTTGAGGAGAGCACTTAGCTACTTCGAACCAACATTGCACATAATTCCACACCTTTTCGAAACCTTTTTTCGCTGACAGCCACAACCTCCTCACTTTCACAAAACAATGTAAGGCAGAAAGTTAATCGCTTTCTACATTTCCGCTGTTCTTTCAGAAAAACTTCAGCAAGAAGCGTGACATTTTGATTCATTACTTCTTTACTACTTACTCCATCTTAGCAAATGTCTGCAAACAATATTCACATATACCACTGAATGTACCTACATAATTACATCATTTTAAAATACATAGTTCAGGAGATATGCAGCGCAGGGTAGCCGCGCGGTCTAGGGTGTCCTGTCGCGGTTCGCGCCGCTACCCCCGTCGAAGGTTCGAGACCACCCTCGGGCATGGGTGTGTGTTTGTTGTCCTTAGCGTAAGTTTGTTTAAGTTAGATTAAGTAGTGTGTAAGCTTAGCGACCGATGACCTCATCAGTTGGGTCCCATAGAACTTACCACAAATTTCCAAATTTCAAGACATATGACGTAATAAACAATGTGTTGCATGGAAAACTATCGTTAGCTTAAAACGGAACAGTTGTTAAACGACTTCTAAAGCCGAACTATACATTTGGTAGGAAATCGTGTGATTTGAAATGATCAATTATCCTTATATACATAGCCTTTTCAACAACTTTTGCAAGCACTGATGACATAGAAATAGGTCTAAAATTATCTACATTATCCCTTTCTCCCTTTTTATATAGCGGCTTTACTACTGAGTACTTTAATCGCTCAGGAAACTGACCATTCCTAAAGGAAAAATTACAAGTATGGCTAAATACAGGACTAACATGTACAGCACAGTACTTTAATGTTCTGCTAGACACTCCATCATAACTATGAGAGTCCTTAGTCTTCAGTGATTTAATTATTGACTCAATCTCCCTCTTGTCTGTATCACAGAGGAGTATTTCAGACACCAATCTCGGAAAGGCCTTTGCCAAGAAAGTTACATGATTTCCTGTAGAAACTAAATTTTTATTTAATTCACCAGCGCCGGCCGGGGTGGCCGAGCGGTTCTAGACGCTACAGTCTGGAACCGCGCGACCGCTACGGTCGCAGGTTCGAATCCTGCCTCGGGCATAGATGTGTGTGATTTCCTTAGGTTAGTTAGGTTTAAGTAGTTCTAAGTTCTAGGGGACTGATGACCTTAGAAGTTAAGTCCCATAGTGCTCTGAGCCATTTGAACCATTTTGAATTCACCAGCAATGCTCAGAAAATTATTGTTAAATACTATACATGTATGTGATTTATCAGTAACAGAAATATTTTTACTACGAACTGACTTTATATCGTCGACCTTGTGCTGCTGACCAGACACTTCCTTCACAATGGACCATATGGTTTTAATTTTATCTTGTGTATTAGCTGTTCTATTCGCATACCACATACTCTTTGCCTTCCTAACAACATTTTAAGCACCTTACAATACTGTTTGTAATGGCCTACTGTAGCTTGATTGTGACTACTTCTAACATTTTGATATAATTACCGCTTTGTTCTACAAGATATCCTTATCCCACTAGCCAGCCACCTGGGCTGCCCATTACTGCTAGCACCCCGTTTAGAACGTTCTAATGGAAAGCAACTCTCAAAGAGCATGAGAAATGTGTTTAGAAAAGCATTGTATTTGTCATCTATGTTATCGGCACTATAAACATCCGGCCACTCTTGTTCCTTGACAAGGTTTAAAAAATTCTCTATTGCTGTTGGATTAACTTTCGTACATAGTTTGTAATTCAACATGACATTGGTTTGAGTACAAAAGCCTTTTAGTGTTAAAATTTGTCCATCATGGTCTGAAAGGCCATTCACCGTTTTACTAACAGAATGCCCATCTAGTAATGAAGAATGAATAAACATATTGTCTATGGCTATGCTACTGTTCCCCTGCACCCTAGTTGGAAAAAACACAGTCTGCATCAGATCATATGAATCCTTTATCTTGCACCATCATATACAAAATTAATATTGAAGTCACCACATATAACTAATTTCTGGTACTTCCTACAAAGTGAATCAAGAACCCTCTCTAGTTTGAGCTGGAATGCTCTGAAGATGGAGTTAGGGGACCTATAAACAACAACATTTAGAAGTTTAGTTTCACTAAATTCGACTGCTCCTGCACAACATTTAAATATCTGTTCAGTGGAGTGTCGTGATACATCTATGGACTCAAATGGAATACTGTTTTTTTACGTACATAGCCACTCCCCCACCCCGCACAGAACTCCTTGGGAAACAGCCAGCTAATCTGTATCCTGGTAAAGAAAGCCTCTGAATCGCCAAATTATTTAAGTGGTGCTCTGATATACCAATAATTTTAGAGTCAACATCTATAAGCAGTTCACTAACTTTATCTCTAATAATAACATTAGCGAACCTGGCAATGCTTTGCAATTACTTAACATGTGTAGGAACCGGATGTACGTTCTAATCTTCTCATCCCCCTCCCTGTCTGCTTCCTCTTACCCTTCTCTCTATCAATCTCCTCTTTCGCCCTCTCCATCTGTCTCCTCCTCCTCCTATGTCCCATCAACTCCTCCTCTCCCTCTCCCTATTTATCTTTTCGTTCACCTTCTATATGTCCATTTCTTTCTCGCCCCCCCCCCTCTGCCCATTTTCTCTTCCCCGCTCTTATTGAGCTTGAGTCTTAGTTAGTTTTATTGCCAACGAAATCTTGATTGAAAATTGAAGTCGCTTAAAATAAATGGGTAAATCAGTATTTTGCACAGTTTTAATCTGCAAACAGGTAGCATTACAAAATTTCGAACAATTCAGATTCTGTAGCAGTAATCTAATCATTAGCTGATAACTCATAAATACAACATTCCGCTTCCTGTTGAAACCGACTGTAAGGAAGAATACAAAGCAGCACATAGTTCAGTATACAATTTTTGTTGGAAATTACACACACCAAAAAAAGTTTTGCATCACCCCAGTTCGCAGAACTCCTGAACATGGACTTTGACTGTGGATACTGTATGACAGGCACAGTCACTCTGACTGTTCAGAGATGTAACTAAGCCCGCCCAAAGATGTAAACAACCATGCATGAGCAGCGCCTATTAGACGGAATGAGTCCGACAGCCGATCAGTTACAGTCCTTCCTTCAAGAAAATGGACACGGCTGTAGTTCAACTATGCCTAGACGGTCAATAGCGCGGTTCGATCGCGTCCGCATTGTTACTTTGTGCCAGGAAGGGCTCTCAACAAGGAAGGCGTTCAGACGTCTCGGAGTGACCCAAAGATACGTTGTTCGGATACGGAGGAGATATAGAGAGACAGGAACTGTGATGACATGCCTCGCTCAGGCCGCCCAAGGGCTACTACTGCAGTGGATGACCGCTACCTACGGATCATGGCTCAGAGGAACCCTGACAGCAACGCCACCATATTAAATAATGCTTTTCGTGCAGCCACAGAACGTCGTGCTACGACTCAAAATGTGTGCAATAGGCTGCGTGATGCGCAACTTCAGTCCCGACGTCCATGGCGAGGTCCATCTTTGCAAACACGACACCATGCAGCGCGGCACAGATGGGCCCAACAGCATACTGATTGGACCGCTCAGGATCGGCATCACGTTCTCTTCACCGATTAGTGTCGCATACGCCTTCAACCGGACAATCGTCGGGGACGTGTTTGGAGGCAACCCAATGGCTGAACGCCTTAGATACACTGGCCAGCGAGTGCAGCAGGGAGGAGGTTCCCTGCTGTTTTGGGGTGGCATTATGTAAAGCCGACGTACGCCGCTGATGGTAATGGAAGGCCCCGTGTACAATAACGTGAATACTGTCCTCCGACTGATAGTGCAACCATATCGGCAGCATATTGGCGAGACATTCGTCTTCATGGACGACAATTCGCGCCCCCCTTCTGCATATTGTGTGAATGACTTACTTCAGGATGACGACATCACTCGGCTAGAGTGGCCAGCATGTTCTCCAGACAAGAACCCTATCGATTTTGCCTAGGATAGACTGAAAAGCGCTGTTTGTGGACCACGTAACCCACCAACCACTCTGAGGGATCTACGCCGAATCGCCGTTGAGTAGTGGGACAATCTGGACCAACAGTGCCTTGATGAACTTGTGGATAATATGCCACGACGAATACAGGCATGTATCAATGCAAGACGACGTGCTACTGGGTATTACGGGTACCAGTGTGTACAGCAATCTGGAACACCATCTCTGAAGGTCTCACTGTATGGTGGTACAACATGCAATGTGTGGTTTTCATTAACAATAAAAAGGGCAGAAATGATTTTTATGTTGATCTCCATCCCACTTTTGTGTACAGATTCCTGGACTCTCGGAACCGAGGTGACGCAAAAGTTTTTTTGATATTTATATATATATAGTCTAATATGAAAGAATAGATACAGAAGAAAAAATTTGTCTAATGGTGTAAATGCTCTGTTGTTGTAGTCAAGATTGGCGGCGGGAAGGAAAGCGAAAATGCACGTTTGCACAGCACAGCATTATCTATCTTCAAAATGGTTCAAATGGCTCTAAGCACTATGAGACTTAACATCTGAGGTGATCAGTCCCCTAGACTTAGAACTACTAACTAACTAACCTAAGGACAGCACACACATCCATGCCCGAGGCAGGATTCGAACCTGCGACCGTAGCAGCAGCGCGGTTCCGGACCGTAGCGCCTAGAACCGCTCGGCCACAGTGGCCGGCATTACTTATCTCACAGTTAGTTTTAACAAGAAATCTGTACACTGCCGCTGAAAAAAATATATAGCCTGAACGTTTGTTAGAGTATCGTGTAAAATACGAAGTGAAACGTCCAACAACTTTTCGAGACTTTGACAACAAAGTTAGACAACGACACATCTTTATATAGTAGTACAGGTAACAAACAGCTTCGAAAATTAGTAAATGCATGGGTCACTCTGTAGTGGCACCCCTTTAGGGTGTGGTGCGTGTGTGGTAATGCCGTAGGTGGCGGGGAAACAGTGGAAACTCTGTGGACATTTTAACAATACAACTTTCTTATACCTTCAGTTCTACATGAGGCTGGCCGGCCTGCTGCCCCCGACGCTGAGTCCCAGGGAGGGATTCGGTGTCACAGCACCAGCCGCAGTCCGCCGCCCGTCTGAGGGGCGTGGGTGGAGAGCCGCCTCCACCTCCGCAGAGCGAAGAGCAGCGGGGCCGCCGCCTGGTGTGTCGCTCCGTCGGCAAGTGCCGCTGTCGCAGTCGTGGTGGCCTTACCTTCGCCGTCGGGCGCCGTCCAAATAGCCGACGCCAGCTGCACTGTCCAGAGCTCACAGCGAGAGGCGAGCCCGCCTCATGTAGAATTGCATATATAACAAAGTTATATTGCTAAGTTGCCCACAGCGTTTCCAATGATTCCACATCACCTACGACGTTATCAAACACGTACCACCCCCTACAGAGGTGCCACTACAGAATGGTTCATACAGTGGTCTAACACAATACAGTTGAATTTTAAGCAAGATGCTGCCTAAGAAACAGCATAATATGATTATCGCTTCTATATGTCGAGAAGCATCTGGATGATTAGATCATTATCTTCCCTGATTTCATTGTTGTTGTTGTGGTCCTCAGTCCTGAGACTGGTTTGATGCAGCTCTCCATGCTACCCTATCCTGGGCAAGCTTCTTCATCTCCAAGTACTTACTGCAACCTACGTCCTTCTGAATCTGATTAGTGTATTCGTCTCTTGGTCTCCCGCTACGATTTTTGCCCTCCACGGTGCCCTCCAATGCTAAATTTGTGATCCCTTGATGCCTCAGAACATGTCCTACCAACCGATCCCTTCTTCTAGTCAATTTGTGACACAAACTTCTCTTCTCCCCAATCCTATTCAATACCTCCTCAATAGTTATGTGATCTACCCACCTAATCTTCAGCATTATTCTGTAGCACCACATTTCGAAAGCTTCTATTCCCTTCTTGTCTAAACTATTTATCGTCCATGTTTCACTTCCATACATAGCTACACTCCATACGAATACTTTCAGAAACGACTTCCTGACACTTAAATCAATACTCGATGTTAACAAATTTCTCTTCTTCAGAAACCTTTCCTTTCCATTGCCAGTCTACACTTTATATCTTCTCTACTTCGAGCATCATCAGTTATTTTGCTCCCCAAATAGCAAAACTCCTTTACTACTTGAAGTGTCTCATTTCCTAATCTAATTCCTCAGCATCACCCGACTTAATTCGACTACATTCCATTATCCTCGTTTTGCTTTTGTTAATGTTCATCTTATATTCTCTTTTCAAGACACTGTCCATTCCGTTCAACTGCTCTTCCAAGTCCTTTGCTGTCTCTAACAGAATTACAATGTCATCGGTGAACGTTAAAGTTTTTATTTCTTCTCCATGGACTTTAATACCTACTCCGAATTTTTCTTTTGTTTCCCTTACTGCTTGCTCAATATATAGATTGAATAACATCGGAGAGAGGCTACAACCCTGTCTCACTCCCTTCCCAACCACTGCTTCCCTTTCATGCCCCTCGACTCTTATAACTGCCATCTGGTTTCTGTACAAATTGTAAATAGCCTTTCGCTCCCTGTATTTTACCCCTGCCACCTTTAGAATTTGAAAGAGAGTATTCCAGTCAACATTGTCAAAATCTTTCTCTAAGTCTACAAATGCTAGAAACGTAGGTTTGCCTTTCCTTAATCTTTCTTCTAAGATAAGTCGTAAGGTCAGTATTGCCTCACGTGTTCCAATATTTCTACGGAATCCAAACTGATCTTCCCCGAGGTCGGCTTCTACCAGTTTTTCCATTCGTCTGTAAAGAATTCGTGTTAGTATTTTGCAGCTGTGACTTATTAAACTGATAGTTCGGTAATTTTCACATCTGTCAACACCCGCTTTCTTTGGGACTGGAATTATTATATTCTTCTTGAAGTCTGAGGGTATTTCGCCTGTCTCATACATCTTGCTCACCAGATGGTAGAGTTGGTCAGGACTGGCTCTCCCAAGGCTGTCAGTAGTTCTAATGGAATGTTGTCTACTCCCGGGGCCTTGTTTCGACTCAGGTCTTTCAGTGCTCTGTCAAACTCTTCACGCAGTATCATATCTCCCATTTCATCTTCATCTACATTCTCTTCCATTTCCATAATATTGTCCTCAAGTACATTGCTCACAGCGTTTTCAATGATTCCACATCACCTACGGCGGGCGGTATCACACACGTACCACCCCCTACAGAGGTGCCACTACAGAATGGTTCATACAGTAGTCTACCACAATACAGTTAAATTTTAAGCTAATTGCTGCCTAAGAAACAGCGTAATATGATTATCGTTTCTGTGTGTCGAGAAGCATCTGGATGATTACATTATTATCCTCCCTGATTTCATAGCAAGCTTCAAACACTGAGAGACCTCTTCTCATTTATTTTTCATTCAACATTGGTTTAATTACATGTATTTTGTCGGATGAAGAAGATTTCCTTGTCTTCGGAACGCCTATATTGAAGGACACTTACTATTTCATAAGTTCATAGGGAGAGCTATGTAAAACAATTCTTTATATCAGCTCCTTTCTATCTTTATTTGCTTCGACTATCAAGTTGAGAGTCTGTGCGCATCATAGTAACATTCTGATCATTCATAATTTTCAATTGAGGACAATGTATGACGATACCGTCCTTTTTTTTGTTTCTTAGTATCCTGTGAAACTTGCAAGATCAGCATTAAAAATTATCTGCTGATATTCAGTGTTATCATTCATATACGTGGCAGACACTTTCACTGTCAAAACGTGCCATATTACTAATTCTCCCCGGCTTATCTCTGTCAGCGGCCGCGGTGGACGAGCGGTTCCAGGCGCTTTAGTCCGGAACCGCGCGACTGCTAGGGTCGCAGGTTCGAATCCTGCCTCGGGCATCGATGTGTGTGATGTCCTTAGGTTAGTTAGGTTTAAGTAGTTCTAAGTTCTAGGGAACTGATGACTTCAGATGTTAAGTCCCATAGTGCTCAGAGCCATTTGAACCATTTGATATCTTCGTCCTGTCGTGTCGGCGACGATGTTATTGTAGATTGTAGGTGAAGGCAGCTGTTGCTCGTATTACGAACTTGCGATGTCCAAGACGTATGAATGCGTTCAGATGAATCTGAGAGTTGATAATCTAAATCCATTTTTTAAAATATCTCTCATCTTTGACTAAACATTTGACATTATGAAGAAAAGAACGGGATTACTGTATATAACTGTTTCTACCAGCTGTATCAAAAAATCTTGATACGGACTCAGAGACTGTGACACGGTTATTGTTAGAGTGCAGGAGAGTCTTTATCTCGGTGCATTGTCTATTTAACAGCGCAGTGACGTCAACCGCAACATCTGGATCACGCTATCTTAATTAGTAATGACGAGTTTCTTTCCCGGCAACTTATCGCGCAAATGTCGCCTCACTGACGCAGAATCTGCCATGCAGTTCTTAGCGGATGGCTAAAGGCACACATTTTGCATGCTCCTCACCACACTGCATACATTCTTTTTAAAAGAATGATTAAATTCCAAAAATTATACTTTCTTATCGAGAGCCGTTAGTTAACAGTGACTGATGGGAGAAGATAAAAATGCCATTATCATGAAAGTGGCAGTTGTCTCAATTTATGTTAAAAACACCAAGAAAACGTGTGATTGAGTCCAACAAATAGCGGTATTCCTCATTTTTGGATAATAAGATAAAATGGAAAGTAAATCAAAAGCCACAAAATATGTGTGCTAACTATCACAGTTAAGCCAAACTAAATAAGGTTTCCCGTGGTATTCACAAATCACTCATTTCCAGATCACTGTGCAACACCTTGTAAAATACGAAAAACACAGAACAGCTCTTAAAAAATGGTTGGGACCCAACTTCATTAGCGACGAGGTAATAAAACCGAATGTACACGGTACACTGTTGCTTCTCTAAACTAGTTATCATCATAAATTGAAGTATTTTATTTCTCATCTTTTCTACGTAAGTTTCGGACCCTTGCTTTGGCTCTAATCACAATGTAACAGTAGCCTCTCTGTTTGATTTCATGTGATATGACCAAGTAAAGTTACACGAAAGAGCCAAAGAAACTGGTACACCTGCCTAATATCGTCTAGCCTCCGAAGGACGCAGAAGTGCCGCAAGACGACACGGCATAGACTCGACTACTGTCTGATGTAGTGCTGGAGGGAGCTGACACCATGAATGCTGCAGGGCTGTCCGTAAATCAGTAAGAGTACGATCGGGTGGAGATCTCTTCTGAACAGTATGTGGCAAGGCATCCCAGATACGCTGAATAATGTTCATGTTTGGAGAGTCTGGTGGCCAGCAGAAGTGTTTAAAATCAGAAGAGTGCTCCTGGAGCCACTCTGTAGCAATTCTGGACGTTTGGGGTGTCGCATTGTCCTGCTGGAATTGCCCAAGTCCTTCGGAATGCACAATCGACATTAATGGATGCAGGTGACCAGACAGGATGGTTACATTCGTGGGACCTGTCAGAATCTCATGTAGACGCATTAGGTGTCCAGTATCACTCCAACTGTACACGTCCCACACCAATGCAAAACCTCCACCAGTTTTAACAGCCCCCTGCTGACGTGCAGGGCCCATGGATTCATGAGGTTGTCTCCATACCCGTACACATCAATCCGCTCGATACAATCTGAAACGAGACTCGTTCGACCAGGCAACATGTTTCCAGTCATCAACAGTCCAATGTCGGTGTTGATGGGCCGAGGCGAGGCGGTAAGCGTAGTGTCGTGCAGTCATCAAGGGTACACGAGCGGGCCTTCGGCTCCGAAAGCCCATATTGATAATGTTTCGTTGAATGGTTGACACGCTGACACTTGCCGATGGCCCAGCACTGAAATCTGCAGCAATTTGCAGAAGGGTTGCACTTCTGTCACGTTAAACTATTCTCTTCGGTCGTCATTGGTCCCGTTCTCGCAGGATCTTTTTCCGCTCGCAGCGATGTCGGAGATTTGATGTTTTACTGGAGTCCTGATATTCACGGTACACTCGTGAAATGGTCGTACGGGAAAATCCCCACTTCATCGCTACCTCCGAGATGCTATGTCCCATCGTCGTAGGCCGACTCTA
Source organism: Schistocerca nitens (assembly GCF_023898315.1). Classification (NCBI taxonomy): domain Eukaryota; kingdom Metazoa; phylum Arthropoda; class Insecta; order Orthoptera; family Acrididae; genus Schistocerca; species Schistocerca nitens. The sequence continues at coordinate 349,739,177 of NC_064618.1, read as the reverse complement.
ACATCACGTTCGAACTCATTTAAATCTTGATAACCAGCCACTGTAGTAGCAGTAACCAATCAAAAAACTGCGCCAGACTCCTGTTATCTTATGTAGGCTTTGTCGACCGCACCGCCGTATTCTGCCTGTTTACATACCTCTGTGTTTGAATACGCATGCCCATACCAGTTCATATGGCGCTTCAGTGTAGTTGTCTAGTTAAAACAGTGATAATATGGACATACTATAAATCAAGTAATTTTGAAATGAATCATTATCACTGAAAAGAACTGCCGTCGACAATGTGATCACTAAAGATACGGCCTCTCTGAAAACCTGTACTTCGTTTAGCAGAGCTGTAAGTACTGATTAACAGACGCTGGCCCGCCTTGATTTTATAGCTTTGAAGTTCAGGGCGGACTCAATAAAATTTGCTAGAAAATATTTTTAAGTCTGACACAATATACGATGTTCACAGAATGATGTAGCGCAGTGATAAAACACTGGTATCACAATCGGGGGAAGGAAAATGGGGGGGGGGGGGGCAGTGGCTCAATTCCCCATGCGGCCATTCAGATTCAGGTTTCCCGTGGTCTCCCTAAATCACTTAGGCAAATTCCGTTGTGCCCCATTCTTAACAACCATCTCGTCAATGCAACATTAAACACTTACACCTTTACGAAATACAATGATGAACCAGAACATTATGACCACCCGTTTAATAGCGAGTTCATTCATCTCTGAAACGAAAATACAGTTGCGATTCTGCGTGCCATGGATTCTACAAGTTCTTGTTAGCTTTCCGGAGCTACGTGGCACCAGAAGTCTACGTACGTAGATTATGGGCCGGTGGTTTGTGGGCATGGGGCTGATGCCAAGACAGTTTCCCAGATTTGCTCCATCACGTTCATATCAAGAGATTTTGGTGGCCAAGACATCGAAATGAGTTCATTATTGTGCTCCTCAAACCACTGTAGTACGATTCTAGCCTTGTGACATTGACACTTATCCCGCTGTAAGATGCCATTGCCCGTCGGAGAGCCACCAAGCCTGAAAGGATGCAAGTGGTCCGTTATAATGTTCACATAGTCCATAGCTATCATGGTGCCTCCGATTACTACCACAGATCCCTTGGAAGTACAGGTATACATCCTCCACAGCATAATAATGAATCCACCAGCCCGTGTCCGTGGCGCGGTGCATGTTTCTAGCAGCCAATCGCCTGGATGATGTATCCGAACACAACCACCGCCCTTGTTAACAAGAAATGTGATTCATCCAACCAGGTGAAACGTTTTCATTGATAAAGTGTCCAGCCTCGATTATCATATGCGCAGTTCAATAGTAATTGACGACTTCAGCAACTCAACATTGGAAAACAAGGGATACGCCTGCTGCAGTGGCCCATGTTCAACAATGTATGCTGAATGATGTGCTCCGAAACGCTTGCACGTGCAACAGCGCTGTAATCTGTTGTCAAATACGGCACAGACCACTGTCTACCTTGCTTTAAAGAGCGGGCAAGCCTCAGGCCTGCACGTTCTGTGATGATCAGTATATGCCCAATACTTTGTCACCTAATCGTGGTTTCACCGTTCTTCAACTATAGGTGTTCACGAAGCGAACAGCCGGCCAGTTTTACTGATTCTAAGATGCTCGTTCCAAATACTGGGCCTATAACAAACTCCCTTCCACAGAGTTCCTTATGTCAGTGGATTCCCCATTTACGGGGCGTATCGTTGCTAGAATGGTTTCTCATTTACCTCTGTTCCATTTTCTTACTGCGTCGTGAGCCGCGACAAAACCAGGTGGCATTCAATCTCGCGATGGCCAGTGGTCATAATGTGCATCTTAATGTTTTCGCGGCGCAATAACTGATCCATTAAATTTCTGGAGTGCAGCCGCATAAACTCTGTTCTTTTTCTTCTAATATTTCGGCCGTACAGCTTTCGGCCATTTTCAGAGTGAGCGAACGGGTATTCTCCACAACAGACACTTACGGTGCTACGAATAAAATTTATGGTGGACATAAAGAACGATGAAGAAGACACAGAACGATCCAAATCCATGGCCGTCCTGCCTTATATGTGAATGCGGTCGTTAAAAATAGATCGGATCCTCACCAAGCACAAAGTTAAAATGATTCTTCGTCTACACCGAAGACAACAGCACTTTTGAGTCCCTTCGAAGATTAACTGATGCTCCGCAAGGCTGGAGTTTAGAAGCAAGTGTGATCTCGGCTGTTACAACCCAAGCACCGCATCGACGCCGGTCACTCTATGCAGTACGAAAATGTCGAAATTCTAGCATCGATTTCTTCCGCGCAATCACTTCAGGTGCGGCCAAGTCGTTTTCTGGCGCATCCACGGGCTTGCTCCAAGCACGGTGCCCCACTCGCCACCTTTCCTCGTGCCGCTGCTAACTCAAGACTACCATCACTGCTCGTCACACGCCGTCTCGCCCACCACATTCGCACCACAAGCCTCTCTGGCAAAGAGATTCCACACAACCAGCAGTTCCACCAGAGAGGCACAATGTCGAAAAACACGAGAACTTTGTGAAAGGTTTCGGCGAAAGGCACACAAGGAACCGGCTGACAGCAATCGCAGATTTTCCATCATTCACACAGCGGTTCTCGAATGACTCAGTTACCCTAGAGGGGAGGTCTATCGTCGAGGAAGCGAACGGTCAGTAGAAGGTAACGACAGTTATTTACTTATACGAGGGTTGACTGAAAAGTAATGCCTCCACCTTCGTAACTCTTCAACAGTTAGCAGCATTGGGATGCAGTGGTTATGACTAATTCCGTAGCCTCTTCTGAACATGCGCAGACAGTCGGTCAATGCAATGTACGCAACGTGCAGTCATTGAATTCTTGACAGCAGGTGTCACCCCATAGGAGACTCATGAGACAATGAAAGTAGTTTATGGGTGATCATGTTGGTGTGAGTACTGTGCGTCATTGGGCGAGTAAGTTTATAAAGATGTTGAAGCGGGAAAATCTGACCTGCATGACAATCAAAGAGTTGGGCGTCCTGTGACAGCAACGACCGAGTTTCACAAGTAAAATGTTGACAGATTGATTCAGGACTATCGTCGTATCACTCAGAGAGAAACTGCAAACACAATCGGCATTTCACAAGAACGTGTGGGTCACATTATTGCTTTGCCTGGCTATCGGAAGATCTGTGCACGATGGGTACCCCGGATGCTGACTCATGAAATGAAAGCACACAGACTTGAAATATGCCTGGATTTCCTGAAGGTGACGCCTTTCTCCATTCAATTGTGACAGGAGACCAAACGTGGGTACACCACTACGATCCAGACGTTGAGAGGACTGTGAGACTGTGGTTGCAGAAACAGAGAATCGACTTCTTCCGTGACGGATTCAGGAAACTTGTTCATCGTTGGCAGAAATGTATCCAACTGGCTGGTGATTATGTGGAAAAGTGAATATTGGTAATTAAAGATCACATTCTAAGGATTATTTCTGTGTTTGATTTATTGAAATATTCTCATCCAAACCCAATTAACGACGGTGGAGGCATACTTTTTCATTCAAACCTCGTACTTGGCGATTATATTAAAAAATAGCGTCATGTATCTGTGTCACTTTGGAGTGCAGTGCAGCATTCAGTCAAGGTTCCTTAGCTGAAATTATGAAGAGCAACTTACTTTTTGAAGTCCGCTCGTACATTTCAATTATCTGATGCACACTGAACTTGCTGCAGGGACTTCGCTGTGTGACATTATAGTGTCTCATCGAGTGAGACGATTTTAGTATCTGTATGGTGGTACTACCTGTAACTGTGAATTTAGCCAGGTGATTAATCATGTTATTGCGCTCGGTAAGTTAGCCACATCGTCGAGAAGCTCGTGTTCCTTTCTCATTCCAGATCGGCGCTAGAACTATTAAGGCATCTGCACAGCCGATGATCCATCCACCTAAAAGCATATGACATCATGAAATGGTTATTACATATGACAACTAGGAATCAGGAAGTTACCAGGTGTTGGGTAAAACCACAGAGCGTCATTCCTGGCAATGAAACAATACACCAACTAGTCAAAGCAGTTGTCTGTGACGGAGAGAGGGGACACGTAATTACTAGGCAACGATCTTTTAAATGTTATCATATTAATAATCAAAGAGAAATGGAACACAGAATATTAAGAGACCTCCAAGTACAATATTATGCCAATGTGAACCCAGTGCTGAAAAACTAACTTCTGCAAAGAAAAAAAATCGAAGTTCCCGAAGACACACAGACACTATAAGGGACGATCAAAAAGTTTCTGGATGAAGGCTGTATAGCCGGCCGGAGTGGCCGTGCGGTTCTAGGCGCTACAGTCTGGAACCGAGCGACCGCTACGGTCGCAGGTTCGAATCCTGCCTCGTGCATGGATGTGTGTACTGTCCTTAGGTTAGTTAGGTTTAATTAGTTCTAGGTTCTAGGCGACTGATGACCTCAGAAGTTAAGTCGCATAGTGCTCAGAGCCATTTGAACCATTTGAAGGCTGTACAGTCCAGAATCGCTATGGAAATCACGCAAAACCGCTGTCAGCACTGAGGAAAACCTACCACCGACGCACTCATGTTGAAGATTCCCGTTTGATAAAACACCACATCTTGCTGCGTGAAAACTTCTGTAACTGCATGCTGCACATACTCGTCCACCAAGAATCGTCGACCCTTCAATGCATTTTTTAAGGGACTGAAAGCGTGATAATCGCATGGGGAGAGATCAGGACAACGAGGCAGGTGCCCGATGTCTCCTACTTGGATTGGCATAACTTCTGTTGTCTCCCAGATCGACGGTCATCTTATGTCGAAAGGCGATCTGCACAGAACTCGGCGCATCATTCCACAACGGTGTTTTTCAAAAACAGACATGCTGCCGCAGAGACATTCTTCACTCTCCAATGAATATTTGCCATTGTTTGTTCTTTGGTAACCAAGAAAAGAATAACAGTACGCCGGTCATGTTTGGATGCATTTTGTAATTAAATCACCATAGTTCACGTTTCCGCATATACCGCATGCACGTCGGAAAGACACGAATGCCACACTAGTCCCTTTCCTACATGTCGGTGCTAATACACCCGCATATGAGTCGTCATACGTTGGATGTGGGCTCATCAACGCCCTCAAACGGAAACTTTATGATCGCCTCTTACACAGGGCGAGGCAGAAAGGACGGAACTTTTTAGAACGTATAATATTCAGGCTCAGGTTGTAGGAGTGGGGGGACTGATGTGGTCACGTACTTGGTAGCTTCTGCCATTTTGTGTAGTCGAGGTCGTGGAGCCGTGGATTGTGCAACATCGTGTGTTTGCTTACCATAGTTTTGTGCGTAATAATGAGGCTATCGTTGCAGTTCAGCGTAAATTTCGTCACCATTTCAATCTTGCGAGACATGTTAGTATTCCCACTCATGACAACATTTTACGTCGGGCTGAATCATTTCGTTTACGAGGAACAGTGATGAATAGAAAATTGTCAGGGGCTCCTCACTCAGTACACACTGCAGAAAATGGTGAAAGAGTTCGGCAAGCCTACTCTGTAGTCCTGGTTAATGTGGTAGGAGACATTCTGCTCAACCGCAGTAATCTTTCAGAAAAGCGTATTTTGCACATTGATCTAGGATGTCATCCTTACAAAATTGCCATGGTGCAACAATTGAACCCTAGAGGTATGTACAGCGACTGAATTTTGCTCGAGAAACGGAGGCCATTCTTGAGCAAAATGACAACATTATTTTGTTTAAGAGTGATGAAGCTCCTTTTCATTTGAACGGCATGGTAAATCAGCGGAACTGTTGTTATTGGACCAGAGAAAATTCAAAACTAATGCATGAGAGACCATTATACAGTCCCAAGGTGACTGTTTGGTGTGCTGTAACCGGTACAGATGTTATTGTTCATACTTTCTCCAAGACGATAACGAAAATACTGCAACTGTAACCTCGGAACGTTATAGACTGATTATCAATGAATTCTTCCTCCCTGAACTATGAGGAGAACCTATTCCTATTGAGCGAGTTTGGTTTCAGCAGGACAGGTCCACAGCTCACACAACAATAATGTCAATGCAAGTTATTCGGATTGTTTTTCTTTATCGCGTTGTCTCCCGATCTGGTGACATTAGTTGGCCTCCTCGTTTTCCAAACCTGTCCATGTGCAGCTTCTTACTGTGGGGTTACCACAAGTCAGGTGTATACAAGCATAAAACAAGTGCACCTGAAGAACTGAAGGAAGCAACTTATGTGGAATTCGTTCAAATTGATAGAACACTGTTGGAGAGAATGGAGCCAAATTACGAGAGTCGCTTGTGCAGTGCATCGTTGAAAACTGCCTTCACCTAGGAGATGTTCTTTTCAAGCATTCATTTTGTAAAATGGCAACATCATTTGAGTACTGTCCTGTAAATAAAATTTTTTTGAAGCAGAAGTAACGATATACTGTTTCCTTTAAACGTCCGTCCTTTATGCTTCATCCAGTATATAGCGCCGCACACTCAACCACAGTTGTTACAGGATTATTTATTTATTTATTATTAATTCCTTTAACACCTTATGTGGAGCATAGGGCTGCAACAAAGGATCGCCATCTTGTTCTGTCTTCTGCTAGTATCTTCATTTCTTCCCATCCTATTCCTTGCTGATGGCCTTCTGGTTCAGCTGACCGTCTCCATGTCATTTCGGGCCTGCCTCGCCTCCGTCGTCCTTGCGGGATCCAGTCAAGTGCTTCTCTCGCAATATGTTCATTTGGTCTTCCAAGAGTATGTCCTAACCATCTCCATTTCTTGCATCTGATTTGCAGCTCAATTGGCTTCTGGTTTGTTCTTTCCCAAAGAGTTTCGCTAGAGATGACATTTGGCCACCGTATCCCCAGAATGTTCCTCAGGCATCTGTTGTTGAATGTCTGCAGCTTGTGGATTAACTGTTTTGTCACTTTCATGTTTCACATCCATAAACGAGCACAGATTTTACATTACTTTCAAATATCCGCAATTTGATGCTCCGCGATATTTCCTTCGATCTCCAGATAGAGCGTAGAGTTGTAAAAGCTCCTCTTGCTTTGTTGATGAGGCTGTTAATGTCCTCTGTTGCACGGCCATCTGGTGTAATCATGCTTCCAAGGTAGCAAAACTTATCCACCTTTTTAATTATCTGGCTCCCAAGCTTAAGCTCTGTAGTGTTGTTATCATTTGTCCGCATGTCTTTAGTTTTCTTGGGCGTTAATTTTCAGCCTCCCCCCCCAAGAACCATGGACCTTGCCGTTGGTGGGGAGGCTTGCGTGCCTCAGCGATAGAGATAGCCGTACCGTAGGTGCAACCACAACGGAGGGGTATCTGTTGAGAGGCCAGACAAACTTATGGCTCCTGAAGAAAAAAAAATGGTTCAAATGGCTCTGAGCACTATGGGACTCAACTGCTGTGGTCATTAGTCCCCTAGAACTTAGAACTACTTAAGCCTAACTAACCTAAGGACATCACAAACATCCATGCACGAGGCAGGATTCGAACCTGCGACCGTAGCAGTCGCACGGTTCCGGACTGCGCGCCTAGAACCGCGAGACCACCGCGGCCGGCTGGCTCCTGAAGAGGGGCAGCAGCCTTTTCAGTAGTTGCAGGGGTAACAGTCTGGATGACAGACTGATCTGGCCTTGTAACACTAACCAAAACAGCCTTGCTGTGCTGGTACTGCGAACAGCTGAAAGCAAGGGGAAACTACGGCCGTAAATTTTCCCGAGGGCATGCAGTTTTACTGTATGGTTAAATGATGATGGCGTCCTCTTGGGTAAAATATTCCGGAGGTAAAATAGTCCCCCATTCGGATCTCCGGGCGGGGACTACTCAAGAGGACGTCGTTATCAGGAGAAAGAAAACTGGCGTTCTACGGAGCGTGGAATGTCAGATCCCTTAATCGGGCAGGTAGGTTAGAAAATTTAAAAAGGGAAAAGGATAGGTTAAAGTTAGATATATTGGGAATTAGTGAAGTTCGGTGGCAGCAGGAACAAGACTTCTTGTCAGGTGAATACAGGATTATAAATACAAAATCAAATAGGGGTAATGCAGCAGTCGGTTTAATACTGAATATAAAAACAGGAGTGCGGGTAAGCTACTACAAACAGCATAGTGAACGCATTATTGTGGCCAAGGTAGACACGAAGCCCACGCCTACTACAATAGTACAATTTTATATGCTAACTAGCTCTGCAGATGACGAAGTAATTGTAGAAATGTGTGATGAAATAAAAGAAATTATTCAGATAGTGAAGGGAGACGAAAATTTAATAGTCATGGGTGACTGGAATTCGGTAGTAGGAAAAGGGAGAGAAGGAAACGTAACCAGGTTTTAAATTGTAAGACATTTCCAGGGGCAGATGTGGACTCTGATCACAATCTATTGGTTATGAACTGTAGATTAAAAGTGAAGAGCCGGCCGAAGTGGCCGTGCGGTTCTAGGCGCTGCAGTCTGGAACCGCGAGACCGCTACGGTCGCAGGTTCGAATCCTGCCTCGGGCATGAATGTGTGTAATGTCCTTAGGTTAGTTAGGTTTAAGTAGTTCTAAGTTCTAGGGGACTAATGACCTGAGAAGTTGAGTCCCATAGTGCTCAGAGCCATTTGAACAATTTGAACCAAAACTGAAGAAACTGCAAAAAGGTGGGAATTTAAGGAGATGGGACCTGGATAAACTGAAAGAACCAGAGGTTGTACAGAGTTTCAGGAAGAGCATAAGGGAACAATTGACAGGAATGGGGGAAAGAAATACAGTAGAAGAAGAATGGGCAGCTTTGAAAGATGAAGTAGTGAAGGCAGCAGAGGACCTAGTAGATAAATAGACGAGGGCTAGTAGAAATCCTTGGGCAACAGAAGAAATATTGAATTTAATTGATGAAAGGAGAAAATATAAAAATGCAGTAAATGAAGCAGGCAAAAAGGAATACAAACGTCTCAAAAACAAGATCGACAGGAAGTGCAAAATGGCTAAGCAGGGATGGCTAGAGGACAAATGTAAGGATGTAGAGGGTTATCTCACTAGGGGTAAGATAGATACTGCCTACAGGAAAGTTAAAGAGACCTTTGGAGAACAGAGAACCACTTGTATGAATATCAAGAGCTCAGACGGAAACCCAGTTCTAAGCAAAGAAGGGAAAGCAGAAAAGTGGAGGGAGTATATAGAGGGCCTATACAAGGGCAATGTACTTGAGGACAATATTATGGAAATGGAAGAGGATGTAGAGGAAGATGAAATGGGAGATATGATACTGCGTGAAGAGTTTGACAGAGCACTGACAGACCTGAGTCGAAACAAGGCCGCGGGAGTAGACAACATTCCATTAAAACTACTGACGGCCTTGGGAGAGCCAGTCCTGACAAAACTCTACCATCTGGTGAGCAAAATGTATGAGATAGGCGAAATACCCTCAGACTTCAAGAAGAATATAATAATTCCAATCCCAAAGAAAGCAGGCGTTGACAGATGTGAAAATTACCGAACTATCAGTTTAATAAGTCATGGCTGCAAAATACTAACGCGAATTCTTTATAGACGAATGGAAAAACTGGTAGAAGCCAACCTTGGGGATGATCAGTTTGGATTCCGTAGAAATATGGGGACACGTGAGGCAATACTGACCTTACGACTTATTTTAGAAGCTAGATTAAGAAAAGGCAAACCTACGTTTCTAGCATTTGTAGACTTAGAGAAAGCTTCCGACAATCTTGACTGGAATACTTCTTTCAAATTCTGAAGGTGGCAGCAGTAAAATACAGGGAGCGAAAGGCTGTTTACAATTTGTACAGAAACCAAATGGCAGTTATAAGAGTCGAGGAGTATGAAAGGGAAACAGTGGTTGGGAAGGGAGTGAGACAGGGTTGTAGCCTCTCCCCGATGTTATTCAATCTGTATATTGAGCAAGCAGTAAAGGAAACAAAAGAACAATTCGGAGTAGGTATTAAAATCCATGGAGAAGAAATAAAAACTTTGGGCTTCGCCGATGATTGTAATTCTGTCAGAGACAGCAAACGACTTGGAAGAGTAGTTGAACGGAATGGACAGTGTCATGAAAGGAGGGTATTAGATGAACATCAACAAAAGCAAAACGAGGATGATGGAATGTAGTCGAATTAAGTCGGGTGATGCTGAGGGAATTAGATTAGGAAATGAGACACTTCAAGTAGTACAGGAGTTTTGCTGTTTGGGGGGCAAAATAACTGATGATGGTCGAAGTAGAGAGGATATAAAATGTAGACTGGCAATGGCAAGGAAAGCGTTTCTTTAGAAGAGAAATTTGTTAACATCGAGTATTGATTTAAGTGTCAGGAAGTCGTTTCTGAAAGTATTTGTATGGAGCGTAGCCATGTATGGAAGTGAAACATGGACGATAACTAGTTTGGATAAGAAGAGAATATAAGATTTCGAAATTTGGTGCTACAGAAGAATGCTGAAGATTAGATGGGTAGATCATATAACTAATGAGGAGGTATTGAATAGGATTGGGGAGAAGAGGAGTTTGTGGCACAACTTGACTAGAAGAAGGGATCGGTTGATAGGACATGTTCTGAGGCATTAAGGGATCACCAATTTAGTATTGGAGGGCAGCGTGGAGGGTAAAAATCGTAGAGGGAGACCAAGAGATGAATACACAAACAGATTCAGAAGGATGTAGGTTGCAGTAGGTACTGGGAGATGAAGAAGCTCGCACAGGATAGAGTAGCATGGAGAGCTGCATCAAACCAGTCTCAGGACTGATGACCACAACCAACAACAATTTTCAGGCCAACGTCCTTCGCTGTAGATTTCAGATCTTCTAGCTTCTCTTTCATGTCGTTGAGGCTGTGGGATAGAAGGTAAAGGTCAGTTGCAAAATCTAGATGTGTCCCATTGCTCCATTTTATTCCTCTCACTTTATCTAGTGCTTGCGCCATTACAAGATTAAGTACTATGTTAAGAAGTATCTGTGAGAACATGCAGGAGTGCGTAACTCCTGTTTTCACTGCTACTGGATCTGAAAGCAGACCTTGATGTTGAATCTGGTATGTGTAGTTTTCATACATGCACTTGACGAGAGCTATCAATTTCTTTGGGATTCCAAAAGTTCACAGTGAACTCCAAATTTTTGTTCTAGTTATACTGTCAAATGCCTTTTCAAAGTCTACAAACAGCATGTAAAGTGGTAACTGATATTCATATGAATGTTCTGCTATTATTCTCAAGGTGTTTATCCGGTCAATGCAAGAGCGACCTTCCCTGAATCCTGCTTGTTACCTTCTTATTTTCTTGTCTACATGTGCTTTTATCCTTTTTAGGATTATTCGTGAAAGGATCTTACTTGGGATTGACAGCAGGGTGATGCCTCTCCAATGACCACAAACGGGTAGGTCTCCTTTCTTTGGGAGCTTGATGAGCAAGCCTCTGTTCCAGTCATTTGGTACTCATCCATATGGCTGTCAGGAGTGGATGTAAAATTTCTGCTCTTACAGAGGGATCTGCTTTAAGTAGGGTTAATGTTATCCAGGCCTGGAGCTTTTCCGTTTTTTATTTGTTGGACAACTTTGGCGATTTATTCTCTGGATGGCGCCTCTACGTTAATTGGCATATCTTATAGGAGTCCTTCCCCATCCACATTCAGTTGAGTTACACGGTCATCTGTAGTTTCGCAGTTCAGAACGTTCTCAAAATGTTCTCTCCATCTCTGCACTTGGTCTTCTCGATTGGTGAGTAGTTTTCCTTACTTGTCCTTGATAGGCATATCACCCCCAAACTTTTTATTTGACAATTTTCTTGTGATGTTGTATAGTCTTGTTATCGCCTCTGTTAGCTGCTGCCTCTACCTTGGCTGCAAGATTATTGATGAAGTATATTGTAACAAATAAGCCCTCGGTCACAAATATCGAGTCAAAATTGACCTGGTTTCGACGCTACTGTGAGCGTCGTCTTCAGAATTAGACTAACTGTACTAAAACATTAGGTATATAGTACATTAATAAAATTAAAGTTTCTACTGACTCGAAACGATGCAGTGCTTACAAGTCACATATTAAAAAAGAACTCGGCCGGAAAGGCGACGTCATGAACACTTGTCAGATGGCGAGCCCCTAAGGGCTGCTCGTATTGTGGACAGGGGTTGCAACAAGACTGAGGTGCCCACTTTAGAAAGGCCGGCAGGAGTGGCCGTGCGGTTCTAGGCGCTACAGTCTGGAGCCGAGCGACCGTTACGGTCGCAGGTTCGAATCCTGCCTCGGGCATGGATGTGTGTGATGTCCTTAGGTTAGTTAGGTTTAATTAGTTCTAAGTTCTAGGCGACTGATGACCTCAGAAGTCAAGTCGCGTAGTGCTCAGAGCCATTTGAACCCACTTTAGAAAGCGTGGGCAAGTAAACATGGTGTTGCTACGAGCGCCATCTAGTAGCCGCAGAACAACTAGGCTACTGTACATTACTACAAATAATATTCTTAATGATGGGTCTAAAGGACTTTGGATTTTTCTTACATACAGAAAAATTGATGTAGGCTTTTGTATAAGTCGGGACAAGCCCCCTTTTTTCACACTGCTTGTTAAAATAGATAGCCATACTTGTATTTAGAATTTTCTTTTTTAATTCTTTATATTTAGAAGCAGCCTTAGATACCTGGGCAGGTAAGAAGGTTTTCTTATCTTTTCTGAAACTCCTTTTCACCATTCTGTTTAATATTCCGAGTTCCTGTTGCTACAGGATGCGTATATATATATATATATATATATATATATATATATATATATATATATATATATATATATATATATTGTAATTTTTATGTTATCGTTGATGTACAATGTATTAATCCTATGTGTACGTTGCTCTTCAATTTGTTAAACCTGCTTAGATGACAAAAGAACTTACCACGCTCACCTATTTTACCTAAATTGCATACAAGTTTTCTAGTGAATTGTGTAAGCGTTTTCCGTACTAATTGTGCAGTCTGGCTGTATAACGAATAAGGAGCAGGTGGAGTCCAGACTCTACCGAGCAAATTCACAAGATGCACCAACAGCGTGCTTCACAACTTTGCACCAAGCCTACTGCAGATCACTTTTGAAAATATTGGCGACACAGTCTGCACACACTCCGCGAGTGTTTCTTTTTCACCAAATGCTCTTAAAACTATGCACAACGTGGAAATTAGTAACTAACGCAAGAAACCCAGACGAACAGAATCTACCTAAATCGCAGAAAGCCGCCCTGCACTGCTGGTTCTTTAGCGTTTCTGTACAGGAATTGTAACGCCCTTCTGGAAACGCTGTTTGCCCCTCACTATCACTTGTTGCTTTTAAGTTTACAAACGTGTTATAGATAATATAATGAAAAAAGTAAGAGTATATATGCAAATGCATGTGAGAAATCTATTGACAGATAACAGATACCTTTCCTAGGCAGGCTAGAAGCCGTTTTCCATCGAGTTATTTAGAGAAAGTACATAGTTCGGACTGTCAAATCCAGTGTCTATGACGCGCTGAGTTTATGAAGGCTAGATTTCAGCTGCCGCATTTTCCGCGCGGATATTCGGGCTATGTGAAACGTCCGATGGGATCTGACAGCTGCTACCGCAAATCACTTGCTTGACATCGCAACTGCTGCGGCTTTCCGGTCGAAATTGTTAGTGTGGAATCCCACAACACAGGTTGTGGCATACCGACACAATACCGCTCAGTACATCAACATGCTTCTGCTTTTATGTAAATGGATTACATAGCTGCATTATGAACGAAAAAGGAAGATCGACATTGAGGTAATTAGACGTGATTTGTACTACTGAATCTGTGCCAGCAAGCAATGTTTCGTTTTGTGCAATCATTTTACCCTGATTTTTAATTTCACTCCTGAATCTTTAGGCAAGTCATTGCTTCTTCGCTATACATCTTTCACACTATTGGAGAAAGGCAACATCTTTGTCTTATCCCATTTTTTAATGCAGGTGCTCCTTATCTAGTCCGACATTCTTCTTGTTCCCTCTTGAATCCAGTGCCAGTTGTATATGGCCTGTCTTTCGCTATAGTTTATACACCTTCCAATATCTTTCACCATTTTATGCTGATAAATGCTTTTTCGTAAGTCCTGCTTCCACTACCAAGTGCTACATCAGAACTGTCTCTCCCACACCTTTACCTTTCCTAAAGCAAAACTAATCGTCACTTTGCTTTTCCGGTCTTACGTATATTAATCCAAACAGCAATTTGGATATATTAGTTTCTAAACAAATTTTACGATACTTTCAAATTTACCTGCTCCTGCTACGTTCGGGATTGTGTCGATGACATTCCGATTGCGTCGATGATATTTCCGAAGTCTGATGGCATCTATCTAATCTCATATATTCTACACACCAACTTGAATAGTCTTTTGGCTGCCACTCCCTCCCCCCTCCCCCAATGATTCCGAGAAACTAGGAGTAATGCTATCTACGCCTTTCTTCTTATTTGATCGCATGTCTCGCAAAGGTCTACCAAATTCTGACTCTAATAGTGTACCCCCTATGTCTTCCAATCGACTCCATTTCTTCTTTTAAGCAAGACAGGTTTACTTTCCTCGTAGAGGCCTTACGTTTTGCCCCCTGCACCCACCTGCCCTCTCCGCTGTGTCTAACAATGGAATTTCTATTAATGTTGGCACCTTTGCTTTTAATTTCACTGAAGCTTGTTTTCACTTATCTATATCCCGAATCTGTTTCTTTTTCGATTTCCTTACATTTTCCCTGCACCCATTTAGCTTTAGCTTCGCTGTGATTCCTATTGATTTGATTCGTAGGTGACTTATACTGCTGTATCCCTGTGTTTGCATTCACATTTTTGTGCTTCCTACTTTCGTCCACAAATGGAAATATTTCTTCTCTTACACAATGTTCCTTCGCAGCTACCTTCATTTTACCTATATTTCACTGTCCCATCTTTAATTGCTCTTTACAGGAACATCCATTCCTCTTCAACTGAAAAGTCCACAGTGCTATTTATTCCCGCAATATCTGCAACCTGAGTGAACTTCAAAGCACACCATCATTCATCATTACTTCACTATTCTTCTTTGTTATGTATGAATATTTCCTGGCAATTCTCTTAAAATTCAGCCTACCCTTCTTTATTACTAAATTGCGATCGGTATCTATGGCTACTCCTGGGTACGCCTTACAATCCTATCTGATTTCGGAATCTCTGTTCCACCACGATGTCATGCAGCTACTATCTTCTCGTGTCTCCGGGTCTTTTCCAGGTATACCTTCTTTTGTGTTTCAGATCTCAAGCAGTCTTTCTCCTCTCGTGAAGTATTCGACAGTGGTTTGGCGAATATTTTCGCTTATTCACAAACTGGAACACAGTCACAGTATAATAAGTGAACTAGTTTGGACGCAGTAACAGTCTTACAACATAGCAGTCCTATAAGAATCCAGAAGTCCGCAAGCCATGCCATATTTTCACCATCAGTTACGCGATATCACCAGCGCTAGACGATTTGAACTGAAGCCTCACGGTTGACGCGGGTACGTAAGCAGTGGCCAGGTGCTGTAATTGACGGCACCACAGGACATTTTACTCGCGCATTCTTTCGAGGGACGTTGCGTATTGTGAGCACCTTCTAGCATTGGCCCCGTTGTCATTCAGCAGTTGCGTGGACTCCATATCGATGTCTGAGTGGGCGCTGAGGCCCTGCCTGCTACATACACGTGTCTTTGGTCTGCCGTGTGCAGGTGTTTCTATTTCGTGATATAGGGAATGCCTCTTGCCCAAACCATAAATAGTGGTGAACCCGCGTAGTAGAAAACTTTGAAGCAAAATCAGCGTAACCTCATCTGAAAATCTGTTCATTAATTTGAAAGTCCAGTGTAACTTTTATTGTACAGGGTAAGGAGAAGATTGAGAAATGAATATGAAATACTGGGTTCATAACGTAAATATGATGAAATTTGTTTGACTTCACGACTAATAGTGAGATCCACAGGAACGAATTGCAAATTAAACGGTGTAATGTAAATGACAAAGCTCTGAATTAGAAACTCTTAAGTTAAAGTGAAGTTATACTATGTTAGAAAAGGAACCATTAAGTGTACGTGACTGAGGTGAAGAACCCACGAAAGACATAAATTGTAAGTGAACTGCTGTGTTTGGCACGATCTCTCTCTCTCTCCTACTGCCGAGCCCCTTAGCTTCCGTAATTCTGTCTTCTATCTTTCCTCTACTACAGCATTCCAATCTCCTCTGATTGTTAGATTTTCATCTCCGCTCACATACTGAATACTCTTTCAATGTACTCACATACATTATACCTTCATATGCCACTTGTGCACCTCAAACATTGTTGTTGATGTTGATTTGCTATCGATTCCAATGAGAATAATCACTGAACTGGTCACATTAATTCCGTCTTTTCTCTGCCTTCCTATTCATATACAAACCAGAAATTCTTATCTTCTTTCAATTTCACTTCATTGACCCCACTACATATAGACTGAGACTTTGAATTTCCCTTCCAAACTCAGATTCGTAGAATGTAACACTTTAGTTGTTTATCCCAATCTTTTTCTGAAGAGTACATCCCTCTTGGCAGTCCCCTCCCCAAGACCCGAACTGGGAATTTACCCAGAATGTTTTGCCAATGGAGAGGCCATCATGACACTTTATAGGTTACAGACCACACGCCCTGCGGATACACATTATGCATCATTAATGCAGTGGTTTCCATTGCCTTATGCATCCACATGCTGTTGTCTTTGCTGATTCTTCCGCCTTGACAGGAAGTACCTCACTCCAAGGGCATGAAAGTGCCCTTCATGACTGTCTGCTTCTATGCCCTCTCTGAGAAGGCCTTTAGCAGAATGTGAATGACACAGTGTATCAATAATATCATTGATTGATGAGGGTTATGGGTCTCAACAGCGAGGTCGTCAGTCCCTAAATTCAAAAGTTACGTGCGTAAGATAGAGGAGTACGCGAAAAGCGATAGGAGCCAGCCAGAGGGGTCACATTATATTGCGAGGAAGCTAAAATCACATAGTAGAAGGCATAAAAGGGTAGGTCAAATCTAAAAACTGGATAAACAGAGGGATAAAAGAGCGGTCTTTGCATAGTGGAATGGTCATGGGTCCCAGACCCACAAAACACGAAGAGAGGCCGACAACCATTCTGCCCCTACTCCAGCAGGAAAGCAAAACCTTATAACTGAAAATAAAAAGCACTTTCACGAAGGGAGCTGAGGACCAGTTCAACCGTCCATCAATCGACTGTTAATATTAAAGACAAGGAATTTGGAAGGTTACACTTAGTATGATGGGGCAAAATAAGGGGACATTCCACCAATACATACATGATACCCTAAGTCTGGCTCCACAATCACATTGTGGAGTTGGCTCGTTATGCAAGAGAAAACAATGGGTGAGCCTAGTATGACCAATGCGTAGACGGCATAAAACAATGGACTCCTTCCGAGAGGAGTGGAAGCAAGAGTGCCAAATTGCAGTAGTCTTCTTGACTGTGCGCAGTTTATTACTGAGAGCCGTAGAGCACCAAATGTCACTCCACTTTTGGGCAAAAATAAATATGATGTGAATCCGCATATCTGAACTTGGAATCATGAAATGGAATGGGGGTAAGTATCTGCCTCTCAAGCCAAAATGTCAGCCAGTTCATTCCCCAGGACACCCACATGACTTAGAACCCAGAGAAAGACAATTGATCGGGCGGCACCCTCAAGGGCAGAGAGAAGGTGATGGATCGCAGAGACCAAAGAGTGACGAGAGTAGCATTGGTCTATAGCCTGCAGGCTGCTCATTGAGTCGGTACATATTGAAACACTGTGAAGGAAGGCCTGAGTAACAAAATGAAGGGCCCTGTTAATGTCTACCAGTAAATGGTGTTCTTTGCCAGTAGCAGACCTAGAAGTGTAGAGCCATTAGTGTAGAAGGTGGTAGCACCCTTGAACTCTTCAAGGATGGAGCGTACAAGACGCTGTAATACCATAGGGGTGACAGAGACCTTAGGACCCTGGACTAGGTCAGGGGGAAGGAAATACACAGGGTACATTCCATTGAATGGAGATGGAGATCCCCACAGATATAATTCCAACTGGCAATCCCACCCGAGGATGGGTATCAGGATGGAGACAACCTCGTTTGCAAAGAGGACGGTACACACGGGATGGTCAGGGAATCATCGAATGGCGATGGCGTAAGAAACCAGGAGTTGGCTGCGTCGTATTTTTAGAGGAGGAATCCCCCCCTCAACAAGGAGATTGTCGACAGCACTAACACAGAAGGCACCAATAACCAGACCCACCCCATAATGATGAACACGTTCAAGTAGTTTCAGAGTGGATAGAGCCGCTGAGCCATAAACCTGACAACCATAATCCAGTCCGGACAAAACCAGAACATGGTAAATGTGGAGAAGAGCAGCACAATCTACACGCCACGATTTGTGGGCCAGGAGGTGGAGAGCGTTAAGCTTCCACATGCATGTAGTCTTCAGGTGGCGAATGTAGGGCAGCCACATCAGCTTTTTATCAAAAAGAAGGCCCAAGAAACAGGACTGCACTACAACATCTAGGTGCTGGTTCCCTAAGTAAAGTTCTGGATCGAGATGTACTGTAGGCCTATGGCAAAAATGCATAAACCGCGTTTTAGAGGGAGAAAACTGGAAGCCATGAGAAAGAGCCCACGCAGATGCCTGTCAGATGGCGCCTTGGAGTTGGCGTTTAGCAGATGCTACCGAGTGGGAGCTGCACCAGATGCAAAAATCGTTGACATACAACGCCAGGGTGACCAGAGGCCCAACAGAAGGTGCAAGCCCATTGATGGTGATGAGAAAGAGTGTGACACTTAACGCAGAACCCTGTAGGATACTGTTCTCTTGGGTTTGGGGAGGGGAAACAGCATTGGAGGGAAGGCATGGGAACTGCAGGGGAGGGGGAAAGGGAGGGATGTAACAGAGGCAAAAGTTGAAGAAAGTGACACCGGATGGAGTCGGTTATATTTTGGGACAGCCTCACCACAAGATAGATGGTCCAACGATTTGTATTCTTGGATCTTTTTTTCTCTCTTGTAAGCTGGGTATTCTGGCGAGCGTGGAGAGTGGCAGTCACGACGTTTACACATACAGGTGGTAGAATACAGGGGCTTCCCTCTCGGAGTGGGTGTCCACAGTCACCACACAGGGAGGAAAATGTATGCCCAAAATGCAAGCACTGAAAGCACCTCATGCATACGTCTCCAAGTGACATCAGTAACACATGACCTTGACCTCCTCCTGGAGGGTATCTCCCCAAAAGCCAAATAAAGGCGCCAGTGTCGATGCAGCTGTCTTTATGGCTCTTCTGCACACGTTGAACAAAGTGCATGCCACGGCATGCCAGATTAGGCCAGATTTCCTCATCTGTTTGCAGGATGAGGTTCCAATGAAAAATCACTCCCTGGACCATATTCATTGGGAGATCGCAAAGACCATCACAAGCACAAAGAGCTGCAGACTGGGTGGCAGAAGAGGTTTAGCTCAACAGGGAGCCTGACTGCATCTTACTGAGAGACTCCACTTCGCCAAACTTGTCCTCGATATTTTCCACAAAAAACGACAGTTTGTGGCACTATCGTCCTAGTAGAGACCAGGAAGCAGTGAAAGTGTTTTATCCCAAGGCGGCTAGCATGGCCCTCCTCCCAGTGTGTAGCCAGGGAAGGGAAGGCTGCAGGGCCATACAAAGCAGCATTCAATGAACTTTTACCAGTTGGAGAGACGGCCGTTTGAGAACGGCCAGATTTTTTCAGCTTGATATGCTTCATGCACCAAGCGTCTGCCCTGATACCACCCATTCCGATCAGGGGCTCTTCCCATGGGCGCCTGGGATGGCGGCATTTGTCGGGGGTCGATGCTCCAGCACGACAAGCAACCACTCCTTGGCGTACATGGGGAGGCAACAGCTCAGTTATCAGTAGTGTGATACCTGTGTTGTCAGGGGTCTCAGCCAGTTGGGTACATAAAAGCCAAAACACATGGACTGGCAACACATGCTGGTGATCTAGCAGGGAGGAGTGGAGGTATGGCAGGGAAGGAAGAGAGGAAGGAAGGGGGCGGAGAGGAATCCACGTCGTAGACGCTACGAAGGGAGTTCTTCCCCAAATGGCTCACATTGAAAACAAAAAATTTAGAAGTGGACGCCAAACCCCAAGGGAGGACCGAAACTCCAAAAAGGATGCAAGACAACAGGCAAGAACAATAAAACTGCAAGGAATACAGGGTACCAGATGGATAGCCAGGTCAACATAATTCAGAACACCAGGAGAGGGGAAGGTGGGGTCAACGGGAAAGGAGCGAGGATTGGGGGGGGGGGGGGGACAGTGAAGGAAATGCAGCCACAGAACGAAGAACAGGCTGTAATAGCTCCAGGGCCGGTGTGCGCCACACACGAACTCATGAAACAACCGTGAACACCGTAGGGAGACACTCTGCACCAGATACCATTGGCCACCATTGCTGATGATTTTTAATTAATGATTTAAGCAGTTGCTGTAACCAAACCCAACATCAAGGAAGTTTTGATTCGTAGTCAAAGACGATTTAGGACAGTCGACTAAATTAAGCAAAAAGTTTTTAAGTAGTACCGCTTACATATCTAGCAAATTAATTACATGGTATGTTGAACAGAATGTGTACTAGAGTATCTAGCTGTTGTACATGGCCAGTTCGACAGAAACTGGTAATTTTTGCAAGCAATGGTTCAAGTTGAAGTAAATATTTGTTTGTGAAGCTAAGCATCTGCACTCCTGCAGATATTGAAAGCCTGCTTATAATTTTTATAGCACATAACTTTACTTCTTCAGCGATAATATAGCGTAGAAAGATTTAAGATCACCCAACCTTCTGTGCAGTAAAAAGTAAGATTAAAACGTACGTGCTCAAAATTAACGCCTCCGAATTTATGCGGAAACTCTTCAGACTTTTAAATAAAACGAATGTTAGTAACATTCTACATCTTTAGTCTTAATGTCTGCATATTTATTTCTCAATTTAGTCACCCTGTCAACGAGCACGCCTCTCCCAACAAAAGGCAATTTTTTTATGCGTCACTTAGTGTGTTTCACTTCATTGACGGAGGCACAACGTCACCTCTGCTTGCATCGCTTCATCACTATCAGAGGGAAGTCCTCGACTGTGTTCTTTAAGTTCTGGGAACACATGAAAATTGGATGGGGTCAAGTCGTAACTGAATGGAGGATGATTGATGACAGTGAAGCCATGGAGTCGGATTGGTGCAGCTGTCGCAGTGCTCTTGTACGGTCTGGAATTGTTATGCTGTGTGTGGTGTGTGGACGAACTCTTCGAATTCGTGCTTCCCATTTTTCTCCCGCACAGACATAGTTACGTTAAACACCGCCATATTACACACTACAATCCGGTTCCCTCTAGCGGTAGAGAGTTGCAACTTGCGTCATCGAAGCGGGAAAGCTGACCGAGTAATGTGCATGACACGTGTGTTATAATAAAAAATATAAATAATCCACACACGAATTGAAAGAAAATTAATTTAAAGTACACACATCAAAAAAAGTTTTTTATCACCTAGGTTCCGAGAGTTCCGGAACCTGTACAGAAAATAGGAATAGAGATCAACATAAACATCATTTCCACCCTTTTTATTGCTCATGAAAACCACACATTGCATGTTATAGCATCATATAGCGAGACCTTCAGAGGTGGTGGTCCAAATTGCTGTACACACCAGTATCTCTAAGACCCAGTAGCACGTCCTCCCGCATTGATGCATGCCTGTATTCGTCGTGGCTTACTTCCCACAAGTTTATCAAGGCACTGTTAGTCCAGATTGCCCCACTCCTTAACGGCGATTCGACATAGATCCCTCAGAGTGGTTGGTGGGTCACGTCGTTCATAAACAGCCCTTTTCAATCTATCCCAGGCGTGTTCGATAGGGTTCATGTCTGGAGAACATGCTGGCCACTCTAGTGGGGCGATGTCGTTATCCTGAACGATGTCTCTCGCAAGATGTGCACGACGGCGGCGCGAACTGACGTCAATGAAAACGAATGCCTCGTCAATATCCTGCCGATATGGTTGCACTAACGGTCGCAGGATGGTATTCACGTAGCGTACAGCCGTTACGGCGCCTTCCATGACCACCAGCGTCATACGTCGACCCCACATAATGCCACCCCAAAATAGTAGGGAACCTCCACCTCGCTACACTCGCTGGACAGTGTGTCTAAGGCGTTCATCCTGACCGGGTTGCCTCCAAATACGTCTCCGACGATTGTCTGGCTGAAGGCATATGCGACACTCATCGGTGAAGAGAACGTGATGCCAAGCCTGAGCGGTCCATTCGGCATGTTGTTAGGCCCATCTCTACCGCGCTACATGGTGTCGTGGTTGCAAAGATGGACATCGCCATGGACGTCGGCAGTGAAGTTGCGCATCATGCATCCTATTGTGCACAGTTTGAGTCGTAACACGACGTCCTGTGGCTGCACGAAAAGAGTTATTCAACATGGTGGCGTTGCTCTCACGGTTCATCCGAGCCATAATCCGTAGGTAGTGGTCATCCACTGCAGTAGTAGCTATTGTGCGGCCTGAGCAAGGCAAATCATCAACAGTTCCAGTCTCTCTGTATCTCCTTCATGTCTGAACAAGATCGCTTTGGTTCACTCTGAGATGCCTGGACACTTCCTTTGTTGAGAGTCCTTCCTGGCACAAAGTAACAATGCGGACGCGATCGAACCGCGCTATTGACCGTCTAGGTATTATTGAACCACAGACAACATGAGCCGTGTACCTCCTTCCTGGTGAAATGACTGGAACTGATCGGCTGTCAGACCCCCTCCGTCTAATAGGCGCTGCTCATGCGTCATAGTTTACAGTGACATGTCTGAACAGTCAAAGGGACTGTGTCTGTGATACAACATCCACAGTGAACGTCTATCTTCAGGAGCTCTGGGAATTGCATTATTAGAAATGTTGTGCTTGTACGATTTTTGGGTAACCGGACTCCCTCTCTTACATTTCAATTGTAGATTCAGGCAGAAGAATTCAAGGACACCAGTGCATGTCAAAAATATGAAAATCCTCCTTACTTGGCCCCACTTCACTTCAATAAAAATAATACTGATAACAAATCTTCTGTTATTTCACAACATTTATGATACAAAACACTCGCAATACTTCGTACTTAAAGCCGTACATCTTCATCGTCCTTCTACATACGAGAGAGAGTGAAAAAACAAAATCACGTACAAAGAAAAATGAATGATGGTTTTTTTCATCTGTCTGCGCCTTACCGCCCATTCATATTTAATGTCTTTGCCGACTTTAATGGTCGATCGATGTTTCATTTTTTGCTTTTAATAAATTTTAAGTTTATGATATCCTGGGGGGGGGGGTCCTTCACCATATTGAGAACGGAACAAAACATTCGGAGGCATTGCTTTTCAGCATGCACTCTCAAACTGTACACAACTTTTCTTATACATTGTACTAGCACATTTTAAAATACTGTTCACTACATACGTTTTAACAGTTAATTTGATCAAACAAATGTTCTGTTATATGAGTTTACCACTATTAGACGTTGCATTTTTAAGCCACATGCAGCTTAGTATAACTAAGCAGCTAACAAAAAGCTTCGCACAGACTCTAACAGCAATATTAGTCAAACAAAGATTGCTCAGCTCTGACCATTGAATCGACATATTTTCCAGGTTTCGGACTTCGTGGCGACTTAATCCAATCCATAACCAGAAGCTGGAACTGAGGAAGAGGAAATGAGTGAACAGACAAGTCAGGACAAACTACCCGCAAGACAAACTAATGAAGTTTATGCGCTCCTGTAACCCTCAACAAAAACAGATCTTTAGTAGGAGAGGGTCAGTGGACCCACAAGCTATCTCCCACATCCCAACTCTACAAAACAGAGTAAGAAGCAGAGAAACTTCATCTCCTGTGGAGACAAGGTGGACAGGGGTCGAAACCCGAGGTCTGGCCACGATACCTCCCCCTTCCCGTCCCCTAACTTTTTTCTTAAATAAAACATCTTTATTCGTATGACGGCCCTTACAAGAGTAAAGAAAGTAACTAAACAAAAACAAAATTAAAACATATGTACAACTTAAAGGTCACCCTTCAGGCGGACCCGACATGAGACACACAACATCCGCTGCTACAAGCATTCAAGACGTCTCTGGGTCCTTCTAAGCCGCCATTGGGGCCGGGCACGTCTTTACAAATGAAAGGTCGACACTGTCACTTTTTCCGGTCCATTTCGTAAATTGACAAGCACTTGAGGTTAACTTCTCACACTCGGCGCAGCGCAACTGTGGGGAGGGTCCAAAAACACGCTACAGAGATAATTAGCAAAGTGCTGACGGGTAGCGTTGGTAGCGTCGGAGACGAGCGAATCGTTCGAATAGGAAGGTCCAAAACTCGAGGAAATGTTTGTCACCATTCCGGTAACGATACAATTTGGTCAAAACCTTGATCCATATCACTACAAGCGTCTTAGTAAACGTATAAAACGTCATATCCGGAATAAGAAGGGATTTCGGAGTCACTGCTGATGCGATCGTTCGCTGAATGAGGGCCAGCATCAATCTCGTCAACTTCCAAGCCTCCAAAGCAGACCCACATTCCAGACAGTGTTCGTCCATATCATATCAGGTAGATATAATGGAGAATCTGCCATACGCATGGAATGGAGTCTAACTAAAAAAACCGTATGATACATCGTGTGCACTTTATTTAAGTCATTTGGAATGCTTCGTTCCTCCAGCTATATACGGTGCTCCAGAAAGGAGACGAGCAAGTCATTTCGCACACTCTACGTAGTATCGTATAGTTGTCCGATCAGGTCCAGTCGCCTTCCCTCTGTTGAGCGAATTTACTTGATTTTCTGTCGCACGGTCACGTATTTGGATAGCTGTCATTTTGTTGTTCGTGTGACGACTGAAAGGAGGAACTACGGTACGATTTAGCCTGGTGAAACAACTCTGGAAATAGGAGCTAGTAAATTCTGCTATCTGAAAACTGGATTAGCAACGACGTCGTCTCGTGCTTCGAGAAATGTCACGCGGCTGATTTACATTCATTGGTACCACTGTGCCAGCAGTACACTTGACAGCAACTTCAGCGCGTGCCTCCCGGAAGCGCCTTGGGGGCGGCTCAGTTCATGGAAGTTTTGCGTCAAGTCAGAAGCAGGTCGTTAGAGAATAGGCGGCCAGGGCCCTGCTTGGTTTTGACACGAAGGAGACGGCCTCGCACTTCATTATCGAGTTAAGCACTAGAAGTGCAAAAAGCCGATCTCGAGCCCCTCTGTCGCCTTGATCGAGCGGAAATTCTTCCGCCGTTGAACATCTTCATCTTTGTTGGACAGATGCGAGGCATTTCTTGCTTTCGCTCAAACGCACGCTGTCCTCTGAAGCTGAGACTGAGAGTCCCGGGACGCGTATGAGTTATCATTTTGGTACGACCGCTACAACTAACGTACAGACAAATGGCATGGGATTGCACTACAGCTTGTATAGTTCCTGTTGATCTGAGCCAATCAGTACTGCAACTTATCTTCAATGGAACAAAGAATCAAAATACACTCCGCAACACAATTAAAGGATCTCTTTTTTCAAACCCCGTAATTGTGTCCCATTGAAACGTACAAGTTTGAAATTTGGCTCAAAGATGCCTACAACCTCCCTCTACAATTATGAAAAGGGGTGGCGCCCTGCGATGTCACCCTCGGGCTCTACGATCTTCAAACAGCAAGGCGTCGACACAGGCGGAAAAAAAGTCAGAACTCAGAAGTTCCTGTTATGTGTAAAGTGGGTTAATGAAGTCACATTGCCACCAAATTTCACAACAATCCTGCTCACTGCCGTTGTGGACGTGTCACTCGGTACGAAAAACTTAAACCTTTTTCTCTCCCAGATAATGATTTCGTCGATTTCTATATTAATTTTCTCGTGAATCATGTGCGACTCGTTTAGTGGCTCCCCCACGCGTGCTTTTTCTCAGTGACCGATTCCTGACGGAAGAAGAACTCCCTTACTATGAAACAAACTATAAAAATTCTTAGTGACTTTGATCTTGGCTTAGTCTGTCCACGAGGGTTAGTGGCGTTGCGCTTCACTTTTAATTCAGTGGTTGTATCGGTGTGGATGTGTTGTCAGTACACAGCTTTTCCCCTGCGCCGGCTGTAGCGTCCTTTAGAGATGGGAAAAGTTGTTCATCCTTGGGAAGCAGTTAACTGGTGATCGCTCTTTTCCGGGAACCGTTAATTTTTACTCGTTCACCGTTCATCGTGCTTGGTACATGATTCTTATGAAAAATTGAAAATTAGTAGCATAGGTAACTGAAGATGGAAGGCGCCATGAGGAAGCACTTGTCTCCCCCCTGGAGTGCAGAGTTTTTATTCATAACAGAATTCTCACACACTTGTAATTTTCGTGATTCTGCAAAATATCTCGTTTAGCCAACTGTAGCGTTATGTGGCTGGTCGCAGTGAAATAATATAAGGTGGTGCACGAAAAACCGGCTCCGAGTACAGACTGCTCGCCAATTACGCACGATTTGTTGACCGCTACGAGCAGAATAGGTAAACATGTAATAATTAGGCAGTGAAGAAATAACAAATAAGCTAATGCAAACAACTTCGAAACAATAGATGGCGATTGGTAAGCGACAATGAGCAGTCTAGTACTCGGGGCCGATTTTGCGTGCGCCACCCTGTACCGCTGAAATAATATTGTAGGAGTCCTATTCTCTTTACAAAATGTGACACCATACACTCGATTACGAAGCGCGGGCTTCATTCGGTTGTAAGTCGGTCTGCCTTCCATAACAATGAACATGCTCTTTTATCTTGGATCAAAAAAAGACGGAAAATGGCCACTCGTGTGTGCCGTGCCGACGTCCTTTGCATGTGTAATAACAAAAAAAATCTTGCCTTTTTACAAGTATTTCTTCTGCTGTTCATCGAAATAGTGAAGCAAGCTGATACGCCGTTTTGTTACCTGAAAAGATGTATGTATTAAATACCACGTAATTTTTATGTAATTTACGTAATTATAAAATACATTTTAATTACCGGTCGTGGCCGCTGAATAGGATACGAAAAGAACCAGAAGTTCAGAGTTCAAACAAGGTTTGAAACACATCTAGAATGGGCGTGCGAAGGGAACGAAACCAACAAGTCTATACTGAGCTATGAGCAGTCGGCAGTGGAACTGCGACGAGTGGCCACGCGGAGAAGGACGAGTCCGGCGAGCGAGACCTAGACCGAGACAGACGGGAACGGGACCGAGGCTGGAACGAGACCGGCCGACGTGACGTTGCGGGGACGAGACCGACCGTTTCCCGTTCCCTGGCTCTATAAGTAGAAAGCCGCGACCGAAGTGATCTATGAAAGACTGTTCCTTAGAATTCGTTCCTCTCTCGTTCCGTTCGTCTCGGTGAACCGTTCCTTTGGACCCGTTAGTTCGCGAACGACCTATCTCCAGTGACTTTGTCCAAATTGCATCCCGGTATCGAATGAAACCTCTACCGAAATTGATAAAGGTAGTAAGCACACTTGATACGTGAATTATGTAACTATTACATTCTGTTTCTGGAAGATAATTCCTCCCTGAATCTAGATATAATTTCAGAAGTTCTGTATCGGTCTCAGTTTCCATTTGATACTGGTTTCCGTAAAAGCTTACGTCAGCCTATGTGTTACAGCGTTATATGCGTCTGGCAAAAGAACACAAGTTAATCAAAGAAATGAGCGACATGAAAGTACAGAAAAACGAGTACACAAAGCTAATATTTCTTCCTAATTTCAAATGGTTCAAATGGCTCTGAGCACTATGGGACTTAACTGCTGAGGACATCAGTCCCCTAGAACTTAGAACTACTTAAACCTAACTAACCTAAGGACATCACACACATCCATGCCCGAGGCAGGATTCGAACCTGCGACCGTAGCGGTCGCGCGGTTCCAGACTTTCCTGATGTCCTGCGATAGTTTGCCTCAGAAACGTCTCTTCGCAAGGTCCAGCAGTAGCCTGGCAACATTATAATAACTGCGCTGCCAACGCTTATCCACTTGAGAAATGTTCGTTACTGGCGGCACCAAGGTAACTCGGGAAGACGTCCAAATGGCCGTTCAAAACATGTTATCTTGGTTGGTTGATTCGTCGGAGGGGACTAAAGAGCGAGGTCATCTGTCCCAACGGATTACTGAAGGACGGGGAAGGAAGTCGGCCATGCCCCTCCACAGGAACCATCCCGGGATTTACCTGAAGCGATTTGGGTAAATCACGGAGAACCTAAATCAGGATGGCCGGATGCGTCTTTGAACCGTCGTCCTCCCGAATGTGAGTCTTGAGTACTAACCACTGCGCCACCTTGCTCGGTAAAATGTTATCTTAAGCGACATGTTACATCCCATATTGTGGTATCATCTCACTGGTTCTTGCACAATATCGCCACAGTTTTCTGCCATATGGTTCCCTAAAAAGTTCTTACAAATACTTAGGAAAGACAGCCATGCCACTTTTTTCAACATCACTCAACAAATCAAGGAAATGTTCATCAGCCACTAATTCCATTATTTGCAGCCCTACAAATATTCCACCCTCTATTTTTGCTTCACTGATCCTTGGAAACTTATCTCGAAAATACATGAATCCATGCAATGTTTTTATCCGTGGTTTTTATGAAGTTTATCATAAGACCCAATTTAATATGCAGCGGATGTAGATACACATGTATTTATCTTCACTTACTGTCACATTCTCAGGAGTACTGATAACGGCAATTCTTCCCTGACACAAATAGGTCTTAAAGCGGACAGTAAATTAGGATCTTGCACAGTTTTCTTTGCTGTCAGGAGTTATTAAGCACACGTCAGCCAGCATGCGTGAGGGGGTCGTTTTTTGTTTAGTTGCCAACTTTACAGCCACAGTATATTTTATAGCGTTTTTTAAAAAGAGGATTAAGTTTTCGTTTCTGCTGTTTCATATTAAACTCACCACAGATATAACAAAAAGAATTTGGGTTATCTATATAGGAACGAGGCGTTTCTTCTTAATTCATGCAAAAACACGATCCTTCACGAGCCAACAGCAACTCACTTCACAAGATCAGAGCTCTCTCAGTACTGAAACTGATGCAACAAACACATTGCGATGCGATGTAACGTGATCATGACGCATCGACCTTCTTAATATCGTGGCGGTGAATGCAGGAACTAAGGGTCATATATGGAATTCCTTGCATATATTTCGATTGTTTACCAATAATTAAATCCGTAAAAAATAAATAAAAGGAAATTAATTAAGCATTACCAAAACAAACATTATGCAGCATCTTCAAGTTATTTTATACATAGAGGGTAGCCGCGCGGAGTGGCCGCGTGGTTAAGGGCGCCATGTCATGGATTGCGCGGCCCCTCCCGCCGGAGATTCGAGTCCTTCCTCGCGTATGGAGGTGTGTGTGTTGTTCTTAGCATAAGTTAGTTTAAATAGTGTGTAAGTCTAGGAACCGATGACCTCAGCAGTTTGGTCCCTTAGGAATTCACACACATCTAGATAGAGGGTACCGTATCTCAAAAACTGAGCTCGATAGGCAATAACGGATTCCATTTTCGAATTCAGTAACCACGGCTTAGTTAAGAATACCATTCGCATTCTTTGTGACTGAAGCCACTCTTTCGTACTATAATAATTGAAATATTTATTTTTATTTAATTTGAGTTACTTAGATGAGATATTATGTCAATTTTTGTTTGAGATTATAACTTTATCAATACAATAAAATAATTTAGATTTTTCATGGAAGCTAAAAGCTTCAGAATAACAAGTAGGTGTAACATTGTTCAATGCTTTGTTTTTAGTAGTGTATGTTTTAGATCGTAGCGAGATTCTGTTTCTGTTAGCTCTCTCTCACTTAGAATCTCGGTTTCCATTGTGTTTGTTGTTGACACGTGTTATTCGTGAAATTTTCGTTTCGTACGAATCTCGAATAAAAGAGAATGATAAGTAATCTCCGGTTCAGCTTCGTATTTTTATGGATTTTAATATGTGCAATTATTGAAGTGTAACTATTGTACATCTGAGGCTGATTGGTTTTAAAATACTAGACTGCACTTACTATAATTTTGAAGGCAGTCTGAATTTAACAGCAGTTAAACAATTGTCATGAAAAAGTTAATTTCCGATAGCAGCACAGAGCGATCGGCTGACTGTCATATATTTGCAGAATTTCACCGGCTACTTTGCAGCAACCTCTCTGACTTTCAGCGTGTAATCTGAGGTGAAAACTTAATTACGACGACTATAAGGGGTCAAGACATTTATTTTCAATTCTGAGTGCTTGAGCCGGCCGGCGTGGCCTAGCGGTTCTAGGCGCTACAGTATGGAACCGTGCGACCGCTACGGTCGCAGGTTCGAATCCTGCCTCGGGCATGGATGTGTGTGATGTCATTAAGTTAGTTAGGTTTAAGTAGTTCTAAGTTATAGGGGACTGATGAACTCAAATGTTAATTCCCATAGTGCTCAGAGCCACTTGAACCATTTTTTGGTGCTTGAAATTAATTCTAATTAAAAACAAACAGTGTTTGTTCACAGAATTAGACTGAGCTTCCTTAATAACAGGAAGACAATATCAAGCTACGTTACGTCTTGCTCTTCAAGACTGTTTGAAGAGATTTTAATGAAGTTTCTGACTCGTCCTCCCAGCTTTAAATAAAATTAAACTGAACACGACCCTGGAGATCGAAGACATCGCCACCAGCCAGTTTAATAAACTAGAATTTAGCACCCACGAAATACTAGAAAAAGAAGAAGGACCCACATGACAAAATTACTGTTGACCACTGCAATTGCTAACACCCCAGAAACCAACATTGACTCTCCCCATATCATTCCTCCACCAAATAATCGATATTGTTCCTCACTCAGTCCCTGACGATCAGTTCTGATGAAATGTGTAGTTTTCCTGAAAGATGCTTGCACAGCGTACCTTCTTGCGAAAGCTCTCATGTCCTTGCGTTATCTGTTGTGTCAGTCATTTATTTTGGTACGAAGTTAGCTTCAACTTTTGGTCTTATTTGTTTCAAGTTGAGCGCTCCTCAGTCAGACGAAGGTTTTAATCATCCCCCTGATCTGGCACCAGTCACCAGAATTAATTAGGAGTGTACAACTAATTTAAGCACCCCCCTTCTGTATTTGTCTAATAAATTAGTTGCCTATATCTGTAAAAATAAGGGCATGCTTTCAACACACTGAGGCCGTGCTGGTCTAGCAGGTAGCATGCGAAACTCCTCACCTGGAGGTCCCGGGTTCATTTCTCGGACAAGAATGGGGATATATCCTCATTCCCCCCCCCCCCCCCCCCCAAGACAGTCCGCCGTCAAACCGATTACCGGCGATATTTCCTCGTTGCTAGTGCCGTGGCAAAGGGAGGATGCACTCTTACCTCAATCAACCCAGCAACCCGTTCACAGGTTGAGCGCCACACACTTTGCTTTTTGTTTATTTGTTTTGTCATACACCACTTCTTGACGCGTAACCTTATAATAAACACAGCTAGTGCCCCGCAGCTAAACGAATTTTCGGTTCAAGAATCTAGGTAATCATAAGTGGCCAGAGAGGTATGTTCTCGATTATCTTTTGGTTCGGTAAGATTCCCAGTTTTCTGCCTTGTCTTCCTTAAGTGGGAGCTAGTGCAAGACCTTTGCGGCGGAGTACATAATTCCGACTCAGAGACAAGGAAGCTGAGTCTACCACATGAAAATTAGTTTTGCCTTGCGTTATGACTCTGTAAATCAGAGTTCAGCGAAAACTAATTTTTAATACCAGCAACAAATAAAATCTTGGAGAAAACTTTCTGAAAAGTTAGTGTAAGAAATCCAGTGTTCTTTAAGAGGCATCTGATGTACAGGGGGTATTAACATCACATAATATAATTAGTACTTGGTTCTTCGGAATAAAAAGTTCATTTATTTTAGTTTTATTAGCCTTAAAGGCAATTCAGTAAGAGATATGCAGTACAAGTATTCAAAAATAATCCAACGCTCTTGTCTTTCGGCCTACAGCACGAGAGATACGCCAAAGTGCAAAACAGGTCAAAGTGAGTTGTTTAGTTATTTTTCACACAACGTTTTTCACAATTCATGTTACACACATCTAGAGTTGTAGACAGGACTTAGTAGATCGAGTTAAACGTAGGAACTCATGTCCGGAAACTTCATCCAACGACGTTACAGATCGTAAAAGTTACAGGCGCCGGCGCCTGTAAATTTATGGTATGCACAGGTGATTCCGTAATGATGTTACAAACTTTCTAGGATGATGGAAAAGGATAAAGTTATCAATCTGAGGTAAGGGCCCCTGTACAGGAAACGAACGAGACAAAAATTACAAGCGAAAACCGTTCTAATCCCTCTGACAGCGGAATACACATACTGATACTGTAGTTGCTGAAACTGTAAGACAGGCTACTTTCAGAGGTGGTAGTATAAAACGTCTACTAACTTTGGGCTCTAAAGTGCATACCTGAGGAGCTATGAGCACTTGTTCATCGTCGCTACTATGAAACACATACATTCTATTGAACAAGTGCTCAAACGTCTTACAATATGCCTTTTAGAGCCCCTATTTACTAGACATTTTTTCTTGTTTTGGTCCATACAACCACCTCTGAAAGTTTCATACCTACAGGCTTAGCAACAACAGAATCAGTACACGTATTCCACTGTCAGAGGTATCAGAACGGTTCTCGCTTGTAACTTTTGACTCGTTAGTTTCCTGAACAGGGACCCTTACCTCAAATTGATACATTTATCTTTTTCCATCATCCTAGAAAGTTTGTAACATCATCGCGGAATCACACTGTTTATACATACATTTACAGGAGTCGATGCCTTTAACTTCGACGTTCTGTAGCGTTTCCCGAAATGGGCTCCTGTGTAAAACTTTATCTACCAAGTCTCCTCTACAACCCCTAGAAGTGTGTAACATGAATTGTGAAACATCTAGTATATGATGACGTCATTTTAACTCGTTATCTTTCTCGACTTAGGGAATTTTGCACAAAGTGTTTCATGTAGTGTATGGCCATTAATGAAATGATAATTAAATAGACACCCTAGTTGCAAACAGGCGTTGATATACTTCACTGGGGACATGTCGAAAATGTGTGCGCCGACCGGGACTCGAACCTGGCATCTCCTGCTTACATGGCAGACGCTCCATCCATTTTTTTTTTTTTTTTTTTTTGTTAAATCGAATGTCAGGCTTACCACCTTTGCTGACATACATTTTGTGGTGCTATCGCATAAATAGTGTCTACAAAGTCCCTATGTTGACAAATAGTGGCTAATGAGAAAATTAATTAATCAACGAAATGAATAAAACTGAAAATGTCCAAATGAAAGACATGAAGACATTGCGGATAGTACAAATACAAAAGAAACATGCTCCTGTAGCAATGAAATGAAATTCGTGTCGGGGGCGACATCTGCTCACGACCCGACGTTCGATAAAGCAAGAGAGCCATCTATCGACTCGTTCTCCAGACGTTGATGTAAGACTGGGTCGTCTTCTCGAAGTTAACTAAGGGTCCGTAAGTGTGATCGATGTCTATCTCGGCTTCTTCGTCTATCTCATCTCTCACCCGTCACACCCCATCTGGCCGGCGGGTCGGTAAATGTAAGTCGCAAGTAATTAGCGAAGTCTTGCCTGTATTTCGTATGCTGTTGCAGCTTCGTGTGTCCATCCAGGAGAAAATGCCAAAAATCAATTTTGTCCTTTTCCGATTCGTTATATACGTAGCCCACCACCATTCCCCGCACCCATGTCACCGCATTGGTTTTTTTTTTTCGGGAAATAAGATTCTTGGGGGAAAAAAAGTGTGTCCGATGAAATTGTGTGAGGGGCGGAGCGTAACAGGAACGCCAATATCTGTTGTGCCAAGTGCCACACTGGAGCCGTCCCACTACATACTAAACGATGTTCATCAGTGTCCACTGTTGCGCAGCCTAAACATAGTGGAGTGTCTGCCAAATGAATCGCGTGCCGCCGTTGATTCGTTGCGTACTTCCTATTTATCACCACATACCATGTTGAGCGTACCGACGTTGGGAGGTAAACGTTCCGTATAACGCGCCATATCTGTCGCCAGTTCTTGTCTGGGTACTTCTTTTCCAGGGTATTCCTAGGGCACCGGCGCAGTAAGAGTTGGTATACGTCTCGCGTCGTCGGTAGTCGTGTTGTTGGGAAGGAATCTCTGACATAGCTAAGCTCCAAAAAAAAAAAGACTTGAAATGTGACAGCTTCGGTGAAATATGGCCCACATTGACTGGGGGCAGCATTGAAGTGGGCGCTAGTACATCGGCCAACGCTCCCGAGATATTGCGAAATTGACCGCGCCACTGTCGGAAAATCGTACTTACGAATAACGCCCGTGCCTTTTCATACACGTTCACTAGACCAAGTCCACCCTCTCCAGGTGGTAGCGTAAGCGTTGTGTATCGGATCTTAAACAAGTGTCCCACACTCACGTAGGTTCCGAAAGTGGCTTGTATCCGTGATGCCATTGTGCGCGTTAAAGGCAGGACATGCGCTACGTGAGTGAGTCTCGGTGCTAGGTAAACGTTGACATAGGTCACCCTCTGAATCATATCCAACGCTCTTAATTTCTGTAACAGCACCATTGTCCGCATCAGCTTCAATATGCGTCGGTAGTTATCCGCTGCTGTCCGCTGCACATCCGTGTGGAACGTAATACCTAGGCATTTGATGGTCGGAACTAAGATGAGCGGGCCTTCCTCCCCCGGTTGTAATCCTCGACCGACGTTCATGCAGCGTGATTTTTGTAGATTAAGCACGCTTCCTGCCGCCATCCCATATCGCTGTATCCATGCCAACGCCGTACGTACTTCTTCGCCTGTCCGTGCCACCAGCATCACATCGTCAGCATAAGCGCGGCAATGAAAGGTCAGTTGTGGCAACGGCACTCCCTCCAACCGTCTTCGGAGACCATATAGACAGGGTTCCAAAGCCATTGCATACAAAAATATCGAAAGGGGGCAACCTTGACGAACTGACCTTGAAATAACAATGTAGTCAGTGCCCCGCCCATTCACCGAGACCTTTGATCGTACGCCGTGTAACAGTCGCATGATCACTAGGATGAAGGCCTGCGGGATTCCCAATCTGCCCATCACCGCATGCAAAAAGGTATGATCCACTCTGTCGAACGCATGATCGAAGTCAATAGCGACGAGTGCCCCACGCACTCGGCATGCCGCTGCTAATGCGATGATATCTCGGTAGTCACCGAGCGCCGTATGTACGTTACTCTTGCCGCCGAGGCAAGTTTGATCTCTGAGGAGTCTATCAGAAAGTGTAGACCGCAGGCGAGCCCCAAGGATGCGCGCAAAAATCTTATAGTCGCAGTTCAAGAGAGTGAGTGGTCTATAATCTCCTGGATTTCTGTCACCGCGTGGTTTGGGTATTGGGATGATGATACCCTCCGTGAATTCGACAGGTATCTCAGTCTGCGGTAACAGGAGTTCGTTGTACATCTGAATCCAGGTCCGTCCCATGAGGTGTGCAAAGGCGCGGTAAAATTCAATTGGGAAGCCGTCCTGTCCTGGGGACTTGTTCGGTGCCCCCCTGGCAATTGCGTCTGTCAGCTCGTCCTCTGTTATCGCTGTGATGAAAGTCTCTGCAGCCAGTGGTGGTCCTCTATCTGGCATTTCCGAGATGATATCATGTAGTGTCTCGTGGTTCACATGTACAGGTCCATATAGCTGGCGGAAATAGTCGGTAAACACATGCGCAATATCACGCTTGTGCACAACTTGCTGGCCAGTTTCAGAGATTAGTTCCCTGATCAATGTCCTGCGTCGTCGTTGGCGTTCACGTACCACGTGGTGCATGGAGGGGGTTTCGGCAGCAACTGTGTCCGCCAATCTCGCCCGGACCATTATACCTTCCATTCTTAGTCTCGTCAGCTGTAATAACTTGGCTTTTATCCTGCGCATGGCCGTGTGCCTTTCCGGCGATGGTTGTTGGGTCATCAGCTCCCTCAGGGCTGTAAAATAAAAATCAGCCGTCGTGCGGTTCCACTGCGATTTGTCCTGCCCGTATCGTATCAACGTTCTCCGTAACGTTGGTTTTGCGCATTTAATCCACCACTGGAGAACCGAGGTGTAGGCTCGTTGGCGGCGAACGCAGGTCTCCCAGGCCGCCTCTGTCTACCGGTGACATTCAGTGTCACGTAGAAGTGCACAATTCATTTTCCAGTGACCTTTACTCCGCCATATCTTCTGACGCGTTAGTGAAATCGTACAAACGTACGCCATGTGATCCGTAAAAGCCGCTGGCCAGATTTCGGCATCCAGTATCGCCGTCCGTAGTGCTCGGGTCACATACACCCTATCAAGTCTACTCGCCGAGTGTCCCGTGACAAACGTATAACCCGGTCTGTCACCATGCTGCAGTTCCCAGGTATCCAGAAGCGCCATTTCGGTAATCAACGCACGCAGTTCCATGCATGGCACATAATGAGGTACTTGGTCCTTTTTGTCGACGACACAATTAAAGTCGCCGCCCACTATATAGTTATCAAAGCGTCCAGCGAACAACGGTGCTATCTCTTCGGTGTAAAAAGTCGCCCTTTCTCTTCGTTTTGTGGAGCCAGATGGTGCGTATAAATTGATGAAACGAACGCCGTCGACAGTGATCGCTATGCCGCGTGCCGGAGGGAGAGACCTGACGTCCTCCACTCCTATTCCTTCCCTGGTGAGAATCGCCACACCGCATCCACTTTCATCGTGCACTGAATAATGTGCCTCGTAACCGTAGAACTCTGGCGGTGATGTGAAACGCACTTCTTGTAGGAGTACAATGTCCACGTCCGCAGCGCGTAACATATCTTTCAGCATTTGAATTTTAAGCGGTGTCCGTATGCCATTAATGTTTATCGTGGCAATGCGGTACGCCTGGCTTTTGTTCATCAGTTGTAGGACGGTGTCATTAAGCGGCCATCTGCACCCCCGGCGCTCCTCAACACACTAAGTTGGTCAACATTTCCCGACTCCTCCCGGCCTTTGGCCAGGACTATCCTCAATCGTCGCGTTCGTATTTTCATCCTGTTCCTGTTGGTCCATTTCTTGCGCCCAGTCCCCCAGCATATTTCCGGAACAGGTCGAAGGATGGGAGGTAACGTTGTCATCGCTCTGATTTTGGACAGTTGTCATCTCCACTTCCGTCTTCCGGTCACCAGAAGGAGAGTTATCATCGCTGTGTAGTTCCTGCATCGTCATCTCGGTATCTGTTGAATCCACTGGTCTCAGGTCGATACTGTCGTTGTCGTCCACTGTCCCCTCGGGACTATGGCTATCGTCAGCAGAAGTCAGTCGACGCTTCTTTCTTCTCTTCGGTGAACGCTGTTTGCCTTGCTTCCGCATCGGCTGTTTGGGTTGCGTATCCTCCGTCTTGGGCCTGGCCTGTCACGCTCTCTGTGGAAGCACTGGCAGCCACCACGGATGAGCCTGGAGCGGCCGTCAGCTGCATCTCTTGTGTGGTGTCCTGTGTCTGTTGTGGTGGAACCGATGGTCGGAGTTCCAGTCCGTTGGTGTCCATGTTCTCTATAGGGGGCAGCTGCTGGTGCCCATCGGAAATCTCCCTCACGTCGCCTCTCAGGGCTTCCACAAAGGTCAACGGTAAGACAGTCGTCTGTTGTGGCGCCTGAACGTCATCCCGTGGAGTTTGCACTAAACGTCGCTGGAGGCATTCCGAGCGGATGTGACCTTCTTTCCCGCACCCCGAGCAAGTGCGAGGTTGCCCATCATAGATTATAATCGCTCGACAACCTCTTATGTACAAATAAGAGGGGACGTGCTTTCGCAGTTCTATCCGTATTTGTCTCACCCCATTTAAAACGGGATACGTGGTAAAACTCGTCCATTTTTCGGCCACATGGGATAGAACTGTACCGTACGGTCGAAAGGCGTCGGTAACAAGTTCAGACGGGACCTCAAACGGAAGTTCGAAGACTCGTATAGTGCGGATCCCCATTCCCGCGTGATCGACTGTAACCGCACCAACATTCCCGTCGGCATGACAGAAACGGTACCCGTTCGGTGATCGTTGTAGAAGTCTGTCGCAAGCAGCCTCGTCAACAAGCTTGACATAGACGACGCTTGAAACGAGCGATAAATTGATTCCCACGATTTCCTGTGGATCGATTTTTACCTCTTCTCTGAAGAAACGTTCAATCTCGTGTGCCTTTGGTCGTGTATAGTCGTTCGCAAAACTGAACTTCAAAGTCGTTTTTCTGTACGAGTGTGCCATCTCGTTCTAGACTCACAACACCGCACACGCGAAGCTGCTCCGGCGTAAACAAACAGGCGCGCGCACCACAGCGCGGCCGGCTGGCAACACGGTCCGCACTGTGTCACTGCCGAAGGCAGACTGCGTCCATCTGAGCCACCGAGGGCACAGAGGACAGTGCGTCTGCAGGGATTTATCCCTTGGACGCTCCCCGTTAGATCCACATTCCCAACATGTCCACACCACTACATTCGTAGTGCGCCTAATAGATGTTTGCCCATCATACTCATTACTCGTGGCAGATTAATCTACCAAGTCCCGTACGAGTTCGGGCATAGCGTGTGCGTTCACACAATGTAGTGGTGTGGACATGTTGGGAATGTGGATCTCACGGGGAGCGTGCAAGGGATAAGTCCCTGCAGACGCAGTGTGCTCTGTGCCCTCGGTGGCTCAGATGGATAGAGCGTCTGCCATATAAGCAGGAGATCCCAGTTTCGAGTCCCGGTCGGGGCACACATTTTCAACATGTCCCCAGTGAAGTGTATCAACGCCTGTTTGCAACTAGGGTGTCTATTTAATTATCATTTCATTTCTTGCAAAGCTGCATGTTCATCCACGGTATGTGTTCTTTCGAGAACAGATACTACCGTCATATATATGGCCATTAATGTCGATTTCTGGTACTAACAGGTCATTTTCGCTTATCTGAAATTTCGTAATATGAGACCGCAAGATTGAGAGTTACATTTAACTGAGGTGACAAAAGTCATATGATACCTCCTATTATCGTGTCTGACCTCCTTTTGCCCAGCTTAGTGCAGTA
Organism: Schistocerca nitens; assembly: GCF_023898315.1. NCBI lineage: Eukaryota > Metazoa > Arthropoda > Insecta > Orthoptera > Acrididae > Schistocerca > Schistocerca nitens. Next base: position 349,700,030 of record NC_064618.1, on the reverse strand, counting down.
ACTCTACGTGGTACGGACTCAACAAGTCATTGCAGGTTGCAGAAACATTAAGCCATGCTGCCTCTATAGTGGTCCGTAACAGCCAAAGTGTTGCCGGTGCAGGATTTTGAGTAGGAACTGACCTCTCGATTACGTCCCACAAATTTTTGAATGGAATTCATATCGAGTGATCTGGTGGCCAACGCCAAATCATTCGCTCGAATTGTCCAGAATGTTCTGACGTGGTGCACAGTCATCCAGAAAAATTCAATCACTGTTTGGGAACATAAAGTCCATGAATGCCTGCAGTTGGTCTTCAAATACTCGAACATAACCATTTCCAGTCAACGATCGACTCAGTTGGACCAGAGAACCCAATCCATTGCAAGTAAACATAGGCAACACCGTTATGGAGCTACCGGCAGCTAGCACAGTGCCTTGTTGACAACTTATGGTTCAAGTTGCTCTGAGCACTACTGGACTTACCATCTGAGGTCATCAGTCCCCTAGAACTTAGAACTACTTAAACCTAACTAACCTAAGCACATCACACACATCCATGCCCGAGGCAGGTTTCGAACCTGCGACCGTAGCGGTCGCGCGGTTACAGACTGAAGCGCCTAGAACCGCTCGGCCACACCGGCCGGCGACAAGGTTCAGTTTGGGCCTTTGGACAGTACGTTTGTGTCATCAATGAAGATTGTACGATTGTTTAATTGTCATTTGAGATCTTTGTGGGTGCGTGTTAAAATGCTCCATTCCTAATTTTATTTTACTTCTGTGATAGTCTAACAATGTGACCTCCTGCTTCCTATAATAAAAATAAAATTACATCCATACAATAAAAGGTTTCCGCGACGTTATTTCTTAGCTAGAACTGGCTGTAATTCATATGTGAGTCGTAGTATCAGGTACAAATTCAGGATGTGAATGTGATTTTTACGGTTTACTTCAACACATAATAATGATCAATAATTAAAATTAACATGAAACAACGTCGTAGTTTAACGTTTATAGTACGACTCATCATTTCTCGTATATGCGAACGCTACATTTGCTGACTATTCGACACGCAACGAAGCTGATTCATTACAAGATTCTACCTTCTTTACGAAATTTCACGCTGTTACAAACATGGAAGAACGCCTCAGAATACATTATAGACTGCCATCGAGTTTAATTGCCTACAGAAATTGCAGGCGATATCGCAACAGCGGAGAAGTCTGTGGAATACGCATCACACTGGTTACACAGCTCCTTCGAGTTCTTCTTGTCAGCTTCGTGTTACAACCACGTGTAACGCAATAAATGTATCAGCGTTCTAGGGTTTGCTGCCACAACTCTGATACAAATAATCATGTTGCCAAGCACCAAGTTGCAGATGAACACTTTACGGAAAACTATATAGCTTGACGATGGTTATGCGGTGCAAGTAAAATGCAGAATTCCGGCGGAAATCACAAGTCCGCTGACATGCTAAGCCTAAGTCCAAGTTGCAGTACAGCATTCGGATTCTGAGTCCACAGCGCAGCCGAATCAACATCGAACAGCACGTCCACCCGAGTTGTAGTTTAGAAACATACCTTTTTTTTCCTTTATTGAATTTCAATTCCCCCCGAAGGGGGCGGGATGGCAGCAGCTTAGTACGCTGCTCTACAGCCTACAGACTTTTTAAAAACATAAGAAGAAAAGAAACAAGGAAAACAGGCGATAAAACGGTGACTTAAATTGTAAAACGGCGGAAAATTGTGGAAAGTTAAAACATAAAGCAATGTTAATAAAATACACAGGAATCAGACAAGTAACATAGTAGGCACACAATTAAAAAACATGGCGACAGTCTGGTTTCTGTTCGCAAGAGATAAAAAATCACACCCAGCGACACTATGATGGCCGTTCGCAACACTTCCCAAAAGACACACAACACGGAACACTCACTGTAAAACACTCACTGTGAAACACTGCACGAAAATGTCAGCACAAAGATGACACTCCCTAGGCAAGGGCAGATGGGAGGGGGACCTGGTTAAGGGGAAAACAAGGAGGGATGAGAGGAAAAAACGAAAGGGGGGGGGGGAACCAAAGGATGGAGAGGACTCATAAGGGGGGAGAGGGACAGGGCAGACGCGAGAGGGAATGGGAAAAGGCAAAGGAGGGAAATGCAAAAGGACTCGGGGGAGAGAAGGGGGGCAGAGAGAGGGTGGGTGGGGAAAAAAAGAGGATGGAAGGGGGGGAGTCCGCAGCTCGTGGTCGTGCGGTAGCGTTCTCGCTTCCCGCGCCCGGGTTCCCGGGTTCGATTCCTGGCTGGGTCAGGGATTTTCTCTGCCTCGTGATGCCTGGGTGTTGTGTGATGTCCTTAGGTTAGTTGGGTTTAGGTAGTTCTAAGTTCTAGGGGACTGATGACCTTAGATGTTAAGTCCCATAGTGCTCAGAGCCATTGTTTGAAGGGGGTGGGGGGAGAGGGAGCCCGGGAAAAGGACAGAGGAAAGGAAGGGGAGTGAGGATCAGAGTTGATAGGAAGGATAAATGGAGGGAGTGAGGGCATCATCTGGGAGGGGGAGTTGATGGAAGCCACCTTGGGAAAGGAGATGAAGGGTGTAGAGATGGAGGGTAGGGGGGACACAACAGTGAAGACGTGGCAGGGGGCGGGGATGGGAGAGGAGAGGAGCAATCAGGGGGTGAGGGGGATCAAGGCGGCGGGAGGTGTAGAGTATACGGATATGCTCGAGGAATAGGAGCAGATGGGGGAAAGGAATGAGGTAATAGAGGATCCACGTGGGGGACAGGAGGCGTGTACGGAAGGCGAGGCGGAGTGCATGACTCTCAAGGATCTGGAGGGACTGAAACATAGCACGAGGAGCGGCGTCAAATAAGGCTCCACAGTTAATGGAGCCGGCGGCTGGTGTCGCCCCTACTTCGTCTTCAACGGCCAAAGGCACTACAAGCGGCCGAACGGAAACCTGTGTGTTTTTTCCGACACGTGGACGACACGTTTGTCATCTAGCCCCATGGGCCTGATCAGCTGCAGATGTTTTTAATACATCTAAATTCAGTCCACGAGAACATACGGTTCACCATGGAAGTCGAGAAGGAAGGGAAATTACGCTTTCTTGATGTAGAGTGGAGATCTAATGGCACACAGGGTCATAGCGTGTACCGCAATCCTACACACACGGACCTATATTTATATGCCTCGAGCTGCCACCATCCTGCACAACTCAATGGGATGCTCAACATACTGGTTCACAGGGCATACTCGATATCGAATGAACAAAATCTACACAAAGAACTTAAACATCTAGAAAATGTGTTCCGGAAGAACAGGTACAGCAACCGACAGATCCAGACAGCGTTCAGACGACGGAAACACAGCTGAAACCCAGATGAAGCACAGTCTAAAGATGAGGAACCAGGCCTTGCCTTTCTACAGGCAATGTGACGTCGAAAATTGGGAGACTGCTAAAACAACACAAAATTGACACGGTCTTCCGACCGCCATCCAAGATATGCGCCTTACTGGGGACAGTGAAAGACGGATTTGGCCTGAAGAAAGCGGGCTTATGTAATATTCCATGTGGTTGTGGCAAATCCTACATCAGTCAAACGATCCGAACAATCTAAGACAACTACAAAGAACACCAACGCCATACGCGCCTAGGCCAGCCCAACAAATCGGCGCTGGCAAAACACTGCTTGGAAACTGGGCACAACGCGAAATACGAAGAGACCAAGATTCGGGCCCCTACCAGCTTCTACTGGGACAGCATCTTCAAGGAGGCCATTGAAATTCGCGCAACGGACATTCTCATAAACCGAGACGCAGGTTTTCAACTCAGCAAAGCATGGAAACCCTTACATAGCTCCATCAAGGAGTCACGCCTCAAGCGAACACAAGATCTTTCCACGAAGGCCGCTGGGGACACTCCACGGGATTCTGCATCCTCCACCACCCGGCGCGGACCTGGGTCGGCGGCCGCAAACGGAGCGTCGGCGCAGGGAATCGAAGCCTGACTGACGGACTTAAATAACACCGACAGTGAGAAGAAAGACCATTCCATCAGAACCACCTGATGATGGCGGAAAGGTAATTCGCCGAAATATCGTGGGACTTCAACGATCGCATCTGGCTGGACACCCGAGAGCCCTGGAAACAATAAAAATGTGATTAAAAAAGGAAGTAACACCAGTTACAATTATTGATCGAAGCTAAATCACAATCGACTTCCACTGATTGAACGGTTTTATTACTGAATGAATTGTTTTGATCCAGGACTATTATAGATCACAAGTCAATTTCCAGCATAACAGTATTGCCACAAACGTCTTGTGTCTATTTTTACTAATGTGTGACGTTGTTCGCAAATTATCACACTACACTCAGGTTCGAGAGGATTGCGGCCCAAATCCCCGTCTAGGAATCCAGATTTACGTTTTCCGTTGTTAAATTAAATCGTTTTAGACAGGTATTTGTACGATTCTTTTGAAAATGGCACGGCCAACTTCCTTCCCCATTCTTTTCTAATCAGGCGTGTTATTCGTCTCTAAGACCCTTGTTGTCGGCACAGAGTAGAGCACTGATCTTTCTTTTCCCTTTTTTCTGTGTTTAATTTTCAAATTGTTGGCTGTCTTGCTTCCGTATGTAAACTAAATTCAACATTTTTCCTGTAAAATGAGAGAAGAAATGATTGTCGCATACTGCAAAACATAAAGCTTAATAACTGCTCTTTTCCTTCCATTCAGGAGTTTACGTGATAACATGGAAGAGGGTGAGTGATGTGAGCCTATGTATGAATATCGGCGCAATTAAGGTGGCGCAATACTCGTAATCAGATGCACAAGAAGAGCTATCTTCTGACACTAGCGTCTAAAAAATCACAAAATTTACACTTTACGATTGCAGTAAAACCAGAAGAAGACGAAACAAAAAATACACACATAGGCATCACATATAATACCAATGCAAATAGGCGCGATAGAAATGGGAAACGTTCCTGAAACGTGTCGTGCTGAGCATGAAGTTACCTGGTGCATTGTTTTATTATTTAAATCACACAGTTGCAGTCTTTAGAAAAACATCTATTACGATGACTGAATTTAATAAAAGTATATAGTTTGCGAAAATGTATTAAAATCTTCCATTTTAGAATAATCTCGTTATAAACTGACATTCGGAGCAGTTCGTCGCGGTATCGTTTGAACTACACTGCATGACAAAAACAAATTATGCACGCAGAAGACACGCTCAGAAGTCGATGTATCTTGGTAGATGCACGCACAATCTGAAGGTATGTAAATGATTATAGAGTTGCAGTTCTGTGTGACAGGTAGAAAGGCCACTAGAGTGTATCGGTATTGTGGATGTTTACTGTTATTACCAAGGCTACAAGAGCACATAAGGAGAGATGCTGAGTGATCCCTTTGAAGTACATGGAGATGCCACATACTCGTATGAGACAGCATTATCAGCAGCTGATTGAGTTTGAAAGAGGACTCACTGTTGGTCTCCACTTGGCCAGATGCTCGAATTGTACAATATGCAATGTTTTGGACATTCGGGCGTGACTGTGATCCGAGGTTGGACTGCATAGGAACGTAAGGACGGGGGCATACTCGTTGTCAATGTTCCATTCGGCAACGTCTGAGCAACACAAGGGAGGATCGCTGAATTGTCCACGAAGCTCAATGTAGCCCCTTCACATCAGTGTCTACCATCCGACAAGAAGTAATGGATCCAATGCTACATTCTGTTCATCCCGCACTGTTAGACTGACACCAGCAGCAGCCAGACTAGAGAATTACCGTCGCATATGTAGGCTGCCATTGACAGCACAGGACAAACGGGCGTGTTTGGAGTGTGCTGTGAGCCGGAGGAATGCATGGACTGCTGATGAACGGCGTCTTATTGTATTCGGCGATGGACCGCAGTTCTGCACTAGCCTAGGAATATCGTCGACAAATATGGCAGCGACCTGGAGAGTCTCATTCTTCCTATATTTTGGACAGTCACAGCGGTGTTACTCCTTGCGTCTTGATATGGGGAGCCATCGATGATGACTTCAGGACAGAGCAGGTAGTGACTGACGAAAGTCTGATGGCGCAACGGTACCTCATGGACATCCTGTTCCTCATGTGTTAGGTCACATGTGACAGCGTCATGGTCCCATATTTGATCAGCACAATGCTCAACCACACATGGCACATGTCTGTATGAACTGTTTGTGGCATGGTGAGGTACTTCCGAGACCAGCAGGATCTCCAGATTGTCCCCTTTAGAACATGTGTTAAAACAACTCAGATGTCAAGTGCGTCCCAGTGCCAGTATGCATGATATTAAGAGACACTTACAACAGTTGTGGGTGAGCTTGTTTCAGAAGAGGATACAACCATTTTGTGACACCCTTCCCAATCAGACCGTGTATGCATCTAGGGCAGAGGGGGTGCAGCCTCATACTGATAAATGGGCTTATACTGGCAAGTTCTATGTAAATGTGACTCGATTTTGTTTCACTCAAATAACTTCACATATCCTGCGGCTGCAAGCTTTATACAGCGTATCCAATAATGAAATCTTCTCAGTCGATCAGCCGAGTGGTGGCGTCGTACTGTCACAACGTTTCAGTGAGTTTCGTGGCCATCATTTTCATGATTGAAGATAAAGGGGGTAAAGTTGATGCACTAAGTTATTCTGAAAGCGGTGCTGATATTCAAGATCATAAAAGCGGGTTAAAAGCTGTGAGCTATCTGGGGACGTTATCCTTGCATTACTGAGCAACTGTTTCGCCAGGTATCCAATCTAGTTTACCAAATTGCCAACCAGGCTAATTGTCATCTTACGACAACCGGTGATATATATATATATATATATATATATATATATATATATATATATATATAAAGAGAATTTAAATAAAAATAAATAAATCAGTTTATATTTGGACATTTATTTATTTTAACATTGATCATTGTTGCGTTAAAATTTTAGCATATTTAAATTGATTCATAACTAAACTGGTGCCTTATTTAGGATTGTGAAGATGTGAGTTTGTAATCTTACGGAACACATCAAATTTGGAGCCAAGATTGGGAGACTGCGTAGAACACTGCATTCACAAAAACACATGAAGAACGTTGAAACATATGCAAGAGGAAATTAACCACAACCAACCGATTCAATTTTCACCCAACGAAGTTACGTTCGTAGCGCAATCCTGTCCGTCATGTAATTACCACACACTGGTATACTAAATTCATACTAACTCTCTGTGAAATCTTCCCGAATAGAATAGCTGAGGGCTACTTTGATGATTACACCACATGCTTCACGTGGTCAACTTGGTTTACACAAAGAGTGTAACTCCATAATAATTTTGATAATTAAAATAAATTACATCGAAACGCAATTAACAAAAGAAAAACTTCGAACTGGTTACTATTGTCATACTATTAACCTGATGGGTCAAACAATTGTATAAGCACGTGGTACTGGGCTCCCAAAGTACACCCCACGTGGGTTGAACATAAAGAAAATTTGCTATATTGAAAAATATTCTCAAGACGAGACGTTATAATCTCACTCACATTTGCAGCTAAGATTGATGATCTTAGTTAGAGTTATGGATCATCAACACGTGGTTCCACTTTGCTCACAAAGTAGTGGCAAAGCAACTACTGGAAGATATTCTAAACTTCACACTCGGATTACACTGTATTGCAGTTTAAGATAACATAAGATATTTTAGATCTAAACCTGAAAGAAAGGTGATTAAATTTTCAGTTAGGGTGAACTTAAGAAACCCATTGTCCTACGGACTTAGCAGACACGCGCTTAGCTGGAGATCTTATCACTTCAGACGCTCGCCGCACACAGACTGGCGTGGGCCCCTACCGAGAGTGCCTCACAGATACAGGCGGAAGTGACCAGAGAGCAGCTTCCTATACCAACATGACAAGGGACAGACAGGACCATACCAAGAATAGGAACCTCTTTGCTTTTAGAAAGCGTAGCTACTTGTTCCGACGTTAGTCCTACTGTTCTCTAGTAGACAGGCTTGTCTGCTACCATCCAGCATGCAACTAGAAATACATTTGCTCATTCATTCTTTCACACAGAAGGGAAGGGAGATGACAGTATCTTATCATATACACTATATAAAAGAGAGAGCATGTAGGTTCCATATGAGACTGTGTGACATGAATTACATATAAACTGTGTTTTAAAGTGTAGTAGTGTGACAGATCGTTCTTGTTTATGTGTAAAAGTAACACGTTCCACTGCTCAGTCTCCTCCCAATAGAGTCAGAAACACCACAGTAAATATAGAAGTGGAATTTATGCCGTAAATAACAACAAATTTAAGAAATTAACGTGAAAGGAATACAACAGAGACGTTTTAAGGGTACGAAACCCAGCGAAACGCGGGGCAATACAACGCCACTACTCAGACAATCACCCGAAAATTTCATCATCACATATCCTCTCAACACGTGAAATACGGAAAGGATTATCCCAATTTCGTGCAATGTTAAGGTGCTATTCCAGTGTTGGAGAGCCTCTTCAGTACTGATACGAGTTGAGAAGAGAACATCAAGATGGGTTGATGTGTGAATTGGAGTTTCTGTTAGGGAGGGAGATGTATCAGAGCAGTCTGTGCAGCAGTTGTAGCCGCAGTGCCACGGTGGAGCAGTGTATAGCGTATCTGCCGAGAGTGCAGCAGATCTGGGTTCGAGCCGGCCGAAGTGACCGTGCGGTTAAAGGCGCTGCAGTCTGGAACCGCAGGACCGCTACGGTCGCAGGTTCGAATCCTGCCTCGGGCATGGATGTTTGTGATGTCCTTAGGTTAGTTAGGTTTAACTAGTTCTAAGTTCTAGGGGCCTAATGACCTCAGCACTTGAGTCCCATAGTGCTCAGAGCCATTTGAACCCCATCTGGGTTCGAATCAGTCTGCTTTCGGCTGCGGTGGGGCGAGGACGTCCGCTGCGCCCCGCCGTGCGCGACCGTGAGCGCTTGCTTGTGTTTACCTTCTCGCGGTGCGAGTTGTATTTGTTCCAAGTTCAGTGCGACTATGGCACACACATGGCGCCACGATACGATCAAAATTACTTTCCAACCAGATCACGCGCGTCCTCGAGCCTATGAAATAGAACAGTTCATACGCGACGATCTACGTTTAGATCCGGCGACTGTCGTCGGAATACATTTTTCTATAACGGCGAGCGTGGTTTATGTTAAAATGACCAGTGCAGAGGTCTGCGCGACTGTGGTGTCTAAATACTCGAACTCTCTCAGATTCAAACATTCTGACGAGCATATCGGTGCAGTGACGGTGGATCATGCAGACATGGGCCTAAGGACTGTAAGGGTTTTTGAGCTCCCCTTCGAGGTCCCAGAGGAAGTTGTCAAGGATGCCTTCCGACCATATGGCAATGTTATCAGCCACGTTGCAGAAAAGTGGCAAACTTTCTCGACGTATAAGGTCTACAATGGTGTGCGCCAAATTAAACTTGAGCTCAAGAAACATGTGCCGTCCTATTTGAACATCGGTGGCTGTCGTGCAATCATCATGTACGGCGGTCAACCTCGTACCTGTTCCGGATGTGGGCAGGAAGGTCATGTTCGATCGAGCTGCTTACAACGTACAATTACGCAGATACCAGTGGGAGACTCCGTTTCCCCGACGGGGACGACAATCCTGCCCCTCACGTACGCTCAGACGACGATGCGCACCATAGTTGAGGACGAAACTCGCGATCAGACACATCCATCGACGTCAGAAGTACCAAGGGAGGAAGAGGAAGGACCCTCGGTGCCAACCCATATGTCGCCCCCTCCACAGCAACAACACCAGAAACAGTCCCACGGACTCCAGACGCAACATAACATTCAGAACGCGATGGACGTGGACGCGAACGTTGTCCCGACCGCGGCTTTCCTAGCGGAAGGTGATACGACGCTGGATTGCCTCCCACATTCGGATAGCGATGTCCAAGTTCGAAAGCAACGTTCGCCTCGACGACGCAAGCGATGTCGGCGGACCCCTTCTGACGATTGCCTCCTACACACGGCCGGTCAAGAAGGTGACATCTCATCAGACGGCATGGATGCTGCGCCTGCTGAGGATCTAAGTGGTGTAGACGGTTCACTTGCCCATACTACGAGTGCCCAGTTACTTCTTGCACCACAAACGCGGCAGGTCGCGTCGATGGATGGCGCTCCTTCTACCTATACCAAAGACGACGTATGTGAGAGAGATTTAGGTGCCGATCAGCTACACAACATCGTGTTGCACCCACTGTGGTCGGACGATGTTGAGGAACTTCCTGAAGAGGGCACGGGTGACAGGGGAGGGGGCGGCATTGGGGATGCCACTCCTAGCGTGAAAGACTCATAATTTGTAACGGGTTTGGTGGGTCCGGCATCTCTTGCGGTTAGCTTTGATTGCTACGCAGCACACCTTTCGCCTTGCCACAATCAATATCAACGCGATAAGGGCACCGCACAAACCGACAATGTTACAACGCATCTTGATGCGGCGGACGTCGACGTGGCCCTCTTACAGGAAGTATGTGTCGCTAGTTTCCCTGACTTCTACGGATATACCACCCACATCTCCCACGCCTCTTCTACCAATTGTGGTGTGGCTGTTCTGCTACGGGACGGCTTGGCGGCTACGGACGTACTGTACTTACCGAGTGCAAGAGCCATGGCAGTAACTGTCAACGGTGTACGACTCATCAATGTATATGCCCCTTCAGGATCAGGGAGACGGAGAGATCGTGCCCGCTTTTTTTCGGAAGATATTACGCGTCTATTTATGGGCCGCATAGACGATATGGTGATCGGCGGAGATTTTAATTGTACATTATCTCCGTCTGATCAGCAGCCACATCACGTCCCGTGTGCGGAATTGGAAATGCTAGAGCGTGACCTCCACCTGATAGAATAGTGGCGCCACATCCATGGCCCAGCTCCTGGTTACACCCATTATACAAGCCATTCATCAAGTCGGTTAGACAGGATTTACGTCACAAGCACCCTTTCGACGGCGACGAGAGGAGCAGAGCTCTGGCCCACTGCATTCACCGACCACACAGCCTATATTTGCACCATTGCCCTCCAACCTGCACGTGTGTGGCGCAGTAGGCCCCCCTGGAAACTGAACTTCGCCCATCTGGACGAGCCGGCATGTAAAGGTGCTGTCGAAGAGTCGTGGAACGCGTCCTTACAGCGTCGTGGTCGTTACCGATCGACTCTCAGTTGGTGGATTGAATGTGCGAAGCCTGCTCTTAGGCGCACCTTCATGGCTTACGGCCGGGAAGCAGTGGCATGGAGGAGGAGCACGGAAAACTTTTATTACACCGTCCTACGGGAATGTCTTGCTATGGAGCCCTCACCTGACAGGCAGATCATAGTCAATTGCGCGAAAGCGCAGCTCGTCTCCTTAGCACGCCATCATTTACAAGGCGCTGTTATACGGTCGCATGCTCCAGACATGATACAATCAGAAAGGCCATCTATGCACCACGTGCTCCTAGAACGCAGGAGGCGCCGTAGGGCACTGGTAACCGACATGATAACGGACGACGGTCGACACGTTGTAGAACAAGCAGATATAGCAGAAGCCTTCTATGGGCATTACGCTCAACTTTATTCAGCAGTGCTCCCTGATATGGCCACGGTAGACACCGTTTCAGCACATGTCCATGGTACAGTTCCACCAGACATGGTCCCGACTTTACTGGGAGAAGTGACAGAAGAGGAAGTGCTCGACGCCATTGGTAAAGGTGCTCCCCATAAATCACCAGGAATCGATGGATTACCATTAGAGTTCTATCGAGCCTTTAAACAACTGTTGCTACCGTGTTTGATTGAAATTTGCCAGGAATTTATGTCCCCGGGTACAACATTGCCTGCACCATTCTTGGAAGGTCTGATTGTCCCCATCCATAAGCCGAAGGGACGGAATCATGTCCGCGATTATCGACCCTTAACGTTATTGAACAGCGACTTCAAGATCTTTTCGAGGCTGCTATCAGAACGTATTCGCGGCACACTATGGCACGTCTTGTCCAGCGATCAGACGTCCTTGGGGGGACCCAACAACATCAGAACTGCATTATGTCGTTACAGAGATCTCATCTCCCTTGCACGGGTGAGACGTTTGCCGGCAGCCCTCGCGTCTATCGACTTTAGCCAGGCTTTTGACCGTGTGGGACACACTTTCCTCACGGTCGTTCTACGGCGCATGGAATACCCCGACCCCTTTATCACAGTGTTGACACGCCTACTACATGGTGCAACTTCTCGAGTTCTTGTTAATGGAAGACTGACGGCACCCATGCCGATCCGCCGATCAGTACGACAGGGATGTCCATTATCAACATTGTTATTTGCATTGGCCTTAGAACCTTTGTTGTGTGGTCTCCGAGACAGGCTCACTGGGATACAGTTCGGCGGTTCCATCTATCGTTGCACCGCATATGCGGATAATTTGATGATCGTCATACGTGGAGCTGACGACATGGCCGCGGCTTTGGACTGGATTGCAACCTACGGTACAGCTTCTGGTAGCCGAATCAACGTTGACAGGTCCGTCGCCTTGAGCATCGGGATTGGGCTACCGCAGGAACACATTGCCCCCTTACGATTCAGTGATACTGTACGCTGCTTGGGCTTAGATTTCATGAACGACATGCGACGCGAGACGACGCTCAATTATCAACGCCCTTTTAACCAAATTAGGGCCGGAATTGCAAATCAGCGCTTGCGATCCCTCAACATCGTTCAGTGGGCGTATTATGCCAATGTATACCTTGCGTCCCGCATACCGCATGTCGCCCAAACGCTACCCATTCCGAAGCCCTTGGCTCGTAGCATTATGGCAGCGCTGGGATACTTCGTCACCGCTGGTATGTTACTGAAGATTAGGTACGTATCTCTTACCCTCCCCAAGGAAAAAGGTGGTCTCGGCCTAGTTAACGTCCATGATAAGGCCATTGCCCTCTATGTTAGCTCACATTTATGTCTGCTGCGCCGTTGTCCTACGAGCCTCACGAGTCTGCTTCTGACGGCGCTACGACCCGCTTCACTAAGAGCGCCGGTGCCACTACAGGACATCCCAGCGCCCCTCTTTTATATAAGACGTTTCTATTTAGAACAAAGTTATTGCAGTGTCGCGCTCACGACACCACAAATGGCCACAACTCGACGCCTATATCATGACATGCTGCAACGCCGCCCCCTAAATGTGGTCGAACTAAAATATCCTGACGTACGGTGGCGCGTGGTGTGGAAGACTGTACACGATGCCATGCTTGATTCCGATGTTGTTTCCCAATGGTACGTAGTCGTTAATGGGAAGCTGGTGACGCAAGAACGTCTCTACAATATCCACATGGCAGAATCTCCCAATTGTGTGGGTTGTAATACAGTAGATTCTGACGAGCACCGCCTCAGCTGTGGAGAGGCGGAACCGGTTTGGCATCTAGTGCGGCAGATGCTGGCTTATCTCTTGCGAGTTAGGCCTGAGCATATATCTGCACGCACGTTATTGTTTCCCGATGAGACATTTTACCCCAAGACTCGAACCAACTCTGTCACCTGGATACGTGGACATGCAGTCCATTACCTCTGTCGTGACGGACACAAGGATTTACTTGACTTCTGGCTCTATTTGCAAGAAAGACATCATGCTATTTCCGGGCATACCAGATATCGACAGTGCCGTGCAGCTGGAATGTTCCAGGCAGTGGCAGATGAGGTCAGAACGAACTGCAAACGAGCATATATTGAACAATCTTTATCAGTGGGCGCAGTCGCTGGGAAGCCTCACTACGACGTGGTAGTTCAAAAATAGCTCTGAGCACTATGGGACTCAACTGCTGTGGTCATTAGTCCCCTAGAACTTAGAACTACTTAAACCTAACTAACCTAAGGACATCACACACATCCATGCCCGAGGCAGGATTCGAACCTGCGACCATAGCAGTCGCACGGTTCCGGACTGCGCGCCTAGAACCGCGAGACCACCGCGGCCGGCTACGACGTGGTAGCTTTCTTTTCATGTTATTTATGTTTCATATCTTCTATGGCGTCTTCATTCTGTTTTAGTTTTCCAGGCTTGATTAACTATGACTGTTCGCACATTGATATCTATATAAATAAAAAAAGATTTAAAAAAAGTGGGCAGGAGACCTGCGTTCGAATCCAAATAAATACACAAGAACAAAATGAACGACAAATAAAATATAATAAAGTATTATACCCTTTCCTTTCTCCTTTTATTTTATTTTTTGATACGAAGTTCAGAGGCATATTTAATATTTGCTCGTTGGCGGAACCTGAAGTGGTGGCGAACGGCCGTCCTAGTTACCTTTAGGATGAAAGTGGCGGTGGCACTGTTTGTTTTTGTTTTTAGGGTACATAGGTTTTTGGGGGTAGTATGGGTGATAGGGGCCAACGCCTGAAGTGGAAGAGGTAATTTTCTTTAATTAAAAAAATAAAAAAATGAGGAAAAAAAGAAAGAAACAAGTAAAAAAATTGGAAAAAAAGAAAAGAAAAAAAGAGGTCCTTGGTTCAAGTCTTCCCTCAAGAGAAAATTTTAATTTCTTTATTTTCGCAAAAAAAAATTAAAAAAACCCTGGCCTTGGCACAAATTTTAATTCACTCTTTCGATCTGTATTCATTATCATAGACAAAGATGACATTTACTTCTACATCTACATGGATACTCTGCAAATCACATTGAAGTGCCTGGCAGAGGGTTCATCGAACTACCTTCACAATTCTCTATTATTCCAATCTCGTAAAGCGCACGGGAAGAATGAACAGCTACATCTTTCCGTACGAGCTCTGGTTTCCCTTATTTTTTCTTGGTGATCGTTCCTCCCTATGTAAGTCAGTGTCAAAGAAATATTTTCGCATTCGGAGGAGAAAGGTAGTGATTGGAATTTCGTGAGAAGATTCCGCCGCAACGAAAAACGCCTTTCTTTAAATGATGTCCATCCCAAATCCTGTATCATTTCTGTGACACTCTCTGCCATATTTCGCGATGATACAAAACGTGCTGCCTTTCTTTGAACTTTTTCGATGTACTCAGTCAGTCCTATCTGGTAAGGAAGCCACACCGCGCAACAGTATTCTAAAAGTGGACGGACAAGCGTAGTGTAGGCAATCTCCTTAGTAGGTCTGTTACATTTTCTAAGTGTCCTGCGAATAAAACGCAGTCTTTGGTTAGCCTTCCCCACAACATTTTGTGTGTGTTCCTTCCAATTTAAATTGTTCGTAATTGTAATACCTAGGTATTTAGTTGGATTTACGGCTTTTAGATTAGACTGATTTATCGTGTAACCAAAGTTTAACGCGTTGCTTTTAGCACTCTTGTGGATGACCTCACACATTTCGTTATTTAAGGTCAACTGCCACTTTTCGCACTATTCCGATGTTTCTTCTAAATCGTATTTTAGTTTGTTTTTATCTTCTGATGACTTTATTAGTCGATAAACGACAGCGTCATCTGCAAACAACCGAAAACGGCTGCTCAGATTGTCTCCCAAATCGTTTATATAGATCAGGAACAGCAAAGGGCCTATAACACTACCTTGGGGAACGCCAGAAATCACTTCTGTTTTACTCGATGACTTTCCGTCAATTACAACGAACTGTGACCTCTCTGACGGGAAATCACAGATCCAGTCACATAACTGAGACGATATTCCATAAGCACGCAATTTCACTACGAGCCGCTTGTGTGATACAGTGTCAAAAGCCTTCCGGAAATCCAGAAATACGGAATCGATCTGAAATCCCTTGTCAATCCCACTCAGCACTTCGTGTGAATGAAGAGCTAGTTGTGTTTCACAGGAGCGATGTTTTCTAAACCCTTGTTGGCTGTGTGTCAATAGACCACTTTCTTCGAGGTCATTCATAATATATGTTCTGAAATCCTGCTGCATATCGACGTTAACGATATGGGCCTGTAATTTAGTGGATTACTCCTGCTATCTTTCTTGAATATTGGTGTGACCTGTGCAGCTTTCCTGTCTTTGGGGCCGGCCGGAGTCGCCGAGCGGTTCTAGGCGCTACAGTCTGGAACCGCGCACCCGCTACGGGCGCAGGTTCGAATCCTACCTCGGGCATGGATGTGTGTGATGTCCTTAGGTTAGTTAGGTTTAAGTAGTTCTAAGTTCTAGGGGACTGATGACCACAGCAGTTAAGTCCCATAGTGCTCAGAGCCATTTGAACCATTTTTGAACCAGTCTTTGGGTACGGATCTTTCGTCGAGCGAAAGGTTGTATATGATTGTTAAGTATGGAGCTAATCTGTCTCTGGAACACTGAAGTTTCATTTTGTTTTCTCCTCTCCTTCCGTCTGCTTCACCTTTTCTTTTCTTTTTTTTTTTTTTCTTTTTGTCAGACGGTGTAAATTTCCATGTCCCTGGCCACAGTCCACATTCGAGTGGACGCGCACTCTGTTGCAAGTGCGGCACAACGCCGCCTCTGCGGGTGTTTATTTTTCTCGGTGGTGAATCCGCAGTCGCCACGGCTGCTACACGGAGGCTGGGGGGCGGCGGAAAGAGGCAGCGCCGGGTGACAGGCGGGCAGCACGCCCGCGACGAGGCTTTGTTTATTTTGCTACGCATGCCCCGCGGCTGTAAACAGAGGCAGCGCGTCGGGGGCGGCTCGCGCATGCGCACTGGCGCGGGGCGCGCCCGCCTTAATGGACAGCCGCCGCCGAGGCTCGCCCAGTGCACGCAGTGCCGCCGACTAGACGCTACGCAACGCAACGCGAGCTACGTGTTCCCTCCCTAGGTCTGCGTCCCGACAGAAGCCATGAGCAGCAGCGGAGACGAAGCCGTCACCCCACCCACCGAAGAGCAGCAGCAGGCGCGGCGCCCCAGCCTCGCCTGTGCCGAGGAAAAGGTACGCCAAGTGCTGTCTGTCTCTTCCACTCACCGAGGCCGCCGAAACCACTGAGCGTGGTTTCAGTGGAGGAAGTACTCGAACGAGACTTTCTCTTAGTTCTGTTTACACTTAGTGACTTGACTATTCTATACCTCCTTATGGCACTGACACGACTTCCTTCTTCTCTTTTCACCGATCGGAAACTATGAACGCAGGCTGCTGTATGGTGGTTGAGATTTGATAATCATGTGCCAAATTTCCTTCCGAACCCATTCGACGACGTAGCGGTGAAAAAGCAATTATCAGTATGTCTCCTAATAAGCCTCTTTTTCCAGTTTTAGAACTGTAATCCTTATATATTAAATGCACGAGTGCCGAGCCTGTTCGCAATTTTGCTGATCAAATCTTTTCGGATCATCAGGCGAGTAAGGTCCCAACCAGTTCCCCGCTCGTCGAGGATTCAACGAGTTTCCCAGTCATCATTTCTGGCCAAGAATAGACGAATACAAATGAGAGGAAATGTCGCACCAGAACGATCGCATTACTCGGAAGATAGCCCCAACAGACCTGTTTAATACATGTAGAAAAAACAGTAAGGCTTAATCTTCCATTGGAGACGATATTGCAACTAAGAGGACTGAGTTCGTGAACAGCTACGTATCGTGTCTGGCGATCCTCTTCGGGACTGCGCCATATATTCAGCAAAGCTGGTTACATGGAAACCATGCGAATGATCTCAAGAATGATGCAGAAAATAATATATTTTCAACCCTCCTTTTTCCTATGAATACGTATTCAGGAGCTTTCTTGTACTGAATCCAAGTCTGAAAATCGCGTTATTCACTTCGTAATTCATGTGGTTTGTTCTGTCTTACGTCGTTTCTTACTAAATGCTCATTATTCACTGTCATAACACATTCGAGTTTGGCTTAAGGCGGTGGTCTTCTTTGAATAATCCTTTTTGAACGCATGAAAAATAGTGAATTTCGTGATTATTTTTTTCAAGTAAAACGGAAAGTAATGCAAAATCTGATGATGTATTATTCCTTACTCTTTTGACTTCAAGAAACCATATTATTGTCCATACCGGACTCTCGCTGTAGCCGCTGCACCAGGTGGAAGGATCCCTTACAGCCGGAACACTGATCATCGGCGAGAATTCCCGACGCCCTCTTATTGGACCTGATACAAAATAATTTTGCATGAATCATATTCAACATATTTTCTGTCAGCATACGTAGGATAGTTGGAAAATATTAAGTTATAACACAAGATGAAGTGTTGCAAAAAATCTCATTTTCTTCGCCCAAAAAATCGAGACAAAAGAGTGCAGCAAACATAGACTATTGAAGATACCGCAAAACGGCTTCGTACGCTTAGAGAGAATTGAATTCAGAATGCCGGCGTCAAATTCTGATCAATATCTTATGTACCGTTCTCAACCTACGTTTTCCGCCAATTTGAAAAATATGGTTAGGAGAAAAACGCTTTTGAACTTTTGGATTACAGAATGAGATTTTCACTCTGCAGCGGAGTGTGCGCTGATATGACACTTCCTGGCAGATTAAAACTATGTGCCGGACCGAGACTCGAACTCGGGAACCTTTGCCTTTCGTGGGCAAGTGCTCTAGTGGTAGAGCAAGTGGTAGAGCACTTGCCTGCGAAAGGCAAAGGTGCCGAGTTCGAGTTTCGGTCCGGCACACAGTTTTAATCTGCCAGGAAGTTTTGGATTACATTTTGAGAAGTTGAACATATCTCTAGTCAGCGATCCATGGACCATACAACAGTCCTTCCCGACCGAAATCGACACCCTCCTTCAGCCTCTTCGTGACCAAGATGGTCCTGTGGGCCTCTTTGGAAGCTTTTTCATCCACTGTTCTGCTAACTCGATGCGCTTTTCGTCCGCTTTTGTGCAGTAGTTGTAACAGGCTTGTCCGGTCCCAGTTTCGAGTACTTCCATAATTTTACATAATGTAAAATACGCCGTCGTTAAAATTACGTGCTGCAACATTGGCTGTAATCTAGACAATTTTTTACCCGCTGTGAATGGTTTACGGAGACACTTTTTCACGCTTCGCATTGTAACTCGATAATGGAGTTTCTGGTGGACTTGGGATGAACACAACAATGAAATAGATATTCCAGGCGACATTTAAAGCAGAAAAAAGAAAAAAAAACGCGGCATTTGCCTCAAGAGGTATAGGGAAACCACTGGAAACCTTAATCCGGATTGACCGCCGGAGACTTGATCAGCCGTCATCCAGAATGCTATTCCCCTACCATACTAGCACTGAGACACCGCGCTCGTTCTGAAACGAGCCCAATGTTACGATAGTTCTATCTTTGTTTCGAAAAATTCCTGTGCAGTAAAAGCACCATCGTACTGACAGATTCTCAAAGTGCCACTAAGGGCAATATTTCTGGTTTAAATGGTTCAAATGGCTCTGAGCACTATAGGACTTAACTTCTGCGGACATCAGTCCGCTAGAACTTAGAACTACTTAAACCTAACTAACCTATGGACATCACACACATCCATGCCCGAGGCAGGATTCGAACCTGCTAGCGTAGCGGTCGCACGGTTCCAGACTGTAGCGCCTAGAACCGCTCGGCCACTCCGGCTGGCAATATTTCTGGTAGGACATTCATGCAAAGTGCGAATAGCAGGCCTCTGCCTCGAACCCTCGACTCGTACTTGAAGTGATCTGTAACGCTGTCAACGTCTGTTTACATAGTGCAAATTACGAACGTGCTGTATTACTAGCCTTAAAAGCTGTGATTTTATCGAATGATTCAACAAAGCCACTGTCAAAAATCGCTCTCTCTTTGTGAAGCGAAGCTAGACCGGGCGATGATTAAGACAGTGGACTCGCATCTGGGAGAATGGAATATAAATAAGTTCTATCATCCCGAGTACGTATCTCTACGATTTCCATAAGCCACATCAGACTGGGATAGTTCTTTCAACGAAGAGACCACCGGATCCGCCCCTTGTCCTTTACAACCCTGTTACTAATTGTCTCGGTATCGACGAAAGTTAAATTGTAACTTACGTTTCTTCAATTTAAAATAATAAAACTTCACCCGCACCCATACGAAGTGTATGCAAATGCAGACAGTCTTTCTATAACGAAATGTTCCCAATTACGTCCTTAAACGTATCTGATTATCATGTTATTAAATTTCTCTATGGTGGTCTTCCTCGTGCCATCTCATGTTTATGACGTTCGTAAAGTTGTGCAATAAATTTAAATGACGATTCACTTGTGGAGTATGTCTTCCTGAGTGTGCTATGGAGTAGAGCCGGCCACGGTGGCCGAGCGGTTCTAGGCGCTTCAGTCCTGAACTGCTACGGTCGCAGGTTCGAATCCTGCCTCGAACATGGATGTGTGTGATGTCCTTAGGTTAGTTAGGATTAAGTAGTTCTAAGTGCTAGGGGACTGATGACCTCAGATGTTAAGTCCCATAGTGCTCACAGCCATTTGAATCATTTGCTATGGAGTGCGTCTCTTTCTTAATTGCTTCTAACATAAAGGATGTCATTTATTGTGATACGTATCTTAAAGTTAGAAAGCGTTTGAGAATATGTTGTTGTTAAGATCAGTTTCCTTTAACTACTTGCCACAGCTTTTTCTTCTAACAGGTAAGACCAGTTACAGAGCATTCGTGTTGTGCTATTAATACAGTCTTGACTTTTGCTCATGCGTGGCTGTGCAACGTCGCTGTGACATTGTTAACGGCACCTCGAAGGCCGGAAATTCGATACGCTATCTACCGGTAGAGGCTTTGGCTCTGAGCACTATGGGACTTAACATCTGTGGTCATCAGTCCCCTAGAACTTAGAGCTACCTAAACCTAACTAACCTAAGGACATCACACACATCCATGCCCGAGGCCGGATTCGAACCTGCGACCGTAGCGGTCACGCGGTTCCAGACTGAAGCGCCTTTAACCGCTCGGCCACACCGGCCGGCCGGTAGAGGCTTTAATGGACTCTGCTACTCGCTCTGTCTTGTGCGTGAGGATGCATTTGTGTGTAGCTCCTGTATTGTGTGACATCCATTTTTTATACTTTTCTCTTCTTCATCAACAAACTATTCAGCAGCGTTATTCTACATTTACATACATATTCCGCAAGCAACCGCACGGTGTATGGCGGAGGGTACCCTGTACCACTAGTTTTTTCCTTTCCTGTTCTACTCGCAAACGAGCGAGGGAGAAAATCGACAGTCTGTAAGTCTCCGTTTAAGCCCTATTTTTTCGTATCTTACCTTCGTTGTCGTTAAGCGAAATGTATGTCTGTGCTAGTAGAATCGTTCTGCAGTCAGCTTCAAAAGCCGGTTCTGTAAATTTTCTCCTCAATGTTCCTCGAACGAAACGTCGTCTTCCCTCCAGGGATTTCCATTTGAGATCCCGAAGCATCTCCATAACACTTGCAAGTTGTTCGAACCTACTAGTAACAAATCTATCAGCCTGCCTCTGAATTCCTTTAAACCGACCTGATACATATCCCAAACAATCGAGCAGTAATCAAGAATTGGTCCCACTAGCGCCCTATATGCGGTCTCCTTTACAGTTTCCTAAGATTCTCCCAATAAAGCGAAGTCGACAATTCTTCTTCCCAGTCACAATGCTCACACGTTCGTTCCATTTCATATCGCTTTGCAACTTTCCGCCCAGTTATTTAAACGACGTGACTGTGTGAACCAGGACACTATTAATGCTGTAGCCGAACATTTTGTTTCTCCTACTCCTCCGCAGTAAGCTAAATATTTCTACATTTAGAATCAATTGCCATTCATCACACCAACTAGAAACTATGTTTAAGTCATGTTGTGTCTTCCTACAGTCAATCGAAGACGCCACCGTCCCGTACACCACAGTATCATCAGCAGGCAATCGCACACTGCTGCCCATCCTGCTTGTCCGATCGTTTATGTAGGCTATATATAAAATAGTAGAGGTCATTATTGCTTCTTTTAACTACACTGCTGACCATTAAAATTGCTACACCAAGAAGAAATGCAGATGATAAACGGGTATTCATTGGAAAAAAATATTATACAGGAACTGACATGTGATTAAATTTTCACGCAATTTGGGTGCATAGATCCTGAGAAATCAGTACCCAGAACAACCACCTCTGGCCGTAATAACGGCCTTGACACGTCTGGGCATTGAGTCAAACAGAGCTTGGATGGCGTGTACAGGTACAGCTGCCCATGCAGCTTCAACACGATACCACAGTTTATCATGAGTAGTGACTGGCGTATTGTGACGAGCCAGTTGCTCGGCCACCATTGACCAGACGTTTCCAATTGGTAAGAGATCTGGAGATTGTGGAAGCCAGGGCAGCAGTCGAACATTTTCTGTATCCAGAAAGGCCCGTACAGGACCTGCAACATTCGGTCATGCATTATCCTGCTGAAATGTAGGGTTTCGCAGGGATCGAATGAAGGGTAGGGCCACGGGTCGTAACACATCTGAAATGTAACGTCCACTGTTCAAAGTGCCGTCAATGCGAACAAGAGGTGACCGAGACGTGTAACCAATGGCACCCCATACCATCACACCGGGTGATACGCCAGTATGGCGATGACGAATACACGCTTCCAATGTGCGTTCACCGCGATGTCGCCAAACACGGATGTGACCACCATGATGCTGTAAACAGAACCTGGTTTCATCCGAAAATATGACGTTTTGCCATTCGTGCACAAAGGTTCGTCGTTAAGTACACCATCGCAGGCCCTCCTGTCTGTGATGCAGCGTCAAGGGTAACCGCAACCATGGTCTCCGAGCTCATAGTCCATGCTGCTGCAAACGTCGTCGAACTGTTCGTGCAGATGGTTGTTGTCTTGCAAACGTCCCCATCTGTTGACTCAGGGATCGAGACGTGGCTGCACGATGCCTTACATCCATGCGGATAAGATGCCTGTCATCTCGACTGCTACTGATACGAGGCCGTTGGGATGCAGCACGATGTTCCGTATTACCTTCCTGAACCCACCGATTCCATATTCTGCTGACAGTCATTGGATCTCGACCAACGCGAGCAGCAATGCAGTGATACGATAAACCGCAATCGCGATAGGCTACAATACCACGTTTATCAAAGTCGGAAACGTGGTGGTACGCATTTCTTCTCCTTACACGAGGCATCACAACAACGTTTCACCAGGTAATGCCTGTCAACTGCTGTTTGTGTATGAGAAATCGGTTGGAAACTCTCTTCATGTCAGCACGTTGTAGGTGTCGCTACCGGCGCCAACCTTGTGTGAATGCTCTGAAAAGTTAATCATTTGCATATCACAGGATATTCTTCCTGTCGCTTAAATTTCTTTTGTGTTTTCTCTTTACCTGCTGAAAGACGCATGCGTTGTATAATTCTATGCCTGGGATACATTGTAAATTGCTATCCATGCAAAGACCTTCATAAATTTACTAATATCGTATTTTCTGTGCAAGTGTGCTTCTGCGGGGTTGCACGCTGATCTACATGTACATCCATACTCCGCAAGCCACCTGACGGTGATGCTGATATACACTTCCAGGGATGAGGAAGAAGATCAGATACATTGATAAGACAAAAAATTATGACCATAAGCTTTAGAGCGTGTTGGCCCCCCTTTGGAACGCACACCTGAGGTTCTGCGTGCCTCGGATTCAACGAATCCTTCGTAGATTTCCAGAGGTTTTTCGCACCAGATGTCTACGGTCAGGTGGCGGAATTCCCGTAATTAGAGCCGGTGGTCTGTGGCCGTCGAGATGGCGGTCTATAGCGTCCCAGGTGTATTCCATCGGGTTAGTGAACGCATCAACGTGTGTTCACCATCGTGTTCCCCAAACCAATGTAGCGCGAGTCTGGCCTAGTGACTCGTACAGTTATACTCCTGGGAGATGCTACCGCCATCGGGACAGACGCCAAGCATGAACGGATGCAGGTAGCCCACAGTAGTGTTCAAACAGTCCATAACTGTCATGGCGACTTCGGTAACTACTGCCATTAAAATTGCTACACCACGAAGATGACGTGCTACAGACGCGAAATTTAACCGACAGGAAGAAGATGCTGTGATATACAAATGATTAGCTTTTCAGAGCGTTCACACAACGTTGGCGCCGGTGGCGACAGCTACAATGTGATTGCATGAGGAAAGTTTCCAACCGATTTCTCATACACAAATAGCAGTTCACCAGCGTTGTCTGGTGAAACGTTGTTGTGATGCCTCGTGGAAGGAGAAGAAATGCGTACCACCACGTTTCCGACTTTTATAAAGGCCGGGTTGTAGCCCATCGCGATTGCGGTTTATCGTATCGCGACATTGCTGCTCGCGTTGGTAGAGATCCAATTACTGTTAGCAGGATATGGAATTGGTGGATTCAGGAGGGTAATACGGAACGCCGTGCTGGATCCCAACGGCCTCGTAACACTAGCAGTCGAGATGACAGGCGTCTTATCCGCATGGCTGTAACGGATCGTGCAGCCACGTCTCGATCCCTGACTCAACAGATGGGGACGTTTGCAAGACAACAACCATCTGCACGAACAGTTCGACGATGTTTACAGCAGAATGGACTATCAGCTCGGAGACCACGGCTGCGGTTACCCTTGACACTGCATCACAGACAGGAGCGCCTGCGATAGTGTACTCAACGACGAACCTGGGCGCTCGAATAGCAAAACATCATTTTTTCGGACGAATCCAGGTTATGTTTACAGCATCATGATGGTCGAATCCGTGTTTGGCGACATCGCGGTGAACGCATATTGGAAGCGTGTATTCGTCATCGCCATACTGGCGTATCACCCGGCGTGATGGTATAGGATGCCATTGGTTACACGTCTCGGTCACCTCTTGTTCGCATAGACGGCACTTTGAACAGTGGACGTTACATTTCAGATGTGTTACGACCCGTGGCTCTACCCTTCATTCGATCCCTGCGAAACCCTACATTTCAGCAGGATAATGCACGACCGCGTGTTGCAGGTCCTGTACGGGCCTTTCTGGATATAAAAAATGTTCAACTGCTGCCCTGGCCAGCACATTCTCCGGATCTCTCACCAATTCAAAACGTCTGGACAATGGTGGCCGTGCAACTGGCTCCTCACAATACGCCAGTCACTACTCTTGATGAACTGTGGTATCGTGTTGAAGCTGCATGGGCAGCTGTACCTGTACACCCCATCCAAGCTCTGGTTGACTCAATGCCCAGGCTATCAAGGCCGTTATTACGGCCAGAGGTGGTTGTTCTGGGAACTGATTTCTCAGGATCTATGCACCCAAATTGCGTGAATATGTAATCACATGTCAGTTCCTGTATAATATATTTGTCCAATGAATACCCGTTTATCAGCTGCATTTCTTCTTGGTGTAGCAATTTTAATGGCCAGTAGTGTACTACAGGTCCCAGGTGAGCTCTGATTAATGTCCTCCAAAGCATAAAAGTACGCCTCCATGGACCTGCGTCCGTGGCGCGGTACATGTCGCGAACAGCCGTTCGTCTGGATGACGGCGTATCCGGACACGACCGTCGACCTGGTGCAACAAGAAACTTGAGTCATCCCACCGGGTGACACGTTTCCACTGATCCAGGGCCCAGTGTCGACGATCCCGTACCCACTGTAACAGTAACTGACAATGACGTTGCGTCGTGCACATTGGAGCACGTGGAGGTCAGCTACTGAGGAACCGCCTGTTCGACACTGTGTACTGGGCTGCATCAGCGTTGCACCCTGTCGTCAGATCGGCCATTTATCGCCGTCTACGTTGCATTACAGAGCGGACAGGCCGCCGAACCTCTGGTTCTGTAATGAGACGTGGACGTCCAACAACTTGCCACCTGCCCGTGGCGTCACCGTCCTTTCAGCCACTTTGCACGGACGCCTACTAGCCTCGTCGTTTCCGATATGCTCATTCTCAGGTGCCGAGGAGTCGATTTTCTTTGCATGTGGGGAGCGGAACAACTCTCTAATCTCTCCTTCCGTTCAAATGGCTCTGAGCACTATGGGACTTAACTGCTGAGGTCATCAGTCCCCTAGAATTTAGAATTACTTAAACCTAACTAACCTAAGGACACCACACACATCCATGCCCGAGGCAGGATTCGAGCCTGCGACCGTAGCGGTCGCACGGTTCCAGACTGTAGCGCCTAGAACCGCTCGGCCACTACAGCCGGCCCGTATCGAAGAGAATATGTTGCATCTCTCAGGCTTTCATGTCATGATACGTGTAGTGAATTACACTGTTACTGACCCAATTAACGAGTTCTGGGCTGTCTGTAACGTGTAATACTCCTATATTCCTAGCTTTAGTGCACAGTTTCATGCGGGAAGTCGTCTGTGACATGTCTGAATTCCGATTTTTAAAATTACACATTTTCCTGCTGCAAAGGATATCTTTCGCTCCAAAAAGGCTGTTACGGCTTTTCTCTTACTATTAATCACGTGTATCTGATGTCATCTCCCAGTTTTCTCTTACATAGCTGCCAAAGAATGTAATTTTTGGTCCGCTTTTCCAGAGGCTTTGCTCTTGCTAATGAGCAATATTGTAGCTAGTGTACTATTACGGCTTAAGCATCAGCTTTTTCAATGACAGTGGAAACGATTTACACAGAGGATGCATCCAGAGAACCAGCCTCTGAAACTGATTAGTGGGGGATATACAATAAAACGAAAACTAGTAACTCATGGAAAAATACGCAATGATGTTGTCTGAAGACGATGCTAACAGAGGGAAACAAATATCGTGTTAACTAGCACCTATACATCCATTGAATATTTGTTAAGACGGAACCACAGACATATCTCTGATACAAATCAGAAGAAAAGCCCGTATAAGCCAACCAAAAGAAAGTCTTATTTCACGTCTCTCTCTCTCTCTCTCTCTCTCTCTCTCTCTCTCTCTCTCTCTCTCATCTTCTGATTATTTCGGTGCGGCCCGCCACCATTCTTCTCTTGTGACAACATCTAAATCTCGGAGCGATACTTGAAGCGTGCATTTATGGTCAGTGAAATTTTAGAAGAGTCTAACGACATATATTATAGTCACGACGTTGCTGATAACTCCTCAATTATTGATCGGATATATTCCAATATCTGTCTTCCCCTACAGTTTTTTCCACCTACAGCTCCCAGTAGTCCTGTGGAAGCTATGTCTTAACACATTCCTATCATCCTGTTCATCCTTCTTATCAGTCTTATAAATATGTTCCTTTATTTGCCAGTTCTACGGAGAAATTCCTCATTCCTTATCAAATACATGCACCTAAGTTTCAACAATCTTCTATATCAACACGTCTCAAACGCTTAGATTCTTTTTTCCCGTTTTATCACAGCCCAGATTTCACTACCAAACAATGCTGTGCTGCAAACATACATTCTCAGTAATTTCTCCCTCAGATTAAGGTCGACGTTTGGTACTACCAGAGTTCTCTTGGACAGCAATGCCGTCTTTGCCTATGGTAACTGCTTTTTATGTCCTCCTTGCTTTGTGGAGTAACACGTTCCAACACATCAATTTGTTTGGGTGCTGACGCGAACAATAGCCCTTTAAATTTGATGAATTCCGTATCGTACTACTTCTGTTAGCAACGTTTGTTCAATGCTAAATCGACTCTTAGCGGCAGAGAATGTATAACGAAGAAAGGAACTGTTGAACAGTACTTTGTTTCGTCGACCAGCGACTGTCATACGGCGTAGATTTTACCATTCTTAACCCTTTCAGACCCGAATTTTTCAGGAGGAAAGAAAATTTTTCTTTTATGTCTAATGCTCTTAGATGATTTTTTAGTGATATACAGGGTGAGTCACCTAACATTACAGCTGGATATATTTCGTAAACCACATCAAATACTGACGAATCGATTCCACAGACCGAACGTGAGGAGAGGGGCTAGTGTAATTGGTTAATACAAACCATACAAAAATGCACGGAAGTATGGTTTTTAAACAAATACGTAATCAGTGCCGTTTGTTGTATTGTGAAATGTTAATTACATCCGGAGATATTGTAACCTAAAGTTGATTCTTGAGTACCAATCCTCCACTGTTCGATAGTGTGTATCGGAGAGCACTGAATTACGTAGGGATCCAAAGGGAACGGTGTTGGACCTTAGGTACAGAAGAGACTGGAACAGCACATTATGTCCACATGCTAACATCTTTTTATTGGTCTTTTTCACTGACGCACATGTACATTAGCATGAGGGGTGAGGTACACGTACGCACGTGGTTTCCGTTTTCAATTACGGAGTGGAATAGAGTGTCCCGACATGTCAGGCCAATATATGTTCAATGTGGTGGCTATCATTTGCTGCACACAATTGCAACCTCTGGCGTAATGAATGTCGTACACGCCGCAGTACATCTGGTGTAATGTCGCCGCAGGCTGCCACACTACGTTGTTTCATATCCTCTGGGGTTGTAGGCACATCACGGTACACATTCTCCTTTAACGTACCCCACAGAAAGAAACATGTCCCTGCAGATGCTGCTCGCAGACCGTGGCCCGTGTTTGTTACAACACGCAACTGCACGTCGGAGGTTTCAAGCGTCAACTTTAGGTTACACTATCTCCGGATGTAATTAACATTTTACAATGCAACAAACGGCACTGATTACGTATTTGTTTATATGTTCAGTTGTGCTAACAAAACTAACGTGGTTCTATTTAAAAAAACGTAGGTTTGTGTTAAAAAACATACTTCCGTGCATTTTTGTATGGTTTGTATTAAACAATTACACTAGCCCCTCTCCTCACGTTTGGTCTGTGGAATCGGTTCGTCAGTATTTTATGTGGTTTACGAAATATATCCAGCGGTAACGTTAGGTGACTCACCCTGTATAGATGCAAGACGTATGTGCTTTGTACGGTTGGTTTCTTCTTATGGACTAAAATAATTTTCAGATATGTACTCACTGTTGTAATAAATAAACTGACCATTGAATAATTACCATGCAAAATAACAACAATAGTAATATTCAGTTATACTGTACAGCGCAACTAACCAGCCATTTCCGTGAGGTAGCGAGTTGGCGCAGTGGTTAGCATACTGAATTCGTATTGGCTAGGACGACGGTTCAAACCCGCGTCAAGTCACCCTGGTTTAAGTTTTCCATGATTTCCCTAAATCGCTACAGACAAATGCCGAGATGGTTCCTTTGAAAGGGCATGGCCATCTTCGTTCCCCATCCTTCCCTAATCCGATGGGACCGATGACCTCGCTGTTTGGTCCCCTCCCCGCATCAACCGACCAACCCTTTCCGCGTATTCTGGCGGCCACAAGTTGCTGCGTACTACAGCATTCACTTGTGATATTTTTATAGCTGTGCCCAACATTTGGCAGCACTTGTCCATGGTGGGAAGATTAAATATTCACAAATACATACATGAGGTTCCAATGAGGAAAAATATTTCCGTTGCAGCTAATACACAGCAAACGTTAGTGTACACACTTGTAGCCAGAGGATCTGAAAGGGTTAAAGCGTCAGCAGCATAAAAGGTAAACATGTACAGCCTTCTGGCGATTGCTTAAGAATATTCTCCGGTGACTTCTATT
Source organism: Schistocerca nitens (assembly GCF_023898315.1). Taxonomy (NCBI): domain Eukaryota; kingdom Metazoa; phylum Arthropoda; class Insecta; order Orthoptera; family Acrididae; genus Schistocerca; species Schistocerca nitens. The sequence continues at coordinate 349,670,592 of NC_064618.1, read as the reverse complement.
AGAGTTACATCACGTACACAACATTTATTTCTTGTTTTCCTTCAGTGGCTCCAATTATGGAAGCCCCGTTGCAACAGTTTTCGTGCTTGAATTGGTCGTAATAGCACAGACCTAATCAAGACATTCAAACCAGTTAACCATTAAATTCGACTGCCAATACAGAATTCCAGAATTCAATTTCCTGTATCTTAAGTCCCCCGCCTGGTGTTTCAGTCTGTATGTGAAGACTAATATCAGGAATTAATGTAGGGATTTTGATACGATTTTCACTAATAGGCAGACGGAGGCACGAGGAAGGTTTGCGTACATAATTCATTATCATTACGCCAGACAATTCATCCAGTCGTAGATATTTACTGCGACCAGTGCGAAGCTGAGGCAGGTCGCTAGGCTTAAATAATTTCAGGAGCAAGACAGATGACCTCTTAACGCCAACGCTCAATGCTCGCTCACTCCTGTGAAATCGAAGCCAATTCTTCTCTAATTAGACAACGACTAAGCACCAACTATCGAAACGACATTCACATGACCTCTAGTACAGAATATTTTTGCTTTATGATCTACGCAAGGAGTGGATATGAGACCTACGATAAACAAAAAAAAATTGCTCTGAGCACTATGGGACTCAACTGCTGAGGTCATAAGTCCCCTAGAACTTAGAACTACTTAAACCTAACTAACCTAAGGACAACACACACATCCATTCCCGAGGCAGGATTCGAACCTGCGACCGTAGCGGTCGCGCGGTTCCAGACTGTAGCGCCAGAACCGCTCGGCCACCAGCGGCCGGCCCTGCGATAAACAGCTAAATACGAAAATAATTATGCAGAATCATTGTATGACCAGTGAAATTTAAGTAGTCCTTTCTCAAAACAATATTTACACGACACGTAAATGGACATAAGTATTAAATAACACCAAGTACACTCTTGTCTCCGCCAGATTATTGGATAATGAGGCCCCACTTCGCAAAAATTAATTATGTTTTTCATGACAGTCACAAGTGGCAGTCAGTAGATTTCGCTGACAAACCAATAAAACCTACTGAGGGCGACTTGCGGCTGCCCTGAAAAACTTAATTTCAAGAGTCACTGTTTCCCCTGCAGGCAATGCCTGCTCTCACTAAAAATTAATTAGTTAAATATGGACATTATAGTCCTACAACCACTAATAAATTTCTACAAATCTTTGTAATAGCTGACCATTACACGTTCCCCTACGAAAGAGCCGGCCGCGATGGTCTAGCGGTTCTAGGCGCTCAGTCCGGAGCCGCGCGATTGCTACGGTCGCAGCTTCGAATCCTGCCTCGGGCATGGATGTGTGTGATGTCCTTAGGTTGGTTAGGTTTAAGTAGTTCTAAGTTCTAGGGGACTGATGACCATAGTGCTCAGAGCCATTTGAACCATTTTTGAACCTACGAAAGAAAACAATGGAGACGCCGCATTACATTCGATAGAAGTTTCATTGGGAAGTGGTAAAATAAGCTGTAAGGAAGGATTATTAGAATTTAACGCCACACCGACAAGCAGGTAATCGAAGATGTACCTCGTAAAGATCAGTGGTGCAAAAGGAATGTTTCTAAAGCATCCATCCCGGCATTCGCCGTATTCGAATGCGAGTCCATGAGATGGGCAGCACAAGTAAATTAGAAACTTAATTTTGTTAAAAGAAATTGTGTAGTTAATGACGTATCAGCATTTGAGTGTAAGACGACGAAGAAAGTGAAAGCAGTCAGAGTGGAGAGATTACACGAATATTGATTTTAGTAGGAGTTTGTGTTACGAAACGACAAATGATTCTTGCATCCGGAAGAACTGCCTCATATTCTGTGGATCTTACAGCTCATAGCACTACTACAGAAACACGGTCAAATGAGAAGCTAAGTTTCCTAGTGAGTTAATACTGCGCGGCAGCACGCTGAAAGACGAGCTCACAACTTTGCACGTCAGCTGAATAAAGGTTATCTTGCAAGGACACTGTCTGGTAGTTGTTACATAACGAGCGTTTGTTGTATTGTCACAAAATTCCATTGCTATCATTTTCAATAGAAGCAGAACAGTTTGTATGTTAAGCATTCAGCAAATTAAGAGTTTAAGGCCAGAAAAGTAGGCTTAAATTGAAGGAGGAAATAGAAAAAGTTAAGAATAACAGAAGAGGATGTTATTGACATTAAATAGCGTGTTGTGCAGCTCTTGGTTGGACACACAAACACTCGCTCACAGACACGGACACGGACACGAAGAAATAGATACAAGCAAAGGCGACTGTGAGAGTCACCATTCTATAAGAAAAAAACAAGATAATTGTGATCAAAATATGGTTATATTAAACATCGTAAGTTACAAAGAGATGACTATGGAACCTAGAGCAGATATAATACATATTAATGTCTATATCGCTACGTTTCGTAAAAATAAATCGAAATATGAGGGAAAAAAAGAGATGAGGTACTTTTTTAGCAACAGCTCAATTTCACCTCCACTGTCACGAGAACACTTTATTATGGTTCTCGGACAGGATGAGAGTACATTGGTCTGTTGTTCTGTTAGATTTTCATGTCTAAAACTTTACCTGGCACTTTTACTGAAAAATCACACGTGGCACTTTAGCAACCGATTTACGCCTACACGTGTATTTACAGGCGCTATAGACTGCCATTAAGAAAAGGGCATCGTTCCATTAACAAAAATTTCAGTAGACAAAAGTTATATAAGGACTAATCTAGCATCAAAATACTTGGCTTTGGACTGTGAACGAAATACACTGACGGAAAAAAAATCGCAAAACCAAAATATACACTCCTGGAAATGGAAAAAAGAACACATTGACACCGGTGTGTCAGACCCACCATACTTGCTCCGGACACTGCGAGAGGGCTGTACAAGCAATGATCACACACACGGCACAGCGGACACACCAGGAACCGCGGTGTTGGCCGTCGAATGGCGCTAGCTGCGCAGCATTTGTGCACCGCCGCCGTCAGTGTCAGCCAGTTTGCCGTGGCATACGGAGCTCCATCGCAGGCTTTAACACTGGTAGCATGCCGCGACAGCGTGGACGTGAACCGTATGTGCAGTTGACGGACTTTGAGCGAGGGCGTATAGTGGGCATGCGGGAGGCCGGGTGGACGTACCGCCGAATTGCTCAACAAGTGGGGCGTGAGGTCTCCACAGTACATCGATGTTGTCGCCAGTGGTCGGCGGAAGGTGCACGTGCCCGTCGACCTGGGACCGGACCGCAGCGACGCACGGATGCGCGCCAAGACCGTAGGATCCTACGCAGTGCCGTAGGGGACCGCACCGCCACTTCCCAGCAAATTAGGGACACTGTTGCTCCTGGGGTATCGGCGAGGACCATTCGCAACCGTCTCCATGAAGCTGGGCTACGGTCCCGCACACCGTTAGGCCGTCTTCCGCTCACGCCCCAACATCGTACAGCCCGCCTCCAGTGGTGTCGCGACAGGCGTGAATGGAGGGACGAATGGAGACGTGTCGTCTTCAGCGATGAGAGTCGCTTCTGCCTTGGTGCCAATGATGGTCGTATACGTGTTTGGCGCCGTGCAGGTGAGCGCCACAATCAGGACTGCATACGACCGAGGCACACAGGGCCAACACCCGGCATCATGGTGTGGGGAGCGATCTCCTACACTGGCCGTACACCACTGGTGATCGTCGAGGGGACACTGAATAGTGCACGGTACATCCAAACCGTCATCGAACCCATCGTTCTACCATTCCTAGACCGGCAAGGGAACTTGCTGTTCCAACAGGACAATGCACGTCCGCATGTATCCCGTGCCACCCAACGTGCTCTAGAAGGTGTAAGTCAACTACCCTGGCCAGCAAGATCTTCGGATCTGTCCCCCATTGAGCATGTTTGGGACTGGATGAAGCGTCGTCTCACGCGGTCTGCACGTCCAGCACGAACGCTGGTCCAACTGAGGCGCCAGGTGGAAATGGCATGGCAAGCCGTTCCACAGGACTACATCCAGCATCTCTACGATCGTCTCCATGGGAGAATAGCAGCCTGCATTGCTGCGAAAGGTGGATATACACTGTACTAGTGCCGACATTGTGCATGCTCTGTTGCCTGTGTCTATGTGCCTGTGGTTCTGTCAGTGTGATCATGTGATGTATCTGACCCCAGGAATGTGTCAATAAAGTTTCCCCTTCCTGGGACAATGAATTCACGGTGTTCTTATTTCAATTTCCAGGAGTGTAATTAATGTAGAGAAATTGAATTTCGCGAATACATTTCTCTAGGTAACATATGTAAATGATTAACATTACACGATCACAAGTTAATGAAAGAGTGAGATAAGCCATTGCAAATGTAAAATGCTGGTAGCAGGGCAACCGCCACAATGTTGCATGCATGCAAACGTGCATGCACTGTGTTGAACAGATTGGATATTAGTTTGTGGGATGAAGTTCCATCCCTGTTGCACTTGATCGGTCAGTACAGGGACAGCTAATAGTGCTTGTGGATGACGCTGGAGTGGTCGTCCGTTGACGTCCCACATGGGCTCGTTTGGAGGCAGACCTGGTGATCGAGCTGGCCAAGGCAACATGTCGCCTCTCTGTAGAGCATGTTGGGTTACAATAGTGGTATGTGGGCGAGCGTTATCCTGTTGGATAACACTCCTTGGAATGCTGTTCACGAGGGGCAGCGCAACAGGTCGAATCACCAGATTGGCGTAGAATTTTGCAGTCAGGGTGCGTGCGGTAACCACAAGAGTGCTACGCTGTGATATAAAATCGCACCCGAGACGATAGCTCCAGATGTAGGTCCACTGTATCTAGGACGCAGACAGGCTGGTTGCAGGCACTCAACTAGCTACCTACTAACCAACAAAGAGTCAACACTGGCACCGATGCAAAACCAACTTACATCAGGAAACTCAGCAGACCTCCACCCTACCCTCCAATGAACTCTCGCTTGACACCACTGAAATCGCAAATGGTGGATCTGTGAAATGCACGCTACACGGCGTCTGGCTCGGATGCTCGGAGCTGTCTTTGAAGTAACGGATTAGTAACAGTTCCTTCAGTCACTGTGGTGCCAATTGCTGCTCACATTGCTGCGGCAGACGTAGTTAGTGACGATGCGCCAAAGCAATACGCCGAACACGATGGTTTTCCCTCTGGGTAGTGCCACGTGGCCGTCCGGAGGCTGATTATTGGCCACATTCCTGCCAAGTCTTTCTGCAGTGTCGTAGAAGGTATATTCAGCTTCTCATAGCCCTATTACACGACCTCGTTCGAACACAGTAAGGTGTTAATAAGGGCGTTTTTGTCGCCTTAAAGACATTCTTGACTAACATGAAGTCAACACGTCCAATCGCATAGGTAAATAACGCACACGATCGTTAAAAAGTATATTTAAAGCAAACTTGATTTTTTAGCGCCACTGTTATGCTACTGGCGTGAAAACTGAATCCTACCTACTTTTGTTTATGTCTCACAGCTCCTCCTTGGTGTTGCGATTTTTTCCCGTCAGCGCATTACGGATATTCACACTACGTAACACGGTTCGTATGTCACAAAGTATGGTTAGTACAGATTTGCTTCTAAGACCTATCGACGACGAAGTCATTAGAGATGAAAACACTGTCTGGGATTAGACAAGGACTTAGTGGAATATAAGCAATTGCCCGAGGCGATCTCCTGAATTTTCATAGAAAAATGAGAGTATGGCATTGGTGGCCGAGAGACCCCTCGCAGGGCGGTTCGGCCGCCGCTCCACAAGTTCTTTAACGCCACTATGGCGACGTGCGAGTGAATTAGGATGAAATGATGATGAAAGACACACAACACCCAGTCATCTGGAGGCAGAGAAAATCCCTGACCCTGTCGGGAATCGAACCCGGGACCCCGTGCGCGGGAAGCGAAAACGCTACCGCAAGACCAAGAGCCGCGGACAATTTTCATACAATTCACACTGGAATGTGTTATTCTTTGAGGCCTTGCTTATGAAATGCACGAGGAAACTCTTTTGAGTTATGTCGGGACTTCAGGCTTAAAATTTTAGTGAATATAAATAACGTAATATTGAAAAATCCTGATTCACTGCAGATGACAAACTGGAGCAAAATATCAAATGGTTCAAATGGCTCTGAGCACTATGGCACTTAACATCTGAGGTCATCAGTCCCCTACAACTTAGAACTACTTAAACGTAACTAACCTAAGGACATCACACACATCCATGCCCGAGGCAGGATTCGAACCTGCGACCGTAGCGGTCGCGCGGTTCCAGACTGAAACGCCTAGAATCGCTCGGCCACAACGGCCGGCAAGCAAATTATCAGCTGTACTGAAAATCAGCCGCATAAACATCAGCACATGATACGAAGCTATATACTTTTTTCTGTTGATGGTGTTATAAATGAAGGGCTTATTTCAGTAGTGGTACAAGTCCACTTTTGTTCATTCTGAGATACAGAGTCCTAAAGTTAAATGAGCGCTGAAAAATCTGCAGTTGAGATACCAGAAATATTCAAGCATATGGCTTCTTGCTAGAGATGAACCTTTCTTTCTGTTTTTTTGGACCATTAATGTCAGAAGCATTATATACAGATAGGTGGAGGTAATGGACTTGTACCACTGTTGAAATAAGCCCTTCAAATGTAAGTACATTAATTTCGGAACTGTGTATACTAACAGGCCAGATTTATTTACATTTTACTTGACAGAACGTAAATGAACCCTATGACAAAGGTGAGACTTCACCTAAAGATGTTTGCGTGTTCAACAAGAAGAAGAATTTGTGTTTGCTGAAGACGGACCGTTCAGTAAGTAATGCAACACTTTTTTTTCTGAAAGCAGGTTGGTTTTATTCACGGTTCCCGTACGCCACATAATTTCCCACCCTTTTGGCTACAAAACCGTATTTTCACGGCACCTTACTGGGAGGGCCTCTATGCCACATACTATCCCTCATACTGGTCGACGTCTGGGTCAATGTCTTGCTGCATCAATAACTCCAAAACATCCACGTGCTACTTCGTGTGGAGTGCATTGTTTTACTGTACTAAACAAACGGAAGTCAAAGGTGCGAGATCCAGGCTACAGGGTGGATGAGGAAGAACAGTCTGAGTTTTATGAACTCCTCTCGGGTGCGCAGACATGTGTAAGGCCATGCGTTGTCATGGAGAAGCAGAAATTCGTTTCATTCTTGTAGTGACGAACAGGCTGAAGTCGTGTGCGCACTTGCAGGAGCCACAGCTGTGTGCGGCCGGCCGGCAAGTGGGAGATCGAACAGGTTTGCGCGACCTTGTTGTGACGATGACAGAACGCCTCGCCCAGCTACGCACTGTGCATTTGTTCACTGCCAGGTCTCCGTAGACTTCTGCAGGCGCCTGATATGCGATGCGCTAGTTTACCCCCAAAAGAAAATCAGTGACAGCTTTCTGCTTGGGACGCACTTCCGCTACAGACAACAGTTGAAGGCTACGTATAGCGCTACCACCTATCGGAACTTCATGAAACTACAGAGGCTGAAGCGGTACGTTCCTCTGCAAGGCTAACCAAAGACTGCGTTTCATTGGCAGGACACTTAGAAAATGTAACAGACCTACTAAGGAGACTGCCTACACTACGCTTGTCCGTCCTCTTTTAGAATACTGTTGCGCGGTGTGGGATCCTTACCAGATAGGACTGACTGAGTACATAGAAAAAGTTCAAAGAAACGCAGCACGTTTTGTATCATCGCGAAATATGGGAGAGAGTTTCACAGAAATGATACAGGATTTGGGATGGACATCATTAAAAGAAAGGCGTTTTTCGTTGCGACGGAATCTTCTCACGAAATTCCAATCACCAACTTTCTCCTCCGAATGCGAAAATATTTTTTTGACACCGACTTACATAGGGAGGAACGATCACCACGATAAGATAAGGGAAATCAGAGCTCGTACGGAAAGATATAGGTGTTCATTCTTCCCGCGCGCTATACGAGATTGGAATAATAGAGAATTGTGAAGGTAGTTCGATGAACCCTCTGCCAAGCACTTCAATGTGATTTGCAGAGTATCCATGTAGATGTAGATGTAGAAATCCCACTTTTTTTTCAATCTTGAATTTGGCCGACAAAAAATTCGTTGCATTAGTTATTGAAAGACCATCGTACGTATTAGGGGGCAAACGCGGACAAAATGTGATCTTCAACCACAAGATGAATATCCTGATATATCCATTGGAAGGAACACTGCCGATTTGCTTCCTCATCCCTGGCCATTTTGAGTTTCTGCTGTGTCACTAATGACCTCGCCATCGACGCGACGTTAAATCCCAATTTTCCTTCCAACCTTCTTTTAATTCCCTTTTCTAGCTGACCTCGCCATCGTCGCGACGTTAAATCCCAATTTTCCTTCCACCCTTCTTTTAATTCCCTTTTCTAGCTGTGTTCACTTTTAAGTCCTTCTTTCTTTCACTCGGCTATTCTCTTATACGTGAGTCCAAAGCTACTAATATTGTGAAGATGCAAAATTGCGGACCTGCGTCTGCGTAATACTGTTGATCAGGTCCTTTTCGTAAGTGCGAAGCCCTTTCGTCGCTCGTTGCTTCTCACACCGGCCTGCCCAGCCCAGAGGAACAAAGCCCAGGAGCGACAAAGCCAGCGCAGAGAAAGCGGCAGCGGCGGCTGGAGTCGGCACAAACAGAAACGCACAGGCAGATAACACCGGGGGCAGGTCCGCCCGCTCCAGATAAAGTAGTTAGCGCCCCGGAGAGGCGCCCCGCGCTGTGCGCAGCCAACGCGCTGTTCTCATTACCTTCTACGTCTACATCCACGTACAAACTCTGCAAGCCAACATATGACAGGTACCTTGTACCACTACTAGTCATTTCCTTTCGTGTTCCATTCGTAAAAAGAGCGAGGGAAAAACGAATTGTCTACATGGCTCCACACGTGCCCCAATTTCTCTAATATTATCATCGTGCTCCTTACACGAAGGAGCCGTATAATCTTTGTGCAGTCACATTCGAATTTCCTAAATTTTCTCAGCAGAGCTCTGCAGAACGTCGCCTTCCCTACAGGGATCCGCACTTGGGTCCACGATGCATCTCCGTAATACTCGCGTGTTGATCGAATTTACCTGTAACAGAAATAGCAGCCCGCCTTTGAATTGTTTCGATACCTTCCTTTAATCTGACATGATGAGGATCCCAACGACACCAGCAGTCGCACCAGTGTTCGATGTGCGGTCTCCTTTACAGATAAATCACGGGCTATCCCAAAATTCTCCCAATAAATCGAAGTCGACAACTTGTCTTCCCTATTACCGTCCTTAAGCGCTCATTCCACTTTGCAACCTCAAGCCTGGATATTTATTCGATGCTACTGTGTCAAGCACTAGGCTACTAATGCTGTATTCGAAAATTAGGGAGCTGCCATTCATCACACTTACTAGTAATTTTGTCTAAGTCGTCTTCTGTCCTTCAAAAGTTGCTCAAGAATGACAACTCCTCGTACACCACAGCGTCACTAGCAAACGATTCACACAGTGCTAGTTAGCCTGTCCGTCAGATCATTCATGTATACAGAGAAAAACAGCGGTCCTATCACACTTTGAATAGCGGTCCTATCACACTTTGCTGGGACACTCCTGACGATACCCTTGTCTCTGATGAACACTCGCCGTCGAGGACGACGTACTGGGTTCTATTACTTAAAAAGTATTCGAGCCACGCACATATCTTGAAACTTGATCTGTATGCTCGGACCGTCGTTAACAGCCTGCTGTGGAGCACCGTGTCAAACGTTTCCGGAATTCTAGGAATATGGAATCTGCCTGTGGTCCTTCATCCATGCTTCGGAGGATACGGTACGTTCTTTGCACCCTTCCCCCCTCCGCCCTCCCCCTTGAAAGTAAACTTGGCTTTTTTGATTTTTATGCACTCTGAACCCTGGACAGCAGTTCCTGCACCGAAACCTGAGTTGGACGGGCTCACAGCACCATCTGCCTTTCCGCCGTGACATTCAGTTCGGTTTGTTCATTGGTACTGAGATCTGAGACGGACGTGAAAAATGAACCCGTCGATCATGTTCGTACAAGTGAGACACCACAACACTTACAGAAACCAATTTATCAATCTTTCTTTAGTCATGTCAGCATCATACAAGACGATTGGTTCAAATGGTTCAAATGGCTCTGAGCGCTATGGGACTTTAACTTCAGAGGTCATCAGTCCCCTAGAACTTAGAACTACTTAAACCTAACTAACCTAAGGACATCACAGACATCCATGCCCGAGGCAGGATTCGAACCTGCGACCGTGGCGGTCGCGCGGTTCCAGACTGAAGCGCCTAGAACCGCTCGGCCACTACGGCCGGCCATACAAGACGTTAACTGATAATGATAACAGAAACAAGAATTACGTTTTATTTAGCTCAATAGACCAAAAAAGCATAATATGTTTCCAGAACCGTTCGCATAAAAAATTATGGAACAATATACATAAGACACAGTTGATAAATAATAACCCAATAGCAACGTCAGACTGTTTTTTGTTTTTCAGTAACATCTGCATTAATACTCAGCAAGCCACCTCCACCTTCACTCCCACCCCTAACCCCCCATTCCCCCCTTCCCTGTTCCAACCGCGAATGGCGCGTGGGAAGAATGATTGTCGGTAAGACTCTGTATTAACTCTGACTTTTGTCGTAATGGTCATTTCGCGAGACGTGTGTGGAAGGAAGTATTATGTTATCCGACTCTTCCCGGGAAGTACTTTCTCGAAATTTCAGTAGTGATCCACAGCATCTCAATTAGATAATGCAGTGACTATCAAATTAAATTGTGACTAGCGTTATTATGATAACATTTACTTTTTTAGGTATCCTTCACGCATTTACATTGATTCATCCCAGAATTGACCACTAACGAGTACAAGATATCAACAAATGGTTCAAATGGCTCTGAGCACTATGGGACTTAACATCTGAGGTCATCAGTCCCCAAGAGCTTAGAACTACTTAAACCCAGCTAACCTAAGGACATTACACATCCATGCCCGAGGCAGGATTCGAACCTGCGACCGTAGCAGTCGCACGGTTTCGGACTGAAGCGCCTAGAACCGCTCGGCCATCGCTGCCGGCCCAATATATCAACAACTACCTGGATAGAGAACGGAAACCATCGTGTGCGTTGTTGTCTCTAGAACCCCATAGCCGTAGATCTTGATATCCCGGACGCTGGTTCAAAATGGCTCTGAGCACTATGGGACTTAACATCTATGGTCATCAGTCCCCTAGAACTTAGAACTACTTAAACCTAACTAACCTAAGGACAGCACAGAACACCCAGCCATCACGAGGCAGAGAAAATCCCTGACCCCGCCGGGAATCGAACCCGGGAACCCGGGTGTGGGAAGCGAGAACGCTACCGCACGACGACGAGATGCGGGCCGTGCGCTGGAACAGCCTACTGAACGACTTCCATTTAGTACATCTGCACGTTTAAGATACTCGGGAAATTTGAAGTTCTGTATTTGGGTCATTGTTTCCTTTATATCTGTATGAACTGAAAATTATCAATGATCCACCGTGAATGTCTGAAAACCATCCGCATTATGCGTTAAGTTCTTCTATCAGGATAATTTTGTCTCCGCCGATTGTTCATATGTAGGCACCTCCACATTACGTGTAATAGTGTGCTCCGAACACCACAGAGACAATCTCTGAAAGCGTGCATACTGACGGAGTGCTGGTAAGTGTTTTGTGGGTCATGTCATGTAAGCAGGCGTATAACGCCTTGATTCAGCTGGACACGATGCATCTTCGAGGAGGAATTTAAATCTGCTGCGCTCAGTATCTCATGCGCCCTCCTGCCGTTTGCCAGATTTAAAACTGTATTTCCGTCTGCAGCTCGCATCCAGCGCGTTCCTCCTCGTTCACCAATAACTACTACACGACAGGCTTACGAATCAGAGCCAGTGCGCTGGCGAGCAGCAAGTGTCACCAGACATAGCTGGTTTACGGTGGGGGCCATGACAAGTGAGGCGTGCTGCCGAATTCCAGCGCCGGAAGCCTGTGAAGGCCCAGCTGTAGGGGTAGGAGTGCGAGCACTGCACTGCTACGGTCGCACTGTAACCTACCAACTGCCGTATCCGGTGATCGCCACGTGGCGCAGAAGGCGAATCTGCTCCCGTCATCAAGAGAGGTACCGCCTCGAAAGCGGGAGCGATTCATAATCATTCGCGCACGCCGATTCAAGAGACTAGTGATCGATTAGCTGAAAGATCATACCGCGCACACACACACACACACACACACACACACACACTAAGAGCCCTTGTTCTCTACCATGGCGGTAGAGAGTAGCCTTATATGCGTTAGTAGATTAATGAAGGACGAATTACAACAGTTATCTGAGCCAGTCCATTTTCTTTTTTGTTAACACACACGAAGTCTTTCAATGCTTTGCAACCACATACTCGGGTGTAAACAGCGGTTTACCTTTGTATTACTGTTCAATGCTACTTTCATCTGTTCCTTTACGTTTTATTTTGCTAGAAACTCGTTATATCAATGTTATTCAGAACATGACACTGAATCCTGCGTTACAAACGATAACAAAATTACACACACGCTCTTCCAGTAAGCTTCATACTACAGGCCAATATCATCACACACATTGTATCTCTGAAGGCAAATAAAAATTAAAGCCGTCCAGAGATTGTACGCATAAAGACAGAATGTGCCAAGGAAGTATATTAAGGGACAAGGCGCTACAGACTTAGGCTGTACATTGCTTTAAAGCCGTTGCCGGCATGTTGGATGCCGAAAACATTAGCATACTGCCGCTTACGATTTCTTCTTGTCCTTAATTTCTGTCATGTGCACGCAAAAGTTGTTTTGAATAGTAAATGTTACAAAGTCAAGAAGGTACTTTCAGACTTTTCTGGTCTTACATGCATATATGATCCAGTAATCTCATTAATATAACTTTCTCTTTGTCATACGTTTCGAAGCACGAGGAGGAGAAGTATGTGCTGTGAAAAGGCAGCTTCCATAATCTACCATTTTCCTTAATATGGACTGACGAAACTAATGTTCTCTCTATGTCCTCTTCACGAAAATGCTAAAAACATATTTTCCATACGTCTTTACATATACTGGGTGGCAGCCATAGTCCCTCTATGTTTAATGCAGCTAATGAGACAGAGATGAGATTGTTTCACATTTTTTTTGCAGCATGAGATTTCATGGCAATGACTATGAACAACCACATTTATGTCTTCACTTGCACTGAGGTGACAAAAGTGATGGGATACATCTTAATATTGTGGTGGACCTCCATTTGTCCGCCGTAGTGCAGCAGCTCGACGTGGGATGGACTAAAAAAGTCGTTGAAGAACCCTTGCAGAAATATTGAGCTGTGCTGCCTCTATAGGCGCGGTGCAAGGTTTAGTGCACGAACTGATCTCTCGATTATGTCCCGTAAATGTTCGATGAGACTCATGTCGGGCGATCTGGGTGGCCGAAGCATTCGCTCGAATTGTCCAGAATGTTCTTTGAATCACTTGCGTATTGGCGCTCGATTTGGAGGTATTCGGCTTAAGTCCTGGTGGTCCAAGTAATTTTCTCTGCAAGCACAGGGTGTCTTAAAATGTACTTCACATCTTCAGTGTATTATAGCATAGGAACTACGCAGCTTATACAAACGATTGGTAGTTTGTGTGATTTTTAAACGCAAGGATTTCTTAAAATCTATTTCACTAATGTTATCCCATAGGGATATGCACAACGTCTAACGTATATCCCAGCTCTAACCACACTTCGTGCATCATCAGTGCATCACCTGTGAAGGAGGGATCAATGATTCCAATCGTCAGATCATTCGTGTCGTTCAAAGGAATTTGGGAAAACTAATCTTTGGCAAATCCTCAAAGAGAAAAAATTCAAGGAAAAAATATCGTGTGGTGAAAGAGGCCAATGAATCGGGCCACTTCTGCCAGTCAACCTTTTGGAAACGGCTGCGCGAAAACCCCACATACATTCTTGGCCCAATGTGGTGATGGATCATGGCACAGCGAAACGACTGTTGGTTGATCATCAGCTAAATGTGGTAAGGCGTACAGCATACATATGGACTCAAAGGTGTTTTCTATAATAAAATTATGCAGCGATGCGATCAACATTAAACATTTGCTTCAGGGCTACGCTGATTTGTTGTGTCCCAGATGCAGGCATAATGTTTGACTACCATGTCCCACATGCGGAAAGTCTATTCGAAGATTGAACGTTGCTAAGCATTCTTATTTACACAGTTAAGAATGTCCACAGAAAATTGCTTTAGTTATAACCGGTTCGATGCAGCTGTAAGAGTTTTCGGAGGACACAGTGCGCGGTAGCCATAGCAATTCTGAGGTCCCTCGGAAGACACTTGTCTGGTCGACGCTGGAAAACCGCCGTGAGCGTTCTGGGTCAAATTTACTTGTCCTTCCTCAGCTGGAATAATGCTTCACATCTTCAAAGCGTGTCTGCCCATCTGTATCACTGGCGTGTAGATTGTTGTGAATGTGATTCCTCTCCTTACTTCTTTTATAAGTGTCTTTGCAGATAGCTGACTCATTTGGGTGGATCAACCAGTCAACATACTTTTTCTCTTACAGCCATTGTACCATACTCTTGCCACTTGGCGTTTAAAATTTTTCTTTTGTGACACCCATGAGCCAAAAACCCTTCTTGCATATTGGGTAAACAAGAATGTTTAAGATGAACCCTTTCATTACTTGATACTTACTTTACTTTCCGTATCCGGGCAAGAACATCTTAACTCTCTTCTTCCAATACCCTGTAGCTTTAATAGCCTTATCGCTGCATAAAACGGATATTCCGCTGTGCATGCAAACCTTGAGCACATGACAAAATGTTCAGTAGTCTGTTATCCTCGGCATTGACTTAACGATGTTTACTTTACATTTTACGGTTCCTGTTCTTAATCTACTCAGCGTTCCACACCTAGTATACCATATTGCTAGCTCTATGTGATTTTCGTTTTGGGGTACAGGTTTATATTTTGCAGAGTGTCCAACTAGAGAGATACGTGGCGGATCTCGAATTAGCCTATCAGTGGTAGTGTCCGTTGTACAAAGCTCTTATTTGACTTAAGACGAGTTGGAACTATTTGCCGTTTTCCTCTCTATTTCATCGGCATCTTTATGTCTGATATCCGGTGGTCAACGGATAACCCTTCCACCACCCGGAAACATCTGAGAAACATCAGAGACGAATGGCAAACTACAATTGCTATACCTGGGATTTTCTAGATAGCCTCCTGCTTGACCGGTTGAATAGTGGTTTTAAGCTGACTGCCTAACTGTCTCACTCTCGAGGTTTAGTTCTTCTTAGGTTTCTGTTATTAAACTTGATTAGACTTCTCCTACTTACCTGACAAGCCTAGACCACAGCAGAATCTGAATTCTCTTTTCGGTTCCATGAGTGGTGTAACGTAACGATTCGCGTTTGTCACGCAACACGGCCTGCCTTATTGCAGATACTTCCTTCATTGCTACAAAGTTACTGTTTCAGGGAACATAACTTAATAATTTTATATGCATTTTTAATGTTGCACAGTCCTTTTTGGTATGGTACACACAGCACTGTAATATGACGACTCTTGGCCAGGAAAGATATCTCCTTCGCAAAACTACACTGTCATATTTAGTGTTTTACGAGGAATTCTGATTTCTGAGAGGTAATACGAATACATTCGTAATCTTTGTAGCAAGCGTATGATTAATGCCGGTCAAACAGCCTCCAACAGCAGGTCAAACTTGTGTAACGCGACCGGGGATTCTCTGAATGAAGATGAACGTCACTGTTCCAGAGCGACGACATCCAGATTATTGTGTTAACACTCCAGAGGAGACACGGTCCAAGTCAGCGCTCCCATTCCCAAGCACTTGCGCTAAAGAGGAACAGAGCCATTTCACAAGCCCACGGAGCCATGTGCCCTCCGTTCATTCAACTCATCACAACCGTCAACTCATGGAGCGCCTCGTCTGGTGAAGTCATAACGTGAGTTCACTCTATGTTTCATGCAACTTACGATCACAGAGTTAATGAACAAAGGTACACAAAAAAATTCGGCTGTACGTGATGGTTTCAAAATTAAATTTCATTTATGAATCAACACAGAGCTAAGCTGATGAGAATACATGACAAAGAAGATAAAATTGTGAAAATTAAAATAACAGAAGGTCAAATTGAACAGGTTACCCAGTACAGATAGCTAGGCGACTAAAAATAAATGAGGTCAAAAACTGTAACAGTAAAGCAAGCTTTCCAGAGTGTGCAGCAGAATGGGGTTGGAGTTAAGGAAAAGGTTGTTTAACTGTTTTTCTGTACGGCCGTGAAAGTTGGACACTGAAGAAGAGGTTAGTAGGGAAAACTGAAATATTCGACATGTGCGTTTAGAAGAGAATGCAGAAATAAAATCCGTACATATATTAGTTAACTTGCATGAAACTTTACACGTAATTTGTCACGTTTAATGGGACTGTCTTGCTGACACTTCCCCACAAAATTATAAAATGAAAATAGTTTATCGCTTACCGCATTTTTCATGCAGTAAACTTGCCGCATCGGACATGGCGTTTTAATTTATTACTTCTTTACTACTAACTCTATTCGCAGCACATTTCGTAAACAGTACCCACATATACCACTCGATGTACCTGCAAAATTGTATCACTGTACTACAGACAGTTCAGGATATGTGATGCCATAAACATTGAGCTGTATGAAAACGAAACTGCAGGACGAACTTCTCTGGAGATACCGATGAAATATGAATACAAATATAAGTGAAATAACGTTAAATATATATGACGAGTCGGTAGGCGGGTGGGTCGATATCAACCATACTTGTTACACATATTACTTACTATCTGGAAAGAAATAATGTGGGGTAGGAACCAACAACCTCCTGTTGAGATGAGCGTGATAATGTGATGAGAGAGAGGGGAGGATGAGATGAACAGAAAGAGAGGCCGAAAGAGGTGGCTGAAACAAATAAGGGGAGGAAGAGATGGACAGTGATATAGGGAGGATGAAATTGACAGAGAAAGGGAAGAGAAAGAGATGGACATAGAGAGGGGGGAGGAGGAGGAGGTGGTGGAGAGGGCTGGTGGAGATGTACAGTGAGATCGGGAGGAGGAGAGCGATAGAGGGAGGACAAGGAGGAGATGGACAGGGAGAGGGGAGAAGGAAATGGACAGAGAGAGATGGAGGAGGAGGAAACGAACTTAGAGGAGGAGATACGAGAAGGAGGAGATAGAGGGGCAGGACGAGATGGACAGAGGTGGAAGAAGCAGATGGAATGAGTGAGGGGGAGGAGAAAATGGACAGAGAGAGGGGGAGGAGGGGATGGACAGAGGGGAAGGAGGAGATGGACAGAGAGGGGGGAAGGAGGAGATGGACTAATACAAGACTGGACTAAATACAGACCTGGGCAATGCCGTGTACTCAGCCGGTTGGTGGATAAAGTGAAGAATACAGACATATGCAAAGGCCGAAGAAACAAGTAACTCTCTTGAACAGGATTAAGAAAAGAAATGCAAACTGGGTGGAACAGCTGAAAATTACTTCTAACAACAGCTATCGAAATTACAGCAGGACAGAAGAAAATTAGAAAGCGAAGAAATGACGCATGATGTGAAAAGAGTAAGCTACCAGACAACTAAGCACTTGCCCTGGAACAGGATCGGACGGAAACAGCAAAGGTGTGACGAACTTGCCAATAGGCAGAACACCTTATCATGACATACCGATTATGAATATATATCATGATGACAACCAAATTGAAATCCGACTCCTTTTTTTATATACGTAATTATATTCTACACACCTAACTGCACAGTATAAGAAAGTATACAATATGGCCATTGAACGTACTATGCAATCTGGACGAATAAGTGGATAGACTACAAGAAACGGGTAGCATTTTTTCTTATCCACTTCTTATACATAACTGAAATAGCAGCTAGTGAAGAATGACTGCAAAAATAAACAATACTAACAGACAGGCTGAGTTCGAACAGCGCTTGACTGTGCAAAGCTTCAAATTCACTGGAGTTTCATGTGCCAAGTCGCAATGTTAGCTGTGTTGTTGTGGTGGGATCTCCCGAAAACATTAAATACAATCATCGCTCTGGTAGACGTACCCGCCCGGATAGCTGCCCAAGTTAAAGTGCCACTTCTGGGACGGGGAGGTGTGCCGGCCCCAGATCGAATCCGCCCGGCGAATTAACGGCAAAGGTCAGTGTAGACCAGCCTGGATGTGGTTTTTAGGCGTTTTCCACATCCCACCAGGTGAATACCGAGCTGGTACTCAAGTTCCGCCTCGTCTCGGGATGCTGAGAGGAAGGCCATTCGGCCACTCCATAAGCTAACAATGCCACATCCATTAATAACCATACTGACCCTGCGCCGATGTGGGACAAAGGCACAAGAAAAAGAAAAGAAGAAGATCGCTCTGGTAGACCAGAGAAGGTAACGGGTAGGAAGTGCCGAAGTCTAAAGTACACCATACTGCACTATCGTCAGCTACTGTTGACGAAGTCCCTTGCAACTCAGGTAGAGAAGTGTCTGAGACAACAATTTGGCAAGTAGCGGCTCCATCTCTATGGCAATGTTGCTGAAGAGAATCCACTGCCAACAAAAACGATTGAACGACATTCAGTGGTAAAACCAACAGTGTCATTGGTCTGTGTTGTAGTGGAAGAAGGTTTTGTGAATTTATGATTCACGACGCATGTTATGTGGAGTTGGCACGTATTTAGTAAACGATATTTACATGCAATTGTATGATATGGATTGAACGAGCAGCAATTATTTTCACACTACTGCTTGTCAAAATAACTTTTCCGTTCCCTACGAATATGTCACTGTTTTCGAGTACATGGTTATGTAGGAACCTAAGAGAACAGTTTAAATTTCTGCAATCATACTCATAATCTGGTGTATTACTTTCAGCGCATTGGTACATTCACACCACAATATCTTATTTCTTCCCGTATGCCTGCTGCTCCCTCGTTGGCTGCATGCAACGAACAGCTGACATACTGCGTTTACTTCCCAGAAAACGCTGACATTCCTGTATCAAATACGTAAGTACTACCACTGGCTCTATTATATACCCTTAACTCTATTATATACCTTTACCCACGTGTTTTGGCGAAATGGAACTTTGACTGCATTTGTGTTATGGTCTGAGGCTGCTTTTCCCAGTTTAGGACAGGATAATTACTTTCGCTGAAAGACAAAATAAGCACATGAAAACTTTTTCGACAGTTGCGTGCAACACAGCAAAAAATCGATTATCCTAAACAGTTTGGAACATGGGTTGTCGGATAATTGATTTTTCGGATAACCAGTCATTTACGAAAAAATATTGTATCAGTGTTCACAGGAATACGAAACAAAGAAACAATATTCTCTCTTCCAAAATTGCTAGAGCCGCCGGATAGGGTTACGCAAGTAAATTTCCGTGAACTTTGGAAGGTACTTGAGAGGTTTTGGCGGAAGTGCAGCTGTGAGGACGGTTCGTGAGTCGCAGCTAAGGCAAGTATCAGTTCAGCACACAGTTTTAATCTGACAGGAAGCAAGTAAGAAACACTGAAACAGTCACTACACGTCTTACAAATAACGAACAAAACTGACTACATAGCCTACTTTGAAAAGTTCAAAATAGCTTATAATGTAGACCTATAGTTTTTTTCATCTACTTCTATACTCCGCAAGCCATTCGGTTCCAGTCGCGAATAGTTCGCAGGAAGAACGACATACGGTAAGCTTCCATATGAGCTAGAATCTGTATGATTTTACTTTCATAGTCTTTTGGCGAGATGTGCGTAGGAAGAAACAACGTACTGACTCTTCCAGGAACGTAACTTTCCGAACTTTAACTATAAACGACACCGCGATACACAAAGCCCCTCTTGACGCTTTGTAACTTTCTAATTGAAGATATAACGAACGGCGCTGTTCTTCATTCGATCTTCTCTATTTCCTCTATCAGTCCTATCTGATATGGAAACCAGACTGACAACCATTATTCAGGTATAGGTCGAACAACGGTTTTGTAAGCCAGCTCCTTTCTGGGTGGACTACACTTCCTGAGAATTCCTCCGATTAATCTCAGACTGGCGTCTGCCTTACAAGCGATTAGCTACGTGGTCGTTCTACTTTAAATCTCTCCGTCCCAACAGAAAAGGCGCCTCATGCTGGCTAACGTGTTTTTTCAGCAGTGGTCAATACTTCAGATCTTTTTTTGAGACGTAAGAGGACAGCAGCTAGTGCCGACTTTTACCTTTCGCCTTCCGCCCGAGGATTCGCGACCCCGCCACTGTGCGCCATTCACCGCCAGGTAACAGGTCAGGACAGGTCAGGACGAGGAATCTGAAGGCGCTGTGACTTTAGGAATCCCAAGCGACGCTATAGGCTCCAGAAGTGCCAAAGCATTTGTCTCAGGTGCCCCAGCACCACCACAGGCCAGGGCACCAGTCTGAAGCCTATCGATGGTGGCCAACGCAGCTTCCAACTGTATGCGGACCGTAGCCAATTCCCCTTGCATCAATACACAACAGACGCAGTCATGGCAGGTAAAAACTCCAAAATTTGTTTATTTGTTTTTGCTTCAGATATGAGACTCGTTGCTTTGTCGCCAAATCATGAAAACATTTTAGAGACAGCGATTTAATAGCATGACAGTCCAATTGCTGTTCTAGTCACTTCACAGCCATCTTACGGCAGTGAAAAGATTCCTCGGTAGATGGTCCTTATACACCACAGTCGACGTCGCTAAGCTCTTCCTCGCCATCGCAAGAGTCTTTGTCTTCGACGACAGTGATAATTATTTCTTTCTCTATCGTTATTTGGTAGTTAGGGTCATAAACGCCACACGTGAATGTTTTCTTGACCGTTTTTTTTTTAAGCTGAAGATTCTTTAACCAGCGTAGCCATTGCAGATACCAATTGGCTGTCTGGTGTCCGAACTGGCCAGCCCAATGCCAGTGATAGTTATAAATGGTGCTCGCATAAATCTGAATTTGTCGACTGGAACGCTTTCGGTTACCCGTTATTTCGGTTGATAGGTATTCGATAACCGATGCTTTGCTGTAGTTCGAAACCGGCTCATTTTTATATCAGCATCATAATGACTGTGCCCAATAAGCAAGCAATCACCTTTGTATCCTGTTTCGAAGAAAAGCAAGTGGAAATGCCAGAAAGCACTGCACAAAGTGTGGAGTATAACAATGTAAGTCATACGTGGAAGGAACCAGTGCGTCTGATAGTTAGTGCATCAGTTCACCTATAAACCTCGCTATAGTTATTCGACACGCTTCATAAAGAATGAATACGAAGACCGCTTTAAGCATAAAAAAGAACTAGTGGATTGCTGTGGGAAAGGGGGAGGGGATGATTGAGATTTTCTGAAAACTGCTTTTCGTAGTAGTTGGCGGCCCTGGAGCGAAGAGTAATGGGTGATCAGCAATTTGAGCATATAAAACAGGATCAAGATGTAGAACCCAGGTTCATAATGTACTACAGAGGCAGTCGAGCCACCGTCTAAGGGAAAGAAATGGCGCAGTGGCTAAAAACTTCTCAGGCAGAGAACGCGAGTGTGGCATTTCCATCTCGTCATTTTCAGGCAGCTTTTTTCTTGATTCCTAGGACTTCTCCGAGCGAATTCCAAGACGAGAGCTTTCAATAGAATCGTCGATTATCTAGACCGTAATCATGGAAACGAGCTAGTGCCAATGTAGAACTCGTATCTAATAATGTATTTAGCAACCAGAGAGACGGGTTAGGTATCGTTTCCTTACGGAGACGCTTTTCACCTTTATTAACGGCATTTATAACTTTCTCCCCCGTTTCGTTATACCCACAAAAGTGACGCAGCAGAGCATCGAGGTCAGCTTAGGAACTCTGTGCGTAGAACCACAGCAGCTGCAAGCGGGAGATGTTAGGAAAGCCGATCGATAAGAGGCGGCGCGAGTTGCACCACTTGCAATGCCTCTTCGCGGGTGTCAGCTGGATTTACAGAATGACCAGAATAAATAATGTGCCGCGGCACGTACCTTCTGCCATCTAGTAACGCAGAACACGAACACACTATTTACAAAACGGGACATGACAACAAAAACAATTCGAAGTAATATTGCGTAACATTTGCTCACTATTCGTTAAATTCAGGCATTGTGCTTTTCATAGGAGGGCGCTTGGCGTATTTCAAAGCAAAAGCCAGTAAATACTATTTTTCTTCACGCGGACCTTGACAGAGCTTCATATTTTTACAGCATTCTTACAGTGTCTTCCATCTCTGCCTCTGGTAGTGAATTTCAACTTTAAAACAGGGCTCAGTAGATAGCTGGGAGAGCTTCGTGCGTAGCTGGAACAAGATAATTTACGGGTCCGCACGAAGCGGTTCTCGATTCCAAACGTGTTCCATCTCTGTAGTGGGTAAGCTGTAAAAGGGAATATCTCGATTCCGTCTCAGATTCTCAGACGATGCCTTTTACACCATGAAAAATGTAATACAACGTTATACACACAATGATGGTCAAACTGTAACAAGGGAGTTGAGAACAGCAACAGCCTTATTGGAGATACCTGTTGCACTGCAAGATGATTTTTAGACAATACTAATGTATGACGTCGAGATAGTGCCAGTTATAGCTTAAATATCCATTACTGCCTTTAGCGTAGTCCCTAAGTCAGTGAAGTTCTGGATCATGCGGAAATATTCTTTACTCGAAATAAATTCGCTCGCTGCGAATAACTTGGCTTCAGCTGTTGCTACCTACTGGACATTCAAAAGCACTCCGTCGTCAGGCCACTAGTGGCCTACCGGCACCATCCGACCGCCGTGTCATCCTCGGTGGAGGATGCAGATAAGAGGGGCGTGGGGTCAGCACACCGCTCTCCCGGTCGTAAGATGGTATTCTTGACCGAAGCCGCTACTATTACACTGAAGGCACTACGATTTATGATGGTCCCCTGGACGTAATAAAAGGTGAGACTTACTTCTTAATAGGATGTGAGATGACGAAGGACTACAGATCTGCAACGGGCTCCCATGTTGACCACAGGGTTGAAAGGCGCTCTTGTAGTAGGGAGTTCCATTCCTCCACCAGCACAGTAGACACCTGATAGATGGTCGTCGATGCATGTGGATGTGCTGCAATACTTTTCCCGAATACATCCCACACGTGCTCGAAGAAGGGCAAACTAGTCCATTCGCTGAACATCCTCAAGTAGCAAGAGCTCATTCATACGCGCAGTTCGATGCGGTCGCACGCTGTCATCCATATAAATGAATTACATCTACATCTACGTGATTATTCTCAATTGGCATCACGAGGCTGAGTGCACCCCGAAAAATGGCAACAGCGCATGGCGGCCTGGATGGTCACCCATCCAAGTGCCGACCGCGCCCGACAGCGCTTAACTTCGGTGATCTCACGGGAACCGGTGTATCCACTGCGGCAAGGCCGTTGCCAACCAACTGGACACATAAAAATTTACTCCCCATTGGCGACATATAAAAATTGTTGCTGGACCGTACTCACACACGGATTTCCCGCTTACCGTGCACGCCTCCCAAACCGATCCAAACTTCCATATGTCACACTGACGACATCCCTATACCATTGTCTCCTACATTCATCACCAAACGCTCACAGCTATACTCTGTATTCACGCAACAAAAAAAATGAGACTGTGAAGAATCGAGACCTGTGACGTTATCGATTTTTGCCCGCCTCAGTATGTATTATTTACATGGTCCATTGATAGTGACCGGGCCAAATATCTCACGAAATAAGTATCAAACGAAAAAACTACAAAGACGGAACTCGTCCAGCTTGAAGGGGGAAACCAGATGGCGCTATGGCTGGTCCACTAAATGGCGCTGCCATAGGTCAAACGGATATCAACTGCGTTTTATTTAAGTAGGAACCCCCAATTTTTATTACATATTAGTGTAGTACGTAAAGAAATATGAATGTTTCAGTTGGACCACTTTTTTCGCTTTGTAATAGATGGCGCTGCAATAGTCACAAACGTATAAGTACGTGGTATCACGTAACATTCCGCCAGTGCGGACGGTATTTGCTTCGTGATACATTACCCGTATTAAAATGGACCATTTACCAACTGCGGAAAAAGTCGATATCGTGTTGATGTATGGCTATCGTGACCAAAATGCCCAACGGGCGTGTGCTATGTATGTGCTCGGTATCCTGGACGACATCATCCAAGTGTCCGGACCGTTCGCCGGATAGTTATGTTATTTAAGGAAACAGGAAGTGTTCAGCCACATGAAAAACGTCAACCACCACCTGCAGCAAATGATGATGCCCAAGTAGGTGTTTTAGCTGCTGTCGCGGCTAATTCGTACATCAGCAGCAGACAAATTGCGCGAGAATCGGGAATCTCAAAAACGTCGGTGTTGAGAATGCTACATCAACATCGATTTTTCTATGCACCAGGAATTGCATGGCGACGACTTTGAACGTCGTGTACAGTTCTTCCACTGGTCATAAGAGAAATTACGGGACGATGACAGATTTTTTGCACGTGTCATTCACCAACAGCGGTAACGTAAACCGGCATAATATGCACTACTGGGCAACGAAAAATCCACGATGGCTGCGAAAAGTGGAACATCAGCGACCTTGGCGGGTTAATGTATGGTGCGGCATTATGGGAGGAAGGATAATTGGCCCCCATTTTATCGATGGCAACTAAATGGTGCAATGTATGCTGATTTCCTACGCAATGCTCTACCGATGTTTCACTGCACAACAGAATGGCGATGTACTTCCAACATGATGGATGTCCGGCACATAGCTCGCGTGCGGTTGAAGCAGTATTGAATAGCATATTTCATGACAGGTGGATTGGTCGTCGAAGCACCATACCATGGCCCGCACGTTTACCGGATCTGACGTCCCCGGGTTTCTTTCTGTGGGGAAAGTTGAAGGATATTTGCTATCGTGATCCATCTATCACAAAACGAAAAAAGTGGTCCAACTAAAACATTCATATTTCTTTACGTACTACACCAATATATGTAATAAAAATTGGGGGTTCCTATTTTAAAAAACGCAGCTGATATCCGTTTGACCTCTGGTAGCGCCATCTAGCGGGCCAACGATAGCGCCATCTGGTTTCCCCCTTCAAGCTTGACAAGTTTCGTTCTTTGTAGTTTTTTCGTTTTACGCTTATTTCGTGATATATTTGGCCCGGTCACGATCAATGGACCACCCTGTACATGGATGAACAGACTTTGTTGACGACAGGCAGACGTCCGCCGTTACTTCGCAATAAAAACGCTGAAAGCGAATCACTTGGCAATGTCTGAAGTACTGCTACAGGAAAATGACACCATGAATCCTGCAGGGCAGTCCATAAATCCTTAAGAATACTTGAGGGTGGAGATCTATTCTGGACAGCACGTCGCAAGGCATCCCAGATATTCTCAATAATGATCTTGTCTTGGGAGTTTGGTGGCCAGCGGAAATGTTTAAACGCAGAAGAGTTCCTGAAACTGTTCTGTAGCGGTTGTGGACATGTGGGGTGTCGCACTGTGCTGCTGGAATTGCCCAAGTCTGTCGGAATGCACAACGGACATGAATGGATGCAGGCGATGAGACAGGATGCTTACGTACGTGTCGCCTGTCAGAATCGTATCTAGACGTATTAGGGGTCCAATATCACTCCAAGTGCACACGCCCCTCACCATTACGGTGCCTCCACCAGCTTTAACAGTCCCCTGCTGACATGGAGAGTCCATGGATTCATGAGGTTGTCTCCATACCCGTGCAAGTCCATCCGCTCGATACAATTTCAAACCAGACTCCTCCGACCAGACAACATGTTTCCAGTCATCAAGAGTCCAATGTCGGTGTTGAAGGGCCCAGGCGAGGCGTAAAGCTTTGTGTCGTGCAGTCATCAAAGATACACTAGTTGGCCTTCGGCTACGAAAGCCCAGATCGATAATGATTGTTTGAATTGCAACAGTTTGTGGAAGGGCTACACTTCTGTCACGTTGAACGATTCTCTTCAGTCGTCATCTGTCCCGATCTTGCAGGATCTTTTTCCAGCCCCAGCGATGTCTGAGATTTGATGTTTTACTGGATTCCTGATATTCACGGTACACTTCTGAAATAGTCGTACGGGAAAATACCCACTTCATCGCTACCTCGGAGATGCTGTGTCCCACCGCTCGTGCGCCGACTATAACTCCACGTTCAAAGTCACTGAACTCTTAACAACCTGTCATTTTAGCAGTAGTGCGCCAGACACTTGTCGTCTTATATAGGCGTTGCCGACCACAGCGCCGTATTCTACCTGTTTATATATCTCTGTATTCTAATACACATGTCTGTACCAGTTTCTTTGGCGCTTCAGTGTAGATGTATAACTTATTGGTGACGTATGAACGTTCGTGACGGAGCGGGATTCGAAACCGGTCCGTGAAGCGTGCACGGATAGCCTAATAGTTAAGGCAGCCGGTTGCGATGAGCGGGAAATCCGGTTTCGAGTTCCGTTGCGGCACCAATTTTGTCAGCAATAGGTAGTAGATCTATACCTACCGCAGCTGAAGCGAAGTTATTCACATTCAGCGAATTTATTTCGAAGTAATTACACAGTCACATTCTGCGTATGTGACTTGTCTAACTCTCAGGCAGACCTAAATGGGAAGACATTGGAAAAGAACAAATTGCTGGCAGACAGATTGACAACGGGGCGGTCACATTAGGCCTAGGGAACGTTTAAGGGGGGGGGGGGGGAGGGGGTGCGGGCCCACAACTTACGACCGATGAAATGACAAGGCCGTTCTCCGAGGAGGCACTCAGAAAGACCCCTTTAAAAAAAATGTAATGACTTAACAATGGCCGGCCGTGGTGACCGTGAGATTCTAGGCGCTGCAGTCCGGAACCGCGGGACTGCTACGGTCGCAGGTTCGAATCCTGCCTCGGGCATGGATGTGTATGATGTCCCTAGGTTAGTTAGGTTTAAGTAGTGCTAAGTTCTAGGGGACTGATGACCTAATATGTTAAGTCCCATAGTGCTCAGGGCCATTTGAACCATTTTGAACTTAACAATGGGCTCATTAAGTAACTATTCTCAAAAGTATGGCTCAAATGGCTCTGAGTACTATGGGACTCAACTGCTGAGGTCATTAGTCCCCTAGAACTTAGAACTAGTTAAACCTAACTAACCTAAGGACATCACAAACATCCATGCCCGAGGCAGGATTCGAACCTGCGACCGTAGCGGTCTTGCGGTTCCAGACTGCAGCGCCTTTAACCGCACGGCCACTTCGGCCGGCCCTCAAAAGTATGATTAGTCTTTATTATTATTATTTACGTAGCAAACACGTACACAGATCAGAAGCAATAATTACACTACTTGGGAGTATTGGACGAAAGCGTTACAATAAATCGTACTTCTTAAAAGATCAAGCGACTAAATGTGTTCTGAATGCTCAATTAAACTGAGTGCGATTTCTGTAGTCCATGTACTAACACTCGTAGATTCTACAAATAGAAGCGCAGCACATATGCCCACAATAACAAAGGTCAAGCAGCGGGACGGCTGCAGCGTCACATATGCGCCCCCGCTCGTGTGCACCGAACTTTGAAGGACGCAGCTAAATGTATTGTCTGTCAAGCGACAGACGCGCAGGCAATCGATACCTGTCAGTCCGGCCGGCCGCCGAAGCGGTCGCAGCCGCAGCTTCGCTCGCCGCTGGCCTACTGGCTGCTGTGTTGACGGAAGCTGCGTGCGGTGTGCTCCCCCGTGAGTCGCTGACCTGCCTCAAGCTGCCGCTGAAGGCCGCCTTCTCACCGGTTACCACCGGCTGCGTACCGGCACCGCACAGCGCGGGCACGAGTGGCCTGTGACGTCACGGGCGAGCCCTCGTAGGCGTTGTCTGCGGCCGCGTCACGGTGTCCCGCTATGACGCCGGGTGACGACTTGCCGAAGAAGAAAATCGAATTTCGGAAACCGAATTTCACTGTCGCTCGATCAAATATAGGTATTCCGACAATCAGTTGCGGAGATGCACTCTACCGAAATTACGGTCCGGTTTTCTTTTTTTTTTTTTTTTAAATGTGTGTGAAATCTTATGGGACTTAACTGCTAAGGTCATTAGTCCCTAAGCATACACACTACTTAACCTAAATTATCCTAAGGACAAGCACACAAACCCATGCCCGAGGGAGGACTCAAACCTCCGCCGGGACCAGCCGCACAGTCCATGACTGCAGCGCCTCAGACCGCTCAGCTAATCCCGCGTGGCTCGGTGGTTTTGGTACACTACATAAATGACGTAGTAAATGGTAGCATTACCGGTAGTATTCGTAGCACCGGAAGGAAAAAAAAAACATATACAGATGTGTAAAACAGAAACTGAGAGCCGACGGCTTCTCTCTCTCTCTCTTTTCTTTCTTTCTTTTTTTTCACATAATTAGTAGAGCACATCATTCGGTGTTAGTCCATTGTGTATTTTATATCCTTACTGTAACCAAAGCAATTACTTCTGTTGCAAGTACACGCACAAACATAACAAATATATACTATTTTTGTGGTTATTTTGTACTCAATAGAACGTTCTTCATCATGACCAAAGTCAATAGTTTTCTTTTATTATTGATAAATGCGAAATTTGTTTGTATACAACGGAAACGTCTTTTATGTAAGTTCGACGAAGTACTGAAGCTATATCTGATATATTTTTATTTTGCACTTTTTTTGTTTTACCTTTTTGTTCAGGAAGATGCGTTTGCTAACGATCTATGATAACCATGTATTGTTTTCTTTACTTTTAATACAATATCCCTCTGTTTCAAATTATCAGTTTTCTAGTAAAACCTGAATTAAACAGTAACAGTTTCAATTTTACTATAAATACTGTTTTTAAGTAACATATATGAGGATACATCTACATCTACATTTATACTCCGCAAGCCACCCAACGGTGTGTGGCGGAGGGCACCTTACGTGCCACTGTCATTACCTCCCTTTCCTGTTCCAGTCGCGTATGGTTCGTGGGAAGAACGACTACCGGAAAGCCTCCGTCCGCGCTCGAATCTCTAATTTTACATTCGTGATCTCCTCGGGATGTATAAGTAGGGGGAAGCAATATATTCGATACCTCATCCAGAAACGCACCCTCTCGATACCTGGACAGCAAGCTACACCGCGATGCAGTGCGCCTCTCTTGCAGAGTCTGCCACTTGAGCTTGCTAAACATCTCCGTAACATTATCACGCTTACCAAATAACCCTGTGACGAAACGCGCCGCTCTTCTTTGGATCTTCTAACAATAACTATATAGAACAAAAATGTTCCATAGATTACCCGGCCCTTTATAAATGCAACACACTTAATGTAAAGATAACACGAGTACGACCTTAACTGGCCAACGCTGCTAGGTAAACTGCCGAACTCTACGCTTACTTATGATAATCTACAGCAGCCTACAACTATAATCAGTTGTTTGACAAGAACGTTTGTAAATACGCTGTTACGATTTCGTTACGGCAATTTTTTGCTAAAGAGATAGGTTGATTACCTTATGGAAGTCAGTGAACTCTGAAGCAAGAAGAGGGAGAGGAGGCTGTTGTTCAAGAAGAAAAAAAAAATGGTTCAAATGGCTCTGAGCACTATGGGACTTAACAGCGGAGGTCATCAGTCCCCTAGAACTTAGAACTACTTAAACCTAACTAACCTATGGGCATCACACACATCCATACCCGAGGCAGGATTCGAACGTACGACCGTAGCGGTCGCGCTGTTCCAGACTGAAGCGCCTAGAACCGCTCGACCACAGTGGCCTGCTGCAAGAAGACATGTTTAAAAATGTCAGTATATCCATTGTGGATAACGATATCCCCTGGAAAGACACTCCCACAATAATGCAAAAAAATCTAATGAAATACAAAAAGCTTAGCAATGCAGATATTTATGAACTCATGATGTTGCCTGCATTAGTCCTCTCACATAACTATTTTTCATTCAATGGCAGATTTTACATGCAGAACAATGGTCTGGCAATGGGTAGCAGCTTTGCAGGCTTGCTTGCTAACATATTTATAAATCGATCTGGAACAAAATTTCTTCTTAACACACCCACAATTTACTGACAAAATTCTGTATTATAAAAGATATCTAGGTGACACAATAATACTTTTCAATGGTCCAAAAGAAGAATTACCTAGTAGATGAAATGATGCACCCAAATATTAAATTCACAGTTGAACAACAGACCACTCAGGAATTAACTTGCTTGACATAATCTCCACTCACAATAACAAGCATACCAGTGACGTTACCATTAACAATACCTCATGCCACGCGAACCAACATAAAACTGTTTTCTTCAGGTCTTCTGTAAACCGTATGCTCCGCACCCCTAAAATAAATCGTAAAAAAGCGACTGGTTGCATATTTATTACAAGATAAACGCCAGTTTAAAAATCTTACGCCAATTAGCGCGTGCGAACCTGTTTTATTACATCCATCTAGGCCATGAACATTGTGGGAAAGAGTGCGAAAATGACTGGTGGAACATTATTGTATTTCGACATTTTGGGACTCGTAATAACCAGAAAACTTCGGAATGAATAAAGTTACATTCCTATTACTGCACACACACAGCGAATGCTTGGTCATGAGCCACTAAAAGAGTAACTGAGTATAGCTGTTTACAGATCAGCTAGCTATATAAGATATCGTTATTGTCAAACAGTTCGATTTTGTTGTTTCAACAAACATTTCGATATTTTTCTCATCTTTTATCGAATCAAGATAAAATGTGCTGTTCTTCAATCAAATACGGAAATGAACTCTTCGGTTAGCGTAATACCACGGCGTTTCCAACACTCTACACGAAATCACGTGTTCCACATTAACAAAAATTCTAAAAGCAAGTAACTGCTTGAGAACCGAACGGCAACTCAAAATGCGGTGTAGCTTTCGCATGGGGTGAAAATCAGTTGTGGGAGCTGAACTTTAGCATCTAAACCCGCAACGACGCTGGAGTGTTTATTTCGTAACCACAAATGACATTGGAAAGTCGGTTTACGGAAAACAAGGTTTGGTTGACTACGTACACACGTATGAGAGATTCGTTGTTTGATCAAGGTCGCACGTTTGAAAGCAAGATAATCGCAGCGGAATGTGGACAACCAGAGTTAACTGCCTGGTAAAGAATTTAGTAAGAAGCAAATTAAGAACGAAGCTACAACATTCTGCTTCCCGCGAAGTGCATCCTTCATTGGACCGAACTCATGGAAGTCGGAAGGCGCTTGATCCGGGCTGCAGGGCGGATGAGGAAGAAGAGTCCACTGCAGTTCTGTGCGTTCCTTCAGGGTGCGCAGGCGTGTGTGAGGCGTTGCGCTGTCGTGGAGAAGGAAAAGTTGGTTTGCTTTTTTTTGTGGCGACGTTAACGCTGAAGTCATTTCTTCAATTTCCTGAGTATAGCACAATACACTTCAGAGTTGGTCGTTACAAAATGATGCAGATCATCAAATAGAATAACCCATTCAGACCTTCGCCATGACAGCTGAGGGTGTGGCTTTGAACTTTTTCTTCGGGAGATAGGTGATGCGAATAGCCGTTTGTTACCGGTTCGAAGCGATGAACATGTTCCATCGCCTGTGACGAAGTTCGATAAAATATTGTCAGAATCAGCGTAGTAACGCCCAAGCAATTCCACACAGATAGTTCTTGGTAGCTCTTCATGGCTTCCGCTAGGCGGCGAAGAACCCAGCGGCACACACCTTTGAGTACCCCAACTGGTGGTCGAGTGTGTCAGCACTACCAACAGAGACGTCCAGTTGTTCAGCGAAGTATTTTACAGTGATCCGTCGATCGCCTCGAATGAGAGTGTCCGCACGTTCCACGGCCTGCACGCGGAAGTCTGACAGTTTTGCACGACCTCGTTGCGATGATGACAGACGCATCCCCCCAACAATTCACCGTGTTTTTATTCACTGCAAGCGCATCTGAATATCTGCGAAGCTTTGGTTTTCTGCGAAAAGAAACTCAGAGCTCTCTGCTTGGAACGGACCACCAAGCAGTCTGCTTGGAATGCACCTCCGTTATAGGCGTCATTTTGAAGGCTACGTATAGCGACGCCACCCACTGAAACTTCATGAAACTAAAGGGGCTGAAGCAGGAATACTGCACGATGACCCACGACAAATTCTGCATTTTTTCAACTGAAATTCGCGGAGAAAAATAAATCCGTCGCGTTACTTATTGAATACCCGCCATATTAAGTCTTGTCTGAAGGTATTTATATGAAGCGTAGCTTTGGGAGGTTTTGAAATTTTGGAATGTGGTGCTACAAAAGAATGATGAAGATTACATGGGTAGATTGCGTAACTAATGAGGAGATACTTAACCGAACTGGGGAAAAAAGAAATTTGTGGCACACCTTGACAAACAGAAGGGATCGTAGAGGGAGGCTGACGTTGAATACAATAATCAGAATCAAAGAGATGCAGGTTGCAGTAGTTATGCAGAGGTCAAGACGCTTGCAGAGGATGGACTAGCGTGCAACGCTGCATGTAACTTCTCTTCGCACTGAAGAACCTAACAGAGACAACAACAAACTTCCTCTAGCACTGGTGAAAACAATTTTGCTGATACGGAATCTTCTTGGCTAGCTACAATTTCAGTTCTAAATTTCTCACCATCGTGATGAAGTACACTACTGTCCATTAAAATTGCTACACCAAGAATAATTGCAAATGATAAACGGGTATTCATTGGACAAATATATTATACTAGAACTGACATGTGATTACATTTTCACGCAATTTGGGTGCATAGATCCTGAGAAATCAGGACCCAGAATAACCACCTCTGGCCGTAATAACGGCCTTGATACGCCTGGGCATTGAGTCAAACAGAGCTTGGATGGCGTGTACAGGTACAGCTGCCCATGCAGCTTCAACACGATACCACAGTTCATCAAGAGTAGTGACTGGCGTATTGTGACAAGCCAGTTGCTCGACCACCATTGACCAGACGTTTTCAGTTGGTGAGAGATCTGGAGAATGTGCTGGCCAGGGCACATTTTCTGTATCCAGAAAGGCCCGTGCAGGATCTGCAACATGCGGTCGTGCCTGCTGAAATGAAGGGTTTTGCAGGGATCGAATGAAGGGTAGAGCCACGGGTCGTAGCACATCTGAAATGTAACGTCCACTGTTCAAAGTGACGTCAGTGCGAACAAGAGGTAACCGAGACGTGTAACCAATGGCACCCCTTACCATCACGCCGGGTGATACGCCAGTATGACGATGACGAATACACGCTTCCAATATGCGTTCACCGCGATGTCGCCAAACACGGATTCGACCATCATGATGCTGTAAACAGAACCTGGATTCGTCCGAGAAAATGATGTTTTGCTATTCGAGCGCCCAGGTTCGTCGTTGAGTACACCATCGAAAGCGCTCCTGTCTGTGATGCAGCGTCAAGGGTAACCGCAGCCATGGTCTCCGAGCTCATAGTCCATGCTGCTGCAAACGTCGTCGAACTGTTCGTGCAGATGGTTGTTGTCTTGCAAACGTCCCCATCTGTTGACTCAGGGATCGCGACGTGGCTGCACGATCCGTTACAGCCATGGGGATAAGATGCCTGTCATCTCGACTGCTAGTGATACGAGGCCGTTGAGATCCAGCACGGCGTTCCATATTACCCTCCTGAACCCACCAATTCCATATCCTGCTAACAGTCATTGGATCTCGACCAACGCGAGCAGCAATGTCGCGATACGATAAAGCGCAATCGCGATAGGCTGCAATCCGACTTTTATCAAAAGAAACGTGATGGTATGCATTTCTCCTCCTTACACGAGGCATCACAACAACGTTTCACCAGGCAACGCCGGTCAACTGCTGTTTGTGTATGAGAAATCGGTTGGAAACTTTTCTCATGTCAGCACGTTGTAGGTGTCGCCACCGGCGCCAACCTTCTGTGAATGCTCTGAAAAGCTAATCATTTACGTATCACAGAATCTTCTTCCTGTCGGTTAGTTGTCGCGTCTGTAGCACGTTATCTTCGTGGTGCAGCAATTTTAATGGCCAGTAGTGTATAATGAAAGCTGTAAAAGTGCTGTATGCCGTGTCATGAGTGCACTAACAAAGTTCCAATTTTATTTCTGAAGAACGCATGGTACAGATTATGTCGAAACTGAGTAAGAAAACTTTCTTGAAGTCTATGAATCTGGGACAAAGTGGTAATTCTTACCCACTGCTCCGCTCTATAACTTTGTTCATGACTAACAAAAGAGTCATTGTGTTATATCCCCTTCCAAGCCAGTTTGTTCCTTTCTCTCTTTAATAACCAATGTTTTTCTACGCTGTTGTCTGATGAGATAAATACGCAAGATACTTCTCGTCATCATTTCACTTTGCTACAGACGCTCTGTCAGCGAATAACAAACAACAAAAGACCGACTGATTTGTTAACGTGACATTTCATCATTTTCGGTATCGAGTTCGACTCAAAAGAAAGAAAATGAGAGGAACAGAGACGAAAGTGAAACAGACAAACGAACAAGCAGGGATCTGGAAGTTGGGGTGTACTATTTCCGAGTGATACGATTGCCTTTGCACCGCCACTTAAGCCAGCTGGCAGCAGAGGGGCTGACCAAACAACACCTGCCAGTATTGTACTTTCCCGACCTACACGTCGTTTCACACTATAAATAGAGCACTGTGCTACGAGCAACACTCTAACCATTGTCAAGGCTTTCCTTCGGACGAGGCAAACGTAAGACTAGTGCAGAGGCGGTGCAGTGCTAAGCCTGGACTTCCCGTACCACACAGTAACCTGTACTAAACACGCCAATAAAAATCGTCGTCACCCCCCCCCCGCCCCCCCCAAACGTTTTCATCTTTATTGAACCTCCATTGACTGATTAATGAGCCTCAGATGTATTATCATTTAACCTACCAAGCTCATTCCTGTTGTAATGAACATTTCCCCCGCATTGTTTTTCGCTCCTTTGCCGCCAAATACTTCTCATTACGTTTCTTATCTACCCATATAAATTTTGTTATCCTCCTGTATCGTAACATCTGAAATGCTCCCAGTTCTTCTTCTTTATTATGTGCAGCAGAATTTAAATAACATGTATCAGTCATAAGGTGAAATACCTGCACTGCGCAACAGGGTTAAAGGACCACTTTTTGAAATCGCCGTAATTATCTACCATTTCCACTAATAAGTTTTCCCATTTACCTGATTAAAAAAAACTAATTTTATCCTTTTCACATCTGGTGACTACCAGTTTATACCTGAGACCAACCTGTAAGCACTGACCACGTAATAGAGTGGCGTTCGCAGAAATTTATCCAAGAAGAGGCAAGATTCAAAGTTGCAATTTTTGTTATAGCTGTTTTAGTGAGGCTGAGAACGTTTAGTCACACAGAAAATAAATCTGACGGGCATTACACATTATTTATTGCATCCAACGAATTAGTCACAAGAAATATTCATGTAGGTTGTCACTGAAAATTAAAAATCTGAACCTGTGGGGAAAAAAACCAGAACGATCGAGAAAATTCTGTTGGATAGCAAGAAAACTAATTACGAAGAAACTCTAAATTAGAACTCCTCACGAACGTAGAGGAACACTGCAGGAAATAACAGTATTTCCCATCGCATCAGCAAACCCAGACTACTGGTCAA
This sequence comes from Schistocerca nitens, assembly GCF_023898315.1. Taxonomy (NCBI): domain Eukaryota; kingdom Metazoa; phylum Arthropoda; class Insecta; order Orthoptera; family Acrididae; genus Schistocerca; species Schistocerca nitens. The sequence continues at coordinate 349,634,859 of NC_064618.1, read as the reverse complement.
CAGTATGGAAAGTCTGATATGTAATAACTCTCACATTCCAGGAACGGCAGTGTACCCCTTCCTGCCGCCTCACTCTCTTGTCTTAATCCCGTTACAATGCTGAATTTTATGGGATGATTATTTCGGAAATCTGATCACAGTCTGACACCCAGCTATAATCTTTGGCAGTACCGGGAATACGAACACGGGTCCTCCGCACGGCAGTGAGACATGCTGACAACTTAGCTACGCAGACAGACCTTGTGCTTACAGGTTGGTCTCAGGTATAAACTGAGAAGCGACGAGGAGAAGAAAGACTTCTTCCGCGCTCAGGCTCTCGATAACCAAATCGTTGCTCGCTCCAAACGATCTTCACTCATAAGATGCTCGAAGACATATTCATTCAGCGGCCAGCAAAATGTCAAAGACGTAAACAGAACACACTGTGCACGCTACAGTCCCACGAGCTTGCGTGCACAATTTCATCAACAACTGTCACGGAACATCAGCGTCGCAGCTCATGCGTCAAGTCACAATCTTCAGTGCACCGCCCGCATCCGTGTCACAGACATCAGTGGTTATTATGTAAATAGGATGCCGGAGGCTTTTAATAACTCATACTAATGAGTCTTTAACTGTCGTCTGTTCGAGTATCTTGCAATGTAGATAGTCGGTATGTAGAAGAGGTAACAGTACCGACTGCCATTAAACAACTGTTTGTATAAACGTGTTATCTGTGGCGTCAGTCTCATAATAGGTCCCCACATTCTAAAAAAATCGCGGGTTAGACACTGCGTCGTGAATACGAATGATGAACGATGACTAACATTGGCTGATTGAGACTGGTATTCCGAGAAATGCCTTTCAAAAAAATGGCTCTGAGCACTATGGGACTAACCTAAGGACATCACACACATCCATGCCCGAGGCAGGATTCGAACCTGCGACCGTAGTGGTCGTGCGGTTCCAGACTGTAGCGCCTTTAACCGCTCGTCCACTCCGGCCGGCGAAATGCCTTTGAAATACCTCTTCTCTTAAGATGGTTTCTCTCCCTTTCACAACTATATACACAGGGTGAACCAGAACTCCACCGACAAATTTTCGGAGTTTTTTCAGGGATACCGTCTGAGTATTCTGGAATCATGGAGTCACATTCTCCGGTGGCTCGTTACAGAGTAATAATGTGATTACGATTTATTCTGTTTTTTACCGCGATCACCCTTGCTTTTGTGAAAATACCTTCCCAAAATTTAAGAATCCTGTAAAATGCAATAACCAAAATGTACAACACGAAACACAGAGTAATGCAACAACCCTCGGACTAAACTCTGTGCTGTGACGTGGTTGCCGTCGCTGCGAGAACAGCTATGAAACATCCCCTTGAATAATTGTGAATGGCTGTGCTGGTAAACTACTACGTTATTTGATTTTTAAACAGCTGAGCATAACTCAACGAACTCAAACAGTTTTCTCTTTACTTATTCTGATCATCACTAAACTGACAGAATATTTTTAGCGCAACGCAATCTGACTTTCAATAATCCTTACAAAAGAATGGCCCTGACTAACAATAACCTATACTTTTCATGAATCACCTTACAAAAATCTTCGTTACTCGAACTACTGCAATACAGCGAGCGCCAATACTGCCAGCTAAATAAAAGACTCTAACTACTGAAGGCACTAACTACTGATACGCATAGTTAGCAAATGAAAGATTTTGATAAGGACAAACAATGTATTTACCTTAATAATGTTCAAAACAATCATATATATCTATCAATTCATGACAACCATCTTTACAAATTTCCTTTTTCTGGCGGACACTTGTCCAGATCGTCCGCTTTAGTAACCTCTCTAAACTCTGACATCTCTCTCTCCACATCCACCACTGCTGGCGGCTCACCAACTGCCCAACGCTACGTGCTGTTCACATCCAACTGCCCAACACTACAATAGCGAATATTCCAACAATGCCAACCAGCCACAGACTGCACAGAGCACAGTCAGTGATTTTCATACAGAGCGCTACGTGGCGTCACCAACATAAAAACCTAAACAGCCTACTTACACAGCTCACGTTAGCTGCGTTGTGCCGATGTTCTGTTACAGTCGGTGAATCCCGACAGGAGGTGCATACAGGCCAACCCTTAATCAGCAAGCCTGTCTATATAGCTGTGTATCGCTGTTAACGCACAACTAACGCTGACGGACAAACAAGCCTAAGACAGAGCCGAGCGTCCAGACTTCATGGCGAAGATTAAAATGGGCAACAAAAGGTACCGTGAACGAATCAAAACAAGACACACACCACATATCGCCGACATTTGAACTGTTGTGCACTATTTTCACTGCAATACAGATACAGAGCTAGGAGGGCGTACTGAAAAGTAATTACGAAATTTTAATGCGAAAACTCTAAGCTTTTTAAATAAAAACAATGTTATCACCATTCTGCATCTTTACTTTTCATGTCTACATATTTATTTCCCAACGTCATCACCCTGGCGATGAACACATTTCTCCCACCGAGAGACCAGCTTGTTGATACGGTCACTGTACAATGTTAGGCGTTGTTTACGGAGCCGCGTCACTATCAAAGTAAAGTCCTCGAAGGTGTTATTTAAGTTATGGAAACAGATGAAAATCGAATGCAGCCAAGTCGAGACTGTGTGGAGGATGACCGATGACAGCGAAACCAACGAGATGGGTTGCTGCAGATGTCTCAGTGATTGTCTGTGGCCTGACATTGTCATGCTTAAGGAGAGGGGCTCCACGTGTGGACGTATTGTACGAACTCCTGCTTTCGGTTTTTTGAGGGTCTCGCAGTACCTTCCAGAGTTTATGGTGGTGTCTCTAGGCATCAGTTCCAGATGCATCACACATTGGACACCTCAGAACACTGTGAGCATGAGTTGGCGCTGCTGATGACATGGTCTTGGCTCTTTTGGCTCTGTTATCCTTCGTGGCGGAACTCCATTGTTGCTCTCTTCTTTAGGCCGGTATTACACTATCAAATTTCTTTGTCAAAGATTTGATCAAAGATGTGATCCAATATTCCGTCCAATATATTTGACAAAGATCTTTGACGTAGCGCTACAAGGGGTATTACACTGTCATCAAATTTTTCGTCAAAGTTCAAGATGGCTGACAACAACTTGTTATTAACCGCAGCAGTTCTACGTACTCCAATTGCATTGTGTGCACATGCGAAAAAGAAGTGGGGGGGGGGGGGGATGGAACCATACATACGAGGTTGACAGTCTTAAAAGTCCTGGGATTACGATAATAAATTCAGTTAGTAGGAGCACACCACAGAACTGCAGAAACGCCTTAACAAATCTGTATTTGCAATTCGAGTGTTAGCAGACATAGGCAACATAAAAATGAAAAAGCTTGCATACTTTGCCTACTTTCATTCCATAATGTCATATGGGATAATATTTTGGGGTAAATCTTGAAGTCAAACAAAAGTTTTCAAGGTCCAAAAGCGTGTAAAACGTATTATTTGTGGAGTAAATTCACGGACCTCCTGCAGAAACCTCTTCAAAGAACTGGGTATACTAACTACTGCCTCTCAGTATATTTACTTCTTAATAAAATTTGTCGTAAATAATATATCTCTTTTTCCAACAAACAACTCAGTTCATACATACAATACCAGGAACAAAAATGATCTGCACAAGGACTTAAAAGCACTTACTTTAGTTCAAAAAGGGGTCCACTACTCAGGAACACTCATCTTCAATAATTTGCCAGGAAACATAAAAAATTTAGTTAGAAATAAAGATCAGTTTAAAAGGAGCCTGAAAGACTTACTACTGGCCAACTCCTTCTACTCCATTGGCGAAATTTTTAATAGAAACAAATGATGTATTGTATTTATTCATACTATTAGTATTTTTATTCAGCTTAAAAAAATCGACATGTTCCACATCCACGAGGATCTCCTCAGCACGGATCTATGGAACGAAAAACTAATATAATCTGGGTGAAGCCGTGGGTTTTACGACGACTCGATAAAAGCATTCAACAAAACTTGTTACGTGAGCTTACAGTGGAAGACGTCAAGTCGTACATCAATTACTTAAGAATGGATGAGCATACATTTCTGTATGTGCTCAATGAAGTGTATCCTCATATCACAAAGCACAATTTTCACTTAAGAACTGCTACATCTTCAGAAGACAGGCTCACTATAACACTCCGATTCCTTGCTAAAGGAGAGGGTTATGTTAGGTTAGGTCAGGTCAGGTTAGGTCTCCAATCTTCTTAATCTATTTTTGTATTCAGGGTGCCTCACGTTGTAAAGCGCCTCATCAGCTTCAGACATCTCTATTAATTCTGTAGTTGTCGGCACACACCAATTGTATTTACCGGCAATGGTTATAAAAACACTACAGACGACAGAACGCTGCAGCGATGCTAGCGCTCCGCGTGGTAACATATCGCATTGCAGTGAACAGAAGACAAGCGATTTCTTTGATCAAATATACGGCCTCGGCCTAGATTTGATCAAATATTGGACGACATTTGTCAAAGATCCCTATTACACTATCAAATATCTTTGACAAAGATATTGGACAAAGATATTGGACAAAGAAATTTGATAGTGTAATACCGGCCTTACGAGCGCGAGCAACCCAACGTCGCACAATACTGATGTCGATATAATCACCACCGTACACAGCTTTCATTCTCCTATGGATTTCAGTTGGAGGCACGTTTTCTGCGCTTAGAAAATCGATTAAGGCACACTGTCTCTCATGCACCGACATGGTTACGTTACACACCGACACAGTCACAGGCCTCAAATGGGAGTCTCCAGCGTCAGAGGGTTGCAACTCGAGTCAGCGAAGCTTTCCGCTTCGACCGAGTAATATGCATGACATGTAATACCTCAACCGATTGCGAGAATAGAGTAAAAAATCTCAGAGGCATTACTTTTCAGCACTCCCTCTTAATTGGGCTCGAAACCACACGAAATGGAATAACTGTAGCCAGCCGGCGAAGAGAAGGGGCATTTATAGCAAAATATTCAGAAGGTATCCCTGAGTAAATTCTGAAAGTCTCACATACACACTTCACACGACCATAGAGAGATTCAAACTTCTTCCCTGTATTCGAACTTCTTCCCTGTTTGTTAAGAATGTAGGACAACCTTCTGCTCCCTGATTTCCAGTTATGAAGTGGATTTTGAGAGTCGTGTAAAGTTTGTTCAAAAATGGTTCAAATGGCTCTGAGCACTATGGGACTCAACTGCTGAGGTCATTAGTCCCCTAGAACTTAGAACTAGTTAAACCTAACTAACCTAAGGACATCACAAACATCCATGCCCGAGGCAGGATTCGAACCTGCGACCGTAGCGGTCTTGCGGTTCCAGACTGCAGCGCCTGTAAAGTTTGTTCAGTGTGCTGTTTGTGCGTCAGATTTTCTGAGATGTAATTTGGGAACCAGCCCTGCAATTGACAAAACGAGCGTCTGCATCTGCCTAAAATCATCTGTTAAACTGCCACGCGAATTCGATACGGATCGGACTCACCAAGCAGCCACGCAAGTTAAAGCGCTGCGCGATAAGGTGTACGAATTGTCTTAACACTGCACAACTACCATGGGAAGCCACGAAAAGCTTGGTCCGTAAAGGGGTTTCTGAAATGTTCTCAATTTTTTGTTCACGTACATATACATAACAGGCCTACAAACACCATTTTCAAACTGCAGTAAAGATCCATAAGAATAATATCCAAAAAAGCAGCGAAGCTCATTGTAAAGATCCATTCAAAACATTGAGGATTTTAATTGCCCCGTCTGAGTACATATACCAATCCGTTTAACGCATCAAAAATAATGCTGATAATTACTGCACAAACAGCTCTGTCCATGACCATGGAACAAGATGTAGACTAAACTTACGTTTCCCTGAAAGAACAAACGTAAAACTCAAAACAGTATTTTCTACCAAAAAATAAAATAGTGCAATATAGTGTCAAAGGAGGTTAAAGAAACTTCTAAAACAAAACTATTTAAGAAGCAGTTACAAAGTACCTGTTAAGTAATATGTTTCATGCAGTGAACTTAGACAACACAGAGTAGGGGTTTGCTAGAAATGTAACACAAATAAAAATAATAACGATAACAAAACATCTCTCATTCCACATAAAAATTTACAATAATTTTTCCCATTTTTTTCTTTTCTGAAAAACTTGTTGTCAAAGCTGTACATGTATAATACTAACACTTCATCCTCTTTCTGAGCTCAACATTTCGCTTCTTAAAGAGAGTGCTGACGCCGTTCTTCAAGCTACCAAATGTAAAGCTGCGGTACACAAAATGGTCCTAACGTCAACCGATAGTACGCGTACTGTGCATAGTGTCACGAAACTGTGTGAATAGCGTGCGTAATGTGTGCAGTAACTGGAAGTGAGATGAGAACGAACTTCATAATATGGACAGTCACATCAGTGGAAATTCATGATAAATTGAACTCGCATAAAACCGCAAATAGCTGTTAGGTAATGATTTATTCACGACTGGCTTCACAGCGTTAAAGCAACATCTTCAGGAGGTTAGCAGTCTCACATACAGTGTAGATTAGCATACGGTGCCGATCCCAACGTTCGTAGTCACAGAATCAGTGCCCGTGAAAAGGGGAAGTCATCAAAAATAACCCGCAGACTCTTGGGTCGAGTGGTGCAGGTAGAACTGTAGATGGTTGATGCGAGGTTAAAGCACTGGAAGCGGTCAGCTGTGTACAAAACTGGCAGGAATCGCCATACGATCGGAGGCGCTAGTGACGGATAGAAGACCACAAAAATGGTTCAAATGGCTCTGAGCACTATGCGACTTAACTTCTGAGGTCATCAGTTGACTATAACTTAGAACTAATTAAACTAAACTAACCTAAGGACATCACACAAATCCATGCCCGAGGCAGGATTCGAACCTGCGACCGTAGCGGTCGCTCGGCTCCAGACTGTAGCGTCTAGAACCGCACGGCCACTCCGGCCGGCGAAGACCACAAAACGTGATAGACACGGAGGGAAATTCTATGACTACGAACGTCGGTGGCGTCTCCGTGTGCTAATCTACGTAACTTCTTTTGTTTCTCAGCGTCAAAACCATCGCACTGGATGACAAGGAAGTTAAGAGGTAGCAGTGTTAACGTGAAAAGTGTTACGACGTCAGGACTCAGTTCAAAAATGGCTCGGAGCACTATGGGACTTAACATCTATGGTCATCAGTCCCCTAGAACTTAGAACTACTTAAACCTAACTAACCTAAGGACAGCACACAACACCCAGCCATCACGAGGCAGAGAAAATCCCTGACCCCGCCGGGAATCGAACCCGGGAACCCGGGCGTGGGAAGCGAGAACGCTACCGCACGACCACGAGATGCGGGCTCAGGACTCAGTGAAACTGGCCTTTACTTCAGCTGCTTCTCGGCGTATCATGGAAATTATTAACAGAGGGAGCACGAATGACTCGCCAAAAGGACAAATCACAACACTGTGAAATATATTTTGAGCTCTTATCAAAAGACACTCCCTGCGATTAAACGTTTTATCTGCAGAGTCAATACAGATACGTTCAACTGTGTAAATCACTGCCTCCTTATCACTTTACGTCATTAAAACTCTTTACTCTTCCTCTTGTAGTTCGACAGTAAATTTTTGTATGGAGACACTGTACAGGGATTTAATGAAGTTAATCATTTCTTGCGCGGCAGAAATCAGGGTATCAATACGGAACAAGAAAGCAACAACGCAAGAGCGTACTGAAGTGGAAACTGACGAAACCAGTGGTGTTTGAAATATGTGTAAGTGATTGTGTATCAGTGTTGGTTGTATATCAATAGTGTGTACTGGCAATATCGTAATTACGGTAGCACAGTTTATGAATACTTAGGTATATTTAAAATTACAACATTTTGTTTATCAGTGGATAGTGTGAGATGACGATTTACGATAGCAAATAACTAACTGTAACTGAAGTTACGTTTTATTCTCAATGTACGGGAGGAGAGTCACCATTCTTCTCCTTCATGTATAAGTCATGCTATACTGTAAACACATTGTTTATTTTTGTCCATTGTGGCTCCTGCACTTTTTTCTATTCAACGACTGCTTCTAATATACCAAGTACACTTACCTTCGATGTTCCTCACTTGTTTTGCCTTCGTTTTCTGTTCTCATCACTTTTGTTTCCAGTTAATCCTTTTACTTGCCTCGTCAACATCCGAAAACACCACAGTCCCCCTTTTTGGAATCCACTGTCTGTAAACAGTATCCGTCTGCGTTATCGATTCGTATAAGGCGTTAACGACCAACGCGAAAGAAACAGAACGAATTTTGCCCGCAACAGGTACAGTTCAAAAAAAGTTCAAATGTGTGTGATATTTTATGGGACTTAACTGCTAAGATCATCAGTCCCTAAGCTTACACACTACTTAACCTAACTTATCCTAAGGACAAACACACACACCCATGCCCGAGGGAGGACTCGAACCTCCGCCGGGACCAGCCACACAGTCCATGACTGCAGCGCCTGAGACCGCTCGGCTAATCCCGCGCGGCACAGGTACAGTCATCACCAGAATATGGCCTGCAAAGGAAGTAATCACGATGGAGAATGGTTCCTGATACCTAAACTAGGCTCCAATGCCGTGAGCTACATTCAAAACTTGTCCACAGTATCCAATGCAGTGACGACAAGAGGTACCACACTTTGAAACAGGAACGACCCTTTGGAATATAATGAATGTCTGGAAAACATTTGGTGTGAGTTGTTCCCACGAAATCAGGCGCAAAATGCCATGTGTCCAGAACTGATCTTTTTACTTATTACGGAAAGACAAATGCGCTGCGAAAGCACTGCCCAAGGAACTGGTTTTCACATACCTAACATGGTCGTGGTAGTCATAAGGCAGTACATCTCGTACACTGCGACTAAAATATACTGGAGCTCCATCAAGCACAAACAGTGCCTGTCTTCTTACAATGTAATGCATATTCTGCAGAATCTGTAGAACATATCATCGAAAGTGTGATTTTTGTCAGTAACATGATAAAAATAATGGTTCAAATGGCTCTAAGCACTGTGGGACTTAACATCTGCGATAATCAGTCCCCTAGACTTAGAACTACTTAAACCTAGCTAACCTAAGGACATCACAAACATCTATGCCCGAGGCAGGATTCTAACCTGCGACCGTAGCAGCAGCGCGGTTCCGGACTCAAGCGCCTAGAACCGCTCAGCCAAGGCGGCCGGCTATGATACAAAATTGTATTTAATAAGTAGAGAGTGCTTTCAGTAGGCAACTCAACACTTTCTTTTGAAAGCAGGTTGTTTTTATTCAGCATTCCAGTACACCATATTAGTCCCCACTCTCCTGGCTACAAAACCCTATTTTTCAACATAATCTGCATTTAATGTGTCCTTAGGTTCAAAATGGTTCAAATGGCTCTGAGCACTATGGGACTTAACATCTCAGGTCATCAGTCCCTTAGAACTTAGAACTACTTAAACCTAACTAAACTAAGGACATCACACACATCCATGCCCGAAGCAGGATTCGAACCTGCCACCGTAGCGGTCGCGCGGTTCCAGATGTGTCCTTAGGTTAGTTAGGTTTAAATAGTTCTCAGTTGCAGGGGACTGATGACCTCAGAAGTTAAGTCTCATAGTGCTCAGAGCCATTTGAACGATTTTTTTTTTTTTTTTCATTTAATGCGGCGGCCTTAGGCCACCTTACTACGAAGTCGACCGCTCTATTGGTCGACGCCGAGCCGACGTCTTGCTGTGTCAATAACCTCCCCAACAACCACGTACTGCTTCCAGCGAAATGCATCCTTCACTGAACCAAACAGATGGAAGTCGGAAGTTGCAAGATCCGGGCTGCAGGCTGCATGAGGGAGAACAGTCCAGTGAAGTTTTATGAGATTCTATCGGATGCACAGACTTGTGTGATACTTTGCTTTGTCATGGAGAAGAAGAAGTTCGTTTGCATTTTTGTGGCGACGAATAAGCTGAAACTGTTTCTTCAGTTTCCTGAGAATAGCACAATACACTTCAGAGGTGATCGCACCACGGTGGAGGACATCAAATAGAATAACCACTTCAGAGTCCCGGAAGACCGTCGACTTGATTTTACCGGCTGGGCGTGCAGCTTTGAACTTTTTCTTCAGAAGACAGGTGTTGTCGCGCAGCTCCATAGATTGTCATTTTGTTTCCAGTTCGAAGTGATGAATCCGTGTTTCATCACCTGTGATGATGTTTGACAAGAATTGTCACGATCAGCTATGTAACGCCCAAGCAATTCCGCATAGAAGGCCTTCGTTGCTGTTTACGGTCTTCTGTTAAGGGGGTAAGGAACGCAGCGGGCACACGCCTGTGAGAACCCAACAGGTGTGTCAGTATTACCAACAGAGATATCCAGTTGAGCAGCGAGGTGTTTAATAGTGATCCATCAATCAACTCGAATGAGTGTGTCCGCACGTTCCAACATTGCAGGAATCACAGCTGTGTGCGGGCAGCCAGCACAGGTAGATCTGCGCGATCTTGCTGCGATGATGACAGATGCCTCTAACCCGTAGACATTCTGCAAACATCTACGAATATCTGCGATGCTGTGATTTTCCGGCAAAAAAAAAAAACCTGAGTGACAGCGGTGTGCCTGGAAAGCATCTACGTTACAGATGCAATTTCGGAGTTACGTATAGCGCCGCCAACTATCGGAACTTCGTGGAACTATGGAGGCTCAAACTGGCATGTTCCATGATGGTTCAAATGGCTCTAAGCATTATGGCACTTAACATCTGAGGTCATCAGTCCCCTAGACTTAGAACTACTTAAACCTAATTAACCTAAGGACACCACACACATCCATGCCCGTGGCAGGATTCGAACTTGCGGCCGCAGCAGTAGCGCGGTTCCGGACTGAAGCGCCTAGAACCGCTCGGCCACAGCGGCCGGCTGTTCCATGATGTCCCACAACAAATTCTGCGCTTTTTTTTTCCAAACCGAAATTTGGCGAGAAACAATATGTCGCATTAGTTATTGAACGCTCCTTGTAAATAAAAAAAATGAGAATTTTTTGGTATGTTTTTATCTGATACTATTTCCTTGTTCTGGTGTCACGAATAAGGCAATACTCACCTGTTACAGTCCGTCAGCGCAGAAAGAGGACAGCAGCGAATCTTAACAATGACAATGTTTAACCCTAAATTTTGATCCCACTTCTGAACCATTCTTTAAATCTTTGCCGGCCGGAGTGGCCGAGCGGTTCTAGGCGCTACAGACTGGAACCGTGCGACCGCTGCGGTCGCAGGTTCGAATCCTGCCTCGGGCATGGATGTGTGTGATGTCCTTAGGTTAGATAGGTTGAAGTAGTTCTAAGTTCTAGGGGACTGATGACCTCAGAAGTTAAGTCCCATGCTGTTCAGAGCCATTTGAACCATTTAAATCTTTGATCGTTAGCTGTCCAAAGCCTAATCCGGTTCTGACCCTAAATCGACACCCCCGCCTTCTTATATTAGGTTAATAGATACGTCCTCCTCATAATCTCAGTGTACTCTTCCCATCTATCTGCTCTCCCTCTCGTGTATTTCACGACAGAATATGTCTATGATTAATTTTCCAAAAATCGTTTTGACGATATGATCACTAAGTTCTTCTCATTTTTCCTACAGCGTATAATGTTGACATTAATTAATTGCAGAGGCGCCTGATGATAGGGTTGCAAACGAAACGCGTCATACCTATAATAAAGTAATGATAACGTACAGACTGGCAGAGTATTTTTTTTTTCATTTACATGTTCTTGACTGTCTTGACTTTGAGCGAGAGCACACATCAGATAACAGGCGGTGTTGGTCGACCGGTTGCTGGGAACGCCTGCCGGAGACTAACTGCTGGGAGCGTCTGAGCGAAGCTTGGGGAGTCATGAGCTCTATTTTTAGAGGCGTGTGTGCTCGGCGGACGGCGTGGTTCCCGGAGCTTATTCAGCGGTCGCGGGCGACAGCTGCACGCCCGAAACACGATACGCGGAGCGTCCAGGCAATTGAAGCGACAAACATGCGCTGCGGGCCCCGTAAGCTCTGGCAGCGAGTTTGTGTGCGCAGTCGCGAGCAGCTGGGGACGGCACGCGAACTCCCGTTACAAAAGTAATGCCGGTCCCCGACAGAGGATTCAGCTGATTAGTCTCTGCTTACGTTCACAGCTAGAATTTACGGGGGTTGATAATTGTGATATAGGGTGGGCCATAAGTTAGTTGTCGCTAGCAATTCTTGATACTTCAAGGGATTCTTGAAATTACTGCAGTAATGGAATAATAAATGAAATATTGGAGAACTAAACAAAAGGCGAGTGTCGCAGTAACTTCAAGAATCCTTTATTCATCACAGTCGCATTGTTCCTCATCCATAACCGATAAAAGTTTTATTCCTTATGACTTTGTTTAGCCTAACGTTATGGTAGTCAGTTGTGAACTTGACTGGTACGTCTAGAAACAACTGCACACGTCCTGGGCCGTGCTTACGCCGCAGTGGCACCTACCTTCCGGATTCATGTCGCACCCTCACGTGGTGACACGGTCACAGCGTCACCGACACTGGAAGATTCCAAAATTCCGCCAACGACCGACCCTTCTTTCACCGTGCCAAGTTTCTACTGTATCAGACAGCGACCTGTGGCGGGTCCCCTTTGTTAGTGAAAGCGGTCTCCACGCCCGAACGTATAGACTGCGGGTGGCAGTTGACGGAATTCACGTCATTTTGTTTTTGTCGGTCTAAACGGTTGACGTTCTCACACGCAAAAAGCAAGGATTGTGAGAAACGTATGTGTTTAATACAAGAAAAAAGGAGTGTGTCATCGTTAGGATAAGAAATATAACAGGAATACCATTTGTATAATGTAGTTCGGCATTTTTCTAATAAAATTGTTTCCATTCTATTGTTACTTCAAATATGTAACATTATTTCTCTATTAACCACATACACACATCAAAAAAAGTTTTGCATCACCCCGGTTCCCAGAATTCTGGATGATAGACGTTGACTGTCGATATTGTACCACAGACACAGTCCCTTTGACTGCTCAGAGATGTCACTAAACCTGCCCAAAGATGTAAACAACGATGCATGAGCAGCGCCTATTAGACGGAGGGGGTCCGACAGCCCATCAGTTCCAGTCATTCCATCAGGAAGGAGGTATACGGCCCGTGTTGTCTGTAGTTCAACCATGCCTAGACGGTCAGAATCACAGTTCGATCGCGTCCTCTTTGTTAGTTTGTGCCAGGAAGGGCTCATAACAAAGGAAGTGTCCAGGTGTCTCGAACTGAACCAAAGCGATGTTGTTCGGACATGGGGGAGATACAGAGAGACAGGAACTGTCGATGACATGCCTCACTCGGGCTACTACTGCAGTGGATGACCGCTGCCTACGGATTATGGCTCGGAGGAACCCTGACAGCAATGCCACCACATTAAATAATGCTTTTCATACATACGCATGACGTCGTGTTACGACTCAAACCGTGCGCAATAGGCTGCATGAACTGCAACTTCAGACGTCCACGGCGAGGTCCATCTTTGCAACCACGACACCATGCGGCACGGTAAAGATGGGCCCAAAAACATGCCGAATGGACTGCCCAGGATTGGCATCGCTGTTTCTTCACCAGACAATTGTCGGAGACTTGTTTGGAGGCAACCCGGTCAGGCTGAAAGTCTTAGACACACTGTCCAGCGAGTGCAGCGAGGTGAACGTTCCCTGCTCTTTTGGGGTGGCATTATGTGGGGCCGACGTATGCCGCTGGTGGTCATGGAAGGCGCCATAATGGCTGTACGATAGGTGAATGCCATCCTCCGACCGATAGTGCAACCATATCGGCAGCATATTGGCGAGGCGTTCGTCTTCATGGACGACAATTCGCGCCCCCATCGTACACATCTTGTGAATGACTTCCTTCAGGATAACGACATCGCCCCACTAGAGTGGCCAGCATGTTCTCCAGACATGAACCCTATCGAACACGCCTGGGATTGATTGAAAAGGGCTGTTTATGAACGACGTTACCCACAAACCACTCTGAGGGATTTACGCCGAATCGCCGTTGAAGCGTGGGACAATCTGGACCAACAGTGCGTTGATGAACTCGTGGATAGCATGCCTCGACGAATACAGGCGTGCATCAATGCAAGAGAACGTGCTACTGGGTATGAGAGGTACCGCTGTGTACAAAAATCTGGATCACCACCTCTGAATGTCTCGCTGTATGGTGGTACAATATGCAATAAAAACGACGGAAATGATGTTTATGTTGATCTCTATTCCAGTTCTCTGTAGAGGTTCCAGAACTCTCGGAACCGAGGTGATGCAAAACTTTTTTTGATGTGTGATACATGTTAACTACGGGTAAATTAAAACTATTGTCTTAGAATTAAGTGAATGCATTAACTGAAGGATTCAGATCTGCGAGCAACTGCAGTTGAAGTTTTGAATGCTGCTCCTTATACTACTTCACGGCTTAATGCGAGGTGCTCTGCTCTACTGAATAATAGTCTAGAACAGTGGTTCCCAACCTTTCTTAGACCATCATTAATCTTCGTAGTCACAATCTTGAGTGCAGTTAGACATTTGCTACTAACCCAGCCATTCCTCCGCCCCCCACTGGCTGTTGCGCCCTCCCCACACATCAACTTTAGCAAGATTTTCTTAGAACACTTTTATTTTCAAAATGATGAAAGATGAATGATATTTATTGTGTGTGTGTGTGTGTGTGTGTTTTAGAATGAAAGACGAAGGAATTCCTGGTGCATCAACAGTGCTACTCTCAACTCGTTCTCAGATAAGAAAGCTAACTATCCACAGTGAGGGGAGAGACTTGTTACAAAACATACTTCCCCTAAATACTCCTCTCCATTGGGGCACTTGCTTGACTTGCACACGGAACTTCATTTAAAATAATATCCTGTACAGCACTATAGCAGCCCTTATCGATGTACGGGACAAAGCACAACAAATGTCTAGTGGATGGACTATGTGAACAACCTGTAACATTCATCGCATTAATGCAACTAATTGAGGGAAAAGTAATTATTGGTAACTTATATAATCAGTATTACAGTCTTTCAAAATTGTCATAACAGCAATGGTCTTTTGAAAATAATTTAGTTTCATGACTAAAACAGAATCGAATCGTTCAGTTTCTGCCCCTGATAAAATTTCACTTTACTCGTCAGGAGGTAATTACCCCCATTTTGGGAACCACTGGTGTAGTAGAATTATTGTCACTAACAGATAAGTCAGGAGGTAATTACGCCCATGTTGGGAACTACTGGTGTAGCAGAATTGCTGTCACTAACAGATAAAGATCAATATATGAAGACAGTAACTGTTCGCGAAAGAACAGATACCACTGATGACCGTGCAGCTTCTCTAGAATCGTCACCTTAGTGTGCGCGAGTAATGAGTGGATAGGCAAATATCTATTAGGTACTTTACGTATGTAGGTTGTGGACAGTTGGGTATGTGGTTCTCGCGGGAAGCGTGCAAGGGAGAAGTCCCTGCAGTCACGCTATTCATCTGTGTCCTCGGTGGCTCAGATGGAGAGAGCGTCTGCGATGTAAGCAGGAGATCCCGGGTTCGAGTCCCGGTCGGGGCACACATTTTCAGCTGTCCCCATCGAGGTATATCAACACCTGTCGGCAGCTGAGGGTTTCAAGTAACTATCATTTTGATAAAAATCAAGTTTAATTTTTTGAACAAAGTATTAAATAGAATGCCAACGGCCTTGTCACAGTGGTGATACTGGTTCTCTTCAGATTACCGAAGACTAGCGCTGTTGGGCTTGGCTTGCACTTTGAAGGGTGGCCGTCTGGAACTGTCGAACGCTGTTGGCAAGTAGGATGCGCTCAGCCCTTGTGAGGCCAGTCGAGAAGCTACTTGACTGAGAAATAGCGGCCATGGTCACAAAACCTGACAAGAGCTGAGGGAGCCGTGTGCTGACCACATGTCGCTCGATATCCGCATCCAGTGCCGCCTATGGATGAATATGACACGCCGGTCAGTCGGAACCGTAGGGCCATCAAATGCCTGCTCGGACGTAGTATTAAACAGAATGGATTAAAGAAAGTTATCTGTAGTTACGACTAGCCTCTCGTCCTCTGAAATCCAATTTCTAAAGCTGAACTGCTTTTCAATGTCTCGAGTACTTAATACAACGTTTCTGTCTTCATTCATATATTCGTTAAACTTCTCTGTTCCAGTAACCAAGGAAAAAGTGTGTGTTATTCGTCATGTTCTTTTCAAGACGGATATACAATGACGTGCATTCGGTGTCGTCGTAATAGTAAGAGTCGCAATTCAGGACTCGTCTCTAAGTACAAAAGCAATGTGGTAACTGTCCCGCCAAAAACTAACGTAGGATATCGGACGTGCAGTGACGAAGCTGTCGGCCGATCTCTGGTGGCCACTTCTAGCAACTGTAACCCGTGCCGCTATGACCGCGAACATGTTACATGCTTTTTCACTGGAGAACTGACGCTGGACAGTTCACTGCCGTTTCCACACTTAATATTCCTATTCGCACTATCATCTGGTAGCACACTTGTAAACGTAAGAAAGAGTAGGTGGCTACTCTTTGTGCAGCAACTGTCATTGTTAAACTAAATTACAGTTCAGAGATAAGATCTCAAAAATTTCATTTTGCCAGCTTGGCTCTAAATCGATCTCAGTGAACACGAAGATGAAAATCTACAACACAGTGATTTGCACAGCAGTAATGTACGGTTCAGAAACATGGAGCATGACTAAGCGAGAAAGGGAAAAACTTAATATTTGAAAGAAGAGTAATGAGGAAGATATGGGGACCAGTTTTAGATAACGGTGAATGGAGGAGGAGGAAAAACGAGGAAATCTACCTTTTGATACGACAAGCAAGTATCCTACAGAAGATAAAGAGCAAAAGAATACAATGTGTGGGCCATGTAGCCCGTATGCCAGATGGAAGACAGGCGAAGATGGTACTAGCGGGGAAACCAAACACCAAACGCCCCTTTGGACGACCAAGGCAGCTCTGGATGGACGCCTGGCGAACGACCTAGCAGCCCTGGGAATTGAAGACAACTGGAGGAACCGGGCACGAAACAGAAAGGAATGGAGGCAGTTTATGGAAGCAGCGCGTGGTCTGCAGGGCCTGTGATCGCTGAATACCTACCTATCTATCTACCAGCTACATATTGTGATTTCGAACAACAACATTCTCTGCAACTTGTGCTGAAACACACATTATTGTAATCTTAAAGACGCTCCCCAAGAAAATGTAATCCTGTAATCCTAACGCTAGTCGACGATAGCCGTGTTGCAAATCGTTCGTATTGTGTACTGGGTAACGATTATTCCGCGAGGCATAATGTACCATTGCGCTGGTAGTACCTGATACGTTTCACAACTCGCATGTGTTTTTCCACGAGCGCAGTTACTGTCCAGCTCGGGCCAAGTCGGTACCTTTCGTATTCCTCCAGTTCATTACCCTCAGCGAACTTGTAACGGAAACGTTTCGTTACCCACCAGTCTTCTTCTTTCCGCTCGTTCGTGCCAACTCGGTCGCTTTCGTATCCCAACAATTTCTTGTTCTCACCAGAGTAAGAAATTAGCGTCACGAGTAACGTATACATTTTATCACTTGCCACGTTTTCTTTCCCCGCACGCAACTCGAGTCCCACTCGGGCGGAGTCGGCAGTATTCGTAATCCTCCAATCTTCTCCTCGCCCACTACAGTTTTCTACGTGTGGACCTCTCTGCCGACGAGAGCATTGAAATCTAACCTTCATTCCTTCTACGCAAAGCAAATCCCCGGCTTTTCGATAGCCCACAGCCATAAACAGGGCATTTAACAGGGCACGTGCAAGTGTCTGAAACACCGCTGCTGCCTTCCGGCGACCTTATCCATGTGGCCGTGCCCTTGCCACTGCAGAGGCCGCCCGCCTTTGGAGGAAACTGCCGTGTCTGCTTGTAGTGGTCTACGTGAGGGAATGGCCTGGGATTCAGTTTCAGATTATTTTATTATTTCAATGAGTTCTACTCTTGCAACTTCAGCTGTTACCATTAATTCTAGTACAACCATGGACGCTGTTCGATGGACGGGGATGCGAACAGTCGGTCTACATCTACATCCACACTCCGCAAGCCACCTGACGGTGTGTGGCGGAAGGTACTTTGAGTACCTCTATCAGTTCTCCCTTCTATTCCAGCCTCGTATTGTTCGTGGAAAGAAAGATTGTCAGTATGCCTCTGTGGGGGCTCTAATCTCTCTGATTTCATCCTCATGGTCTCTTCGCGAGATATACGTAGGAGGGAGCAATATACTGCTTGACTCCTCGGTGAAGGTATCTTCTCGAAAATTCACCAAAAGCCCGTACCGAGCTACTGAGCGTCTCTCCTGCAGAGTCTTCCACTGCAGTTTATCTATCATCTCCGTAACGCTTTCGCGATTACTAAATGATCCTGTAACGAAGCGCGCTGCTCTCCGTTGGATCTTCTCTATCTCTTCTATCAAGCCGGCCGGAGTGGCCGTGCGGTTCTAGGCCCTACAGTCTGGAACCGAGCGACCGCTACGGTCGCAGGTTCCAATCCTGCATCGGGCATGGATGTGTGTGATGTCCTAGGTTAGTTAGGTTTAATTAGTTCTACGTTCTAGGCGACTGATGACCTCAGAAGTTAAGTCGCATAGTGCTCAGAGCTATTTGAACCATTCTTCTATCAACCCTATCTGGTACGGATCCCACACTGGTGAGCAATATTCAAGCAGTGGGCGACCAAGTGTACTGTAACCTACTTCCTTTCTTTTCGCATTGCATTTCCTTAGGATTCTTCCAATGAATCTCAGTCTGGCATCTGCTTTACCGACAATCAACTTTATATGATCATTCCATTTTAAATCACTCCTAATGCCTACTCCCAGATAATTTATGGAATTAACTGCTTCCAGTTGCTGACCTGCTATATTGCAGCTAAATGATAAATGATCGTTCTTTCTATGTATCCGCAGCACATTACACTTGTCTACATTGAGATTCAATTGCCATTCCTTGCACCATGCGTCAATTCGTTGCAGATCCTCCTGCATTTCAGAACAATTTTCCATTGTTGCAACCTCTTGATATACCACAGCATCATCCGCAAAAAGCCTCTGTGAACGTCCGATGTTATCCACAAGGTCATTTATGTATATTGTGAATAGCAGCGGTCCTGCGGCACACCTGAAATCACTCTTACTTCGGAAGACTTCTCTCCATTGAGAATGACATGTTGCGTTCTGTTATCTAGGAACTTTTCAATCCAATCACACAATTGGTCTGATAGTCCATATGCTCTTTGTTCATTAAACGACTGTGGGAAACTGTATCAAACGCCTTGCGAAAGTCAAGAAACACGGCATCTACCTGGGAACCCGTGTCTGTGGCCCTCTGGGTCTCGTGGACGAATAGCGCGAGCTGGGTTTCACACGATCGTCTTTTTCGAAACCCATGCTGATTCCTACAGAGTAGATTTATAGTCTCCAGAAAAGTCATTATACTCGAACATAATACGTGTTCCAAAATTCTACAACTGATCGACGTTAGAGATATAGGTCTATAGTTCTGCACATCTGTTCGACGTCCCTTCTTGAAAACGGGGATGAACTGTGCCCTTTTCCAATCCTTTGGAACGCTACGCTCTTCTCGAGACCTACGGTACACCGCTGCAAGAAGGGAGGTAAGTTCCTTCGCGTACTTTGTGTAAAATAGAACTGGTATCCCATCAGGTCCAGCGGCCTTTCCTCTTTTGAGCGATTTTAATTGTTTTTCTATCCCTCTGTCACCTATTTCGGTATCTACCATTTTGTCATCTGTGCGACAATCTAGAGAAGGAACTACAGTGTAGTCTTCCTCTGTGAAACAACTTTGGAGAAAGACATTTAGTAGTTCGGCCTTTAGTCTGTCATCCTCTGTTTCACTACCATTTTGGTCACAGAGTGTGTGGGCATTTTGTTTTGATCCACCTACCACTTTGGCATACGACCAACATTTCTTAGGATTTTCTGCCAAGTCAGTAAATAGAACTTTACTTTCGAATTCGTTGAACGCCTTTCGCATAGCCCTCTTCACGCTACATTTAGCTTCGTGTAATTTTTGTCTGCAAGGCTTCGGCTATGTTTATGTTTGCTGTGAAGTTCCCTTTGCTTCCGTAGCAGTTTTATTACTCGGTTGTTGTACCATGGTGGCTCTTTTCCATCTCTTACGATCTTGCTTGGCAAATACTCATCTAATGTATATTGTACGATGGTTCTGAACTTTGTCCACTGATCCTCAACACTATATGTACTTGAGACAAACCTTTTGTGTTGAGCCGTTAAGTACCCTGAAATCTGCTTTTTGTCACTTTGCTGAACAGAAAAATTTTCCTACCTTTTTTAATATTTCTATTTACGGCTGAAATCATCGATGCAGTAACCGCTTTATGATCGCTGATTCCCTGTTCTGCGTTAACTGTTTCAAACAGTTCGGGTCTGTTTGTCTCTCCCATAAGAGTCCGTATATTATCCACTGCCCACCTCGTTCGGTGATACAGTGGAGTCACGGATAGCATCTGACCTCACAAATGCATCACTGACGACAACCAAAGGCTTATTTAGTGCAGAAGCTCTGGAAACAAGATAACGCCAGAAAGGAATAAAAACTACATTTGCAATGATGTGAAGATTTTTCTAGTTGTCACGAAAGCGGTGAGCTGGTGTTTGGTTGTTCTGGTAGTGCTGCCACTGATACTGTAGTAGGACGTGAAAACGCTGGAAAATGGATGTGGTGGTGGATGATGAGACAAGAGGAGAGAAAAGGGGAGAAGGGAGAAAAGTTTGATTTTAAACTCTCGACAGTGTGGTGTACCTTATGGACAGCGAACGTATGGACTGTGTGTCATTTGCAGTGCTCATTAGGAGTAGAAGCTAGAAAGTAGGTGGAGGATCGTAACCGATTAATTGTGTGAAGACAGCAGGCTGACGACGGTGTGGTGTAAACTATGGAGTTTGGAGCTTTAGCTACCTAGGAGAGGACACGTGACGGCGGTGCTCTGCTTAGTAGTAGGAGTCAAGTTTAATACGGATTCGGGCCGGCCGGGGTGGCCGAGCGGTTCTAGGTGCTACAGTCTGGAACCGCGCGACCGCTACGGTCGCAGGTTCGAATCCTGCCTCGGGCATGGCTGTGTGTCATGTCCTTAGGTTAGTTAGGTTTAAGTAGTTCTAAGTTCTAGGCGACTGATGACCTCAGAAGTTAAGTCCCATAGTGCTCAGAGCCATTTTTGTAAAATACGGATTCGGTGTCTAAGAAATGGAGCGTAACGTAACTGGCTGGTTCAAATGGCTCTGAGCACTATGCGACTTAACTTCTGAGGTCATCAGTCGCCTAGAACTTAGAACTAATTAAACCTAACTAACCTAAGGACATCACACACATCCATGCCCGAGGCAGGATTCGAACCTGCGACCGTAGCGGTCACGCGGTTCCAGACTGAAGCGCCTTTACATAACGTAACTCATGTGCCATATAATGTGTAGTAGTGTTGGTATGGGAGCAGCAACAGTCCAATGTTGGTGAATATGGGGAGATAATATGTTGTTGTTTTCTAGGTGTGCAAGAGCAAGTTGTAGTTCACAGTTGCAATTTGAATTTACATTTCGTCATTTGGAGATAGTGACTGCAGCTGTGGACGCTAGAAAATGGAGTGCCGGGTAGAAAAAGCACAACATTTTCGACATATTCTTCTCCTCGAGTTCAATAGAGGGGTAACAGCAGCGGAAGCAGGGAAAAACATTTGCACAGTATAAGGGCATAATGCTATTGCTCAGGTAAGAAAATTGTTTTCTAGTTTTACGGTGCATCATTCTGAGATTCGTGCCTCTCCACGTTCAAGAAGACCTTCGGAGTTTGACAAAGATCGTTTAAACGCATTAATCTACAATGCCCCATGTCAGTGTACTTGGAACTGGCAAATTTGATGAACTTTGATCATCCCACGATTGTGCGACATTTGCATGCAATGGGAAAGGTTCAATAACCGAGGATACGTGTATCGCATTCTATGTGCCAAAATCACAAGAATCATATATATGATCAGGTGAATACTGGGCTGGTACCTATGTACAGCCTCAGACGTTTCGCAGATACATATGCATCTCTGCCCGCTCGTCAACAATTGGCTAGTGAGCAACACCGACCATTCCTGTCGTATAGCGTTAATGGTGACGAGGAATGGCGTGTTTATGCTAAATAAGGGAAAGATGAAATGACTGAGCCCAAATTAAGCAGCAACTCCCATTAAAAAGAACTGCGCTCATTCATAAATTATAATGTTATGCATATGGTGGAACAGTGGCGGTGTGGTGTACTACGTACTGCCTCCTCGAGGTGTATCCATCACTGCTGATATTTATTGTGAACAATTGAGACATTTTGCAGAAGCAATCCAAAAACAACGATCGGAAAGACTGGGTGAAAGGTGCTACTCCACGACAAGGCCCGCCCGCATTCTACAAGACTGACAAAAAACACTATACAGGAGTTGGGTTGGGAAGTCATTCCACGCCCACCTTATTCGCCGGATTTTGCGTCCTCACATTTCCACCTTTTTCCGCTCTCTGTCGAACAACCTTCAAGGAACTTCCTTTCCGGATGAAAATGCGCTCCAAATATGGCTCTACGATCTCTTCGCCTCAAAACCACGTAATTTCTACAGTCGCGAAATCTATAAGTTATCCCAGCATTGGCAGACTGTTCTAAATAGTGAAGGAGAATATATTATTGATGATTAAAGTCTCTTACGTGTATCAGTTGCGTTTACTAAACTTATGGAAAAACGCTACGAACTTATGCACTAACCCAATATCTGATGTTTCCCCTCACGAGTGGTTCATATTATCAAATCTGAATCCTCCTAATAAACCCTCAGTTGCCACAGGAATTTCTTGTTCGTCATACACTTGCCACAACGTAGAAGGAAAGGAATAAATGTTAGGGAATGACACCCGTCTGCGGCAGAATCGTGAGAGACGGAGGAAAAGGATGCAGAAACAGCTCGGACGTGTTCTTTTCAAAGGAGCCATCCCCACATTCGTCTGAAACCGTTTATGTAAACCACAGAAAACCGAAATCTGGTTTTGAGGGCAGTGCCATGGCCACTGCGTCCCCTCTCTTGGTTTAGAAGTCACGTGTCGCGGCAGGGGTGAGTGTAACCTGTTGCATATGACGGAGCCGCTGCACGAAACGCGAACCCACGCGGTGGCAGCAGAATACTTGCAAAGCTGGCGTTAAGACGCTCCTTTCTCTGTTGGAGCGGAAGTCTGCCGCTGGCTCACTTGTCACAAGTAGGAGGTATCCGCAGATTATATAAGAGGAATGTGTTTTCATTTGTTGACTACATTCTGCAGATCTTTCCCAACAGCAAAGTGCTTGCAGTAGAAGAGGTGTACTTCACAGTAGCGAAGATCAAAAAGTCCTCTTAGCTCGGTATGCATTTTGGAGCCCATGTTTATTTATCATTTTTGTCTTGTTTTGGTCCACACTACCACCCTGTATAGTAGATGCTCCTCCGTACAGCGTTATGCATCCCAAGAAATCCCCACTCCAGTAAAAAATCTGGTAGCATATCCGAACTGAATGTATTTTCCTTAGTTAGGACGACGACATTGGAAAGTTATGGTGGTGATTAGCTGGAGAAGAAGAGAAAAGTCATGTGTCCAAAAAGAAATCTTGAAAGATGGGAGCGAAGACTAAGAGAAGGACTGAACTGGAGCTGCTTGAGAACATCAAAAGAAAATAGATGAAGAAAGCCGAGATTCTTTGGCGAAGTAGTCAGGATGGGCATTGGCAGAAAAATCAGACGTGTAATGGGTATTGTGTAGGACGGGACGGGGGACATAAACTAGTGGCGTTTTTGATCTCCGGAGGGATATACAAATACATGAGCAGGAATGGTGGAAGTAGCTGTTGAAATAAGATTGCAGCAACTAATGTATCAAGATCACAAATACATAATGATGTTGTAGAGAAAAGACGGCCAAAACTTAGAAAGTTGTTCAGGACTATTTTCAGAGTATTTACGTGTAAGGCACCCACGGTAACCGGTGGCTCGTACTAGAATAACTGCATTTTGTTTGGAAACAGTGGATTGGTCGCAAATGTCCTGTTCCGTCGCCATTTCCATCACATACATAAAATCAGTGCATAACTTCTTCTGCAGTTACATAGGCGACCTAGTTTTCGAGACTCCGGTCAATATTCATTTGGATCTGGTTCCTAGAACTGTCGCAGACGCGGATGTAGTACTCCTGGTGCGTTGCTGTAAACTCTGCCGTTGTCATGGTGGTTGTCACTTTCAACAAAATATGTAGGGGAACACCTCTGGATTTGTTATGTACTGTGTTGTACTCTAACAGAACAGACTGAACAAGCCGTGATAAAAATGTACATATTTCGTCTGAAGGTTGCTGCATTACTCTGTGTTTTGTATTCTACAGTCTGGTACGAGTTTTATAGGCCTTTTCACTTATGTGAAAGTATTTTCACAGAAACAGGTAACTGGAATAAAAAAACCGAATATTATTTGTAGCGAGCCACTGGAGACCATGGCTCTCTGATACCAAAATATACAGAAAATACCTCTGTACAGCCCCCGAGATTTTGTCGTTGGACTTCGTGTTCAGCCCGTCTAAGTTTGTCGCTTTGGTGTATGAGTGCAATTGTTGATGCTGGCGGTGGTCTTTTAGAAGACTTGGGAGCTGCAGAGTTCATCTACGAGAATCACCCCATAAGTGCAGAATGTTTCTTTAAACGTCCGATTTATTTTCCACATGCTTGATTCAAAAATGGTTCAAATGGCTATGAGCACTATGCGACTTAACTTCTGAGGTCATCAGTCACCTAGAACTTAGAACTAATTAAACCTAACTAACCTAAGTACATCACACACATCCATGCCCGAGGCAGGATTCGAACCTGCGACCGTAGCGGTCGCTCGGTTCCAGACTGTAGCGCCACATGCTTGATATTTTTACAGTATGTCGATACTTTCTTAAGAGACAATACGTCATTTCTCCACATAATCTCTGTCCCTTTCAACAGCCTTGCACCACCGTGCAACTTAGGCGCGTATACCTACACGCCAGAAGTCAGGACCATCACATTTGAGCCTCTGTTTAGCAGCTTTCACAAAGGGAACAGTCATCTTCAAATCTCGTTCCGCGAACGGTTCTTTCAGTTTGCCAAAGAGATGTTAAACATACGGTGCCACATCAGTGCTGCAGGGTGGGTGCTTCAGTGTTGTCCACCGAGGCTTTGTGGTCTAGGCGGCTGTTTTCTCACTAGGTGGCTGGGCGCATCCACGCGAAAACAAAACATCGTGTTTCAGCCTATGTTGACCAACGCGAAGTTTTTCTGAGTTGCCACATATCCATCAGAACTGATAATTGTACCGCATGATGCGATATCTACAAGCAAGAGTCCTTCTGAATCAAAATCCTTCTGAATCCTTCTGAATCAAACATGTTTCCAGCTGAAAGCGCAGCTTTGAATTTCTTTTTCCGCGAGTTTGCGTGATGACATTCCGGCGATTGCCTCTTCGTCTCTGGTTCAGAGCGACGCAACCAACTTTCATCTCCCGTCACAGTTCTTGCAGTCGTTTCCAATAGGTTATTCTCGCACTGCTCCAAACATTCGCTGCACCCTGTCTCTCGTTTTTCTCTGTGGATATACGTCAACTTTCTCTGACCCGGGAAAAAAAATGGTTCAAATGGCACTAAGCACTATGGAACTTAACATCTGAGGTCATCAGTCACCTAGACTTAGAACTTCTTAAACCTAACTAACCTAAGGACATCACACACATTCATGCCAGAGGCAGGATTCGAATCTGCGACCGTAGCAGGCGAACGGTCACGGACTGAAGCGCCCAGAACCGCTAGATCACAGCGGCCGGCCATCTGGGAAGATTTCTCCTTTATCTTCAAAGGTTTTGTACACATTCGCTTCTCCTACTCCCACTCAAATTGACAGTCACTTTCCTATTGTGTGTTTGTCTGCTAAAAACTGATTGAGAGTACGCTGCACATTCTCAGGAGTCTGTGCAGAGCTCCGTCCGCTGCTGCGCGGGTGGTCAACAGATAATCTGCTTGCCCAACGACTAGAGTCCAATTATTGAACGATGGTGGTTCACGCCTGTCGGGACACGGACGGGAACTGCATTGTTGACGCTTATAAGGGGGTTGCAGTAAGCGCATAGAGGAGCTATGCACTTGAAGAAAGTATGTATCCTGCATATTGTGACTTCCCCTCGTTTGTGAAGAGCTTTGTCGCTTACCACCATCGTCAACCATACAGAAATTCACTAAGAAACTCTCACTTGCTACTACGTGCAAAGCAGGGCGCTTCTGAACACTGCTGAACACTCGTTGGCTGTCGGATAATGCGTGACGTCAGGAGCGAAGGCCGAGCATAAACTCGACCGCAGTCGTCCTTGACTCTAATTACAATAAAGTCATAGAATACATATATGCACATACATAATGGCAATAGTACCGCGTACAGAAGGTATAAGAGGGCAGTGCATTGGCGAAGCTGTCATTTGTTCTCAGATGATTCATGTGGAAAGTTTCCGAGAGTATGGCCACACGACGAGAATTAACAGCCACTTAACGTGGAATGTTAGTTGGAACTAGACGCATGGGTATTCCGTTTCGGAAATCGTTAGGGAATTCAATATTCCGAGATCCACACTGTCAATTTCAGGCATTACCTCTCACCACGGACAACGCAGTTGCCGACAGCCTTCACTTAACCACCGAGAGAAGTGACGTTTGCGTAGAGTTGCCAGTGCTAGCAGCTAAGCAACACTGTGTAAAATAACCGCGAAAATCAAAATGGGACGTACGACGAACGTACCCCTTAGGACAGAGCGGCGAGATTTAGGGTTAATGGGCTATAGCAGCAGACGACCGACGCGAGTGCTTTGATAACAGCACGACATCGTCTGTAGCACCTCTCCTGCGTTCGTGACCATGTCGGTTGGACCCTAGACGACTGGTCAGATGAATCCCGATTTCACTTGGTAAGAGCTGATGGTAGGGTTCGAGTGTGGCAAAGACCCCACGCACCCATGGATCCAAGTTCTCAACAAGTCACTGTGCAAGTTGGTAGTTTTCATGGAATGACAGGATCCTCTAATCGAACTAAACCGATCATTGACTGGAAATGGTTATCTTTGGCTACCTGTAGGCCAATTGCAACCATACGTGAACTTCATCATCCCAGAAAACGATGGAATATTTTTGGATTACGATGCACCATGTCACTAGGCCACAATTGTTCGTGGTTGTATTGAAGAACATTCTGGACAATTTGAGAGTGTGATTTGGTCATCCAGATTGCCCGACATGAATCCAGTGGGACGTAATCGAGAGCCGGGCGTGGTGGCCGAGCGGTTCTAGGCGCTTCAGTCCGGAACCGCGCGACTGCTACGGTCGCAGGTTCCAATCCTGCGTCGGGCATGGATGTCCTTAGGTTGGTTACGTTTAAGTAGTTCTATGTTATAGGGGACTGATGACCTCAGATGTTAAGACCCATAGTGCTCAGAGCCATTTTCGTAATCGAGAGGTCAGTTCGTGCACAAAATACTGCACCGGCAACACTTTCGCAGTAATGTACGGCTTTAGGGGCAGCATGGTCTTGTATTTCTGTTGGGGATTTCCAACGACTTGTTGAGTCCATGCCACCACGAGATGCTCCACTACGCCAGGCAAAAGGGGTGCCAACACAATATTACAACGAATTCCATGACTTTTGACACCTAGATGTATAGCTGTAATGCGATCAACAGCGCCAGCCGCAATACCTTCTTCAGTCTCTTGTGAAGGTCTGTCACTGTCTCGTTCTCACAACATGAGAACATTTGAACAGCACGTTGCTTTAAATGAATATAAGGAGCAGCCCACCTTAACAGAGTGCTATGATAGCGCTACTTGCGGAAAATTTTTGAATTAAATTTGAATACGATCGGGAAGAATATTTCTATGGCTTCCGTGAATACCAAATACGTAGAACAAAAGTTGGACTTCTTTTAATAAAAGTTTATCATTTTCTCTGGAGCGACCTTAGTAGATCCTAGAGGTAAAAGAAACAGACACTTCTTTTCCTACGTTTTTTATGTGGGTAAAGGAGGCGAAATGTGAATGTGGGTGGCTCTTTGTTTGTGAGGAAGGTAGATGGAGGACGGATAACGGAACCTCTGTTTTCTTCGAGAAACATTTTCTGGAAAACCACCTATACAGAACAAAAGTCTAGTTATGTGTAGAACATAGCAGAGTACTTTCGGCGATGGTGGCATAAGAAAAACGCATTACCAAGAAAAATAACTGAAACACGCCCAACATGTGCTCGTAGTATTTGTGCTGGCAGTCTAAAGGAACCAAAAATACACCTGGCTCGCGCCGCCGCTGCGGTCGGCCTGAGGTCACCAACGGTGCGAGCAGACACAACCGGCGGGCCAGATGGCCCCTGGCTGCGTCATCCGATGGGGGGCTTCTCTGCGCTATGATCTCTGGCTCCTGTTGTCGAGCGCACCTGCCGGGCTGTGCTCACTGTTTACTAAAGGCCGTAAAAGAAATGACTATAGTCCGATTAAAATTACTAGATAGTTGACGTCTTTCCCTTGTTGCTACAGTGTTGCCATGCACGCTGCCGGCTACCGCTAGGTTACAGGCGACACACAAGCACTGCTCGTCACTTCGCTACAGCCGGTAATTGGGCGTAACAATGTTGGAAGCGGGCGCCCCGAAGTATAACGGAAATGCGAGATGCTCTGTCAGCAGCTGTTTTTAGTGATCAATGACTCAAAATGTTCAAAAGTGTGTGGAATCTTATGGGACTTAACTGCTAAGGTCATCAGTCCTTAAGCTTACACACTACTTAACCTAAATTATCCTAAGGACAAACACACACACCCATGCCCGAGGGAGGACTCGAACCTCCGCCGGGACCAGCCGCACAGTCCATGACTGCAGCGCCTGAGACCGCTCGGCTATTCCCGCGCGGCTTCAATGACTCAACTGCGGCAGACGACACGTTTCGATCCTTGAATTCAAACTCATGACCTAACATAACCACAACCTCGTGATGTGCAAAGTATACGAGAAAACGGCTATCTACAACCTGCAGCAGAACTAAAATAACGATCGCTTCGTTCGTAGTGTTTAAGGCTAACCTTTACGCGCAAGCCGAAGACAGAAAAATTTCGGTTTCAGCGCTAAAAGCATATTGTAATTGGTCGCTGTCCTTGGTTACCTGAAACTATCATCATACTGGATACAAGGGCTGCCGCGTTTCCAAACGATGAGCAGTCCTGGTTCGCACTTGGTTGCAAATTTTAGGCAGCACAAACAGATACCAAATGAAAAAGGAACGGTTATTACAAAAATAAGAGCATAAAAAGGCAGTACGAAAATGAAAATGACACGAAAAAGTATTAAAAACAAAAAATTACATTTAAACCAATTAACAAACTAAAATAATGATCAAAGTCTTTAGATTATATATAGAAAACAAAATATTTCGCTGCATTAACGAAAATCGAACCTATGAGCTTCCCCACTTTAGATGTACACGCTGACCACTGCGCTACGCCATTACACTGCAGAAGGTGATGGTATTTGTGACTCTGATGACCCAGTCACAAAGATTAATTGCAGCCTTCAAAAATTAGGCTTCACGCAACGTCGTGCGACGTTTGTCTAATGAAAGCCACTCGCTCTCCGTGAATATAATAACTGTAAATGTGTGTATTTCGTTAGCATTGTTTCGTGTTGGTCGATGGGCTGGTTGAGGGGAGGGATCAAAACAGCAAGGTCATCGGTCCAATCGGATTCGGGAAGGATGGGGAAGGAAAACGACCGTGCCCTTTCAAAGGAACTATCCCGCCATTTGCCTGAAGCGATTTAGGGAAATCACGGAAAACCTAGATCAGGAACGCGGGTTTGAACTGTCGTCCTCCCTAATGCCAGTCCAGTGTGCTAGCCACTGCGCCACCTCGCTCAGTTCGTGTGTGTATGTTGATTTTGGTGCGGTTATCGTTTGTGATGACACAGAAAATGAAAGTACCGGATCCCAGTTCGTGTGTGTATGTTGATTTTGGTGCGGTTATCGTTTGTGATGACACAGAAAATAAAAGTACCGGATCCTAACACATCAAGAAAGAAAGTCGGACAAGAACTGGATGTGAACTGACATGTAGGCAGTTTGGCAACGGCGAATGGTTCGGGCGTGACACTGAGCACTCTGACTGGAGCAGCCAGCTACAGTGCGTGATGTTTCAACTATCAAGTAATTTTAATCGGACTGTAGGTTTTGTTCCGTATTTTCACTATTGTCGAGACACATACTCGTTAGCTATTCGTCACTCACTTTAACTGAACATCGTTACGAACAGAGCCTGTAAAACACGTTGCTACCGCTGAGCAAAGAGTGCGTTTATGTTTGTTGACAAGTGAATGTCGCGACAGATGACAGAGCAGGTACTGCAGATAGACGTGGGCCAAAAGTGGGGCTCGACGAGGAGGTACGCTAGTACGAAAACTGGTGGTGGATGAAATGTTCGCTGCCGGCAAGAGGAGCAGACGTGGTGGCTTAAAGTTCTTGATCACTAGCCTTGGCGCGGTTGTCCTGGATTACATTCCAAACGTCTTCGTAGTGTCTCATAAGGTGGCACCGTTGACGGTGATCCGTCCTTCGGATGGGGACGTTAAGCTCGGTGCTCTCCGAAAGGAGTAGAGTATGTTCTGGCACTTTTCTCGCCATCATCATAATCATCATACAAACCGTACGCATGACTACACTTTATACGGTTCCATTACACTCACCTGCACATCACATATACACTTACGTCGGAACTCTCACATATCCGAAAGTAAAGGAACCAGTGTGAGCGGAGGAACAACACACATTACGACTAGGCGGCTGAAACCACCCTGTGGAATTCCCCAGCGAACAGTGCCATATGACATTAACGTTTTTTTTTTTTTCACAGGTTAGATCTATCTTTCGTTGCAAATGTTTCTTCAAATTTTTTGTAGACTCTTGTATGACTGAATACTATTGGCAACATAAATCGCAATTTGCTTCGTGTCTTGGCTCTCCCCTGACATAAAAACGAACAGTTTGTGACTTTGCAACACTCTATAGTAAAAAACAAAAGTACTAAATTACCGTTAATGTGAACTGGTACGAGTCCCTGTAGTCTCTCCACTCACCTCAGATCACAGTTTCATTTTACAATCGAACGTAAAACTTTTTGTAATGCCCCCTTAGAAAAATTATGAATGACTCTGCTGGTAAACTTCTACGTTATTTGATACAAAGACAGCTGAGTAAAACTGAACGTATTCAGACAGTTCTCTCTTTGCTTATTCTGATCATCACTAAACTGACACGCAGTCTGACTTTCAAAAATCCCTACAAAAAATGGCCCTGACTAACAATAACCTATACCATTCATGAATCACTTACCTCACAAAAATCTTCGTTACTCGAACTACTGCAATACAGCGACCGCCAATACTGCCAGCTAAATAAAACAGTGGACTCATATTCGTTCTGCGTTCATTTCTTAAAATGTCTGTCGAATGCCGGCACGCACCTTTTGAAAGAGGCAAGTGTCATTTGCTTCTCCAGCTCTCTGTAAACTCCGTAGTTAGCGGTTACTACGTCAACGCGCCATTTATTTAACCCTTCCTTTCCTCCTTTCCGTAGTGTTCGGTATACTTTTCTGAATGCAAGTTTAGCTAAAGTACAAAATGTACATCTCATAGCTTTTTTAACATACTTTGAAATTTAACGCAGTATTTAACCAATCACGAGGCTCTAGGATAATGACAATCAGCTAAAAAAATGACAGTCAATGGCAAATTTTGCTTCGGGTCATTATCTGTAAATACCGCACATCTGATCCAATGTATTTCTCTAGTTCCACCGTTGTAGAAAAGATTCTCTTTTTTTTTTTTTTTTTTTTTTCAAAATTATTTCATCGTATTCGTCAGCATCGCGTCACACAAATAGTATTATAGCTGGTTTCGAAGTCGTAGTAAGTCATCATCTGAAGATTGGTTTTCTTTCTTTTTGAACAGATCATCAGATGTGCTCCTTCACTTCCATAAGGCCTTTCATACAGTTCCGAACTGCCACCTAATGAACAAAATACGAATTTACGAAATATCAGACTTTTGGATACAGCATGTCGTCCTTAACGGAGAGAGGATCAATACTTTTCACAATGCACACAAGACATTTATTATAGCTACAAACAAAAGAGACAGCAGAGGACAATGAAACAAGGAAATGAACCTAATAAATATAGGTTCGGAAACCATTGGTTACCACGGTACTATGTACTACGACTCATTACACGAACACTTTATAACAGAGTCAAGCACATTATGCTACTGAACATAGGTCCGGAAACACATGGTACCCGATGCGACCAATTTCGAATGAGTACATGCACACCTTACGCCAGAGCCCCCGATGATCTAAAATGCAGATATGCACCTGAGGACAGACACATTACAGCAAGTATTTCACACAGTCGCCGTTCCTCAACCCGGGCGCGTTCCAAATGCATTGATAACTATCCACAATGCTTCCCCGGTGTTCACTGATACTGTCAACGAGGCTGGAATACACTGAAACTTGTAAATATCCCCACACAAAAAAATCGAATGGGTTTAAATCGGAGGGCATGGGAGGTCGTGGTATTGGCGAGCCACGACCAATACACTTGTCGAAACTCGTATCAGTAATGAGATATTCGAAATTATAATAAAATCCAATGAGGGAAGTTACTCGTTTTGTAATTTACTTGCGATATATCGAAATAAAACTGAAACGTAGCGTCAGCCATTAATAGTGTTGTAACAGTGACATGAGTGCAAGCGTCACGGAGATGCTGAGCCAGTCCCAGTGGCATACACTGCAGGAGAGGCGTTCTGCATCGCGGTGTGGCGTAGTGTTAAATTTCCGAGAGTGCACATTTCCAGAAGAGTCAACGAATACATTGCTTCGCCCTACGTATACCCCGTGACAAGACCATGAAGGTATAATTAGAGAGATTGGAGCACGGAGGCTTACCAATATCGTTCTTCCAGCGAATCAGTCGCGACTCGAACAGGAAAGAGAGGAAGTGATAGTGGTACAGAAAATATCCTCCACCACACAACATAAAGTGGACTGCAGAGTATAGATGTAGAGGTAGATGGAAGAAGTCGAAACCTGTTATGATGCCACCCGAGGCTAAAAAATGCAAAAACGAATTTCGTTTAGAAGACGCTCATAGTGTTTTCTTAAGGCAGTATGCCTAATCTGTGATTTTTTTTTTCTGTTGAAGTTCCTTTCTCAGCGGAGCTGTGTGACATAAATACTGAGGTTGCAACTATAGTAGGGAAATGGGTGGAAGCGTAACGTCGTTACCTGGATTGTTGTGCTGGGTACTTATCTCTAAAGCGAGGAAACTTGTCGCGGCCAAGTAAGCGAGCAGATGACCTTCCTGTAAAAACATTCCCGTGTCCTAAGCACCTTCTAGTGGCTGTGCTAATGAAAGTACTGCAGTCAGTTGTGTGTCATGACTGATATTATTTGTTGGCATCATAGTGTGATCTTTTCTTTTTTTCTTTTATAACTTTTATCATTGTAAGACAAAGTGGGATGGGAGATACAGAGAATTTAAACAGAGTAATGTGAAAAATAACATCCTAGGACATGACGCAGCCACACCATTTACAGAGTGAACAACAATTTTCACAGTCACGCCGTGCATACTAACAATGCAAAAATGTCTAACAAAATTTCGTCCTTTATGCATTTGAGGCAGAAAGTGGATCTCAAGCAAAAACAGTTTGGCAAATATGTAATCACACGTACAACAAGTGTGTTCTCCGATCAATGCCGTGTTACTGTGTTGCCCAGCTAGTGCTGTGAATAGCGTTTTGTGTTAATAAAGTCATTTAGAGAGTTCGATTCTCGGTGTACGTGTAACGTTCTTTCTTGAAAGCTGAAAGATACTGCACGACAGGCTGCCACAAAATAGGCACATCACTCGCCAGGAGTCCTCTCAGTTCCGAGCAGCCACCTGCTATTTGGGACCAATTTCTGCTTCTGCGCCATGCCTGTCAGAGCATCGCTTTCGTCTGCCGATAGTGTTTCCAGCCGCCAGAGAGCGAGCGCTTTTGAAAAGTGGCTACTTTGCTTGCGGGTAGTACTGGCTAAGATGAAGATCCTTCTGCTGACAGCAGAAGTGCCGCAGACACTTTCCCAGTTCAGTTCCTACAGCACCAGTACGCAGTTTGTGCAGTTCGCCTATTACCGACATTGCCAGGATTTCCTGCAACTACGCTTCGGAGCACAGTCCCAGGAGTTCCGATATGAAAACTAAGGTTCTGACTTAGCACTAGCTATTTGCAGAGTGAATAAGTACCGTCAACCATGATTGTGCGCGTAACTGATTTCCGTCATAGTGCCAATATCATGAACCGTCAACAGACAGCAAAGTTAAAGTTCATTCTACTAGGTATAGGACATCAAGTGACATGCATCAAACCATTTCCAAAGTCAACTAGAATATTATATAATAACTAACAATAATTTTCTTGGGCCGGCCGTTGTGGCCGTGCGGTTCTAGGCGCTTCAGTCCGGAACCGCGCTGCTGCTACGGTCGCAGGTTCGAATCCTGCCTCGGCCATGGCTGTGTGTGATGTCCTTAGGTTAGTTAGGTTTAAGTAGTTCTAAGTCTAGGTGACTGATGACCTCAGATGTTAAGTCCCATAGTGCTTAGAGCCCAATGTTTTTGGTTATTTCTTATTCTGTTGCCACATATCTGTTCTAGTGAAACACCATCAAGCAATTGATTAATTTACAATAACTGGTGTGCAGACTGCCACCAATTGTATTGAATCATGATAGAAATAAATTCTCCGCCACCGTGAATGTTGTGGCTTAATTAATAGTAACACTCAGTTACAACATCCCAATAGATATTATTAGCCTTTACACGTTGATGATAATCAAAATAGGAATCGAGTTTGGTAATTACCTATGAAGACTGTTGCTTGTTACGGAAATAGTGCGAAACAGTACACTTAGAAGAGTGGCTGTGTTATTTGTATGGCTTCAAGGAAACTACCTAGAATAAAAGTAGTAGAAGTAAGAGGTTTTGGGGTGGAATCGGATATATTTTTACCTTGCTGGAAACGATGCAGCTGAAATAAATGAAAGCAATTCTGACAATGGACTGTGTAATGAAACAGGTCAATGGACCCTCTTTTGTCATGAGCTGGAATAATTGTGTTGAATTCATAACATGATCCAACAACGTCCAAATTATAATCCTGTATTTACTGATGTTTTGGTTTTTATATGCAGGGTGAGTCACTAACTACTGCCACCTAGAATAACTCCAAGAGTATGATAGTAGCTGGAAAGCTTGTGGGACAAATGTTGCATGGGACAACAGGGACCATAATATGACGTTGGTTTTTTGTTGCTAGGTGGAGTCCTGTCAGAGATATGAAGGTGAACTTTGTTTTTTTTTTAAATGGGATGTTATAGTTTGGTACTTATTTTCTGATAGCGGCTATCGATACGAATCCAATGATGTGTAACAGTAAGGCCTTTGAAGGTCAACCAACCTCACAAAGGTGGCATGAACGTTTACTTACAGAAGGTGTTTGAAGTGATGATCATTGGTATCAATCCAGTGCTGCAATCTTTTTATCATTGATTGAGAGGTATTCCTCATCACTTCGACACTTATCGAAGCACATGCTCTGACAATTCTCACTCGTATATCGTGCAAATAGTAAATATTCGCCGAATACGGCGCATCCATCAAATGTGCCATTCATATGTAAACACCGTTCGACGGTTTCGCAATACAACACTAATAGGAACTGTAAGACTAGTATCGTCGAACCAAGCGAATGTGAACAATGTATTTCTTCGAAGAACAATTCGATATGCTTCTCATTCACAGAGAATGCCAACGAAATTCAGTGAGAGATAGAGACTTATATGCTAAAAGATATCCTCAACGTACTCGCCCTACACTTCGTACATTTAAATATGTGTATGATAATTTTGAGAACAACTGAATGTTTAACGCATCGGAAACCTATCCGGCAAAGGAAAGTTACTAACGAGGAGACTGAAATTGGTATTCTTGCGACTGTGGTTCGAGATCCTTGTTGTTAGTTCGCGTCAAACCGCAAGGAAATCTGGCGTCAGCCAGAGTAGTGTCGTCCGCGTTATGCATCGCGATAAATATCATCCGTACCACATCAGTCTCCACCAAGAATTAACTGGTACGGATGGTATGCGCCGCATTGAATTCTGCCGATGGGCTCAACTTCAGAATCACAGGGATGACACATTTATTAATTTGATTTTATTTACTGACGAGGCTACATTCACGAACCATGGAAATGATAATTTGCATAACATGCATTATTGGGCAACTGAAAATCCATTTTGGCTGCAGCAAGTTCTACACCAAAAACCGTGGTCGGTGAATATATGGTGAACAGAATTATAGGTCCATATTTCATCGTAGGAAATCTTGCAAGAAACATTAGGGCTTTTATTGGAAGAAATACCTTTAGGAACAAGGAACAGAATGTGATATCAAAGCGACGGGTGTCCGACACATTTTCACTGATGGCTAGAAATGAGCTGCAGAGGCAATTCCCAAATCGTTGGATTGGACGCGGAGATGTGCCGTGACCGGCTCGTTCATCAGACTTGACGCCTCTGGATTTTTTTTTCCTTGTGGGGATTCGTAAAAGACTTGGTTTATAAAGAGGTTCCAACTACAGCAGAAGATATGCGAGAGAGAATTGTCAGGGAATGTGCTTCGTGAAGTGCCGATGTGACAAGGAATACCACTCAATCCATGATAACAAGATTGCAACACTGCATTGATACAAATGGTCATCACTTTGCCACGTTTGTAACCTTCGCTGACCTTCAAAGACCTTACTGTTATACATCATTGGATTCGTCTCGATAGCCGCTATCAGAAAATAAGTACCAAATTACAGCATCTCATTAAAAAAAAATACCTTCATATCTCTGACGCAACCCCACCTAGAAACAAAAAACCAACTTCCATGCAACTTCCGTCCCACTAATGTTTCGGAGTTATTCTTGGTGGCAATTGTTAGTGACTCACCCTATTGGTTGATTTGTAAAGGAAAGAGGTTCTGGTACTGTGAACTTCCAGGGGGTGTTTTTTCGAAATTTAGATGTCTGGAAACGTTATTTCAACGCTTTCCTTTCGTCAGAGGTACCAATACAGCGTAATGGCGCTACCGTCACAAATAAAGCACTGTATATTTATAACAGCAAATGAGAAAATATAGAATCTAACACAAGATTTTTATCTTCTAGAAAACATAATTATTTTTCATATTACCGAATCAATTCAACAATTCAAAATTGTAATTACATTTGAAATTCTTATTGTCATTATTACTATTTCTGTAGATCATTCGGAAGACATTCTTAAACGAAATCCCCAGAGAAATACATACGTGATTACGTATGTATTTCTCTGGGGGTAAAAATAGATATTTTGCAAGATCGCTGTACTGTGAGCGTTTTATATCTTTGTTCAAATGGTTCAAATGGCTCTGAGCACTATGGGACTTAACATCTGAGGTCATCAGTCGCCTAGAACTTAGAACTACTTAAACCTAACTAACCTAAGGACATCACACACATCCATGCCCGAGGCAGGATTCTTGAGCGAATGATTTGTCCACTAGACTGCCCGTCGAATATTTATTGGACGTTATCGAGAGGCCTGTTCGTGTACAAAATCCCGCAACGGCAGCACTTTCGCAATTACGGACGGCTATAGAAGTAGCGTAGCTCAATATTTCTACCCTGGGCTTCCAAGAACTTGTTGAGTCCATGCAATATGGGATTACTGCCCATGTATTTTGTCACCTCAGTGTAGATTAACATGATATACATAGGTAATAATGAAAAACTTACAAGCTAATGCAAAGGTCTATATTTATTTAATTGATCTTGCCTTTTATATTAGATTAGGTGCTGAAATTGACCTTGTACCTCCTTCTGCCTTTAACATGTTGACATACATTTTGCTCAACTTTGCCGCATTACTTCTCAGAATTTGATTACAAATATTGTCCTTCAAGTCTTCTACCGTTACTGTGTTACTTGCGTACGCTTTTCCCTTTAGATTGTCCCACAGATAAGTCACAAGTGGTTAGGTCAGGCGAACGCGGCGGCCTCAATCCTTTGTTGACAGTCCTTTCCTCTGTGAGTTTTCATGAATTCGTGAGACTGACTCAACTTACAATGTGACACGTCGCCCCATGCTGTTGAAAGACAGCATACGTCCGTTCACGGCGTGTCAACTGTGCATGTAATTTCTCAAATATTCGCATAACCAAGGCAGTGTTTACTGTTTTTCACCTAAAAATATGGGACCCAGAATCCGACTTGATGACACCGCACACCCCACTTCGATTTTATCACTGCAGAGAAGTTCCTCG
The DNA here is from genome assembly GCF_023898315.1 of Schistocerca nitens. Lineage (NCBI taxonomy): Eukaryota > Metazoa > Arthropoda > Insecta > Orthoptera > Acrididae > Schistocerca > Schistocerca nitens. Next base: position 349,596,234 of record NC_064618.1, on the reverse strand, counting down.
TTAATCGTATAGGGATTGTTTGTTGACAAATATCTGGTGCTCTGCGAGTCACGTGTTCTGTCAGATGAAACCAGGCTTCATCACTCGTGAAATACAACAGCGGATCCAATATTCTATTCTCTATTGCTTAACATAACTACCTACAGTAATTCAGACGTTTTGCCTTGTCTTCCTCCTTCAGTTCTTCGACAAGTGGTATTTTCTAGGGTTTCATCACTGTATGGTGTAAATCATCATGACAAGACTTACGCGAAACGTTCACTTGTTGCGACAGTTTACCTGTCAACTTGTTTGGACTCTGGATCATTCGTGTTCGAATATCCGTCATCACAGCGGGTTACGAATGGACAAGGCTCGACTCTTTTATTACGTTTGGTACTTACCCTGCAACATGCCACTGTCATGAAATCCTATGTACTGCTCTTTGCTGGTATGGAAACGCCAGGAATCTTCTTTGCAAAAATATCCCGCGTTTCCTAAAATAAACAGGTAGACACGTACGCTCCCACTACTGCGATTCATTCTTGACGAGGATACATCTAGTTACGATATTCATTTCACACTTCTTAACCAAGTTGCAACAGCTTTCGTACTATCAATATAAAACGTATTCGAAACAGCTTCGAAATAACAGATGACAATTGACGGGCAACAATGAGGTGTCTAGTACTCGGGACGGTTCTTCGTACGCGACCCTATATTAAGGCATACGATGAAATTTCATTTAGAAATAGTAAGGAATACAACCCCCCATTACATAGACCTTGCCGTTGGTGGGGAGGCTTGCGTGCCTCAGCGGTACAGATAGCCGTACCGTAGGTGCAACCACAACGGAGGGGTATCTGTTGAGAGGCCAGACAAACATGTGATTCCTGAAGAGGGGCAGCAGCCTTTTCAGTAGTTGCAGGGGCAACAGTCTGGATGATTGACTGATCTGGCCTTGTAACACTAACCAAAACGGCCATACTGTGCTGGTACTGCGAACGGCTGAAAGGAAGGGGAAACTACGGCCGTAATTTTTCCCGAGGGCATGCAGCTTTACTGCATGGATAAATGATGATGGCGTCCTCTTGGGTAAAATATTCCGGAGGTAAAATAGTCCCCCATTCGGATCTCCGGGCGGGGACCACTCAGGAGGACGTCGTTATCAGGAGAAAGAAAACTGGCGTTCTACGGATCGGAGCGTGGAATGTCAGATCTCTTAATCGGGCAGGTAGGTTAGAAAATTTACAAAGGGAAATGGAGAGGTTAAAGTTGGATATGGTGAGATTTAGTGAAGTTCGGTGGCAGGAGGAACAAGACTTTTGGTCAGGTGAATACAGGGTCATAAATACAAAATCAAATAGGGGTAACGCAGGAGTAGGTTTCATAATGAATAAAACAATAGGAATGCGGGTAAGCTACTAAAAAATGCACAGCGGACGCATTGTTGTGGCCAAGATAGACACGAAGTCCACGCCTACGACAGTAGCACAAGTCTATATGCCAACTAGCTCTGCATATGACGAAGAAATTGAAGAAATGTATGATGAAATAAAAGAAATTATTCAGATAGTGAAGGGAGACGAAAATTTAATAGTCATCGGTGATTGGAATTCGGTAGTAGGAAAAGGGAGAGAAGGAAACGTAGTAGGTGAATATGGATTGGCTGTAAGAAATGAAAGAGGAAGCCGCCTGGTAGAATTTTGCGCAGAGCATAACTTAATCATAGCTAACACTTGGCTCAAGAAGGTTGTATACATGGAAGAACTCTGGAGAGACTAAAAGGTATCAGATAGATTATATAATGGTAAGACAGAGATTTAGGAACCAGGTTTTAAATTGTAAGACATTTCCAGGGGCAAATGTGGACTCTAACCACAATCTATTAGTTATGAACTGTAGATTAAAACTGAAGAAACTGCAAAAAGGTGGGAATTTAAGGAGATGGGACCTGGATAAACTGACTAAACCAGAGGTTGTACAGAGTTTCAGGGAGAGCATAAGGGAACAATTGTCACAAATGAGGCAAAGAAATACAGTAGAAGGAGAATGGGTAGCTTTGAGGGATGAAGTAGTGTAGGCAGCAGAGGATCAAGTAGGTAAAAAGACGAGGGCTAATAGAAATCCTTGGATGACAGAAGAAATATTGAATTTAATTGACGAAAGGAGAAAATATAAAAATGCAGTAAATGAAGCAGGCAAAAAGGAATACAAACGTCTCAAAAATGAGATCGACAGGAAGTGCAAAATGGCTAAGCAGCCATGGCTAGAGGACAAATGTAAGGATATAGAGGCTTATCTCACTAGAGGTAAGATAGATACTGCCTGCAGGAAAATTAAAGAGACCTTTGGAGAAAAGAGAACGACTTGTATGAATATCAAGAGCTCAGATGGAAACCCAGTTCTAAGCAAAGAAGGGAAAGCAGAAAGGTGGAAGGAGTATACAGAGGGTCTATACAAGGGCGATGTACTTGAGGACAATATTATGGAAATGGAAGAGGATGTAGATGAAGATGAAATGGGAGATATGATACTGCGTGAAGAGTTTGACAGAACACTGAAAGCCCTGAGTCGAAACAAGGCCCCGGGAGTAGACAACATTCCATTAGAGCTACTGACGGCCTTGGGAGAGCCAGTCCTGACAAAACTCTACCATCTGGTGAGCAAAATGTATGAGACAGGAGAAATACCCTCAGACTTCAAGAAGAATATAATAATTCGAATCCCAAAGAAAGCATGCGTTGACAGATGTGAAAATTACCGAACTATCAGTTTAATAAGTCACGGCTGCAAAATACTAACGCGAATTCTTTACAGACGAATGGAAAAACTGGTAGAAGCCAACCTTGGGGAAGATCAGTTTGGATTCCGTAGAAATATGGGGACACGTGAGGGAATACTGACCCTACGAATTATTTTAGAAGCTAGATTAAGAAAAGGCAAACCTACGTTTCTAGCATTTGTAGACTTAGAGAAAGCTTTTGACAATGTTGACTGGAATACTCTCTTTCAAATTCTGAAGGTGGCAGGAGTAAAATACAGAGAGCGAAAGGCTATTTACAATTTGTACAGAAACCAGATGGCAGTTATAAGAGTCGAGGGGTATGAAAGGGAAGCAGTGGTTGGGAAGGGAGTGAGACAGGGTTGTAGCCTCTCCCCGATGTTATTCAATCTGTATATTGAGCAAGCAGTAAAGGAAACAAAAGAAAAATTCGGAGTAGGTATTAAAATCCATGGAGAAGACATAAAAACTTTAAGGTTCGCCGATGACATTGTAATTCTGTCAAAGACAGCAAAGGACTTGGAAGAGCAGTTGAACGGAATGGACAGTGTCTTAAAAGGAGGATATAAGATAAACATCAACAAAAGCAAAACGAGGATCATGGAATGTTGTCGAAATAAGTCGGGTGATGTTGAAGGAATTTGGGGAGCAATATAACTGACAATGGTCGAAGTAGAGAGGATATCAAATGTAGACTGGCAATGACAAGGAAAGCGTTTCTGAAGAAGAGAAATTTGTTAACATCGGGTATAGATTTAAGTGTCAGGAAGTCGTTTCTGAAAGTATATGTATGGAGTGTAGCCATGTATGGAAGTGAAACATGGACGATAACTAGTTTGGACAAGAAGAGAATAGAAGCTTTCGAAATGTGGTGCTACAGAAGAATGCTGATGATTAGATGGGTAGATCACATAACTAATGAGGAGGTACTGAATAGGATTGCGGAGAAGAGGAGTTTGTGGCACAACTTGACTAGAAGAAGGGATCGGTTGGTAGGACATGTTCTGAGGCATCAAGGGATCACAAATTTAGTATTGGAGGGCAGCGTGGAGGGTAAAAATCGTAGAGGGAGACCAAGAGATGAATACACTACGCAGATTCAGAAATATGTAGGTTGCAGTAGGTACTGGGAGATGAGGAAGCTTGCACAGGATAGAATAGCGTGGAGAGCTGCATCAAACCAGTCTTAGGACTGAAGACCACAACAACAACAACATGGAATACAAATAGATAGTACTGGAAAATAAAAAAAAAAGTTCAAATGTGTGTGAAATCTTATGGGACTTAACTGCTAAGGTCATCAGTCCCTAAGCTTACACACTACTTAACCTAAATTATCCTAAGGACAAACACACACACCCATGCCCGAGGGAGGACTGTAACCTCCACCGGGATCAGCCGCACAGTCCATGACTGCAGCGCCCTAGACCCTAGATCGCTCGGCTAATCCCGCGCGGCTACTGGAAAATAGAAAAACGCTGTAACACAGAAGCCCATTTCACTTATCGGGTAAAATACGTGTCGTTAGTGACAAAGCAAACTTGCTTGCAAAATAAGCCTAATGATTACCGCCCTATTTCAGAAGGATTACATTTACTTTCCAAGAGTACGGAAATAACATTTCGAGATCGCACATGAAACTGCAGCGGCAAAGTGAAAGCTATTCGTGATTGAGTGGGACCGTGGTACGCGCGTTGCATCCACAGAACGCGCAGAGCTTCCAAACTGATCAGCCCTTTGTAGTGCTCCAAACAAGCACGATCTATCTTTATCTTGATTAGAAATGAGACATCCGGCGTTGAAAGATGATACCTTTCTCGCCCCTAAATCACAGACGACAAATAAACAAGGGGCAAAAGGAACAGTCGTGCCGCATCAACACGCGTCATATACGTCTCTCATCAGAGAAACAACGCAAGGGACAGGGATTGTTACTGCAGATTGCTTGTTGGTTCCGCACAGAATTCGCTGATGTCACCCTCAACGTAACTGTGTTTACATCCGAAACGAGAAATGGCGATCATGCTGCGTCCTATGGAACGTTTCCTATCACGTAGTTGTTCTTTGCTAGAGAGACTGACATGCATTTCACACACCTGTTACTAGTCACTCCCTCCATGTATAACACGTACATTTCGAAGTAGAGGCATTTTTACAAACTGTTGTGTAATTCACCAAGCTATACTATATTTTTCGATTAATAAAGTAATATAAATACAAAAAAACTGCCGTTAGTCACTTTTTTGAAGTACTTATTTATGCCATTAATAGGTCTTCGAACTTTTTTAGGCTCCTCTTCAGATCGTTTACAGGAGATTACATAGCTATTTCAAAGCGTAATGTTGGGTGAAAACCTTTGCAACAGATAACAGTTGTACAGCACAGGCAGGATGCTGGCAAAGTTTCGTTATTACAGTGTATATGCATACATATACCGAGCAGCCAGAACATTATAACCACCTACCTAATAGCCAGTAAGTCCACCTTCGAGAGGGATAACAGCGGCGACGCGTCGTGTCACGGTAGCAATGAGACAGGTAGGTCGTTGTAGGGAGTTGGCACCACATATGCAAACACAGGTCAATTTTAATTTTAATAATCAACAGCCTCAGTTGCACCGTTTACCTAGAATTTTGCTAGGTTTCAGTCGGGATAACCCAACCTTCTTCAGAATAACAGTAACTACCGTTTGTCCATAGTGGACATCGTCAAGCTAAAACTACAAATCCATAAATTATCGTCAGACTATAAAACTTATCTGGAACTGCCTCGGTCCCACTTCGCGACCGCGATGCGGCAGCCACGAGTGCTGTATTGGAACTCAAAGTTAGAGTACTACAATTACGAGGGAAAAAACCAATACCTATTGTTTTTAAAAGAGTAAACCGCCATTTGACTATGTACGATTATGTTTATCTTTTGTACTATCCAGATATCGGCTTTTATGCCATTATCAAATACAATGCTAAAGGTTATTAGACCATTATTAACTCATATTTGTCAAATCAGTGGTATAACATTATAGTAGCTGCTCTGGCAGATGGCCCTGCAAACAAACATATTATATCAGCACTGTTATTTGCCAAAACTCTTGTTATTGTATGAGCTAGAGTTAGATTGTAGGAAATGACAGGGAACTTGAGTATTTCTGCATAATAAATTCATCCTAACTATTTAAATTAAAATATCCACTTAATACTTCGGTACCAGTAAGTAGTTGTTCATAAGTTAATAACTCTAATAATGCGTTTATAATTATTTCAAAATAATTTAAAATCATCGAAGGGGAGCAGTGTTTCATGACCATTATCTTTCTATGAACTTCCCATCGCAAATTTCAAAATGCTAATCACTGCTGCACTGGAGGGTATATTTTGTTTTACTTCTTAATATAACCGCAAATTCTGGCCTCATCTTCATTTCTCCGACTGGTTCGTGGTCCCTCAATAACTATAATTCCTAACGTTTAGTTCTTACTCTGCGTGGGTAAATCAATACGAAACAAAACTACAAATCACGCTTAAGAGCTAGACAGACAAATCGCAGCCATGTTACCACACATTGTTGCTAGCCAACCATGAATCCACATTGCATGCACGAAACGCATGTGCGATCCACCAGATAACCTGGGATATCCAAGCGATCAGCGACCGATCGCTGCGACTTGCCCACAGCTGCCCACACACGTGCGATGTACGTTTGTGTGTGGGTCCCTTCAGTTGTTTGATGTGAATGGAGTGATCAACCGTACTGCGTAGCGAATCTGAGACGTGCGAACTATAATTATTATACTAAAGCGTGTATATGAAAACATGCGTCACTGGGGAGAGCTTAAGGACATAAACAGCATCCAGCAACGACTGCGGCAAGTGACAAGTTAACAACGACTGCGGTAAGTGACAAGTTAAAAAGCACAGCGTGAAAATAATAGCCACTGCGTAATTTTTTACGGTCAGTAGTTCTTCACATTCCTTTCATTACGCAACAAATACTCCACAAATATCAGTAACAAAACAACAGGAACAACCGACAGAGCATTACATCACTGATGTCACATTATTTAGCTTAAAATTAGGACAGCCATGTTACGTATTCTGAATGATCACCTGAGGCCCAAAACGCTTAGCGACGTTTTTTACCTGATAATGAAATGCGCGTAGCATAGAGTAATCCTTGTTCTGTAGCTGATATGGACTTTGTAAAAACGCAAATTTTCATTTTACTGCTGTGGGCTCTGTGTAGCCTGATTTAGGAGCAGTTGGTCTAAATACACTTTTTTAAAAGTTGTTTAGGTATGTAGTTATATACGTGATCGTATTTACCTACAGCATTTAGGGCTTCTATCGCTGGCATAGACTCGTCAGTGCGAACCAGTAGTGTATATTAAAGATATAAAATAGATATTTCAGAGATCCTACACGCATATACAGCATTACTTTTATATTTATAACATACAATCATGTCAACATTTTTTTATACACTTGTGTCAATTTCAGTCCTACTGTCGCATAATTCCTGAAGAAAAGTGAAAAAATATGTGTTCGCTTTTTATTTTTCATTGGGTATTCTGATTTCTGACTTTTTTAATGTCCAAAGCTCTTGGTTGTTCCTGTAACTACATTCTGTCGCTTTGCTTAAATTATGTAAGCAAAGAGTTTATTTGATATCTGTAATTGGACCATGGAGGTAAAAAAAAGAAGGGAGGCGTCATTACGTCACAAATCTGAAGCCGATGTCCGTCATTTTAACTAGACTAAAAGATTAGGTTCAACGCATTCATACCTCCATAGTTAACCGCTTTGACACTTCCCCGTGAAGTCACTCTGACCGTGTTGGGTGCTTTGATTGTGTGGAGTAGTAGCTGTTTCATCAAAAATGTCAGCTTACGTTGTTTATGGGTGTACTAATCGATTCGATCATAATCTAAATTTTAAAGAAATCACATTTCATTCGTAAGTGAATCAATTCAAGCAATATTTTCTTGTGTGTACATTGGTTATTGTTGCACTGTTTACTTTTATTGTAATATATTTATTTCTGTCATTTGACTTTAGATTTGCCTTACTTTACTCATTGTCCGTTCTCTCTTCTTTCTTGTGCTTTTCATTGCCTTCCAAGAAGCAAACGCTCCGACATCCCAGCCACACTGTATCAACGGTCTCGGCCCCACACAGCACACGGCTACGCTACTGCGCTGATTGTTGTGCAGCATCTGATGCCCTAAGTTCCTCTCGCCGATAACTGTTATCCGTTGTTCACATTTCCTTCCCCTTTAAAAAGATTTCGGCTATAAAAGCCGGAGACAGTGGTCATGTGTGCGTGAGTTTTGTGCGTATGGTTGTATGAATGTGTGTATGTGCTGTGCGTCCTTTTTGGAGAAGGCTTTAGCTGAAAATTTATGTGAACACTCTTATCATCGTGTCTGCCTTGTGCTCGGCGTGTGAGTGGCAGTCTATGTTTCACAGTATAGTTATTCCCTCATGAAGTTTGTTGAAATAATCCACTGCACTACAACAGGAACAATGAAGTACATAATTACAATACCAGAAGAAAAAATGACATTCATTTCTCCACATTAAGGTTGTCTATAGCACAAACGGGGGTTCACAATGTTGCAGCCAGAAGTTTTGATCACTTGCTCATTGATATAAAATTCCTGACACACAGAAAAGTAAAATTTGAAAATAAGTTGAAAACGTTTCTCTTTGATAACTACTCCTATTCGGCAGAAGATTATCTGCTACTGTAATGTGTAGATAGTGATGGGTAAGAGTACTGACTAACATCGATCTGTCTTTAATTACAAAAATGTAAAAACTAATAAACGGTCAGCATGGACGCATATTTGCAAAATGAATTGCTTTCAATATGTAATGACTCGTTCCATGTCACTACAATTTATCGTGCAATGATACATGGTACATGAAACTAAGTAACTAGCTATTGGTACATCACAAAGCATAATATAGACTTATATACTTTGAAAACCTCAAAATGAAATTCAAAAGTAAAATCAAGCAGATGATCAAAGTAGACGTACATTCCATTTGTACTATGTTTAGTTATTCCTGAAAAATCGACAGAGCTACTGGCGAGAAATATTCCAGGAAAAGAAGCAAATAGGCTACTGTTTTAAAGATTAGGCTATTATTACTAAAACGGTACTCACATGCATGTGTAAGCCAAATATCCATTTTAAGGGGTCGTAAGCGCCTGAGATCATTGCGCTCATCACATTTCTAACATTCAACAATTCTGGAAGATGTTTAAAGTTTATATCTTTCTTTACGCCGTAAGTTGCTATCATTGGCCACACACTGAATGACGCATCATAGGTAAGATTTCAAAATGAGAAGATGAGTAAACTACAGTGGGACTAATGTGCTGACACTCTAATTAAGAAAAGACCTCTATTCTCCATGCATGGATGCCTCTATGCAGTTCTGTTTCTTTGACGTTTCAATAATCATTCACTTTGTTGACAAGCACAAGATACGATAGCATGTCTTGCTTCTTTCTTCATTGCACACGTTTATGGGCTAGCAAAGGGCACGTAGGTAAGTTTCTTGCAAACGTGAACACTGAAAATGTTGTACATACGAGTTGAAAGCTGAAAATTTAACGAGCAAGCAGCAGTACCGATACCAGTACGCAAACAAGTTTGGTATCGGATTTCCGGTTTCATTTCCTATCGATACAAATATTCTAAAAGTAGAATTAAATGGATTACGAAAGCATGCTTTTTCACATCACTTTCTTCTGTTTCTGGTTATCTGAAATGTAGCAGCAAAAGACAAGTTACGTTAACGAGGCCAAATGCGTAGCATTACTAGGGCAAATAGGTATTTAAGAGCAGAAAAACATTCGAAATTGCCTTCCTGACACAATGTTATTCATGTAATTTCTGTAATTCCTTGCGATGGAGCGCATTACGTACCATAAATATGAAGTACATTGAAGAACTGTACAAGATATTAAATAAACACTGTTTTCAGAAATTTCGCCAACAAAAGAGATGCAATAAGTATTCCAGAAATGAAATTAAGAACAGTTGCCACCATGAGCAACTTAGTAGATACCCTCGGTAGAGTGAATCTGCTGAAGTCGGTTAATAAAGGTAAGTTTTCAGGACCAGATTGTATACCAATAACGTTCCATTCCGAGTTTGCTGATGTAATAGTTCCATAAAAATGGTTCAAATGGCTCTGAGCACTATGGGACTTAACTGCTGAGGTCATCAGTCCCCTAGAACTTAGAACTACTTAAACCTAACTAACCTAAGAAGGTCACACACATCCATGCCCGAGACAGGATTCGAACCTGCGACCGTAGCGGTCTCGCGGTTCCAGACTGTAGCGCCTAGAACCCCTTGGCCAGACCGGCCGACAATAGTTCCATTTTTAACAGTCTTAATTGTACAACCGCACGCTCAACGAAAGATACGGACTTCAGAACTGGAAAGCTGCACAGGCCACAGCAACAATCAAGAAACGAAACAGAAGCAATCCCCTACAATAAAGAACAATATCATTGACATCAATCTGACGTAAGCTTTTGGTATATTTGCTTTCGAACATTATGACACCTTGAAGAAAACAATAATGAGTGCTATCGACAGGGAATCTCAACAAATTTCGTGCCTATGTAGTATCATCACAGTTCTGTGACTGGATTTGTGATTTGCTGTCAGAAAGCACACGGTTCGTAGAATTATAGGCCCTGTGTTTCTAATCTACATAGATCATTGGGAGACAATTTGAACAGCGATGTACAAAATGATTTAGACAAGATATCAGTATGGCGCGAAAAGTGGCAGTTGACCCTGAACAATGAAACGTGCGACGTCCGCCACATGTGCACTAAAAGGAATTATCTAAATTTCGGTAACACGATAAATAATACAGATTTAAAGGTTGTCGATTCAAGTAAATACTTAGGGATTACAATTACGGACAATTTAAATTGGAACCATCACATAGAAGAATATAATAATTCCAATCCCAAAGAAAGCAGGTGTTGACAGATGTGAAAATTACCGAACTATCAGTTTAATAAGTCACAGCTGCAAAATACTAACGCGAATTCTTTACAGACGAATGGAAAAACTGGTAGAAGCGGACCTCGGGGAAGATCAGTTTGGATTCCGTAGAAATGTTGGAACACGTGAGGCAATACTAACCTTACGACTTATCTTAGAAGCTAGATTAAGAAAAGGCAAACCTACGTTTCTAGCATTTGTAGACTTAGAGAAAGCTTTTGACAATGTTAACTGGAATGCTCTCTTTCAAATTCTGAAGGTGGTAGGGGTAAAATACAGGGAGCGAAAGGCTATTTACAATTTGTACAGAAACCATATGGCAGTTACTGTATAAGAGTCGAGGGGCATGAAAGGGAAGCAGTGGTTGGGAAAGGAGTGAGACAGGGTTGTAGCCTCTCCCTGATGTTATTCAATCTGTATATTGAGCAAGCAGTAAAGGAAGCAAAAGAAAAATTCGGAGTAGGTATTAAAATTCATGGAGAAGAAGTAAAAACTTTGAGGTTCGCCGATGACATTGTAATTCTGTCAGAGACAGCAAAGGACTTGGAAGAGCAGTTGAACGGAATGGACAGTGTCTTGAAAGGAGGATGTAAGATGAACATCAACAAAAGCAAAACGAGGATAATGGAATGTAGTCAAATTAAATCGGGTGATGCTGAGGGAATTAGATTAGGAAATGAGACACTGAAAGTAGTAAAGGAGTTTTGCTATTTAGGGAGTAAAATAACTAATGATGGTCGAAGTAGAGAGGATATAAAATGTAGACTGGCAATGACAAGGAAAGCGTTTCTGAAGAAGATAAATTTGTTAACATCGAGTATAGACTTAAGTGTCAGGAAGTCGTTTCTGAAAGTATTTGTATGCAATGTAGCCATGTATGGAAGTGAAACATGGACGATAAATAGTTTGGACAAGTAGAGAATAGAAGCTTTCGAAATGTGGTGCTACAGAAGAATGCTCAAGATTAGATGGGTAGATCACATAACTAATGAGGAGGTGTTGAATAGGATTGGGGAGAAGAGGAGTTTGTGGCACAATTTGACTAGAAGAAGGGACCGGTTGGTAGGACATGTTTTGAGGCATCAAGGGATCACAAATTTAGTATTGGAGGGCAGCGTGGAGGGTAAAAATCTTAGAGGGAGACCAAGAGATGAATACACTAAGCAGATTCAGAAGGATGTAGGTTGCAGTAGGTACTGGGAGATGAAGAAGCTTGCACAGGATAGAGTAGCATGGAGAGCTGCATCAAACCAGTCTCAGGACTGAAGACCACAACAACAACAACAACATAGTAAAATGGTGTGGGAAAGGCGGCCCACCAGCTGCGCTATACTAGCAGAACACTTGGCACATGCAACGGATCTACTAAGGAGATTGTCAACACCACGCTTGACCGTCCACTGCTAGAGTATTGCTGTACCGTATGGGATCCTTACCATATAGGAATGACGGAGGACATCGAAAAAGTTCAATGAAGGGCAGCTCGTTTTGTGCTATTGCAAAAGATGGGAGAGAGGTTCAGATAAGACAAGCGAGTGTAGCGGCAATCTCTAAAACAAAAGCGTTTTTGTTTGCGCCGATATCTTTACACAAAATAACAATCACCATCTTTCCCCTCCGAATGCGAAAGTATTTTGTTGAAGCTCAATTACATATGGACAAATGACCAGCGCAATAAAACTAGAAAAATCTGAGCTAGTACGGAAAGATTTAGGTGTTCATTTTTCCCACATGCTCTTCGAGTGGGGAACGCTCGAGAAATAGCCTGAAAGTGTTCTGCGAACGCACTGCCAAGCTCTTGGGTGTGAATTGCAGAGTAGTGATGGAGAGGTAGATTATACGAGTACATACTGTGTGGACGATTCGTGGCGTCTCATCCCCCGTAACGTATCTTAATAACTGTTTCTAACGTTTACGAGCGTTGTGACGTGTTTAAAAAGTATGAGTTTCTGCGTGAGAGGACTATATGAAAACCGTGAGTAAAGGTCTTTTCTCCAAATTTACCATAAACTATAGAGGGAGAAAAAATTGTTCAAATGGCTCTAAGCACTATGGGACTTAACATCTGAGGTCATCAGTCCCCTTGACTTAGAACTACTTAAACCAAACTAACCTAAGGACATCACACACATCCATGCCCGTGGCAGGATTCGAACCTGCGACCGTAGCAGCCTCGTGGTTCCGGACTGAAGCGCCTAGAACTGCTCGGCCACAGCGGCCGGCCATAGAGGGAGATCCTTCATTTATTACAAAATTTCGCGTGTTGGCACTACAGGCTCACACAATGCAAACGTCATACATAAATGACATAATACATAATAGACGCATTTGAAGATCGGATTCGTTTGCCAAAAGGCGCATAAATAAAACAAAATCGTGACTGGCAGCGGCAAATCTGATTTTATAACACCAAAAAAACTGCTTTTACAGCCGTAGACCTTCACTAATCTCTTCCAATGGATGAAATAAAAAGAATAATAAATAAGTTTTTATAAATTCCCTTTCGTTATAAATTACTTTTACATTGTTCTCTGAGTGAGCACTAACACCATTTTTCCGCATCTTACTTTCCAGCAGTTTCATGCTCATCCCTATACTACGCTACACGTCTTACGTTGGAGGACATGCCTCCCCCCCCCCCCCCCCTCCCCACTTTTTTTTTTTTTTTTGCAGGAAACGAACACTTTTACCCGATAGTGACGCACAGAAATAGTATCTGTGTTACTAATATAGTTGCGGAATTCCCGTAGGGTTATTAATGGACCCTTCTTCAGTCTTTTCTGAATCGTGGGGTTCGTGAGTGCCATTTACTGTTGACGACCGATTTTGTTTCACAAAGTTACCTCAAGCAAGGAATTACAAAAATGACTCCGAGCACTATGGGACTTAACTGCTGAGGTCATCAGTCCCGTAGAACTTAGACACCCGTTTCAGTTCGTTGTTGACCCATTAACTCAGTTTTTTTATTACAGAGGGCGACTAGCCCTCTGACCGAACACGCTGAGCTACCGTGCCGGCCAAAGTGCCATTTACTGTTGACGACGGATTTTGTTTCACAAAGTTACCTCAAGTAAGGAATTACAAAAATGGCTCTGAGCACTATGGGACTTAACTGCTGAGGTCATCAGTCCCGTAGAACTTAGAATTACTTAAACCTAACTAACCTAAGGACATCACACACATCCATCCCCGAGGCAGGATTCGAACCTGCGACGTAGCGGTCGCGCGGTTCCAGACTGTAGCGCCTAGAACCGCTCGTCCACTCCGGCCGGCTAAGGAATTACAGTCACGATGGGCCACAGATAGTGGCAGACAATAATATAGAGGCTAGGGTTACCATATTTCCGAATGAAAAAGCCGGGGGTATTACAAACACTCTTTATATGAATCACAATGGCTTACTGTTGTACTAATGCATACTTCAGTCTTCCGCAACATTCTTAAGTAACTCTTTCTTGGATTAAATGTTGTCATAGTACTGAGCAGAAGTGAGATCTTCGACAAATTCTTTACACATTGTACAGAAAGTATATTTCATATCAGTCCACTGTACAGTTAATAAGGGAAATATCCTTTCCAAAGCTGCGCTGTGGGCAAAAAAAAAAAAAAAAAATTCGCAATTTTCAAAACTTGTGAATAGTCACCTCCAGAACGGCTACGCATGAAATCACACCATCACGTCGCCGTGGCATGACATTCGACGATCGCCTGTTCTGCCAATTTATGCCCAGTTTTCAGTTCCAGTCCGCCAGATGACATTTGACATCACGAAACAACATCCTGACATGGAAGTCCAAAATCTGTTTTTTTTTTAACTGTTTTTGCACCCGTGATTGAAACGGTGCATTAAAAGCCGGGTGGGATCCCGATAATCTGGGTGATTTGGTAACCCTGGCAGTGACTGCTCGCTATGAGTAAATCGTGAACCGACGCTCCATCGCTCGTACAGTATGAATAATTTCTGGGTATTCTCGAGTCACGGAGAGAGGCGGGAAGGGAGGCAAACGCTGCAGGTGGTAGCGTGTGGACGTGACGGAGCGCACGCCACCCAAGCAGCGGCTGAGGGGGGCGGCCGCTGGGGCAGCAGTCACGTAGCCGCTGCTAACCGGTCCTGCCACTCACTTTCATCCCGCCGGCCAGCTCCTTCCGGCACAACCTACTTGCCGCCGCAACGCGATCTTGTCCTGCGGTCTCTTGGCTCCTAATGTTCCTATTATATGCTAGCTCAGGGCTGATTAACGGCAACAAGGCGTTTGCCTATGTAGCCACCATTCGTTTGCTCCCTGTCCAAAGTCACACTATAGCTGAATCAGATGACAGGTGAGCATGGGGATGCGATTTCGTTGGTTCACCGTTTCGGACAAGCTACGGCAGCAGCAGCTGTTGCTGAGTAAGTTCGCATGTTGGCCGTTCGCGCGCAGAACACAAACATCCATGCCTTGCAAACCACTGTGTAGAAAAAAGTTTGCGTGGCCATCATACGTCCAAGCACCAAGAATGATAAAGTACTGTTTTAATATGCGATGTTTCTAGATTATAAAACCGTTCACGTCTTGTTTTTGCGTAAATAAGTGATTATTTACGTAAAAAAAACAATGCGTGTCGGTTTTTCAATCTACAAATATCGCATATCAAAACATAAGTGCATCATCCTAGACTCCACTGAAGCTTCCTTTAAAGTAAAACGCGAAACACGTCTGGAACAAATAAAATACACTGCAGCACGAAAAAAGCGGTTTTTATTCACAAATCAATACAGGGCGAGTCAAAAGTCCTTGGACACCTTCGTAAGTTGGAAGATTAAAGGGAAAATTGAAATGCGATCATGGGAACATAGATTTGATGTGGGGCCGCAACTTTTGGAGTGAATGTCATTCATGGCCGCCATCTTGAAATCCACCATTTTGGATTCAAGTCTTTTTTTTTTCCCCAATGGGAAGCGGGGTGTATGACACGTCAAATAACACTCGCTTGAGCTCTGGAATTTAGTGGCGTAATTTGTTTTTGTCTATCTTGTACAGTTTAGAGGTTATTAATGTTCAAAGTTGGGAAATTATCTTCATAACGACTGGTACAACACATGTTCTACGTGTTGCCCATCCCATGCAATGCACAATTGTAGTCGCCGCAACCACATTAATAACTTCTAAACTGTACAAGATAGACAAAAACAAGTTATACCAATCAATTCCAGAGCTCAAGCGAGTGTTATTTGATGTGTCATACACCCCCCTTCCCATTTAAAAAAAATGACTTGAGTCCAAAATGGCGGATTTCAAGATGGCGGCCATGAATGACATTCACTCCAAAAGTTGCAACCCCACCTCAAACCTATGTTCCCATCATCACCTTTCAATTTTCCCTTTAATCTTCCAACTTATCAAGGTGTCCAAGGACTTTTGACTCGCCCTGTATTGATTTGTGAATAAAAACCGCTTTTTACTTGCTGCAGTGTATTTTATTTGTTCCAGACGTGTTTCGCGTTTTACTTTAAAGGCAGCTTTAGTGGAGTCTAGGATGATACACTTATGTTTTGATATGCGATATTTGTAGATTAAAAAACCGACACGCCTTTTTTTACGTAAGTAATCACTTATTTACGCAAAAACAAGACGTGAACGGTTTTATAATCTAGAAACATTGCATATCAAAACAGTACTGTATCATTCTAGGTTCCAGTGTCTTAAAGTAAAAGGCGAAACGCGCCTGGAAGATATAAAATACATTGCAGTAAGAAAATGACTGTTTTATTTACTAAACGAATGTCACTGTCAGGTGCACGGCAGCGGATACTTCGCAGTGAACTAATTATTGCGGCTTCTTCGCGGGAAGAATGATTGTTTAAATGCCTCTATGCGTGCTGTAATTAATCTAATTTTGTTCTCGCTCTCCCTGTATGACCGATACGTAGAGGGTCGTAGCATATAAATGGAGACATCATTGAAGCCGGCCTTTGTAGCCGAGCGGTTCTAGGCGCTTCAGTCCGGAACCGCGCTGCCGTCGCAGGTTCGAATCCTGCGTCGGGCATGGATGAGTGTGATGTCTTTAGGTTGGTTAGGTTTAAGTAGTTCTAAGTCTAGGTTACTGATGACCTCAGATGTTAACTCCCATAGTGCTTACAGCCATTTGAACCATTTGAACATCACTGAAAGCCGGTTCTTGAAACCTTGTAAGCAGGGTTTCTCGGGATAGTTTGTCTATCTTCAAGTCTCTGCAAGTTCAGTTTCTGCAGCATCTCGGTAACTCTTTTCCACTATAGCAACAAACTTGTGACCATTCGTCCTGCCCTTATTTGTATACGTTCAGTATCCTCTGTTAGTTCTAACAGTTATGGGCACCACACACTTGAGCAATATTCTAGGAGGGGTTGCGCGAGTGATTTGTAAGCAGTCTGCTTTCCATGTCTGATTGCATTTCCCTAGTGTTGTACCAACAAATCTAAGTCTGCCGACTGCTTTAGTACGGCTGAGCCTATGTGATCGTTCCATTTCATATCCCTATATATTGTTACAGCCAGATATTTCCATGGCTTGACCAGTTCCAATTGTGACTCACTGATACTACGTGCTTTTGTTCTGTGAGCTGCACATTCTGAACATGCAGAGTAAGTTACCAATCTTTGCATCACTTTGAAATGTAATCAAAATCCAAGTGAACATTTGTGCAGCTATTTTTGCAGTATTTATAGAACTGACATCATCTGCGATAAATCTGATTTTGCTATTAATATTGTGTACAAGGCCATTAACGTACAACATGAGCAGCAAGACTCCTAACATACTTCCCTGGGGCACATCTGCAGCTACTTCATCTGTCGATTACTCTCTATCGAAGAAAAGATGCTGCGTCCTCCCTACCACGAAATCCTCTATTTTGTCAAATATTTCACTTGGTATTCCATACGACCGTTCTGTAAATAAAAAGCATGACTGGGTTAGTTTAGTGGATCATAATAGTCTCATCACTTCCCTAAGCAATTTCAAAATTAGCTTCACACGTTTCTTAAAAGAAGCGTATCGTACTGAGAAACAAAGCATACAAGAACAAATCATAACCGTTATATTACAGACGGCAGTTGTCGTCCACACCTTACGTAACTGTCAGTTTGAGGTAGCATAGCGATATTAATACCTGGGCTGTAAACGATGGTCAGGAACAGGGTGGTTGTTTCGAGAAACTGCGCAGAAAAGTTTCAATAAAGTCTCATAAATAAGATATTTAAAGACGACCATTGTGATTCTTTTATTCAGACAAGTCACTGTTCTCAAATATTTTTAGAGTAACGGCATAGTTCTAAAATCGTGATTTCTATCCGAACTGAGTGCATTTAACAAGTGTTAGCATTGATTCGCCACTGCTTACTCTCTGGGCAAGTTAACGAAACTTTGCTTTGAAACTTCACAAAAATAAAAATTTCAGTTTCAGTTTACGATTCTGAGATTTGCATTACCAATTTCTGCAATAAGAAGGCTTAACAGCCTCAAAAATTAAACTGTGATTCAGCCCAATATAAAATTCATTTTATTATCGTCTTTCTACAGCACGCAAACATAGTTAAGGATGGCTCTTAGCATTACTGCCATCACATTGTCTCGCGAATTCAAGTAAACTATGGAGAGGGACACAGACATTATTTGCTTAGAAAATTATTCACTTTTACCTGATTAGAAACAACTTTTGAAGCATGCATGCGTTCAGTAACACATTCAGGATCTTGATCTGAGTCGTTATCCACATCATCCTCGGATTGATACAAATCGTCCCTGAAAAGCATTTTCCTGGCACGAATACTGCACACGTTACTACTACTGGCAGGCATGTTTTTGGCACTCACCGCTGTTTACATACGCACATCCTGACAAAGTTGCCGTTAGTGTGAATCTGAAATTAGGGACACAGCTGTCATTTCTGGGTTTATCGTAGAACTATCAACCATTTGAATGAAGCATCTCATATACCATGTTTTACATGCAATAATTCTTTTTATCGTGGGACTGCCCGTGACTGTTGTGTGCAGTTTAGGTCTTATGACAGTTGTGCACAGAGAAGAAGGTCTCACCAAACTCGAGCTCTGACTGGTAGTTGCTATGGTAGCTGACCTGTTAACAATTAGCTGTCAGGAACTTTGTTATTCTGACCGAATTCAGTACCACGAAGACGTCAGCTCACCCTAGATATTTGACTTTATTGATGGCTCCTAGAAATCAATTGCAGCACATTAACCTGGATGAAGAACCATCCACAGGCACAGAAACAATTTCGGACGGAATCTAATAAGGTGTCGGGTGGTTATAATTAAACTGACGGTATTCGAGGCCGTGAAACTTTGTAGGTACGTTATTAACCGGTACGCTCGCGGAGTACGCTGAAAAAAAAATGATAGTTCCACTTTCTGCTACCATGTGAAAATATGGTGCTGTAAGCTATCAAAGTTTGGTGTGGGTGCAGGAAAAGAGGAGGAATGATCGAACACATAATAACTGTGGTTCCGGCACGTTTATTAGGATACGGTCACAAGTTACTACATATCACTGTTGATCTGTCATGGATGAGGGATAGACGTCTGACCAGAATAGACCAAAGAAAAATCACCTAACAGCCGTACGTTTTCAGAAGTAGCTATTTTATTTAGACGACCAGTTTCGGCATCTCATTAATGTCATCTTCAAGCCACTATGCACTCCATGTATAGAAAATCAAATACATCCATGCATGCATAACTGAAACCATCAGTATCTGGATTCCGTGAACTTTTTGTGGAGTGTTTACTTCGAAAACTTGACAACAACTGAGCAAACCTGCAATCCGAGTTCTCGGACTGCAGGAACACCTTTCGGCTTCATTTGGTGCACATTCTGAATCTTATACGGATACCATTGTAAAATACGCCGCAAAATCTTTTTAACATATGACCAGGGGAGAAACAATTCCCATGACACAGATCGAGCACTGGATACAGAATGTTTCATCAAATGTCTTGATCATATTCTGTAGCCCGTTTATTGACAAGGAGCCGTCTCGCAGCTGTTTCTGACGGCGGTATTCCCGCAGTGCTGCGCTGCTATTGCTGCTGTTCCGGTAATAGAGCTTAACCAGCTGCGCACGGTCTTTATTCTCAGTAATCACAGCGTTTCGTATGGAAAACTTCAACTTTCTTGACCCTTTACACCAACAGACATTCCCTACCCCCAAGAAATCAACGCGCGACAAACAGCATAGCGACATAAAAACACGAAACATTTCACATTATGACTGGTTGCAGTGCCACATTTTCACCTCGTGGCAGACAGAGGAACTAGTATTTTTTTCAACATACTCAGCGAGCGCAGCTATTAATGACATTTCTCTGTTACAATAAAGGGAAAATCATGTGAAATAGCGTGTTTCTTTAGTCACGGTCGACTGACAGCCAATATGGCTTTAAAGTTTCATTGTCCTGCATCTGTTGAGTGAAAGCGCGATAGTAATTAACTATGTTCCTGAAAACTATGATCTGGAGTAATGGATAAGTGAGGAAACTGTATAACTCATAGTAATTTCCAGGCCCATCGTTTTGACTCCGTATAATGCTTATAAGTGAGCGTAATTTTTCATGTCCAAAACTATCAAGTGAGGTTAGTTGATATTGAACTTAGATACGCGCGGGTGAATTAAGGAAATGCGGGGAAATACTTGACACAGTCATTTTATCTATGTATAGATACATGTGTATTGTCATGCACTCTGGAAACAGGATAAATCATTGATATGTTACTAAAAATACTTGTTTCTTTGTAAATATCCCGAAAAATGTAATGCTTTAAGGAATGAAAAAGAATTAGCCGACAAAATATCGATGGCAGAGGAAGGAGCTTCGCGTTATTTATTCATTTTTATGTGAGCAATGTAAGTGCAAAATTAAAGTATTTTCGTTATGTGATAAAATTTTACGTGCTTTCGAGGGTATGTAACTGCAAAGTGAGGTTTACTTGCCTCTGTCCACGTTTTCTAAGATAATACGAGAAAAAGATTCCACAATTTCTCACTGCTCTGAAGAACATTGAAATATTCTGAGACACTGGCCTATGACTAACGTTGAGATGTGTCTTGTGAAATGAATCAAATTCTTGATATGAATATGTTCTTTTTTTGGACCATTGTTGAAAGGAAAAGCTCTCAACTTCGCACTGAACTAGGAATATAGAACGTTCCATCTGGCATTGTTTGGTAAGACGGTTATACAAAACACCTCCCGAATATTATGTAGCCATAACGGTTATTCTCGGCAAAATGGAGACAGTGAAATAAATGGAAAACTTAATGATGACATACGGCTTCTGTTTTTTCAATAGCATTTTTGCTATGTCAGAGGGTACTTCGAAGCCACAGCTTCATCATCCGGACTTCAGTAGCTATGTTAAGGACGCCACGTCGCAGTCGTGGATGGGACTTCACTCGACCAATTACCACAGAGGAATGGAAAGCGAACGGTAACAGTACTACCAGGTCTTTTGAAGAGCATCGCGGTCTCCATGACTAAATCATACACTATGTGATCGAAAGTATCCGGGCACTCGGCTAAAAATAAAAGTTCAAGGCGCCATCCATTGATAATGCTGGAATTCAATATGGCGTTGGCCCACCCTTAGCCTTGATGACAGCTTCCACTCTCGCAGGCATACGTTCAATCAGGTGCTGAAAGGTTTTTTGGGGAATGGCAGCCAATTCTTCACGGAGTGCTGCGCTGAGGAGAGATATCGATGTCGGTCGGTGAAGCCTGGCACGAAGTCGGCGTTCCAAAACATACCAAAGGTTTTCTATAGGATTCAGGTCAGGACTCTGTGCAGGACAGTCCATTACACGGATATTATTGTCGTGTAACCACTCTGCCACAGGCCGTGCAATATGAACAGGTGCTCGATCGTGTGGAAAGATGCAGTCGCCATCCCCGAATTGCTCTTCAACAGTGGGAAGCAAGAAGGTGTTAAAACATCAATGTAGGCCTGTGCTGTGATAGTGCCACGCAAAACAACAAAGGGTGCAAGCCCCCTCCATGAAAAACACGATCGCAACATAACATCAGCCGGCTGCTGTGGCTGAGCGGTTCTAGGCGCTTTAGACGGAACCGCGCTGCTTCTACGGTCGCAAGTTCGAATCCTGCCTCGGGCATGGATGGGTGTGATGGTTCAAATGGCTCTGAGCACTATGGGACTTAACATCTGAGGTCATCAGTCCCCTAGAACCTACAATTACTTAAACCTAACTAACCTAAGGACATCACACACACCCATGCCCGAGGCAGGATTCGAACCTGCGACCGTAGCGGTCGCGCGGTTCCAGACTGAAACGCCTAGAACCGCTCGGCCACACCGGCCGGCTGGGTGTTATGTCCTTAGCTTAGCAAGGTTCAAATAGTCCTAAGTCTAGGGGACTCATGACCTCAGATGTTAAGTCCCATAGAGCTTAGAGCCAACATAACACCGCCTCCGAATTTTACTGTTGGCACTACACACGCTAGCATATGACGATCACCGGGCATTCGCCATACCCACACTCTGCCATCGGATCGCCACATTGTGAACCGTGATTCGTCACTCCACACGTTTTTTCACTGTTGAATCGTCCAATGTTTACGCTCCTTACACCATGCGAGGCGTCGTTTAGCATTCACCGGCGTGATGTGAGGCTTATGAACAGCCGCCCGACCATTAAATCTAAGTTTTCTTACCTTCCGCCAAACTGTCATCTTGCAGTGGATCCTGATGCAGTTTGGAAATTCTGTGTGATGGTCTGGATAGATGTATGCCTATTACACATTACGACCCTCTTCTAAACTGTCGGCGGTCTCTGTCAGTCAACAGACGAGGTGGGCCTGTACGCTTTTGAGCTGTACGTGTCCCTTCACGTTTCCACTTCACTATCACATCAGGAAACAGTGGACCTAGGGATGTTTAGGAGTGTGGAAATCTTGCGTACAGGCGTATGATACAAGTGTGCACCCAGTGACCTGACCACGTTCGAAGTCTGTGAGTTCCGTGGAGCGCCCCATTCTGCTCTCTCACGCTGTCTAATGAGGTCGCTGATATGGAGTAACTGGCAGTAGGTGGCAGCACAATGCACCTAATATGAAAAAAAAATGTTTTTGATGGTGTTCGGATACTTTTGATCACATGGTGTACGTGACTATCCGCTGTGGTCGTACTCTGCAGTGATCTGCTAGCACAAGAGAGATAGTGCGACTTCGGCGTATCAGTGATTTGTGTTGGCAGACTGTAGCGAATTCCAGAAGTAACGCCCAAAAAAAAGATATTGTCTATAGTTCACAATGAATCATGGGTGAAGAAATAAAAAAGCAACGTTTGATGGTAACGTTGTTATTCAGTCTGAGACGGCAAACAGTTTGGTAGATCAGTTTACGGAATGGACTGTGATGAATACCAACAAAAGTGAAATGAGGGTAATCGAACTAAGGCAGATGATACTGAGGAATTAGATTAGAAAATCAGACATTAAAAGTAGCAAGCTCGTTTAACTATTTTGACAAAAATAACTAGTAAAACGTAATTAAAGTGGAAATAACAAGTAGATTGGCGACATCAAGGAAAACATCCCATAAATAAAAAGGATATATATGTTAACATCGTATGTAAATTTGTTAGGCAGTCTTATGAAAGTATTTGTTTAGCATGTAGCCTTATGCGGAAGTGAAACGTGGACGATAAGTAATAATGACAAGAAGAGAATTGCTTTTTAAATGTGATGCTACAGAAGAATGCTGAAGATTACTGTCTGAAACACGTTCACTGTTACCAGTGACAGCATTTTGTACCAACCTTCAGCTTAAGAGAATATATTTCTGTTTGTATTATTAAGAGTATACTTATCTGCGTATATTACCATTTAAAACATAATGCGAATGGTACTTCACCCAGTGCTTTAATATAGCACGTAATAAGTTTAAGTTTATCAATAGACAGCTCTGTCACAATTAAGAAGGTGTTCTTCACTAACACCTTTTCTATAGTCAATTAATAACGAGTAAATTTGTTATGCAAATTTTGCCACCATAGGCAACATGATTATCTTTTATGTGGTCTTTGCAGTTCATGTTCCTAAAAAATGTCAGCCTGCTTACTCAAAAGTATGCAAAGTATCATGTTATGTACACGACAAAAAGTCTCTGTGACCTCCGGAGGTATTTACATTTATATTTCTGTTGATCTATGACCTCCACAATGTTTTGAGATTTGCTCCAAACTAACGTTTTGTTACTGCGTTTTTCACTGTAGTAAACATTATTATTTGTTTTAGTATTATTATCGTTGTTTTGCATTTATTAGAGTCTAACTTCACGTGTGTTCACTTCCGTGTTTGCGTAGTGCATGTGATGTATGTTATGTAACACGACAGAAAAAGGACAGTGACCACTGGAGGTATTTTTAGTTTTTGCATTTGTGCCGAGCGAGGTGACACTGGATTGGCATTCGGGAGTACGACGGTTCAAACCCGCCTTCAGTCATCCAAACTTTGGTTTTCCATGGTTTCCCAAAATCGCTCTAGGTAAATACGGGGCCGGCCGCTGTGGCAGAGCGGTTCTAGGTGCTTCTGTCTGGAACCGCGCGACCGCTACGGTCGCAGTTTCGAATCCTACCTCGGGCATGGATGTGTGTGATGTCTTTAGGTTAGTTAGGTTTAAGTAGTTCTAAGTTCTAGGGGACTGATGACCTCAGATGTTAAGTCCCATAGTGCTCAAAGCCATTTGAACCATTTGTAAATATGGGGATGGTTCCTTTGAAAGGGCACTGCCGATTTTCTTCACCATCCTTGAAACAATCCGAGCTTGTGCCCCGTCTCTAATGACCTCGATGACGACGGGATGTTAAACCCAATCTTCCTTCCTTGCATTTATATTATTGTTAATCTTTTCAGTCAAAGAGCTCCACCACAAAACTATGAGTGAGATAACTAGTTTCGTTTTGTCTTCTGATAGTTTACCGAAAGTCGTAAACACGACATATACATGTATTAGTACACATAAATCCATCTGATCTGGGAGGTTTACACGTCTGAAACGCGCGGTGGAAATGAAATAAATTCTGAGTGGTAATAGTAAACTTGTTGTTTTATTCGATACCAATAACAGTCACGGTAAAGTGTACCCAACGATGTTCACCTTTAAAGTTATGCTGAAGATTATATTCAGATAAAGAATGACCAAGTGTTGAGAAAAGATCTTTCTAGCGGACGATGATTAAAAAAGGCATCAAGAAATCATCAGTTTTGTAATGAGGGAAGCGTGGGGAGTAAAATTGTAGAGGAAGACCACGGCTTCAATACAGTAACAAGTTCAAATGTACTGTGCTGCAATCATTCTGGTGTGAAAACACTTGTACGACACAGGTAGCGTGACGACCTGCGTCTTCAAACAGGTGACCACGAATACATACTGTGCTTTTACCCCTCAGTTCTCATGTCAACAGAAACAGCTACATAATTTATTAGTGTTCAGAACCAGTTATTAAATAATCTAGTAAGTTAACGTACTATAATCCGTTCAGCATAAGAATAAACTTGACGTAAACAAACACAAACGCGATGATTGGTCAGGAGCCGTAGCACACGTACCCTGGTGCTGTTACGCTCTTGGAAATAGGTCCTACTTATGTATTAGATATATTATTACTAAGTTCCGTTAAATTGAACTTTAAGATTTTCAAATGTATTAACAGCAATCAACGTTTTTCTTAATCACGCTTTAACTATGTAGTTTTTATTTCAAAAATTGTGTACAGTCACAGCCTCCACAGCCTTGTGCTCTGACTGTCGCCCTGTTAATGCACAGAATGAAACTGGCTGAGGCCGCTTTCTGATGCGTAATGAGACGCGCGTGGAACACGGTTAAAAAGTGTCTGAGAAATAGGCTGTTCTTAACGTTTTTCATAAATTTACGGAAATGATCGGCTTTGAAGTTTTCCGAGAATTTTATATATTGCAGTTGACTACCAATGCAGCATTGAACGTAGCCCTGTCGGTACGGTAATGGAATAAGAAGGAAATGTGTTTGTCGCGCGTTGGTTCAAATCTCTCTAACATAGTTTTTTTTTTCTCGTTCAATTTGAAATACCTGCATCTCGTAATTATAAAACTCAACGTCATTTTTATGAATAATGCACATCTTCTTGTTTCTAACTACATATTGGACGCGAAATTCCTGTTTCCATTTCGAATAAAAATTCTTAATTATCGATTTTTTATGAAAGACTGTCTATAAAAGTTGTTTAAATTGAGAAAACATAACGATTCAATTATTAAGGCGAAAATGTAAAACCAAATCGTCTTTATACTACAGATGTAGATAAATATCGTAAAATCACGAAAAACAATCGTTTTCACAGTACCAAGAACATCATACAAATGCTGCATTTTTACATTTGCTACTGTACCATTACAACATGAACCCAACAGAACTGATCTGGAGCCAAGCTGCGGGATTTGGCCCGAGAAGCAACAAGACTGTTAAGCTGCCAGACGTACTAGAACTAACACACGCAGCTTTTTCACATATCATTGCCGAATGGTGGCAGGATATACAGGATGTTACAAAAAGGTACGGCCAAACTTTCAGGAAACATTCCTCACACACAAATAAAGAAAAGATGTTATGTGGACATGTGTCCGGAAACGCTTAATTTCCATGTTAGAGCTCATTTTAGTTTCGTCAGTATGTACTGTACTTCCTCGATTCACCGCCATGATTTCATACGGGATACTCTACCTGTGCTGCTAGAACACGTGCCTTTACAAGTACGACACAACATGTGATTCATGCACGATGGAGCTCCTGCACATTTCAGTCGAAGTGTTCGTACGATTCTCAACAACAGATTCGGTGACCGATGGATTGGCAGAGGCGGACCAATTCCATGGCCTCCACGGTCTCCTGACCTCAACCCTCTTGACTTTCATTTATGGGGGCATTTGAAAGCTCTTGTCTACGTAACCCCGGTACCAAATGTAGAGACTCTTCGTGCTCGTATTGTGGACGGCTGTGATACAACACGCCATTCTCCAGGGCTGCATCAGCGCAGCGCATCAGGGATTCCATGCGACGGAGGGTGGATGCATGTATCCTCGCTAACGGAGGACATTTTGAACATTTCCTGTAACAAAGTGTTTGAAGTCACGCTGGTACGTTCTGTTGCTGTGTGTTTCCAATCCATGATTAATGTGATTTGAAGGTAAGTAATGAAATGAGCTCTAACATGGAAAGTAAGCGTTTCCGGACACATGTCCACATAACATATTTTCTTTCTTTGTGTGTGAGGAATGTTTCCTGAAAGTTTGGCCGTACCTTTTTGTAACACCCTGTAGAACGGCTTATCAAAAAGGAAGAAAAGAAAATGCTGCGCCTGGTTGACTTCGTGGATTCTGTTGTTGATTGGCTTGTTATCAACGTAACAGGTAACACTTCGAGAACTGAAATGTATTTCTCGGATTCGGATAAGGAAGGAGCTAAGAGACTACCAGACGAGTGACCGTAAGTTATACCTACAGTGGCTTCAATTTTTTTTAAGTATACGGTGAAGTTCAAAAATGGCTCTGACCACTATGGGACTTAACTTCTGAGGTCATCAGTCCCCTAGAACTTAGAACTACTTAAACCTAACTAACCTAAGGACATAACACACATCCATGCCCGAGGCAGGATTCGAACCTGTGACCGTAGTGGTCGCGCGGTTCCAAACTGAAGCGCCTACATCCGCTCGGCCATTTAACCGGGTACGGTGAAGTCCTTCAATACTCTCTTACGTTACACACAGATTATGCAGAAAAATTACGTGTGGTTAACTCAGGAATTTTCATCCTTTTTGTTTTTAATTACAATAGTACGTTAGTTAAAAACGATAACATGTTGCGGTTTTCGTGTACTCGTCTAAGGAACGTATTGTGGGAGATTTGCAGTGCGTTATTTCATTCTGCTTAGAAATTAAATGACATTCGAAGCTGTATTGCTCCTCTGCTCGTCTCTTTACGTGTGAACTACAGCTAGCCACGTCACTGCAGGGCTAGCTGTACCAGCCAGCGCTGTCCAAGTTAAATGCGCCGGTAAAGCTGTTGTCCCATATTATCGCTAAGTCGATGTGGGCGTAACGCACAGCACAAAACGTTCCCGTATTATCTTGACAGTACTCCAGACAGCTTGACTGCAGTCCCACGTGAAACGGAAATCCAATAAGGTTCCAGCAAACGCGGAAGAATACATAGTGCAATGTTTACATCAGGTTTATTCTTATGATGAACGGATTACAGACCTGCACATGGAGTACCTGAGAGGGCGCCAGTAATGTATAATGTCTTCCATCAGTATTTAGGCTTTGACAGAGCTGCAGTGTCCAGGTGGCGGCCTAATTGCCCCCCGCAGCTGCACCGTGGGCTTGTTTTCTTCCTCAGTGGGCGTGGATGGGGAGCGACGCCAGCTGGCGCCGCGGCGCCGTTCGTGGTGCAACAGGTCGCACTATTTGGAGGCTGGGAGCGCGCCAGAGCCAGAGACACCGGCGGGCGGTCGCCACAATAGCGACGGCTGACGGCGCCGGCCGAGCGTACACCCCGAGCCAAACGGCACCGCCGCCGCGCCTCGACTTCCGTCCCACGAGCGATGCGCGGACTAGGAAAGAGACTTAGCATAGCACAGAGTTGCTAGACTAACAATGCTATTGGCCATTAAAATTGCTACACCACGAAGGTGACCTGCTACAGACGCGAAATTTAACCGACAGGAAGAAGATCCTGTGATATACAAATGATTAGCTTTTCAGAGCATTCACAAAAGGTTGACGCCGATGGCGACACCTACAACGTGCTGACGTAAGGAAAGTTTCCAACAGATTTCTCATACACAAACAGCAGTTGACCGGCGTTGCCTGTGAGACGTTCTTGTGATGCCTCGTGTAAAGAGGAGAAATGCGTACCCATCACGTTTCCGACTTTGTTAAAGGTTGGATTGTAGCCTATCGCGATTGCGGTTTATCGTATCGCGACATTGCTGCTCGCGTAGGTCGAGATCCAATGACTGTTAGCAGAATATGGAATCGATGGGTTCAGGAGGGCAATACGGAACGCCGTGCTGGATCCCAACGGCCTCGTATTGCTAGCAGTCGAGATGACAGGCATCTTATCCGCATGGCTGTAACGGATCGTGCAGCCACCTCTCGATCCATCAGTCAGCAGATGGGGACGTTTGCCAGACAACAATCATCTGTACGAACAGTTCAACGACGTTTGCAGCAGCATGGACTATCAGCTCGGAGACCATGGCTGCGGTTACCCATGACGCTGCATCACAGACAGGAGCGCCTGCGATGGTGTACTCAACGACGAACCTGGGTGCACGAATGGCAAAACGTAATTTTTTCGGATGAATCCAGGTTCTGTTTTCAGCATCATGATGGTCGCATCCGTCTTTGGCGACATCGCGGTGAACGCACATCGGAAGCGTGTATTCGTCGCCGCCATACTGGCGTATCACTCGGCGTGATGGTATGGGGTGTCATTGGTTTCACGTCTCGGTCACCTCTTGTTCGCATTGACGGCACTTTGAACAGTGGACGTTACATTTCAGGTGTGTTACGACCCGTGGCTCTACCCTTCATTCGATTCCTGCGAAACCCTACATTTCAGCAGGATAATGCACGACTCGCATGTTGCAGTTCCTGTACGGGCCTTTCTGGATACAGAAAATGTTCGACTGCTGCCCTGGCCAGCGCATTCTCCAGATCTCTCATCAATTTAAATCGTCTAGTCAATGGTGGCCGAGCAACTGGCTCGTCACAACACGCCAGTCACTACTCTTGATGAGCTGTGGTATCGTGTTGAAGCTGCGTGGACTGTTGTACCTGTACACGCCATCCAAGCTCTGTTTGACTCAATGGCCAGGCGTATCAAGGCCGTTATAACGGCCATAGGTGGTTGTTCTGGGTACTGATTTCTCAGGATCTATGCACCCAAATTGCGTGAAAATGTAATCACATGTCAGTTCTAGTATAATATATTTGTCTACCCGTTTATCATATGCATTTCTTCTTGGCGTAGCAATTTTAACGGCCAGTAGTGTACATTCACTCATCAAATAGTACAAGCCTTAAGTAATAATATATTGCCAGATAATATTTCTTGTGATCTTTCCAAGGCGTTTGGTTGTTTAGACAACGTTACTCTCTTACAAAACCTCATGGTTTATGGAACTGACGGCTTTACGTTCAGCCGGTTTGGATCATACTTCATCATTTTCTTTGGGCCTTTGTCCCAGATCAACGCGGGGTCGGCGTTGTTGCTATGGATTTGGCGATATTAGTGTCAGCGCGTGGCCGGATGCCCTTCCTGTCGCCACCCCGTGCCCCCCGGGTCGGCTAACCTGGCGGGATGGTTTGGATCATACTTAATAAACAAAAGGTTGTGCTGAATAATTCAGTCTTTCGTTACAATAAAATTCAGTCGATAGTTGCAAATATATTTTTTAATGTGATTTACCGGTTTCGACAAACTATTCGTCTTCAGAAGCACACGAACTTAGGGATATTATAATTCTTTAGACATTGGTTGTACGTTTATGTGACGTACAGGAAGTATATTTTAGAAACTTACTAAGTATTGGTTTCGCAGATGTCAACATCTTCTTCATAGAAGTTCATTAACCCCAGAATACTATACCGATTCCAAACCCTTCCGCACCTATACCTTCGTCGATTCGACTACCACACCTACGTTTGGCCAGTAAAATATTTAAAAGCGATGCAGCGGTAGAATTATAAAACTTGTATTGAAGGAAAGTTAAAGAAAAATACATTTCTAGTTTTACACGGTCTCTCCAATGCAATATATCACAAAAACTCGCACCGCACAGGTTGACTAAAAAAAAGGCGGTGATACATACTTTTCACCCAGTGGGAACACTATGGAATAAGCATTAAAAAGAAAATTACACCAACTCTTGCACGATTATCTGAGTCATCGCGTGCCATGAGTATTGAATGCAAACAATAGTTTCACAAATAACGGAAGAAGAAAAATACTTGATCAGTTTACCTAACGAATGTAAGTCCACAAAACAAATGTGGAAACAAAGAAAGTACGTATACCCAATAATCTGGATAGCCGACATAAAAACGAATGTAACATCCGAAAAAGATACAAAAATAAATCGAAGCTGCCCTTGACTAAAGAATATGGGTACACATTGACAACAAATGTTGCGTTGAGGAAAGGTACAAAATTGACTTCATCTGGGAGACAGGTAACTCATCCCGACAATACGAATTTCATCGGGCCTTATGAGCGTTGCTGGTGGCACGTATTGGACACAGTCTTGCGATGTTCCTCACACACTGGTACATCACACGTTACACAGTTGCTTTTCATCATTCTTATCAGCTTATAGTTGCAGCCTCTGCAAATACGACGTTCTTTCGGCTGAGAGAGCTGGATTGGAATGCGGCAGGTCTTTTACCTGCTTTGGGAATTGCTGTTGTTTCGGGCACCGTTGAAAGATGTTTGTAACCTCATGACGTTTTCTATTCTCTGCTTCATGTGCCGACGTTGCCCTACAACATTATTTCAGTGAGTCATTCCTACGACAACGCATCTACAGGAGAGAACATGAAATTCAGCCGAGACAGGGCATTCCAGTCTTAGACATTCTCTCACGTTTGGATGGCACCAAATTGTATTAGAAGTTTTGAAAGTCTTCGCGTTTGCTGCCGGATCCTAAAATCAACTTGACTCGATATTTCGGCGATCTGAGGCCAGTATTTTTGGGACGAATAGTTGACTGCTTTGCCTTCTTGTTTTTCCCAACAGACGCTTCCGTCCCAATTTGGGTCACCGTTGCGTTGAGTGTTTCTTCATCCGACTCTGATACAGAGTGGATAGTGCGATCGGAAACGATGTCTTCTTCTACGTTATAGTCTTCGTCAGAATCATCAGATGATGACATGTAAAGATCTGACTCCATTGAATCCATAACTCTCAGTTGTGTCCGGCCCACTCTTCTAATATAGGGTGCCTAGGAAGCTGTTTTCTCAGACAGCTAGACAACAATTCAAGCAAATCATGTTAATGGAGTTTACTACAGTAAATTGGATTGACAATACTTAGCGTTTTTACAACGCAGCAAATGGCGACATGCAAATAATCAATGTCCTTCGGTATTTCCATGCAAGCAAATAATAACTGTTCACAAACCATGGCTCGTCTTCGAGTGCGGCCGCGGCGAGCTGGAGCGGCGCTTACATTTTCTTCGTATAGGGGCCGCTCCTGTCGTGGTGCGGTCCTAGTCAGCGTACTGTTGGCCGACGTCATCTCACAGCCTTCTCTGCTGTTACGTTCCAGGCCAACATGCCGGCGCTTGATGTTACGCCGGAACACTCTCAGTTTTGGGTATTTCGACAGAACCTAAAAAGAAAATGAAAGTTGTGGAATAGGTACCACAAACCACTTGGAACCAAAACGTTCTTTTCAACAAACATCCAATCGGAAACCTACTGCAAACTGGTCGCTCATTATTAAACGTTCGTCGAATCGACAAGTCCCATTTCGTTCGTGAATACTGCACGTTTGTCGTTTCGACGAATCAACATTTACGTCGCGCACCCTGTACCTTCGACGATCACTTCATTTTTTATCACATATCAAAACAAGACTGTACCATTGTAGATTCCACTGAAGATGGCTTGAAGTGAAAGGCGAAACGCGTCTGGGAGAAATAAAATACATTGCAGCAAGAAAACACGGTTTTTATTTACAAAACAAATATTTCTGTGCCTGCTGCGGATAATGGCCACGCAAGCAAACTTGCGTTCATTAATGATAACATTAATCATGGTGCATATCCTGTAAACTGACTCGTTCCACACTATTTCGACGAAAGTATCGTTCAAGTGAGCTACGCAACATGTAACTAACTAGCTAACAATGCAGACAGATTAAAATGTGTGATCCCCACTATTACCCTAATTTTACTTGGGATGTAACAGTGAACACTGGTTTCCAGTTTGGCAACCATGCAGTGAGTCAGTAAGTGGAATACCGACACTGAACATTCCATCATACCAAGAGTTCAAGTTGGCTACATTCGAGCTGAGAGACTGCGTAAGCGACATTGGCTACGATTTATTACCGATAAGTTATTGTTAACCAGGTTAAAAACTGAAAACG
The DNA here is from genome assembly GCF_023898315.1 of Schistocerca nitens. Taxonomy (NCBI): domain Eukaryota; kingdom Metazoa; phylum Arthropoda; class Insecta; order Orthoptera; family Acrididae; genus Schistocerca; species Schistocerca nitens. The sequence goes on along the minus strand of NC_064618.1, from coordinate 349,563,244 downwards.
TACATTTTATTTGTCAGTAGCCTGAAAGATGCTTCTATATCTCTTATTATAACAGCACTGATAGGAACAGATGGAAATACCAAGAAGTAATTCAAGAAATTGTGAGACGCTTCGGTCTGGAACCGCGCGACCACTACGGTCGCAGGTTCGAATCCTGCCTCGGGCATGGGTGTGTGTGATGTCCTTAGGTTAGTTAGGTTTAAGTAGTTCTAAGTTCTAGGGGACTGATGACCTCAGATGTTAAGTCCCATAGTCCTCGGAGCCATTTGAACCAAGAAATTGTATCTTTTCTGTGGGGAAGCTTTTTTTACTGAATGTTTTGAAGACAAATATTCTTTCACGCCTCGTAATGGTTACTATTATTCTCATATCACACACATACATGTTGGAGTGTATGTTTCTGGTTTGAATACATGTAGGAATTATTTCATTGCAAGTATATGGTATTTATTAAAATTGAAGGATTTACTGGATTGGAAGTATTCATTTCAAAATGAATGCTGTGCTACATGTACTAATATAACCATTGTCATTTAGTCTTTCTAATACTTTAAAATGAGGTGAAAAAGTCATAGGATACCCCCATAATATAGTGTCGGATCTCCTTTTGCTGGGCAAAAAATGGTTCAAATGGCTCTGAGCACTATGGGACTTAACATCTATGGTCATCAGTCCCCTAGATCTTAGAACTACTTAAACCTAACTAACCTAAGGACATCACACAACACCCAGCCATCACGAGGCAGAGAAAATCCCTGACCCCGCCGGGAATCGAACCCGGGAACCCGGGCGTGGGAAGCGAGAACGCTACCGCACGACCACGAGATGCGGGCTTTTGCTCGGCATAATGCAGCAACTCCGCGTGACATTCTCTCAAAAAGACGTTGCAATGGCCCTGCTGGAATACTGAACCATCCTGCCTCTGTAGCCGTCCATAACTGCGACAGTGTTGCCATGCAGGATGTTGTGCATGACTTGATCTCTCGATTATGCGTCATAGATACTCGATGGGATTCATGTCTGGCGACCTGGGTAGGCAAATCATTCGCACGAAATGTCCAGAATGTTCTTCAATCCAATCGCGAACAATTGTGACGCAGTGACAGAACATCGTTGTATGGGAACACGAACTCCATGAATGGCTGCAAATGGTCTCCAAACATAAACATATCCAGTCAACGATCGGTTCAGTTGGACCAGAGGACCCAGTCCATTCCATGTAAACAAAGCCCACACCGTTATGGAATCACCACCAACTTGCACAGTGCCTTGTTGACAACCTGGGTCCACGACTTCGTGGAGTCTGCACCACACTCGAACTCTACTATCTGCTCTTGCCAACTGAAATCGGGACTCATCTGACTAGACCACGATTTCCAGTCGTCTAGGGTCGAATCCAAATCTTCACGAGCTCAGGAGAGGCGCTGCAGGCGATGTAGGCAGGTAGAAAAGGCACTTGCGTCGGTTTTCTGCCGCCATAGCCATTATACCAGATTTCGCCACACTGTCATAACGGTCACGTTCGTCGTACGTCCCACATCGATCTCTGCGGCTATGTCACGCAGCGTTGCTTGTCTGTTAGCACTGACAGCTCTACGCAAACGCCGCCGCTCTTGGGCGTCAAGTGAAGGCCTCCGGCCACTGCGTTGTCAGTCGTGAGAGTTAATGCCTGAAATTTTGTTTTCTCAACACATTCTCGACACTGTTGATCTCGGAATATTGAATTCTGTAACGATTTCCGAAATGGAATGTCCCGCGCGTGTAGCTCCGACTGCCATTCCGCGTCGTGCGGCCGTATTCACGTCGTAATCCTTTTCACATGAATCACCTGAGTAGACATTACAGCTCTGCCAATGCACTGCCCTTTCGTAATCTGTGTACGCGATACTGCTGATCTGTATATGTACACATCGCAACCCCATGAATTTTATCACCTCTCTATAGGTCATTATAGTTTATTGTTTTCAAATTCCCTTTATTTGTTGCAATCACTAGTACTGCCCTGCATCTACATCCATACGATGAAAATCACTGATAACCGCTTGCGAGATGCCACTTTCCACTGCACCAAATTCTAAGATTTCTTCTACTGCATTCGAGATCGAATAATTGCTTACATATCTCTTCGTGAAATGTAATTAGTGATATTTTGGCTTTGTACACGCAGGGGCAGGAGTAGTATGTTCTTAGGTCCTGATTAAATACTGGTTCTTGAAAGTTAGTAAGTGAGCTTGCGCACATAGTTGACGTCTGTCATCAAGCATCAGCTAGGTCAGGTTGTTTTTAGTATTTCTGTGACGCTGTCTCGCGAGTCTAACAGACCTGTTAATTCGTACTGTCCTTCTTTGTTTGCGTTCAAAATCCCGCGTTAGTCCGATTTGGTATGGGTCCCGGATATGTGACCAATATTTCAAAATGGCTCTAAGCACTATGGGACTCAACTTCTGAGGTCATTAGTCCCCTAGAACTTATAACTAGTTAAACCTAACTAACCTAAGGACATCACACACATCCATGCCCGAGGCAGGATTCGAACCTGCGACCGTAGCGGTCTCGCGGTTCCAGACTGCAGCGCCTAGAACCGCACGGCCACTTAGGCCGGCGACCAATATTTAATCAAGTATGTAGACTCACTGGATTTTCCCAATATCATACCAGTGATTGTGTGGAAGTTATGGCGCAAATGAAAAGTAATACAACAGCTTTGTAGTAAACTATAGTGCCCTATAGAAGTATAAGTTGATGTCCCAGAGAATTTATGTTTGTAGGAAAGCGCCTTTCTTTTTAGCAGTATTCCTTAGGTGGACACTAGATGACGAGCTTATGTTATGATAAATGATGGAAAATGAACCGGATGAATGGTAACAATCTTTTCTTTTTGTTTCAGGTAAGCCATATCGACGACAAATGTGACATCCTAGATGACATGTCGTTGGTGAGTGGATTTCCTTTTAAATGAATCGGTAAGTGAGGCCCAGAGATACATAGGAAATTGCTATCAGGGCGTACCACAATAATTTGTATAGATTTATTCAAGATTTTGCACAGATTACGTTTTCACCTACATCCGATCTCCGAAGCATTCCAATAGTAACTAAACCATTAAACGATATGATTAGTGAAAAAATAGGTGTTCCCGAAAAAATACATAATGACAATTTATGGACACGGTTGTAACAAAACGTTGTATGGTAACATTAAAAAGGTGTTTAGGATACAGAATAATGCATTGTTGTAAGATTTAAGCCTATTTATAAGGGGACGACGGAGATTAGTTAGATGTCACGTGACGGTATTGGGAAATTCTCGACGGTGAGTGATCACAGAGTTATAATAACGGCCATTTGTGTTGAAACCTATACGTTTAATTTGGGTCGGGAATAAAATTCAATCAATTGAATTGACGATTCAGAATACTAAGAAGTGTATTGTGAGCATATCACGATGAATTCTAATGACTTGTCGTTACTGCACTATGAATGTAGAATAATAGGAAAGGAATATTTATCTAAATGCTATTTCAATAGTATCTAGAAAGTACAAATTGGGGATACGTCAGCTGAGCAAGGTCAGATTCGGCTTAGGATCGCCGGACAGAAAACTTCTATAAGGTGGGATCAAGAAGTTTCCATTCGAAGGCCGTACAGTCCAGAATCGGTATGCCAATCAAGCAAAATAGCACCAGGATGAAGATACCCGTTTGATAGAACACCGTGTCCTGCTGCGTGAAGAAGCCCGGAACTGCCTGCTGCATATCCTCGCCCGACAGGAATAGTCCCACTTTTCTAAGGGGACGAAGGCGTGATAAGCGCATGAGGACTATAGGGTGGGTGCTCGAGTGTCTTTCACTTGGGTTGGCGTTAAGTTCTCGCGGTATGACCTTTGCAATATGAAGATGCGTGTTAGCATGAAGCAGCAGCAACTCTCGGTGAACCATCTCGCAACAGTGGTTTTCGACAGACATGATGCCCCATACACTCTCTTCATTCCCTGATTGATGTCTACGCAGTCCTTCGGCAGTCAAGAAAACTCAAAAGACAGGACCACCACACTAATCCCTTGCCTACATGTCGGTTCTTATAAACCCGCATCCGAGTAGTCATACAGCAGCAAGTTTCTCCCATATCGGCCAAGTTAGTGACAATGGACGAACAGTTGACTAGATACAAAGTATTCAATAAGGTAACACAACGTTATGGGAAAAAAGCCGAAGTTATAGAAGTTGTTGAACGTTGGGTCCACTATGCGATTCATAATGTTGAACTGTGTCGCATATTTTTAAACACATGTTATAACATTTATTGGGAAATTACAGCAATACATCGTTCAGTTTCTTCATGCAGTTCGGGAATAGTGTGAAAGTGAATAAGTAAGGTTCAAATGGCTCTGAACACTATGGGACTTAGCCGGCCGCGGTGGTCTCGCGGTTAAGGCGCTCAGTCCGGAACCGCGCGACTGCTACGGTCGCAGGTTCGAATCCTGCCTCGGGCATGGATGTGTGTGATGTCCTTAGGTTAGTTAGGTTTAAGTAGTTCTAAGTTCTAGGGGACTGATGACCACAGATGTTAAGTCCCTTAGTGCTCAGAGCCATTTGAACCATTTTTGAACCACTATGGGACTTAACTTCTGAGGTCATCAGTCCCCTAGAACTTAGAACTAATTAAACCTAACAAGCTTAAGGACATCACACACATCCATGCCCGAGGCAGGATTCGAACCTGCGACTGTAGCGGTCGCGCGGTTCCAGACTGTAGCGCCTAGAACCGCTCGGCCACTCCGGTCGGCGATGAATAAGTAAGGTACCGAGAGGGCCACAACCCCCAAAAACACTGACTCAAAAAAGTCGCAGGGCTATTGGCTGCCTGGGCCATATCGTCATTCACCTGGAACCACTTGTATCATTTATTCCTCAACCTTGATTTTGATAATAATAATACATCGCTATAATATGACATCCAAGAAACTGCAAATCAGAGTTATACAGGGTGTAACAAAAAGAAGCATCCAATTTTAAAAAATCGTAACTGTTATGTTATTTGAGATATGTGCGTGAACAACGTACTGTTGGAAAGAACAAACTCTTTGAGTTCCCGCTAGGTAGCAGCAGTATGCGCCCACTTCAATTCTATTAAAAAAAGTCTCGGGGCAACAGAAAGCATTTTGTGTTATACGTTTTGCACAGTGCACGTGGCGTGTGTTGCGTCGACGTTTACACAAGAAATCATACAAAATTCAGCTACTGCAAGCTCTTCTAGAAGGTGACAAACGACAACGTGTGGAGTTCTGAGATTTCGTTCTTGGCAAGATTGAGGATGACAGTTTTCTTCACGCTTAGTGTTTAGTAACCAGTCAGCATTCCATTTAAATGGAAAGGTGAACCGTCATAATGTGAGAATATGGGGTAGGAGCAACCACATGAAGTTGTACAACATGAGAGGGACTCTCCGAAATTTAATGTTTGTTGTGCAGTTTCACGGGAAAAGGCATATGGCCCATTTTTCTCATTTGTCTTTGTCGAGAATACTGTTCCAGGAACTACATATCTCGATATGCTTGAAAACTTTCGTTTCACACAGTTGGAGACTGATTCGAACGACTTCATTTACCAGCAGGATGGAGCACCGCCGTACTGGCATCTGGAAGTGCGGTAATTTTTAAATCAAAGGATTAATGAACCATGGGTCGGTCGCACTCGACCAAACGATTCAGCATTACATTACTGGCGTCCAAGGTCACAGGATCTGACTGTGATTATTTCTTGTGGAGGTGTATAAAAGACACTGTTTATGTGCCTCCGTTACCGACAACAATGGATGAACTGAGACAGCGCATAACAGCAGCTGTGGAAGCTATAACTTACGACATTCTCGCTGCAGTGTGGGAACAATTTGAATACCGCATTGACATTTGCCGTGCATCACAAGGGGGGCATATTGAACACCTATGAAAAGGTATGAAAAAAAACGTTTTGAGTTTACCGTCCATCAAAAACAAAATTCATTGTATATGTTTATTAGTTTCAGAAATATGGACGTGCCAAATCGGATAATTCTTTTTGATACACGCTGTATGAGCATTTGAGAAGCATTCCTCTGAAAATTCGAGAACATGCGTCGTGCACACTCTCACAACTCCGACAACGACATAATTTATACGATATATAAAGTGTGCGTTCAACACTGGCAGCAATTCACTTAGCACTACGATTGTGCCGGCCGAAGTGGCCGTGCGGTTCTACGCGCTGCAGTCTGGAACCGCGAGGCCGCTACGGTCGCAGGTTCGAATCCTGCCTCAGGCATGGATGTGTGTGATGTCCTTAGGTTAGTTAGGTTTAACTAGTTCGAAGTTCTAGGGGGCCTGAGAAATTTAGTCCCATAGTGCTCAGAGCCATTTTTGAACTACGATTGTGAACACCTGTCTGCAGACTAAGGCTACACGAGCCTGTAAATGGTGGGGAAATGCTGCTTCTTTCCGTGGTATCTGTCTATAATTGCGAAAGTCAGACTTTGTTGTTTGAGGGCCTTTTTCTTTCTGTCTTATCCTACTCAACGCCCTTCTTGTAATACCCTAGAATTCCTCGTCATTTTCGAGGCCCACAGTTTTCATCCTACTTTACTAATCTCTGAAATTCCGGCTGTGTGGCCAGCTCGTCTGACTGTCATGCAGCGAGCACAGGTTTGATCGCCAGCGGGGTCGGAGATTTTTTCCTCTCGGGGTCTGGGTGTGTGGCCGCGCGGGGTAGCTGCGCGGTTTGAGGCTTCTTGTCACGGTCCGGGCGGCTCCCCCCGTCCGAGGTTCGAGTCCTCCCTCGGGCATGGGTGTGTGTGTGTGTGTTGTCCATAGCGTAAGTTAGTTTAAGTTAGATTAAGTAGTGTGTAAGCTTAGGGACCGATGACCCAGTTTAGTCCCGTAACATCTTACCACAAATTTACAAAATTTTTTTCTGGGTGTTTCGTTGTCCTCATTATCGTTTCATCATCACCGAAGCGCAAATCACCCAACGTGGCGTCAACTGTAAAGACTTGCAATTCGGCGCCTGAACTTCCCCAGGTGGGGACCACCGGCTATCAGTGCCATACGATCGTCTTTACTTTTTTCTTCAAATGTTGGCTGAAAAAAAGGAAGATTAGGTTTAACGTCCCGTCGACATCGAGGTTATTAGATACGGAGCACAAGCTGGGATTGTGTCAAGGACGGGGAACCATCCCGACATTTGCCTGGAGCGATTTAGGGAAATGACGAGAAACCTAAATCTACATAGCCGGACGCGGATTTGATCCGTCGTCCTCCCGAATGCGAGTCCAGTTTACTAACCACTGCGCCACCTCGCTCGGTGAATGCTGGCTGCAGAATTTGCAGCTTGGGATGTATATACAGGGTGGAGAAAAATTGTATCACGAAATTTTAACCCTGGATAGCTGATGCCAGTAGGAACCAAAATTACTAGCGTTGTGTTGGTCGACAACGCACAATTTTTAAACTACGGAAACTTAGCGCCACGCGCTCCGATTGGACGCGGGATTGCCGTGTTGCCAGATGCTCTGGACAACGCATGACCGCGAAAGCTTTGCCTGCCAGAGATCGCGATGTATCCAAGGCGGCCCACACGCTCGGTGGTAGCGCACCAGCCTTCGACTCTGAGGGCCTGGGGGCGAATTCGCCAGGGTCCCGACACATCCATTGTAGTTTCATGAGCCGGCCGAAGTGGCCGCGCGGTTCTGGCGCTGCAGTCTGGAACCGCGAGACCGCTACGGTCGCAGGTTCGAATCCTGCCTCGGGCATGGATGTGTGTGATGTCCTTAGGTTGGTTAGGTTTAACTAGTTCTAAGTTCTAGGGGACTAATGACCTCAGCAGTTGAGTCCCATAGTGCTCAGAGCCATTTGAACCATTTTTGTAGTTTCATGATAAGACGTACCGGGAACAAATCCGTCAACAGCTGTTAGTTTGCGTACAGAAAGTCTTTTACAAATTGTGTCGGCCCTGAAAAGTGCACTTTTTGTAGCTAAGACATTGTTTACTTAAAGCAGGTGCTTGAACTGACGACCCTCTGACGCGATACAAGCTTGGTAACGTCGAACGGCGTCTTGCCAAACTCTTTCAAAGATTCCTGGCATTGTCCTGATGTGACTGGCGGCATGTTGAATGCGATCCATTAATTCCTCTTCGTGGTTCGCGTCCGGGTGGATGAACTAGAACCTTGAAGAATCCCCACAGGAAAAAGTCCGGTATCGTGACGTTTGGTGATCGCAGGGGCCATGTCCTATAAGCACCTTTGCCAATTACCCGGCCGTCGAAGAGTTCATTTAAATATCTGCGCACAGCACGACTGTTATGTGCGGGGGTCCCATCTTGCTGCAACCACTTGCGTAGCCGTATGTCCATGGGAACATCTTCCAGCAGGCCTGGTAGAGTTTCTTGCAAAAAGTGAAGGTAATTTGCACCGGTAAGTAGAGGAAGTAGGCGGACCGGCCCAATCAGACGGTCACTCACAATGCCTGCCAAATGTTGAGCGAAAATCGTTCCTGGTGTGGACGTACGTGACGGATTTCCCCTTGCCCAGTAATGAACATTTCGAGTGTTGTAAAGGCCATCCAGATGGAAGGTACACTCGTCGGTAAACAACACAATAGCGGGGAAGTCGGTATCTCGTGTAACATGTCCAAGAAACCACCGACAAAACCCTAGCTTATGTGCAAAGTCCGCCACAGGATTTAGGTCTTGGACAGGGTGGAAACTAAATGGATGCTGGTCGTCATCCCTCAAAACCTCCCAGACTAACCAAATGCAGCAGCCCGTCGTGTTGGAGGTCTTCCAGCATCAACATAATATTCCGCTAACAAGCCTGTTTCACCAAGTTGCCTGTGAAATGCTGTAAACGTTTGCGGGTGTGGGTGGCTTCTTGCTGGGTACCGTTCCTCATACTACCGTCGAGCTTCATGCGCATTACCGTCGTCTAGTCCATAAACAAAACCCATATTTCGTTGTTCTTCAAACCAATACTGTGTCGCCATCGCAGGTGACGTGTGTGTGCACCGCAGCGAAGCTTACGTGTGAGGTGGAGACAACCAGCAAGACCTATTCGATACTTGTGCGCATCGCGATGGGGCAGTGACGTGGCGAGGGACGTTTGTACGTGTGAACCGACAACCATAGCGCTGACAAAAATAAAAACACTTACAGCCGTCCTTGTGATTTTATTTTATTTTGTCGCTACCAGTTTCAACGCTTCATTGCGTCATTTTCAGGCTCTTTTTGACGCGGTACGGGTTGACATGATCCCCATGCATAACCCATCAGAACCATAGCGCTGCGCGTCAACCGACGAACGGCAACAGGGCAACCTCATGGCCAATCGGAGCGCGTGGCGCCGAGCTTCCGTTCTCGACCTACACAGTGGTAATTTTGGTTCCTACTGGCATCAGCTAACCAGGGTTAAAATTTTGACATACGGATCCACACCTGAGTGTCCTTACTTAAATTGTGTGCTTGAAAGTGTAATTTGAACAAAAACAGCTGAAATTGTCTTCGAGTATAATGTAGTAGTTCACGTGGGATTCAGTAAATATTAAACTGGAAGCACCGACATAATGAAAGCAGTCTTCCCTCCCTCGTGTGAAGCAGAAACGGCGGCACAACACGTTTCCGTGCTCGGCCGCGCGAAGGTGCCTAGGCGTTGTCCAGAGCGCCTTGGCATGTAGCCAGCTGACACACACTACTCCCTTCCCCGCCTATCCGGACACATAAAAAGCACGTCTCAGCGCCACTGCTGCCCGACTATCTCTGCTGGCGGCGGTCAAGGCGCTTCGCTTCCACGCAAGAAGAAAACAAACAGAAATTGTACTCCCATATTCGTCAGCGACACGTGGGTCACTGGTCGTGATTAGCCGTTGCCTTCTAAACTCCGAATGATTCGGCACGTGTGTATCGCAGCTCGCGAGTATGCTGAGGAGTAGAGGAAACTCATGTGAGGGTTGGTTTCACGTAAGACCGTTCAAACAACAAGGTTATCGACGCCTGCCAAGAATTTATATGAAACAATTGTCCAGTAGAATGGGAGGCGGAAAAGCGTGATCCTGCCCGCCTATAGATACAACGAGAGCTGTTGGATATCGTACTTTACTGAGTAACGAATATATTGCGAGGCTCGAAGTACCATTTCGTTATTGCCTGAAACGTTTCGTTACTCACACGTTTAATTTCCTGCACGCTTTCCGGGCCCGCCTCGGACCAAGTCGCTAATTTTTACATTCCACCACTTTCTTACCCTCAGCGGTCTCGGAGTGACGGAGCAGTTTCGTTACTGTCATTTTCAGGTTACTGACGCGGGTTTTACATCGGTATTAGAGCTGCTTCTTTTCGGTAACTGCCTTCCTGATATTATCTGATTTAGTGAGCAGTTTTCTGAATGACAAATATTGTTGTTCTTACTGTTGTGGTCTTCATTCCGAAGACTGGTTTGATGCAGCTCTCCGTGCTACTCTACCCTGGGCGAGCCTCTTCATCTCCAAATAACTACTGCAAACTACATCTTTCTGAGTCTGCTTACTGTATTTATCTCTTGGGCTCCCTCTACGGTTTTACCTTCCACACTTCCCTCCAGCTGGCCGGTATGGCAGAGCGGTTCTAGGCGCTTCAGTCTGGAAACGCGCGACCGCTACGGTCGCAGGTTCGAGTCCTGCCTCGGGCATGGATGTGTGTGATGTCCTTAGGTTAGTTAGATTTAAGTAGTTCTAAGTTCTATGGGACTGATGACCTCAGATGTTAAGTCCCATAGTGCTCAGAGCCATTTGAACCATTTTTGAACTTCCCTCCAGTACTAAACTGGTGATCCCGTGATGTCTCAGATTATGTCCTATCAACTGAACCCCTCAAGCTGTGACTCAAATTTCTTGCATCCCCAATTCTATTCAGTACTTCCTAATTAGTTACATGATCGACCCATCTAATGTTCAATATTCTTCTGTAGCACCAGGTTTCGAAAGTTTCTATTCTCTTTTTATCTAAACTGTTTATGTCCATGTTTCACTTCCATACATGGCTACGCTCAAGACAAATAAATTCAGAAAAGACTTCCTAATACTTAAATCTATATTCGATGTTAACAAGTTTATCTTCTAAAGAAATGCTTTTCTTGCCAATGCAAGTCTACATTTTATATCCTCTCTACTTCGGCCATCATCAGTTATTTTGCTCGCAAATAGTAAAACTCATCTACTATTCTAAGTGCCTCGTTTCCTAATCTAATTCCCTCAGCATCACCTGATTTAATTCGACTACATTCCATTATCCTTGTTTTATTTTTGCTGATGTTTATATGATATCCTCCTTTCAAAACAATCTCCATTCCGTTCAACTGCTCTTTCAAGTCCTTTGCTGACTCTGACAGAATTACAATATTATCGGTTAACCTCAAAGTTTTTATTTCTCTTCCTTGATCTTTCATTTCTACTCTAAATTTTTCTTTGGTTTCTTTTACCGCTTGCTCAATGTACAGATAGGGAATAGGCTACAACCCTGCCTCCCTTTCATGATCCTCGACTCTTAAAACTGTCGTCTGGTTTCTGTACCAATTGCAAAGAGCCTTTCACTCTCTGTATTTTACCCCTTCTAGCTTTAGAATTTCAAAGAGAATATTCTAGTCAACATTGTCAAAATCTAAGTCAACGAATGCTATAGACGTTTGTTTACCTAAGATAAGTCGGAGGATCAATACTGCCTCGCGTTTTCCTACATTTCTCCGGAATCCAAACTGATCTTCCCCGAGGTCGGCTTCTACCAGTTTTTCCATTCTTAAATGGCGAATATAACACTGATAATTGAAGTTGCGATTTTTGCACATTTATTGACATCATAACACAGCGTTAATCAGCTTGTATTCAGTAATTTCGACATCACAAGTCAGCATATCACGTAACTACGACTGTTTTGACAGAGTGGCCACACATTAAGTACACACTTTCATAATAATGCTGTGAACTGCACGTAACATGAGGTTTGCTTTGGTTACAGAGTCGCTGCACATAACAACTGTTCAGTTTGTCTTATTGACTGAACATGGTAAATGCATTCGATGACTGATAGCGATACTCCGTCTTCAGGCCACGAGTGGCCTACCGGGACCATCCGACAGCCGTTTCATCCTCAGTAGAGGATGCGGATAGGAGGGGCGTGGGGTCAGCACACCGCTCTCCCGGTCGTTATGGTGGTATTCTTGACCGAAGCCGCTACTATTCGGTCGAGTAGCTCCTCAATTGGCGTCATGAGGCTGCGTGCACCCCGAAAAAATGGCAACAGCGCATGGCAGCCTGGATGGTCACCCATCCAAGTGCCGACCACACCCGACAGCACTTCGGTGATCTCACGGCAACCGGGGTATCCACTGCGGCAAGGCCGTTGCCGACTGATAGCGATACAGAGATATTTATCATTTGATAATAAGGCGATAGCTGACTTTAATACGGATTACATATATATGCGAACTCACGCCTTATTCACAAGGAAGTTTACATTTCAACAACTAACCATGGTATGAATTTCATACATGATGCTGGAGAAATGCTGAATCATTGTCCTCCATACCTACTTATAGACGCACGTAGTATTAAAATTCGCAATTGGTATTATATTTCAGTTATTAATCAGGGGACATAAAAATATAAAAAGCCAAAGAACAAGTCTGATTAACTGAGACCTCTACTCTAAAAAAGGGAAAAGGTACGGTGCTATTATATCGACATGATTTCTACTTCCACGGGGATTCGCATAGGCCGCCTTAAATTCTCCAAATAGAATAATTAACAATTTAACAAGTGCCACCAGCGGAAGTAATCATTTTGTAATCAGAAAAACCCGAGCTAAGACACTATTGACTAATTTTGGAAACTATCATTATGCAAGATTCGAACACTTTGGAACACGAACGTTTTGAATATGAATAACTTTTCACATAGGAAATTTATGGAAAAGGTATAATGTTTGACGAGAGGAGAACAAGACCTTTTAGCGAACTACCTCTGTTTATAAACAAACAACTCACTGGATATTTCATTTCCAAGCATTTTCTACGAATCTCACACTATGGATATTCCTTTATGAAAAATTTCCATGGGAACCAACTACAATATTATATTTAGAGAAAATATATAGTGAATAATTAAATCTGATAAAATAGGGCATGAATAAGAAACTATGTACTGCCTCACATGTGCCCTTCACAAAACAAGCTGAAATGAAGGGGACAAAAATCTTCATTCAGGAGTGGTATAAGAATAAGTATAATATTTCCACCTTGGTCTGTTACAGCGTGTCTCCTACCCCGCAGGCAATTCGTGCTGGCTCGATAGCTTTCGTATCCCTGCAGTTACTTATTTTCGCTGGGCCAAGTCGGTAGTGGCACGAAGAACAGAAAATTCACCACGTTTCTTGCGCTTTTTTACCCACATGCAGTTTCCGTTCGACTGAAGATGGCGGTATTCGAAATCCTCCTGATCCTTCATTTCACATTCTACGGTTTCCGTCCTGCCACTTCAGGGGCCGATCGCCGAAGGCAGAATTTCCGTGTCTGCTTGTAGCGGCCTACGTGATGCAGTGTCCCGGCGATTCAGTTTGAATTTATTTTCATGTAAGCAAGAGTTCAATTCTCGCACTTTCAGCTGTTCTAATTAGTGCCAAGATAGCTGTGGTGCCTATTTATTAGCATTCACGTGAGAAAAATCTTTTCAGGAGAAAGAACACCCACACAAATGGTGCAATTAAGAGTACGGTTATGACTACAATTTTCTGGCATAGCAAAACCTATATATGTAGTGGTTACATCAGTAATGATATCCAATAAGTAATTAACGAGTAATGAATCTCTTTTAACAGGTATCTGTCTCGACACTACCGAATACATGCAGTACAGACCTAGGCGTAGGAAATAGAAGTACAAAAAACAGCAGTAATATGGTATACGACTTTGAACCGATATTTTTTCGTTTTCGGTCTCTACCAACGTTACTTAGCCCAGGACGCAGAAGAGATAGCCGTTGGCGTGTACGGTGCGAAACGTCTGAAAGCATACACACTGTAAAAATAGTGAGGAGAGTACACGCCGGAGGAGGGATCCTTATGCTCTGGGGAATGTCTTCGTCATTCTGGAAGGCACAGTACATCAACACATGTTTCCACCTATCTTTGAGAACCACGTCCACCCCTGCACGCAGTTAGTTTTTATTCAGTACAGTGGTATCTACCAGCAGAATAATGCAACGTGTCCCGCACATAGCAATGTACGTGCGTGGTTCGAAGAGCACCAGGATGAGGTTGCCGTACTACCCCGGCGCTAAACTCCCCGGATTTAAACCCAATCGAGAATCGGTGGGACCACCTGGATCGGGATGTTGGCGCTGTCAAGCCATAACCGAGGAACCTAGCGCAGCTGTCCATGGCACTATACTCGGCATGCCTCGACATGTCTGTCGGTACCTCCCAGAACCTCACTGACACTTCCTGCATGTCTCGCAGCTGTCTGCGCTGAAAAAGGTGGTTATTCAGGCTTTTGGTAGGTTTTTACATGAATGTGACTGGACAGTTTATACAGGGTGGTCCATCGATCGTGACCGGACCAAATATCTCATAAAATAAGCGTCAAACGAAAAAACCACAAAGAACGAAACTTGTCTAGCTTCAAGGGGGAAACCAGATGGCGTTATGGCTGGCCCGCTAGATGGCGCTGCCATAGGTCAAACGGATACCAACTGCGTTTTTTTTAAAATAGGAACCCCCATATTTTATTACATATACGTGTAGTACGTAAAGAAATATGAATGTTTTAGTTGGACCACTTTTTTCGCTTTGTGATAGATGGTGCTGTAATAGTCACAAACATATGGCTCACAATTTTAGACGAACAGTTGGTAAAAGGTAGGTTTTTTAAATTAAAATACAGAACGTAGGTATGTTTGAATATTTTGTTTCGGTCGTTCCAATGTGATACATGTAACTTTGTGAACTTATCATTTCTGAGAACACATGCTGTTACACCGTGATTTCCTGTAAATACCACATTAATTGAATAAATGCTCAAAATGATGTCCGTCAACCTCAATGCATTTGGCAATACGTGTAACGACATTCCTCTCAACAGCGAGTATTTCGCCTTCCGTAAAGTTCGCACATGCATTGACAATGCGCTGAAACATGTTGTCAGGCGTTGTCTGTGGATCACGATAGCAAATATCCTTCGACTTCCCCACAGAAAGAAATCTGGGGATGTCAGATCCGGTGAACGTGCGGGCCATGCTAGGGTGCTTCGACGACCAATCCACCTGTCATGAAATATGCTATTCAATACCGCTTCAACCGCACGCGAGCTATATGCCGGACATCCATCATGTTGGAAGTACATCGCCATTCTGTCATGCAGTGAAACATCTTGTAGTAACATCGGTAGAACATTACGTAGGAAATCAGCATACATTGCACCATTTAGATTGCCATCGATAAAATGAGGACCAATTATCCTTCCCCCTATAATGCCGCACCATACATTAACCCGCCAAAGTCGCTGAAGTTCCACTTGTCGCAGCCATCGTGGATTTTCCGTTGCCCAATAGTGCATATTATACAGGTTTACGTTACCGATGTTGGTGAATGACGCTTCGTCGCTAAATAGAACGCGTGCAAAAAATCTGTCATCGTCCCGTAATTTCTCTTGTGCCCAGTGGCAGAACTGTACACGACGTTCAAAGTCGTCGCCATGCAATTCCTGGTGCATAGAAATATGGTACTGGTGCAATCGATGTTGATGTAGCAGCGTTCTCAACACAGACGTTTTTGAGATTCCCGATCCTCGCGCAATTCGTATGCTACTGATGTGCGGATTAGCCGCGACAGCAGCTAAAACACCTACTTGGGCATCGTCATTTGTTGCAGGTCGTGGTTGACGTTTCACATGTGGCTGAACACTTCCTGTTTCCTTAAATAACGTAACTATCCAGCGAACGGTTCGGACATTTGGATGATGTCGTCCAGGATACCGACCAGCATACATAGCACCCGTCTGTTGGACATTTTCATCACAATAGCCATGCATCAACACGATATCGGCCTTTTCCGTAATTGATAAACGGTCCATTTTAACACGGGTAACGTATCACGAAGCAAATACTGTCCGCACTGGCGGAATGTTACGTGATACCACGTACTTATGCCTTTGTGACTATTACAGCGTCATCTACCACAAAGCGATAAAAGTGGTCCAACTAAAACAGTCATATGTCGTTAGGTACTACACGAATAAGTAATAAAAAATGGGGGTTCCTATTTAAAAATACACAGTTGATATCCGTTTGAGCTATGGAAGCGCCATCTAGCGGGCCAATTATAGCGCCATCTGCTTTACCCCTTCAAGACAGAAGAGTTTCGTTCTTTGTAGTTTTTTCGTTTGGTACTTATTTCATAAGATATTTGGCCCGGTCACTCTCAATGGACCACGCCCGGTAGGTGAAAGTATCACAGTACTGGCTACTTTTTCAACACCACAACGCAGAATTGAAGCAAGGAAATCGGCTGTGCCCTTCTCATATGAAACATCCAGGCATTTGCGTTAAGCGATTGGGGAGAATACACTCAGATCGGCCGGACGAAGATTTCAGTATTGCTCCTTCGAGAACAGATTACATTTTGTTCTTAACCACCTCGCTCGGTTTGCTAATTAATCAAATTGCGAAGAAGATTTTACAAAAGTATAGTGGTACATTGTTACAAAGAATTTTAAACTAATGTTTCTCACTCAAAGACACATAGGCATATTTGCAAAATTTCAGGTGACTAACCTGTGCTTCAGGAAACTAATACGGTTTACGACTTTTCGATGATAGATGTAACATTGTTCGGTAATACTATTCGATGTGAAATAGTATGTCGAACAGTTCTACGAACGTAATTATGAACAACAATGTATAATGGCTCTGAGCACTATGGGACTCAACTGCTGAGGTCATAAGTCCCCTAGAACTTAGAACTACTTAAACCTAACTAACCTAAGGACAGCACACAACACCCAGCCATCACGAGGCAGAGAAAATCCCTGACCCCGCCGGGAATCGAACCCGGGAACCCGGGCGTGGGAAGCGAGAACGCTACCGCACGACCACGAGATGCGGCAACAATGTATATATAACATGTATACATAACAAGGTAATGGTTTATGGCTCTGAGCACTATGGGACTTAACAGCGATGGTCATCAGTCCCCTAGAACTTAGAACTACTTAAACCTAACTAACCTAAGGACAGCACACAACACCCAGCCATCACGAGGCAGAGAAAATCTCTGACCCCGCCGGGAATCGAACCCGGGAACCCGGGCGTGGGGGTAATGGTTTAAATTCCTGTCTGTAAGGAGGAATGGAAACACTGGGAAATGGCTCTAAGCACTATGGGACTTAACATCTGAGGTCATCAGTCCCCTAGACTTAGAACTACTTGTCCTTAGGATACTTTAGGTTAAGTAGTGTGTAAGCTTAGGGACTGATGACCTTAGCAGTTAGGTCCCATAAGATGTCACACACATTTGAACATTTAGAACTACTTAAACCTAAGGACAACACACACATCCATGCCCGAGGCAGGATTAGAACCTGCGACCGTAGCAGCAGTGCGGTTCCGGACTGAAACGCCTAGAAGCACTCGGCCACAGCGGCCGGAAAACACTGGGAAAGTCCAAATACAATAAGTATTGTCGTTTTGTCCTACCTCACATAGAAGATTATATTTCTGGCTACAGGCCTTGCCCAAAAGTTCCTCCCTTACAGATTTTCTGATGGTTTAACTGCAGCAAATGCTCAAATGTGTGCGAATTCCTAAGAGATCAAACTACGATGGTCATCGATCCCTAGACTTACACACTAATCAAACTAACTTAAACCTACGCTAAGAACAACAAACACACACACACACACACACACACATGCCCGAGGGAGGACTCGAACCTCCGGCGGGAGGGCGGCGCATTCCGTGACAGGGCGTCTGAAACCGCGCGGCGTTAACTGCACCATGCTCCTTTTCATGCACCACCCGGAATGCTCTGTTCAGGTATGCTTTGAATAATGCATGAAGCTCTGATTAAGCATGCATGTGTCAGCGAGTAGCCAATGTTCAGTGCGTATATCGGCAGGAAGCGAGAACAGTCCAGTCGGTACAAGATATTGTGAAATACCGACACATACAGCTTACATTTGTTGTTGAAACTGCACCCGAAAATGTTTCCGCTTTGCTATAATAATGCGCCATTGCTTACTAACAAACTGGAATCTTTACTCCGTGTCAACTGTATGGCGCTGTTTATAAATAATGTGCAAACGGAGAAATGTAACTGTACTTTGTTTTGCGGTAGCTTTCCATGCCTGTTCCAATCATATTGGTGGAATAACATTCATGCTCAGTGTATGCACGGCTATGGCTGTAGATTTGGTGTCCAGGTTCTGATAAACTAAATGTACAGCCACTTCTAGTATTAAATGCCAGTCGTCTCTCATCAGTGCCTAGAGGTGTAAAAACGCGCGACATTCCGTCCGCGGCGTTCTCTCTCATTACAGCAAAGTAAGTTAACGTCTGATTCTTGTACTTCACCCTAATCCTTACGTTCAATGCCGCACTCTTCCGGAATAATACAAACGAAAGAATGTGCATCTCAAACACTCAATCACAGAATGCAAATACAAATGCAGAATACTAGCTTAGAAATGAAGTGGGATAATCCTACCACAGTATTCAAATACGTTCCACGTAGGTCCATGAAAAAGGTTCACAACGATGGGATTCGTACTAATCATTAGGAATCAATCAATAGCAACAAAAATTACGGAGACTATCAGAAGTGTTGCAATTTTACTATATGGCTATGAAACGCATCAATAATCCGGCATTTCGTATATTCACGAACGATATGTGGACTGATGTACTAATCTTACAAGAGAATGA
The DNA here is from genome assembly GCF_023898315.1 of Schistocerca nitens. Lineage (NCBI taxonomy): Eukaryota > Metazoa > Arthropoda > Insecta > Orthoptera > Acrididae > Schistocerca > Schistocerca nitens. The sequence goes on along the minus strand of NC_064618.1, from coordinate 349,544,278 downwards.
TTTCCCAGACGTTTCTAGATCAGAGGCCAGGTTTGTTTTGGTTAATTTGTAAATGTCAAACTACTTTCATATTCTGTCTATAGACTGTCATGTAAAACGTCTGGAGTAATCTGGAATCTGCTGCGGAGCAATTAAAAATTGACACGTAATTGAGCGTTTTACGAGCAACAGGATGGAATAAAAGGTATTATAACCAGCGTGGTGATGGATATATGAAACATTTGATGTTAATAACAAATGGTTCAAATGGCTCTGAGCACTATGGGACTCAACTGCTGTGGTCATAAGTCCCCTAGAACTTAGAACTACTTAAACCTAACTAACCTAAGGACATCACACACATCCATGCCCGAGGCAGGATTCGAACCTGCGACCGTAGCAGTCGTGCGGTTCCAGACTGTAGCGCCTTTAACCGCTCGGCCACTCTGGCCGGCTGTTAATAACATAAGACTTTGCGCATTAAGTCCGAGAGTGTGTGTGTGTGTGTGTGGGGGGGGGGGGGGGAATGTTCATCAGTCTTCTGACTGGTTTGATGCGGCTGCCGTGACTTTCTCTGCTATGCCAAGCTCCCCATCTCAGAGTAGCACTTGAAATCTACGTCCACATTTATTTGTTGGGTGCATTACAGTCTCTGACTCCTCCTCAACTGTTTTCGCCCTCTAATGTAGGTAAATTATTCCCCGTTGTCTTAGCACACGTTTTATGGCCCTGACCCTCCTTCTTATCAGTGTTTTCCAATGTTTTTCCCTTGTGTTCATTTCTCATCTCTGCAATCTCCTTCTGTAGCCCCTCATTTCAAACGCTTGGATTCTCTTCTTTTACAGCTTTCCCATACAATGAAACTTCCTGGCAGATTAAAACTGTGTGCCGGAGCGAGACTCGAACTTGGGACCTTTCGCGGGCAAGTGCTCTGCCACTGAGCTACCCAAGCACGACTCACAACTCCTCCTCACAGCTTCAATTCTGCCAGTACCTCGTCCTCCTACCTTCCAAATTTCCCAGAAGCAAAGGTCCCGAGTTGAAGTCTCGGTCCGGCACAGTTTTACCTGCCAGGAAGTTATCAGCGCACGCTCCGCTGCAGAATGAAAACATCATTCTGGGAGCATCCCCCAGGCTGTGGCTAAGCCATGAATCCACAATATCCTTCCTTCCAGGAGTGCTATTCCTGCAAGATTCGCAGAAGAGCTTCTGTGAAGTTTGGAAGGTAGGAGGTACTGGCAAAATTGAAGCTATGAGAACGTCTCGTGAGTCATGCTTGGGTAGCTTTGTCGGTAGAGCACTTGCCCACGAAAGGCAAAGATCCAGAGTTCGAGTCTCGGTCTGGCACACAGTTTTATCTGCCAGGTAGTTTCATATTAGCGCATACTCCGCTGCAGAGTGAAAATCTCATTCTGGAAACATCCCCTAGGCTGTGGCTGAGCCATGTATCCGCAAACTCCTTCCTTCCAGGAGTGCTAGTTCTGCAAGATTCGCAGAAGAGCTTCTGTGAAGTTTGGAAGGTAGGAGGTACTGGTAAAATTGAAGCTGTGAGGACGTCTTGTGAGTCATGCTTGGGTAGCTCTGTCGGTAGAGCACTTACCCACGAAAGGCAAAGATCCAGAGTTCGAGTCTCGGTCTGGCACACAGTTTTAATCTGCCTGTAAGTTTCATATTAGCGCACACTCCGCTACAGAGTGAAAATCCCATGCTGGAAACATCCCCCAGGCTGTGGCTAAGCCATGTATTCGCAATATCCTTCCTTCCAGGAGCACTAGTTATGCAAGGTTCGCAGGAGAGCTTCTTTGAAGTTTGGAACTGGCAGAATTGAAGCTGTGAGTATTGGTCGCGAGTCGTGCTTGGGTAGCTCAGTCGGTAGAGCACTTGCCCGCGAAAGGCAAAGGTACTGAGTTCGAGTCTCGGCCCAGCACACAGTTTTAATCTGCCCGGAAGTTTCATATCAGCGCACATTCCACTGCAGAGTGAAAAATCTCATTCTGGTCTTCTGTAAAATACTGGTCTTCAGAAGTACATTGTCAGAAATGTCTTCCTCGGATGAATGCCTATGTTTGACACCAGTACACTTCTTTTGGCCAGGAATGCCCTCTTTGCCAGTCCTAGTCTCCTTTTTACATCCTCCTTTATTCGGCCGCTGTACGTTATTTTGCTTGCAAGGTAACATAATTCCTTCAGTTCGTCTACTTTGTGGTCCCCAGTTAAGCTTCTCAATAATCCCATTTCTACTACACCGTTACCGCGCCTGAACGGACTGGATATGCAGTAATGATCCTAGTGCTTTGTTACCAACAGGTTTCACAACTATCGGAGCTCATCATAGGGTGACTTGTGACCGTGCGGCATGCATAGCAAGGAGCTGCGCTGGTTTGCAACGGCTATAGCGTCAGCTCATCGCGTAAACATCTCGAGTGCCTCTTCCGACGACGTTTCCACCCGTCCAAGGTCATGGCGCGGAGTGAATACTATTACTACAGACTTCGCTTTTATCTGAAGTGGCGTTAAGTTTTCTTTGCACCGAGCCACGAAAATCACAACAATCAAACGCCCACCAGGAACGAGAAACACTCAGCGTCTTGAATGTTTCAGTAGAAGTAATGATTACCAAGAAGGAGCTCCGCAGTCAATACATACGTCCATGAAGATAAATAAGTCTGCATTTCAACTCACGACGCGCAGGGTACATCTAGACCTACATGTGCCTTCCGCAAGCCGTCGTACGTTGTGTGGCGACAGGATATAGTGTTGTAGCCTCATTTCTCTCATTCTCGTATTCCATGGTGTGGTATGTGGAGCGAATGACAGTTGGTATCCCGCCAGATGGGCCCGAATTTTTAGCGTCGCGGTCATTACGCGAGTTGTATGTTGGAGAAAGGAATAGGTTTCCTGACTAATTTTGGAACTTGTAATTTTTGCGACTAATGCTCTCCATGATGCGCGTCGCCCCCCTTGTAACAATGCGAGGATAATGGGTCATTGCGTTCGTGACGTCTCTCAAAAATAAATAAATAAACAGATTGGTAGATGTGTAGACATTTTTAAATATACAGGAAGCTCAGAAACACTCTGAAAGGCTTGTAAGGAAGTTGAAAGGTAGGATGCTGTGATGTCCCCTCTCCGCCGTGTGCTGGTGTCGACGCCGTGGTGCTGTTACTGCTACGGAGTCGAGACGCGATGCGCGATGATGGATGCCTCCGTCGGTTAACGAGAGACAAGATCTGAAAATGCTCTTAAGAAATCATTCCTCGCGTAGTGATTAAAGCTTGATTGCGAGTCCGCACAATTTCCTTGTTAATGCGAACTGCGCACTCTGATTGTCTCTTATGGTTTGAAGTTGAATTATTATGTGCCCGGTTAACACTTTAGTGCAGTAATTGATGAATCTTCCCTCGTGCGCATCGTCCACATCACCAAAAGCGAGAAAAAAGTTCAATTGCAGATCGTATTGGTCGTTGTTTGTTCGCTCTATATGACGCGAGATCCACAGATACTCTTTAACAATGTCTTAATTATATTGCGTCGTAATATTATGTATGTACAAACCTTCCCTGTCACAACTAACAGTCCACGAATTTAATTCCAAGTTAAATAGTCACTGTTCATTAACTTTTGATGAGCAATTACCAAATATTCATAGAATGATGGAGGCGACAGGTTGAATTTCCGCTTTTGATGAACAATTTTATTGTCCCTTTTCGCTAAATACTTTATAAACATCACGCCACACGCACACACGGTTAATTAGCACTGGCAGTTCTGTTAGTTTCAAGTATCGTGACAATTACGACAGCTTTAACCCCCGGCGTAATTGTATCTTCTTCATGTATTCGTGTCAATGTCTCCTACTCGAGACTGTACGTGTATTATAGTATTTTGAAACTTTGTCCATTCCTTTCTATAAGTTCACTTACATGAATGTTGAGTCCAATGTTGCCCACTTCCGTTAACAAAGTCCAACAACTCGGTATACACAGTCAGCATACTATCTCGGTTCAAGTCTCTAGTCTGAATATCAGTTCACAAAATCCGTGCGTTTACGCCACGCAACAACCACTCTTGAAAGTAAAACAATCTCGTCGCGCTCCGTACGCTCAACTATGGCAAGACCTGCTCTCGTATGACTTCATAGCACGATAACTAGCAAGCGACTTACTTTTTCCGTGAAAGAATATTGTAGACACATTGAATTTCTTCGTTGCGTTTACAACTCTCTTCCACATAAAAGTTATCTCTGACCGACATTTCTTTGGACTTAATTTTCATGGTATTAATTTGGAATTATTACTTAGATGTTTGGCAAATAACTAAAGATGACCTTTCCTTCTTCTTCCTTTCTACTAAAACACACTCTGTAATGCTTAATGTTGGTGTTTATCAAGACTTTCTGGTGTTATATCATCGGCAAAGTTGTCGTATCTGTCAGGATAACTTTTCCCTACTTAACATCATGATGGTCTTTCCTAATTGGGTTTTGGGGTTCATTAGGGTGTTACAATGTGCTGAGAAATAACTGTGAAGAAAATAATTCGATACGTCACGCCGTTTCCCAGTTATCAGGCCGTCGCGCGAGCAAATTCGAGCGGTCTGCCAGATACAATTAGTGGCAATTGTTCTCATGGTTCAAATGCCTCTGAGCTCTATGGGACTTAACATCTGAGGTCATCAGTCCCCTAGAACTTAGAACTATTTAAACCTAACTAACCTAAGGACATCACACACATCCACGCCCGAGGCAGGATTCGAATCTGCGACCGTAGCAGTCGCGCGGTAGTTGTTCTCATGGTTTAGATGGTAGTCCACGATACTGCTCAGACTTTTATTCGGGTTCGATTCTTACTACAGTTCACGTCCAGTTTTTGTATTGCTCTCTTGTTCGGTTTTAGGAAACCATACGAAGAACACGTTCAGCGACATTGTCTGTGGAGCCGGTACAAACTATCGAATTTTTTTTCTGCCGTGCAACACCCTTGCTAGCTATTCAGGATGTTCAGACTCTATACAAATTTCGTAATCCACAACTAACTGTCGGAAAATAAAGTAGTGTGAAAGCTAAGTGTCTCGAATGGCAAGAAATTCTAAAAATTACAAGCTAAAAATTATACAGGTTACTTTTCAGCTGCGTGCATCGTGGCCGGCTCACTTGGATGGGCTTGAAGCTGACTGGTAGCATTCCAGTCAAGTGAATGTGCCCATGGCTAATCATACCTACTGTCAATAACCAATCCGATTCGCTTCTTGAGTGCACGGGGAGAACTGGCAAACCACAGGATATATATATATAAATATAAATCAGAATGACTGACTTGCTGAATGCTGGCAGAAACAACTGAAACAAACAACGTCCCCCTCGTTTAGTTTACACTCTTGAACCGCCTCAGCAAGGAGGAGACCTGTATTCACAGTTGTAGCCCTTGTTGAAATATTGATAGTGGAGAGTGAACACTTCGATTTTATATTGTTTAAAATATGATGCTGTCAAAGTTGAGAGTGTTTGTTACTATTATCCCTTTAGCCAATAAAATAGTTGACTCGTCATGCAACACCGTTCGGCAGCTGCTGAGGACATGCTGAAACACGGCCCCTGATTTTTCCTTAAGCGCTGTCGACGTGTTAACTCGTCCCGTTTCACCGACTCTCTGACTACTGCGAACGAGTTACCTGCATATCTCAGCGAATAAAAAAGTTTCGAGTATTTATCATACATCATATGTGCCTCTAAGTGTGCTATCATTAGAAATATGACGGTTTGTGTGATAATATGACTCCCGATTCGCATGGATAAGAAAGGGTGCGTTGCGACGACCGTCTATCGGACATAAAAATCCAGATCTCTAGAACGAAATGAGATATCTTTTTGTTCTCAATTTTAAATAAATTTTCGATATCTTATTTACATTTTATATACCCAAATGTATGAGCTAAAATCAACCATACATGGAGTTTACGCAGCGCGTTTTTATCTCTGTGAACTCTTTAAAATTCAGTGCATTGGTTTGCTTTATTGATGCAGCACAGGTAACTGTGACGAATAACGAAAAGAAATTTCGCCTTTTATTGAGTGAAGGTATCAGATTGTAAGACGTACAAAAATAAAATTTTTTCACCACATAGCTTCCTTAAAATCATAACAGTATTAGGCTAGCAGCACAACAACGAAGCCGCGCTCAGCACGGAATACAGACTGCACGTCAGTTGAAGCGAAAAGGTTGTGCTATTTCTCTCATGGCATATATAGGTTGTGCCCCCTAAGAGTCTTCTGGCGCATTTTTTCTGGTGTTTCGTCTCTCATGCGGCGCTTAGCATCGACGGAAAGCGTCAGTTTCTTTTCCATTACAAACAGAATTATTTTTAATGCACAGTTTCAAGTGCCCGTTCGATAAAGTAGTCCCAAACTAGTCTAGTACGATATTCGTTACAGCGATATGTGTTAACAGGGACAGTAAAACACGAAGAATAACCAGTACTCCAGCTACATCACCACTTCCCGCGCTAACTGCTACCACACAGTGCACCAGTGCTGCTCAGTTGCTGCTGGAGTACTAGCTGCTCTTCGTGTTTTACTGTCACTGTTTCATAAATATCGCTAAAGTCCATAGCCATCTGAAAGCGAGTTCAGTGTCTTCATTGTCTCAGCGTCACGTTACTCAAGCTATGTCACTTCCATTGTTCAAGTGGCTAAAATATTACTAACTTAGCAAATTTTCATGAAATATTTGGCACATAGTTCTCCCTTGGATTTTAATTTCAACTTGATTTAGTGGATAAATTATTTCCTATCGTAACTTTGATTGAACACTGTTGTTGAAGAACGCAGCCAGCCACAAATGCTTTTAAAGAGCTTCATTTTAATGCCATTACCGGTTTCATGCTATCATGTCCATCTTCAGATGGCCAACTTTTTCAGTTACTGTAATGTATTCATCAGCACAATCCGTCCACTACGGCACTACACAAGAACATTTCAGTATTTATTGTTTCGTATGTTGTGTGGATAGTAAAAATATGCTAAACTAAAAACTGAACTCCTCCCGAAAAGGCCACGAAGGCCGAATGGCATCGACCGGCCGCCGTCTCATCCTCAGCCCATAGGCGTCACTGGATGCGGATATGGAGCAGCATGTGGTCAGCACACCGCTCTCCCGGCCGTATGTCAGTTTTCGAGACCGGAGCCGCTGCTTCTCAATCAAGTAGCTCCTCAGTTTGCCTCACAATGGCTGAGTGCACCCCGCTTGCCAACAGCGCTCGGCAGACCGGATGGTCAGCCATCCAAGTGCTAGCCCAGCCCGACAGCGCTTAACTTCGGTGATCTGACGGGAACCGGTGTTACCACTGCGGTAAGGCCGTTGGCCAAAAACATGCTAATGTGCCTGAATTTTATAAGGTATAAACTATGCAGTTATATATAATTATATATGTCTCAGTGGACGATATTTAGTCTTACGTAGGTCCTTATGTCTTTTAAGGAAGATGCAGAAAGTGTTGCCGTGCAAACAGGAAGCATACTCTGAATAAACCGCTGTGGCACAATGCAACAACATTCCTCATATCAACTGCAGCTTTGCATTCGATAATTTTGTTTATATTGTGTATATATATAGCAGGTCAGCAACTGGAAGCAGTTAATTCCATAAATTATCTGGGAGTAGGCATTAGGAGTGATTTAAAATGGAATGATCATATAAAGTTGATCGTCGGTAAAGCAGATGCCAGACTGAGATTCATTGGAAGAGTCCTAAGAAAATGCAATCCGAAAACAAAGGAAGTAGGTTACAGTACGCTTGTTCGCCCACTGCTTGAATATTGCTCACCAGTGGATCCGTACCAGATAGGGTTGATAGAGGAGATAGACAAGATCCAATGGAGAGCAGCGCGCTTCGTTACAGGATCATTTATTAATCGCGAAAGCGTTACGGAGATGATAGATAAACTCCAGTGGAAGACTTTGCATGAGAGACGCTCAGAAGCTCGGTACGGGCTTTTGGTGAAGTTTCGAGAACATACCTTCACCGAGGAGTCAAGCATTATATTGCTCCCTCCTACGTATATCTCGCGGAGAGACCATGAGGATAAAATCAGAGAGATTAGAGCCCACACAGAGGCATACCGACAATCTTTCTTTCCACGAACAATACGAGACTGGAATAGAAGGGAGAACCGATAGAGGTACTCGAAGTACCCTTCGCCACACATCGCCAGGTGGCTTGCGGAGTATGGATGTAGATGTAGATGTAGACAATCCACCAAGCAAAGATATCACTCATTTGCCAAGAAACAAAGATCTCAACTACCTTTTGTCAAGCAACATCTCCATACGATCTAAATGCTATCCCCGGACTACTCGTTACTTTTCTGCTCCTGTGTCTTGAGATAGTAAGACAACTGCAGTATGACAGCAATAACAGCGCCGTTGTTTCTTGTCGTTCCTCATTTATTCTACCGCGTTTCGAGTGCTTTTTGCAGAACGAATGATGTGAAGGTTTGCGGTGTGGTTAGTAACCACGGTTACCTGATGGGAAACACGGTAAGGATTTCTCGTTACAGGAAACATTTTAACTTTCAACATCTCTGTTGTTGCTTAGCACGAGAAACAAAATAGGTCCTGTCTGTTGTTGGCAGCACTATTCGGAGAAGATTCAACTCACTACTTCCTCTTGCAGCTATTCATTCTAGAGAAGAGCGGCCTTCTACCTTCTCTCCCCGCATCTAGCCTCTGAAAGCAATAAAAACGTTTCACTTGCAGTTCATACCGTGTGACGTACCATGAGCAAAAGCTTGTCCGGAAGTTAGTATTGTTCCTGCAGACCGTGAAGGAGTCACTCGTGTTTATTTGCGTCTGGACGTGGTTGTGGGCTACACAAACAGATGGCAGCACTTACGTAAGCCAGCTTGCTGATAACTTCCAGTCTCCGCTATATTTAGGCATTATCTGCTTTTCTTATAGCATGCTGGCTGCATCCCAACTTCTATCGGTGTCTGGCATGGAAAATTATCTGACTCATGTCCGTTTATACGAATCACAAGTTATGAGAATGAGCTGACGCGCCTAAACTCATTCCTTTTATTTCCTGCGTCTGATTGTAAAAATGCGGGCAACGTCAGATAAAAGTCGAAGCAATTACAGATATATGTCATGATTGATATTCCGAAACACTTGTATCAACGAATTGCCTAATCGTTTGATTGTGACTACGGTATTACGACGTGACCATGAACCGCTAGTTAACACGTAACTCAGACACAATCTTATTGTTTTTGCCAACCGTAGATGACAGACCCACAACCATCACAGTACGTGACAAACAGTTTTAAATGGTTCTAATGGCTCTAAGCACTAAGGGACTTAACATCTTAGGTCATCAGTCCCCTAGACTTAGAACTACTTAAACCTAACTAACCTGTCCGAGGCAGGATTCGAACCTGCGACCGTAGCAGCAGCGCGGTTCCAGACGGAAGCGCCTAGAACCGCTCGGTCACAGCAACCGGCAACATTTTCGATTCTCATCTCGGAAATTGGAGTACCACAGGGATCTATTTTATCGCCTTTACTGTATACACTGTGGATGTACTTCATCCAACTCACTAGCACGAAGGTGTAGAGTTACACACAGGTGACGTTGTATATAGGTGCCATGTAACGACAACAGAAGGCCAACAACAAACGAACACGCAGTACACAAGCAAACGAAAACCTGCTCAGTCCGTGGCTCATAAAACCTAATGTTAAAAACGTAAAATTTAATTTCTTCCACCACAAAAACATTACAAGAAATAAAAAACAAAAACCAGAAGACGTGCAGGGACAAGAAATAACACCAAAAACGAAAACAAATTATCTCGGACTGACTGTGGCTACTATATTGTCATGGAAGCCTCACATAGACATCATTGTAAAAACAAGACGACTTTCGGACTTCTAAAACGTATTAATGACCGGATGAACAGCACTTAATAAAAAAAAAAACGTTAGTTCATACATACAAGACCTTCATTAACCAGTGTTCGATTACGCAGCGTCCGTCTGGTTGGCTAACCAAAACAAAACAGATAATTCAGCATAGAAGGAAGAATCCTGAGAATAGCTACAAGATCTAGCAGACATACGCCAAACAACGCCACTTACCAAACAGACAACATAAAAGCTTTAAAATACCGACTTATTGAACTTACTAGTATAAACGAACTGAAAAAAGTACCAATAAACTGACAACGGAAATACAATCATGATATGACATCTTCTATTGTTCTGTATACTTTTGACAAATTAGCTGCAAATTGTTTCTTGTTGATTACATAAATTCAAGACAAGCTTGATTCGGCATATGTAGCATTATTAAGTGCGCTTGTTCACTTTACATTTATATATCATTTATTCTAAGTCTGTGTAATAGTTCTATGAGATTTTGTCTTATGCTTGCATCTAGATGGAGTGATTTCCATAAAACATCTTGGAACGTAACTTCTGTTATGTACTATGCTGCTAACGTAGGTCACGTACTTACTTTCTACAGAAGAATAATAGTGAAATTTCGTCTCATTTTTTGACAGTTGTAAAATAATAAATAGTTCCAGTAGCAATATAATAGTACTATGAGGTTTTATCAAACATTATACTTACGTCTAGATAGAGTGACGTCCATAAATCGGTCTTGGAACATAATTTATTTTACGTCCTATTTTGTTAACGTAGGTCAAGCATTCGCTTCCTACAGAAATTTCGTGTTGTTTTTTGACAATTATAAAATAACAGATCCCAATGATGCTTTAAGTTAACAAGTCAATATTTTTGACAGTTTTAAAATGACAAAGCGTTCCAGCGGTGCATTATGTTTACAAGTAAGTTATATCTTAACCAGTCAGAGTATTTTTGCCAGAGATATCGTGCATATGTAGATCTGCGATCTTAATGTTGCCTTTTGTTTCTGGTATTTTTTTTTGTTTTTTTGTTTATCGAGTTGTGTTCATCCCTTTTCTTTTTCTACACTCCTGGAAATTGAAATAAGAACACCGTGAATTCATTGTCCCAGGAAGGGGAAACTTTATTGACACATTCCTGGGGTCAGATACATCACATGATCACACTGACAAAACCACAGGCACATAGACACAGGCAACAGAGCATGCACAATGTCGGCACTAGTACAGTGTATATCCACCTTTCGCAGCAATGCAGGCTGCTATTCTCCCATGGAGACGATCGTAGAGATGCTGGATGTAGTCCTGTGGAACGGCTTGCCATGCCATTTCCACCTGGCGCCTCAGTTGGACCAGCGTTCGTGCTGGACGTGCAGACCGCGTGAGACGACGCTTCATCCAGTCCCAAACATGCTCAATGGGGGACAGATCCGGAGATCTTGCTGGCCAGGGTAGTTGACTTACACCTTCTAGAGCACGTTGGGTGGCACGGGATACATGCGGACGTGCATTGTCCTGTTGGAACAGCAAGTTCCCTTGCCGGTCTAGGAATGGTAGAACGATGGGTTCGATGACGGTTTGGATGTACCGTGCACTATTCAGTGTCCCCTCGACGATCACCAGTGGTGTACGGCCAGTGTAGGAGATCGCTCCCCACACCATGATGCCGGGTGTTGGCCCTGTGTGCCTCGGTCGTATGCAGTCCTGATTGTGGCGCTCACCTGCACGGCGCCAAACACGCATACGACCATCATTGGCACCAAGGCAGAAGCGACTCTCATCGCTGAAGACGACACGTCTCCATTCGTCCCTCCATTCACGCCTGTCGCGACACCACTGGAGGCGGGCTGCACGATGTTGGGGCGTGAGCGGAAGACGGCCTAACGGTGTACGGGACCGTAGCCCAGCTTCATGGAGACGGTTGCGAATGGTCCTCGCCGATACCCCAGGGGCAACAGTGTCCCTAATTTGCTGGGAAGTGGCGGTGCGGTCCCCTACGGCACTGCGTAGGATCCTACGGTCTTGGCGTGCATCCGTGCGTCGCTGCGGTCCGGTCCCAGGTCGACGGGCACGTGCACCTTCCGCCGACCACTGGCGACAACATCGCTGTACTGTGGAGACCTCACGCCCCACGTGTTGAGCAATTCGGCGGTACGTCCACCCGGCCTCCCGCATGCCCACTATACGCCCTCGCTCAAAGTCCGTCAACTGCACATACGGTTCACGTCCACGCTGTCGCGGCATGCTACCAGTGTTAAAGACTGCGATGGAGCTCCGTATGCCACGGCAAACTGGCTGACACTGACGGCGGCGGTGCACAAATGCTGCGCAGCTAGCGCCATTCGACGGCCAACACCGCGGTTCCTGGTGTGTCCGCTGTGCCGTGCGTGTGATCATTGCTTGTACAGCCCTCTCGCAGTGTCCGGAGCAAGTATGGTGGGTCTGACACACCGGTGTCAATGTGTTCTTTTTTCCATTTCCAGGAGTGTATTATACCAATAAAGTTTTCCAGATCATTTTTATGTCTGAGGTCCGTCTATTCATTTAGAATGTCTTTCTACTTCTTCAAAATTTTTCATGGTTTGACCTATGTAGAATTTTCAAAGCGTTTTTGATTGTGTTCGCTCTATGATTTTTATTTTTTAAGTTTAGATTAAAATTTAATTCGTTGCTCTCGCAAACTCTTGTGTGTCAATCTCTTGTGTGTTCCCTGGCAAAAAATCTCTGACTACCTCAGATGTAATTTACTTGTAAACATTAACCATCGTTGGAACGATCTGTCATTTTACAGCTGTCAAAAAAAACACTAAATTTCTATAGAAACTAACAACATAGTACATAGAAGAACTTATGTCCTAAGATGATTTATTCGCGACACTTCATTCAGACGTAAGCATAATAAAAAACCTCATAGTGCTGTTACATTGACACTGAAACGATCTATAATTTTATAACTGTCAAAAATACTACGAAATTTCACTATTGTTCCTCTACAGAAACAAATACGTGACCTATAGTAATAACAGAGCACATAAAAGAAATTACGTTCCAAGATGATTTGTGGATCGATACGTATAATATAAGATAAAGTCTCGAAGTACTCTTACATAGATGTATAATAAAATGATATAAGAATGTAATGTGAGCAGGAACACATTATTGTGGCACATATGTCGAGTCAAGCATGTCATGAACTTATGTAATCAACAAGAAATAAACAATTTGCTGCAAATTTTGTCAAAAGTATAAAGAAGATGACATATTACGATCTTCAGGATAAAATCATTATTTTCAGTTTCCCAAGATTTCAGAACAGTTACCCACCACATTCAATAGCCCTATCCACAAAGAAAACATACGTGGAATACAATCAGACAGACTTCCTAAAAGGACTAGCCAGCAGCATCAACCATCTCTGAAAAGAAAGCCGACAAAGAAGAATAATAACCAAAGGAGAATAACAACCAAATGAACAGTCTATAAAATAATTCCAGCTGAGGTTTTAGAGGGGTTTTCCTCATCTGTAAGTCTGTGGCCAGGATTACTATAAATTCCACAAACCACAACCAAAATGAAATCTAAATCATAAATAAAGAAAATAAATGGATTTACAATTGTTCTTTCTCCCCAACCAAAAATAAATGGAGCCAAAATAGAAAAACCAAACCTACGGCTGAAAGTGAACAGACTCACTCATTAGCCAGTTCTCTCCCTTCAAGAGGTGCAATGAAAGGTAAAAGAAAAGCTATGCTTCAATTTAAAAACTTACTTATTTTTTCCTCTTTCTTACTGGTTTGCCATGCATAAATTAAAATTTATGGATACAAGAAAAATGCTTTTACTTTAATAACACCCAAACTACATATTTATGTTGAGCCTATGACTGTTACACATTTAAATACAAATACAGCCACTAGTGGGTTTCGATTTTGCTTATATCCCCTTCAATCGTGTTACATAACTGAATCGTAGACGATGACGAGCCTATGGAATTTCTGTATTTTTAGGATTTATGTGATACTGTACAACAAACAATGAACAGTTAATAGAAAAACCCCTAAATCAGTAAGAAAGAAGTCAGTCCATTTGAAGATGAGGGAGTAATCCTCTCGAAGAAATCATGAAATACATAACAGAAGCTCCTGTGTGAAGCATTTTTATTTATCAGTGCAAATTAAACTATTTTCACAGCGTTTCACAAAAATTAAACCATAGATTTTCAAATATTTTTTTAAACTTGAGGATACCTTCTGCTCAAGGCAGTTTACTCTCTCAAGACGATTAAGTCTAGTTAGCGCAGAGCGATGTTAAGTATCTGACGTTTTTTATTTGAGTTTAGCGAGTAGGAGGGAGAAGGGAACCTTGGCGCCAATCCAACATATTCTGCATAGCTGTGCAAAGCGCCTGGAAAATTAAATTCTCGTTGGCCACCATGTCGGCACTATATCTTCACCACAGCAGATAGAGACGCACTTATATGAACTGAGAAAAAAATAGTGCACAATTGAAAAACATGTGACGTTTATTCGTAACACAATTGTTTTGTCTTTATCGGTAGGAAAGGAAGGAAGATAGAAGTGAACGCCCCGTTAACGACAAATCCATAGAGACGTGGCACACAATCGGACTGGGGAAGGAGAAGGAAGAAAGTCGGACTTGACCTTTTCAAAGAAACCATTCTAGTATTTGCCTTAATCGATGTAGAGAAATATGGATAACCTAAATCTTGACAGTGGTACGGCGACTTCAACCGTCGTCTTATATACTGCGCAAGCAGTGCAGCTCTTATCGTCCACTTTATACCCGAATATCGCCCAAGCGAGCTCTAAAATGTCAAATAATACAACATGCAGATGTAGATCCAACAGCTCTTGAGAACGAGAATAAATATTTGAAACGTGATGCAGTTGACATTGAGAAGGTAACACTCTCTTCAAATCAGTCAGACAAACGCCCTGTAGTGTATACGTTGGTCACGCGAGCGTTATTTTTCCTGTCAAGTTTCACGAGAGTGAGCTATTGCAGGATTGTGAGCTCGTGCGTGAACGGATGGTGTTCTTTATTCAACTTTTGCTACCGGGACAGAACACTGTTAACTCCCCTCTGTACTCATTGGTTGTTATACTGTCCAGTCGCAATAATGTGACCACCCGACAAAAGCCTGGAAACCACCTTTTCCAACGCGGACCGCTGCGAGATGTGCAGTAACAGAGCCAGCGAGGTTCTGGAAGATACCAACAGGAATTTGGAGCCAAGCAGACTCCAGTGCCGCTGCTCTAGGTTTCACGGTTGAGACATGAACGCTCCGAGAGAGGTGGTCCCACAGATTCTCGACTGGGTTTAAATCCGGGGAGTATGCTTGTTAGGGATGTGCGAAAAACTCACTCTGGTGCTCTTCGATACACGCACATAAAGTGCGAGCTGTGTAACACTTTGTATTATCCTGCTGGAAGATGCCATCGTGCCGAGGAAAAATACATTACTGGCCATTAAAATTGCTACACCAAAAAGAAATGCAGATGATAAGCGGGTATTCATTGGACAAATATATTATACGGGAACTGACATGTGATTACATTTTCACGCAATTTGGGTGCATAGATTATGAGAAATCAGTTCCCAGAACAACCACCTCTGGCCGTAATAACGGCCTTGATACGCCTGGGCATTGAGTCAAACAGAGCTTGGACGGCGTGAACAGGTACAGCTGCCCATGCAGCTTCAACACGATACCACAGTTCATCAAGAGTAGCGAATGGCATATTGTGACGAGCCAGTTGCTCGGCCACTATTGACCAGACGTTTTCAATTGGTGAGAGATCTGGAGAATGTGCTGGACAGGGCAGCAGTCGAACATTTCCTGTATCCAGAAAGGCCCGTACAGGACCTGCAACATGCGGTCCTCCATTATCCTGCTGAAATGTAGGGTTTCGCAGGGATCGAATACAGTGTAGAGCCACGGGTCGTAACACATCTGAAATGTAACGTCCACTGTTCAAAGTGCCGTCAATGCGAACAAGAGGCGACCGAGACGTGTAACCAATGGCACCCCATACCATCACGCCGGGTGATACGCCAGTATGGCGATGACGAATACACGCTTCCAATATGCGTTCACCGCGATGTCACCAAACACGGATGCGACCATCATGATGCTGTAAACAGAACCTGGATTCATCCGAAAAAAATGGCGTTTTGCCATTCGTGCACCCAGGTTTGTCGTTGAGTACACCATCGCATGCGCTCCTGTCTGTGATGCAGCATCAAGGGTAACCGCAACCATGGCCTCCGAGCTGATAGTCCCTGCTGCTGCAAACGTCGTCGAACTGTTCGTGCAGATGGTTGTTGTCTTGCAAACGTCCCCATCTGTTGACTCCGGGATCGAGACGTGGCTGCACGATCCGTTACAGCCACGCGGATAAGATGCCTGTCATCTCGACTGCTAGTGTTACGAGACCGTTGGGATCCAGCAAGGCGTTCCGTATTACCCTCCTGAACCCATCGATTCCATATTCTGCTAACAGTCATTGGATCTCGACCAACCCGAGCAGCAATATCGCGATACTATAAACCGCAATCCCGATAGGCTACAATCCGACCTTTATCAATGTCGGAAACGTGCAGGTAAGCATTTCTCCTCCATACACGAGGCATCACAACAACGTTTCACCAGGCAACGCCGGTCAACTGCTGTTTGTGTATGAGAAATCCGTTGGAAACTTTCCTCATGTCAGCACGTTGTAGGTGTCGCCACCGGCGCCAACTTTCTGTGAATGCTCTGAAAAGCTAATCATTTGCATATCACAGCATCTTCTTCCTGTCGGTTAAATTTCGCGTCTGTAGCACGTCATGTTCGTGGTGTAGCAATTTTAATGGCCAGTAGTGTAAATTGCATGTCGGGGTGGACATGGTTCCCAATGATAGATACACGCTTGTGTTGATCCTCTGTGCCTTCCAGAATGACGAGATCACCCAGGGACAGCCAGGAAAGCATGCCTTAGACCATAACGCTCCCTCCTCCGGCGTGGTCTCTTCTGCCAATTGTTGCAGGGTGTTTCCTTTCAGACGTTTGACACTGTACGCGCCAACGGTCATCTGTCCGAAGTAGCATAAAATGTGATTCACCTGAGAAGACCAGCTGTCGCCACAGTGGACGTCCGGTTGCGGTACTGGTGTACGAATTCCAGCCTTCGTCGCTGATGAACAGCAGTCAGCATGGGTGCATGAACCAGGCGCCTGCTGCCGAGGCCCATACGCAGCTACGTTAGCTGAAAAGTCGTTGAGGAGGCACGCTCGGTTCATTTGGCCGGTTATTCGCTCAACGGTTGCACATCTATTTGCACGTACACATCCCCGCAGCCATCGTTCAACCCTGTCATCTATGGGCCGTGGTGCCTCGGTATCGGTTTTGAATAGCGCCATTTTGCCGCGCAATCACACTTCAACCACGGCGGCATGCGAACAGTTGCCTAACTTAGCCGTTTCGAAAATGCTACCAGCCTTGACGCTGAAGCCAATGGTCATGAAGATTTGAAGAAACAAGCAGCCTTGGTTGCAGTGTTAAAAACTTTTTTTATTGCTTCCCAGTGACGGGTTTTGCCTTTATTTAGGCACTTCGGATTGCCTGATGCGAGGCGTGTTTTTTAAGTAAGTACCGTTTTGCCACACCGCGGCCGCAGCGCTGCGGTCGGCGTTCTGCGCATGCGCACTGGGTACCTACATCTGTTGTCTACTGACGCCATTACAGTCTGATTCTTCCTTGTTTACGTTGTGTACTGAGTGTTTAAGATCCCTCCGGTAATCGTGAGTCCCGCCGACTGTGAAGTACGGGCTGTTGTAAGATTTCTTAGTGATAAAGGCCTAAAAGCCATCGATATTCATCGTAAGATCTGTGCAGTCTACGGAGAATACATTATGAGTGATGGAATGGTAAGAAAGTGGGTGAGAGCATTTAAAGATGGCCACACAAATGTGCATGATGACCAGTGGAGTGGGCATCCTTCGGTCGTTAATGAAAGTTTGGAGCAGGAAGTGGACAATAAGGTGAGAGAAAACATACACTTTACGATTTCCTCCTTGCGGGATGACTTTCCTAATGATTCTCATAGTGTTTTGTATGGCATTGTGACCGAGCACTTGAATTACCGCGGATGTGCACAAAACCAAAAGTTTAGAAAGCGCATTGACTTTCCTTGAGCGGTACCACAACGACAGTGATGATTTCTTAAGCCAAATTGC
Organism: Schistocerca nitens; assembly: GCF_023898315.1. Lineage (NCBI taxonomy): Eukaryota > Metazoa > Arthropoda > Insecta > Orthoptera > Acrididae > Schistocerca > Schistocerca nitens. The sequence continues at coordinate 349,526,137 of NC_064618.1, read as the reverse complement.
TACGGCGATGAAACATGGGTGGCCTACGTCACACCAGAATCAAAGCAACAGTCTATGGAATGACGGCATTCAGATTCACCCAGAAAATTGAAGTTAAAGCAAACAATTTCGGCCTGGAAAATCATGTGCTCAGTTTTTTGGGACAGAATAGAAGTATTGCTTGTGGAATTTCTGCCTCGTAATGAGACAATCAATGCAGCAGCTTACTGTAAGACATTGCACAATCTGCGCCGTTCAGTTCAGAACAAAAGACGTGGCAAGTTGAGCAAGGGCATCGTTTTGCTGCAAGATAATGTCCGTCTGCATGTGGCGAATCAGACCAAAGATCTCATCAAATCTTTTCGATGGGAAACTCTAGATCATCCTCCATACAGCCCCGATCTTTCGCCCAGTGACTACCATCTGTTTGTGCACTTGAAGAAACACCTGAGCGGTCAGCGTCTTCAAGACAGTGACGAAGTCAAAACAGTGGTGATGCAGTGGTTAACAAGTCAGGTGGAAGACTTCTATGAGGAGGGTATTCAAAAACTGGTAAACGTTATGACAAGTGCCTCCGATATTGACAGAAATTATGTAGAAAAATAGATTAAGTTATGGGCTTTCATGTAAAAATAAAATTATTGATATATCTTAGCACATCTTTTTTTAATTTCAGAATGCTACTGACTTAAAAAACACGCCTCGTATTTCATAGCGATGAGTACATGAGACACCACGCATAAAAATATCACAGCAGGTAAATTTCCCTTGTCAAAGCTTAACATTGCACGTGACCTAATTACGGCATGGGGAGCAGTCTAGTGCAAATCAAACGGGAACAGACCTGCAGGAAATCTTTACATCAACAACATGCCAGAAGTGTAGCCGCAACATGCGCTACACTTCTGGCATGTTGTTGATGTAAAGATTTCCTGTAGGCCTGTTGCCCTTTGATTTGCACTAGACTGCTCCCCACGCCGTAATAAGGTCACGTGCAATGTTAAGCTTTGACAAGGGAAATTTACCTGCAGTGATATTTTTATGCGTGGTATCTCACATAACCATTGCTACCTAATATCAGCTAATCCAAAGTTGCCTAAATAAGGGTGAAGCGCATCATTGGGAAGTAATAAAAAATTTTAACACTTTAACCAAGACTGCTTGTTTCTTCGTAGCACACATACGGGTTGCTGTACCAATCCCGGAATGAAATGGAAAAAATTTTCCAGAGATGATGCTCTTCTGGACGTCAGATAAATCGGTCTGATCCCGCATTACGATAACGACCGCACTTTTATCCGTGTGGGGCGTCCCCACAGAATCGCTTCTTGTACTCTCCATCGCTAGTGCTACCACCTGACATTTACAAGTGGTTATTGCAAGTTGACGTAGAACATAATCGGTGGTCACGTTAATGTGACTGGACAGTGCATTTTCTTCAAAAAATGTAACGGACCTTTTCGCTTGAATCTCTGCGTGAATGATACACAACCCCATCGCCACAGAGCATTATCTCTCACATAGGTGAAACCAAATGGATGATACTGAGAGGAAATGGGCATCACGAAATTAGTTCCCCATTCCTCTCGAGTTCTCGGCATGTGGATTAAACACTTCTCGATCCGTGCCATCGTTCTGGGACATTAAAAGATACATCTCGCTACCGAATTTTAACTCCGAAATCATACACATGTGAGTCACGTAAGACGTAACACCCCTTTTATTTCGTGAACGGCTACATGCGGTTTTCAGCAAATGCTAGAGGGTCGTGGGGCACATGTGTTCTTGTTTGGTTAATCGTTTTAGCGCTGGCATCAACTGAGATATTGAAGCAAGTATGTTTTTTTAAATGGAACCGTATACGTTTTATAACTACGTACGATAGCTCTTGAGAAGAGAGTTACAGCGATACAGCGTTTGTTAATGTCGACGTTGAAACCTGTCGTCAAAAAATTCGATAAATGTCCTAGAATGTGAGAGCACGGTGGCCGCAAAATGCATCTGCTGTGTAAATACTGCTAAGTAGGCGTCTCGGACCAGGCTGCGTCGTTGTACAGTATAACGTAAGGTAGGCCTGCGCTACGAGAATAAAGCTTCATTTCCCATTGACCTAGATTCAGGTTCACCTACAAATGTTGTATATGAAAATACGACATAGGCTAAAGTATAGAGTATCACACAGGGCTTAGGAAAACTATTTCACATTTGTGTATCATCCCAGGTTTACGTGAGCTGAAACAGAGAAATCAGCCGTTAATTCTTCAGGTATAAAGAGTTCTAATGCAAAAAGCAATTACTGTATTAAATATCTAAATGTAGAAGGAAGGTATGACCCACCTTTTCTTCTAAGTGGATGTGTGCTTGTTAGAGGCAAAATACATGCTGTCGTACAACTTTCTCTCTCTACATACACTGTTTTAAATTTGTCATATGGGATACATTCGTTGAACTAAACATTTAATTAAAAATGTACCGCAAAGTAAACATTATTCTTAACAGGACGTTTTATGCTGAACGTAAACGCGTAGCGACGATGTTACTAGCTACGTGCAATACACGCTGTCGACTTACTTGACATTGCAATACAATTTCGTACACACGTAAATGAAATAAATAATTTACTAACACTAATATGATAACCATCAAAATCACATAACACAAACATTGCTTAAATTTTTAAGCAACATAGTTGTATGGAGATAAAACAGCGATTAATTTTCTTATAATCAGTTACTCAAAATGAGAGTCACAATCGCATTATTTATTTTGCCGCCAACTAATTTCAACCCACTATGGAGTCATCTTCAGGGCACTTTACACCATTTGGTCGCTCGCTAGAGTCGTCACCCTGCCTGTGCACGGTTGGGAACTATAGTTAATAGTGTAAATTGCCCTGAAGATGACCCCATCGCGGGTTGAAACCGGCTGGCGGAAAAATAAATAATGCGATTGTGACTGTCATTTTGAATAATTGATTACAAACATTGCTTCCAAAAAATATATTTAAGCATGTTTTCAAACTGTTAATCATTGACTGAAAGGCACATTTGCAATCGCCGTTTGAAAGTATGATAAACAGATGTAATTACAGTGGATGATATGGAAGAGCACTGGCGATTCGACGACACGTATCATCTGGCGTAATTGGGGCTTCATCATAGACTGCATCTTCGAGTGCTCCCCAAAGAAAGAAATCGAGAGTAGTCAAATCGGGGCACCTCGCAAGCCATTTGAAACAGAATTTTGTCCTATTCAATGTCCAGGAAAGTTCTCATTCGGTATTTGCGTTGTAGCACGGGACGAGTGAGCTAGACAACCGCCACATATACTGCCGAATAGCAAGTGGTACCTCTTCTATAGGAACCGGCAAAATGTCCGAAAGAAAGAGAGTGTACGAATGTCCATTTAGAACGCCTGAGATGAAGTAAGATCCCAAAGTGCAATTTCCTATAATGCCGCACCATACGTTTACACTCCACGGCGGTTGATGTTGCACCTGACAAAACCAGCGTGGATTTTTGGCTGCCCAGTAGTGCATGTTATGCAAATTTTCATTAGCATGGTTAGTAAACGTTGCTTCATCGGTAAGAAGCACTCGTTGGAAAAACGTAGGGTCATCTTTCAGTTGCTGAAGGGAAAACCGACAAAATGCTGTTCGATGTTCGGAATCACGGTCGTCGAGTGCTTGATGTAGTGACCGATAATAGGGATGGAAATTCTGTCGATGCAGGATGCGATAGACACTTGTATGGCTGATTCCACATTCCTTGGAAATATGTCTCGTACTACTGTGCTGATGCATTAGCGTCGTAGCCAGAACAGATTCTTCATGTTCTCTGTCGGTTCCAGTCTTCTTTTTTGTCCTCTTGCTGACGTTCAAGCAGCATGTCACGAGCTTCTTAATAATTCGTACAGTTGCCTGGCGCATCGGACGTTGGCGATACGGATAGATAGGCCTATACCGCTGTACTGTTTTTACGGTATTTCTTTTACATTCACCATATAAAAGTAGCATATCCACCTTTTCCTCATTGGTGTACATGTCTGCACGCAACGAATGTTGAAGCAGAAATGAGCGGCCTGCAGTGCAGACAAGTAAACAGGCAAATATGTTGACATTCTGACAGAGCGTAGCACGAGAGCTTTGCTTGGCGGTGTTTGCACCGCAAATGCGTTTTCAGGCCACCGTGCTCTCACATTCAGGGCACATCTCGAATTTTTAACAAACCCCCTGTGGTGTCACCGTCAGACACCACACTTGCTAGGTAGTAGCTTTAAATCGGCCACGGTCCATTAGTACATGTCGGACCCGCGTGTCGCCACTGTCAGGATCGCAGACCGAGCGCCACCACAAGGCAGGTCTCGAGAGACGTACTAGCACTCGCCCCAGTTGTACGACGACGTTGCTAGCGACTACACTGACGAAGCCTTTCTCTCATTTGCCGAGAGACAGTTAGAATAGCCTTCAGCTAAGTTAATGGCTACGACCTAGCAAGGCGCCATTAGTTACTTCATGAATCTAAAGAGTCTCACTTGTATCATCAAGAATGCTGTATACCAAAGGACAATATAAAAGTTAAGTGTTCTAGTAGCTATGTTCTTTTCTTTATCACATTCATTACGAATCCTTGTCCAGACAACGCCAGACGGCGTGAGTTGACGCGTGCCCTTTCGGCTACTTCACAGTGGACTGGCTGCCTTAACAGTCCACTACACCCCCCTTCAGGTCATATAAGACAGAAAGGATACATAAAATTCCACTGCAGTTTCTAAAATCATTGAGAGAAGCTGCAACAAATCGACTATTCACATTGGCGGGGAGAGTGTATGAGACTGGCCATATACCACAAGACTTTCCGAACATCATCCACACAGTTTTGAGGATAGGAAGAGCCGACAAGTGCAAGAATTATCTCACGATCAGCTTAAGAGCTCACGCACCCAATGCTGACAAGAATAATATACAAAAGAATGGGAAAGAAATTGAGGATCTGTTATATGACGATCAGTTTGGCTTTAGCAAAAGGAAAAGCAACAGAGAGGCAGTCCTAACTTTGCGGTTGATAAGGGAAGCAAGACTGATGGAGAATCAAGACACGTTCGTAGGATTCGTCGTCCTAGAGAAAGCGTTCGACAATGTAAAATGCAGCAAGATGTTCGAAATTCTGAGAAAAATAGTGGTAAGCTATAGGGAAAGGTGAGTAATACGCAGTATGTACAAGCACCAAGGGGAAATAATAAGAGTGGAAGACCAAGAACTAAGTGCTCGGATTAAAAAGTGTGTAAGACAAGGATTTAGTCTTTCGCCACTACTGTTCAATCTACATATCGAAGAAGCAATGAGGTAAATAAAAGAAAGGTTCGAGAGTGGGATTAAAATTCAAGGTGACACGATATCAGTGATAAAATTTGCTGATGACACTGCTATCCTCAGTGAAGGTGAAGAAGACTTGCCGGATATGTTGAATGGAATCAACAGTGTAATGCATATGGAATATGGACTGAGAGTAAATCGAAGAAAGACCAAAGTAATGAGAAGTAGCAGAAATGAGAACAACGAGGAACTTAACATTACAGTTGGTGGTCACGAAGTAGACTAAGTTACATAGGCAGCAAAGTAACCCCTGACAGACGGAGCAAAGAGGACATAAAAAGCAGACTAGCACTGCCGAAAAAGGCATTCATTGCCAAGAGAAATCTGCTAATATAAGACTCAGATCTTAACTTGAGGAAAATATTTCTGAGAGTGTGCGTTTGGAGCACTGCATTATAGGGTAGTGAGATGTGGGAAAACCAGAACAGGAGAGAATCGAAGCCTTTGAGATGTGGTGCTACAGACGTATGTTGAAAAGTAGGTGGACGGATAAGGTAACGAATGAGGTTCTCCGCAGAATCGGCAAGGAAAAAAACATATTGAAAACACAGGCAAGGAGAAGGGACAGGATGATAGGACATCTGTTAAAGTGGGTAACTTCCATGACTAAAGAGCAAGACAGAGACTGGAACATGTTCAGAAAATAACTGAGGCCGTAGAGTACAATTGCTACGCTGAGATGAAAAGGTTGTCACAGGAGAGGAATTCGTGACGGGTCGAACCAAACCAATCAGAAGACTGGCGATTAAAAAAAAAGTAAAGAAATTGGCCGTGGGGTTTTGAGAGGAACCATGCCCGCATTTGCTTTTATCTGTTTATGAAAACAACAGAAAACGTGACTCTGGACGGCAAGAAGGGGTGTGAACCGCTGTCCTATCGAACGCAACTGCCGTGTCTTAACACTGCACCAGCCCGCTCCCTCTGGCTCTGTCCTGAAGCCCGTTTTACACGAGCTTTTGAGTATGCGTCACGTGTTTGTGTGTAAATCAGCCGCCAACCGCTTCGCGAGTAAGTCAGTGAGGTCGATGACATTTGAATGTGTCAAATGTGGAGTTTTAAAACAATGAGTATGGTGTAGATTGCGTGTGAGCAGGAACAGGAGTGTGTAGTCTTCTGCTAACGACGGAAGTTAACCGATTCTGACCGTGCTCACTCCTATTATAGTAATGCGATTTATAGTACCTAGAGGACGAGAAACCCTAGGCTATACATAAATAAGAGCGATGAAAGATGAACATTTTTGATAAAATTTGTTTCAACAGTGACAAGTTTGATATACAGGGCCACCCAGAAGTCCATTAACATTTGAAAATGCAATAATCCAGGGAATAATCTAGGGTGAGAGGTAACACATATACCTGAAATGACACGGGGTTTTATTTAAACCGAAAAAGAGTGCAAAAACCTGCCGACAGATGGCAGTGGACAGTAAGACGTCAGTGACGCTGCATGAGAGCTCCCACAACTGCAGAATTTGGGCTATAGAAAATCCTACAAGTCTCGTCGGAACCCCATTCCATTGCGAGAAAGTCACAGTGTGGTGTGAATGTACTACATCAGTCTTGATCAGACAATTTTTCTTCGAGGAAATGCTGGGTGCTGCTTTTCGAACTGTCAGCGTGACGGGTGCGAGGTGCGCCGATATGTTACAGAATCGCACCATCCGTATCCTAGCTGATGAACACCTGCTGATAGGTACGACTTTTATGCAGGATGGCGCTCCACCCCATATTGCTACATGTGTGGAGGTGAGGATCGCGTGCTGAGCCGCTATTTCCGTGTGCTTGGCCTCCCAAGCCTCAATCCGTGTGATTATTGGTTGTGGTGTTACTCGAAGTCGCAAGTCTTCCGCGATCGTCCGATCTCACTAGCGACCCTAAAGACAACATCTGAAGGCAATTTCTCACCATATCTACTGACGTGCTGCACAGTGTTGTTCACAACACTGGGTCTCGACTACACGTATTGTTGATGAATGACGACCGACATGATGAACACCTGTGGTAAAAAACATTGTCTTTGCTAAAGATCAATTGTTATGTTAATTATTGCTTTTGTATCACGTAAAGCGCCATTTGTTGGTAATTTTGTGTACTTTTTTTGTTTCAATACAATCCAATGCCATTTCAAGCATATGAGTCAGTTTTTATCTCTCTACCTTCATTATTCAGTGGAGTATTGAATTTTCAAATGTTAAGACTTTTCGGTGACACTGTATTTAGTGAAAAACTTAAGTCCTCTGGAGTATGAAGATTTACCATACACACATTGTCAAGAACATCCACTATGAATTTTGCTTCAGTTCCTAGTAAACTCGATTTCTACTGTTTGTTCGTACATTTCATAACTATATTTCGATTTTTTTCTGGTCTGGTCCCTCATACTACGACATTCCCCGCACAGGTGCCGTACTGTGCTGGAGACAACGCTCAAAACACCTGCAGTTTTGTCGCCGATGTTTTAACGAAACAGGCGAGACTCGGTACAGGAACAAAACCCTAGGGGCGCTGCGCATAGAAACGTAGCTGAAGCGACTTAACTGGTTCAGACTGGGACGTCAGTGACTCAACACCAACATCTCTGTCACATCGCTTGACGCGAAACAGTGTGCTGGTTGTTCCATGCAACAGTGCCGGATGATACACGGGAGGAAAGTGCACTGCATCTGTCTCTCTATTTAGCTCCTCAGTATATCATTTATTTTTTTGTGTACAACAGTTTTTACATTCCCAGTGTCCTCCGCTATGTAGTCATTCTCATTGGATTCTAGTGAAACTATCCGATAAAAAAACTGTTTTTCGAGCTTATACTCTCGATCAAATCTTGATAATCAACTGGTTTTCGTTTTGTTATTGCTCGCTGCTAAAGTGTTACTTCGCAATAAAGCAAATCACTGCTTATATTTTGAAAAGTTTGCAGTGTAAACTGTAGTTGCTGGCTAGTTAACGTTTGGTGCACTTTAGTCATACACAGCTGCAATATGAAATGCAGCTAACACATCGAAATTGTTTTTGGCGTTGGAAATAAAGCTATACCTCTTTCCAGTCTCGAGTAAAAAGGTGACATACAGGGGTGGAAGAAAATATGGTAACACCACAAGGATAACACATTACCATACCTAATATGGTGTAGGACAACTGTTGTCATTCAAAGCAACTTCCAGGCGTCTCGGAATGGATAAATACAGCTCCTGTATGGTTTTCAAGGGAATCTTCAACCATTTGTCCTGCAAAATACTGACTAGTTCAGGTAACGATGATGGAGGTGAAAAGCGATCACGCAACCTTCAGTGGAAAGCAGGTCACAAACGCTCAGTGATATTAACATCTGGTGACTGCGGTGGCCACGGGAGTCCTGCACGACGCAAGCTGTATGAGCAGTCGTCTTGGATTACGGCATCATCACTGGGGAGCAAGCATTCTACCATGGGATGGACCTGACCGGCCATAATGCTCACATAATCTTTGGCAGTAATGTGACCTAGCAGAGTAATCATGGGGCCCGTGGAATAATATGAAATGGCTGTCCAAATCATTGAAATATCCCCTTAGAAAAATTAAGAATGACAGTGCTGGTAAACCTCTACGTTATTTGATTTTCAAACAGTTGAGCGAAACTGAACGTACTCAGACATTTCTCTCTTTACTTATTCTGATCAACACTAAACTGACACACAATAATTTTTTAGCGCAACGCAATCTGACTTTCAATAATCCCTACAAAAGAATGGCCCTGACTAACAATAACCTATGCCTTAAATGAACCACTTACCTCACAAAAATCTTTGTTACTCCAACTACTGCAATACAGCGAGCGCCAATACTGCCAGCTAAATAAAAGATTCTAACTACTGAAGGCACTAACTACTGATAGGCATCGTAAGCAAATGAAAGATTTTGATAGAGAACAAAAAATGTATTAACCTTAATAATGTTCAAAAGTTATAATATATACATCAGTTCATGACATCCAGTCATACAAATTTCCTTTTTCTAACGGACACACGTCCAGATTGTCCGCTCTCAAAACTCTGCCATCACTCTCCCCACATCCACCACTGCTGGCGGCCCACCTCCAACCGCACAACGCTACGCTCTGTTCCCATCCAACTGCCCAACACTACAACAGTAAATATTCCAACTATGCAAACCAGCCACAGACTGCGCACAGCACAGTCAGTGATTTTCATACAGAGCGCTACGTGGCATTACCAACATAAAAACCTAAACAGCCTTCTTACATCATCACCGAACCCCCCCCCATGTTTCACTCTTGGGATGTAAACTCTGTCAGAAGTTGGAAAAAGTGAGCAACAAAATTCATCTGACCGAACGACTTCCTTTTATTGCTCTGTAGTCCAGATTTTATGGCTTCAAATGGTTCAAATGGCTCTGAGCACTACGGGACGTAATTTCTAAGGTCATCAGTCCCCTAGAACTTAGAACTACTTAAACCTAACTAACGTAAGGACATCACACACATCCATGCCCGAGGCAGGATTCGAACCTGCGACCGTAGCGGTCGCGCGGCTCTAGACTGTAGCGCCTAGAACCGCTTGGCCACCCCGACCGGCTTTATGGATTCATTACCACGTTTGCCGTTATGGACATTTGCATAATTAATGAGTGGTTTTGGAATTCCAGTTCGCCCAGCAGCTCCCTGTTTATGCAGATCCATTCGTGTTGTTTTGGTGTTGACAAGGTTCGCGAATGCGTCATTCAGTTCTGCAGTGACTTCTGCAGCTGTCGCTCTTTCTTTCGTCACATTCCTCTTCAATGATTGTCCGTTGCGACCACTGCACTTTCGCCAGCATTGTGACTTAGCGGATGACTGAATGAGGTGGCGCAGTGGCTAGCACACTGGACTCGCTTTCGGGAGGACGAGGGTTCAATCCCGCGTCCGGCCATCCTGATTTAGGTTTCCCGTGATTTCCCTAAATAGCTCCAGGCAAATACTGGGATGGTTCCTTTGAAAGGGCACGGCCGACTTCCTTCCCCGTCCTTCCCTAATCCGATGAGACCGATGACCTCGCTGTCTGGTTTCCTCTCCAAACAACCCAACTTAGCGGATGGTGTTTTCCCGCTTTCCCTGTATGTGGTATAAATCTTCGATACGGTGTCTCCTGAAACACCAAAAACTTCGGCTACCTTGATTACGAAAGCACCCACTACAGGAGCAATTAGCCCAAGTACGAATTCTCTTTGCTCCGAAATAACGCCCTCACAACTGCACAGAACTATTCTGGCCTTGACTGGCACTTGCAACGTGTTGAGGACTTTGCACAAGTGCTGTTAGTGGTCAAATACAACATCGCAACCTGCAGTCCTGGATAGCATCTGCATTTATGCTCATGCATGCGGGGTATGAGTATTTATTTTATTTTATTTATTTATTTATTTATTTTCGTTCTGTTCCTTTACATTGGAGGTCGACGGTGACGCGGTTGGCAGCGACGTGCAACACGCAAGGCTGTTGCCACATTGTATCCAAAGCTGCCTACTGTTTCCCTTTTTCGTATGCTGCCGATAAAAGCCGAAGCATTCATTCCACCTTTCAAGCTGGAAAGACATCTGCACCTGTGCAGAATTCACCACCCCCTGCTACACGACTGATGGTGACTGATCTCCCTTCAAATCCTGAAACGTTTCTTCTGAATACACCTCTCCTGAACAGCCGCAGAAATACATCCCTAGCTTTAGTCGTAATTATTATTTATACAGGGTGTCTATCGTAAGAGTCGTAAGGCGCATTTTCTCTGATGCTTCAGCAGGTATCTGCAATTTCGTTTTCGCAATGTGTAGCTCTAGTCAGTCCATGTAAACAGTGCTCGTCATAGAATGAAGGCTTTCACGACGGGATAACATAGCTGCTAGTAAACCTTTCCGGATGTGTGGTCGTGGTACAAGAAACTCTTCCGTCCCTGACGTTTCGTCCAGGACTGCGCTGGACATCCTCAAAGGCGCTCCTCCGCTGAGTCTTGCCGACTGACCGGTCGGACGTCCGTGAGTGACATATATACTGTAGAAAAGGGGACGTGGTCGAAGTGAAAGATTAACGCTCTCCTCTGTCGACATGTGGCATATAAAAAATTCCGTGTACGTGTGGTAAAGTTTATACTGGAACTACCAAGAGGAGCATAAATATACCGCTAAAAGAGCACAAAATTCTTTGCCGACTACGAAAAATAGAGAAATCAGGTGTAGCAGAGCATGCTCTTCAGCCAGGAACCCACGAAGTGAAGTTTTCTGAAACAGAAATTTTATCTACAACATTAAATTATTGTCCACGATGTAGAGAAGCCATTGACATTTATAAGCATCAGGATAATTTTAATAGGAAAGAGGAGGCAATGAAACTTAGCGACATATGGACAGCAGCTCTGCAGAATCGCTAGACAATTTTATCTTTGACAAGACGACAATCTAAAATTTTATCATTGGCAAGGATTATCTCTGCTCATCGCGTGTTACTTGGTCCTCTCACCCTTTTATACAGTATAAATATCGCTCTCGAACGTCCGACCTGTCCCAGGCCCCGACCGTATCAAACCACTTTTCGTGAAGAACCTTCCTCAGTCCGTCAGCCGGCCGAAGTGGCCGCGCGGTTCTGGCGCTGCAGTCTGGAACCGCGAGACCGCTACGGTCGCAGGTTCGAATCCTGCCTCGGGCATGGATGTGTGTGATGTCCTTAGGTTAGTTAGGTTTAACTAGTTCTAAGTTCTAGGGGACTAATGACCTCAGCAGTTGAGTCCCATAGTGCTCAGAGCCATTTGAACCATTTTTTCCAGTCCGTCATTTCTCACCTCACCGCTATCGTCAATAACCGCCTAAAGCTAAATTACTTCCTTTCAGCCTGGAAGGTTGCAAAAATCATATCGATTCCTAAACCAAACACAAATCACCTGTTCCCACAAAATCACAGACCCATCTCCCTCCTCAGTCACTTCTCCAAATTCCTAGAGACTCTAATACAAAACCCACTGCAACACTTCCTTACTGCCAACAACATCCTTACCACAGAACAATTTGGTTTTCGTGCTGGACATAGCACAATACAGCAAGCCATTCACCTGGTAGAGCACATATGTTCGGAAAAACAACAGAGGAACAGCACCGGCGCCATCTTGCTCGATATAGAGAAAGCGTTCGACCGTGTCTGGCATGGCGGCCTATTGTATAAGATGTCCCAACTAAACTGTCGACTTCATATATTAAAAAAGATCAAGTCTTTCCTGACAATCAGGAAATTCTATTCATCAATAGATGGAGCAGACAGTCCCACTAGGGACGTAGAAACAGGAGTGCCACAAGTTTCTATGCTTGGTCCCCTCCTATACCTATTATATACAAACGACGTGCCTCGTATTTCAGGGGGCCAAACACCCCTTTACGCAGACGACACGGCACTGTACCAAAGTGGCAGAAATGTCTTCTACATAGTCTGCAAACTCCAGCGTCACATGAATCACGTTGTCAAATGGTGCAACTTATGGAAAACAAAAATAAATGATGAAAACTGCCATCATATTCACCACTAAAGTAAAACCACCACTGCGAAACATCGAAATTAACAACCAACAATTGCCCTGGAAAGGCTCAATCACATACCTCGGCCTGAAGACAGACAAAAGGCTAACATCCAGTCAGCACATAACAGAAGCTTGCAACAAAGGCCGTGCAAACTTTCTTCAATGATATCCGCTCCTGAAAGGTAGAGGACTTTCAACCGCAACAAAAATCAGAATTTGGGAAGTGGTCATACTGCCAGCAATACTCTATGGGTATGGAGCATGGCGGCAGACAAAAATCTAAACAAACTAGAAAGGATACAGAACAAAGTCCTTCGGATAATAGCCAACGCACTATGGTACAGCAGCAATGGAGGGAATTAGGTTCATGTTTGCTCATCCAACCATCTACCATTTCATCAAATAAAAATCAACAGCCTTCTATAAATCATGCCAACAATCACCATTTCGAAACTTCCTGTGCCGAACCGAGACTTGAACTCGGGACCTTTGCCTTTCGCGGGCAAGTGCTCTACCAACTGAGCTACCCAAGCACGACTCACGCCCCGTCCTCACAGCCCCACTTATGCCAGTACCACGTCTCCTACCTTCCAAACTTTACAGAAGCTCTCCTGCGAACCTTGCAGAACTAGCACTCCTGAAAGAAAGGATAATGCGGAGACATGGCTTAGCCACAGCCTGGGGAATGTTTCCAGAATGAGATTTTCACTCTGCAGCGGAGTGTGCGCTGATATGAAACTTTCCGGCATATTAAAACTGTGTGCCGGACTGAGACTCGAACACGGGACCTTTGCCTTTCGTGGGCAAGTGCTCAACCAACTGAGCTACTCAAGCACGACTCACAGCCCCACTTCTGCCAGTACCTTGTCTCCTACCTTCCAAACTTTACAGAAGCTCTCCTGCGAATCTTGCAGAACTAGCACTCCTGAAAGGAAGGATATTGCGGAGACATGGCTTAGCCACAGCCTGGGGGACGTTTCCAGAATGAGACGGGGCGTGAGTCGCGCTTGGGTAGCTCAGTTGGTAGATCACTTGCCCGCGAAAGGCAAAGGTCCCGAGTGCGAGTCTCGGTCCGGCACACAGTTTTAATCTGCCAGGAAGTTTCATATAAGCGCACACTCCGCTGCCGAGTGAAAATATTCTGAATCACCATTTCATCTCATCAACTCACTTGGCAGGGAGGAACAACCCCGTCACAAAGCACCCATTACCGCAGTTCACCGCCAGTTCAGAAATTAATCTGCGCGAGCTAAAACTCACTGCGTCAACCACCGTCAATTAAATCGAAACCAGCACCCCTTGCAAGCATCAGGGGAGGAAACGCCCCCCCCCCCCCCAACCAAAAACACAGCAATTTTCGAAACACCAGGATAGTTTAAGTAGAAGACAGAGCGCCACAGGGCGCTGAATCTTCTTAGAAGAAAACGGGTGTAAACACAGCCAATTCGACTTCTTCGACCGGTCAGTCGGCAAAACTCAGCAGAGGAGCACCTCTGAGGATGTCCAGCGCAGTCCTGGACGAAACCTCAGGAACAGAAGAGTTTCTTGGGCCACGACCTCACATCCCGAAAGGTTTACCAGCAGCTTTCGTGCGATACCCATTGTCGACCGAAAGCATCGATTTGTTTCCCGTTACAGAGAAAATCATTTTTAGGGCGGAATTTTACGTGTCCATTCGATTGAGCGGTCCCAGATTAGTCTAGTGCGGTACTTGTTTTGCCGATATGTACTAACAGGAACAGTGAAACACGAAGAAGAGTAACCAGTGCTCCAGCAGCGACAGCACTGCCCTGACCCGCGCTCACTGCTACTTCCAAGTATGATTGCTACTGCATTGTTGCTGTTTATTCTTCGTATTTACTATCTCTGTTAATAAATATCTATAAAACAAATATCGGAATAGACCAATTTATCAGCACTCTACCTAATGGGAACATAAAAGTCTGCGTTAAAAATAATTTTGTTTGTAATTGGAAACAAACCGACGGCAAGTGTTGACACTGGGCGTCGCTTGAAATATATGATAAGCAATAATTTTTTGGGCTGACTCCGGGTACATAATGCAAAAATTGCAGCTATCTGCGGAAACAGCAGCTGACGCCTCTTACGAGAGACAACCTGCATTGTACCACACTGAATGAAGTACAAAAATAAACTTTACATAGCGGCATTTTAAACAGCAATCAAACACTTGTATCAACTTACCTTATTGTAATGAGGAGCTTCTCAGCATGAGAAATAGCAAGTGTTGTTTCCTGCTATGTCAGAGAAAGCTGATACCAGTTGCTCCAGTGGGATTTGTGGTCGCGTTGAAAGAAGAACTCACAGACCGAACTATTTGTGATGTTTACAGGATTTTACAGGTGCACCGAGTATCTTGTTTTCTTTTTCGTTTTCCTGAGCTTTAAACAATGATAAGCCAGAATAATGTCCTATTCAGAAAAGCTCATTAACGCAACTGAGTTTGGAACGTAGTTCGCGCTGTCTTTGCTTGTTGCATCATTCCAGTGGAAACAGGAGTGCGACGCAGACAAGCATCACGTCGCGCGAACTTTATTGCA
Organism: Schistocerca nitens; assembly: GCF_023898315.1. NCBI lineage: Eukaryota > Metazoa > Arthropoda > Insecta > Orthoptera > Acrididae > Schistocerca > Schistocerca nitens. The sequence continues at coordinate 349,510,695 of NC_064618.1, read as the reverse complement.
AAGTGTTGCAGGAAATGAAAAATAACGTATAATTGTATTATAGTCACGATGAGGATGAAGTCATCTTGGCACCAGGGACAGCAGACTTTTTCTGGCAATTGTTTCCTATCTCTTTCTCCGTCTCTTTAGTGTCAGCCATGAGGTTGGTTTGCAACAGTACACCATTCCCCTCTTTTGTCTGCTTTCCTCTTCATTTCCGCGGATGTGCCATTGTATGGTAGAAAAACATGGACCGTGGGAAAAGCGGAAAAGAAGAGAATAGACGCATTTGTGATATGGTGCTACGGAAGAATATTGAAAATCAGTTGGACTGATAGGGCAAGGAATGTGGAGGTTCTCCGGAGAATCGTCGAAGACAGGATTGTATGGAAAACACTGACAAGAAGAAGGGGGAGGGTGGTAGAACATCTGTTAAGTCATCACAGAATAACTTCCATAGTACAAGAAGAAGCTGTAAGGGGTAAAAACTGTAGAGGGAGACAGACACTAGAAGACACGGAAGTGCAACTCTGAAATGAAGAGGTTGGCACAGGAGGGGAATTCGTAGTGGGCCATGTCAAAGCAGTCAGAAGACTGATGCATCTCACATCATTCATGATTGCTGCATTTATGATATCCTTGGTTGTCCCCAGCGATTCTTTCCCTCAATAGCTCCCTCCGCTACAGTTGAAATGATGTTAACTGTGTCTCAAAATGTGCCCTAAAAGTTTGTCTCTTCTTATTTGTTTAAGTCTCCACAGAGATCCGGTTTCCTGTACTCTTCTAACCACCTCTTCATTGGTAACTTTGCCTTGCCAGCTGACCTTTATCATCTTTTTGTAGCACCTTATCTTCAGGGCTTCTAGTTGTCTTCTCTCTAGTTTTCCTATCATTCAGGTTTCACACTCTTATAGGACGATAACCCAAACAAATGCTTTCATAACCCGTTTCCTTACTGGCAGACTGATGTTCTTGCTGGTTAGTAAGCTCTTCCTCAAAATAAATGTAATTTTAGTCTGCCATATTCTGCTTACAATTTCTTTTTGGTTTCTACCATCTTTGATGATCCTGCTTCCCAAATAGGTAGATTCCTGTACCACTTTTAGCTCCTCTCTTCCAATTCTAATTCTTAAAGGTTCATACTCTTCTTCAGCACTGTACACCGTTACTTTAGTCTTTCGCTTGTTTATTCTCATAACATAATGACTTTCCATTGTGCTGAGGATCTTCTCTAGATCATCTTTCGTCTCCGTGACCAGTTAAATATCACCTGGGTAATGTAGCATGTCTATCTTCTGCTCATTAATTCTGATCCTCACGTCAGCAGTTTCACGAACTTGGTCTATAACTTCCTGGATGTAAGCACTGATTACACAGGCGAACTAATTTTTTTTAAGTTTTTTATACTTCGATAGCTCATCTTTATAGATTTTTATGAGCTGAATCCAAATCTAGCCTTAGTTATTTTGTATCACGCATAGTTTTCGAGCAATATTCTTTTTATTATATACTATAAAAATCCTATGCTATAGGGTAAACGGGGAAATTAATAAATCGCTTTGTTACAACATAAGCATGGTTTGTATTTACACTTAGCTACTTAAAACAATGATATGTGTTAATAGAGGTTTCACACGTCAGCTGGAATTGGTTTGTATTTCCTTTCTATTTTTTCTTTGAAGCTTCTTGTGTAGCTTTTTCTACGATGACTCGCTTGCTGAACTTCTCGTTGAAGTGACCAACAGTAGTCCCCCATCATGTTCGTGTTCCAGCGGCCTTGGTAGCGTTTTTCCATCACTGGTGAAAACTCTCTCCTTGCTCCTCATTAACATCTCCCATATTGTCTGGAAAGTAATCAAGGTGACTATTCAAAAAGTGAACTTTCAGGCTCATTAAACATCCTAAAGTTTTAAGCTTCTTTAACATTGTAGCTATAATAGAAACATATTCTCGGTCTTTTTCACGTCCTAAGAACTTTGTAAGGACTTGCTTGAATGATACCCATGCTCCTTTATCATTTCAGGTCATTGTGGATTCAAAGTTAACATCAAACATCAATTTTCTAATGCCAGGTCCGAAAAAGACGCCTTCTTTTAGTTTAGCTCCTGAAAGGTGTGGAAACTTTTGGCAGAGATACTTAAAACATGGTCCATCTTTAGGCAAAGCCTTTACAAACTGTTTCATTAGGCCTAATTTTATATGTAGAGGTGGTAGGAGTACGTTTTTTGGATCTACAAGATTTTTACGCAGAATGTTCTTCTCACTCCCTCACAGGCCAGTTCTTTCTGCACCTGTGTCTATCCCTAGCGCCTACTGTCTGATTCACACAAGAAACATGGAAATTTGGTAAAGCCACCTTGCTGACCAAGGAGCATGCATGTTACTTTTAGATCGCCACATATCATCCAACCAAGAGCGCAATAGCCTATTTTATTTAGCACTGTTTCTAGGTTTTCATAGTTTTCTTTCATATGTACAGAATGTCCAACAGGTATAGATGCATACATGTTACCATTGTGTAATAAAACAGCCTTTAAACTAGTTGTGGATGAATCAATGTACAGCCTCCAGTCTTCCCTTTTGTATTCAATACCAAACTCATTCATCAGACTGGGAATGTCTGAGCAGTGCACTAAATAGCCTTCTTGTTGATAAAACTTGGAAAATTTCTGTTCTCTCTTTCTCTACATGTATTTGCTGGTTCCAACTGCCAATAAGTTCTTTTCTTTTAATCTAGAGCCAAGTAATTCAGCTTTTTCTTTCGTTAATCCCAGATCCCTAACCAAATCGTGAAGCTCTGTCTGAGTAAACAGTTTGGGATCTAGACTTTTTGTATTATAATGGAATCATCTGGGTCATCTAAATCAGGTTGTACATCAGAAAATACTTCTGTTGGAATAGAATTTAAATCATCTGGTGGTTCAGGAACCGGCAAATCTACACCACTGGTCGGATGGCTGATGGAGGGTTAGGGTGGCTTATTACCTTCTTGTTTTTCGAATTATGACCAGTAATATCAACACTGCAAAAGTAACAATCATCGGAATGATTTCTTGGCTCCCTCCATATCATAATAACAGCAAATCTGAAGGCTTTTTTCTCCTTTTTGGACCATTTTCTCAGATATTCAACACACACATAGCATACCTTTTGTGGCGCCCAAGATTTAGCTTGATCACCAAGTTTAGATCCAAAGTATGATAGATAAACCTTTCTCACAAAGTCTGTAATATTTCTTTGGCGTTTTTTAATCACAAATTCACCACAAATATAACAAAAACTGTCAGCAGAGTTTTTACAACCACGATTAGACATTGTACTGAGCACATGTACAGGAAACGGGAAAGTGAGGTTAGGTTGACAGTAAACAAAACACCATCTATTAACAGAAAAAAGAATCAACCTTTTTTTGCCGGCAAATGTTTTTCAGCAGTGCTACCAAAGTCATCTACATTCATTACTCCTCCTTTTTAAATTGTTTTAACTATATAAAAGCTGTTAAATTCTTTAGAAATCGCTTAATTTAATAAATTTAAGTGTAAAATGTGAAGAAATGGTGGTTGATGCAGTTTTTTTAAGTACCATAATTGGATATCCCACCCTAAAAAACATAAGAATAACGTATTTTCAGCAAAAAAGTTTTTCCATCGTTGGCCTGTGTTACAAGAGGAGAAAGAGCACATGTCTGCCTCACGACTTTTCTAATTTTCGAGTATTGTTCCTGATGAAAATTCCTAACCACAGCCACTTCGTTCTTATAGAAGCTTTGTATCACCAGCATATCTTTGTATTTTCGACATGGTTTCTTTTGCACTCTGAACATCTGTTGCCAGGTAACGCCATGAAATGCCTTTCCCAGGCCTACAAAGGCAATATAAGTTTGTTTATTTTCCTTTGTACGTTGGTAAAATGTCCTCTATACCGCCACTTTACCATATCGTTGAGTGGGAGCGTTGCTGTGTTACCGTTAAACTGACGACTCGGAGCCTGGAGTGTCAAGATGCTGGCATACAGGAAATGCGCAGAAGTCGGGGGACGACGGTTGGCACACACACACAGTAGGCAGTGAGAGACCAGACCAGGCCTCCTGCGGACAGACTTCCTAATTTGAGGCGCGCAGCGCGGTCGTCTCCTTATTGGTAGCTTCCTGGCTGCGGGGATCTGCGCAGCTCCGGTCACGTTGTCCCCTGGCCTCCTCCGGCGTAATCCAGCAACTGGGCCAGAGGGAACTTTCCACCCGGAGCGCACTCTCTCACCTAGAAGACGAACAGACGACAGCGTCGACAGTCTACTACGGGGTACTCACACACCTCCTCCAAGCAGTGTGTGTGTGTCCTCCAAGCGGTGTGTGTGTGTGTGTGTGTGTGTGTGTGTGTGTGCGTGCGTGCGTGCGCGCGCCTGGACGGACAACAGCTTGTTTTTGAAACACAGTCGAAGCTCCTTAACTCTTGTTGTCCTGTCTCCTCAGTTGGGCATAACAGCATGTTGTTAATTGTCACGTTAGGTCCGTCCGCGTCCAACTGAATAAAATCAATTTTATCATCGTGTTTGGCAAGGTTCGTAGCTGCTACTTTCTATGAATAATAGCTCTGCTAGTTTTGAAGTTGTTCTTCTGCTTCCAGCCTTTCGAGTATCTCTTAGCATAAGCCTGAATATGAAAACAAGTTTTCGTCTTGAAGCAAACCTAATAACGTGCGATTTCTATTAGTTACAAAGTACTCGCGTCTGAAGGTTTCAGAAAATACTGCCTCGACGAAACTTATAAACAAGATGCCCCAGTGACGAGTCAACGTGTCTCGTCCTTTTATTGTTAGTTAAAGTTGTTAACTATTCATTGCCAGTTATTAATAAGTGAATTAAAATTGTTTCCTATTCACTTGAGTTATTAATTATTTCTTGCAAGAATTTTGACTGCGTACACCACCGTCCGCTTGCAACCCGTCCGGATAGGCGAATGCGTTAAAGCCCCTGAGGAAGCTCGCCGGCCCCGGATCCAATCAGCCCGGCGAATTAACGACAACGGCCGGATGCACCGGCCAATATCGAGTTTGTTTTTAGGCGGTTTTACCACATCCCACTACGTAAATGCTGCGTCCCGCCTCAGATACAAGTTACATCTACATCTACGTGATTACTCTGCTATTCACAATAAAGTGCCTGGCAGAGGGTTCAATGAACCACCTTCTCTACCGTTCCACTCTCGAACGGCACGCGGGAAAAACGAGCACTTAAATTTTTCCGTGCGAGCCCTGATTTCTCTTATTTTATCGTGATGATCATTTCTCCCTATGTACATGGGTGCCAACATAATGTTTTCGGAATCGGAGGAGAAAACTGTAATTTCATGAGAAGATCCCTTTACGCAAACGTTGTCACACTTAGAACATTAGATGACGCTGGGCACAGACACATGGGAACACAATTTCTGTCCCGGTCCGAAATGGAGGTATCCGGCCACCCAGTACCAGGAATACTGAAAAAAAAAGCCGCCAGCTCTGTGAAAACACTGGAAAACGCTAAAAAGAATCTCAAAAATGAAAGAAGACCGCTTTTGGCTTCCAGACTGAAGTGTAGCATTTCGGTTGCGTCCTTCAGAAAGGAATTATGCTGGTCTTCTCCTTAATTGACCGAAAATGTCAATTTTCAATTTATTTTTATTTATTAGTACAGCTCATAGACAATGAGATGGCCTGAAAAATAATTAAATGTGTAACGTGCCCTTCCGGCTAAGCCCACTTTTTGAAGCAACACTTCAATACTAGCTCGGTGAACATCGATTCCGTGAACTACTTGCAAGCAAAGTTCCACAGGACACGTCTAGAAGGCTGTGATATATACTCTTTGGTTTTAGAGAACATCTGTGACTCTGTTCCGTATCGAAGAATCAATAACGAACCAGCTGCTTGTTTTTCCACGTTTCATCTGCTACATGATGCAGTTCTTATATTTAATGATTGGAACGTGAAGAAGATGAAGGTATTAGAGAGAATGAGTTTTAAGATAACAAATGTCACTCAAGACTTCTTGATAAAAGTACATTTACAGCACCTCTCTTGAGTGGGAAAGTCAGTTGAAGACCTGGCAGAGGAAAGAAGGTTCAAATGGTTCAAATGGCTCTGAGCACTATGGGACTCAACTGCTGAGGTCATTAGTCCCCTAGAACTTAGAACTAGTTAAACCTAACTAACCTAAGGACATCACAAACATCCATGCCCGAGGCAGGATTCGAACCTGCGACCGTAGCGGTCTTGCGGTTCCAGACTGCAGCGCCTTTAACCGCACGGCCACTTCGGCCGGCAGGAAAGAAGGCAGAAAACAAGAAACGGGAAGAGAAACCTTTAAGGGAAAGAGGACTCTTAGATCAATTCTGGGGTCTTTTAAAGAGGTGACGTAAGGAAATACGTTGGGTAAACTTCAAATTACATTTCCTGGAAGTTATGTTATTTAAGGGTTACATACCTTTTTCTCAGAATCTATGAAGGCTAGAATCATGAAATTTTGTACACTTATTTCTATAAACCCAATAAATGAAACTGTAGTTACGGAATTACAATTTAAAAAATATTAAAATTCTCCTATTCGATATATTAAAAAAAACTGACGATAACACTATGGCTCCAGTGTATTAGAACGTGTTTTTATAAAACAGATCTGAAGATGGTCATTTTAGACCGAAACCGGTAGTGTGATGACAAAAAATTTGTGACTGTAGACTTGAAGTAAAGGAAATTTACTCTTGAGAGAAGTTTACTATATGCAATTTAAACAGAGCAAATTTTGCAGAAAACTCTTGAACAGTTAAAATGGCTCTAAGCACAATGGGACTTAACAGCTGAGGTCATCAGTCCCCTAGACTTAGAACTACTTAAACCTAACTAACCTAAGGACATTACACACATTCATGCCCGAGGCATGATTCGAACCTGTACCAGACTTCAGTCTGGCCTAGAACCGCTCGGCCACAGCGGCCGGCACTCTTGAATAGTTCTTGAGAAGAAGGTATACACAAAATTTCTAAATTCCAGAAAAATGTTAAATATACATTTATGAGCCAAAACATTACGGCCACCTGCTTAATAGTTTGTTTATCCGAGCTTGGAACGACATGCATCACTGAATCTGCATATCAGGGTTCCGCGAGTTTGTTAGTAGGTTTGTGGAGCTATGTGGCATTACACACAGGTCATGTAATTCGCGTAAATAACGGGCCGCTGATTTGTGCATGTGTGATGGCGCCCGATAGCGACCCAGAGATGGGTTCCATAGGATTTGCATCAAGCAAATTTGGTCGCCGAGACATCAACATGAGTTCACTATACTGCTCCTCAAACCAGCTTTGCACGGTTCTAGTCCGAGACACGGATAGTTATACTGTTGAAAGATGACATCGCCGTCGGCAAGGCATGAAGCATGAAGGGATGCAGGTGGTTCGCAGCTGTCAGCGTATCTTCGATTACTGCTACAGGTCCCATGCAAGAGTAGGAGAATGTCTTCCACGGCATAATACTGCTCCCATCAGCCTGTTTCAGTGGCGTGCTGCACGTTTGGAGCCGCCATTCACCTCGACGACGGCGTTTGTGGAGCCGAGCAGCTATTTAGTGTAGCAAAAAAGTGGTTCACCCGAAGAGCCGACACGTTTCCACTGATCGATGGTCGTATTCCAAAAGTACCGTGGCCACTGTAATGGAAATTTACAATGTCCTTGGAAATTTCATTGCCGTATCTTCAGAATTTATCTTTTAAATAGTGTGTGTTTTCATGAAAGTCTCCCCTTAATCGCTCTCGAACTGCATTATTAACAGCATCATCAGCAGCATATATCTGCTCATCCGTAGAGCGCTTTGCCTTTCTACGTACGTAATGTAGTATCTCCGCGAGAATCGATCCAGACATCGCGCTTACGAAACAAGGCGCTTACTCGCTCGGATGGGGACACATTGCATATTAGCGATCATAGAAAGCACGCCCAAAAGTTTCAAACTCGATTTTCTCGAAAACGGATGAGAGTTGCGTCTTCTATTCGCAAATGTTGAAAGCCTAGTAGTGCCTCACACACTCTATCAATGCGAATCAAATCGGTGAAGAGAAGTTCGTAGGGTCTCCTTGTTCAGTGCAAAGTACTGGCGTAAGTTTTGCATGGATCGCGGAACCATTATAATTAAGATTTGAACGCGAAACACTTTAAAATGCTGTCAAGAACAAATTATTTCAGAGCACTGGGGCGTAACTATCCTCCCTGCAACTCTCCGTAAATAATAAGTTTCATCATCTAAAAAGCAAGTACTCACTTGTCCAAAAATATCGCTGGGACTGAAGGTTTTTTATAACTGTAAAAGATTTGACAGTGGTTTACTAGGTGCGACGATCCGAAGTGGACCCGAGAACAAATTTCAACTGGACAGGAGAGCTATTAGAAGTAAAGTCCTTTCTACATCGTGTGATTCAGAGGTCGTGCACCAGTTTGGATGGATAAGGATGGAGGAATATATCATGTTAACTGATTCTCCCGTTGGTTCTTGGTAGAATATATCGGTCGTCAAATGGGCGACTTTGGCATTTGCCTCGGGGATCTAATCACTGCATCTCTCGAACAGAGGTTCATGTTTTGAAAGCTGTGGTGCCTCGTTGGACGATTTCGAATGTATTTTGTGGTGGTAAGCAGGATAATTTTGATCACATGATGTATTTCACAACCCCCCAGTGCGTCCATAGGGATGACAGTTAAGACCGCTGCAAGTTGACAGAGTTACAAAGTTTTGTTTTCAGAGGTTGACACGTAATGGGAGGCTCTAACACAATTTGCAGCTGGTAGGCCGAGCTTCTGCAGTTGGAGGTGATTTTAATATCATTCTAGTCTAACGCGGAGTACTAGACTTCGCCGGCCGCGGTGGTCTCGCGGTTCTAGGCGCGCAGTCCGGAACCGCGCGACTGCTACGGTCGCAGGTTCGAATCCTGCCTCGGGCATGGATGTGTGTGATGTCTTTCGGTTAGTTAGGTTTAACTAGTTCTAAGTTCTAGGGGACTGATGACCTAAGATGTTAAGTCCCATAGTGCTCAGAGCCATTTTTAGTACTAGACTTCCGTGTACGCTATAGTTTGAAACGTCCCCATAGAAAATTATACATGACTGTGCTTAAACTGACACAATATTTTTAGCGCAACCCAATCTGACTTTCAAGAATCCCTACAAAAGAATGGCCCTGACTAACATTAACCTATACCTTTCACAAATCATTTACCTCACAAAAAACTTCGTTACTCGTACTACTGCAATACGGCGAGTGCCACTACTGCCAGCTAAATAAAAGATTCTAACTACTGAAGGCACTAACCACTGATAGGCATAGTTAGCAAATGAAAGATTTTGATAGAGAACAATGTAATTACCTTAATAGTGTTCAAAAGTCATAATATATATAGCAGTTCATGACATCCATTCTTACAAATGTACTGTTTCTGATGGACACACGTCCAGATCACCCGCTCTCAAAAATCCGCAATCTCACTTCCCCACATCCACCACTGCTGGCGGCTCACCTCCAACTGCGCAACGCTACGCGCTGTTAACAGCCAACAGCCCAACACTACAATAGCGAATATTACAACAATGCCACCCAGCCACAGATTGCACACAGCACAGCCAGTGATTTTCATACAGAGCGCTACGTGGCGTTACCAATATAAAAACCTAAACAGCCTACTTACAAGTTTAATAATGAAATTTATGCTTTGTGAACTGCAGTCAGTGAAGACGCCAGAGGAGAACTCAAGCCGCAGGCGTGAGTATACACTTTATAATCAAAATTATTTGTAACCCATTAGTGGACGTTAATATGGGACGTGTCCACCATTCGACAGGAGTGAGGGCAAACCATTCTTCCTCAAGAGCCGAAGCCAGGGAAGGTAGAAATGTGAGCCGATGTGATTATTCCATTTCATATCCTTACAAACTATTGCATCTAGGTATTTGAATGAGTTGACTAAATCTAACTCTGAATCACTGATATTTCAGTCATAGGATACTACCTTTTTTTTTGTTGGGTGAAGTGCATAATCTTACATTTCTAAACATTTGAAGCGAGTTGCCAATCTTTTGCACCACTCTGAAATCCTGTCAAGATCTGAGTGAATATTTGCGCAACTGTTATGAGACAGTGCTGCACTGCAAATAACTGCATTATCTGAGAAATATCTGAGACTGTTAATATTGTCTGCGTGGTCATTAATATACAATATGGACAGCAAAGGTCTGAACACACTTCCCTGGGACCCACCTGATGTCACTTTACATCTATCGATGACTCACCATCTAAAATAACACGCTGTGTTCTCCCTGTCAATAAGTCCTTCCTTCATCCACTTCGACAATACGTGTAGGTTGTGATACGTCAAGGGTACTGCATCTATCTGACTCTTTTGATGCATGGCGCTTCAAAATGGCTCTGAGCACTATGGGACTTAACATCTGAAGTCATCAGTCCCCTAGAACTTAGAACTACTTAAACCTAACTAACCTAAGGAAATCACACACGTCCATGCCCGAGGCAGGACTCGAATCTGCGACCGGAGCGGTCGCTCGGTACCAGACTGAAGCGCCTAGAACCGCTTGGTTACAGCGGCCGGCTCGGAATCCCTACTGGCTGGCATGGAGGAACTGAGAATGTAAGAAGCTGCATCATATAGACGTCAATGATAAAGAAAAGGTTTTTGTGGATCACTTCTGCTACCTTGGCTGTAGACGGGCGTGACCTGCGCTTTATTCCAACAACTGGACACAAATTTTTGTTCGACGATCTACAGTATATTATATTTAAAAGAGGGGCGCACTCAGCTGCAAATTATGTGTAGAAACTAACAGGGACCTCATCAGGCCCTGGAATCGTGCTTAATTTTAGCTCAGACTTGCATGGAAGCCAACAGTCTGCATACTGAGGTCACATGTTTCTTCTCCAGCGTTATCTTGATACGTTAGGCATATCTCGCCTTGACTAGCTTCTCTGCTAGCAACGTCGCGCCAGTCGTATTTGCGCAGTAATTGCCGCAATTTGCCACTTAGCGGCGCTAGCGGCCACATTGCCAGGACAAATGCGCCGCGCAGAATACGACCTCGGCACAAGTTGCAGAGCCGGTCTTGTACTTATCTCACACTCTTGTCTGAACGTTGCAGTGCTGTAGAGATCTACAGAGAGCCACTCAGTAGCACTGGATGCACATTGTTGTTTGAACGAGGCGCTTAAATTGAAAAAGGACTTCTGAGAAATATTGACCGACCCGGTTCCTGCGCATTCGCTGTCACCAAATTTGAGCTGCTAGTTTGCATCAGTATCACACACAACACAATTTTTCATACTACTTGTTTCATTTTTCACTTTTACTTGAATATCAGTTTGATATAAGGTGATTCATGTATTTTAATATCTTCAGTGGCATTCAGGTGTTTGTCAGATGCCAAAATCAAATTTAACTCTTCTCACATCTCGAAAGCCGCATCAAGACGAACAAGCATATGCAGTATTCCTTGATATGCGAAAAGGTTTTAACTCAGTTCCTCTCCGGTGCTTATTAGCGAAAATACCGTCATAGAAGGTATCAAAAGAAACTTTTAAATGGATTACGGATTTGTTGGTTGGGAGGAACATTTCATCTTGGATGGAGGGTCATTAACAGAAGACGTAACTTCATAAGTGTTCCATGGGAGTGGTTTGGATCACATTCTCTTAATGTTGTGTATTAATAACCTTGCAGATAATATTAATAGCAACCGCAGACTTTTTGCATATGATGCCATTATTTACAATGAACAACTTAAAAAACAGCATAAATACCAAGTTAGATTCTTGATCAAATTCCAGTGTGGTGAAGAGATTGGCAACTTGCTTTAAATTTTCAGAAATGTAAATTTTGCGCATTCGAAACTTAATACCGTGTGACTTCATTGTCCACGAGTCACAACACCACATGTAGATATACTAGGGTGAAACATTTGTAGGGATATGAAATGATAATATGGGCTCCCTAGCAGGTAGCCCGAAGGCAGACTTGGGCTCGTGGTGCAGAATTTCTCTCTTGTAGCTTCTACCACTGGAGTAAATTTGTTGAGCATCTCCGTTCCGCTCTCGCGCCTGCTAAACGATACCGTGACGAAACAGGGTCGCTGTTTGTTGGATCTTCTCCATCTCTTCTGCTAAATCAATCTGGTAAGGCTCCCATAATGATGAGTAATACTCAAGAATAGGTCGAACGAGCTTTTTGTAAACCACTTATTTCGTGGATGTATTGACTTAAGATTCTACCAATCAGTCTCAGCCTTGCATCTGCTTTTCCTACAGTTAGTTTTATCTAGTCATTCCACTTTATGTCACCGGGGTAGTTACTCCTAGGTATCCTATTATAGACTATTCATTTATATGTATTGTAAACAGCGGCGGCCTTATGATGCATCCTTGGCTTACTCCTGCATTTACTATTACAGCTGTTGGTTTTGTTCCGTTGGGAGCAATGTATTGAGTTCTGTTAGCAAGGAACCCCTGAATCCAGTCAGAAAAATGGCCCAAGAAATGAGCGCCGTTATCTACAGCCCTACGGATCTCATGAAAGAACTGAGCGAGTTTCGCAGGAACTCTGTTTGCGGTGTCAAAGTCGATTCTTATAGAGGAGATTTTCGCTTTCTAAAAACGTAACACACAGCGTAAAACATGTGGGCTACCAAAATTCTATAGCGCACTGACTTCAGCGATATAGGTCTATAGTTACGTTCATCTGTCCTACGACAGGGCCAGCGTTAGGGGAGGGGAGGGAGGGTAAGCGGGATAAAAGAATCTCAAACCTGACCGCTGAAGGTCTTCACTGAACGAACCTGAGGGACAGTTTTAAGAACAACATCAGACACTGGAAGGCAAATACTGTATATTATTTTTACCCATACGCAGGTGTTGTAATGTTTATGAACGTATTTTAATTTCCATCAGTTGATACCAGATTTTAATTGAAGTAAATGAGCCCGATATAGTCCCCAGAGATGGAAAGTTTTAAAAGAAAATATGAAAAGCTTATTTCAATAGTGGTACAAGTCCATTTTTGTTCATTCTGAGATACAGAGTCCTAAGTTGAATGAGCGCTGAAAAATCTGCAGTTGAGATACCAGAAATATTCAAGCGTATATACGTGAATATTTCTGGTATCTCAACTGCAGATTTTTCAGCGCTCATTTAACCTTAGGACTCTGTATCTCAGAATTAACAAAAATGGACTTGTACCACTATTGAAATAAGCCCTTCATATAAGATCGCCCATTCACGGGCTATCGGAAACGAGATGATTTGCACGGATAAATGCCGTGCGTCCGTATGCTAAGCAATGGCCAGGATTACAAAGGTCGACTGCACTTGCTTTTAAATTTAATTTGATTGCGGAGGCACATACTGAACTAAAGGCCACTCAGAACGATTTGTACTGAACTAAAGGCCATTCAGAATGATCTGAAATCCTATCAATACGTCTTGATGTCTTCAGCATGGTACTTAGTATCACCTGCAGTAAACATACGTAACGTTATGCTTCAGGCAAGGGAAGCAAAATATTTGTTGAAAGTGCCGATATTGAGAGTCTAGTGGAAGAATTAAATAAATTAAGAAATTTACGCAGAAAGCAGCAAGGTAGCAGAAAATATTGGAATATTACCTGACTTGAACGTAACGATTCGCGCCACAGAGAAACGGGAAAACAAAAGAAAATCCTATGCAGCTGTAAAAGCAGAAGAAGATTTAAAACTGGGCTCAGAGGACAGTTTTATACTAAATATTTTCAGTGTTATTCTAGACAGAGTTCTGTAACGCACGCTGCCGTAGGCAATAAATATCATGTACACGTTCTGGTTCTTTTGAAACTAGAGGGTGTATCAAAAAGAATCATCCGATTTGGCACGACTGTATTTCTGAAACTAATGAAAACAATGAATTTTCTTTTCATAGGTCCCCCTTGAGGTGCACGGCATATGTTACAGCGATATTCAAACTTACCACACTACAGAGAGCCGGACTTGAGGTACAGTTTTCACAGCCGCTGTTATGCAGTGTCTCAGTTAATTCATTGTTGTTGGTAAAGGAGGCATGTAAACAGTCTTTTATAAACCCCCACAAGAAATACATACAGTCAGGTCCGGTGACCTTGGAGTCTAGTAATGTAAGGTTGAATCATTTGGCCCAGTGCGAATTATCCATCGTTCAGTAATCCTTTGATTTAAAAATTACCGCACTTCCAGATGCCAGTGTGGCGGGCAACCATGTAAACCTCGAAAGTCTTCTCTTTCCAACAGTATACGCACATATCTTAAATAAAATAATAGTTATTATGTTATTAAATTGGAGGATTCTTTTTGATACACCCTGTCCAGTAGCGTAGAAGATTAAACACTATTAGAGTGCGTAGAAAACGTGACATAGAAGTTAAAAAGCAGGGTTTGAAAGAATAAATTATGCAGTTAAAGATTCATGCAGCTAACTTTTGCAGAGATATGGCTTAGCCACAGCCTGGGAGATGTTTCAAGAATAAAATTTTCACTCTGCAGCGGATTGTGCACTGATATGAAACTTCCTGCAGATTTAAACTACGTGCCGGACCGAGACTCGAACTCGGCGCCTTTGCCTCTCGCGTGCAAGAGCTCTATCGACTGAGCTATCCATGCGCGCCTCCCGCGCCGCCCTCACAGCCCCAATTATGCCTGTGTCTTGTCTCCTACCTTCCAAACTTCATAGAAGGTCTCCCGCGAACCTTGCAGAACTAGCACTCCTGGAAGCAAGGGCATTGCGGAGACATGGCTTAGCCGAAGCCTGGGGCTTTCTCTCTTCCAGGAGTGCTAGTTCTGCAAGGTTCGCAGAGGAGCTTCCATAAAGTTTGGAAGGTAGGAGACAAGATACTGGCAGAATTGGGGCTCTGAGGAAGGAGCGTGAGTAGTGCATGGGTAACTCAGTCGATAGAGCACTTACCAGTGAAAGGCAAAAGTCCCTATTTCGAGTCTCGGTCCATCACAAAATTTTAATCTGCTAGGAAGTTTTAATATTACAGGTACATGATCTGGTTCATATGCCTTTCCAGTATTAAGCGATTGCAGTTGCTTTTCTGTTCCACGGTCACCTATCTCAATATCTACCATTTCGGCGTATGTCCGATGATTGAAAGGATGGCTGCAGCATGATCCGCAATGAAGGAATTTCATAATGACCGAATTCATTATATCGCCCTTCTGTTATCTTCCGCTTCAGTGAGAGTATAAGTCACTGTACGACTGAACAGATGCTTTGGATTCAATTACTGATTTTACATAAGACCAAAACATATGAGAGTTTTTAATCTGATCGGTTGGTGAAAATTTACTCTCTAATTTACCGAGCACTTCTGTCATTTCCCTCCTCACGCTCATTTTCGCTTCGCGCAGCTTTCGTTTTGTCAGCTAGGTTTCGACTTTATACCTTTCATTCACTTGTTTACATTTCGCTCGTGATTATGCAGCATAATTTAAACGTCTTTTCCATGATGATTCTGCAACCAAAATATCCGGTAGTATTTTCTTGAATGAATGCTTAAAAGCTGGGAGTCCTGGCAAACACAGTTCTACAGCTAACAGTTTACTTGTACGAGTATGTCAAACAGATAACTTAGAAGGCTGCCTGCCTTGTGGCGTCGTATAATGAACGTCACATCCTCATACGAGCCAGAGAAGCGCGTTCGATTATTTGTAGTGTAGCGGTAGCACACACAACCCACGCGAGAAGGCACTGCGTTTACACAGCTGAGTCATGACGTGATTCAAATACCGCTCCATTCGTAATTATAATTGCACTAACAAGGGTACTTTATTGACTGGCCCTCTTCGATTTTCTTTATGAAGGATTCTTCAAAAAGCGCGCCGGTTTTGAATCGCATGGTAGTCGGTTGGCCACATTGTTGTGTATCATTTCGGTTTCCATAAACATTCCGATTGTTGCTTCAGTCTCAATATCTCGTATTTTTTCGCAGTGTGTCTAACAATGGAGCAGTTTACTATTGCTCAGCGTGTGTTAATAGTGAAAACATTTTATCAGAACGGAGAAAGTGATGTAACAACTATGAGAAGTGTTAGAGCGTTGCTAGGGCGTATTGAAGCACCGAAGGATCAACAGTTCTAAGATTTACTGTGAATTTCTATGAAACCGGTTCAACCGTGAACATAAAACAGTTCTGGGAATCCTCGTATGACAGTCCAGGGAAATCGGTTCTTCGCTGTTCGCAAGAACTGGGCATGGGATATTCTTCTGAAAGGCGATTTCTTCTGCATAGTCTGTCCCCTTCAACCTTACAGAATTTACTTAATGCAGCAGTAGAAAGAAGCCGATCATGAGAAAGGGAAAATTTTATGGACTGGTTCCAGAGAAGAATCGCAAGAAGACGGTTTTGTGATGAACATCATCTTCAGTGACAAGGCTCACTTCTACTTCAGTGGATTTATGAATAAACAGAATTGCCGCATTCGAAGTCTGAAAATCCTTACATAGTTCACTAGAGGGAAAGACATGCTCAGCCACTGACGGTTTATTGTGCCTTTTTTATGGTGCCATCTGTCACACTTCCCGCAGAACGATTGATTACTCCATGAGCGGTTTCCGCGTCGCCGTATCTCGCGTAATAGTGTCCAACAACAGCTATCAAGATCAGGTGACTTAACCACTTTTTTCTGTGGGTTATCTTAAATCATTGGTACCTGTCAATAAGCCTCGAAATATCAGCGAGAGGAAATTCGACGTGCTGTTGTCAGGCAATCATGGTGAGTTTCACGTACACAATTCTTGCACGCCAGCGCAGTCGTAGAAGTGATATGCCAGACATCATTTTCCATCCCGGAAATGGAAAAGTGTGATGAACATGTTTATGCATTTTATTAATGAGTTTTGAAAAAATAAATTTCGTAATCTGATATATCAAACCCGGTAAACTATACTTGTCGGTAGCTGAGTGTAGTTTAATTCTTTTAGAATATGCTAGACGAAATCGCAACTGAAGATCTGGCAAAATGTTAAAAAAATATTGTTTCATAATCAAAAAATAGGGTAAAATTTAATACGACTGAAACGGAACAACAGTCTGAGACAAGCCTTCCGGTGAATAGCTGACACCCAATAATTTTATTTGTATTCTATTCAGTGTTTCCAACTGATTTTCGACCATGTCTCTACACATGTGAAACGCCCCTACGTTAATCGCTTATTGGGTCGTAACATTTTCCCTTTGTTAACAATTTTGTACAAAACTGTTAGCCTCTGCGCCATCTCCGATAGTACGTCTTTTTGTGCTCCCTGTTAAAGACTCATTTTTAGTTTTTATATATATTTTTTAAAAATTTTGTTGTCTCTTTCCTTTATCCAAGGCTGTGGGTCACCGGGTTCTTGGGAAGCGCAGGTATGCGGGCACGGCAGCGGCGAGGAATAGTTGTTCCCTATTATACAAAGAAAGAAAGAAAGTTAGCTTCCAGATACAAATTTCTCTCTCTTCAAATGACTAGTTTCGGGGTCTCACGAAGTCCCAATCTTCAGATTGTTATATTGTGCAACTCCTAACCGCGTATTCCAAGAAATAAAAATTTGCGTCTGAAAGCTGACCTATTTTTGTATAATGGTAAAACAAGATGGGTGCAGGATAAGTACTGAAACCAATACCACTGCGAAGATTCTCTAGATGTCTCGCAGTTCAAATAACTCATGCTGATCGTGATTCTTACTGAACACTTGTTTGACTGAAATAACGTACAGAAGTACCAGTGCATCTTTGTGGTAGCCTATTAGTCTCGTTACGTGAGGTAAATAAGAACACAACAGCTGCTATTTGTAGACTCTTTATTTTTTCACACAACCAGTTTAGAGTCCAATTGCACATCTTACGCACTCCACTAAAGTACTAGACTTGGCCACTGTTTCTATGTTTCGATACAGTGTATCGATACGTGGAACTGTTTCAGTGTTTCGGAACGGCTGTGGTTCACTGTTTCGATACAGTGGTGTTTCATTCCGCCCCTGTCTCGGATAACCGGACCAGATTCGATCTCGAGCCAGACACAGAAACTGTATCGTTGTTTCAAAATAAGGCTGTTTCAGTCTACCTGTGCTTAGAACGGACTAATTGTATCGAAACAGTGATGTTTCATTCCGCTCTGTGTCGGACGAGATTCGGGCTCGGCACAGGTACTGAAATACAACACACCACTTCATGAAACACTTTCAAGAGTGTCGAAATCTTTTCGACAAGCAATAGCATGAAGCTTAAGATATCCGAAAATAAATCTTCGTTTCTAGCTGACTGTCCTGTTCCGAAATGGCGTAACATCTGCTTTATAAGCACTAAACAAACAATAAAACAACGCATATTATTCACATTCAAAATAATAAATATGTGAAAATCATTCAGTTAAATTACAGTTTTACATCACATACGCTTCTCTCTTCATGTACAGTAATAATATTAAGAAACGCAAGTAAGCCTATAACATTTTGAATAAAAAAAGGCGTAGAGTGACAGTTATTAGACATATACATAAAATTGATGTAGGTATAATTGCAAGCAATCTGTTTGACATATCACTGATAGTGTAATAGTGAACGGGAAGAGTTGGGAAGCATGCTGAATTTATAGTAACGGTTCGAAACACCTTGCAAGACAAAATTTTTTTCTGTTATATTTTGTTATTTATTCGAATTATTTGGCGTTATTTGTGAGTCTACACTCACTGTGCCTATTATCCACAATGATTCTCTTTGTGTGCATGGAAATTAGCAGGATGGGTATATTACCCATACTAACGGAATGTGGGAATCCCAGTAGCATATCCGTTGTTTCTGCAGTTTGCTCCCATCTCCAGTTCCGTTCGTGGTGGTTCTTCTGTCTTCAGCTATGGCTGTCCTCAGCCAATTGAAAAGTATGAAAGTCAGACGACACGAAAGCAGCGCATTTGCTGTAGGAAATACGAAACTGCCAAGACTTTCAGCGATATGATTAGCGCTCTCGCACCTCATTTGTGTTTATATGGACATACTTATACAGTAGACATTCAAGATGCTAAAATATGTAGGTTTATTAGATTACAAAAAAACAAACTGTTTCACTGTTTCGAAACAGCGTATCGAAACATTTCATTGTACTGTTTCATTTGTTTCGAAACAGTTACGTGTTTCAGTTTGCCCATCTTTATAAAGTACAAAAAAAATGGTTCAAATGGCTCTGAGCACTATGGGACTCAACTGCTGAGGTCATAAGTCCCCTAGAACTTAGAACTACTTAAACCTAACTAACCTAAGGACAACACACACATCCATGCCCAAGGCAGGATTCGAACCTGCGACCGTAGCGGTCGCGCGGTTCCAGACTGTAGCGCCAGAATCGCTCGGCCACCAGCGGCCGGCTCTATAAAGTACAGATCGTGGAGAAACAGTAAACATTTGACAACATAGATCTCATTTTATTCCGTTTTTTTTTTCTTCTTTTGTGGCATACAACGTAGAAGAAACTCTTTCTTTTTCTACTATTGAATGCGGAAGTGTTAACACGATCTTTGCAAGAGTAGAAATATTTTCAAAACCTGTTTGTCCTTCAAAATTTTTGATTGATGACGGTTGACTGCAAAAGACTTGAAGCAGTTCTTTTTGTAAGTGCTCCTTGTCTGCTTCAACAAAATAGCGGGGTAACGTCCTACAAATGCTGATTCTTTTCTACAAGGATTTGCAAATTTGGCATAACTGTTCTCTTTTCATAGCTAAGAGCAATATTTGTCTCAATAAATTGAATGTCGTGAAATTTCATATCCAAGGTACATTTGATCTAAAGTTAGCACAGGTTGGGGGTCAAGAGGATTTAATTTACACAATTTTTAAAAAGGAGACAGATTGCATAAAGTTTTGACTAATCTCTGGCTTTGTGGCTGTAGGTGCCCTATTGCATTCCGCTTACTTTGGAAAAAAGCGCTTGAGATGTTGAGAAACCAAGAACATACCTCATAAATTCGAGATAAGCCCTAGTACAAACTTTGTTCTTTTCATGACTTATTATTTCTGCCATCACTGCCATCTAACCCGGCATCAAGAGGTAAAGAGTAGCAGAGGTTCATCACACTTCTATAAAAGCCTCGAGAGACACTGCTGTAATGCTATCGCCTTTGTTTCAGCAGGTCTTAAAATTTTGTTTTTCTCAATTCATTAGTTCCGGTACTTAAGAGTGCATTGCTTGTCTTTTGCTGCTGTGGCTAAAGTAGGATGCTATGCGTCTTACTAAATCTTCTACACTTCTTGGCAGTTTCATTGCAGCTTTACTGGCAGCAATGTGCAAGGATGACGTACACATTTAATAGCAAGGAATGAGTCATCTGCCTCAGCTATAAATTTTGTCATCAACGAAACATTGTCCTCCTCTCCCATCACGCTTGCATTATCTACAGCCATGGCAATAATATTTTGAGGTGGAATATTTTTCTCGTTGAAAAACAGAGCTTGCGCGGTAAAATTTATGGCGTGCAAAGTTACGATTTCCAACAGCTGTGTAACATTACACATTCTGGCTTCAAAAACTGGAAACGGCGGCGCCTTCGTCTGCAAATATTGAAAACCAGTGAGTTTGCAGAATATCGTTCAATTTATCGCACTCTACTTCAGCCAAAACTTTTTTTTAAGTACTTGTGCATTTTCACCTGTATGATCAATTGTTGATAAGGATAGTGTGTGCTCAGCAAATTCTGTCGCCAAACTTATTTCAGCAGCTGTGGTGTCCTTTTCCAGCTTAAGACTTGCGGCACTTGTAGCACCCACGATGAAAGCACTGATTGTTTTTGTTGAATTGTGACACTCGACTTTTGTGCGAACTGTGATTTGCGTGTTTCAGAAGTTCGCTTCTTCCAGCACGCAAACTAATATCACACGCTCGCCAACAAGCACGATAACTGTGCTTGGGATCTGCAGTTAACCACCTTTTAAGCTGTTCTTCCTCTTGCCACACATCGGCAAATTTCTGTTTTCGGCTTTGACTGTCATTATTTTCGTTGCTGAAGTCACAATGAAAAATACTAGTACTACAGTTGCACACCCCAGAAAAAAAAGGAACTATAGAAAGTTATGTTGGGGCTAAAGAAACTGGACTGATCTACACAACATTCGAATACATAACGAAGACAGACACATAATCTTCGCTCCCGAAATTACGAATGTAATTGTGGAAATGAAATTTCATTGTGGAAATAATAATGGTGTAGAGATTACTGTGAATAGGTTACAATAGACGCCCTAAAAGTTGCCTGATGGACCCCTGATTTCGGCCGCTGGATGTCGGCCCCATTCGGAGCACTTCGCGTTGTTATCTTCTATTCATGATTGCCGCTGGCGTTAGGGTCTCCTTAACAGTGGTCATTTTTCTTCTAATCACTGAGTTGTATTGCAACAACCTTAGTTTAATTTATATTATTTGCTAGATACAAGTAGCGCATTTGAAAATGATTGTCTCGTTATTCGCATTCCTTAATCTGCGTTAACTTTCGCGCGAAATTTGTACCTTAGGAGGCTGCGGCTCATCAGTGCGAGGAGCGGTAAGCAACAAACACGGCAATCTATTTTTGTAATTTTTCTTTCTTGAACAAAAAGTCCCTACGTTTTACACAGGAATCGGAAATACGTCCCTGCGACCATACATTTCGGAAAAAAGAAGAGCCGAAATTCCCAACGCGTGGAGTCATGATCGTACGATTGGCAACTATGATTCTATTCGCTATGTTTCTGTTCGACATGTATCATCTGTGAGTGCTCACCGTCCTGTATTAATAAGCTTTTGTTACAACTAGTTTCGGTATTTTATCATCTTCTCGATATGAAAAGATGTCATATCATTACCGATACGGAAAACTATTATACACAAGTCAGATTTCCAAGGTTATACATATACACACCATCTTCTGTGTTAAGACAGTTGTTGCCTTTCTATACATGTACAACCGTGGAAATATGACGTGTTATGTTTTCTTGTATCGGTAATGGTATGACATGTGATTAATACAAATCTTTTTCATTCCGAGACGATGGTAAAATACCGAAACCGGTTGTAATAAAAGATTATTGATACAGTTGTGTGTCATGAATTTTTAAAAGTATATCACTGCTGTTGAAAATCACCTTCAAATAATGTTCAATTTTAAATACTAATCACTTGTAAATGCCAATATTTGCAGCAAATAAAAATCGACTACAAAAACGCGAAACATCAAATAGCAAATACAATACTTTTTCGGGAGATTGTATTGACGTATATAACTTTTTTACTAATAATTTCGCATTTGTGTATCAAATTTTAATTTGTTTTCAGACGATCAGTACTTAAAATACAAAGACGTTGATTGTATTAAAAAATAACAATTCTGAATTTATTAATTTAACATTTCAGTGTGATAATAAATACAGAATTCAAATAAAATAAAATAAATAGTTATTACTAGCGACATTCGAACCAGCTATTTCATGATTGCTAGATTTTCGCGCACCGGCGATTATTTTAACTTGTTCGACGTGTTTCATGCTAAAGAACGCTCGGAAATGTAATCTTGCGATTTTTCGATTTTTTTAAATGCGTCGTACTGCTTTGGTATCCGGGCACAGACAGTCAAATCCTGCTAGTATGAAGATGTCACGTTGAAGAGACTATTGCAACAGCCATGGAGGGAACAGGATGCAACCAACTGCAGATTGTGGCGCAGGTTGGAACAAATGCCTGTCGTCTTCATACTGGGTAAACCGATCAGGAGTGCATTGGACAGTAGAGGCTGGTACTCAGGTAGTTGACTATGTGTTTGGTGCACACAGTGGCTTTTATTAGATTAGGCGACTGTCCATCCAACCTAGATAACGATAGCTGTAGGAAACCCAGAAGTATGCGTCCCACAGGTGAGAATATTAAAATCCTAATAAGAAACTGACGAAGCATTTGAAACAAAATGCGAGTTTGAAGGGCTCACGAAAAGCAATGAAACTCACATAATACAAGGTACAGAAAGCTGGTTGATACCTGAAATTGAGAGCAGTGTGATTTATTGGGAAAATTTAAGTTTATATCGAACGATAGGCTAATTGGAAATGGAGGGGTGCATTTGTCGCAGTAGACAAAAAACTCAGTTCCACCTATATAGAAACTGAATCTGCATACGAGATTGTTTGGGGAAGATTCAGTGTCAGGGGTGTACATAATATGATAATCGAATCCTATCGTCCAGCAGACTCATCTCCTTATGTAACCGACAACTATTCAGAAAGCATCAGTTAACTTGTACGTAAGTTCAAAAATGGTTCAAATGGCTCTGAGCACTATGGGACTCAACTGCTGTGGTCATAAGTCCCCTAGAACTTAGAACTACTTAAACCTAACTAACCTAAGGACAGCACACAACACCCAGCCATCACGAGGAAGAGAAAATCCCTGACCCCGCCGGGAATCGAACCCGGGAACCCGGGCGTGGGAAGCGAGAACGCTACCGCACGACCACGAGATGCGGGCTTGTACGTAAGTTCCCCAATCATACTGCAACCATTGGTGGAGACTTTAATCATCCAACAATTAGTGGGGAAAATTAGAGTTTTTTTAGTGGTGGGTGTGAATGGAGTGGAGAGAAACCCTAATAACTGGTGCTATGGGACGTACCTTCTGCCATGCACTTCATAGTGGTTTGCAGAGTGTAGATGTAAATTAAATGTAGATGTACCGTTGTAAGGCGGGCGGGGGGATATCGGCCATATGCTTTCAGAAACAACCACCCACGTCAATCAGTTTGGTCTAACGGTGAGAAATGTAAATCTGAGCCGGCCGGGGTGGCCGAGCGGTTCTAGGCGCTACAGTCTGGAACCGCGCGACCGCTACGGTCGCAGGTTCGAATCCTGCCTCGGGCATGGATGTGTGTGATGTCCTTAGGTTAGTTAGGTTTAAGTAGTTCTAAGTTCTAGGGGACTGATGACCTCAGAAATTAAGTCCCATAGTGCTCAGAGCCATTTGAACCATTTTTTGTAAATCTGAATGGCTTTACTGGGGTTCTAAATGTACTCCTACTGAGCACAAGACACATGTGCTAACTGCTGCGATATCTCGCACGGAGCTCTTTTGTTCCTGATTGCTAACTACCATTCCTTCAGTTCCCTTCACATTATACACCCTTCTACTCGCTGTCATGCTGCAAATTACACATTAAATACCAAATGAAAAATCATCATACACTTCTTAAATGAAGTAACGACAGGTCTAAGTTAAATGGAATATATGAATCGCAATACTGAGAAAACCCACATGTCCAAGAAGCTAAACTTTTCAGGAGGTACAAAAAACATTCTAGGTCTTAAAGTAACACTGAAATTCCGTGCTGCTTCTCATTTTTCGATAAAGTGAATGTAGAGGGAAGAATGTCAATTCATTGTAGACAATCTTGATACACTTTCTTGACATTAAGGTGAAATTTATACAGTGAACATGTAGTGTTCTCAATATTTTGAAATAAATAAGGATCAGTCGTTAACTTAACTAATCCTTTATTGCTATTATGGATAAAACCAAGTTATACCATTTTTCCATTCTCTTAGGCATTATACTCTACATATGGTTAATTCTTTCATGCATGTTAGCCAGTTGTATATGTCAGAGTAGAAGTTCTGGATGATTTCTTCTTTTGGTAAGAATGGCAGGACTCACCTTAGGTCATGCATTTTCTTCTCATTTATAGACACATGATCTTGATACACATGGCTTGGTGAAATTACAGATGGATCAGACAATTTGAATGTATGCTTTTGAGCTCCATCATTGAATGGTCTAACTTTAAGAACATCAAGACTTTGATGTGGCTAGCAGAATATATTAACTGGGTTATCTGAAAGTGCTGTTTCTTATTAATTTCTGCAGCCTTCCTTGAGTTTCAACGGATATAGCATTTATTTGGTAGAACTTTGGGTACAATTTCTTAAAATTTAGCATCTATTCTGTTTTACCTTTATGATTCTCCTTTTCATCATGCTGCAGTCTCTATCATATGGATGGTAAGTGGCCTCTTCTTAGAAAGCAATGGCTGATTAACTAGAATCTTCCCTTTACCATAAGCAGCAAACAAAATCTCACCATAGCAGGGTTTTTGATGTTGGCCTCCACAAGAATTGGAGAACAAGTGAAGATGTTTAACAAGTTGTTCAGCGTTTTAATTTATATAATCAAAGAGAAATGAACAGACTGCATAAGGGCCTTTTCATGCCATTCCTCCATGATAGAGGTAACACCTAGCTCTTGCTCCATAAGCCATGTACCTTAAAGATTTACTGAAAGCTTAAGCAAGTCTTTTGTTGGTATCTGAGGCATCTGCAGGTTCTGCGTAAAATCAAACGAGAAGCCTGCAACGGTCGAAATTGTTTTTCTCTTTAACTACGTGTAATTTCCTAAGGCATTTTTCAGAACGCCTCTTGTGCACTATTAATTCCGACTTTTACACCGAGCTCTTCGCATGTGGAACACGACTCCACGTGTGGTTGCTCAGATTTTAAATTAAAGTATCCACGGGAAATTTTCAAATAAAGTTTATATTCAGTAGTGTTGTTAAACTCCAACATTGAGAAAGTCCACACTATTTGTAAATGATGGGTTTCTCTTCAATTTAGGTGATGCAATGGCTGCATAACAACTTGAAAAATGCCAGAACCTATTGGGTTTCTCTGTATAATGATAGGCTTATATGTCTGAAGTACTAAATCATAACCAATTCAATTTTGTCAACAAATGGACATGAGGGGATTCTCAGTATTCCCATTCATATGGACTTCTCCAACTAGGACAACCATCACTTAAGTTAATTACACTATGTGGTCAAAAGTATCCGGACACCAGGTTGAAAATGACTTAGAACTTCATGGCGCTCTCCATCGGCAATGCTGGAATTCAATATGGTGTTAGCCCACCCTTAGCCTTGATGACAGCTTCCACTCTCGCAGGCATTCTTTCAATCAGGTGCTGGACGGTTTCTTGAGGAATGGCAGCCCATTCTTCACGGAGCACTGAGGAGAGGTTTCGATGTCGGTCGGTGATGACTGGCACGAAGTCGGCGTTCCAAAACTTCCCAAAGGTGTTCTGTAGGATTCAGGTCAGGACTCTGTGCAGGCCAGTCCATTACAGGGATGTTATTGTCGTGTAACCACTCCGCCACAGGCCGTGCATTATGAACAGGTACTCGATCGTGTTGAAAGATGCAGTCGCCATCCCCGAACTGCTCTTTAACTGTGGCAAGCAAGAAGGTGCTTAAAACATCAATGTAGGCCTGTGCTATGGTAGTGCCGCGCAAAACAACAACGGGTGCAAGCCCCCTCCATGAAAAACACGACCACACCATAACAACACCACCTCCAAATTTTACTGTTGGCACTACACACTCTGGCAGATGACGTTCACCGGGCATTCGCCATACCCACACCCTGCCATCTGATCGCCACATTGTGTACCGTGATTCGTCACTCCACACAACGTTTTTCGCCTGTTGAATCGTCCAATGTTTACGCGCCATACACCAAGCGAGGCGTCGTTTGGCATTCACCGGCGTGATGTGTGGCTTATGACAGGCCGCCCAATCATGAAATCCAAGTTTTCTCACCTTCCGCCTAATTGTCATAGTACTTGCAGTGGATCCTGATGCAGTTTGGAATTCCTACAGACGAGGTCGGGCTGTATGATTTTGTGCTGTACGTTTCCGCTTCACTATCACATCGGAAACAGTGGACCTAGGAATGTTTAGGAGTGAGTAAATCTCGTAGACGTATGACACAATTGACACCCAATCACCTGGCCACGTTCGAAGTCCGTTGAGTTCCGAGGAGCGCCCCATTCTGCTCTCTCAGGATGTCTAATGACTACTGAGGTCGCTGATATGGATTACGTGGCAGTAGGTGGCAACACAGTCCACCTAATGTGAAAAACGTATGTTGTTGGGGTGTCCGGATACTTTTGATCACATAGTGTATCTGTGGTTTTTATATTGGCTTCATGTGCAGGATTGTTTCGATTTCTTGTTCAGTTTAGAACAGATACAATATCTCATTTTTGATGTTGATGGATCTTCCTCTGCAAATATTGTGAGAAGAACTGGAGTCTGCAGTATCCTACTAATGGCATGACGGATTTCCATAGTCAAATGGAGATTCAGTCATGTCTACTTCATGAACTACATTGCTGCTGTTCTCAGAATGGTTCGACTTGCAAATTTAATTGTATATTACTGTATATTATATTAGTTTATTCTCCATACTATCAGAGCAAAGACACGACAAAATTCGATTTCATTTGCATTATTGTCAATATTCCTTCCAAAACCTGGCATGCCTGGAAATTTCCTGATCAAATTATCTGCTGGACATCTTACGTTGCGCACTGGGTGCTGCGATGGCCGCCCGAAGGTAGTTCCTTTCCCATAATAATAAGAATTGCTACCCGTATCGACCTCTTCATCTTTACTAGGAGACAATTCAGACCTTGAATCAAGTTAGTTTCTTCATGTGTTGTCTCCTCAGCTTCACTTGCTTTCTCACTACTAAACCGGTTCGTACATTCTCAGATATTTTTATTACAAATACGACCTGAGGAAACTGTTTCGCCACTGCAAAATTCTGTTGCACCTCGGGTAATGAACGAAATCAGTCAACTGCTGCATCGACAATTCTTATGTAACTGGTATGCTGTAGGTCATAATGACCAACTGGGCTTGAAAGCGCCTATTTTTCAACAATGGAATTGCGCTTATTATTGATTTGTGAAGCTGAGAGATCTTTAGGAAGGTACTATAATCACTAGATTTAGATCATAAAACATGAAGAGTTTTTTAAAGAAGAACAGTATAAGTGGAATTTTGATACTCACTATATCAGTTGAGTGTTATCACTATGTTTTTCACAAAGAAGTTCAGTTAATGTAATAAACTCTACTAGCGTGATTAACGAACTCAATTTGAGGGAAAAACAACCAAATGGCACCAAATGAAAGACTTTGAAAACAGAAGATCTGTATGAAACCATATAAAAAGTTAAACATACTTTTGAAGTGCGAAAGATCTCACTGTTATATACGAATGTAACTGTTAAATTTGCAAATAAAAGTTTATATACTTTAAAAGTTCGTTTCCTGACGGGGATTGGTTGTTTGTGGTGTCCCCATCATTACATCTCATCTCCGTCGACGCGGTAATTCCCGAAGTGACGTCAAATAGAAAGATTAGCGCGATGCGACCGAGCAACGCGAGAGGGGCTCTCCCGCCAATAATGCCATACGATCGTTTCACCACTACATGATTACTGTGCAAGGGCTCCGCTTCCACAGCTACAATACGTATCATATTGGGCGTGTCACGTATCTCAAAGTTAATAGGCATCACCTTAAGCATTTCTGATTTTTATTCTCTTTTTTATAGAATCTTTGATATTGAGGTGCTTTCACTCACTATCTAGGAAGTCCTGCCATAGAGTAACAACCATACTAATTATAACAGTAAATATGTCTTGATGGTGTATTCCAAGCAAGCAGTACAGCTTACCAAAATAACTAAAAGAGTTCTTTGGTCTTTTGTTGCAGGTATGTTCTAAAAATGTTCCTTACGTTGCTGGCGGAATGAAGAATGTAGCAGAAATGGACGAAAAGACATTGAGATGTGCAGTAACTCTGTTCATGTCCATTCTTGGTCATGCCTGTAAGTGCTGTTAAAGACAATACGTTTAATATACACATCTTATTAAGCAATATGTTCATTAAATATTCAATACCTTTTGCGCATTGGTTCTGGAAACTTAGTCAAAATTAGAATATCTATCTATTCGAATCTTTTCACAAAATAGAAGATTCCTTTTACTCAGTCAACAAGTTGTGTTAAAATCTAGAACTAATACAGCTTCCTCGTGTCTATCAATAAGTAGCTCAAAAAATAGCATTCCGTTATACACAAATCCGTCATTCCGTAATTGTGGATAGAGAATTTTCCTAAACAACAATAGAATGGCGATAGGACTTCTAGAGCTTAGATTAGATTAGTACTTGTTTAACAGATCATGAATACGACACTTCGTAATAATGTGGAACGTGTCAGGTTAATAAAAGGTGTCTATACAAGATATTACATTTCACAAAATATTGCATGACACTTAATAATTTTTTTGTGGGGGTTGGGGAAATTACCCACTTGCTATATCCAAAAATTCATCTAATGAGTAGAAGGAGTTGCCATTAAGAAATTCTTTTAATTTTGTTTTAAATGTTATATGGCTATCTGTCAGACTCCTGATGCTATTAGGTAAGTGACCGAAGACTTTTGTGGCAGCATAATTTACCCCCTTCTGAGCCAAAGTTAGAATTAACCTTGAGTAGTGAAGATCATCGTTTCCTCTAGTGTTGTAGCCATGTACACTGCAATTACTTTTGAATTCGTTCGGATTGTTAATAACAAATTTCATAAGTGAATATATACATTTGAGGCTACAGTGAAGATCTCTAGCTGTTTAAATAAGTGTCGGCAGGATGCTCTTGAATGAGCTCCAGCAATTATTCTGATTACACGCTTTTGTGCAATGAACACTCTTTTACTCAATGATGAGTTACCCCAGAATATGATGCCATACGAAAACAGAGAATGAAAATAGGCGTGGTAAGCTAAATTACTGAGATGTATATCGCTAAAATTTGCAATGAACATAATAGCATAAGTAGCTGAAATCAAACGTTTCAGCAGATCTTCAGTGTGTTTTTTTCCAGTTCAACCCCTCATCAATGCATACACCTAGAAATTTTGAATATTCTACCTTAGCTACCGATTTCTGATCGAAGTCTATATTTATAAATGATGTCATTCCATTTCCTGTGTGGAACTCTATGTACTGTGTTTTGTCAAAGTTTAATGAGAGCCCATTTGCAGAGAACCATTTAATGATTTTTTTGAAAAACATCGTTTACAATTTCACCAGTTAATTCTTGTCTGTTGGGTGTGATAGCTATACTTGTATCATCGGCAGAAAGTACCAGCTGTGCATCTTCGTGAATATAGAATGTCAAGTCATTAATATATATTAATGCAATACCAAACAACAATAGAATGGCGATAAGACTTTTAGACCTGTACCGTAAGCCAGATAAACATAGTGGTGTTTGTTTACCACAGATGTTTACGAACCATTCTTAACATTGCCCATTAGTAATTTTCTGATTAGGTGGGGTAGACAGTAATGAGCCCACCAATTCACGTAAGCTGTTGTAAAACATAGAAATCAGTTGCGTTTGCAAATTAAGCAATTAATAAAAATACCTCGCCATCGGTTGAGTTGTTCGTCATCTGTAACGACTATGTGTTATAAAATGGCTCTGAGCACTATGGGACTTAACATCTGTGGTCATCAGTCCTCTAGAACTTAGAAATACTTAAACCTAACTAACCTAAGGACATCACACACATCCATGCCCGAGGCAGGATTCGAACCTGCGACCGTAGCGGTCACACGGTTCCAGACTGAAGCGCCTAGAACCGCACGGCCACACCGGCCGCCACTATGTGTTATAAACACATTACTCATTGTAACCATTCTCTATGAAACTATTTCTCAGTATCCATGGCGGATAAATACCATTGAATATGTTTCATCCACAGATTATTTTTTCTCAAAAGTTTCATGGTAAATGTGATTAAAGACCAGATGTTCTTATGCCCGCGAACGTAAATGGTTTCACGATCGTAGTCTGCGGAGAAAATTTCAGAATGTGACCCTGAATAGCGCGGATGTTACCTTGATTGTATTTTGAAGAGTATCAACAGCTTGTACGCGTTCCGTTGAACAGCTTGGAACCGAAAATAGATGTTTTGCAGATTCCCACAAAAGCACACAAACTATATTACTGAAATTTCCAATTACTCCCCCCCATACTCTTTTTTTTTTTTCTGAAGCAATATCATCCATGACATTGAGATTTAATAAATATACCGAAAAAGATAAGCGAAGGCTCAGGAAAATAAATAAATAAATAAATATGCTTGCGACTGGCATCTGTACGTCATATCTGAAGAGAGAAATAAGTTTTTAAAAGTAAAAGCACATTTAAAAATTTTCGCTGCGGACAGGATTCGAACCTGTGCGGGCAAAGCCCATTGGATTTCGAGTCCAACTCCTTAACCACTCGGACACCGCAGCGCCGAAGGACATGGGTCCGACACAATAAATATAACTGTATTTTAATGTTATTGACATACCCTGAGGTATTTAGTCTCATAAATCATTATGGGAACGAGAAACAATGTTAAGTATGTTTTGCGAAGGAGACGGCTCTCCCAGCGTCGCCACGTTGCGAAGCTGCCTGCGTTAGTTCAATCTCTTGCCGCTAGGTGGAACTACACGTCGTGAAATCGCGCTCATCTGGCGCGAGATTTCTTCTGGGATGAGCTGTCTGTCTGTCTCAGCTTTTGGTTTTAAGAGAAGAAATTTTTCGTGCAAATTGTTAATTAGTTTTTTTTAAGTTTCTGCCAGTAAAACTGCGTATCAGATTGCAGCTTTACGCTTTATGTGGTGAGAAATAATTTGATATTATTACCATATTGCAAAATTTTTAAAAACAATATGATAGCATCTTATAAAATAACGATCTTTTGCTTCCCAAGACATGGTTTTCCTGTGAGAAAATGCTGTTACATGCTGATGCGTTTTTCTTATCTGTAACGCTGAATAATGTTTAGTCTGTCTTCCCTGTTCCGATGTGAGGGAATTCATTCAAAAATGGCGGAACTGAGTACATTTTGTTTCTTTATACGTTAGCATTCATTCGCGACTATCGTTTTCCGTAAAATAATCAAGGTGTACACTGCATCATTGCGGTAGCAAGAACTATTTAGTAATGGAAAAAGAAGTCGGTACAGACATATTAAATAATTTACTTACGTGGTGAAGCACTTGATGCTCTTCAGAGAATTTGCAAGCTTAATTCTGTTAATAAATGTTTCTCTGGAGACCGTCATGCTCACAAAATTATGGATTCATTTTAATTACACGATGTCATCTAAATATTGTGAGTTCATTGGTCAGAAGCTGCTGTATCGCTTCGAAGTATCACCTACTTAATGATTTTTCCTTTATCTTTCGATGAAAAATAATTCAACAGGTTTCATTGCAGGTATGTAATTTCACAGAATATTTCTTCACATTAACGTTAGAGAAATGATTTCGTGTATAATGCCGACGTCAAAATTTCTAGCGTTTATTAAAGATAATTGTTGACGAGAGAGGGCCTTTGTTGCCTCTGTACTAGTTGGAGTGAATTGAATTGTCAGAATTATGTCTCTATCAGATCCCATGCAGGCACGTTGCCATCACATTTGCAACTACGAATCTTGATGCACCACGTCTTCCTTGGCGCGTGTGAAAGGTAAAATTGTTTAAATTTGACTTGTAACGAATGTAGAAAGATAAATAATGACGCTGTTTGAAAACAGAGATACGCTACTTTACTGCCTTTTGAAGAATCTACTGCTCTACTGCTGAAGAGCAAATCCCCTTTTTATCACATTTGTGTCTATTTCCTCAAAGTAATTTTTATTGTCGCGGATGTTGGTACACCAGTTGATTAACTTTTTATTTCTTGAGATACTAATTACATTCTGGAAATCCCTTCTGTGAATTCCTCACACCAGAGACTTTTATCAGTTCCAAGTACTGAATCAAGTTGCTGTAAGATTATTCCTCGTATGGATGTTGTTTGAAACCTTAATCTCTACAAAATGTGCCTGGCCAACGAGAAACCACCATGTGCCCGATAGTGAGAGTATTGTAAGGCGTGTGATAGTGAAATAAATTTTTCTTCGAAAGAAAACTATTTTTTGATGGTATGGTATAACGACTCATAACAGTCTAAACTGATAATAAATGTCATTTACTTCCATATAATGTTGTCAAAATAAGTCTGCAGCAGCCTCTTCGTTATTCATACCAAAAAAATTAAGCTGTACCCATGGCTTAAGTTACGCGAAACATGTGGGTAACAAAGACCGACATGTTTGCAAAGCTATGGTGTCACAGAACTGTAGAGTGATGGCGATGGTAAGATGTGTCATTTGGTGTCACTGCCTTTGAGTTGTTGGAATGGTATGAGTTAAAGGTCAGGAAATGTTAAATGTGTAATCTGTTACCGCGGTGCATACAGCTAGCCTCAGTTCGCTGATTAGTCCGATCCATGAACGTTGGCGGTTCGCGCATTTCGAGGCACGAACGCGCGATTTCATCGCCGACAATTCCAAGCGACAGTTGCGTTTCGTGCATGCGCGTGCATTCCGCTTGAAGAAAGTGCATATCCTGCAAATTATGTCTCTCGCTTACTTATGCAGAATTTATCACTTACCACCACAATAAGCGATGACAGCTTGCAACTAGTGGAATCGAAATTCACTAAACAACTCGCTACGATCACGTTTAATGCCTGCATTAGCTACGGCATTCACAGCAAAGCACTCAGAACATTCTGGAAGCTCTTTGGCTGTCGAAGCATACGTGACGCAGGTGAGCAGAACAAGCCTAAACTACACCGTCATCGCTCGTGACCCCAACTACAGTTGTGCACAGTGTATTTATAGCGCTACAGTTGATGTACAAAGGTTTGAAACAGTCGGTTTTCGTGAAAATTAAGCGCGGAAATGAGTGCACCAGGAACTAGGAAAGCAGTAAAGTACACCAAAAACTACAAAAGTAAGAGGGAAATTGTTAAATTTAAGTGGTGGCTACAACGAAGTAAAAAGGGCGATACTTTTGCTTACTGTAAGGCGCGTGAAAGTGAAATAAATATGTCTTCGGTCGAGAAAACTACTCTTGATAGACATGTAGAAACGCAGAAGCATGTGCAAAGTGCTGGAAGACTGATAGGAGAAAAAATTTTACATGATTTTCATTCCAGGACTTAGATGTGAGCAACAACGTTAAGGAGGCGGAAATAGGCTCTGTGCTGAACGCAGCGTACCTCAACGTTAGGAAATATTTACAAAAATTACTGAAGTCAGTATGTTCAGAAATCGCCAAAAAATTACTCTAATAGAGCGAAGGCCACTGCTATTGTGAAACATATTACAAGTGGTGAAAGTGAAGACAGGGTATGTAATTTGCTTCGCAAAAATAAGTTTTCAGTAATTGTTGCTGAATCAAGACCTAGGATATGGAACGATAGGGAAAGCACTTTTAGATCTTATTGTAGTAACTAAGGGCAATGCTGTTACTCCTTACAATAGTTCGTTAGAATGCTTTAGCTTGTACAACATACCATACAAGGAAAACTTATAGCTTTCGCTGCCGACGGAACTAGTCTCATGATGGGCAAACCTAACCTCCTGTCTGCCATTTTGAAAAGAGATTTCCCTCATTTGTTCATAATGAAATGCATATGCAATTCTTTCAGTCTGTACTCCTCCTGTGACTATACAAAACTGCTAAGAGCCCCTGAAGATCTAGTACGAGATATATTCATTTACTTCCATACTAGCGCTAAGCACATAGCTGCACTACAGGAGTTTCAAGATTTTGTGCGGGTCAAACAGCACAAATTGCTACATCCAAGCGAAACTATGTCATTGTCCCTTCAGGCTGTAATTTCTCGTGTGTCAGAGCAATATGATACTCTTTTTATTTTCTCCACGTATACTGCATCATAAGATCGGTTACTTATATCTGATACCATTCTTAAAAACCTGAAATGCTCTTATAACATTCTATACTTACCGATTTCCAATCAACTGCATAAACAATTGCAAAGCGAAGAGCCTCAGATGCAAACATTAGACACAGACAGCATTTCTTCTTCACTGCTCGCCTTGACTGCTGTGTCAATCCGGAATACCAGCAATACTCAGTACAGAGACCCAAATGTTTTTCTTTCCTCTCGAAGAGATTGTTTACGTGCAAAGGTACAGATATCTGTGGAAATAATGAAAGTTTCGAATGAAGTATATGCCGACTCAAGGCCTATATTTCCTAATTTGGTGCTTGCTAAGTCTTCCCCACTCTACTGCTTCTGCAGAAAGAGTATTTCCTGCAGTTGGGATAGTGAAAACCAAAAACAGAAATTAGTTATGTACCAAAACTTTATGTGGGTTATTGCACACACAAAGATTGGTGATGAATTCCGAGTTTCTCTCATGTGAAATTAGAAAATCAATGACAAAGAGACATAACAGTGCTATGTATGCCGACAATGAGAAATAATAAACACTTTTCAATTTTCGGTGGTAAAACGTTATGACGCATGTAAATAGTGAGCTGTTTTTGTCTACTTTCTTACACTGGTGCTGTTCTAAGGATGATAAGCATTATTACGGACTTTACTATTAATACTGCTGTTTAATTACACGAAGTAAATTGTGGCTGTCAAAACATTTTCGATAAGTTAGAACTAAAACGTCTCAAAGCACATTAATGAAAATCATGCACAGTGGCGCCTATGCAAGTATAATGTCGAGTCATTACCTCTTGTTGTTTTTGTGTGCAGTTTTATTTTGTTCTATAAATAACAATAATCATAATAGCAATAATCACATAAACAACGTATATAGATATATTGTTAGTGAAATCATTGTCGTAGTAATTTCCTAATTGAGTGCGATTTTTGTAAATATTTTATTAATGTAGAATGGTGGATATTAGCTGTCTAGTATACTGCTATCTCTTGCTTTTTCGAGTTGTAGTTGTTGTTGTTGTGGTTTCCAGTCCTGAGACTGGTTTGATGCAGCTCTCCATGCTACTCTATCCTGTGCAAGCTTCTTTATCTCCCAGTACCTACTGCAACCTACATCCTTTTGAATCTGTTTAGTGTATTCATCTCTTGGTCTCCCTCTACGATTTTTACCCTCCACGCTGCCCTCCAGTACTAAATCGGTGATCCCTTGATGCCTCAGAACATGTCCTACCAACCGATCCCTTCTTCTAGTCAAGTTGTACCACAAACTTATCTTGTCCCCCATCCTATTCAATACCTCCTCATTAGTTATATGATCTACCCATCTAATCTTCAGCATTCTTCCTTAGCACCACATTTCGAAAGCTTCTATTCTCTTCTTGTACAAACTAGTTATCGTCCATGTTTCACTTCCATGCATGGCTACGCTCCATACAAATACTTTCAGAAACGACTTCCTGACACTTAAATCTATACTCGATGTTAACAAATTTCTCTTTTTCAGAAACGCTTTCCTTGCCATTGCCAGTCTACATTTTATATCCTCTCTACTTCGACCATCATCAGTTATTTAGCTCCCCAAATAGCAAAACTCCTTTACTACTTTAAGTGTCTCATTTCCTAACCTAATTCCCTCAGGATCACCCGACTTAATTCGACTACATTCCATTATCCTCGTTTTGCTTTTGCTTTTTTCGAGATTGTGTTGAAATGTCCGAACGTACGATGGACAAAGGATAGGAGACGTGGCAGGGCGAACCCAGGCTGAGCACATCATTTTTCCTTAAGAAATTACAAATTTATTTCAATTATCCCACAATCAGAATGGTAATTAAAACCACAATCTTCTCTTGCACCTGATGTATAATAATGAACAGCAAATTTATCTTAAATAAGCAGTCGTTAAGACAAGAGAAATATCAGTTTAAACTACAAGATTCACATACACAAACAAATTTAAAACGGAGAAACACTAACTGAAATAACTATTTAACACAGTAAGCAGGCCGAAGCCACAATTACCCCACAGGGGCCACTCTTAAAACTCAGTAATTAACAAATTAAAGTAACCAAAATTTTAAACGGCCGTAAGGCCCTTAAATAAAACCTACACAAGTACAGCAGTGGAATCAAGTAAAGGTTCCTAATTTAAATTACTCAACAACCAAGAACAAGAATCAATCCTCCGAGAAAGAGGACGAATTTACAACTTTTTTAAGTCTGGCAATCTTCCAATTAATTAGAAGAAGTATGCAAACAAGTTAGGCCAAGCTGACTATCAAGAGCAGATGGATATGAAACGTTGAAAAACGTAAGTTCAGTAAATGTTTGTAAGCTAAGTACAGATTCTTAGGTCCGTTACTCTATGTCACAAGACAGGGCAAGCCCGAAAAGGCAGTTATTTAAAACCACCCATCAAATAAAACACCCAGAAAACTTAACTTGTTTAGCAGCTGCAGCTGGAATCAAAACTCCAGCGAGAGCTAACAGCCACCGGAGACGCCGTACGCGTATATGCACAGGCCGAAATACAGGAGTATGTACACGCGGGCAAGCGTCGCGTCAATTACTGTCACGGCTCAGAAGCCAAAGGCTGCCGGCCGGTGTGGCCAAGCGGTTAACGGCGCTACAGTCTGGAACCGTGTGGCCGCTACGGTCACAGGTTCGAATCCTGCCTCGGGCATGGATGTGTGTGATGTCCTTAGGTTAGTTAGGTTTAAGTAGTTCTAAGTTCTAGGGCACTGATGACCTTAGAAGTTAAGTCCCATAGTGCTCAGAGCCATTTGAGCCAAGCCAAGGCTGTCAATAAGCAGCATACACATTACGACGCTAAAGTCAACAGGTCCGGCAATAAGGTCTTCAGGTCTTTCACGACATAATAAAGCCCTTAAAGTAACGTTCGCTAAGCAATTACTTAACTAAGTTAAGTGAATAAGGCTTAAACCTTTTAATTATAAGCAGAAATTTCAATAACTGTACTAAAACTGCTCATATAAAAGAATAAGACACTTTTGATAGCCAATAACAGATTTAATCAAAAAACCATTCAATGCTCTTTTGAACCTACAGAGTAGTAGACAGAAACTTACCCGCTTGGCACGGACTTTAGGCTTAACATTTACATATAAGATTGACGTTGCAGACACTCAAGATTTACACCCATCTAAAACAAATTTAAAAGAACATCTGTTTAACAAAGCAATCTGATTCAACATTGCTTAAAACTTAGAACAGATAAGGTTCAAATGGCTCTGAGCACTATGGGACTTAACATCTGAGGTTATCAGTCCCCTAGAACTTAGAACTACTTAAACCTTACTAACCTAAGGACATCACACACATCCATGCCCGAGGCAGGATTCGAACCTGCGACCGTAGCGGTCGCGCGGTTCCAGACTGAAGCGCCTAGAACCGCTCGGCCACACCGACCGTCGAACAGATAAGGAATGACTTAAAGCTAAGGAACAACAAACGGAAACACTGCGGGCAGAATCGGAGCAGATCAATTCCGAGACAAAATTTACCACTTAAGTCAGTGGCCCATCTAACCACCATTTCATCCCCATCGACGCGCAAGTCGCCGAAGTGGCGTCAAATCGAAAGACTTGCACCCGGTGAACGGTGTACCCGACGGGAGGCCCTAGTTACACGACATTTACATTTTTAGTGGCCCATCTAAGTAAACATTGATGTAACCGGAAACTAACTCGGAGATTCTAACAGACCAGTTGCCCGTACAACACTTACACGCACACCCGGCCGGAGTGGCCGTGCGGTTTTAGGCGCTACAATCTGGAGCCGAGCGACCGCTACGGTCGCAGGTTCGAATCCTGCCTCGGGCATGGATGTGTGTGATGTCAAAAAAAAAATGGTTCAAATGGCTCTGAGCACTATGGGACTCAACTGCTGTGGTCATAAGTCCCCTAGAACTTACAACTACTTAAACCTAACTAACCTAAGGACAGCACACAACACCTAGCCATCACGAGGCAGAGAAAATCCCTGACCCCGCCGGGAATCGAACCCGGGAACCCGGGCGTGGGAAGCGAGAACGCTACCGCACGACCACGAGATGCAGGCGAGTGTGATGTCCTTAGGTTAGTTAGGTTTAATTAGTTCTAAGTTCTAGGCGACTGATAACCTCAGAAGTTGAGTCGCATAGAGCTCGGAGCCATTTGAACCATTTATACGCACATAAATAGAAATCATTAAGCGAATCAGCGAAGTTACACTAGCGGCTTGAAATAGTTTCAGCAATTGCAAGACAACTTCATCTTTCAAACTCCACTTGCAAGGTTGCCTTAGGGACTACTAGTGTACTCTCTCTCCAAAACATAGAAATCAGCCACAGTGCCAATCGTGCATACGGCTCCGAATACACCAAGAGGCCCCAACAGCCACCATGTCAACAGACTGGCCCTTCAATCAGTACCTGCTGCTACCTCGTACTAAAATCAGCTCGCCAACCGCGGCACAGGTCCCTCCTTTTCGTCACTCGCAAACAGCGATAAACCGAGCGAACCAGTGCGGCACACGTGGCTCCTACCGGGATAGAATTCATCAGAGGATCAAAACGTCGCCATGGCTCATCTACCTGGTGATCAAAAAGTCAGTATAAATTTGAAAACTGAATAAATCACGGAATAATGTAGATAGAGAGGTAAAAATTGACACACATGCTTGGAATGACGTGGGGTCTTAGTAGAACAAAACAAAAAAAAAAAAATACAAAAGTTAAAAAAATGTCCGACAGATGGCGCTTCATCTGATCAGAATAGCAATAATTAGCATAACAAAGTAAGACAAAGCAAAGATGATGTTGTTTACAGGGAATGCTCAATATGTCCACCATCATTCCTTAACAATAGCTGCAGTCGGGGAATAATTCTGTGAACAGCACTGTAAAGCACGTCCGGAGTTATGGCGAGGCATTGGCGTCGGATGTTGTCTTTCAGCATCCCTAGAGATGTCGGTCGATCACGATACACTTGCGACTTCAGGTAACCCCAAAGCCAATAATCGCACGGACTGAAAACAAACTATTAATCATTGTATATATACTTGTTTCATGAGCATTGACATCTTCCTACCATACTGCTGGACGGATCTGTATCTGCACTGGTGCGAGACACACGAGTAACCTCATATAAGCAGTTCAGTCCACCACTCTCAATCAACACAGGTAGGAACAGATGTTCATATTCAGTAATTAAACAACAGCACACGATCATGAGGTCTGGGGAACTGGTAGGCCAAGCATGACGAAAGTGGCGGCTGAGCACACGATCGTCACCAAACGACGCGCGCAAGAGATCGTTCACGCGTCTAGCAATACTTTTTTTTTTGTTCTAAGAATACCCCATGTCATTCCAAGCATGTGTGTCAATTTTTACCTCTCTATCTACATTATTCCGTGGTTTATTAAGTTTTCAAATCTATATTGACTTTTTGATCACCCGGTATATCCTACTTTCGAGCCTGTTGCATCTGACCAACACTGGTTCGACGTTATCCAAATTCCGATTACGGATTAGGCAGACAATAATCTTCACCGTGTTCCGTATTCCCAGGCGGCTGTTCGTTCCACCGACTTTTTTCACTTGACGACACGAGTAGGTATCTTCCTCTGTAAAGTGGTTTTCTTTAGAGGTTGGCGAATTTTTTTCGACTGGCAGTGAATTGAGTACTGCTACATGAAACCAAAGTCTGCCTTTTGGTTGCTCTTATCTGCGTATATGTCTGTCTGTGAAGTTTCCTCAAACATTCCTAAAGCTAAACACAAGGACCGCTGTAAATCTTTAAAGAAACTCGCCGTTGTTAAAATGTTCAAATGTGTGTGAAATCTTATGGGACCGAGCTGCTAAGGTCATCAGTCCCTAAGCTTACACACTACTTAACCTAAATTATCCTACGGACAAAGACACACACCCATACTCGAGGGAGGACTCGAACCTCCGCCGGGACCAGCCGCATAGTCCATGACTGCAGCGCCTGAGACCGCTCGGCTAATCCCGCGCGGCAAACTCGCCGTGGGATTTATGAAGGAACAGCACAAAGTTTAGTTTAACTAATATTCCCATGACAGCTAGTTACATGTTCTTGACTCATATAGGTAATGAATGAGATTCAGCTTGCGCTAATCATTTATTCGTATAGACGATAATGCAAAATATCGTAAGACTCATATGACTTTTCTTCCTGTTCAAATGTCACATTGTGAATCTCTTTCTTCGGGAAACAAATTCATAAAACGGGAGTCAAGAATGAAATGGAAAAACAATGATTTCAACGTTGGTACACTTTTCTTTGCGGTTACTTGTTTTAGTCTTTTTCTAGTTTTTTGACGCTTGTGTTGCACTGTATTTTTTTTTTGTCTTCACTGCGCCGTCCAGCACCATCCTCATCAATAATTAAATTATTTGTGGCCCGTTTCTCTCTCGTAAATCTTTTCTCAGCCGTTTGTTCTTCAGTCTTCTTCTTCCTCATCAGTCTTTCGATTAGCTGGCAGCTTTGCACCTGGATCTGTTAGAAAATTGCTTGATTTCTGCATAATTGTAGGCTATTCTTCGGTCGTTGGGCCTTTATTTATCTGTGTTTCTCCTTGCAAATCTCTGCCCTCATTTATTCTTACTAGACGGTCCCTTTATTTGTTACTACATGGTATTATTTGAGGTTAAATATCTTCTTGTGTGGTACCTTTATATCTCTCCCTACCCAGTCAACTTATCCCGAGATTCATCTTAGTGCTATTTTATTGAGACGTTGTTTCGTTGACGTCCAGCATCAACGTTTACGAAGCTGTATTGGCAGTTGAGACTGCTGCCACTGCTTTGCAGAATTCAGGCGTTGCTTCATGTCTGCTGCTTCCAGCTTTTGATAGGCCTACATAGCTGCTGCTTCGTTTGGAGCTTCCTCCTATTGCCATTATTCGATGCTTATGTCACAATTTGTGGCGGCCGCATCAAACCATTCAAAAGTTTGATGACAACAACAAAGGAAAAAAGTCACACTATATTGCTACCTAGATATAAAAGTTTGTAAGCTGCTATATTATTTGGTTGCTAATTACAGTGTTAACGTGTATTAGTCCACGTCATGTGTTTAGCATATGTTTGTCTTCGCAGTACAGATATTTAAATTTTTCTGATCCATTGGCGGGAAAAACCATGTGACTGTGCTAAATAGCTGAACCTTCTGCAAAAAACATTGAATCTAAAGTGATAACACTGTATTGT
The DNA here is from genome assembly GCF_023898315.1 of Schistocerca nitens. NCBI lineage: Eukaryota > Metazoa > Arthropoda > Insecta > Orthoptera > Acrididae > Schistocerca > Schistocerca nitens. The sequence continues at coordinate 349,468,753 of NC_064618.1, read as the reverse complement.
ATTGTATGTTAACCGGGGACCTGGAAACGACGGAGAGGCTCCTTCCCCGCCGCAGCCGCAGCAGTGGTCCACAACCCCACGACGACTACCGCAATCCACTTCACCCCTCCACCGCCCCACACCGAACCCAGGGTTATTATACGGTTCGGCACCCGGTGGACCCCCCCCCCCCCCCCCCTCCCAGGAAACGTCTCACGCCAGACGAGTGCAACCACTATGTTTGCGTGGTAGAGTTATGGTGGTGTACGCGTACGTGGAGAACTTGTTTGCGCGCAGCAATCGCCGACATAGTGTAACTGAGACGGAATAAGGGGAACCAACCCGCATTCGCCGAGGCAGATGGAAAATCGCCTAAAAACCATCCACAGACTGGCCGGCTCACCAGACCTCGACACAAGTCCGCCGGGCGGATTCGTGCCGGGGACCAAACACTCCTTCCCAATCCGGAAAGCCGCGCGATAGACCGCTCGGCTAACTGGGCAGGCAAAGTGATAACATTAATTTTCAAATGTATAGGTAACTTCTTCTGCAATTTTACAATGAAGTTATGAACAAATATTAAATAGGGTAGATGTCAGCTTTGTCTGGCACCTTGAATTACCTCAGAGTGTGTCGTTCCAACTCAAAATTATGACAAGCGTTAGCTTGCAGACATACACAAAAAAAAAACTGCATTACGAAGAAATTAACGTGATGTACGTGTATAGACAAACAAATGATTACAATTTTTAAAAAGTAGGATGTTTTGTTCAAGAGAGTGAGATTCACCAATTGAGCTAGTAAATAACGCGTTGGTCCACATCTAGCCCTTATGTAAGCAGTTATTCGAGTTGGCATTGATTGATAGAGTTGTTGGACGTCATCCTTAGGAGTATGGTGCCAAATTCTGTCCAATTGGCACTTTGGATCGTCAAAATCCCGAGATGGTTGGAGGGCCCTGCCCATAATGTTCCAAACATTCTCAGTTTGGGAGAGATCCAGCGACCTTGCTGGCCAAGGTAGGGTTTGGCAAGCACTCATACAAGCAGCAGAACCTGTCGCCGTGTGCAGGCGGGTATTATCTTGCTGAAATGTAAGCCCAGGATGGTTTGCGATGACAAGCAACAAAACGAGGGGTACAATATCGCCGACGTACAGCTGTGCGGTGAGGATGCTGCAGACAACCAAAGGGGTCCTGCTGCGAGAAGATATGGCACTCCTGACTGTCGGACTGTATGGCCGGCGACAGGTACACTATGCTGGTATCCGATACTGTCTGGGGCTCCCCAGACATCTTCCCCTGGTGATCGGGGCTCATTTCGAAGCGAGGGTCATTACTGACTACAATTCTACTCTAGTCCATAAAATTCCAAGCCGAAGACGTGTCTTCAGATGTCCCGGACAATGGTGGGATACCAACCTGTCACCCGCCATACGGCCCCACAACCACTAGTGATAGTCTGTGGCGCCATTTCTTTTCATAGCAGGAACCCTTTGGTTGTCATTCGCGGCATCCTTACAGCACAGCGGTACGTCGACGACATTCTACGACCCTTTTCGTTGCCTTTCATGGCTAGCCATCCTGGCATTACATTTCAGCAAGATAATGCTCGCCCGCACACGGCAAGAGATCTGCTTGTGTTCGTGCTTGCCAAAACCTACCTTAGCCAGTAAGGTCGTCAGATCTCTTCCCAACTGAGAACCTTTGGAGCATTAAGGGCAGGGGCCTCCAACAAGCTCGGGATTTTGACGATCTAACGCGCCCATTGAAAGAATTTGGCACGATATACCTCACGACGACATCCAACAGCTCTATCAATGAATGCCAAGAAAAATAACTGCATAAGGGCTAGATGTGGACGAACGCGTTATTGACTTGCTCAATTTCTGAAGTTGTTGCTCTTGAATAAATCATCCATTTTTTCTAAAATTGTAAACGTATGTTTGTACATATAGATCACATCTACTGACTTCCGTCCCATGGATAAGTCCTTCGTGTTGCGTCTTTTTTTTTGTCTTAGTGTGCATTTGCATGATTATTACTATGTGTTGTGGGAAGTCCTTCTCCAGCAGGACCTGAGCTAAATTCACTCTCGATTTTTATCTTCCTTATCCTCTTCTCTCTGCCATCGCCTGCGTGATCTAGGAGGCTGGGACGTATGAAAGTTCTGTATAACACGTAATAAAGCCACCTTCGCCGAAGGAAATATTTGATTGGCGGATCCAGGTCAATCATTACAGCCATAATTCTCAGAAGGTAAAAAAAAAAAAAAAAAAAAAAAAAAAACGCCACCAGCCTTGCTTTAATTGATGAATCAAGGTTAAATCGCCACTTCTCTTAAACCGTAGATTTCACAACTTTAGCGTCTGATCCGACTAATAATTCTAAACATTACACTGGTCTTCTCTGAATCTCCCAACTGCTTCAGTGGAACGACCTCGATATCTTCCAATATTTGAGTGTCAGAATAATAGGGTGACAGAGTCAATCACCAAACGACTAATTTTATTGGGAGAAAAAGGGCATATTAATATTCTTAAAAATCTTGCCAAGTCTTTTTATTCGCCTGACAGTTCCACCAGCTGTCTGTTACCACTACAGCGTAACCCTAAGCTGCTGCCCAAGCCACTCATGCCTGGGCTAAATCACTTTATTGGCCATCGAAAATAAGAATGGCTGATAAAAGCTCCTTCTCCGAGAAGAAAAATGTCGTATACGGTACATAGACGGTACGCGTAGGAAATGGGAACTAGCAGCATCAGGTGGAGGAGAAGCACCCCCACCCACCCCCACCCCCTCCAAACGCACACACATACACACATAAATATCAAGAGTATTTAAATGCACACATAGTGTGCAGTCAGGCATGCATACACACACACAAAATTGTGGACATGTGGTTCATCCAACAATTTCGCACAATATCAACTGTTTACAAATAAATAAATAAATACACAGCGAAGTACACTGTCACTTAAAGCATTGTGTGAGTACGAGAGGCTGCTAGTCGCATTCCCAGATGAACTGTTTTTCTCATGATGTGACAGCCTACTCCCAGCCACAGTGCAGAAAGTGCCTCTCCATAGAAAGACTACTTTGCGCGTCATATGCGGAGCCGCACCAACGCCCTCGAGCAGCACATCTTGTAATCCTGAGTGACACCTGCGTCTACAGTAACCGGTCGGAGTGGCCGAGCGGTTCTAGGCGCTACAGTCTGGAACCGCGCGACCGCTACGGTCGCAGGTTCGAATCCTGCCTCGGGCATGGATGTGTGTGATGTCCTTTAGATTAGTTAGGTTTAAGTAGTTCTAAGTTCTAGGGGACTGATGACATCAGAAGTTAAGTCCCATAGTGCTCAGAACCATTTGAACCATCTACAGTATGCGTACATTTTCGTCCTGAGGCCTAAAAAACTCCACAACTGGCGATCCATTCGTATCCTCTTTGATCAGGCCGATAACGTTCGTGTGTTGTGGTATTATTCCAAAAGAATTTTATGCTTGACCTCCACGTTCACACACGATCTGACGCGATCATGTGTATGTGCCTCCGTTACCAGCTGATCTATCCGACCCAGCTGATCTATCCGTCCTTAGAAACAGTGTTATTGCAACAGTTATTCGTGACACAATGATCAAGGTTTCGGAAATCTCGCCTACCGACTCGATGGCTGATCGGTGTTCTCCTCGAACCACTGTGACACGGTTCTGGCTCCGAGACATGGACAGTTACACTGGCGAAAGATGACATCAACGTCGGGGAAGACATCAAGCATGAAAGGATGCAGGTCGTACGCAGCTGTCGGCGTGTCTTCGATTACTACCACAGGTCCCATTGCGAGCAGGAGAATGTCTTAATAGTGTTCCCACGAGCCCGCGTCCGTGGCGCGCTGCACGTTTCGGGCCGCCGTTCATCTCGATGACGGCGTTTGTGGAGACGACCATCGACCTAGTGTAGGAAAAATGTGATTCATTCGAAAAGTCGACACGCTTCCATCGATCGACTGTCGAATCCCGACGGTCCTGTGCCCACTGCAATCGTAATTGACGATGTTGTTGGGTCAACATTTGAACATGGAAGTGTGGTCTGTTGTGGAGTTCCATGTTCAACAATGTACGACGAACGGGTGTCCGAAACACTTGTGCGTGCACCGCATTGTGTTCTTGCGGTAGAGATGCTACAGATCACCATCTATCAGACAAGCCTCCGAACCACACGTTCTGTGAAGAGTCGTTGACGTCCAACCAGTTAGCGTCTAGTGGTAGTTCCAATGTCTTACCCCTTTCCGTAGATGCTCACGACTGAAGCACGTGAACATTTGACCAGCTTCACTGTTTTCGAGATAGTCATTCAAAGGCACTGCATAATAATAATCTGCCCTTTGTCAAAGCATCATATCTCAATGGATTTCCCTGTTTGCAGCCCATATCTTAGCTGGGGTTATCCCCCCGACCATGTCTGCTCCGCTTACGTACTTTCGTTACCGCGTCACGTGTCCGCAGCGCCACCTAGAGGCATCCACCCTCGAGGTGGGCACTGGTCATAATGTTTTAGCTTACCGGTGTATACAGAGGATAACATAATTAATGACATAAATACGTACAGTTGAAAATACACGATATAGGAGCAAAAAAGTCTCAGTATACATGGGCTCTAAAACGCATACCTTAAGAACTATGAGCGCTCCTCCATCTCCGAACAAACCTCTTCTTATCACAAGCTCTTTGCTTTCGACATTTTGGGAGGTGGTAGTATGAACCAGGACGAGAAGAAATTTGTATTATACTTGGGTGCCAAAGTGAATTCCTTACGAACTATGAGCACTTGTTCAGTAGAAGAGATGTGTTTTGCAGTAGCGAAGATGAACAAGTGCTCATACTCCTTAAGGTGTGCACTCGAGAGCCCACGTTTACTCGACATTTTCTTCTTGTTGTGGTCCATACTAGCACCTCTCGAAATGTGGAAAGCAGAGAGCTTTCAGTAGAAGAGCATTATTTTTCAGTATCGAATATGAAGAAGTGCTCATAGCTATTAAGGAATACGCTATAGAGCTCATTTTTACTGAGACTTTTTTCTTTTATTACCTTGTACTTGTAGCTGTGTGCGTTTGCGCCATTAGTTATGACACTCCCAGAACGAAGGTAAACGACGGTGTCTTTCCGGCTAATAGGAAGTGCGCTTGACAAGACTAATTCTTGATTCCTCGTTGATGAGTGGAAGGTCTGTTAAATAAAAACACTCTCAATTATTCTAGCTTTTTCTGGGGTCCCTTCAACTTTGGACGGTATTTCTGCATTCATTCGTTTGAATAAATGTTGTGATGAACGGTTTGTCGCAGCGGCTTGACAATGTTTGGCGGCATGTCACAGTCGAGCGCCCGAACATCGGGATATGCGATGGGCGGTCGCTTCCGTGTGCTGGATTCAGCGGGACTCGGGAGTGGTCCAAATGTCGGGGGTCGGCTATTCCCGTCACGCACTGTCCCATTCCCCAAGGCGGGGGGCCTATTCCCGGCTCCTCGGGAGGGAGAGCGGCTCAGCTCCCACGGGGGGCAGAACTGCCTACGGATTCCACCACGGTCATCGCAAGGGCCCATCCTTTGTACTCGGTTGACAGTGGCTCCTTTGCTTAGATCTTCCCTGCAGGAACTGCGCAGGGCGCTATGTACAGGACGGGCTAAAAATCATGCAGCATTTATGACAGTGAATAACGTTTATTATTTATCCTAAGGGCGGACTTCAACCTGAGGTTTTCTTCTATTCGTAAGTGTAAACAATCTCCCATCCTCGGTCTCTAAGTCTATGAAACATCAATACAAAGAAATGATAAATAGAAAAGTTATTCACAGGTATAACCCCCTCCTGACTTTTGACCCATCCCGCACTTTACAACGAAATCCAGAGCTATAAGTAATTACAGTTCATGCACTAAACACGGACATGCTGCTACGCTCGCAGGTTCGAATCCAGTCTCGGGCATGGATGTGTGTGATGTCCTTAGGTTAGTGAAAGTAGTCCTACGTTCTAGGGGACTGATGACCTCAGATGTTAAGTGCCATAGTGCTTAGAGCCATTTGAACCATGTGCTACACGAGTACGTATCCAGAGGGTACGTAGAGACACAGCAGAAATCACTAATTGGTTCAAATGTCTCTGAGCACTATGGGACTTAACATCTGAGGTCATCAGAACTTAGAACTACTTAAACCCAACTAACCTAAGGACATCACACACATTCATGCCCGAGGCAGGATTCGAACCTGCGACCGTAGCGGTCGCGCGGTTCCAGACTGAAGCGCCTAGAACCGCTCGGCCACACCGGCCGGAAAATTACTAATTGAAAAATAAAAAGGCACCTCGGATGGGCTGGATGTAATCACGATGCCATCCCATATACATCTTGCTGCTGCAATATCTTCATTTTTAACCGTAATAGACGAGGGGCGTTTAAAAGTAATGTAACACTTGCTTCTGAAAGCTGGTTGGTGCTATTCGGAATTACAATGCACCGTGTTATTCACCGCTTTTTGGCTACAAAGCCCTATTTTTCAACAACAATCTCCGTTCAATGCGACGGCCTTACGCCACCTTACTGGGAGGTATTGTTGCCGGCATCTACCAGTACTGGTCGACGTCGGAGCCAACGTCTTGGTGCATCAGTTACCTTCCCATCATCCACATATTGCTGCCCGCGCTGGCCTCTGTGGCCGAGCGGTTCTAGGCGCTTCAGTCCAGAACCCCGCTGCTGCTACACTCGCAGGTTCGAATCCTGTCTTGGGCATGGATGTGTGTGATGTCCTTAGGTTAGTCAAAGTAGTCCTACGTTCTATGGGACTGATGACCTCAGATGTTAAGTCCCATAGTGCGTAGAGCCATTTGAACCATCTGCTGCCCGCGGAGATCACCATTCATTGGGCCAAACAAATGGAATTCGGAAGGTGCGGGATCAGGGCTGTAGGATGGATAAGGAAGAACAACCCAATGAAGTTTTGTCATCTCCTCTCAGGTGCATAGGCTTGTTTGAGGCATTATGTTGTCATGGAGAAAAAGTTCGTTTGGACTTTTGTGGCGACGAACACCCTGAAGTCGTTTCTTCAGTTTCCTGAAGGTGATACAAAACGCTTCAGAGTTGTTCGTTGCCCAATGAGGGAGCAGATCAAACAGAACAACCCCTTCAGAGTCCCAGAAGACCGTCGCTATGACTTTACCGGCTGACGGTGCGGCTTTAATTTTTTTTTTTTTTTTTTTTTTTTTTTCAGAGGCGATGTGGTGTGGCGCCACTCCATGGATTGCCGTTTTGTTTCCGGCTCGAAGTGATGAACCCATGTTTCATCGCCTGTGACGCGGTTCGGCAAAAAAAATTGTCACGATCAGCCTCGTTGCTCTTTTTGGTCTTCTTTTAGGCGGCGAGGATCCTAGCGGTACGCACCTTCGAGTACTCCAGCAGGTGGACGAGTGTGTCGGCACTAGCAACAGACATCCAAATACGGAGCGAGGTGCTCGACTGCGATCCGTCGATCACCTCGAATGAGTGTGTCCGCACGTTCCAACACTGCAGCAGTCACAGCTGTAAAGGGAGATCGGACAAGTCTGCATGACCTTGTTGCTATGATGACAGACGCCTCGTCCGACGACTCACCTTGCTGTTGTTCGCTGCCAGGTCTCCGTAGACATTCTGCAAGGGGCTCTGGTTTTCCGCGAAAAGAAACTCTGCTTGGAACGCAATTCCGTTGAAGACATCATTTTGAGGGCTGGTATAGCGCTGACACCTATCGCACCTTCATGAACCTATAGGGGCTGAAGCGTGAATATTCCACGATCACCATAACAAATTCCACATTTTTTCAAGCGAAATAAGTCCACTGGTAGAACCGACAAACCAGAGGAAGAGCTGAGTTAGGGAAGACAGAAACGGAAAGCACCTCCACTAAAGAAAGCACGTAACCACAGACTTCAGACCAGTATCCACTCTCGTAGCGCTGAGTGATAATAGCGAGTGCACAGTTCCATTTTATGGTGTACAAGTTCTGCATGAGAGTTTGTGACTGTTACATTTCTTAATAGCCGGCTGCTGTGGCCGTGCGGTTCTAGGTGCTTCAGTTCAGAACCGCGCAGCTGCTACGGGCGCAGGTTCGAATCCTACCTCGGGTATGGCTGTCTGTTTTTAGGTTAGTTAGGTTTAAGTAGTTCTAAGGCTAGGGGACTGATGACCTCAGATGTTAAGTCCCATAGTGCTAACAGCCATCTGAATCATCAAATACGCCTCTTTACATTTTATCACTTCTAGCTAACGCAGCACCGCTGTCTGGAGTCTTCTATGAAGTATTACGACTTAAAGAGCGCCCATATTGAGCGGGACAGCCTCCATCTATGTACAGTACATGGCGTATTGCGCAATTTCCATACATTGCTAGATGTGGAATAAGCCCGCACACCATCAAACGATCCCGTTATGGAAGGAACTATTTTCATGCGACACGCCTCAGCAAGGGTGGGTATATTAATTACGGGAACGTTAAGCCCAAAGAGCGGCGATTAATCATGCGCCCGACCGCCTGGGAAACTTGAAAGAGGGCGCAAGTTTTGAGCGCCTCCTCAAGCCTGCTGAGCACATTGCACACCGAATGGAAAAGTACGTACCACGAGAAGATCCCGAAGCGCCATTTATTTAAAACTCTGTCACTTGCTATATCCACCATTGTTCGTTCTTATCTAACTCTTCTTTTGTCATTCGCTTCACCCTGCCCTAATCTGATGCTATCATTTCCATTTTGGTCATTGTCATTCGTGCTCCAACCGCATTGGTATAATACCGTATTTGGCTCGCCGCATCATTTGACAGCAGGAGTAATACATTCTTACAGGTTCTAACTTCTCACATATGCTTTGCGTATAATCAGATGGAAAATTAATATCTCTTGCAAACTGAACTGCCGCAATTCCGTGCTAAGTTTGGAATTCTTCTATAATTTTTTAAAAATATAACCTATACTGTGTAGGATATCCAAGAGATATTTGGCCCGCAATACTTACTTAAAAGACCATGTTAGAGAAATTTGCGATACTCAGTTGTTTAATAATGGCCTGTTACTCTGAAAACTTGTCAATTACTGAGGATCATTCACAGCTTACGCTTTTGGTTTATAAAGAAGAAATTGTTCCAACAAGCACCTGCCGAAATATACTAAGTATATGCAATATAACTAGCAAGAAACACGAACGAGGTAAATTATTTTTTTAGTATGAAAAATGTTAGTACTAGCACTGATTCCTTGTGCACTTGCGTGTAGCGCTTTAGGAGGGTTAGTTGTTTGTTGTAGTTCCATTGCACAGTTCTTTAGATTTACATTTCAGCTAAAAGAAAATTACCTACCCAAAGACTATTACAAAAAGACTGTTTAAAAAATGAGCTTGTTACCGGTTTTACCAACGAAATGAGGCCATTTGGACCTACTGAACAGATATTAATGTCGGAATAGATGATAAAAGTCAGTGTTTTGGTCACATCCTACTTAAGCAATCGTTTAATAATTTACTGATGTACTGGCTACGCGCCATTCTGTCGTTGCTGTACTTTTTGGGTCTGAGGATGGCTGCAAAGTCGAAAGCAGTTATTAGTTTCAATAAAACAGCTTGTATCCAAGGCATCGCCTTCCTCCTGTGACAGCTACATATTATATGGACCAGCATGGCACCATATATGCAGACGAAATCCAGATAAGAACTGTTAATATCAGGAGTTAGTGCTAGTTTACCTTCCACACCGTTCGTAATACATACACTACTTACTACTGGCCATTAAAATTGCTACACCAAGAAAAAATGCAGATGATAAACGGACAAATATATTATACTAGAACTGACATGTAATTACATTTTCACGCAACTTGGGTGCAAAGATCCTGAGAAATCAGTACCAAGGACAACCACCTCTGGCCATAACAACGGCCTTGATACGCCTGGGCATTGAGTCGAACAGAGCTTGGATGGCGTGTACATGTACAGCAGCCCATGCAGCTTCAACACGATACAGCAGTTCATCAAGAGTAGTGAATGACATATTGTGACGAGCCAGTTGCTCGGCCACCATTGACCAGGCGTTTTCAATTGGTGAGAGATCTGGAGAATGTGCTGGCCAGGGCAGCAGTCGAACATATACTGTATCCAGAAGGGCCCGTACAGGACCTGTAACATGCGGTCGTGCATTATCCTGCTGAAATGTAGGGTTTCGCAGGGATCGAATGAAGGGTAGAGCCACGGGTCGAAACACATCTGAAATGTAACGTCCACTGTTCAAAGTGCCGTCAATGCGAACAAAACGTGACCGAGACTTGTAACCAATGGCACCCCATGCCATCACGCCGGGTGATACGCCAGTATGGCGATGACGAATACACACTTCCAGTGTGCGTTCACCGCGATGTCGCCAAACACGGATGCGACCATCATGATGCTGTAAACAAAACCTAGATTCATCAGAAAAATGACATTTTGCCATTCGTGCACCCAGGTTCGTCGTTGAGTACACCATCGCAGGCGCTCCTGTCTGTGTTGCAGCGTCAAGGGTAACCGCAGCCATGGTCTCCGAGCTGATAGTCCATGCTGCTGCAAACGTCGTCGAACTGTACGTGAAGATGGTTGTTGTCTTGCAAACGTCCCCGTTTGTTGACTCAGGGATCGAGATGTGGCTACACGATCCGTTACAGCCATGCGGATAAGATGCCTGTCATCTCGACTGCTAGTGATACGAGGCCGTTGGGATCCAGCACAACGTTCCATATTACCCGCCTGAACCCACCGATTCCATATTCTGCTAACAGTCATTGGATCTCGACCAACGCGTGCAGCAATGTCGCGATACGATAAACTGCAGTCGCGATAGGCTACAATCCGACCTTTATCAAAGTCGGAAACGGGATGGTACGCATTTCTCCTCCTTACACGAGGCATCACAACAACGTTTCACCAGGCGGTGTGGTTGCAGACTACGTACATCCCTTGTAATGTTGCTACAAGAATTTGCTATGCTGAAATCGGTGCTAATATACAATGAAACCGGGTTACAAGCTGTGAGCTGTCTGGGGAGGTTAACCGTGCGTTTACTCGGCAACTGTCTCACGACTGGGTAACTAGTCTAGGTTTACCACATTACCAATCAGACTAACATTGATTATAATCTTTCAATCAGACTAACATTGATTATAATCTTTTACAGTCATACAACAACCGGTAATATATATATATATATATATATATATATATATATATATATATATATATATATATATATATATATAAGGAGAATTTAAATAAAACGAAAGAAATCAGTTTATATTTGGAAATTTATTTTTAAGATTGATCATCGAAATTTCAGCATATTATACGTGAGTTATAACTGAGCTGGTGCCTTATTTACGATTGTGAAAATGTGAGATTGGAATCTTACGGAACACATAAAATATGGAGCCAAGATTGGGAGACTGGATACAACACTGCATTCATAAAACAACACACAAAGAACATTGAAACACATGCAAGAGAAAGTTAACCACAACCAACAGATTCAAATTTTCAGTCAAAGAAATTACGTTCGTAGCACAATCCTGTCCGTCATGTAATTACCACACACTGGTATACTAAATTCATATTAACTCTTTGTGAAATCTTCCCAAGAAGAATAGCTGAGGGCTGCTTTGATGATTACACCACATGCTTCACGTGGTCAACTTGGTTTACACAAAGCGTATAACTCCACAATAATTCAGATAATAAAAATAAATTATATCGAAAAGCAAATTACAAAAGAAAAACCTTGAACTGGTTACTAACGTCTTACTATTAACCTGATGGGTCAAACAGTTATATAAGCACGTGGTACTGGTCTCACAAAGTACACCCCACGTGGGTTGAACATAAAGAAAAGTTGCTATATTGAAAATATTATCAAGACGAGACGTTATAATCACACAAGCATTCGCATTTAAGATTGATCTTAGTTAGAGTTACTGACCAACACGTGGTTCCACTTTACTCATAAAGTAGTGACAAAGCAACTACCGAAAAATAATATGAACTTCACACGAGAATTACACTACGCTGCAATTTAAGATAGCATTAGATATTTTAGAGCTAACCCGAAATAAAAATGATTAAATTCTCAGTTAGGCTGAACTTAACAAATCCATTGTCCTACGGACTTAGCAGACACGCGCTTAGCCGGAGATCTTACCATTTCAGACGCTCGCTACCGCCAGACTGCAACTGCCTTGCGCTACTACTAGACTGCAACTGTGCTACTACCGAGCGTGCTTCCCTGAGGGTGGCTCACAAAGACAAACGGAAGGGGCCAGAGGGGCAGCTTCCTATACCAACATGACAAGGGACGGACTGGACCATACTAAGAATAGAAACCTCTCTGCTTTTAGGAACCGTAGCTACCTGTTCCGACGTTGGTCCTACTGTTCTCTAGCAGACAGCCTTGTCTGCTACCCTCAAGCATGCAACTACAAACACATTTGATCATTCATCCTCTCACACAGAAGGGAAGGGGGATGACAGTATCTTATCATATACAGTATATAAAAGAAAGCGGATGTAGGTTCCGTATGAGACTGTGTGACATGAATTACATATAAGAATTACGTATAAACTGTGCTTTAAAGTGTAGTAGTGTGACAGATCGTTCTTGTTTACGTGTAAAAGTAACACGTTCCACTACTCAGTCTCCTCCCAGATAGTCAGAAACGCCACAGTAAATTTAGAAGAGGAATTTATTCCATAAAAGACAACAAATTTGAGAAATTAAACATGAAAGGAATCCAACAGAGACCTTTCATAACCCCAACGCTCCGGGAAAAGACTGTGCAGGGAATTTTCTGGCCATGCTAGGACATTCCCAAGCAGGCTTCTCACACCCTACTTAAACCAAAAGTGTAAAGAAAAGGCAAAAGGTCACCAGCTACTTGCTAAAACACAATAATTTCAAACGTCTTTACAATCTACCAATTTCAAAGAGAGAAAAAAAAAAAACACACAATCTGTGACACCTATTTAAAGGATCGTGTAGACCTAAATCGGTCATCAAGTAAAAACAATGGTTCCTGTGTCATTAATATGAAAACAATTTCTGGTTGTTACCCTTATGGAGTTCACCAGTATTTGCTCATTGCAAGAGCCAACTGATCACAGGCAAATTTATGACTGTTTATTAACAAGCAAAATTTATGAAAATAGCAAAGGTGCCACAGCAATTAAAAAAGAGCATGAAATAACATCAGTATTATAAAACAGAACATTACAATGCACAATCCGCAAAAGCAAAAAAATGATAAGAGAAAAAACATGTTTTACAAAGTGGTTATCGCAAAAAAAAATTCTATATCTTACAAAACTAATAATTTGTAGAATGTGGCACTAATTTAATCACTCTACTATATTTCAATTAGCTAGCAAACAATGAGCACTGTGTCATTATACTGAAACTACAATAATTATGTGATTGTTACCCTTAAGGGGTTCCTCACAATAAATATGCCCCATGCAAAGGCTAATCGATCACAGTCCAATGAGAATGAATAGCAATCTGACTGATAAACGAAGCAATGCCACTGCAATGAATTTACGAAACAAAATATCACAAATCTAATACATAACACAAGAACAAATATTGATCAATAAAACAGTACAATAGTCAACATCTAAAACAAAACACCAATAAATAAAACACCTGCAAAATACAAGAGTCAAAGTTTAAAAAATTATAGAAAACCTGCAAAATATAAGAGTCAAAGTTTCTGTGACAGAAACACACATATATGCATTGAACTAAGAACCGTATAATCACTGTTCACTGATACACTCACTAGTTCCACTGTTCCGAGGCACAATATAAGGGGAGGGGGAGGGGGTTCGTCGCCGCAGCTGTCAGTAGGGATTTTTGTCCATCTGTTGCGTGCAATCCCGCCGTCTCTGCCCTCTCATGAAGTCTCTCCCGTGTCACGTACATCTCGATTTGGTTCCATGTTTGTGTTGTCAAATTCGTGCGGTATCCTCGTTTCACGCCGGGTTGATATTCTTGGGCAAGGATGACACTTAATGGCTCTTCTTTTGTGCCACCCTTAGCGACCAGAGAACATCGAACCATGATTTACTGTCGCTTGACAGTAGGCATCCATCAGGAAATGTTGATAGGCGTCGTTGACGTCTGCAAGTTTCTTTGGACAGTACCTGTCAAAAGGCTCCACGCCCCTTGTTTTGTTTCACCGCGGCCGTCTCGTCACGGTCGCGTGCGTGTGGTGCGTTGCCAGGAGATGGATTTCCGCGCGGTGGACCGCTCGCCCATCTCAGGTCAACGCCTTCACGAAGGGTCGCGCGGGGCGGCCGCCCATTAGCTCCAGGTATAAGGGAAAGTGTTTGCGGCCGCCTTCTTTTGTTGTCGGCCGCGCTCCCGAAGTGGCCTGGCTGACAGCGTGTCCCGCTGGGAAACCCGCCAGTTTACAACTAGTCCGGCTGCTCCCGCTGTCTCTGGTTCGCTTTCACGTTCTCAACTGCATTCACAGAAATTTTTCATCATTCTTATGTGATTATAAAATGTCATACATAATACCACTTAGTATTGTCTTTCACAATTTTTAAGAACAAAGTGAAACTTAATTAATTTTTTTTATAGAAATAATTAGATGAATCGACAATATAAAATAAAATTTAAATGACTTGACAATGTAAAAAAAATAAAAGTGAAATGACTTGACAATGTAAAAAAAATTAAATTTAAATGAACTGACAATATAATATTTAAATCCACATCACTAATGTGGTTCACTTACGTTTTAATAAATCAAATGCTACTTATTAATTCACTAAAATGAATACGGTTATGCCTTGCACAAGTATATGTCAGGAGAGCATGGGGTTCACATGTTATTTACACACACACACATGCACACCTGTTGTCTGTTCTACAAACTAACTACCCATAAACATGCATTACTCAAAATTCTACTTCTATCCACTACTAATTAATCCCACAAGCCACTTCAATGCTACTTCAACAAAGTGTTTACACCACTACAGCAATGTTCTAATTCGCCCTCTTCTTGACGCTCGCGACATACATCTTGTCACATGATAAATGGAGAAACTTTCCTTAAACATACACAGTAAAAAGAACAATGGTTATTTACACGCAAAAACATTTATACCAGTTCGCACACCTGAAAAGAGACTCGCAATTATACATTTATCATACTCATATATTCACACATCAAACAGTAAGAAAATTTCATCTAAAATTACGTTATCACTAGAATTAATCACACAGATGGCTCTGAGAACGGTAAAAAAAATGTCTGCACTATACAGGTTATACTACATTTTCTTACCCATTTTGCTGCGATTTCGTTCCTTCTTTAAGTTACCTTTCGCTTCCAAATCAGTTATTTCGCCTGTGGTGGTTATTCTGGATTCATTTCTCATGAATGGCAAAATTGTGGTCACCTCTATTCTGTAAAACAGTATCATCTTAACATATTGAACTTCCAACAGACACAAAAGATTCGAATCCTCCTGTAGTTTAAATGACAAATGTTTTGCTTCATCCTTATTACCTTAAACCAAGCTTTCCTTCGTTCCCATTGAAAGATTGTAACTCTAATTTGCTTTGCTGAATAGCGTAAGATTGTGACTTGAATTTGGTATGCTGAAATCGGGTGCTAATTAGACCATGAAAGCGGTTTAAAACTGTGAGCTGTCTTGGGAGGTTAACCGTGCGTTTACTGGGCCACTGTTTCAGCAGGTAACTAGTCTAAGTTTACCATATTACCAATCAGTCTATCATTGATTATAATCTTTTACAGTCATACAACAACCGGTAATATATCTATATAAAAGGAGAATTTAAATAAAAAGAAAGAAATCAGTTTATATTTGCAAATTTATTTTAAAGATTGTTCATTGAAATTTCAGCATATTATACGTGAGTTATAACTGAGCTGGTGCCTTATTTACGATTGTGAGACTGTGAGATTGGAATATTACGGAACACATAAAATATGGAGTCAAGATTGGGAGACTGGATACAACACTGCATTCATAAAACAACACACAAAGAACATTGAAACGCATGCAAGAGAAAGTTAATCACTACAAACAGATTCAGAGATTACTTTCATAGCACAATCCTGTCCGTCTTGTAATTACCCTTCACGTGGTCAACTTGGTTTACAGAAAGCGTATAACTCCGCAATAATTTAGATAATAAAAATAAATTAGATCAAAAAGCAAATTACAAAACAAAAACCTCGAACTGGTTACTAACGTCTTACTATTAACCTGATGGGTCAAACAGTTATATAAGCACGTGGTACTGGTCTCACAAAGTACACGCCACGTGGGTTGAACATAAAGAAAAGTTGGTATATTCAAAATCTTTTCAAGACGATACGTTATAATCACACAAGCATTTGCATTTAAGATTGATCTTACTTAGAGTTACTGACCAACACGTGGTTCCACTTTACTCACAAAGTAGTAACAAAGCAACTACCGCCAAATAATCTGAACTGGACACGAGAATCACACTCCGCTGCAATTAAAGATAACCTTAGCCATTTTAAAGCTAACCCGAAATAAAATGATTAAATTCTCAGTTAAGCTGAACTTAACAAATCCATTGTCCTATGGACTTAACAGACACGCGCTTAGCCGGAGATCTTACCACTTCAGACGCTCGCTACCGCCAGACTGCTACTGCTGGACTGCCCTGCGCTACTACTGGACTCCAACTGCTTACTCTCCAGCTGCCAGACTCCCACTGAACTACCCAGCGTGCTCCCGAGAGTCGCTCACAAAGACCAACGGAAGGCGCCAGAGGGGCAGCTTCCTATACCAACATGACAGGGGACGGACCGGACCATACTAAGAATGGAAACCTCTCTGCTTTTAGGAACCGTAGCTACCTGTTTCAACGTTGGTCCTACTGTTCTCTAGCAGACAGCCTTGTCTGCTACCCTCAAGCATGCAGCTACAAACACATTTGATCATTCATCCTCTCACACAGAAGGGAAGGGGGATGACAGTATCTTATCATACACAGTATATAAAAGAAAGCGGATGTAGGTTCCGTATGAGACTGTGTGACATGAATTACATATAAGAATTACATATAAACTGTGCTTTAAAGTGTAGTAGTGTGAGAGATCGTTCTTGTTTACGTGTAAAAGTAACACGTTCCACTACTCAGTCTCCTCCCAGATAGTCAGAAACGCCACAGTAAATTTAGAAGAGGAATTTATTCCTTAAAAGACAACAAATTTGAGAAATTAAACATGAAAGGAATCCAACAGAGACCTTTCACCATAATCAAAATTATTTAATCATCCTCTACCTTCAAGAGGGAAATTTCCTCAGTACAAATCATATAGGCTGCAGTGCATCCCGCACCAGCGAAAACAGTAGGCTGTAATGCTCACAGCATCAGCAAAACACATAAACGTCGCTTTTCTAGGACAAGTATTAACGCAGAATAATTTTTTTAGGCTTTGGCTCAATATCAATCAAGACTACAAAAAGGATCCATATTTCCGTTCCATTCTCCATTTGCTGAAAAACTGCTCGTATTTGACTACCACAATAATATTTCAGAACCACGTAAATTACACAAACCACAATTCTTCTTTCACCTTGAAGGGAATCAATATACTTACGAAATCCACAGACAGCACTTTACGTACTCAGCTATAAAGAACAAAAAAAACATATATCATCAATATTAACATATCATCGCATATTGGGAAGCCAATGGTTAAACAATCGTATTATCGCATCCTGTTTTCAAGATTCCAAACTTACTCATTCCTTTCTCAGAGTTCTCCTATCTTAAAATATTCATACAGCACGCATACTATAGTAGGAGATCCTCATTTATACAGACAGATATAGAATAGTAATAGATAGATAGTAGCACTGAAAGCAGAAAATCGGAAACAAGGCTACTAACAGCTGGGGACCTGGGTTTGCCAGACCCATAATACCCACAGATCGGATATTCCCCTGAGTTTTCATTAATTCAGCAACGATCTTGCTTCTCTCAGGAGCGACTCCATTCAATTTACACACAAAAAAAAAAACATAAACAGCATTTTACTCGTTCACAAGGAAACCTTTTATGTTCACATTAGAACCAACCTAAATCCTAATTGCACAAGGAGAAAAAAATTAAAACATCACTTCAATCAAATACATAGAAACATCTTTATCATTATTTTTTTAGCCGGCCGCGGTGGTCTAGCGGTTCTGGCGCTGCAGTCCGGAACCGAGGGACTGCTGCGGTCGCAGGTTCGAATCCTGCCTCGGGCATGGGTGTGTGTGATGTCCTTAGGTTAGTTAGGTTTAAGTAGTTCTAAGTTCTAGGGGACTTATGACCTCAGATGTTGAGTCCCATAGTGCTCAGAGCCATTTGAACCATTATTTTTACCAACATATTATTCAAAATGCATTTATCACAAATGTAAACTAATCAATTCATTCTCCTCTCTATAAATCCTATGTACTCATTTGCCATGTCGCTCATTTGTTCCGATTTGGCGCCTTCTGGGCTGATCATTTGTCATTGCCGGTTTCGTTCATTCCCATTTACTGGATTATGTCTAGGGTTGGCCGGCCGAATTTCAACATCATGTGGGGCTCCGCCTACAATCCTACTCCCACCGTGTTCATCGTAGTAACGATGCTGGTTGCCGTACCTGTTGCGTTCACGATCCTGTCCACGTCCTCGATCATTTCTGTTGTTCCACCTGTGTTCGCGACTGTCATCCCAGTTTCTATACGGCCTGTCCCGATTATTGTTCCGTTCACGTCGCGACGACCAGTCACGCCGTTGATTAGTACGACGGCCATGACTGCGATCGCGCTGCTGTGCCCCATAATAACTTGGTGCCTGATTAGGCGGGCATTCTGCTGTATTTTATTCCAACTCTTGGAGAAGTGTTTTAAACGTTTCCACGTCCTCTTTGCATCGTCCCGCAAGAATGACGTGCCGCAAGTGCATCGGCAATTTGGTGATGCATATCCTAATTAGTTCCGCAGGCCTGTATGGGTCGTATACAAATTGATTTTCCTGCAGCATGTGATCGAATAGGCGTGCAGGGCTGCCGAAACCAGGCTGGTTCAGCTCGTGAATCGCTAAACTGTTGTCCGCTATTGTGTTGCTAACGGACGTGGGACAATGCGTTTCCACCTCCTGGACCCTCGAGAGTACCTGCGGGTGTTCCCTTTGGCATTCTTCTCTTAGCTCTTGGAAATTCCTAAGTAGCCGTTCTTCGCTTTCTTTAGATTCGGCCTCGCCACTCCGCTTGTCCTTTTCTATGGCTTGCAGACGGTCATCGATTTGTTCAAATGTACGGCCTAATTCTTGGATCGATTTTTCTGATTTCTGCGTCATTTGTTCGCCTAGCTCGCGGATCGATTTTTCAAATGTATGCGTCATTTGTTCACCTAGCTCGCGGATCGATTTTTCAAATGATTCTTTTTGTTCTCGGAACGATTTTTCTAATGATTCTTTTTGTTCTCGGAACAATTTTTCTGATGATTGTTTTTGTTCTCGGAACGATTTTTCAAATGATTCTTTATTTTGTTGCAATAAGGCTTTCATGAGTTCTGCCAAATCAATTTGGTTAGTAGGAGGCAAATTTATTTCTGGCTCTGATGTGAGCCCGTTCGTGCTGTTTTGCATTTCATCTGAAGTATTCCCCATTGCATTTTCGGAACCACCCGACGCGTTAATATTGGAAATCAAATTATCCCCTTGGTCCATGTTGCTTAAGTTGTTGGACCGCTTACTTTTAGCTTGGTTACGTGTCTGCATTAGTGCAATTTACACACAGTACGCAACACACTAATCTCAATAAATGTGTCCCCCAAAAATTACGACAGTCACAAGAAAGATACTCAACCCAGTACGCACTTTTTCACACGCGAAACAAATTTTTTTTTTTATCGAAACAGTGGAATTTACAAGCGAGAGAAAAAAAAAAACACATCTAAACACACACATATAGAATACACGAATATAGAAAACAAAACAAGACAAACAACATAACGCCGATCAACAACGCCGTGAATCTTTTGAAAGTCTGCTCAGAACAACGCAGAAGTTGTTTGAGCGCTGTAGGGAAAAAAAATTAAGATTATACAACGCTCGCAATCTAACGTATCAGAGATTCCAAAGTCTAGCGGAATCACAGAACAGGGTCGCCATGTGTAATATTTCTACAGTGAATTTGGTATGCTGGAATCGGTGCTAATGGACAATAATAGTGGGTTACAAGCTGTGAGCTGTCTGGGGAGGTTAACCGTGCGTTTACTCGGCAACTGTCTCACGACTGGGTAACTAGTCTATGTTTACCACATTACCAATCAGACTAACATTGATTATAATCTTTTACAGTCATACAACAACCAGTAATATATATATATATAAAAGGAGAATTTAAATAAAACGAAAGAAATCAGTTTATATTTGGAAATTTATTTTTAAGATTGATCATCGAAATTTCAGCATATTATACGTGAGTTATAACTGAGCTGGTGCCTTATTTACGATTGTGAAAATGTGAGATTGGAATCTTACAGAACACATAAAATATGGAGCCAAGATTGGGAGACTGGATACAACACTGCATTCATAAAACAACACACAAAGAACATTGAAACACATGCAAGAGAAAGTTAACCACAACCAACAGATTCAAATTTTCAGTCAAAGAAATTACGTTCGTAGCACAATCCTGTCCGTCATGTAATTACCACACACTGGTATACTAAATTCATATTAACTCTTTGTGAAATCTTCCCAAGAAGAATAGCTGAGGGCTGCTTTGATGATTACACCACATGCTTCACGTGGTCAACTTGGTTTACACAAAGCGTATAACTCCACAATAATTCAGATAATAAAAATAAATTATATCGAAAAGCAAATTACAAAAGAAAAACCTTGAACTGGTTACTAACGTCTTACTATTAACCTGATGGGTCAAACAGTTATATAAGCACGTGGTACTGGTCTCACAAAGTACACCCCACGTGGGTTGAACATAAAGAAAAGTTGCTATATTGAAAATATTATCAAGACGAGACGTTATAATCACACAAGCATTCGCATTTAAGATTGATCTTAGTTAGAGTTACTGACCAACACGTGGTTCCACTTTACTCATAAAGTAGTGACAAAGCAACTACCGAAAAATAATATGAACTTCACACGAGAATTACACTACGCTGCAATTTAAGATAGCATTAGATATTTTAGAGCTAACCCGAAATAAAAATGATTAAATTCTCAGTTAGGCTGAACTTAACAAATCCATTGTCCTACGGACTTAGCAGACACGCGCTTAGCCGGAGATCTTACCATTTCAGACGCTCGCTACCGCCAGACTGCAACTGCCTTGCGCTACTACTAGACTGCAACTGTGCTACTACCGAGCGTGCTTCCCTGAGGGTGGCTCACAAAGACAAACGGAAGGGGCCAGAGGGGCAGCTTCCTATACCAACATGACAAGGGACGGACTGGACCATACTAAGAATAGAAACCTCTCTGCTTTTAGGAACCGTAGCTACCTGTTCCGACGTTGGTCCTACTGTTCTCTAGCAGACAGCCTTGTCTGCTACCCTCAAGCATGCAACTACAAACACATTTGATCATTCATCCTCTCACACAGAAGGGAAGGGGGATGACAGTATCTTATCATATACAGTATATAAAAGAAAGCGGATGTAGGTTCCGTATGAGACTGTGTGACATGAATTACATATAAGAATTACGTATAAACTGTGCTTTAAAGTGTAGTAGTGTGACAGATCGTTCTTGTTTACGTGTAAAAGTAACACGTTCCACTACTCAGTCTCCTCCCAGATAGTCAGAAACGCCACAGTAAATTTAGAAGAGGAATTTATTCCATAAAAGACAACAAATTTGAGAAATTAAACATGAAAGGAATCCAACAGAGACCTTTCACCCTTCATGACGATCATGTTTCCCGACGGCGGTGGCATTTTTCAACATGATAATGCGCCATGTCATAAGGCCAGGAGTGTGCTGGAGTGGTTCGAGGAACACAGTGGCGAGTTTCGGTTGATCTGCTAGCCCCACAACTCTCCAGCGAGCACATCTGGGATGTAATTGAACGTGGCGTCAGAGCTCATCGTCCACCTTCCCGGAATTTGCGGGTATCATATGACTAGAGTGTGCAGATGTGGTGCCAACTAGCTCCAGCGATCTACCAAGGCCTCATTGCTTCGATGCCACGACGCGTCGCCGCTGTTACCCATCCCGAAGGTGGTCATACTGGCTGTTAGGTAGGTGGACATAATGTTCTGGCCGATCAGTGTATTTCACTTGAGCATATAACTGTTTTTGCTTTCTGTGTTTTAGCTTTTTTCAGAATGCTTTGTGTCGTGCATTAAAATCTGAGGGTATTACTTTAGGAAGATTTTTATTCTTTATTAAAAAATAGTAAATGGGATGAAATTTGCTTTTTACAAGGGGCAGTCAAATGAAAATGAGGCAGATGGGAAAAAGTAAGTAAACTGTTCGTTATTTCAAAAGTAATCGCCATAATTGTTAATTCATCCATCTCACTGTGAGACATGATGGTCGATGCCTTCACGGAAAAGAGTTTGCGGTTGCTTTCCGAGCCATGATTGTACCTCTCCGTCCGAAACAAATCGACAGCCATGTATATCTTTCTTCAGAGCTCCAAAGTTGGTAATCGCATGAGGAGAAAACGGGAATGTTGGGGGATGTGTAAGGGTTCCCCAGCGAAACTTATTGAGCGTATTCCAAACAACCTAGGCAATTTATGGGCGGCCTCCATATTTCGACTACGCAGAACAGCAGTTCAGTTGTAAATTACTTTATTTTCACACGGCTGGTTTCGGACTGTTATAAGCCCACCCTCCAGAAATTGGTAATATATTCCAACTGCCCTGCGCGACGTTTTACTACAAACAATCCTGTTGGTAGAGAGCAGATGTTGAAAATACCGCTTCAGTTGTAAATTACTTTATATTCACACGACAGTTTCGGACTGTTATAAGCCCATCGCGCCTGAAACCGTTTCGGTTAGTCTCATAATGGCGTTTGAGTTACTTGCCTTGTACTGTGACAGTGTCATTTGACACAAAAGACACATTGCTTTACCGTTCCTCTCTACAAAAACGAATTGCTCCTCCCACTCTTTATTAAACACTCGGTTCTCTTCTTCGTATTTATGCTTCTTAGACAACACTGTAACTGTTAGGATACCAGTAAAATTACAAATTTACTTAAAAAATATCAAACTCCATCCGAACTGGTTTCGGAAGGCCCAACGGTACCAACCGACCGCCGTGTCATCCTCAGCCGATAAGTGTCACTGGATGCAGATATGGAGTGGCACACCTCTCTCCCGGCCATAGTCAGTTTTCGGGACTGGAGCCGCTACTACTCAGGCAAGTAGCTCGTCATTTGGCCTCACAATGAGTGAGTGCACCCTGCTTGCCAACAGCGCTCGGCAGACCTGGACGGTCACCCACCCAAGTGGTAGGCAAGCCCGAGAGCGCTTAACTTCAGTGATATGACGGGAATTGGTATTACCACTGCGCCAAGCCGTTGGCATAAACAGTATTACTGTACCACATTATTATAATCCGATTAAAATTACTCGATAGTTATACTTAACAGGTTGTAGCTGTTCTCCTCCAGTCGGGGGGCTCAGCGTCATTCCCAAACTGTTCGCCGTTGCAAACTGCCACGACAATTAGTTCAATTCCAATTCCTTGTCCAACTTTCTTTCTTGATGTGTTTGTATTCCGAATCCTGGCTCTGGTCTTTTTATTTCGTATTTCATCACCAAAAACAACAAACCACAGAAACAGGATTCATATACTGCACTAAAAAAACCTACTGGATCCATCCGCACAAGACGCGATTCGGGGTCATTTATACAGTCATTACAGTCACAGAACTCGGCCCACATTAGATGAGCGTTGCATGACATTGCGTGAAGCCGAATTTTTGAAGACTGTGAATTAATCCTTGCGATTGGGGGATGAGAGTTATAAGTAGAAGAACCTTTTGCAGTGTGACGTCACAGCGGAGTGGTTAGCGTACGACTATACCATGCAGAAGGTCCACGGTTCGAATTTTGTCAAAGGCCGCGAGTTTTTTTTATTTTTCTAGCTCTAAAGACGTTGATTATGAAATTTATTCACTTAATTGGTGTAAATGTATTTTCTTTTATTTCCAGTACTTCGCCGCGCCATTTCATCATCGTACGGACTTCTTTATTTGCTCTAATTTTTCTTTCTACCATTCCTTTTTCGTTCGGAATCTGCGTGCGATGCTATAATCTGCAACGAAGTGTCATCCAGTACTACTCATCTGGAATCCCGTGTAGCTAGGATGAGGATAGTTTCAGGCAGTCAGTGATAGCGAGAAATTACATTTTGCTTTTACCGCTGCAACTGAAGTTTTGATTTCACCATATTCATGGAGCTAAAAATTCGTTCTACCCCTGCATTTGAATGTGGCAATGACAAAGAAGTAAACGCAAGAATGCACAATTCTTTGAACAAAGTTTGATTTCCGGGATCTTCATATGATCGAACTTCAGTCCAAAAATGGACTATTCTCGATGTTTTGCCGTCGAATGAAATTGATATTATTCTATTGTTGTGAGATTTTTCCCAATACACTGATATAATTATATCCCAATTCTTTTGCTAGGTCAGTAACATCATAAGTGTGGTGTCACCGCCAGACACCACACTTGCTAGGTAGTAGCCTTTAAATCGGCCGCGGTCCGTTAGTATACATCGGACCCGCGTGTCGCCACTAACAGTGATTGCAGACCGAGCGCCGCCACACGGCAGGTCTAGTCTAGAGAGACTCCCTAGCACTCGCCCCAGTGGTACAGCCAACTTTGCTAGCGATGGTTCACTGACTACATACGCTCTCATTTGCACAGACGACAGTTTAGCATAGCCTTCAGCTAAGTCATTTGCTACGACCTAGCAAAGCGCCATATTCAGTTACTATAATCTGAACAGATAATATTGTGAATCATGTACCGTCAAGAGCGACGTTCATCATTAATGGATTAAAGTTAAATATGAAACTAATTACGCCCGCTTTCTGATTTTTAATTCCTAGTCATGTTCCAGACCTCACGTCAGTATACACTCCAGGAAATTGAAATAAGAACACCGTGAATTCATTGTCGCAGGAAGGGGAAACTTTATTGACACATTCCTGGGGTCAGATACATCACATGATCACACTGACAGAACCACAGGCACATAGACACAGGCAACAGAGCATGCACAATGTCGGCACTAGTACAGTGTATATCCACCTTTCGCAGCAATGCAGGCTGCTATTCTCCCATGGAGACGATCGTAGAGATGCTGGATGTAGTCCTGTGGAACGGCTTGCCATGCCATTTCCACCTGGCGCCTCAGTTGGACCAGCGTTCGTGCTGGACGTGCAGACCGCGTGAGACGACGCTTCATCCAGTCCCAAACATGCTCAATGGGGGACAGATCCGGAGATCTTGCTGGCCAGGGTAGTTGACTTACACCTTCTAGAGCACGTTGGGTGGCACGGGATACATGCGGACGTGCATTGTCCTGTTGGAACAGTAAGTTCCCTTGCTGGTCTAGGAATGGTAGAACGATGGGTTCGATGACGGTTTGGATGTACCGTGCACTATTCAGTGTCCCCTCGACGATCACCAGTGGTGTACGGCCAGTGTAGGAGATCGCTCCCCACACCATGATGCCGGGTGTTGGCCCTGTGTGCCTCGGTCGTATGCAGTCCTGATTGTGGCGCTCACCTGCACGGCGCCAAACACGCATACGACCATCATTGGCACCAAGGCAGAAGCGACTCTCATCGCTGAAGACGACACGTCTCCATTCGTCCCTCCATTCACGCCTGTCGCGACACCACTGGAGGCGGGCTGCACGACGTTGGGGCGTGAGCGGAAGACGGCCTAACGGTGTGCGGGACCGTAGCCCAGCTTCATGGAGACGGTTGCGAATGGTCCTCGCCGATACCCCAGGAGCAACAGTGTCCCTAATTTGCTGGGAAGTGGCGGTGCGGTCCCCTACGGCACTGCGTAGGATCCTACGGTCTTGGCGTGCATCCGTGCGTCGCTGCGGTCCGGTCCCAGGTCGACGGGCACGTGCACCTTCCGCCGACCACTGGCGACAACATCGATGTACTGTGGAGACCTCACGCCCCACGTGTTGAGCAATTCGGCGGTACGTCCACCCGGCCTCCCGCATGCCCACTATACGCCCTCGCTCAAAGTCCGTCAACTGCACATACGGTTCACGTCCACACTGTCGCCGCATGCTACCAGTGTTAAAGACTGCGATGGAGCTCCGTATGCCACGGCAAACTGGCTGACACTGACGGTGGCGGTGCACAAATGCTGCGCAGCTAGCGCCATTCGACGGCCAACACCGCGGTTCCTGGTGTGTCCGCTGTGCCGTGCGTGTGATCATTGCTTGTACAGCCCTCTCGCAGTGTCCGGAGCAAGTATGGTGGGTCTGACACACCGGTGTCAATGTGTTCTTTTTTCCATTTCCAGGAGTGTAGTTCTTCCCTCCTCACGGCAGCCCGCGTGAGCTAAAACGCGTGCATTTCGGCCTCCTCTAGTAACACGGTGTTGGCTCTTCTGCCAACACAACAATAAGCACTTGTTTTAGTTCGCAGAACTTCTCTTACAGACGATTTGTTCATCTTGGTTAAAATTTCAATATTGAATGAAAGTCTATTTTATAATTCTTTTATAAGGTTCTCTGTAAACTCAACGCTTCGTTTTGTTGCCCATTTGCTACAGTTCTCAGATAAGTTCAACTTGCTAGCACAGGTTTCAAGGGCATAGCCGAGTGTAGTACAGGGATTAAGATGACTTTCTTGAAATGATGTAGTTGCGACGTTTATGGTAATAGCTACCTCGTATATTATTATTTTACAAATTGATCGCAAAAGAAAAGTAAGCACGTCCAGCAATTTTGTGGGATAAGAGTTTTCATTCTCATATGCTTTCATGGTTGTTTGGACTCCACCTAAAACACTTTGTAAATGAGTTTAGTACAGTAAATTGTTTAGATCTTCGAACATAGAATTGAGCAGTTCCAATGTGTAACAATATTCTTTAGTTTTAAATACAGAGAAATGCTATTTCAGTTGATCACACTGTTGTAAAATACGACAGACTGCTGGATATACGGAAAGCCATCGCATCGCACATACTCTAAGTATTTTCAGTGGTGCTTTGCCGAAATTTATTGTTTGCAATATTTTTCTTTATTCGTCTGACGACTTGGAGATAGACAAAACCAGTTGTAGGTTTGTCTTCTCATATGTTCTATGTTTTGGGAGTATAGTGTTTTCTGAAGTGTGACTCACTGCCAATTGTATAGAATGACATATGCAAAGCACAAGTACGAGATTTGGTAGTCGCATAATAAGTTTTTAAAATTGTGTGTAGACCATTATTCACTCCTGTCATTACTGACACGTTGCCTTTACCTGTTCCTAACAAATTTTCAATTTCTTGGTTGACGTCTTTTAAAGTTACTACGATTGCATCGGCCAGATCTTTCACATAGGCTTTTTCGAAAGGGAGCAAGCGAAAAAAATGTCGACACAATTTTTTTGAGATTTGCTACAATATCTTATTACAATTCGTAGATCTTTTCAAACAATTATGTCAGTGTATTCGGCTATCATCAGACTAAATTTGTCGTTATGGATATCAGCTCGCAGTACTTCCTTGAAATGTGGGCCCAACGCTTCACTTATTGTGTTTGAACACTTCATTCGATATAATTTTAAGTCTGTGGTGG
Source organism: Schistocerca nitens (assembly GCF_023898315.1). NCBI lineage: Eukaryota > Metazoa > Arthropoda > Insecta > Orthoptera > Acrididae > Schistocerca > Schistocerca nitens. Next base: position 349,440,874 of record NC_064618.1, on the reverse strand, counting down.
ATTTAGTCAGAAAATATGTAGTTACACAATTCTCCCAGGTGTTCCACAGTCAAAACCGAACAATATTCAGCAGCGAACAATGCAAGTGATGCTTCTCCTTTACTAGAATGTCTAAGTCTCACTTCGTTTCAGCCTGCTTTTTTTTTATACTGCTTAGTTTAGAATAAAATTCAGTTTGGCCGTAGCGACGCATACCTTTGATATCATTTCCAGGAACTGGTGTTACTGATCCATTAAGTTAGGTTTATTCTCCCATTCTTTTTTGTACTTTTGAGTGTGGCATTTTTGCTTCACTGGTAATTCCATTATAGCACACTGGGTTCGCTCATCATACACGATGTAACAGAAAGAAAGTAATATGTGCAAAAATTCACTTGGAGCCTAGCCTTAGCGTCAACAATGTCATCCCAAGCTACCCAAACACTTCCGAAGTGACACGAGACAGCTACCGAGTCCAAGCCACCTGAACAGTTCCGAAGTGGCACGAGACAATTGCCGATTTCAGAGTGCCTTGCTCTAGGCTTTTGTAGTATCAGACAGTTGCTCTTGTCGAGTATGGTTAGCGTTTTTCAGTAGAACTAACAGTTAGAGAGAATACATATTCTCAAGAGAAGTAGCATGTAGTAGTTGAAGACAGGTGGTTTAAAAGGTCGCTAAGAAAATTTAGACGCTAAACAGTTTCAAAATGTCGCTTTTGATGTCAAAATGTCGCTCAGTCTAGTGACAAAGTCGCTAAATTGGCAAAGCTGCCCGCCGTGTTTCTGTGTCTTCTAGAACTGAGCAACAGCTGACAGCAGATGTGGCAACGCTGTAGCGGCCAGTGACAGACGTCAACTATCAAGTAATTTTAAACGGACTGTAGATACGAATGTGAGCGGCTACTGACTCCTCGATTCGTCCTGCTACAGACCGGCGCAGTGCGGCATAGCTTTGACGAATCGACAAGAAGATTCCACAGTTGGAGTAAGGAGTTCCTTTTGTTTTACACCGCGTCCACACCGGCCGCGCAGCACCAAACGAACAAAAGAGGTTCGGCGCAGCGTGGACCATCTGATGTGGTTGGCAAATCGTGCCGCTCTGCACAACAAGATATAAGTTCCATGCAGAGACGGTAGCTCGTACATCAAAGGACATGGTTCTTTCGTGCGCAGCACTGTTTGGACGGCGTTTATCGTTCTGCATTTTCAATGACGCGCACGCGCACGCGCTCTGGAACAGTGCGTGCGTACCTACGAACACTCTGTTCCAACATAAGCTGGTTTACGCCGCGCATTTATGCACGGCGCTTCGCGTCCGGCGTGGACGCGCCTTTATATGTGTATCACTTTTTCCTTTCTAAAATTTTATTATTTTTATACTTTATTTATTTACATACTTCATTTCACTAGTCTCGTTGTGGCCATCCCTGGATTATACCACTGTAATAATTTTTTTTTCCTTTTATTTTGTTTACAAGAACAGTGAATTTAGCAACCCTGCTGCGAAAGTTTCATAATACAGTTATCACCACTCTGTGTTCGTTGACACTAGTCTCAGCAGTGAATTTAGTGGCAATGTTCTCTGTGTTTTAAATAGGCGAAAACTTTTTTCATGATGACTTATCGCTCTAGTAAGTTTAATTTTTCATTTACAATTTCGCAGACGAAGGTTTTATATGTAGTATTTATTCCATCATGTCATTAGGTGAAGTAACTCTAGACGCTTGTATTACATGCAAGACTGTTGTGAGCGTCACAGTACGTTGCCACCGACAATATACCCTAGTTGGAAGTCTTTGACACGTGGGCAGCTCCTCACACAAGCATTTCTTAATTCCTAGATTCCCATGCCATTTTCGAGAGTTTTCATGCTATTTTCATTTTATATAAACGCTTTTACTGATTTGTAGGGTCGAGGGCGGGGTTGGGGTGGGGGTTGGAGTCCTGACGCCCCCGCCCCTCCGCATGCGCGCCTTTATACGAAAGTGCGAATGTGTATGTCTGTTTGTAACGACCTTCAGTGTTCTTTTCCCTAGAACACCTCTAAGCAGCTTTGTGATTATTTATAATGTGTGACTTCAGTGCCATATTGTAATAACAAGAGACATTATAATAATTTATTTCTCGGGAAGTGAAGTTAATACAGACAACTACTACATCCAAAAAGGAAATTGTAATGTAATCCATTGATCCATTTGTAGATGAGAGTGTAAGCTCTTAACACGCGCAGTGAGGGAAAATAAAAGTGGCCACTACAACACCAAAAGATAGCAAAAGACAACTTTCACCCTTAATAGTTACAACAAAGAATTCAACTGTTAACATATCTGCTCCGAACTTCGTCAATTTTCGTCATTCCTTTTACTTCTGATAATAGTATAATGTAACTTTCTGTAGCTTTTCAGCCTTATTTCGTGTGCTGCTGTTGTTACTAGCCTCATCAGTTAGATAGTGTTTTGCCTGCAACAAGCGTTTGGAATTATGTCACGTAATAGTAGTTATGCTAATGATGCGAATTTGTGTATTTTGGAGGACTCGGATATCTTTGAAACGGAAAGTGATTTGTGGGATTCAGGTCATGATTTTCTGCCACAGACAACTGGTGATGAAACTAGATAACACGTCTGAGGAGTAGTTACTGTCAGCAGGTATCTCCCCATCTCAGTTGTTTCCACAACAATCTTAAGACTCAATTGCCACAAAAGTGAAGATGACAGCTAGAGCAGGAAAGGAATGGAAGGTCACCTAGTGCTTACCAGTCAACTGGTTATGCATATAAACCCAGGAAACGTGGCAACAGACAGCTTCTTCATATCTGTGGCGCTTGCCAAGAAATTCCAGTAGAAGTGGAAATAATGAACAATATTCATAATGGACAATATTCATCGAGAAAAAGAACAATGCTGACTTAAGCTCCACCATCATCTTGTAAAGGACTGGTACGAGTGCTCTCTTACAGCGTACGAAGGGAAGAAGTATATCATTGTTACCGAAGGAGGGAAGAAGAAACCAGAAATTGCTTGTTAACTTTTATAACGCCACAAAGTATGGTGAGGACATTCTTGATCAAATGATCTGTAAATATTCAACTGATGTTGTTTGTAGGAGATAGACGGTCTGTTTCTTCTACAATGTCGTAAATATGGTAGCAGTAAATGCATGTAAAACCAATAATTAAATAACCAAAAATAATCAGAAGGGATGGAGTTCATTCTTATATTATATAAACGAATGAGAAAAGTATAGATCTTACTTTAACCGGGTTGTACACAGTTAACGCGAATATAATTAGTGGTCAAATGACCCCTTCTCGCTCTTCTGGAGGTGTAAAATATTCCGCACGTCTAGCGTTAAAGCGTGTCGGCTTTGGTGGCTCTTCTGGAGTGGGAGAAATCCGAGAATGAGCGAGAAGGTGTCGGTAATGGTAAACATAATCGCGGAAGCAGAGTACGTCCTAACCCTCGCAATACCAAGGGGAATCGGGTTACTTTAAGCTCACCTTTTGAAAATATTGTACTGTAGTCAAATATTTTAGATATTAAAAATGGCTCTGAGCACTATGCGACTTAACTTCTGAGGTCATCAGTCGCCTAGAACTAATTAAACCGAACTAACCTAAGGACATCACACACATCCATGCCCGAGGCAGGATTCGAACCTGCGACCGTAGCGGTCGCTCGGTTCCAGACTATAGCGCCTAAAACCGCACGGCCACTCCGGCCGGCTTTTAGATTTTAAAACCCTGAAAAAATTTTGTTGTTGTTTTCAATGAATTCTTGTACCTGATTTGATAAATGTTTTAAGATTTTCCAGGAAACGTAACCCAAAACTCTTATTTTGTCCATTACAAATGTTTTTGTGAAAGCCTGCTACTGTGAAAACAATGGGTTTGTTTATAAATAATCAACCACGATTTTCTTTCATTCATATTTTACCCGATGCTTTTCGGGAAATGATTTCTATTTTCACGTGCGCTTTCTCTGTGTACTATGCCATTTTTTACGTAATGTTTTCGATGTGTTGGATAATGCTGTGTTTTGTTGACTTTACTGCAGTGAATGAAAAACGCGCAATTTTTAGCTAGTTTTCGATTTTTGTATGTAGTTAGTGACGAAATTATACTTACAGTTTTTTATGGTCCAGTTGTGCAGAATCTCACACATATTAAACATCACACACTCTCTTCTGTGCACCGTATGGATCGAGAATAGCTTACATAACCATACAGTTACAAAGATGTTATTCAATAGAAGACCTGAAACATTATCTCTGTCGACTACATCGAAAACATCTTTATAACTGTTTGGTTATAAAGGTATTCTCGATATAATTGTGGTGATGTTAAATATGTATGAGACTGCAGAAACTGACCATAAAAAACTGTACGTACAAGTTCGTACAATTTTCGCCACTAACTACATATAAAAATCGATAACTAACTAAAAATTGTGCATTTTTAATATATTGTAGTAAGCTAAACAAGAACAAAGCAACACCACACACATCGAAAACATTACTAGAAATGGTGTAGTATACAGAGGAAACGCATGTGAAAATGGGAATCATTTTTCGAAAATCTTCATGTAAAATTTGAATAAAAGAACTCATAAGCTAAAAATTTTAGTGCTAGTAGCAGTCTCCGACATACAGTAAAGGCCCTGTAGTGTTCTGATATCCGCTGTGAATGCCCTAACCAACGCGAGCATTAAACATCATCGTGTCCCCCCCCCCCCCCCCCCCCAGTAGCTGAGTGGCAAGCCGCCGAAGTGGCGTGAAATCGAAAGACTTGCACCTTTTCCTATGGATGTACTATTCTGTATTATCAGGTTCAGGACGTTACTTACGCATCAGTATCTTTTTAAAAAGTAAGTTGTGAGTAAAAGTCAAGAACACGTAGCAAAACTTGTATTTTTAAATTTTCATTAGGGTGGGCATGAAGTGGACGTTATTGAAAGAGTGTTGTTGTTGGTAAATTTGTGCTAAAAGATATTTTTATGTTCTGGACTGTGCTATAGTTGGGAGTCACGAACGATGGCGGGCGAGTTTAGGTTTGTTCTATGCACATGCGTCGCCCAGTCTCCGACATACAGTAAAGGCCCTGTAGTGTTCTGATATCCGCTGTGAATGCCCTAACCAACGCGAGCATTAAACATCATCGTGTCCCCCCCCCCCCCCCCCCCAGTAGCTGAGTGGCAAGCCGCCGAAGTGGCGTGAAATCGAAAGACTTGCACCCGGTGAACGGTCTACCCGACTGGAGGCCCTAGTCACACGACATTTACATTTAACATGATCGTAGAAAATTATTTTCTGACGTTTGTTTCGAATTGTCATCCGTGATGGTGGTCGTAAGCGACAAATTTTATCTCAGCAAACGAGAGATGTAATTTCCAGGATGTACTGTTTCTTCAAGCGAAAAACACGTGTACGCGCCTACCGCAACTGTCGTATGCAACCGTCTACAATACAAACCCCTTCCCTGCCTCGACCTGCGGGAGGCGCCATCATTCCTGAATTCGTCTATAACACATCAGAAGCTCTTTAAAAAGTTAATACAAGTTAACAACAATTTATGAATTTTGCTTCTTAATCTTTTTTTAGGATGGGCATAAGCTATCGTCCCTTGGTAATGCGCGTTGTAGAAAATGGCATGGGGTTGCTAGGGTTAAAGAAGCCGCGTGGGCTAGTGGCAGAGCAGGTCATGGTGAGGAGAGGCTCACACTTTGCAGCGTGGGCCGGTTTTGAGCGCGGCGGCGCGTGTCTCGGCGCGCGTAATGAGTCGGCGTCGATAGCGGCGCGGAACAATGGCGGCGTCGAGTGGCGCCACTGCTCCAGCAGGGCTGCCACACGCCGAGCCAGGACTGCCAATTGCTGCGCGCTCCGCCGCTGCCACGTCGTCCGATGACGGACACGGATTGTACGGTGGAGCTTCTGATCTCTAACGGAAACGCAGTAATAATCTGATGTGTCTGGGCTGAAGTAATACTGCGTGAAATGGTTTCTGATCACATCCATGGATACCTATACGACGGATAGTCATTACGTTTAATTTATGTTTAATAATTACGTTTCTAGCATTTGTAGACTTAGAGAAAGCTTTTGGCAATGTTGACTGGAATACTCTCTTTCAAATTCTGACGATGGCAGGAGTAAAATACAGGGAGAGAAAGGCTATTTACATTTTGTACAGAAACCAGATGGCAGTTATAAGAGTCGAGGGGCATGAAAGGGAAGCAGTGGTTGGGAAGGGAGTGAGACAGGGTTGTAGCCTCTCCCCGATGTTATTCAATCTGTATATTGAGCAAGCAGTAAAGGAAACAAAAGAAAAATTCGGAGTAGGTATTAAAATCCATGGAGAAGAAATAAAAACTTTGAGGTTTTCCGATGACATTGTAATTCTGTCAGAGACAGCAAAGGACTTGGAAGAGCAGTTGAACGGAATGAATAGTGTCTTGAAAGGAGGATATAAGATGAACATCAACAAAAGCAAAACAAGGATAATGGAATGTAGTCGAATTAAGTCGGGTGATGCTGAGGGTCAGATTATGGATTGTTGCAGCATTGTTCCTCTTCGAATGCAGAAAACGTCATCTCTTACTTCATTTCAAACCTTAAGCTGAGAGGGTGTGGTCTGTTGTTTCTGCTAGCACTATAATTCTGAGTATAATCTGACCCGCCAGTGATAGTTGTGGTTTTTTAAATGTAGCTCCATTTGGAGTCAGGGCCGTGGGACAGCGGCAGATGGATGACGTATAACAATACTGTACCAACAGCCATTATTTTGATATTTCGTTATTAGTATCGACGTTCCAGTCACATCATCTTCAGGCCTGTCGCATGAATAACCCAAGTACCACTCTTGCGCGCATAAAACAAGTTACCAATAATCTTATCTGATGCCCTAGATATCCTAACTCCATGAATGGTTTTATGTTGATTTAATGTTGTGTCACAGCGTTTCACTGAGGATAAGTTGTCAGTGTCAACTGCCAACAATCTTCAGTGTAATAAGAGTATCTAAAGCTGTAATGACCAAATTTTTTGCCTTAGAGCCAATTCTAACATTGTGTTGCGGCACCTCGCGCCGCATATGTGCTGATCTTTGTCCGAACAGGCCATGAAGGTCCAACGGTACCGACCGGCTGCCGTGTCATTCTCAGCCCACAGGCGTCACTGGATGCGGATTTGCAGGGGCATGTGGGCAGCACACCGCTCTCACGGCGGTATGTCAGACCGGAGTCGCGACTTCTCAGTCAAGTAGCTCCTCAGTTTGCCTCACGAGGACTGAGTGCACCCCGCTTGCCAACAGCGCTCGGCAGACCGGATGGTCATCCGACGGGAACCGGTGTTACCACTGCGGCAAGGCCGTTGGCATTAGCAACCGATAACCTACATTAATTAGTTCCTTATGAGCCCAGTAACTCTGATAAGGGCGCGAAAGATTTGCCGTAGGCCTCCTAGTATGGAAAACAAAAGATGAAACATCTCCCCTCTCACACCCTCTGACCTCGCAGTGCCCGCAATACTTACCCCTGTGCCTCTGAGGTAAGCGGCTAACTTTACAGCTGATGGTCCAATTCACCAACGGCAATTAACATTAAACACGTCTTAAAGTATTATGTCTCTGCTTGTATTTTTGTTTGATACTGAGCAGGAAAGCTACCCTTATGCTCTTGAGAATCTCTTAACATTAGTTCGCGTTTTTGGTTTCAGTTATTAGTTACTAAATGCAAAGTACTATTAAATGCGGCAAAGAACCTCGGGCGCACGAATATTTGAATTACTGATAGTGATGGCATATTATGAGAAAGGGTTTTCGCTTCTTGAAAATAAGGAGAACACTGCAACTGAAGTCACTGGTGACAATATGTACTAGTGTCAACGAACATAGAGTATTGAGAGCTGTAATATGAAACTTTCGTAGCAGAGTTGCCAGTGACAAACTTATTGTAAACGAAACAAAAGGAAAAAAAAAGGTATTTCAATGGCGTAGTCAGCACAAATCTTGAAATAAATTGCATAGGAAATATGTATGTATTCCTACGTTTCTGCTCCGTACAGCGAGATGTGTGTTCTTCTGAATGTAAAATATCGTAAAAGTTCTGTAGTAAAATGAGAAAACTTACCATGTTACTCAGTAGCTCTTACGGTCATGCTCAGTGGAAATGTATTCTTACGATCGCTATCAATGGAAACATAAGTGGTCTGGTCTCTAAAAAAATTTAGGTGACCTCGTTCGTGTAATGGAAATCTTCAGCACAACGTGTTTTCTTTTCGAGAAAAGCATGCAAAATGTTCCTCATCCAACTGTGAAACACGGTTTAGTTTCTGCAATGGTTTGGACAGTCATATCGTGATTACATTGGTTCTTCTGGTCATACTGAAAGGCAAAGAAACTGATATTGTCCGTGAAACGTTTATAGGTGATCATGTTGATTTACAAGGGTAGGACTTGTATCCTACAAGGTCATTATTTCCTGAGTCGCAAGGCCACACATTTCCAAGATTGGTTTATTGATGTGAAGCTGTATAACACGTCCTCCGTGCGCAGTACAATCGCCAGATTTTAACACTATCGACCCACTGAGGTCTGTATTGAAGGAACAGTGTAGGACCCCATGACCCCATAGCCCCTTCCAGCATCTCTTAAGGAACAGAAACAGCTTTTTTTGCGAGTAATAGTATTAAATTCCGTTAAACATACGCACATATACAAGGGGCCTTCAATAACTAAATGCAAAACATTTTTTCTGAGAGCTGGCTGATTTTATTCAAGATTCCACTACACCTTATTATTTTCCACTTTTTTGGCTACAAAACCCTAACTTTCAATATAATCTTTACCGTGAGGGCCTGTACGCTCGTATCGTACCATTCTACGTGTTGTCGTTGGAGCCAACATCTTGCTGCATCAATAATCTCCCCATCATTCAAATACTGGTTTCCGCAGACTGCGTCCTTCATTGGGCCAAACAGATGGAGGGCGGAAGGTATGAGATCTGGCCTGTTGGGTGGATGAGAAAGAACAGCCGAGTGAAATTTTGTAGGATCGTCTCGGGTACGCAGACTTGCGTGCAGCCTTCCGTTGTCATGGAGAACGAGAAGTTCGTTTGGATTTTTGTGGTAACGAACACACTGAAGTCGTTTCTACAATTTCCTAAGAGTAACACAATAAACTTGTGAGTTGATCGTTGCACCGTGAGGGAGGACATCAAACGGAATAAGCCATTCAGTGTCCCAGAGGATCATGGCAATGACTTTACCGGTTGAAGGCGGGGCTTTGAGCTCCTTTTTTGGAGGGGATGGTTTGCAGTTTTGTTTCTGGTTCGAAGTGACGAACCCATGTTTCAACGCCTGTGACGATATTCGATGAAAAATCTTCACGGTCAACCTCGTATCGCGCAAGCACTTCCGCACAGATGGTTCTTCGTTGCTCTTTATGGTCTTCTGTTAGGTGACGAGGAATTCAGCGCATACACATCTTTGAGCATCCCAGCTGGTAGACAAGTATGTCAGCGCTACCAACAGACATGTCCAGCTGAGCTGCAAGGTATTCGATTGTGACCCGTCAGTCATCTCGAATGAGAGTAACCGCACGTTCCAACACTGCGGGAGTTAAGCTGAGTACTACCGGCCGGCACGCCGGAGATGGGACAGATTTGCGCGACACTGTTGCGATGTTGACATATGCCTCGCCCAACTACTCAACGTGCTTTTGTTCACTGTAGACATTCTGCAAGCGCCTATGAAAATCTGCGATGGTCTGGTTTTCCACCAAAAGAAAAAAAAGTGTTAGGAACGCACCTCCGGTTCAGAAGCCATTTTAAAGGCTACCTACAGGTCCGCCACCTATCGAACTTCATGAAACTGTAGGTGCTGAAGCGAGAATATTCTACGATGTCCCACAACCAATTCTGAATTTTTTTCAAACGGAACTGGCGAAGGAAAAATGTATTGCATTACTTGTTGAACGTCCCTCGTAACTGGTCTTCATCTGAGCCTTCAGCGTGCTGTGTCAGTAGTTACTTGCGTGTGAGGCTCCTAACTAACAAGGACAGCAAGTTTTTTCACTCACTAACATGATTGTTCTACTGTGAGTAGAGAGAGGCAATGGAAAACTGCATTTACTAATATCATTTTCCTGACTCGAGATATCTGCATCACAGTGCGTTTGCTCATCTTGCCACCACTTTGGATAAACAGGGACTCTTTGTCCTGACCTTGTTGTAGGGGGAAGACGTGATGCGAGAACATCGAATTTTGAAGAGGTCGTCATAGGAATGTATAGTAATAAACTTGAAACCACTACACGCGCTGTGGCACGTGCTATCTGCAAAAGTCAAGCAATCGTGTTTGAGGGTATAGTAAGGATACGGAGTTCGTGCAGTGCACTGCATTTCATACATAGGCGTTATTAACAAATGAGTCGTGATATATGCTTGTCAGACGTATTAACAGTCGTAATAGTCGTGCATGAGGTTATGAGCACTCGCATACGATTTCTGTATGATCTCACCAACAAACGTCTTCCTGAATGTTTAACCTGGAATGGTTGGCAATAATGTTATGGGACCTATAGTCCTCCCAGTGTGCGTAACTGAACCAACTTACCAGCAGTGTTTGTACACTACACGCTCGTAACTGTTGGTTATACACTATTGGCCATTAAAATTGCTACACCAAGAAGAAATGCAGATGATAAACGGGTATTCATTGGACACTAGAACTGACATGTGATTACATTTTCACGCAATTTGGGTGCATAGATCCTGAGAAATCAGTACCCGGAACACCCACCTCTGGCCGTAATAACGACCTTGATACGCCTGGGCATTGAGTTAAACAGAGCTTGGATGGCATGTACAGGTACAGCTGCCCATGTAGCTTCAACACGATACCACAGTTCATCAAGAGTAGTGAATGGCATATTGTGACGAGCCAGTTGCTCGGCCACCATTGACCAGGCGTTTTCAATTGGTGAGAGATCTGGAGAATGTGCTGGCCAGGGCAGCAGTCGAACATTTTCTGTATCCAGAAAGGCCCGTACAGGAACTGTAACATGCGGTCGTGCATTATCCTGCTGAAATGTAGGGTTTCGCAGGGATGGAATGAAGATTAGAGCCACGGGTCGTAACACATCTGAAATGTAACGTCCACTGTTCAAAGTGCTGTCAATGCGGTGACCGAGACGTGTAACCAATGGCACCCCATACCATCAAGCCGGGTGATACGTCAGTATGGCGATGACGTATACACGCTTCCAATGTGCGTTCACCACGATGTCGCCAAACACGGATGCGACCATCATGATGCTGTAAACAGAACCTGGATTCATCCGAAAAAATGACGTTTTGCCATTCGTACAACCAGGTTCGTCGTTGAGTACACCATCGCAGGCGCTCCTGTCTGTGATACAGCGTCAAGGGTAACCGCAGCCATGGTCCCCGAGCTGATGGTCCATGCTGCTGCAAACGTCGTCGAACTGTTCGTGCAGATGGTTGTTGTCTTGCAAACGTCCCCATCTGTTGACTCAGGGGTCTAAACGTGGCTGCACGATCCGTTAGAGCCATGCGGATAAGATGTCTGTCATTTCGACTGCTAGTGATACGAGGCCTTTGGGATCCAGCACGGCGTTCCGTGTTACCCTCCTGATCCACTGATTCCATATTCTGCTAACAGTCATTGGATCTCGACCAACGTAAGCAGCAATGTCGCAATACGATAAACCGCAATCGCGATAGGCTACAATCCGACCTTTATCAAAGTCGGAAACGTGATAGTATGCATTTCTCCTCCTTACACGAGGCATCACATTAATGTTTCACCAGGCAACGCCGTTCAACTGCTGTTTGTGTACGAGAAATCGGTTGGAAACTTTCCTCATGTCAGCACGTTGTAGGTGTCGCCACCGGCGCCAACCTTGTGTGAATGCTCTGAAAAGCTAATCATTTGCATATCACAGCATCTTCTTCGTGTCGGTTAAATTTCGCGTCTGTAGCACGTTATCTTCGTGGCGTAGCAATTTTAATGGCCAGTAGTGTATATCGCATGCTATGTTCAGTAACCGTTAGATTCACTTCTGTGGAACTGCAGCTCATTTAAGATTTGCGAGTAGAAGCAATTGTTGACTTCAGGGAGCATTGAATAGAGTAAGACCTGCTGTGTGGCCAGTATATTCACCTGACTGAAAGACATAATTTTTTCCTCAGGGAAGTACATGACTCCAATTGTCACCATACACGAAGTGATTGTTCGAATCATATGTTTCACAAGATGTGACAGATACGATATTGCAGTGCCTGTCATTCCGATGTATGCATCGAAAATCGGAATAACACAGGCACTGCAATATTGAATTTATCCACCGACAGCGGGCAAGCGACTTTCAAGTAAACGTCTCTCCTGCACGGGAATACACGTAATGGATGTACGAGTACAGGTTGTGGACACATCCTGACGATATATGGAACTTTGGTTCTGGCCGTGAGCCCTACTAGGATAGCCAAACGGTAAGGCGACCGCTCGCGATAAATGGGAAATCCGTGTTCGAGACCCGGTCCAGCACAGATTTTCATTGTCCTCGTTCCACTATACAGCTGATGGTTGCCCACAATCGCAACTGCGAGTACATTTACTGCAGATGTGATTGAATCCTGTCATGCTCAACAGGTTGGGACTGTTATTGCTGGGAACGTATCAAGCATGTATTAAGATTAATGGCAGACTGCTTGAACATCTGTTGTAAATTTTGTTTAAAAGTGTTGTTATTCTCTCTAATAAAAACACGGCGCGTTGAAGAGACTCAATTTCTTAACACAAAATGATCCTCCGTATGTGATCCACGGTCGCTTGACTTTGAACTGAATTTCTTAAAATCCCTGAACACACCTACGGTTGAACAACATTCTCGAGTGGGCGATTTGTCGACTGCTGTTAAAAACAAATGTTAGATTGACCAGCTGTGGCACATAACGTTAGAAGTCGTTGCCGACGAATGCGGCTGAGAATAACAGCACCACATGTATGCAGGAAGCTACACTATGTGAAGTATCCGAACACGGCTATGTAATGCGAAATTGACTAGTACATGTTACCTGCGATCATGTTAGTGCGATGAGTGAACTACGGAGGATGTGTTGTTACAGTGTGGAGGTGTTTTGAGGGGACTGGGCTGCCCGCATTCCCGACTTGAACCCATTCGAATGCCTTTGAGATGTGTTAGAGAAACGACTCACACGTCCAACATCATTGCCTTCTCTGGTTTCTAGTCAATTTGCTTCTTACTTTTGAGATTTGCCTTCTATATGATCGAGGATCGTAAGCTACTCTTCGTGTATTTGTGATGAATATGTGTAGAGAGATATCTTACTACTTTTGTTCGAATGATGAACTGAGCTTTCCAAAATGTACTTAGCATTCCTTCTAACTCCAGATCTCGAAAGCATCATTGCGATTTTAGGCAGTCTACTAGACAGGCCAAATACTATAGTCACGTTAAAGTGCGGAGGAGATTAGTCGGCCAACCAACAGAATACATACATTTCTTTTAATGAGACACTACTCGAGTTGTTTTTGGTGAGATCGCTCACAGCAGAACGTCCAAAGACATCGCGGATCTTTATCTCTCCTTCGTAGATCTCCTAATCACTGATGGTTACACTAAGATAACTCACAGTTATTATACACTGCTAGGAATGAAGTAACACAATTGTAGATAGGTACCGGGGATAATGTAGTACTGTCGTCTTCCAAGCGTTGTTGCCGTTGCTATAATTGCTATCGATCTATGTCATGGGAGAGCAAAGTAATGAGACAATATTTATGAAATACCATTTGCATCGTTAAGATACAGATCTGTGTCATCTTTTAAAGAGTAGTCTATAGTGTAGCTCTACATCAATGGGAGACGCACTGTAAATATTATCCTCCGTTGCCTTGATCGAATTCCTCAACTGCAGTCGTTTTGAAGCAGTTCGTTCAACTTACCCGAACAGATGTGTATGGAATACTTTGAGAACACCATGAGATATGTGGGTGTGTTTGAAATTCTTGAATTCTCGGTATTATTCAACAAGTGTCGATGGAATGGTTTGTAGAAATAAAACAACTCCGGTTACCAGCTGATTCTGTTCTATTTAAACGAATACTTTCAGTCTGTAATGCTGCTGAAGTGAATGAGGCAGGTCACAAATTTCCGTAAACAGAAGTTAATGGGACCTAAGATGCCACGGTATAGGTTCGGTTCTGTGTATCCAGAAGTTGTCATATGGACCAAGTAAATACCCAGCTACATCGCAACGAAAATGCGCTGGTGCACTATCACATATTTAGGGGTAGTCGCAATGCATCTTCGGGGGAAGTCTGCTTATACCACCTCCGAACAGTCCTGGTCTAACGAAAAATACTGCTAATAACTTGACTCGTGCGTTGACTGAGAATTAGTATCGGTACAAACGTGACGTTACGATTTCGAGTGGACGAAACTTCTTCCACGCACAGAATAGTGTTTATGAATTGGGAATGAAAATAGTTATCTTGTTGCAGCCAATGTGAAAAATACAGTAGTGGCGGAGTTGACAGAATGGCGGAGTTGCTGCCACTGTGTTCCATGACGCAGAGCACTGGTCAAAGAGTGGAAAAGACTGTTGGGGAGGAGGGAGGGTGAGGGGGAGGGGGAGGAAAAGAGCCGTTATGCATGCGCACTGAACTTCCTCTCCGGCCGCATGTGCGGCTAGTACAGTTGAGTGACTAAACTGTATGTGATAGTAGTTCATAAAGAACTCGACTGTGGCCAATAGCATTTGTAACCTTGTTGATTTCATTGTTTCTGCTCTACATATCCAACAGTTAATTTTTAACGCCCGCTATATCTTTTGTTTCTTCTGCTAGGTAATACAGCATTACCTACTTACAGTTTAGAAAGCACTTTGTCGGCTACCTCTCACCCCCTCGTCCCTAACCTCAAGTTCTTGTCATTACAGCCCAGCTACGGCGGTGGTATGTTGCTCGTACGAATGAAGTTGGGAAAATCAGTTAAAAAAAAAAAAAAAAAAAGGGGAAAGGAGCCCTTGTTAAAGTTGCATCTGAGAACGTGGAAGATCAAGTGATTGCCTAAAGTTTCAAACTGGCGTGTGCTTGTATTACAACAAGAAGTAGGGGGCGTTAGGAACGTAATTAGTAGGACACTACCCAAATGCTGACTAGTGAGATGAAGCGGTGATTAATCTTACCCGAGGAAACGGAAAAGAAAGAAATTGTGCAGTGTCACTTCAGAATGGACGTTGATGGAAGACGTAAAATTCATGGAAATGAGTCACGCACAGTAGACAGAAATAGACTAGAGATGTATGAAGAGAGGAAAAGTGTTTCTTTTGTAAAACTCATTCGTATCAACACTAAAGCGTAACAAATTCCCATTCATTCCAAATAACCAACAGAAATCAGTGTCTCTATCTCCTCATGTCAAAACTGCTGACAAGCACAACATCCAGAAGAATGGAAAACAATTCGAGAGCACAAAAGAACGCATTTAGGCCGAATCCCAGATAATCATAACTGCCAGTCAGATGCAGTGAAGTAGGCATATCCAGAATAAATTTCACTCTGCAGCTGTGTGCGCTGGTTTGAAGGTTCTTGGCAGCTTAAAATTGTGTACCAGAATGGGATTCGAACCTCGGAGCTTTGTTGTTCGCGGGCAAGTGCTCTACCGACTTAGCTCTCAAAGCATTACCCACGTCTTATTGTCGCAGCAAAGGTCCCGGGTTCGAGTTCTGGTCCGGCACACAGTTTTAATCGACCGGGAAGTTTGAAATAGGCGTACTTTGAAAATTTCACAATACTACACGCTGAAAACAATTAGATCTGTTAAGCCACTTGAAAATTTACGTGCAGTCTTTTGATTTCAATGATAAACAGTCAAACGTACGTCATCAGACGTATTTTCTTGTGTAATTGTTGTGAAACACAGCGTCACTTAAGAACTTCTCTTTAATAGTCAGTTCCTTTAAGATTCTCACCAAACATAGGTATTTTTTATTTTACGTCTTCACCACGTAGCCACAGTAACAATAAAGAGTTGCTTTTGCATATTCCTCATTGAAATACGGTATCGTATGTAGGGGAGAGGCTTTCGCTACTAGTCAGATCTGTAATAGAAGTTTGAAATATTTTCTTATTCCATTTTTAAATGATGGAATTCACTTTTTATGTGCTGCAATCTTTTTCTGAAATTACTTCGGAAGATGAAAGTTTTTACAAATGTGACAACATGTTCCAAGGCACAACATGGTCATATACGTAGGAACAAATATTCTACTGAAATTTAAAATCGTCACAATCAATAAAATTTTGGCATTACTGTATTTAGTCGTCTATCTGTTACATTATTACTTTACTACACACCCAACAATCAGTAAGTAAAATTAAAGCAGAAATATTATCAAAAGCCAGTTACATGTTAAACACATTCTGAAACACATTGGAAACTAACTCAGATTTCCACTTTCATGACAGGTGAAAGTCAGTTAAGATATTAGCGAAGTGCCCGAACTACGAAGTGCGGCTTAACTATCCACTCGCTGTATAAATAGTTCTAAAGAAATATGGCATTTTACTCGCAAAAAAATTTTGTACCTGAAGAGTTGACTGTATACTTTACATAACTAGTTTGCATTGTTTTAAAAAATATATAGAATTTTTCTTGCCGTAAAAAATCTGAAACTGAAGAATTAATTATATATCCAAAATAGCTTTGCTAAATTATACAGCACTTAAATACATAGAACTCGAAATATTTACAAACTGTGCACTAAAGACAATGTTTTGTCTAGCAGCAAGAAAAACTGTAAAAAAGGCCTAAACAGCTTGTGGCGGTCTCTGTGTGCATATTCTTTCATTTGTTTCTAAAATAGTCCACTATATTGAAACAGTGACCAAAAAGCATCATGTGTTCCTAGGTACACTATTCTCTAGGTACAATACTCTTCCCTACATATTCAGCTCTCTCACTCGATACGAATACCTGTGAATTATCTCACAAACTTTGTCTACATTTACAAAATGCATAACCCGACATAGCATTGTTATGTACTTGCTTGTCAATACGAATCAGGAGAAAAAACCACACACACGAAGAGTCTTCGGACTGATTTAAATAATCATTACAACTGAATTGCGGAAGGTTTTTTTTCAACAGAAGTGGGGAAGGAGGCGAAGAAGTTATCGTGCCGCCGATGTCATTAATTATGGGGATGCGAAGTAAGAAGGATATAGATTGTGACACTGATCGTGGAGCCACCATAGCATTTGCTAAACCTGGATGGCAGGACCGAGATCCACATTCAGCCACCCCTGAATACGACGCGTGTCTTAAGCACTGTACCATGCCACTCTGCTATGGACTCAAGAAGTCGTAAAACGCATAAGTAAACTGCAGATTCTGTTACTGGCTTGGTGAGCTAATTCTCAGATGGGTGGAAGGTGCTAGCTTATTCTGACAGGGCTATTTCTTGTAAGGTTGTCGAAACCAGCCGTCTGGTGAGGTTAGCTGTACTGTCTAATGGATGACATTTTTTATACAGTTTGCGTACGTTTCCAACACCACGTCCATATTGCTTACTGAGGTCGCGTTATTTAAAATGGCAGGGCCGAAATTACAGTTGTTGTCTCTAAACTGCGGGAATGTCAAACATAAGAGCCGCATGCCAGGCTTCCGGAGCGCAAGACGAATGGCCAATGGTTTCTCTCGCGCGTGCCACCGCACACAAGCGTGTCGACGTATAACTTCCTTGAGACATGACAGTTCCGTTCGCTAAACGTCGCTGGAGGAGTTCAGAAGCAGCACTTTGCTAAGGCTGCGTGTGGTTTTGGGCAGTATGTGCTGGTGTATAAACGTACTAAAAGTTGTACCATCGATTTGGCGGTTGGCACGACGCATCCACGTGTTTGGATAAATGAACAACAGATGGCAGCATTATGCTGCATCACAGAAAGGAAGCTGTGTCAGTGGACAGGATGTTATTATTTGAGTCAGAAACCAATTGCCATTAAAAGCAATTGAAATGAAGAATTATCACGCTACGCTACTCTTTACCAAAATATTGCAACTTCAATTGCGCCCGCAGTCGCAAGAAGAAGATAGGCTGTGCAAGATGGATGGCATTGTTGAAAAAACTAATAGGTCTTGCATGGTCAGTGTTTCACCGTAGTCACAGTTGAGTATATCCACCGCGAAGTACCATTTCTGGAGATTGTCCCTTGATCTTCTAACTACAGAACGACGGCAGTTCTCCACACGATGCAGTTCTGTTCATGTTCAGGTGGAGGGATTTACGAAAAGAGAGGCCAGATAGAATTATTCTCTAGTAGAGACAGCCAGAATTGCTTCCTTGCTGTAGCTGTTGTTATTTGCGAGACTGAAGCGTCTCGAGGAAACACACATTGGACCTCAGCTTTGGGGCAGCCGAAACACGCGCATGTAGTAGATCGGTTTTCTAATAAGCCCAAATTGTTGTCTCCGTGTTGTCAGCTACTTCACAACGAGTATCTGGTGACGATATGCCTCCGACCTGGCAGAATGTTACAACTGGCGTAGGTTTCAAACATCCTGTCATTTAATATGCATTCAGCGCAGTCAGTTAACTGCTGGATTGAGAGACTGTCGCGTCGATACTTGGAAGGGAGTTTTGCGTCATTTCCAGGTCGAAGGAATCGATTTCTGGAAAGAACAGTTACGGGAGATGCAGTGTCACCACCAAGAAACGATCGAGGAAAAATATTCCGCACGCAATCTTCGGCAGAAAAGCCATGCTCACTCTCTTTTGGGATGCAAAAGGGATAGTTTTGAACTATTATATGGAAGGTGTGAGGGGAATGACAATGACCAGTAATACATACTCAAATTTGCCACAAAATTATATTCGCACCGCAATCTGCAATAAATGACGAGGACTTCTGACTGCAGTTGTTTTGTTGCAACACGACAATGCTCGTTCCCATACCGCCTGCTCGGTCGGAATAACAATACAAGATATGAAATTTGGATGTGTCGACCAGACCTTGCCCGAAGTTGCTTTTATGTCACAGCTCAAAGAAGCGCTGAGAGATGAAAATTCTGAAGCGATGAAGTTATGATAACTGAGGTGCACGAATGGTTGCATTCACAATCAGAAGAATTCTTCTTACGAGATACATTCGTGTACAAAACATACGGACGGAAGCAGCTTCCGCATGATGAGTCACAGCCAAGTATCATAGCTCGATGAAACTTGGACCACGCATAGAAAGAACAGCTACGGTATAGAAAAGAAGCTAACTGAAAGAAATACGAAACTAGACGAACAGAAATGACACTTTTATTCCGAGACAATAATTACATTCAAGTGACCGCGTTTTGTGGTGGTCCCTTTGACAATAGAGTTAATAGGATGTGTGATCACCACAGACAGCAATGCATGCTCTGCAACGTGCTCTCATAATGACCACGGGGTTGGTAACAAGTTCTTGTGGTAGGGCGTTCCAGTCCTCAAATGGCTCACAGCACTATGGGACTTAACATCTGAGGTCATCAGTCCCGTAGAACTACTTAAACCTAACTAACCTAAGGACATAACACATATCCATGCCCGATTCAGGATTCTAGCCAGCGACCGGTTCCGGAGTGAAGCGCCTAGAACTGCTCGGTCACAGCGGACGGTTGTTCAAGTCCTCCATCAGTCCGGTTGACAACTGCTGGATGGTCGTTGGTGAATGTGGATATGCAGCGATATGTGTCCGCAAACCATGCCACACGTGCTCGATGAGATTTAGGTCGGAGGAACGAGCAGGGCAGTCCGTTCGCCGAATATCCACCCGTTCTGAGAGCTCCTCAATCTGCGCAGTTCGATGCCGTCGCGCATTGTCATCCGTAAAAATGAAGACAGGCCCGAATGCACCCCTGAAAAAACGCACACGGGGGAGGATTACGAGGGGCGTTTGAGAAGTCCGTGCAAAAATAAAAACTACTTACATGTTTGGGATAAACCTTTTTTATTTTTCGTTATAGTCTCCTTTTAGACTTATACATTTCGTCCAACGCTGTTCTAATTTGTTGATGCCTTCCGAATAATAGAAATTGTCCAAGTCTGCAAAACAGCTATTAGTTGCTGCAGTCACCTCCTCGTTTGAATAAAATCTTTGTCCCGTCAGCCATTTGTTCAAATTGGGGATCATATAATAGTCCGAGGGAGCCAAGTCTGGAGAACAGGGGGATGGGAAACGAGTTGGAATCATATTTCCAATAATTTTGCTACCGCAACTGCTGAGGTGTGTGCTGGTGCATTGTCGTGATGGAAAAGGGCTTTTTTGTGGTCCAATCGCCGGCGTTTTTCTTGCAGTTCGGTTTTCAATCAGTCCAATAACGATGTATAATATGCACCTCTAATAGTTTTACCCTTTTCCAGATAGTCGATGAGGATAATCTCTTGCGAATCCCAAAAGACAGTCGCCATAGCCTTTCCGGCCGAAGGAATGGTCTTCGCCTTTTTTGATGCAGATTCTCCCTCTGTATCCCATTGTTTGGTCTCAGGAGTATAGTCATGTATCCGTGTTTCATCCACAGTGACGAAACGACGCTTAAAGTCCTGCGGACTCTTGCTGAACAGCTGCAAACCAACCTTGCAACACTTAACACGATTCCGTTTATGGTCAAGCGTGAGAAATCGCAGAACCCATCTTCCAGTAGCTTTCTCTTCTATAACTGTTTAGGCAAAATATTATGTACCCGTTCTTTCGAGATGCCCACAGCACTAGCAATCTCACGCCCCCGAACTCTTCCGTCATCCATCACCATATCATGGATTTTACCAATGATTTCTGGAGTCGTAACCTCCGCAGGGCGTCCAGAACGTTCAACATCACTTGTGCCCATATGGCCACTCCGAAAATTTTGAAACCACTTATAAACTGTTCTTTTTTTTTAATTTTAGTCTGAGCACTATGGGACTTAACATCTGAGGTCATCAGTCCCCTAGAACTTAGAACTACTTAAACCTAACTAACCTAAGGACATCACACACATCCATGCCCAAGGCAGGATTCGAACCTGCGACCGTAGCGGTCACACGGTTCCAGACTGAAGCGCCTAGAACCGCACGGCCACGCCGGCCAGTTATAAACTGTTCTAATCGAAGGTGCAGCGTCACTGTAATGTTTATCAAGCTTCTCTTTAGTCTCCTGAGGCGTTTTGCCTTTCATAAAGTAATGTTTAATCACCACACGAAATTGTTTTTCGTCCATTTTTTGACGATCACTAGACTTCCTTGATTCACACGAATGCCAAACACAAAGAAATAGACCAATATGGCTGAAACTTGGTGTGCATTCTTTCCAAAGATGCTACTAACTAAACATGACCTCGATAGGTTCCCGTGTTGCCATCTCTCGGACTTTGCACGGACTTTTCAAACGCCCCTCGTACAGTGTCACAATGACATCGACCGGTAGGCGTATCGTGTTCAAAGATTTGGAGGTCAGTTCGCCCATGCAACATTATGCCTCCTTACACTATGACACTTGGACCACCGAAACGATCCTGTTCGACTATGCTTACGTATACGAGAAGTGCTTACACGTAATGCACCCCGGAACACTGCCGAACATGATTGTTTTGGTTGTCCATGTGTTATGTTGTGGGGAAGATTAATAGATTAATGTTGCAAGGGCGTACGGACCTCTAAATATGTGCGTCTCTTCACGGGTGCATTCGTCCCTGACTTAATGTTTAAGGATGACAGTGCGCGGCCACATCGAACTGCGCAGATGATATTCGGCGATTGGACAAGCCTGCCCGCTTCCCCGACTTACATCTCAAAGAGCACATGCAGGATGCCTTGGGGAGACGTAACACGGCGCGTCCCCATGCACCTGCTAGCACCTAGCATCTTCTTACTAATCGTGGGACCAGCAGGGAAGCTCGTTGTAGAGCATGCATTGCTGTCCTTGGTGATCACACATCCCATAAGATCCATGTCCTACCTTTTATACTGCCCATGGGACCATCATAAATCGCGGTTGTTATCAGTGTAATTATTGTCTTTGAATAAATGTGTCATTTCTGTTCCTTTTATTGCGTATTTATTTCAGTTACGTTTTATACTATACGTAGCAGTTCTTTCTATTTTGGATCCAAGTTTCATCGAGAAGTGTTACTTGGCAGAGACACATCATGTGAAAGTTACTTCTTTACTTAAGGTTTAT
The DNA here is from genome assembly GCF_023898315.1 of Schistocerca nitens. NCBI lineage: Eukaryota > Metazoa > Arthropoda > Insecta > Orthoptera > Acrididae > Schistocerca > Schistocerca nitens. The sequence goes on along the minus strand of NC_064618.1, from coordinate 349,418,666 downwards.
ACACCAGTTTATATATGCACTTCCGATGCGTTCGGAAAGTTGAAAAAGAGAGTAAGAGAGAGAGAGAGGGGGGGGAGGGGGGGAGGAGGTGAGATGACGTGTCACTGGTCTCATTTGTACTAAGATTGCAGTACATGCGAGGCGCCTATTTGCTTTCACCGCCGTGAGTGGAATGCGTACGTTCTAATAATGCAGTCCTCTACAGTTGTTGTCCCCTGCGCAGAAAACAGGACGTAAGCCGTGAATTAGTTATCATCAGGCTGTAAGAAACTTTTAGCGAGGAACTGATATGTGAATAATTAAATTTTCAATTATTTTGTTTATACGGGGTGTACCTCGCCTTTTATTAGCAGAATATGAGAAACTGCACAGTTACATTCAACTTTAGAATCACAAATAATTTCGATTGTTCAACAAAATAACGAACTGCGTTTTTTCGTGATTACTATCACACTGTTCTCAACTACGTAGCAAATAACAATACATTGGTAATAAAATCTTAATCTGATGCCGACCGTGGCAGACGACATGTCTGTCCTCCAAGACGGCCAGTCAAGCTCTCACTTTCACAGAGTAGACATTGCAAATTAAGTCTTAACTGATACCGCGGCAGGCAACATGTCCGTCCTCCGACGCTCCCGAACCAGCTCTTATCTTACAGACAACCATTCACCCGCGATCCGTGTTAGGCGCGTTCCGAAGATCTCCGAAGTGTTTCGTCTGCCTATTCGTTTAGCAGTTGTTTGTTATTCTGTTGGTTATTAATACGTATGAAACAATGGAATTATGGCACACTATTGAGAGTTGCTTTAATATGAAGTGCAAGTAAATACACTGTTTAGTTTTTTAATATTAATAATGGAAGATTATCATTTTGACGCGCAACTTCCGAACGCAGCAGCCAATCGCCGTGTAGGACCACAATTTTGGTGGTCTTTCTCACGATACGTGTACCGAACAAACCATATGTCATCGGTACCTCACACCACATTACGTCATCTTGCCACAGGTGCCTTTCCAACTGCTCTAAGAAGATCTTCTCGTATGTGAATATGATGGCTGCAAAGCCAGAAATATTACGAGCGATGGAGCGCATGCTTTACATGTCTTGGGAACCATGTTGAAAAATGATGCGTATGAATTTTTTCTGTATTACCACATTTGTAACATAACAATTAAGGTAATTTGAATCATAACTGCTTTCTTTTAATATGTTCAAATCGCGTCGTAGTTGTGATTACGCTGAACGTACTCAGATACAGAAGAGAACAGAGTAGGCAAACCTACCAAGTAAGCGAAAAAGTCGTAATATACAACACAGTCTTTCATAAGAGATTGGTCGTAATGTAAAAAAACCAAAATGTTGCAAGTTTGAAATAGGATTTTTTGTGTGTTTCATTATTTTGGTTATTTCGTCGTTTTAGATGCCTAAAGTGGATGCATACCGATCGAAAGCGTTCATAATCCCAACTGTAATTGCGATCGGGATTTTTCATGAATTAAACTAACCAGAGTAAATCAGTTTTGTCGGAAGCTGACTGGGTGTAAAGTACGTGGCTATGAAAGTGAGAGTGATGAAGACGTGCTGTTCCCCTTCGCCTTCCCACAGCCATTGAGAGCACACAGGATGCAGCCATCTGCATATCGTGCCACTTATCGACAGCAGTGACGTCTGCGTCGTGGGCTGTAAGGTCACACTCCGGTCCGGCGCTGATGGAGACACTTAGCCTCTTGCGCACGTCTCCGATCAAGTCGTTCCCGCCACTGATCTCGGAACGTGTCTGTTTCGCCGTGGATAAAGACCATACCGGGCCCTTAAGATGTAAAATCATCACAGACTGGTAAAAACTGCATAATTTTGACTGTAACTACGCTGCCCCACAGAATTAAAGGATCACTTTTTGGAAACCCCGCAACTGTCTCGCATTCCAACGCATAAGTTTTACATCTTTGCTCAAAAGTGCCAACAACTTCCCTCTGTAATGGTGCAAAAGCGTTGCGCCCTGCGACGTCACCCTTGTGCTCGACGATGCTTGAGACAGCAAGTTGTCGATACGTGCGGAAAAAGGCCAAAGCTGAGAAGTTCTTGTGATTTGTAAAGTGAGTTAGTGATGTGACACCAAATTTCACCACAATTCCGCCCGACACGACCGTAGACGTGTCACACGATAGGAACAACCTCACATATTTCACACCATTTTTGATGCAGTGAAGGTCAGAACCGCTACGCTCAGCATTGACATTGCGCGGTTTTCTTGTGAGTGGCCGAGAAAAATATTTTCAGACACATCGCCGCTCAGAATCGTAACGAAAAGGCGTCAGAGAGTAGCATAAAGGGCATCAGTGAAACCAGCCCTTTTCCTCTGATGCTGATTCCCCCTCATTTCTCGGTGGCATCGATAGTTCACAGTGCGGCACTTTTGACACATACTGGACAGTTCAGCCCATCTTGACAGATATCATGGGGCTGACAATGTGATCTCATCCCTTTGGAGTTCAGTGCAACCACAAGTTTTGGTCTTGTTTATAGGGCGGAACTACAGGGACCGTTGAAAACAATTCGACGAAACTTGAGCGTGGTCTAAAGCAAACTTGAGCGTGGTCTAAAGCAGCAAAGGATCCTGACGCTTTTTCAGAGCTTTTGTTTCACACCATCATGTTGCATGATCACAGTGGATTGCGACATTGACACTTGCGACATTGACACTTGCGACATTGACACTTGCGACATTGACACTTGCGTGAATAAAACGGCGTAGGGTCCCTCTAAGATCCTTCAGTTCCGAAAAACCCTTGGTAACATCCACCCACATTTACTGAGTACTTTAAAAATGTGCCTTTACAGAGAAAATTGATGAAATACTCCTCAGCAGCTTCACGCAAGCAACAGCGCTCAAAGATGCCTCAAGTGGTAGCCTACCTACAGGCACCTCGACCTATTTTGTAGGTTCTCTCTGTGAAGGTACATTTTTAAAATTCTTAATATACATGGGCATGTGCCACAGAGGGTTTTGCCAAACTGGGGTGTTTTAAGTAAATATTCTGCCATTTCATTATTGCATGTGCCTGCGTCACACCCCTCCATTATCACGCCACAGGAGGGTGTGAAATAGCAGCGCTGAAAAACATTAGAGAGCCTTTTCTGCATCCGATAACATTAAAATTTCGTCGAATGGTTTTAAAAGATCCCTAGTGGTGCCAGCTTGTAAACGAGGCAAAAATTGTGGTCGTACTGCACCGCAAAGAGGTGCGATCACTTTGAATGTGCATAGAGAAGTGCTGAAACATCAGAGGGTATCGGCAGTGGCAAAGGTTGTGGAGAACGTCGTCGTCTCTGCATTGCGAACTGTTGTTATCGACCACAAAATTCGTGGGAGTCAACACTCTGCGTTCCGTTCTGACATCCATTTCAGAGGCGTCAAAAGAATGGGTTAAATGTCGCTAAGTGGGGCCATGACATTTCTATCGTGTGACGTCCACGGTAGCCGTAGGCAATATTGTGGTGAAATTTGGTGACAATGTGACAGTATTAACGCACTTCATGCATCACATGAGCTTCTGAGATCTGGCCTTTTTTTCTTAATTGTCATCACCACGTTGTTTGTGCATCACAAGCCTGAGGTCGATGTCGGTGGCGCCATGCTTTTGCGCCATTGCAGAGGAAGGTTGTGCCTATGTTAAAGCCATATTTCATAGGCTTATGCATTGGAGTGGGAAACATTTACGGGTTTTCGAAAAAGTGATCATTTAATTCTGTTGCGCAGTGTGTATTTCTTTGTGAGTGTCTCAAGCTTGCTTCGGCTAAAGTAAGACTAAAAGTCTATAAGTCCTGGATTCAATCCCATACCGGTGCTGAGATTTTTTTCAACTAATATGATTTTCACGTTTGGTAGTTCTCTGTGCAAACGAAGAAAAGAAAATTTACAATGAGTTTCGTATTCGAAGTTCAATAATCGTCCTAAGACTTGCTGGGTGGTCCGGGACTAAGGTCGGAAATTACCAGTCAAGTGAATTTGCAATCAAATGAACTTACCACCTCCAACAGGACCACAGAGTATAGCATCACAATGGTTAACAAATCCCCACCTGGCTTTCCAGGTAGTGATTTTCCATGTTTTCCTTAAATCAGTTATGTTTATTATGTAGATAAGAAAAAATACTTATTTTGCAGTCGAATCTTTATTCTGTTTTTAATTCATAGCTTACTGTACTTCAATAAAAAGTTACACACACACACACACACACACACACACACACACACACACACACACACACACACACACGCACAGAGTGCCACCCTACCAACCTTCATCCCAAACCCAACAGCCCACTCCACTCTCATTATGTATAGATCACACGATCAGTCAGCCATAGAGCAAATGAGCAAGTTATGTGCAAAGTGGAACAGGATAGGTTATGTGTTGAAGTGTATAAGTGTGACATACTATCAATGTACTGTGTGTGTGTGTGTGTGTGTGTGTGTGTGTGTGTGTGTGTGTGTGTGTGTGTGTGTGTCTAGCGCCTACAGTGGAACCAATTGACACATCAAATGAAAAGAATAGCGAAAGCAAGTGATAATTCACTACACTATAATTGTACACAATTAGACAATTTAAATGTGCTTGATGGAACCACTACAGATCTCCTAATAATATAGTACGTTTGGATCATATACAGGGTGGTCCATTGATAGTGACCGGGCCAACTATCTCACGAAATAAGCGTCAAACGAAAAAACTACAAAGAACGAAACTTGTCTAGCTTGAAAGGGGAAATCAGCTGGCGCTATGGTTGGCCGCTAGAAGGCGCTGCCATAGGTCAAACGGATATCAACTGCGTTTTTAAAATAGGAACCCCCATTTTTTTTGTTACAAATTCGTGTAGTACGTAAAGAAATATGAATGTTTTAGTTGGACCACTTTTTTCGCTTTGGGATAGATGGCGCTGTAATAGACACAAACATATGGCTCACAATTTTAGACGAACGGTTGGTAACTGGTAGGTTTTTAAAATTAAAATACAGAACGTAGGTACGTTGGAACGTTTTAATTAGGTTGTTCCAATGTGATACATGTACCTTTTGTGAACTTATCATTTCTGAGAATGCATGCTGTTACAGCGTGATTACCTGTAAATACCACATTAATGCAATGAATGCTCAAAATGATGTCCGTCAACCTCAATGCATTTGGCAATACGTGTAACGACATTCCTCTCAAACAGGGAGTAGTTCACCTTCCGTAATGTTCGCACATGCATTAACAATGCGCTGACGCATGTTGTCAGGCGTTGTCGGTGGATCACGATAGCAAATATCCTTCAACTTTCCCCACAGAAAGAAATCCGGGGATGTCAGATCCGGTGAACGTGCGGGCCATGGTATGGTGCTTAGACGACCAATCCACTTGTCATGAAATATGCTATTCAATACCGCTTCAACCGCACGCGAGCTATGTGCCGGACATCCATCATGTTGTCATGCAGTGAAACATCTTGTAGTACCATCGGTAGAACATTACGTAGGAAATCAGCCTAGATTGCACCATTTAGATTGCCATCGATAAAATGGGGGCCAATTATCCTTCCTCCCATAATGCCGCACCATACATTAACCCGCCAAGGTCGCTGATGTTCCACTTGTCGCACCCATCGTGGATTTTCCGTTGCCCAGTAGTGCATATTATCCAGATTTACGTTACCGCTGTTGGTGAATGACGCTTCGTCGCTAAATAGAACGCGTGCAAAAAAATCTGTCGTCGTCCCGTAATTTCTCTTGTGCCCAGTGGCAGAACTGTACACGACGTTCAAAGTCGTCGCCATGTTATTCCTGGTGCATAGAAATATGGTAAGGGTGCAATCGGTGTTGATGTAGCATTCTCAACACCGACGTTTTTGAGATTCCCGATTCTCGCGCAATTTGTCTGCTATTGATGTGCGGATTAGCCGCGACAGCAGCTAAAACACCTACTTGGGCATCATCATTTGTTGCAGGTCGTGGTTGACGTATCACATGTGGCTGAACGCTTCCTGTTTCCTTAAATAACGTAACTATCCGACGAACGGTCCGGACACTTGGACGATGTCGTCCAGGATACCGAGCAGCATACAGAGCACATGCCCGTTGGGCTTTGTGATCACAACAGCCATACATCAACACGATATTGACCTTTTCCGCAATTGGCAAATGGTTCATATTAACACGAGTAATGTATCACGAAGCAAATACCGTCCGCACTGGCGGAATTTTACGTGATACCACGTACATATACGTTTGTGACTATTACAGCGCCATCTATCACAAAGCGAAAAACGTGGTACAACTAAAACATTCATATTTCTTTACGTACTACACGAATATGTAATAAAAAATGGGGGTTCCTATTTAAAAAACGCAGTTGATATCCGTTTGACCTATGGCAGCGCCATCTAGCGGGCCAACCATAGCGCCATCTGGTTTCCCCCTTCAATCTAGACGTGTTTCTTCTTTGTAGTTTTTTCGTTTGATGCTTATTTCTGAGATATTTGGCCCGGTCACTATCACTTTTTTTTTTTTTTAGTTTATTGATTACTGATGGAATGTAGTAGGAATAACTGAAACATGTGTGTTAAACAGAAAACTGATTTGCTCTTATCTACAAGATAAGCATAGCCGAAGCTGCAGCTGAGGAAATATGACTGTAAACATTAACAATATTACTCACGTAAATCATTCGAGGAAAACGCAAAGATGATTTCTTGAACAAGGACACAGCCGATTTCCATCGCCATTCAGCACAATCCGAGATCGCGCGCAATCGCTAATGACTTCAGCGTGACCGTCCGACTGTACTGTATAGCTCGAACTAATCTTCAAGCTGGCAAGAGTTACGTTTGTGTTCTACCTACTAAACAGTAAGTAGGTAAATAAAAGAAAAGAAGCCTACACAGCATCGAAATTGGTGATAATATTAATGTTATCACTCTTGTTCGAAATATTACGAAATATTTACGCCAGTCCGTTGGTTTGTATTGTGCCTGTTTACGATTTTCTCCAATGTTTCCACTCAAAACCGAACAGCTACGTACGAAGTGCAAAACTCGAGTGGAAATTAGAAATCTACTTTCTCGAGAATATGCGTACAAATGATACCTTCACCGGGAAGTGTTACCATTATTAATAGCCGGCCGCTGTGGCCGAGCGGTTCTAGGCGTTTCAGTCCGGAACCGCGCTGCCGCTATGGTCGCAGGCTCGAATCCTGCCTCGGGCATGGATGTGTGTGATCTCCTTAGGTTAGTTAGGTTTAAGTAGTTCTACGTCTAGGGGACTGATGACCTCGGATGTTAAGTCCCATAGTCCTTAGAGCCATTTGAACCATTATTAACACAAATTATGCGCAGTGACAGTTCTGAGCATGAAGATATATCTTCAGTTCTGCAGTCACTGAAATGAATTAAATGTTCCCCTCATTTTCTAAGTACTGCCGTATTTATTAACACGAAGCAATTTTGGATTGTCCATATGCGATAAAGATGTAAGAATATTAAGACTTGACTATCTAGCGGGCAGTACATATCAATAAGATGAAGCAGAGGAAACACAATTATAAACGGTATTGCATTAATGCAAAAGCTCTTAGCAAACGAAAGGGAGAAAACTTAGGGTTTACTGTTCTAAGGATTTGGATATGAATAACTTGTTCAATCTATTATGGAAGGAAAGGAAGTCAACGTGGCTTTGATTAAGACACTATCGATCGGGTGATTAACGCAACGACGAAAAACTTGAATCATTGTGCTTAGTGAGATGGAGGCATTAATTCAGCTTCTACCGACTACGAGTCCTGTGTCTTTATCATGACTCTATATCGCTTAAAAAAGTTCGTAACATCTGCTTGCCGCACTAACAGTTCTTATTTGGGACGAGTGTCAGCATATATAAATTTCCCTTGATTATTTATGGTTCTATTCCACGTGGGAAGAAATGTGCTTGTTTGAAGTTGGAAGCGTTCTACAAGCCAAATTTGAGAAGTATTTTCAGTATCGAACAAGTTTCCTCACAGACTTCTGGATAGATGTTGCAGAAGGTAGGGCATGAGTGCTTAAGATCAGAAGAGTGTGTGCGATGCAGAACACATCCCAATAAAATTTCTGAATAGCTGCGTTTGTTGTGTTAGCAGCGCACGAACATACGTTAACACTCAGCGTAACCTTATTGAATATTTTTCTTATCGGACTCTGGGAAGACATCTGAGGTGTTGGCAATGCCAGAAACTGCGATTGCATTTCTGCGAAGTAGTTCGTGGTACACGAAGCGTTCTATACCCACCAGACGCATAACATGATATTTTCTGCATGTGTGATATCTATACCAGTATTCCAGATGTCAACCAAATGTTATTTGGCGGAAGATACATATTAAAGTAACTGCTAACATTACCCCCTCCCCTAACCCTTCCCAGTCACATTCACCAATGACGCGTTTCTTTAATTGTGACACCATATAGCATAGCCTCTGGAGAAAAATAGAGAATAGTAATGTGTAGTATCTTTGTCATTTGGTACAAAAAGGAGGAACGTTTTTTGTTTTATTGTCTTCTTGGTTCTTATGTTCTAGCTGACGGACGCTTATTGTTCACAGTCTGTAACTAATACAATTATCTTTAGTAATACTAGTAATAATTTGAATATCTATAAAAATAATCATTCAAAAATGTGTTTTTGTCAGTAGCAAGTACCTTTCCTACCCATCATTTAGTTACGTAATAATTAAATGTTGCCCTGGCCATTTTGTTTAGGCTCATTGTTGTAGAGACGCCATTAATAATAAAAATGAAATATGCTATTTTAATAGTCACTTAATGCTAAAAGTATTAAAAAATAATCTCAATAAATACAAAACGGCGTCTTGTAATATTTTCCAATTCATTTTTGGCTAGAGGTGCAGTTTTATTAAGAGTAATTTCTATAAATGTGTACGCTGCCATTGCACATAGGCAGCTATCCTGGAGCATCAAGCCTCACAGAAAAAATAATTAAGCATTGTGTTTAGTTGGCTTAACGCGTAATATTAAAGAAAGATTTTTTTAAATCCATCGTGAGTGAGACGGATGTCTTCACTTTGAAATAAATGTGATATTTCTGGCGATAGCGCCCTGAGAAAATTTATCCGTGGCTTTTAACAAACATAAAAGAGAATTTTTAACAAAACATTTCGTTCAGTTATCAGAATATTCTCTAATCATTCAAAAAAAGGTTACGCTATAACCAGTGTCATTAAGCGATATGCATAAAGAAGAACATGCAGCATTCCGTGTCTCGTCTTGAAACGCCGAACTTTCAAAACTCTCTTTCTCTGATGAACAATTTCTTCATTAAAAATGTTGCGTGACTAGGGCCTATCGTCAGCGAGACCGTTCGCCGGGCGCAAGTCTTTCGATTTGACGCCATTTCGGCGACTGGCGCGTCGATGGGGATGAAATGATGATGATGATTAGGACAACACAACACCCAGTCCCTGAACGGAGAAAATCTCCGACCCAGCCGGGAATCTAACCCCGTACCAGTTAGCACTAAAGAAGTAATGAACTACAACATCATGCCTCATGGGGTACTTTTACTGCGTGAGCAGCGAAAAGTAGAAAGCGATAAACTTTTTCCTTTTGTCATTTTGTAGTGGCTGACAGCAAGAAAAAAATTCGTAAAGGTGCAAGTCTCTGGGAGCTCTCATTCTCAAATGCTGGATGTATAAAGTCTGAGTTACACTTGTCTTTCATCCCCATCCCTTTGACAAGTAGGTGTTTCTCACCTCCACAGCGATTGTCACCGTACAGTAAGGTATATATGTACGAAGTTTGCTTGAAATCGGTCCAGTGGTTTAGGGGAAGATGTGGAACATACATACATACACATATACATACACACACACACACACACACACACACACACACACACACACACACACACACACATACATACATCCATTTTTATAAGATGTATGGATAACATCGGATATTGCAGAACACAGTTTTCTTACATGAATAAGAACGAACCAGAATCAGAGAGAAACGCGAAAATGAAAAAAAGAAAAATTAGCCCATAGCAGAAAATGAATCTTCTTCCTACTACTCTGTAATTGCACGTCCCTAAGCACACGAGACCACGCCGAACACAAACACTTCTATCCTTTATCATCGTTCATATTATGGTCTCCTAAAGGCTTTTACTGCCGATGTGTTGTTAACTAAAATCGGAAATTTGTGGTAAGTTCCTAAGGGACCATACTGCTGAGGTCATCGGTCCCTAGGCTTATACTCTACTTAATCTAACTTAAACTAACTTACGCTAAGGACAACACATGCCTGATGGAAGACTCGAACCTCCGACGGTGGGAGCCGCGAACCGTGGCAAGGCGCCTAAGACTGCGCGGTTACAACGCGCTGTTGTTGTTAACTGATATTTAATTTTTAATGCGTCGTATCAAGAGTAATGTGTTTGTTATAAATCTTCAGTGCGCAATGCCTTGAAACGGCATACCGTCATTACACGCAAGATATTCACATAATACAGAAACAACAAAATATGATGAAATCTAATATGATGTCTCCCACGTAGCGTTGCTACAGGTAAGTGTACAAAACATAGTTCACTTTCCAACAGGGAGCAGATTGTACTGGATTGGGTGGCCTGCCCAGTTGCTAGATCTTTGGACGCCAGTGAGAGTGGCTAAGGGAGTGACAGAATTCAGTGATAACAATTTACACGTTTTTCCGCCATTGAGATGATAGTAAGATGATGATTGCTTTTGGCTGAAGTCACGTGAAATCATCAACTTTTTGCGTCTTTAATATTCACATGGGAGAAAATAACTCTTAAATGCCATCAAACGCTGATAACCGGAAAGAGTCTTCTTTGTAATAGCTGGAGCGCTTTCGCACACATTTTTACTGTGGCGCACCTGAGACAGCCTATTAAACCGGAGGCCCTGGCTGGCGTCCTACCGCCCTCGAGCCTGTAATCTGATCGTGCTCCGCTAACCTGCCTTACAAACACGGGCGACGCGGTCGGAAGGGGCCCGCACTGCTGGGCTTGCGGCTTACGCGCTGCTCCCTCCGTATATCTAATTAGGCACGCAGCCGCGGCCGCACCGGGGTCGTTATCCTTGCACCGCTCCGTACGGCTTCCGCCAACCGCACACATGCGTTCCCCGTAATCTCCCAGGCGTTGCCGTCGCGTGCTTGATAGGAGTCGAATTTTCGGGCATCCGGCTGCACCGTTCCGTTAAACGAGCACGATATACATCGCCGGCTCATTTGTGGGTGCTAGGTGCAAGAACTGCTGAATGCTGTTTCACAGAGGAAGACTGCACTGTAGTTCCTTCTCTAGACTGTCGCACAGATGACAAAATGGTAGATATCGAAATAGACGACAGAGGGATAGAGAAACAATTAAAATCGCTCAAAAGAGGAAAGGCCGCTGGACCTGATGGGATATCAGTTCGATTTTACACAGAGTACGCGAAGAAACTTGCCCCCCCTTCTTGCAGCGGTGTACCGTAGGGCTCTAGAAGAGCGTAGCGTTCCAAAAGATTGGGAAAGGGCACAGGTCACCCCCGTTTTCAAGAAGGGACGTCGAACAGATGTGCAAAACTATAGACCTATATCTCTAACGTCGATCAGTTGTAGAATTTTGGAACACGTATTATGTTCGAGTATAATGACCTTTCTGGTGACTAGAAATCTACTCTGTAGGAATCAGCATGGGTTTCGAAAAAGACGATCGTGTCAAACCCAGCTCGCGCTATTCCTCCACGAGGCTCATAGGGCCATAGACTCGGGTTCCCAGGTAGATGCCGTGTTTCTTGACCTCCGCAAGGCGTTCAATACAGTTCCCCACAGTCGTTTAATGAACAAAGTAAGAGCATATGGACTATCAGACCAATTGTGTGATTGGATTGAAGAGTTCCTAGATAACAGAACGCAGCATGTCATTCTCAATGGAGAGAAGTCTTCCAAAGTAAGAGTGATTTCAGGTGTGCCGCAGGGGAGTGTCGTAGGACCGTTGCACACAATATACAGGGTGTTTCAAAAATGACCGGTATATTTGAAACGGCAATAAAAACTAAACGAGCAGCGATAGAAATACACCGTTTGTTGCAATATGCTTGGGACAACAGTACATTTTCAGGCAGACAAACTTTCGAAATTGCAGTAGTTACAATTTTCAACAACAGATGGCGCTGCAAGTGATGTGAAAGATATAGAAGACAACACAGTCTGTGGGTGCGCCATTCTGTACGTCGTCTTTCTGCTGTAAGCGTGTGCTGTTCACAACGTGCAAGTGTGCTGTAGACAACATGGTTTATTCCTTAGAACAGAGGATTTTTCTGGTGTTGGAATTCCACCGCCTAGAACACAGTGTTGTTGCAACAAGACGAAGTTTTCAACGGAGGTTTAATGTAACCAAAGGTCCGAAAAGCGATACAATAAAGGATCTGTTTGAAAAATTTCAACGGACTGGGAACGTGACGGATGAACATGCTGGAAAGGTAGGGCGACCGCGTACGGCAACCACAGAGGGCAACGCGCAGCTAGTGCACCAGGTGATCCAACAGCGGCCTCAGGTTTCCGTTCGCCGTGTTGCAGCTGCGGTCCAAATGACGCCAACGTCCACGTATCGTCTCATACGCCAGAGTTTACACCTCTATCCATACAAAATTCAAACGCGGCAACCCCTCAGCGCCGCTACCATTGCTGCACGAGAGACATTCGCTAACGATATAGTGCACAGGATTGATGAAGGCGATATGCATGTGGGCAGCATTTGGTTTACTGACGAAGCTTATTTTTACCTGGACGGCTTCGTCAATAAACAGAACTGGCGCATATGGGGAACCGAAAAGCCCCATGTTGCAGTCCCATCGTCCCTGCATCCTCAAAAAGTACTGGTCTGGGCCGCCATGTCTTCCAAAGGAATCATTGGCCCATTTTTCAGATCCGAAACGATTACTGCATCACGCTATCTGGACATTCTTCGTGAATTTGTGGCGGTACAAACTGCCTTAGACGACACTGCGAACACCTCGTGGTTTATGCAAGATGGTGCCCGGCCACATCGCACGGCCGACGTCTTTAATTTCCTGAATGAATATTTCGATGATCGTGTGATTGCTTTGGGCTATCCGAAACATACAGGAGGCGGCGTGGATTGGCCTCCCTATTCGCCAGACATGAACCCCTGTGACTTCTTTCTGTGGGGACACTTGAAAGACCAGGTGTACCGCCAGAATCCAGAAACAATTGAACAGCTGAAGCAGTACATCTCATCTGCATGTGAAGCCATTCCGCCAGACACGTTGTCAAAGGTTTCGGGTAATTTCCTTCAGAGACTACGCCATATTATTGCTACGCATGGTGGATATGTGGAAAATATCGTACTATAGAGTTTCCCAGACCGCAGCGCCATCTGTTGTTGAAAATTGTAACTACTGTAATTTCGAAAGTTTGTCTGCCTGAAAATGTCCTGCTGTCCCAAGCATATTGCAACAAACGGTGTATTTCTATCGCTGCTCGTTTAGTTTTTATTGCCGTTTCAAATATACCGGTCATTTTTGAAACACCCTGTACATTCACAATATACATAAATGCTATTGATTGGCGACTCCATGGATGTGATCGCTCTAAGCTTGTTGACACCAGTGCCTACCAATTTAAATTGTATATTACAACACTGATGATGGTCACTTAGTGACCGAAAATCAATTTTGCGGTTAATAAAACAAAAAAATACGACCAATGCTGTTCTCCTTCCAAGTATATACATAAATGACCTTGTGGATGACATCGGAAGATCACTGAGGCTTTTTGCAGATGATGCTGTGGTATATCAAGAGGTTGTAACAATGGAAAATTGTACTGAAATGCAGGAGGATCTACAGCGAATTGACGTATGGTGCAGAGAATGGCAATTGAATCTCAATGTAGACAAGTGTATTGTGCTGCGAATACATAGAAAGAAAGATCCCTTATCATTTAGCTACATTATAGCAGGTCACCAACTGGAAGCAGTTAATTCCATAAATTATCTGGGAGTACTGTAGGGAAGCAGCCTACTCACGCCATAGTAAATTCACAGCAGTCTTTCCATTGTGTGCCAGCCAGTCCGCTGTAACTAGCTCTGACGTCATAAATGTTGCGCAATACTTTAAAAATCAAGTAAATAATCTAAAATGTTTCTAGCATGTCAGGAGTAATACTAAATTAATATGTGTTGAATATCAGTTCCATAACTTTAACCATTTTCGAAATATGGACGTTTTTCTGTAAAAATCATTGGCGCAACAGAAAAGAGCTAGAGACTTCAAAATTTATAATTAGATTTCCTTTTCATAAATATTTAATAGAAACAGTCTTCTGGATCTCACAATTTAAGATTTTAGTTGAAATTCAATATTTTCTGGTTTTTGTCTTAAAACTTAAGGAAGCAAGATAGATTAAGTAGGCTAATAAATAAGGCTAGGATGTTTATATTTAAGTAGGTTGGAGATCCGCTATAACTATGAAGATGTGAGAAGTTTCATTTGAATACCTATAAAACTATAGGGATAGCGTATCTCCAAAGGGCCAGTTCAGAGCTCGTCTACTGCGTGCAGTGTAATTAAATTAATTCTCTCGCCCAAAATATTTAACTTAGCCACGTCAAAATTTTATTATCAATACTTACCTGCGTGCTGAATGCACATTTAAATTAAGAGCTTCATCGGCCATCAGCAAGAGAAGCTATGATTTATTAGGTAACTTAAAGTGGTGCATTACTAGCCCAGCGGCTAGTCGGGAGAGCCGATTTGATCAGGCGTTCCCTTAGCCGTCCGCACCGCGGCTTTATATATAAGAACGCTGCGCGAGGAAGGAAGGCCCCAGTTCTCTCCAAACGCTGAATAGCACGCCATCTGTGTCGGGAGTCGCGTCGCGTCGGTATCATTGCTACAAACAGCCTCCGATGCCTTATTAAGTTACTCGGGATACGCGTAACCATGAAATCATTTTCGAGTGAAGTGTTAATTCTGGGATGACTTTAATTATCGATCTTCAGTTTGCGTATTGTCGTATTTTCACGTGCCGCCGCGGGACAAACATTCTACCATTATTTAGCGTGGCCTTTGATGAAACTAATCATCAAATTATGGCGAGCATTCATTTTAACATTTAATTTGGACATTTATAGTTGCATCAGCGCATTAGACTCTGAACTGCTCTGTTGGTTAGGTTGTGTGGATTCTTTTGTTTTTCATCTGTGACTTTCAGAATATACTCAACTATTTTAGAAAATCGTTTTTGATTATAAATCCCGGACAATCTCCTAATTCTTCAGAGCTATAAGCTGTAACTATAAGTGTATTCTCAGATGAAGTGGGCACTAGAAATTCTAATTACAGGCTTCACGTTTTGCTAATCACTTTCTGGTTGCCAATATTGTAGTTAGAGAGCCAGTGTTGAGAACGGCGAAAGACAACATAATTAACATTCTAAATAATAGGAAGTGTTTCAACAAAACAAACATATTTATATTAACAACAATAATTCCACCCGCCGCCGCACATATGGTGCATCGGCCGGGAAATGCAGTGTTTCTACATTCTACAGAATTTTTATATACCAACATTTAAAATTCCACCCGCCGCCCCACAGTACGCATTAGGAGTGATTTAAAATGGAATGATCATATAAAGTTGATCGTCGATAAAGCAGATGCCAGACATGAGATTCATTGGAAGAATCCTAAGGAAATGAAATCCGAAAACAAAGGAAGTAGGTTACAGTACGCTTGTTCGCCCACTGCTTGAATACTGCTCAGCAGTGTGGGATCCGTACCAGATAGAGTTGATAGAAGAGATAGAGAAGATCCAACGGAGAGCAGCGCGCTTCGTTACAGGATCATTTAGTAATCGCGAAAGCGTTACGGAGATGACAGATAAACTCCAGTGGAAGACTCTGCAAGAGAGACGCTCAGTCTCTCGGTACGGGCTTTTGTTGAAGTTTCGAGAACATACCTTCACCGAGGAGTCAAGCAGTATATTGCTCCCTCCTACGTATATCTCGGGAAGAGACCATGAGGATAAAATCAGAGAGATTAGTTACTTTTGAATGCATTATGGGAACAGCAGTGATCAATGTCTTATAAATAATTACTACTAAAAACAGTCTTGATCACGATTTATTTAACAACGTGACCGGTTTCGACCACTACTGTGGTCATCTTCAGACCATTGAGTAGGAACCTCTTTCTGTTGGAGAATCACTACCTTTCTGTTGGAGAATCACTACTAGTAGTGATTCTCCAACAGAAAGAGGTTCCTACTCAATGGTCTGAAGATGACCACAGTAGTGGTCGAAACCGGTCACGTTGTTAAATAAATCGTGATCAAGACTGTTTTTAGTAGTAATTAGAGAGATTAGTGCCCACACAGAGGCATACCGACAATCCTTCTTTCCACGAACAATACGAGACTTGAATAGAAGGGAGAACCGGTAGAGGTACTCAAGGTACCCTCCGCCAGACACTGTCAGGTGGCTTGCGGAGTATGGATGTGGATGTAGATGTAGATGTAGAAAGTATTTGCCAAAAACAAGACAATGTAAAATTATAACTTTAGCGCTTACGTTAACAGGTAATGGAAAAGTTTCACTATATAGCAAATGTGTAATGATTATGAAAAGGAGAAAATAAAATCAGAGATAGAAAAAAATGCTTCACTTTTGATAACACTCTTCGACAAAGCATATTGAAAACTGCAGTATAGGCTATTTTCAGGGATCATCAATTTTTAGACTGGTGTGATGCGGCCCGCCACGAATTCCTTCTATATGCCGTCAGCATCTGAGAGAAACACTTGAACTCAGCGTCCTGAATTATTTGCTGAATGTATTCCAATCTCTTACTTTCAGCTGTACGGGAACCAGCCAAGTTTTAATGTATACTTATTCGAGCTTTCACCCATCTTCAGTTGGCTTAATAGTTACAATATATTGGATTGGTGCATAAGTTCGTAGCATTTTTCCGTAAGTTTGATAAGAACAACAGATAGACATAACAGAGATTTTCGTGATAATAATGTATTCTCCGTCTTCGTCTTCTGGCCACAAGTGGCCCATCTGGACCATCCGACTGTCTTATCACCCTCAGATGAGGATGCGGGTAGGAGGGGCGTGAGGTCAGCACACCGCTCTCCCGGTCGTTATGATGATTTTCCCTGACCGGAGCCGCTACTATTCGATCGAGTAGCTCCTCAATTGGCATCACGAGGCTGAGTGCACCCCGAAAAATGGCAACAGCGCATGGCGGCCCGGATGGTCACCCATCCAAATGCTGGCCACGCCAGACGGCGCTTAACTTCGGTGATCTGACGGGAACCGGTGTACCCACTGCGGCATGGCCGTTGCCCATTAATGTATTCTGCTTCACTGTTCACAACAGCCTGCCAACGTTGGAGTAAATTATAGAATCCGCGACTGTACGTCCGGTAAGGAATTTCCACGAAGGCTGTTCGATAAAGAGCGGCAAAGGTGAAAATCTGAGAACGCAATATCAGGTGTATAAGGTGGGTGAAGAATGACTTCCCAATCCAACTGCTGTATAGTGTTTTTTTGCCAGTCTAGCAGAATGCCGGTGGGCGTTATCGTGGAGTGGCATCACTGCACGCAGTCTTCCTGGTCGTTGTTCTTGGATTGCTTTAGGAAGACGTCTCAGTCGTTGACATTAAATGTCAACAGTGATGGTTACACCTCTGGGAAGCAAGTCGTAGTGCACTACACCGTCACTGTTACACCAGATGCATAACATTATCTTTTGTGAATGTGCTCAGGTCTTTGTGCAAGGAGTTTCTGCTATGTTTGGGCTCAACCATTCCTCATCACCAGCAGTGATAGAGGATAGGAATGGTCGGTGTTGTTCACTAGCCAACTGTGATTTTAGCATAGAGCCGAATTTCCTTCCCCACGCACATATCGATCGATGGTGAAATGATCACAGTTCATCGCATTTGCCAGTTCTCGAGTACATTGTTGGGGATCATTATGGATTAATGCATTTAAACGATCTTCATCAAACTCCGAAGGTATTCCTGAACGTTGAAAGTCACTACTGTCAAAACGATGCTCCTTAAAACGAGAAAAACAGTTTGCTGCCGTGCGCTGTCCAATGGCATTATCCCTATACACGGCGGAAATGTTTCTGGTTGCATCCGCTGCTGTCACTCCTCTGTTGAACTCAAACACAAGAAAACGTCGGAAATGTTCCAATTTCTCTACTTGGCACTCCATTTCCTAGCATCCACAGCTCCACCCAGTATATCCAAATAACAAAGTGACAATATGTAAATTCAAATAGCAGCAGTGAACTGCTCATAAAAATGACAATGGATAAATAAATCCATAGAAACTGGAATACCAACGAACAAAACAAAGATAGTACGAACATATGCGCCAATCTAATACTACTCTTTCGATGCACTTATTTTCTATGCTACTTGTTCTTGCTCACATTTTTGTCTTTATTCATTATAAATGTCACTAGTGTATGTCAAATTTATTAACTGTGGGTAAAATGTTATTTTTTATATAAAAGGCACTGTAATATTTTTGTATTATTCAATATAGTTTCACTACTGCGTTTAGTAAGTAATCATTCACAGTACTCGGTACATTGCATATAGGGTAAGCAATTTCAATTTTTCAGTCATTCAGGAGCTCAGATTGAAAATATTTAATCTATACACACGACAGACACATACGGCATGCATCTCTGAGGTCTTGCAGGCAATGACCTCTTCGCCTGATACCATATCGAGGACATACTCGCTGATGACGGGGGTCACCACCTACTATTGCGATTTGTAACACCAGATAGAGGGCCATAGTGCCGCAGTCCACTCGCTAGTTATGTGCTGGATAACAAATCATCCACCTCCTCGCTGTGGAGTTAGGGAATCACCGCCTTGCTCGTGTATTTCTTGCTCACCGAACGTCACAGCATCGAAGATTAGTATGCATCCGTTGGACGCTTAAAGTGTGGAAGAAGGTCGTCTGGACTGATGAGTCACGGTCTACGGTGGTATACGACATTGAGAGAGTACAATGATGATGATGTTGATGATTATGATTATGATGATGATGTTTTGGTTTGTGGGGCACTCAACTGCGCGGTCATAAGCGTCTGTACAGAGTCCCAATTTTTTTCACAGTCCAAAATTTACGCAGACCGGTCTAGCCATTGTCACGAATGATGATGATAATGAAATGATCAGAACAACATAAACACTCAGTCCCCAGGAAGAGAAAATCCCGTGATCCAGAGGCAGCAATGCTAGCCACTAGACCACGAGCTGCGGACGAGAGAGTACGAGTTTGTTGGTATCCACACCAGGTGATGGCTACCGCTTGCCAACCCCGCACTGTTAAAGAAGGGGATGGAAGTAATCTGGTGTGAGGGATATTTAATTGTGATGAAATAGGACAGCTGATACGTCTGCAATCTCTAACGCCGGCTAGTGCTACAGAGCTATCGACGGGGCATCTCAAGTTGGTACCTTAGTGACAGATTTTCAGAAGGCTTTCTGACACTGATCCTTACAAGCGGCTTCTAATCGAATTTCGTGCGTACGGAATATTGTTCCAGTTGTGCGACTGGAGTCGTTTTCTTGCAGAGCGATCACGGTTCGTAGTATGTGACGGGGAGTCATCTAGAGAAGCCGAAGTGATGTCTGGGGTTCTTAATATATATGAACTACATAGTTTAGAAATCGAACAGCCCTCTTAGACTGTTTTCAGATGATGCTGTCGTTTACCGTGTGGTTAAGTCATCAGCAGAACAGACCAAATTACAAAATGATTTAGATAAGATATCTTAATGGCATGAAAAATGGACATTAACCCTACTAAAATTTTGTCCTCCTCATAAGTACTCAAAAAAGATCAGTTACATTTCAGCTACACGATGAATAAAACAGATTTAAAGCTTGTAGATTCAACTAAATACCGGTTGGCTATAATTAAAGTGCAGCTTCTCAGTGAAGTCCAGTGTATGGTAGTGAAACTTGGTAGATATGCTAATGCTTTAATGCAGAACCGATTTACACCGGAAAAAATTAGTTTCAGTTTTGGCCACCAGGTATAAATCTGACGCTGTGAGTGGCAAGAAAGGTGTATAGAAATGTTTCCATGTGTAATGGATTACGAACGGTTCGTGGGCAAGAAAGGTAAAACAAGTGAAAAAAAATGATTTGATTTCATTATTAACTGCCACTTACACAATTTCTTCAGTATGACCACGAGAGATGGTGACGAGATACTGCAAAACCACGTGCTCAAAGCAGTTCTAGTGGAATCTGAGTGAAGTGTTCCTGTATACTGTCTTCAGATAAGGTAGAGACCGAACGTGTCTCTGGTAAACATGATCTTTTAGATATCCCCAGAACCAATAGTCACATGGACTCATATCAGATGATCCTGCATGCCATACATCTGGAAAACTTCTGGAGATAATACGTCCGTGGAACGTTGCATTAAGCAGATCTTTCATTGGGCGAGCGACGTAAGATGTTGACCTATCTTGCATGAAAGCAGTTGCACGCTTCTAAAGCAGGAATCACAAGCTGTACAGGGAGGTCACGATAGCGCGCAAATGTCACGGTACACATGACAGGTCCCTGGGGATTTCCTAATATCCCGAATTCGGCAATTATGTTTACTCACTGTAACTTGTAGTATAAAACGTGCGTCGTCACTCTATACAATATTGCCCAGCCACATGTCATCAACTTCGATCCGTGCCAGAAATCGAAGAGCAAATTCAGAATGCGCTGCAGATCATGAGGTTGCGTGTGCTGCACCGTTTGGATCTTGTACAGGTGCCAGGGATAGCAGTGTCTTTAACACTAAATTCTTCTAGAATCTTCATATATAAATGATGCTCTAAGCCCCCCCCCCCCCATTCTAACTCCGACTTTTGCTGTTGCACATGGATTAAAAAGAAACGCGAACTGACTCTAATCGACCCTGCAAATGGAGTAGAAAAGAGTTTGGCACCTGCAATAATTTAATTTGATAAATAAGTTAAATAAAGGAAAGTTTCATTAACGTAGTGAGAAATGAAAGGGTTGCTCTACCGATTAACAGAATGACAGTTCTGTCCAAAATAACAATGTGATTTATTATGACTAAACTCAAAATAATAAACAAAACACATGAAACTTTTACAATACATCAAATTGGCTCAAATTGGATACTCAAATATTTGCTGTGAAGGTGAAGTTGTCCCTAAACTAGATTGTGACATTTATGACGAAGTGGTATGTGGAGCCAATTCCTTGCAACTCAAATCTTAAGAGAAACACACAGCCAACCCAACATTAATTGCTTCTACAGTAGTGAGAACTCAGACAATGAACACCCAAGACAAAACAAAGTTAGAAAAAGACGAACAGGCACGCTCTGCTGAGCTCTGATTATCACCTAGGAAAATCCCTAATCTGCCGGTGCTGCGGACATACATTACCAAGTTGTCTTCTTAACTGCAAGAACACGACCTGGCGTACCGGTGGCGATGGCTGGTTGCTTTGACGTCCCGTCGTGGTGATGATAATGTCGCGAGTATAGCCCGAAACAAATTATACTCATCTGGTTGTTCCAGACTAAAGACTTCCTAGCAATACAAATGCGCCTCTGAGGGAGACGAAGATGGCTTCTCACACAATCACTGACGGTACAGTGATTGATTTTAACAAGCGAAGTCACACAGTAACTCCGATACAGTCAACTTTAGCCAAAACTGCTCATGACAGACAACATAGGCCGCTTGTACGCAGAACGCTCAATTGCCAACTGTACTCAGAAAGTTACGTTGAAGTCGGAACTTCAGCAACTTCGTCAAACAGTTGCAATTAAATAAAAGTATATTAGACAGCCAACGGAAGGCAGGCTGTCCAGAGCAGCGAGAGCTCAGTCTTGTAACCTACTCCGACCGAAAGGCGAGAGCCGACCCTTACAAGAGCACCCGTACAAACCGAACACAGAACATTCCCGACCCCACGACAGTGGCCGTGGTTAAACGTTCCAATAAGCAACTCGAAAACTGGCGGGAAATTCCACTCTATTGCCGAAGCACTACCTTTCCACCAATGGAGATTCTTGGTGCCAATTTCTGCGCCGATTTTGCTACGTCACGGAGCTATGCCCTGGGCAAGCCAATCACAGTTACGATTTTGCAGAAAACGCGGGAATTTGCCCGCCAAGACTGCCTGGGAACACAAGTCTTCCACGCCTCGCTGGTAGCCCGCCAGAAACGGTTTCCACTAAGTTTCTGCGAAGTAACGGAATTTCTAGCCCAGCTGCTCCATCAGGCCCCTGTGGGCGTGTCGCCGCCGCTCTTATGACAATGTCGGCGTCTGGAAAGCATTCACTCGACTCCCTCACACCCGTCGGCTTAACCGTCTCATGATCAGCAGAGCCTGCCTGTCACCGGACCACCCGGATGACGAGAGACGCTGCGTGGGAAGTCCGCACGTGAATGAATAGCGGCTTTTCACCGCATGAAATTAGAGAGGAAGATCGAATTACTCAGAGAAATATGAGAGGGACTTTCCGTTCTGTTAACCATTAGATAATTTTCGTGACACTGCACGAGCACCAGCACCACCTGGAACTAGTGCTGCATGGTTAGTTACGGCAACAGCAACCTCGTCAGTAACTTCAACTGTGGTAGGACATCTCTTCTTCCCAGCGCCACACCAAGCTCACCCGTTTTCGAATTTCAGCTTCATCTTCTTTAAACCATTTAGTGACATTGGGCCTCTCCTCAGACCTTTCAGTCGGCGATACTCTCTCAGTGCAGGAGTGTAATTCAAAAAATGGTTCAAATGGCTCTGAGCACTATGGGACTTAACATCTGAAGTCATCAGTTCCCTAGAACTTAGAATTGCTTAAACCTAAATAACCTAAGGACATCACACACATCCATGCCTGAGTCAGGATTCGAACCTGCGACCGTAGCGATCGCGCGGTTCCAGATTGAAGCGCCTAGAACCGCTCGCCAACTGCTGCCGGCTAGCAGTGTAATTGCTGCCGTTCACACGAAACAGTGCTCGGTCTCTCTTATTGACAGCCATACTGTTCACTCACGTTATGGCCCGTCAAATGACAGTGTGGATGCCATATCATCACACAGTATCCAGCGCCGGATTTGCACCTGGTGGCCAAAACTCGAACTAACTTTTCCCAGCATATATCGGTTTCGCATTAACGCATTAGCGTATCTAGCAAGTTTCGCTGCCATACGGTAATTACACCGCACAGTGGACCTCTGTGACTAACTGTACTTTAATTATTACCATCCAATACCTAAGGACAACTTAAATTGGAAACATTACATAGACAATGTTGTGGTGAAGGCAAACCAAAGACTGCATTTGTTGGATTACATGGCAGCTTTTACCAGAATTGTCGCATAATCTATTTAATAATCCAATACGCAGATCCGACTAGTAAATTAAAATCAAATCAATGATGCTGCATGAAAACTGAGAGCAATAATAACAAGTGCCAATGATTGCAATTCTGTCTCTGTCTCGTTTCCTTTAGGTACAGCGATCGCTCCTTGTATTGTGCTGCAGCTGGCTGGTGAAAGTCGACAGTCACAAGGGGAACTGGATGGATCATAAAAATATAAGTGAGGAACACATTGAGAAGAGTGCTTTGCAAGCGAGGTTGCAGTCCGTTATAGTTTCATTGTGTATGAAGTACAGAGAATGCCTTTTAGCAAAGATAAGATCTGAAGAAAAGGAGGAAACATAACACTGCTAGAATGGGACATAGTCATTAGGCCCAAAGGGGTCTGAATGGAATTTTTGTTCAAAATTTAGTAAGGAGACCTCTGACTGGCTCATAGTAATTATTTTGGTAGCAGAAAAGAGTTACTACATATGTGTACGTGCGTGCCTACTCATTGGCTGTGAATCTGTCGTATATCGGGGGAGTTTTCCGTCTTGTATCCCACTCTCAGGGAGAAATGTATTTGATTTGTTAACTATGGTATACAAATCTTTAATATAGTGCAGCGCTTCAGCAACCGTGAATTGTTCTGGAATTAAAAAATTCATCCTCCAGTTTCAAGGTAAAATTTTATTAGTTTACCAAGGTTTCGATGCCAGTGATTTAATTTTTGTTGTGAAGAAGATACCATTATTGGCATCGAAACCTAGGTAAACTAATAAAATTTTACCTTGCAACTGTAGGCTGAAAAGAAATTTCTGAACCATGGTATAATCTGTAAAAATAGGCAATTTGTTAACATGTTTATTATTTTTGGTCAGAACTTGGGTGTGTTACAAATGGTTGGAAAGATTCTGGTGCTGACAGAACCAGGTAAGTTTTGTAGAGAAGGATAATAAAAGTGTCACTGAGTACAATATGCTTCACCGTAGAGCGGCAGAGCGACATGTCTCCAACTTAGAACAAAAGTCAGAGGGCAGGGCTGAACTTCTCAGCCACTACTACAACCATCGTCTGTTCTCGTAGATCACTAGAGTGGTAAGCATGGACCATATTTTCATTCAACGAAATGAGGTAAACACGAAGTCATTTAGTTTTCAGCAAGGCTGCGCTTTACTGATCTGACCTTTACAGCCAGATAGTTGCACCCACTATGCGCTTAGGCGAGAGTGCTGGTGTTTGTTCATTATTTTCCGGGACTTTTCTTTAGCACACTAACTTGTTCTGTATTCATTGATCACATTCGTGAAAACTGTTTTATATCGTTTCTATCCCATATATACCTACCTGTGCTAAGGCTATCATTCAAGATTTCAATTTCTTGTTGCCTTGATAATTAGTAGTATTCTTGGCTGAGAGGGTGAAACTTGTTTGACGTCTTTTAACAGTAAATTATATTGTTATGGTGACCCTTAATTTCTTTTGTTAGTTTGTTGGGCCCCAGTATCAATATGTCAATGTGTGGTAAGGTGCCGATATTTCATGGTTAATTGGGCCACCTCTGATAATATAATTAGGGAAGCTGTTTCCCATTGCGCGACTTTGTTTTCGTTTAATTCACATAATCTATCACTGCAGGTCACCGAAATGGATTCTGTAGCATCTCAGTGGTATGCTAAATGCTCACCCGACACATCAGAATTGGCAGAACGCTTGGGAAATGCAACAAATCTACTGAAGAGAGTGCCTGAACTACACTTGACAGTCCTCTTCTGAAGTACAGGGATGCAGTATGGAATACTTACTGAACAGAAGGACGTCGATAAAGTTCAATGAAGAGTAGCTTGTTTAGTATTATCGCGAAAAATGGGAGAGTGTCCGGATATGACTGACGACTTTTGGTGGCATTCAAACGAAGACGTTTTCCGTTGTGGCGACTTCTCACGAAACTTCAATCACAAGCTTTCTTCTCCGCATACCAAACATGTTGTTGACTCACACCTACATAGGGAGAAATGATCATCGTAATAAAATAAATCAGAGCTCGCACGGACAGATTAAAGTGTTAAATTTTCCCATGTGCTGTTTGAGAGTGGAACGGTCGAGGAATGTTCTGAAAGTGTGTGTCTGAACCCTCTGTCAAGTCTGAATTGCAAAGTGATCATATAGATGTACATCCCTCAGACCAATCGTTCATGTGCAGCATCCCACAGGCGACCAGTACTTTCAAGAAGAAAATGCATCTCCCAATCGCTTCCGAGTTGTGAATTGTTTGAGGAACATTCTACGCCCTTAGGACCGCTTGTGTAACCCGCTAGGTCACGTGATCTCAACCTTAGTGAGCAGATCTGACCCCTATTGGACGAGATAAGCGCGCAGGAACCCAGCTCAAATTACTCCACAAAATTGGGGGCAGTGGTTGCGCGATCATGTATGATAATAGATCTCTGGTTCTTTTGGTGTTTTATGACGTTCATGCCATGACACGTAGCCTTCGTGGTACACGCCAGTAGGCTGGTGTGTTTAATACAATTTCTTTAAATGTGGACTGAACGAGTGTGTGGGATAATGTGTTATTGAAGTGAGTGATACTTCTGTGTGGTATCGATGACGTATTGTACTCAGTTGTTCACTACTGGCTAACCTTCAACACTTGGAATTCCTTCTGGCAAATACTGCATCTTTTACTTCGACTAAGTGAAAAGAATAGCAAGCGACTTTCTAATTGCATGTCTAGGGAGATGGCTTGTGAGTGTTCTTCCACACTTTTATCTTCAGCTTCCATCTTCGTCACAAGATTTTCATACATCATTTCGTAATTGGATCCTTTCGTGACATTATGTAGCTTCCAGTTTTCCTGCACAGATGTCGTGCAGCAGTTGTGCCCTTCTCAGGAAGTATCCGAATGTATTTAATTACTCTCTTGCGCGTCAAAATCATTCTCGTTCTTTTTTTTTTCATCTCTTCTGGGCACATCTTCGTTTTGACATTTTATCTGTACATTTTTCTACAGCCTATATCTAAAAATGTCCAGTTACTCCTTTTCTCCTTCAGTGTACATATTTATGAAGCACACAGTGCAATGCACCAAAAGAAACACTATACATGTAATTTTTGTAAATCTGGACTCAACATTCAGGTCAGCGACCGTCTGTTCCTTTTGAAAGCAACCTCTAAAACTGCAGTCCTTGATGTAGTTTATTAAGTCCTACAGTCTCGAAACACATGTGCTACAAAACTCTGTTTCCTGCACATGTACCCCGACACCAATATGGGATATGATCACCATGCTCACGTACAGAGGCCGCAAAACTTGTTGGCATACTCTGGATCAGGTGGTCGAGCAGCTGTTGGAATATAGCCTCTCATTCTTGCACCAGTGCCTGTCGGAGCTCTTGAAGTGTCCTAGGGGTTTTAAGACGTGCAGCGATACGTCGACCGAGAGTATCCCAGATGTGCTCGATGGGCTTAGGTCCGGAGAACAGGCAAACCAGTCCATTCGCCTGATATCTTCTTTTTCAAGGTACTCCTTCACGATGGCAGCTAGGTGGGGCCGTGCGTTATCATCCATCAGGGGGAAGGTGGGACCCACTGCACCCCTGAAAAGGCGGATATACTGGTGCAAAATGACGTCCCGATACACCTGACCTGTTACAGTTCCTCTCTCAAAGACATGCAGGGGTATACGTGCACCAATCATAATCCCACTCCACACCATCAAACCCGGACGTCCATACAGGTCCCTTTCAAGGACATTGAGGGGTTGGCATCTGGTTACTGGTACACGCCAGATGAAAACCCGGCGAGAATAACTGTTCAGACTCGTCCGTGACCATAACCAGGGACCACTGTTCCAATGACCATGTACTGTGTGCTTGAAACCAGGCTTTACGGGCTCTCCTGTGACCAGGGGTCAGTGCAATGCACCTTGTAGGTCTCTGGGCGAATAAACCATGTCTGTTCAGTCGTTTGTAGACTGTGTGTCTGGAGACAACTGTTCCAGTGGCTGCAGTAAGGTTCCGAGCAAGGCTACCTGCAGTACTCCGTGGCCGTCTGTGGGCACTGGTGTTGTACACTGTGGACGTCCCGTACTGTAGCGCCAGAACACGTTTCCTGTCTGCTGGAATCGTTGCCATAATCTTGAGATCCCACTCTGTCGCACACGGAGGGCCCATGCTACGATCAGCTGTGTTGAACTAGCCTCCAGTCGCCCTAGTATTCTACCCCCCATTAATGTGTGTTCTTTGAGCCATTTTCACACCCAGTCATCATTAGTTCGTCTGAAAACGTCTGCACACTTACAGAGTACTGTGACATGCACCAACACACCTCTGCGTATGTGGACTACTGTCACCATGCGTCGACCGCAGGTCAGATGCACCGCTTGGCCAAACCCCGAGGTGATTTAAACCCGCAAACCGCCCACCAGAGCGTTGTTTCACCATGTATCAGCATTATCCTTAATTTATGAGCATGAGTGTAGCTTATGCATAGCGAAGGAAACGAGAGAATATGAAAATCTTGCACGCGTTATCTGAAGGCGCTGCAGGTTGCATAAAACACATTGGTAGGGGCAGCTGAATCACTCCGTGTATATGAAGGATGGAAGATTGGGTTTAACGTCCAGTCGATGACGAGGTAAATAGAGATGGAATACTACCTCAGATGGCCAGGGACAATGCTGGGAATAGGCTGTGACCTTTCCATTGGGGCATACTGGCATTTGCTTAACGTGATCTAGGGAAACCACGGGAAATCTAAATTTGGAAGACCAGACGAAGATTATAACTCTTCTTCTCTTGAATGCGAGTGAAGCTTCTTAACTGCTACTGCACAGTGTTTGGTTCTCCGTATAGATTAAGAACGGCGAATGTCCGGAGCTTCATGGCGTATCTGTTCCCATGAGCATACTCCTAGTGTCTTTGGAGTCAAGACGCATTTCACTTTCTACGCCAGATGCAGATTGAGAGTGGTCCGTCTGTGACTCCAGTAAATACTAATTACTCTTGGACATTGTTTCCATCTTTCCAGTCGCATTATGCATTATGTTTCGCCTTCCATTCCTCAAATCACTCTATGGAGTCGCCAATCAATAAATTTATCTTCCCTTAAAACAGAATGATTAGTGTCTTGCTACCCCGGTTGTAAATTTCTATGTGCGTTTTGTAAATTGTAAGATAAATAAAAGTTAGGTTTAACATATTTTTCAAGGGAATGGATCAAGGCTTTTGTAAACTGGCAGGATGGAAATATTTATTCTGGAGCTGTGAGTGGACGTTCGTTAAGTGTTTGTAACGCTTGCGACTAGTGTTTCCGCAAGCAGACGCCTAGCGAGGAAAAGCATCTATTTTCGGCCGGGGTGATGACTCCGTCTCAAAGGCAGACAGACTCAAGAGAAACAAACAGCTGCGGTAACTGCTCGCCACGCCGCGACCTTAAGTAAGGCATCCTTCGCGGAAATTGACTCTGGTCAACACACACGCGCCGCGGGCGTGCCGTAATTTAACTGCCTCGAGAAGCCTTCGCCTGTCAACAGGAGCGCCTGTTCACATGATCGTTGGCATTGGCGGAGACTGGTCTTGCAGTACGTCCCAGTAGACTCGCTCTTCTTCCTAAACAGCGGTGCTTGAAACTGGTTTTCCAGTCTGAGGTTATCTACAGATCGCTATAGTTGTAGTTTTAATTTGTGTTTGTAGTTTTTTTTTTCTTTTTTTGGTCATCAGTCTACTGACTGGTTTGATGCGGCCCGCCACGAATTCCTTTCCTGTGCTAACCTCTTCATCTCAGAGTAGCACTTGCAACCTACGTCCTCAATTATTTGCTTGACGTATTCCAATCTCTGTCTTCCTCTACAGTTTTTGCCCTCTACAGCTCCCTCTAGTACCATGGAAGTCATTCACTCATGTCTTAGCAGATGTCCTATCATCCTGTCCCTTCTCCTTATCAGTGTTTTCCACATATTCCTTTCCTCTCCGATTCTGCGTAGAACCTCCTCATTCCTTACCTTATCAGTCCACCTAATTTTCAACATTCGTCTATAGCACCACACCTCAAATGCTTCGATTCTCTTCTGTTCCGGTGTTCCCACAGTCCATGTTTCACTACCATACGATGCTGTACTCCAGACGTACAGCCTCAGAAATTTTTTCCTCAAATTAAGGCCGGTATTTGATATTAGTAGACTTCTCTTGGCCAGAAATGCCTTTTTTGCCATAGCGAGTCTGCTTTTGATGTCCTCCTTGCTCCGTCCGTCATTGGTTATTTTACTGCCTAGGTAGCAGAATTCCTTAACTTCATTGACTTCGTGACCATCAATCCTAATGTTAAGCTTCTCGCTGTTCTCATTTCTACTACTTCTCATTACCTTCGTCTTTCTCCGATTTACTCTCAAACCATATTGTGTACTCATTAGACTGTTCACTCCGTTCAGCAGATCATTTAATTCTTCTTCACTTTCACTCAGGATAGCAATGTCATCAGCGAATCGTATCATTGATATCCTTTCACCTTGTATTTTAATTACACTCCTGAACCTTTCTTTTATTTCCATCATTGCTTCCTCGATGTACAGATTGAAGAGTAGGGGCGAAAGGCTACAGCCTTGTCTTACACCCTTCTTAATACGAGCACTTCGTTCTTGATCGTCCACTCTTATTATTCCCTCTTGGTTGTTGTACATATTGTATATGACCCGTCTCTCCCTATAGCTTACCCCTACTTTTTTCAGAATCTCGAACAGCTTGCACCTTTTTATATCGTCGAACGCTTTTTCCAGGTCGACAAATCCTATGAAAGTGTCTTGATTTTTCTTTAGCCTTGCTTCCATTATTAGCCGCAACGTCCGAATTGCCTCTCTCGTCCCTTTACTTTTCCTAAAGCCAAACTAATCGTCACCTAGCGCATTCTCAATTTTCTTTTCCATTCTTCTGTATATTATTCTTGTAAGCAGCTTCGATGCATGAGCTGTTAAGCTGATTGTGCGATAATTCTCGCACTTGTCAGCTCTTGCCGTCTTCGGAATTGTGTGGATGATGCTTTTCCGAAAGTCAGATGGTATGTCGCCAGACTCATATATTCTACTCACCAACGTGAATAGTCGTTTTGTTGCCACTTCCCCCAATGATTTTAGAAATTCTGATGGAATGTTATCTATCCCTTCTGCCTTATTTGACCGTAAGTCCTCCAAAGCTCTTTTAAATTCCGATTCTAATACTGGATCCCCTATCTCTTCTAAATCGACTCCTGTTTCTTCTTCTATCACATCAGACAAATCTTCACCCTCATAGAGGCTTTCAATGTATTCTTCCACCTATCTGCTCTCTCCTCTGCATTTAACAGTGGAATTCCCGTTGCACTCTTAATGTTACCACCGTTGCTTTTAATGTCACTAAAGGTTGTTTCGACTTTCCTGTATGCTGAGTCTGTCCTTCCGACAATCATATCTTTTTCGATGTCTTCACATTTTTCCTGCAGCCATTTCGTCTTAGCTTCCCTGTACTTCCTGTTTATTTCATTCCTCAGCGACTTGTATTTCTGTATTCCTGATTTTCCCGGAACATGTTTGTACTTCCTCCTTTCATCAATCAACTGAAGTATTTCTTCTGTTATCCATGGTTTCTTCGCAGCTACCTTCTTTGTACCTATGTCTTCCTTCCCAACTTCTGTGATGGCCCTTTTTAGAGATGTGTAGTTACTAAATGTAATATATTTGTTTCCTAGACAGCAGAGCGCCTACATCCCCGTAGCAATGGAAGTGTAGTCACCCTATACGGCGTGCTGAACGGTGGTATTATATTTTTCTGTATCTAACTGTAATCAGGTAAGCTAACATAGCAACAATAATAAAAACCTGAGCAAAGTAACTATAGTGCTGTCATTTCATATCCTAGAAGAGTGGGTAATATATATTACATAAATGTAAAAAAAATTACCATTATTATAGCGTAACAGGTGTGAATATTACCGAGCCATCATTTACTGATCCTATAAGTATGAAGGATATTGGAGCGCCACTCCGTAACTCTCTCTCTGCACTCTGTCTAGCGGCCCTGGCGGGCCTGTCGGCACCGACCGACCGCCATGTCATCGTGTGAGCGTTGGTTGCGGCTGGAGGGGATTGGGGTCAACACAACGCTCTTCCTGCCGTTGTCAGTTTTTGTGATCTGGAGCCGCTACTCCTCGGTCAAGTAGCTCTCCAGTTGGCCTCACGAGGTCAAATGCACACTAGTACAGTCCTTAAACCAAGGAAAAATCCTTGTCATTGCCACGAATCGAACCCGGGTCTTCCATATGGCAGTCAGCAGCATTGACCACTCAGCTAAAGGGGCTTTTCTACCAGATCTTGCGAGGACGTGAGTAACAGAAGAGATGAATGTTAGGAACTATCAAGAGAAGCAGAAAAACAATCGTATTGGACCAGGAAACACCCTAGAGACGAAGAGGTGAATATGACTTATAATGAAAATGAAGTATAATACGGCAGTACATACTATCTGATCAAATGTATCGCGACACCCCTGTGTAATGCGGAATTGTCCACTAGATGTCACGATAGGGAAACACGCCAGTACAAAATGAGGCGGGGACTATCACTTTGTCAGTAGGGGAGTAATAGCAGAATGGGATGGTCAGGCAAGCTTCGAACGTGGACTAGTCATCGGATGTCACCTGAGTAACAGATCATCAGACTGATTTGAAGCGGCCTGCCACGATTTACTCTCCTCTGCTAACCTCTTCATTTCAAAGTAGGACTTGCAACCTACGTCGTCAGTTATTAGCTGGGTATATTTCAGTCTCTGTCGTCCTCTACACTTTTTGCCCTCTACAGTTCCCTCTAGTACCATAGAAGTCATTCCCTAACGTCTTAACAGATGTCCTATGACACTGTCTCTTCTCCTTGTCAGTGTTTACCATGTATTCATTTCCTCTCCTATTCTGCACATAACCTCCTCATTCCTTATCTTATGACCCACCTAGTATTCAACATTCGTCTGTAGCACCACATCTCAAAGTCTTCGATTTTCTTCTTTTCCGGTTTTCCTACAGTCCATGTTTCACTGCCATACCTTGCTGTGCTCCAAACGAACATTCTCAGAAATTCATTCCTCAAATTAAGGCCTATGTTTGACACTAATAGACTTCTATTGGCCAGGAATGCCCTTTTTGGCAGTGCTAGTCTGCTTTAGATGTCCTCCTTGCTGTGCCCGTCATTGGTTATTTTACTGCCTAGGTAGCAGAGTTCCTTTATTTACTTCGTGATCATCAATCCTGATGTTAAGTTTCTCGCTGTTCTCATTTCTGCTACATCTCATTACTTTCGTCTTTCTTCGATTTATTCTCTATCCATATGCTGTACTCATTGGATTGTTCATTCCATTCAGCATATCATGTAATACTTCTTCACTTTCTTTTGTGACGGCCTTCGTAGCGACAACACTTCGCTGTAGAAACGGCCTACGAAGTCACCGCCACACTTTTAATAGCGGGCCGACCGGTCCGCTGGAACAGTGAACAGAAAGATGAAAACCCAAACACTCGGATTAAATGAAAGTCGGTACTTATCTTTATTAACGACGACACAGAACACAGTGGTGAACATGGTCTACAGAAATCTGTCTAGTTCGAGTCGGAGCGGCTTGGTCAGCGTCGGCTGACGACAAACAACAACTCTGCTGCGATGAACACACAACTGACTAGCAGGTACACAATTCGGTGGCGAGTATACAACTGAGCGGCGAATCCAGAACTGTCCTAGCGCTCGCGACTCCAGCGCTTAAGAAACCAGAAGCCAGCGGTGGCGCGCGCAGACTTGCGGCGATTTCCTGTATCGCTGGCGCTGCTTATGCGGACGGCGTCCGGACTTTGATGCTGCCAACCTTTTTGGCAGCGGGCTCGGTTGGCATTACTGGCTAGGATATAACACTCCTCCCCCCCCAAATCGCCGCACCGTCGTTGAATAATGACGTGGCGAGCGTCGACGGCGGGGGAGGGGTCTGGCCGCAGACGTAGCAGAAGAGACCGGGGCGGAGACTGTTGTCGGGGGCAGTCCCCAGTCCGCACCCCAGCATTGGCTGCGCGGGGCCTCGGGAAACACCGACTGAAAACCGAGGTCAGGGTGCACGCCTGTGACCACGGGCGCAGGTTCTGGTTCTGGACGCGACAGGGCGTCGGGACCCACGAAGAGAGGCAGCGTCTCTTGACGCTGCGTCGAAGGCTGCTGAGTGGGCGCCGGACAAGGCGCTGCAGTGTCAGACTCCTTGGGGGTGCCCAAGGAAAGCGGCTGCAGGACAGGCTGCACAGCCACCGCTTGGGAAGGCGGCCCGGCTGAGGGGTCGACGTCCATCAGCTCCGAGGGCGGTGGCGACTGAAGAGGGACCGCAGGCGCCGGAGCGACCACCTGGGGCGCTCCCGGATGAAGCTGCGCGGGAGGCATCAACGGGACGGGCTGTCGGCGTGGTAGCGGCGACGGCTGCTGCTGCTGCCCTGGGGGCGGCAGCGAAGTCGGAAGGCGCGGCTGGAACCCGCCGCGGACCAAATCTGTGGACAAAGAACGAGCGGCAGAATCCGGGCGGCCAGCGCGGCGCAACTGGTTCTGATGCCTCCTGTGCACCCCAGTAGCACCTTGAACAGTATCAAAACCGCGACCCTGGACACTTATCACGGTACCACGTTCCCAACGACGGCGACCGTGATAAACTCTGAAAAAAAACGGCGTCGTTGCGCTGAAAACGCGTGCGATGCTCAGAAGCGGCGGGTCGATCCGGGGGGTGCAACAACCGTAGTAGGGTGCGATGACGACGGCCGTGGAGAAGCTCCGCAGGCGAAGGGCCGTCGCGTGGCGTGGTCCGGTACGACGACAGGAACGTGATGAGGGCCTGCTGACGAGAGTGCGTAGCACGAAGGCGGTCCATATGATCCTTGAATGTGCGTACAAAACGTTCCGCTGCACCATTCGATTGAGGGTGGATCGGCGGAGTAAGAACATGGCGAATGCCATTGGCAGAACAAAAACTTTCAAATTCAGCAGAGGTAAATTGTGGACCATTGTCAGACACTAAAACTTCTGGAAGACCCTCAATACAAAAAATTGAAGTCAACGCCTGTATGGTTTGTGCAGACGTTGTAGACTGCATGGGCACAACAAACGGAAAATTACTAAATGCATCTATCACGATGAGCCAACGAGAATTCCAATATGGACCAGCGAAATCAATATGTACTCGCTGCCAGGGACCGGCAGGGCGTGCCCACTCAAAATAGCGTTGAGGCGGAGCAGCTTGGTGTTCGGCACACGTCGAACAATCTGTAGACATCTGCGTAATCTGCTTATCAATGCCGATCCATGTACAATGACGGCGGGCTAGCTGCTTGGTGCGGACCACTCCCCAATGACCTTGATGCAACAAGTCGAGGACCTTGGATTGGAGCACTTGGGGAACCACTACACGAAGCTGGTCATTCTCGGTGCGTAACAGCAAAACTCCGTGCGAAACAGACAACAGATGACGTTGTGGATAATAGCGACGAACCACAGGATCCGATATGTCCTTTGCCTTGGACGGCCAACCACGTTGAACAAAACGTAATAGTAAACTCAGATGAGGATCCGTAGCTGTCTCACGTGCCACCTGACGATAATCAATCGGAAAATCCCGGAGGGATTGATGCTCATCGGCGTCAATCTGATGGCAAGAGTCGTCAGAGGAATCGAAGACATCATCCGCAGCAATCGGCAATCTAGAAAGCGCGTCAGCGTTTGCATGCTGAGCTGTAGGGCGATACAGTATCTCATACTGGTATTGTGATAACAAAAGAGCCCAACGTTGTAGTCTCTGAGCTGTCCGCTGAGGAACTGGTTTAGACGGATGAAACAGCGACGTCAGGGGCTTGTGATCTGTGACTAAATAGAATGGTCTACCATAGAGGTAGTGATGGAATTTTGTGACACCGAACACAATAGCCAACGCTTCCTTGTCCAATTGGCTATAATTACACTGAGCTTTGTTTAACAATTTAGATGCGAACGCAATAGGACGTTCGATGTTACCGACTCGGTGAGACAACACAGCACCGAGGCCGAAAGAAGAAGCATCACAAGCTAACACCAGAGGCTTGTTAGGGTCGTAATGGACCAGACAACGATCATTCAATAAAGCCTCTTTAAGCTGCTGAAAGGCTGATTGGCAATCAGTTGACCACACAAACGGAACATTCTTACGGCGGAGACGATGCAACGGTGCAGCAATCTGTGATGCATTAGGTATAAACCTAATATAATATGTCAATTTGCCAAGAACTGCTTGCAATTCATGCAGATTGCGAGGGGCGGGCAAATCACGAATAGCTGCTAAATGTGACTGGGAGGGATGAATGCCTTGAGCATTAATAACATGACCCAGATACTCCAACTCCGTAAGGAAAAATGAACATTTATCGATGTTGCAACGTAGGCCTGCCTGAGACAACACTGTAAACAAACACTCCAAATTACGGAAATGTTCAGCAGGCGTCCGACCGGACACAACAATATCGTCTAAATAGTTGCAACACGATGGCACATTAGCCAAAAGTTGGGACAAAAAACGCTGAAAAACAGCTGGAGCTGACGCACAACCAAAAGGCAAACGCAGAAAACGGAACAACCCCAACGACGTGTTTATGACAAAATACTGTTGTGATTGCTCGTCGAGGGGTAATTGCAAATGTGCTTCACGGAGATCAATTTTGGAAAAGAAACGAGCTTCTCCTAACTTATCCATCAGCTCGTCCGGTCTAGGTAAAGGAAAAGAATCAATGACAGTCTGAGGATTAACTGTCGACTTAAAATCAGCACACAAACGTAACTTGCCAGACGGTTTCTTTATAATAACTAAGGGAGAAGCCCACTGGCTCGCTGAAACGGGTTGAATAACACCGTCGTTTTGCCAACGACGAAGTTCATCTTCTACAGGTGCCCGGAGGGCGTGAGGCACTGGACGAGCACGAAGAAATCGAGGCTGAGCATTATCTTTTAACGTAATATGAGCGGCAAAGTTCGCAACACAACCGAGTTCGTCTTTAAATATGTCACTGTATCGGTTACACAAATCGGTTATGCTGTCTTGAGGAACAACAACAGAATTAAGTGGCAACACATTGTCTTGGACAGACAGGCCAAACAAGTCAAAACAGTCTAATCCGAAAATGTTTACACTGTCTGTAGCGCGGAGCACTGTGAATGAAACTGTTTTTGTGTTGCCCCGGAATGTGGCTGGCACGCTACATACACCTAACACAGGAATGTGTTCGCCACTATAAGTAGCCAAAGAATATTTTGCCGCTGAAAGTTTAGGGCGGCCGATAGCCGCATACGTAGCACTATTTATGAGAGTCACAGACGCACCAGTGTGTAATTGAAAATTGAAGGTCTTATCCTGGATGCGGAGCTTCACAAATAGTTTATTACACTGTCTCTGGATCGGTGCAGCGGAGGCGGAAGACACAAAATCTGCGCGTTTAGCGCGTGTTCGCTGCTTACGACAACTCGTGGGTTGGGCGGGTGGAACAACAACTCCCGCTTCACTTGCAGTCTGTACATTACGTGTTACAGCGTTTGAATTACGCTTGGGTCGCATAGCAGAGGGCCGGGTGGGTGGCTTATTGCGAACAAGTTTATTACCCACACGAACCGTGGAAGAGTCTTTAAACGCGACCTTCTGGGCGGGCTGGCTTTGAAGAACATGAATATCCATGGGCTGGGCAGCACTAGAATTGTTCTTGCGTTTACGCAAACAAACAGTCTGGATGTGTCCTTTCCTTTGACAAAAGTGACAAACCGCGTTTCTTAACGGGCAACGTTCGCGAGGATGAGCAAGAACACACTTAGGGCAAGACTTAAGTCTATCATTTTGCACACGCGGCTGACGAATGTGTTTAACATGACGCGGCCGGCTAGTGTTTACAGTCTGACTCTGCCGGTGGGGCCGCGGGCGTGACATAACTTGCTTAGCACAGGCAATTTGAGAAATACATGGCTGATCTAACTCACACTCAGCATAGTCAAAAGTATCTTGGGCTTCAATAATGTTCATCACAGTCTCTAATGACGGGTCAGGCAACTTTAAGATAGCAGCACGAATACGAGAATCTGCAATGTTTTGAGTAATAGCGTCTCGTAACATGGCATCACTGTAGGAAGCTCCACACACACACACACAATTAAATCGGCACTGACGGGTGAGGCCCCGTAAATCTGTTAACCACTGTTTATTAGATTGATGTGGCAGTTTCTTTAATCTGAAGAACTTGAATCTGGCTGCTGCCACATGAACTCGCGACTCGAAATACTCAGCAAGCTTGTTAACAACAACGTCATAGTCTAAAGCTTCTGGCTTGGATTCCGGGAACAACTTACAAAGTAGTCTATAGACTTCCACGCCTGCAGTGGAAATTCAATAAAGCTGCCGCTCATTACCTGTGATTTTGTAGACTGTCATGTGCGCCTGCAACTGCGCGAAATATTCTTGCCATTCTTCTCGTGATGCCTCAAAAGTACGAAAAGGCGGTGCTGCCTGTGCTTGTTCCTTGTGTGGTGGTGGATTAGCCGCTTGTTTGGCGATTGCTTCCACCAGACTTTGTATTTGCTGACTCTGTAACAAGATCAACTGTTGTAATTCGGCAGACATAGTGAACACAAATTAAAGCAGCCCCCAAAATTCTATCTCAAGAAACAAGTTAAACCAGCCCTGCACACGAGTTCGGAAGTCCTCGTCGCCAGTTTTGTGACGGCCTTCGTAGCGACAACACTTCGCTGTAGAAACGGCCTACGAAGTCACCGCCACACTTTTAATAGCGGGCCGACCGGTCCGCTGGAACAGTGAACAGAAAGATGAAAACCCAAACACTCGGATTAAATGAAAGTCGGTACTTATCTTTATTAACGACGACACAGAACACAGTGGTGAACATGGTCTACAGAAATCTGTCTAGTTCGAGTCGGAGCGGCTTGGTCAGCGTCGGCTGACGACAAACAACAACTCTGCTGCGATGAACTCACAACTGACTAGCAGGTACACAATTCGGTGGCGAGTATACAACTGAGCGGCGAATCCAGAACTGTCCTAGCGCTCGCGACTCCAGCGCTTAAGAAACCAGAAGCCAGCGGTGGCGCGCGCAGACTTGCGGCGATTTCCTGTATCGCTGGCGCTGCTTATGCGGACGGCGTCCGGACTTTGATGCTGCCAACCTTTTTGGCAGCGGGCTCGGTTGGCATTACTGGCTAGGATATAACACTTTCACTCAGGATAGCAATGTCATCAGCGAATCGTATCCTTGATATCCTTTCATCTTGAATTTTAATTCCACTCCTCAACCTTTCTCTAATTTCCATCATTGCTTCTTCGATGTACAGACTGAAGAGTAGGGGCGACAGACTACATACCTGTCTTATACCCTTTTTAATCCGAGCACTAAGTTATTGGTCGTCCACTGTTATTATTCCCTCTTGGCTCTTCTACATATTGTATATTACCGGTCTCTCCCTATATCTTACCCCTATTTTTCTCAGAATTTTGAACATCTTGCTCCATTTTACACTGTCGAACTCTTTTTCCAGGTCGACAAATCCTATGAACGTGTCTTGATTTTTCTTTAGTCTTGCTTCCACTATCAACCGCAACGTCAGAATTTCCTCTCTGGTGCCTTTACCTTTCCTAAACCCAAACTGATCGCCACATAACACATCCTCAATTTTCTCTTCCATTCATCTGTATATTATTCTTGTCAGCATATTGGATGCATGAAGAGGTAAGCTGATTGTGCAATAATATCGCACTTGCAGTCTTCGGAATTGTGTGGATGATATTTTTCCGAAATTAAGGTGGTATGTCGCCAGACTCATACATTCTACACACCAACATGAATTGTCATCTTGTTCCCACTTTCTTAGTACTTCCTTATTCCATTTCTTTGCGTATTGTATCTTCCTGACTAATCTCTTAAACTTCAGCCTACTCTTCATCACTACTACATCTGAGTCTGTATCTGTTCCTGCGTTCGCCTTACAACTCAGTACCTGATTTCGTAATCTCTGTTTGACCATGATGTACTCTAGCTGAAATCTTCCCGTATCACTCGGCTTTTTCCAAGTATAATTCCAGTATTACTAACTGAAATTTATTACAGAACTCAATTAGTCGTTCTCCTCTCTCATTCCTTGTCCCAAGCCCGTATTCTCCTGTAACCTTTTCATCTACTCCTTCCCCTACAACTGCATTCCAGTCCCCCATGACCATTAGATTTCCATCTCCTCTTACGTACTGTATTACCCATTCAATATCTTCGTGTACTTCATCTACCTCTTCATTTTCAGCTTGCTACATTGGCATGTATACGGGAACTATCGGTATCGATGTTGGTTTGCTGTCAATTCTGATAAGAACAACGCTCTCTCTCTGAGCTGTTCACAGTAACATACCTTCTGCCCTACCTTCTTATTCATAACGAATCCTACTACGGTTACACCATTTTCTGCTGCTGTTGATATTATCTTATACGTGTTGTTGTTGTTTGTTGTTGTGGTCTTCAGTCCTGAGACTGGTTTGATGCAGCTCTCCATGCTACTCTATCCTGTGCAAGCTTCTTCATCTCCCAGTACCTGCTGCAACCTACATCTTTCTGAATCTGATTGGTGTATTCACCTCTTGGTTTCCCTCTACGATTTTTACCCTCCACGCTGCCCTCCAATGCTAAATTTGTGATCCCTTGATGCATCAAAACATGTCCTACCAACCGGTCCCTTCTTTTTATCAAGTTGTGCCATAAACTTCTCTTCTCCCCAGTCCTATTCAATACCTCCTCATTAGTTATGTGATCTACCCATCTAATCTTCAGCATTCTTCTGTAGCACCAGATTTCGAAAACTTCTATTCTCTTCTTGTCCAAACTATTTATCGTCCATGTTTCACTTCCATACATGGCTACACTCCATACAAATACTTTCAGAAATGACTTCCTGACACTTAAATCAATAGTCGATGTTAACAAATTTCTCTTCTTCAGAAACGCTTTCCTTGCCATTGCCAGTCTACATTTTATATCCTCTCTACTTCGACCATCATCAGTTATTTTGCTCCCCAAATAGCAAAACTCCTTTTCTACTTTAAGTGTCTCATTTCCTAATCTAATACCCTCAGCATCTCCCGACTTAATTCGACTACATTCCATTATCCTCGTTTTGCTTTTGTTGATGTTCATCTTATATCCCCCTTTCAAGACGCTATCCATTCCGTTCAACTGCTCTTCCAAGTCCTTTGCTGTCTCTGACAGAATTACAATGTCATCGGCGAACCTCCAGGTTTTTATTTCTTCTCCATGGATTTTAATACCTACTCCGAATTTTTCTTTTGTTTCCTTCACTGCTTGCTCAGTATACAGATTGAATAACATCGGGGAGAGGCTACAACCCTGTCTCACTCCCTTCCCAACCACTGCTTCCCTTTCATGCCCCTCAACTCTTATAACTGCCATTTGGTTTCTGTACAAATTGTAAATAGCCTTTCGTTCCCTGTATTTTACCCCTGCCACCTTTAGAATTTGAAAGAGAGTATTCCAGTCAATATTGTCAAAAGCTTTCTCTATGTCTACAAATGCTAGAAACGTAGGTTTGCCTTTCCTTAATCTAGCTTCCAAGATACGTCGTAGGGTCAGTATTGCCTCACGTGTTCCAGTATTTCTACGGAATCCAAACTGATCTTCCCCGAGGTCGGCTTCTACTAGTTTTTCAATTCGTCTGTAAAGAATTCGCGTTAGTATTTTGCAGCCGTGACTTATTAAACTGATAGTTCGCTAATTTTCACATCTGTCAACACCTGCTTTCTTTGGGATTGAAATTATTATATTCTTC
Organism: Schistocerca nitens; assembly: GCF_023898315.1. NCBI lineage: Eukaryota > Metazoa > Arthropoda > Insecta > Orthoptera > Acrididae > Schistocerca > Schistocerca nitens. The sequence continues at coordinate 349,377,329 of NC_064618.1, read as the reverse complement.
TTGAAATCTGATGGTATTTCGCCTGTCTCACACATCTTGCTCAGCAGATGGTAGAGTTTTGTCAGGACTGGCTCTCCCAAGGATGTCAGTAGTTCTAGTGGAATGTTATCTACTCCCGGGGCCTTGTTTCGACTCAGGTCTTTCAGTGCTGTGTCAAACTCTTCACGCAGTATCATATCTCCCATTTCATCTTCATCTACATCCTCTTCCATTTCCATAATATTGTCATCAAATACATCACCCTTGTATAGACCCTCCTACATACTCCTTCCACCTTTCTGCTTTCCCTTCTTTGCTTAGAACTGGGTTTCCATCTGAGCTCTTGATATTCATACAAGTGGTTCTCTTTTCTCCAAAGGTCTCTTTAATTTTCCTGTAGGCAGTATGTATCTTACCCCTAGTGAGATATGCCTCTACGTCCGTACATTTGTCCTTTAGACATCCCTGCTTAGCCATTTTGCACTTCCTGTCGATCTCAGTTTTTAGACGTTTGTATTCCTTTTGCCTGCTTCATTTACTGCATTTTTATATTTTCTCCTTTAAACAATTAAATTCAATATTTCTTCTGTTATCCAAGGATTTCCACTAGCCCTCGACTTTTTACCTACTTGATCCTCTGCTGCCTTCACTATTTCATCCATCAAAGCTTCCCATTCTTCTTCTACTATCTCTTCTACTATCTCGCCGTATTTTGTTGACAGCGGCTGCAGTTGACGTCGACCGCCTGAGTAACGTAGATCATTTACGTCTTGCGGATAATAAACGACATACTCGATTTTCAATGACTCACACTACTCCCACAAGTCCATGTGGCCTTGGACGGAGCCGGCCAGTGTGGCTGAGCGGTTCTAGGCGCTTCAGTCTGGAACCGCGCGACTGCTACGGTCGCAGGTTCGAATCCTGCCTCGGGCATGGATGTGTGTGACGTCCTTAGGTTAGTTAGGTTTAAGTAGTTCTATGTTCTAGGGGACTGACGACCACAGATGTTAAGTCCCATAGTGCTCAGAGCCATTTGAACCTTGGACGGAACTAAGGCCAACATGGCGCCTACCACGAGGTTCTCTGTGATGGACAGTGACTATGGGGACGCTAGTTGTTGACTACCCGTGGACACCGACAGAACTGGTGAGTGACCCTGCTGGGTTCTGTTTAAAAACTGAATTTTCTCATCTTGTGAAATGAGAAGGAGCGATCGGTTTTCCGTGGTAAAAAACTTGCTAAGGCCAAGATCCCATAAACATCTCTCTTATTTTCGACAACCGGTTTCGATAGAATTCGTTGCCATCTTCATGTCTTCAAAATTTTTGTTACAAAACGTGTACGTTGTGAGTTGTAACTCATGCCAAGTTTTCATGTTAGTGGATAAAATGTAGCATATTATGCAATGATTTGTAAGAAATATAACATTTACAATCAAAAGGTATCTTGTGCACCTCACCATGTCAGTATGTGTAGCGCTCACAGATTATTGTTACATAATTAAAATCACAATACAAAATAAAATGCACAATAACAAATCAGTTTACGTAAATTTGGAGCCCCGCGGTTTGGGGGCGCTATGCCACTGATTGCGCGGCCCCTCCCGCCGGAGGTTCGACTCCTCTCTCGAGCATGGGTGTGTGTGCTGTTCTTCGCATAACTTAGAGTAAGTTACTTTAAGTAGTGTGTATGTCTAGGGACCGATGGTGTCAGCAGTTTGGTCCCTTAGGAATTCACACACATTTGAACTTTTGTAAATTTGGCATGTTACATTCATTGATGATCCACTTTACACAGCGTATACGATACCTACCATCAATAGATAGAACATGTCAAGCTTACGTAAACAGATGTGCTCCTGTGTATTTTATTGTATGTTGTGATTTTTATGACGTAACAGGCATCTGGTGTCGCAAGACGTCCTGCTAAGATTGCAATACAACGAGTATGCAACTCAACGGCGAGAGAGCGACGCACATTATATGCCCGTGTCCTCAAAGTGTGAAGCACAATGCTCCCCCCAGGATCAGGAGAATCCCGTACGTAGGTGAACAATTGATCTCCGATCTACAGAAGTGGGTGTCTCTAATTACGAGGGGTGTTCGATAAGCTATGTAACACTTTTTTTTCTGAAATGCTGGCTTCATACAGGATTCCAATACTCCATATTATTCCCCACTCCTTTGGCTACAAGATCCCTATTTTTCAACATTATCTCCGTTCAATGCGGCGGCCTTACGCCACCGTACTGGGAGGGCCTCTACGCTCGTATGGTATGACTCTATTGGTCGACATCGGAGCCAAAGTCTTTCTACATCAATAGCCTTCCCATGATCCACGTACTGTTCTCGTGGAGTGCAGCCATCATTGGGCCAAACACGTGGAAGTTGGAAGGTGCGAGATATGGGCTGTAGGGTAGATGAGGAAGATCTGTTCAGTGTTACTGCAGTGTTGACAGACGCCTCGCCAACAACTCGCTACCAGGTCTCCGTAGAGATTCTGCAAGCCCCTATGAATATTTGCGATGCTCTGTTTTTCCACCTAAAGAAACTCAGTGACAGCTCTCAACTTGGAACGCACCTCCGTTACCGATGCCATTTTGATGGCTACGTATAGCGTCGACACCTATCGAAACTTCATGAAACAATACAGAAGTGGAAATCAGTATAAAGGCAGGGTGCGTACGAAAGTAATATTACAATGTCTGGAGCTTATATGCATCTAAATTATTATGAAAGTAGTACATGTTATGTAATTCTGTAATGACTACTTATGTCTTATACATATGTACTTCATACAAGACAAATGCAGTCGTCACAAACTTACATAGTTTCTTTCATAACACAAATGACAAAATAAGGAGTTTGCATTTCGAAGATGGAAATTGGTGTAAAGGCACTCTCTGTCCTGTTGTGTTATTGCAGTGCCAATACTTTGTCCAACCTCCGTTCTTTCTATCTCAAAATTCTCTTTGGAATTGATTTTGTTAGGGTTCTCTTGCAGTGAAACTGTCCCCCACTCTTCTCGTGTCGCTATCTTATGCTCACTTGCGGCCTCAGATTGCCTACCATTGCGATAAACACGCCCTGTAACTATTCCAGAAAAGTTTTCTATGGGCTTCAAATCAGGGCTACATGTAGGCCAGGGCAAGGCATCGTCATGTTTATCTTCAGACCACTTCTTGGTTGTAGCAGAAACATGCACGGATGTATTAACTTGTTGGAACATTAGACTTTCGTCCCCTAGCCCCTCATACATTCTAATCAATTTTGTCTCTAGCATCTAAATGTGCATGTAGAGTTCATTCTAGTGTTCAACCAAGCCATGTATGATTTACTTTTGGCGCAGAAGGCTTCCGAGATCATAACACTTCCACTACCAAAATTTTTGCTCATTCCTACCTGCTGCTCTGTTCTCATATCATGCTAATAATACTGAAACACATTTGGCCCATCGAAATTAAACATCTCCATCACTGTAGATCACTTTATCTCACTCTGATGCTACGCGGGGTAGCCATGCGGTCTAGGGCGCCTTGCCACGGTCCGCGCGGTTAACCCCGTCGGAGGTTCGAGTCCTCCATCGGGCATGGGTGTCCTTAGCGTAAGTTAGTTTAGGTTAGATTAAGTAGTGTGTAAGCCTAGGGACCGATGACCTTAGCAGTTTGGTCCCATAGGAACTTACCACAAATTTCCACTCTGATGTCCATGGAGTATGTTTTTCAGCAAGCTCATGTCTAGTCTGTTTACGTCTGTGTGTCACAGCAGGATTCTGTAGGCGTTTCTTGAATGGAAGATGTTTGCCATTTGACAAAATTTGACGTACACTTCTGGCAGTTACTGGCAACAGTCTGTCATTAAAACAACGGTTCGTTGCCCCGGCTCTGTGCAAAACTACCCATTCTATGCCTCAGGTAATTTTCTACCTTGCCCATATTTTCCGTTTTGTCCGTATCGTGCGTCCAATCTAACGAAATTACCAGTTACTGTACTTGAACATTTCAACTTCCTGGTGATTTGACGAGTAGAAAGTTCCATTTCCTTGTAAGCACAGATTTTTGCCGTTACATCACGTGATAACTGTTTTCAGCGCGGAACCGTCTCAGTCGTGATTTACGTGCACAGCACGTACTGTCACTACAGAGCGGACTGCTTTTGTACCGATTTCCACCGTCTTCCAACTGAATCGTTGATGTCTTGTTATAACTGTATGCTGACATCAAATGTTACAGCACTTGACCGCATTTGTCAGTATACTGGATCTCATACAACCGCATATTCACTGTGCACAACTATTCCAACAGACGATGTTAATTTTCCATGTCTTTATACTGATTTTCACTCCTGTAGTAACTGAAGTGGGAATACTGCACGATGTCCCACAACGAACTCCGCATTTTTTCAACCGAAACTGGCCGAGAAAAAAAGTGTGTTGCACAACTTATTGAATGCTCCTCGTAATTCCACGCTGGCGATTCTGTAAATCACATACTGCCCGTGAGGCATTAAGCAGGGCTGTTCCTGCAAGCAGCAGCTAGAATTTATTACCTACCCGTGTAAATCTGGCAGCCACAAGACATTGTTAAAGACGCCTACGAGCGGAAGGTTGTATTGTTTGCCAGGTGGCTCTACTGGTAAACAGTAATTGCCTTCCGGTTGTGCTGTGTAAACAGGAGGGCAGGTCCTGGCTGCATTCCACGCTGGGAATCTGCAGCCTGACAGCTGACGCGCCCCGGCCTGTAAATAGAGCACCACTTGCGGGCGCCGTTAACGTCTGCGTCGGTGAGGCCATAAATAACACGTTGTTTGGCGGACGCAGGCCGCGCTAGTTGGGCGAATAAACTGGTGCTTCCCTTCCCTCCTCGTAACTCCAGGAGCGACTACGCCCTGGTCTCCGTAGCAGCGACACACAAATGTCGGCCTGCGTACTGGGTGTGCTTACTCCGCAAACCGCTTCGAAGTGCACGTCATGGGACACTTACGATGGCGCCATAGGTTCGAGCTGATTTGGGTGAAGGGACCAAACAGCGAGTTCATCGGTCCTACAGGATTAAGGAAGGATGGGGAAGGAAGACGGCCATTCCCTTTCGAAGGAACCATCCCGACATTTGCGTGAAGTGTTTTAGGGAAATCACGGAAAACCTAAATCAGCATGGCCGGATGCGGATCCAGTGTGCTAACCACTGCGCCAGCTCGTTCGGTCGCGCCTAGAGCGCCGGAAGAATGAGTGTTTAAACGGCTCAGTGCAAGTTGCGATTAGTCTAACCTTGTGAGACCTGTGTTTCTCCCTGTGTATACAGTGTTCAAATAACTTCTGGGTATGCAGACGTCGTCGACAACCGCCGTAATTTCTACAGGAGCAGAGCCTGCCATTTTCACGGAAAAACTGCAGCAAGTAAGCGCTTTCCCAGGAAATTAAAGGTGTGGTTTGCACAGAAACTCCGTGAAGATAGCACACGCACACGCACGCTGTAAACACTAACACCATCACAAACCAAAGATGACCGACGTCAGAAATTAGCGATGTTGTTGTTGTTCCCTTCAGTAAAGAGACTGGCTTGATGCAGCTCTATCCTGTGCAAGCTTCTTCATCTCCAAGTAACGACTGCACGCTACATTCTTCTGAATCTGCTTAGTATATTCTGTTCCCTCCTTGTCTAAACTATTTATCGTCCATGTTTTACATCATACATGGCTACACTCCGTACAAATACTTTTAGAAAAGTCTTCCCGACTCTTAAATCGATACTCAGTGTTAATAAATTTCTCTTCTTCAGATACGCTTTTCTTGCCATTGCCCGTCTACATTATTTATCCTCTCTACTTCGACCGTCGTCAGTTATTTTGCTCCCTAAATAGCAAAACACCGTTTCCGGTCAGCTCACCGAAGTTAAGCGCTATCGGTCTGGGATGGGAGACCATCCGATCTGTCGAACGCAGGTGGCAAGCGGGGTGCACTCAGCCCTTGTGAGACAAACTGAGGAGCTACTTGATTGAGAAGTAGCGGCTCCGGTCATGTAAACTGACATACGGCCGGAAGAGCGGTGTGCTGACCACATGCCCCTTCTTATCCGCATAAAGTGACTCGTGTGGTCTGAGGATGACACGTCTGCCGGTCGGTCCCGTTGGGCCTTCCAAGGCTTGTTCTTACGAGTTTAGTTTCGTTTTGAGTTTTTAAATTTCTCATCTACTACTTTAAGTGTCTCATTTCCTAATCGCCGGCCGGTGTGGCCGAGCGGTTCTAGGTGCTTCAGTCTGGAACCGCGCGACCGCTACGGTCGCAGCTTCGAATCCTGCCTCGGGCATGGATGTGTGTGGTGTCCTTAGGTTAGTTAGGTGTAAGTAGTTCTAAGTTCTAAGGGGCTGATGACCTCAGAAGTTAAGTCCCATAGTGCTCAGAGCCATTTGAGCCAACCATTTCCTAATCTAATTCCCTCAGCATCACCTGATTTAATTGGACTACATTCCATTATCCTCGTTTTGCTTTTGTTGATATTCATCTTCAATCCTCCTTTGAAGCCACTGTCCATTCCGTTCAACTGCTCTTCCAGGTCCTTTGCTGTCTCTGACAGAATTACAATGTCATCGGAAAACCTAAAAGTTTTTATGTCTTCTCCATGGATTTTAATTCCAAGTTTTTCATTTGTTTCCTTTACTGGTTGCTCAATATATAGATTGCATAACATCGGGGATAGGTTACAACCCTGTCTCACTCCCTTCCCAAATACTGCTTCCCTTTCGTGCCCCTCGACTCCTATAACTTCCATCTGGTTTCTGTACAAATTGTAAATAGCCTTTCACACCCTGTATTTGACCCCTGCCACCCTCAGAATTTGAAAGAGAGTATTCCAGTCTACATTGTCAAAAGCTTTATGCTTTCTTCTGGGTTGGAATTATTATATTCTTCTTGAAGTCTGAGGATATTTTGCCAGTCTCATACATCTTGCTCACCAGATGGTAGAGTTTTGTCAGGGCTGGTTCTCCCAAGGCTATCAGTACTTGTAAGGGAATGTTGTCTATTCCCGGGGTCTTGTTTCAACTGAGGTCTTTTAGTGCTCTGTCAGAGTCTTCACGCAGTATCATATCACCCATTTCATCTTCACCTGCGTCGTCTTCAATTTCCATAATACTGCCTTCGATCACATTGCCCTTGTACAGACCCTCTATATACTCCTTCCACCTCTCCGTTTTCCCTTCTTTGCTTAGAACTAGTTATTCATCTGAGCTCTTGATATTCGTAGAAGTGGTTCTCTTTTCTGCAAAGGTCTCTTTAATTTTTCTGTTGGCAGTATCTATCTTACCCCAGTGACATAAGCCTCAGCATTCTTACATTTGTACTCTAGCCATCCCTACTTAGCCATTTTGCACTTCCTGTCGATTTTTGAGACTTTTGTATTCCTTTTTGCCTGCTTCATTTATTGCATTTTTATATTTTCTCATTTCATCAATTGAACTCTATATCTCTTAGTAGTATTAACTCTGTCGATTTATTTTTTGACAAGTTAGAGAGGAAGATTCCATATTGAACATAAATAGAAACCACCATCTGTATTTATAAGATTACTTGCCAATTTAATTTCAACATCTTTCTTAATAACACTATCCCAGTAGTTGGAAGGGTACGTCAGAATGCCCGTGTTGTTATATTCCATACGATGATCTGTGCCAAGACAGTCTTCTGCAGTGGCGGATTTGCTCGCCTGTTGTAAGTGTGCGACGCTTATGCTCAGTACACCGGTCCTCCGCAGTCCTCATAGTATGACCAGTACAGGACATGTCGCAACTGAAAGGAGTACGGTAGACACCCGCATTCTCTTCGAAATACCACCCGCGTAAGGCAAAAAGGCCGTAGACTTGCCTTATGCAGAGAGCATTTCTCACAGGTTTAGTCGTACTTTGTAGAAATATGATGCGAAATGTGTTTTTCGATACGATTTCAGATCAGGGTCATTTTAGGTTCCGTAGAGGATGATCTTGGTTTTCGTAAGGGGGGTGTTTAACGTATTCCTTGCAGCTGCAGTTTGTCATATATCGGTCAGACCATCAGGAATGGGGATGACTGGTGTACGGAGCGTGAGCGGCACACTCGCTTGCAACGGCCGAACAAATTCGCCGTTGCAGAACATTGTCATTTCACCGGTCATCTTATGGAGTATACCAATTTGGAGATCCTGGCGTGCACTTCCGGCTGTTGACATAGTTTTATTAAAAAATCTGTTGAAATTAAATTAGCGAGTAGCCATATAAATAAAGATGGTGATTTTTGTTTGAATTTTGCATGGAATTCTGCTTTCATACTCGTCAAAAGAAATAGAGGGAGAGTTTGTGCTACTTCACCCATTGATAATTAATTTCGCTATCGATAACTTGTGAGTCGGTCGTGTTTGTGTTGTAATGGCACGTCTATTTCAATTGTGTTTGTGTGTGTGTGTGTGTGTGTGTGTGTGTGTGTGTGTGTGTGTGTATGTGTTGTTGGTAGGTGTCGGTTTTGGCGTATATGTGTTCTTTCCGGTGTTTCTCTGTAAACCGGGGTTTTAAATCCCTTGCACAGCGTTTACTTGCTGCAGTTTCGCACTGAAAAATCGCAGGTTGTGGTCCTGCCAAAATATCGGCGGTTGTCGACGACGTCAGGCAGCTGCATTCCAGTAAGTTATTTGATTATAGTCCAGTCTTGCCTTCACCGCCCGTACCACGTACCAGAGCTATACACAGTGATCGGAAATCTCTAGATCCTTCACTTAATGCTGGTTGTCGTTTTCCAAGGGCTCTTGCTGGATAATTTGCGTCTGTAATCAAGAGTCTGGAAATTCAGGGTTTTCAGCGTTTCCGTGACTTTTCCCGTCAGTCAAGCAAACCTGTGAAGTTTTGTTCCGCCCTTCTTTGTATACGTTCAATATCCCCTGTTAACCTTACACACTTGAGCAATGTTCCAAGGTGACACACACAAGAGATCTGGAAGCAGTGACCGTTTTGTCAGTATCCTTCCAAAGAGCTGAAGTCTACGATCTGACCTCCCTACAATACCTAGGATAGTGAATAGATTTCAACACTTTTGAGAAAGACAGAGTAGGAAATGAAAACTGTATACGTATGTACAAATCTAGAAAAATCTAACTTAATACGGGTGAGTAGGAAAATACCAACCCATAATGTTCGGATACAGCATTAGTAGTGTCCTGCTTGACACAGTCACGGTGTTTAAATATCTGGGCGTAACGTTGCGAAGCGATATGAAATCGAACGGTCATGTGAAAACTGTAGTAGGGAAGGCATATAGGAAGAATTTCAGGAAAGTGTGGTTCATCTGTAAGTGAGACGGTATATAAGACGCTAGTGCGACATATTCTTGAGTACTGCTTGAGTCTTTGGGATCTGTCCCTGATCGGATTACAGGAAGACGTCGAAGCTGTCAAGAACCCTGAACACACACACACACACACACACACACACACACACACACACACACACACACACACACACACACACAACAAACCAAACACGACAGACGCCAAATACACTTCAAACTAGCGCGGCCCACCCAGCCAAACACGCTACGAAACAAATGAATATTACTCAGCCGCAAAAATACGTTATGGCGGTGAAAACTTTGCCTATGTTTTGAAAAATTGGAGAAAGTGCAGTGTCAAGCGATCATAGGTCACGAAATCAGCCTGTTCACTTCGCCAACAACATAGGAGAAAGCACCAAAATAACAAAATTGTAAGTTACACGCAAAAAACGTGACATATACTCATTTCCATTTGTAAATGCATACTAAACAGAAAAATAAAAATTACGTTTTGCTGTTTGCAGACGAGAAGATGTAGATTGTGTAGCAGAATAGCTACCAAAATAAATATCCAATAGCATCATGTAAGGTATGTAAACTAATGCATACAGTCACAGGAACACGTGAGGCAATACTGACCTTACGACTTTTCTTAGAAGAAAGATTAAGGAAAGGCAAACCTACGTTTCTAGCATTTGTAGACTTAGAGAAAGCTTTTGACAATGTTGACTGGAATACTCTCTTTCACATTCTAAAGGTGGCAGGGGTAAAATACAGGGAGCGAAAGGCTATTTATAATTTGTACAGAAACCAGATGGCAGTTATAAGAGTCGAGGGGAATGAAAGGGAAGCAGCGGTTGGGAAGGGAGTGAGACAGGGTTGTAGCCTCTCCCCGATGTTATTCAATCTGTATATTGAGCAAGCAGTAAAGGAAACAAATGAAAAATTCGGAGTAGGTATTAAAATCCATGGAGAAGAAATAAAAACTTTGAGGTTCGCCGATGACGTTGTAATTCTATCAGAGACAGCAAAGGACTTGGAAGAGCAGTTGAACGGAATGGACAGTGTCTAGAAAGGAGGATATAAGATGAACATCAACAAAAGCAAAACGAGGATAATGGAATGCGGTCGAATTAAGTCGGGTGATGCTGAGGGAATTAGATTAGGAAATGAGACACTTAAAGTAGTAAAGGAGTTTTGCTATTTGGGGAGCAAAATAACTGATGATGGCCGAAGTAGAGAAGTTTTAAAATGTAGACTGGCAATGGCAAGGAAAGCGTTTCTGAAGAAGAGAAATTTGTTAACATCGAGTATAGATTTAAGTGTCAGGAAGTCGTTTCTGAAAGTATTTGTATGGAGTGTAGCCATACATGGACGATAAATAGTTTGGACAAGAAGAGAAAGGAAGCTTTCGAAATGTGGTGCTACTGAAGAATGCTGAAGATTAGATGGGTAGATCACATAACTAATGATGAAGTATTGAATAGAATTGGGGAAAAGAGGAGTATGTGGCACAACTTGACAAAAAGAAGGGACCGGTTAGTAGGACATGTTCTGAGGCATCAAGGGATCACAAATTTAGCATTGGAGGGCAGCGTGGAGGGTAAAAATCGTAGAGGGAGACCAAGAGATGAATACACTAAGCAGATTCAGAAGGATGTGGGTTGCAGTAAGTACTGGGAGATGAAGAAGCTTGCTCAGGATAGGGTAGCATGGAGAGCTGCATCAAACCAGTCCCAGGACTGAAGACCACAACAACAACAACACTCTTTTTGCCAATTAAGCTATAAATAGAACTTTTGAAAGTTTGCCGTCTTACATCAAGCCCTGAATCAAAATTGCGCAACGGATAACTGGGGAGAGGAGCTTGAGAGCGCTATCTAGAGAGCGTGTCCTTTCTGTACGATACTAGGCAGGGGGCTGTAGGGCTCACACGCTAATGTGTGGGTTCCTGCATTCTATAGCTTCTATTTTAAATAAATTCCTTTAACTTGACTTCTTTATGATTTTTAAGGTATGCTAAAGAATGATGACAGTTGATTTCCTATTTATTTTAAACATTATCACTGGACTTTACAGCGATAGCAGCAATTGTTTCAGTTTACCGATATTACAATTTTACAACTTATAGCTCGGGTATATTATATACTAATCTGCACGCACATTTCTACAGGTAAGACGGAATTGCGTTGGCCAAATGTATACCACCAAAGTCTCCCAATATTTTACATAGGACATTCACTATGTGAGAAGGATAACGGGCAAACTGGGGACCAGATACTTTAACACAGGGGGTCAAATTTCCGGAATTAAACGAGCACATTCATTACCTTACACAAGCAGAAGCTGGAAATAAAAGAATTAGTACAAATATTCAAATACCTCTCTTCCATGCGTGAACATTGAGACAGACGCACTGAGGGCACGTCTGGTCACTTACCCGTCTTCTGTAACACTGCTAGAACCGGCCGGAGTGGCCGCGCGGTTAAAGGCGCTTCAGTCTGGAACTGCACGACCGCTACGGTCGCAGGTTCGAATCCTGCCTCGGGCATGGATGTGTGTGATGTCCTTAGGTTAGTTAGGTTTAAGTAGTTATAAGTTCTAGGGGACTTATGACCACAGCAGTTGAGTCCCATAGTGCTCAGAGCCATTTAACACTGCTAGAATATGGCGGGCACCCGGAGGTCTTCCTGGGCCCCGGTGGAGGGAGTGGTCGAACCACTTGGCCGTGACCAGCCTCTCCACACCAAATCTTGTGACACTGGAAAGTCTTTGACTTTTACCTGCCTGTGCTGTCTCTCTGATCCACTAGCCAGGAGTAAGGTTGGCACTACTATACTACAGAACTACTTCCCAACAAAGATTTGGCCACGCTTTACGGAAAGGTGTGAGGAGGATCAGGAAAATTCATATGCAGATTCACATCCACGTACAAGAAATGCATAATACACGACACATATAAATACGTATTATGAAGCCTGACACATTTCTTTCCACCCGTCCACGTGGGTTCTGTTGCACCCGCGGCCGGCCGCGTCGTGTAATAAAATTGGCTGCGGAACAGCCTCTGTTTCTACACTCCTGGAAATTGAAATAAGAACACCGTGAATTTATTGTCCCAGGAAGGGGAAACTTTATTGACACATTCCTGGGGTCAGATACATCACATGGTCACACTGACAGAACCACAGGCACATAGACACAGGCAACAGAGCATGCACAATGTCGGCACTAGTACAGTGTATATCCACCTTTCGCAGCAATGCAGGCTGCTATTCTCCCATGGAGACGATCGTAGAGATGCTGGATGTAGTCCTGTGGAACGGCTTGCCATGCCATTTCCACCTGGCGCCTCAGTTGGACCAGCGTTCGTGCTGGACGTGCAGACCGCGTGAGACGACGCTTCATCCAGTCCCAAACATGCTCAATGGGGGACAGATCCGGAGATCTTGCTGGCCAGGGTAGTTGACTTACACCTTCTAGAGCACGTTGGGTGGCACGGGATACATGCGGACGTGCATTGTCCTGTTGGAACAGCAAGTTCCCTTGCCGGTCTAGGAATGGTAGAACGGTGGGTTCGATGACGGTTTGGATGTACCGTGCACTATTCAGTGTCCCCTCGACGATCACCAGTGGTGTACGGCCAGTGTAGGAGATCGCTCCCCACACCATGATGCCGGGTGTTGGCCCTGTGTGCCTCGGTCGTATGCAGTCCTGATTGTGGCGCTCACCTGCACGGCGCCAAACACGCATAAGACAATCATTGGCACCAAGGCAGAAGCGACTCTCATCGCTGAAGACGACACGTCTCCATTCGTCCCTCCATTCACGCCTGTCGCGACACCACTGGAGGCGGGCTGCACGATGTTGGGGCGTGAGCGGAAGACGGCCTAACGGTGTGCGGGACCGTAGCCCAGCTTCATGGAGACGGTTGCGAATGGTCCTCGCCGATACCCCAGGAGCAACAGTGTCCCTAATTTGCTGGGAAGTGGCGGTGCGGTCCCCTACGGCACTGCGTAGGATCCTACGATCTTGGCGTGCATCCGTGCGTCGCTGCGGTCCGGTCCCAGGTCGACGGGCACGTGCACCTTCCGCCGACCACTGGCGACAACATCGATGTACTGTGGAGACCTCACGCCCCACGTGTTGAGCAATTCGGCGGTACGTCCACCCGGCCTCCCGCATGCCCACTATACGCCCTCGCTCAAAGTCCGTCAACTGCACATACGGTTCACGTCCACGCTGTCGCGGCATGCTACCAGTGTTAAAGACTGCGATGGAGCTCCGTATGCCACGGCAAACTGGCTGACACTGACGGCGGCGGTGCACAAATGCTGCGCAGCTAGCGCCATTCGACGGCCAACACCGCAGTTCCTGGTGTGTCCGCTGTGCCGTGCGTGTGATCATTGCTTGTACAGCCCTCTCGCAGTGTCCGGAGCAAGTATGGTGGGTCTGACACACCGGTGTCAATGTGTTCTTTTTTCAATTTCCAGGAGTGTATTTCCCGGTGCGAGCGAGCAGCGAAACCTGCTGCTTATAGAGCGGAAACTAATGTACGGTTTCACTTTGACGTAATGTTATAAACAACACACTGCATCAGGTCGTTAATACATATCTCAACTGTAGACTGTGAACAAATGATGTATAATACTTTGCAACCATTATTCATTCACAATTATAAATATTATATACCAAAAGTTTCGTTAAATGTTAATATGTAACAACAACTTTATAGTTAGAAAATAAAACATAACCCATTGAAGATAGCACAGAAAGTGCTGAAACATGTCTGGGAGAAACAAAACAGGAAAAGGTGTCTTGCATAAAGGAGAATTCCTCGTCCTATAGATAAATTAGGAATAAAAGACAGATAAAAGTTGAGGATAATCGTACTCCCAGTCAAAAAATTGGTGAAATGAGACGGCGACACAGTCTTGAGCTATACCCTGGTACGAAACGGCAGGAAAGATCACTGACATTATTTGTAGGAGGACGATTGCTTTCTATAGCCATATTGCTCATAAAGTCTTACCATCTCGAGCAATATGATTTATCTTTGTTTTCTCAACAAGGAAACCAAGTAGACGTTAGTGAAAATTGGAGACTAGGAAGAATGCACTTCAGTGAAATGTTTATACCAAAAATGGGGTGCATTAAAGCACAAAAGTGATCGCAATTACAGGATTATAAGTGGTCTCCGACTTTCAGGAATGAAATTATAGCCAAGACAGACGGTCCGTAAATCGAGGACTTATGCAGACAAAGGCATAATAACATAAGGAATTGTAGATGTTAGGGCTTCTGTTAGTTTTCTTTAAAAGAACGTCGGATATTTGTAGGCTTAGGTTCGAAAGATTCGTTGGAGCGATAGTTTTTTTTTTTTTATAATAACAATGAATCCAAGATTCATCACCACTAACGATCTACCAAACCAAAACCAAATTCGAAGCACCGACTTGGAATTTTTCCAGAGCTTTTCTGCAGCAATCAAATTGCTGTTGTTTCTGATCGGGAGTTAGTTTCTGTGGAATCCATAGACGACAGATTTTTCTCTCGCCTAACAGTTGATGTCAAATGTTTCCAATTTGACTCATACCAACGCCAATGTCGACCAAATAAATTCATAAGATGCTCGTCGATCATCATCAAGCATTACGCGAACGGTGGCAATATTTTTATTTGTAACAGCAGTTCTTGGGCGTCTTTCGCGCGATTCATCACTAAGAAAAAAGATCTATTTTGCATATCAGTTAAAAATTGCTTATTTAGAATGGGGCCTTTTCACCAAATGCATTTCTAAGCCACTCTTCACAGTGTTTTAGACGACAAAGATATTATAAAATCGGTATAAAAGATCATAATTTGGAAATTTTCTCTAGTCAGATTCATCTTTCGGTGCAGGCAAGATCTTTAAATGATAATTAACAAACTGTTAGAGAAAATCGAAAAAAAAAAAGAAATTACACAGCCATCAACTCGCAAAACATTAGAAAGTATCTGTCAAATATAAACAAATTTCATTTGTTTTTGAACCATGGCATTGTAAGAATTTTTAGACACTCCCTCATATCTACTATAATTTTTTTTTTGGTCAGAGTTAAGTATCGAATCCTCAAAGAGTCGACACTTTGAGGGTACGATGCTACTCTGGGATCGGTGGTAGAGCCTCCAGCCTCTCTGAGACACAAGTTGGAGCTCTGGTTTCCCGTGGGGCAACAGCCGCTGTGGGAGCCGAGGCGACTCAAGTGGCTTCCTCGGTCGGCAGCCAACAGTCAGCTGGCTGGAAGGCTCTTGTGCTGCTGCGCGGGTTTGCACATCCTGTGTCCGACGGCCAGTGCCCCACTGCCTGCGTATTCGCCGCTGTGAGAGTAGGACCCACTGCTCGACCTTCTCTGGACACTCGGCGCTTGCGCTGTGTAAGACAAGGACGATATCGCGTCTCTACTGAAATATGACGAAGTCGTAACAATCCTCGTTGTTACCAGTGCGCCTGACTATTTCAGCACAGCTAAGGAACCAATGTTGACAGAACTTGGCATTACTCGTTGTTAGACATACAGTGTGTTTCACAATTCATCTTATATAGGGGAAGGCGGGGCAAGATGGGGAAGCTAACTTTAAACCCTTACAAAAGGGGCAAAAATAAACAAATTCAAGCAGGTTTGATTATCATTTGTTTACTTAACCATTGAATTACAATAGCATGCAAAGAAACCTGCAAACTTGTTACATTTAGTTAGAAATATCTCGATTTGAAACATAAACTACCAATTCCCCGTCTTGCCCCGTATGCGGGATAAGATGGGGAACTAGCATGAATTCATCTCTAAAGCTTAAATAAGGACTGGAATAACGAAATCATGTGACGATTGAAACACGTATGTTGTGCGGCAGCGATGCTGAGACATTGTAGAATCTCTGACCAGAGCAGTTGCGCTCGACTCGCTGTAGCGAGCAGTCAGTCAGTCAGTGTGCAGTCGGTCGCGAGCAGTTGCGAATGGTAGTCAGTCTGCAGTAGTCAGTCCTCAGTAGTGCTTGGAGTCGGTTGCTAGCAGTAGCGGAGAGCAGTCGGCGGGCGTCGGCATCGCAATGGTCGAGATTCAGGACGAGGTATAATTTATTTAAATAAATAATCATGCAGCTTTGCGCTCATCAGATAATGTAACGAACACTCATTGTAATTTAACTTTCAAAAATTGCCCCCAATAATAATTTTGATTTAAAAGCAATTTTAGAGACAATCATTCAAATTTCCTTCCATTTCCTTTTAACAAAGATTTTCAAAAGGTACTTCCAATGCTTTTCGTGCAAGCGCCAGAGAACAATAAGAGCAGAATTTTGACATGCAGTTTCACTAAGGTAAGAAATTTATTCTCGTTTCGCACAGGGCAAACACCGACTTTTCGGTTGAATTGAGTTTAGGTTATCATTACAGTTTCATTATCATGGGATTAGGGTTCATTATTTAATGGGAACTTGTACTTGAGTCAGATTGCTAAATATTGTTTAATTGTCTTGGTCATTAATATTTTTGCTCCATTTCTATTAAATATTGTCATTAATAATTTTGCGGGAAGGTTACACTTGGCTCCATTTCTAATAAGTATTGTCATTAGAATTTGTTGTGGGGAGGTTACACTTGGCGACACCCAGTCCAGGATCGTATTTCGTGTGAATCTTTTGAAAAACAGTCAGATATCTGCTCTTATTGTTTAGATATAATTATAATTTGGCGCAACGCTTTTATTAATTTGTAACTTTCTTTCCTCAGATCATCGGCAATTCGTTGCTCTGTTGAATTTGTGTGTTGTTTTGCATTGTGATTATTTCTTTTGTGAATATTTGTGTTTATTGTGAAAATGCCGCGAAAGACTGTGAATAGTGTATCGCGAGGTATTTTGAATGAAATTACCGATTTAAACAACGTGACTGATAGTAATTCGGACACGCAGTGTAATAATGACAATCCTGCGTGCACCGACAATCAATGCTTTTCAACCACTAACGATGATTTTTGTCTTAATGATGAACAAACGAACTCGGTTATGTCCTCTGTTGATTTGACGACAATCGATGACGAGGGACGCTCTGTTGTAATGAGCGCTGCCCAGCCTAATACACCCGGTCTGGAAAATTCAACTAACGCACAGACAAATTTTTCGAATGAAAATGATCAATGTACGGAAAGTACGCCGGATTTATTTAATTCCGAAATAGTGACCGACAGTGTAAATTCGACTGAGAAACCTTTGTGTGAATCTCAGAATAACCAAATGGTTACTGAAAATGAGACAATTCCAGATCCAGTATTAATTAACACAGAGAATAGAAATGCTAATTTTGGCTTGGAACAAATTATGGCATTTTTGCAACAAAGTTTCAGACAACAGAGTGAAAAACAAGACAAACTTAGTGAACAGGTCAGACAACAGAGTGAAAAACAAGACAAACTTAGTGAACAGGTCAGACAACAGAGTGAAAAACAAGACAAACTTAGTGAACAGGTCAAACAACAGAATGAAAAACAAGACAGTCTTAAAGAAGATCTCAAACAACAACTTAGTGAACAGAATAGACAGTTAAGTGAACAAATTAGTGCCGTTGCCGCGCAGTGCCATGACACTAAGGAACAGTTACGCGAGGAAATTGAGGCTTGTTCAAAAAAAAGTAGCGAAGAAATTAGGTCTGTAGCTCTGGAATTAAGGGAATCGCAAACAGCTGCAACAGAAACACTCAGAGACGAAATTAGCGGAGTCGCTAAACAATGCTCTGAAAAAGCTACACAATTACGCGACGAGTTTAAAGCAATGACAACAGAACTTTCGCGCACAATGGATGAAAAGATTGACGCGAAATTCGAACAACAGAACACTCAAATTAACGAACGTCTTAGTCTTCACATACAGAACAGTGATACGCGTTTCCGCAAATTTATTGATGATCAAAATAAAGTCAAACGTCAAGTCATGGAAACAATCACTGCACAGAGACAAGAAGACAAACGTAAGATGTTTGCGAAAGCAAAAACATACGTAGACAACAATATTGCTACAATGTCCGATAAAATTAATACCATCGAACAGTTGAACGCGGAATTACGCGATGAAATTTCTGATCTTAAATCAAAAACAGATACACATACAGCAGATATTCAGACAGTGACAGACAGATTTGAAGAATTAGAAATAACACAGGATTCCGATGTCGTCAAAGCTGACATTAAACAACTGAACGAAATTACACGTAAGTTGCAAAAACAGATTAATGTGTCCGATTCTAAAAACGATGATCAGGCAAAAATACTGACTGAAAAATGTGATGAATTGGCCAGTCGTATTGATGTGATCGAAAGTACTAATGACAACAAATCAGACGATACTTCACCGGTTTCATTTAACCAAACACCGGAATTTCAAAATCTACAGCAGACTATTAATGAGATAGATTCATCTAATAACACATTGCGTCGAAAACTGTCAAGTTTACAGCAGGAAGTAACAGAGTTGAAAAATATTTCGGTTAATAACGCATCACAGCAGACGCCACTTTGCGAACATTTGTCAGATTCGCGCAACGCGTGCAATTTGGGTAATCTACAAAGAGCACCCGACCTTGATTCCGAACAATCACAGTTCAACAGATTCTCTTACAACCATGAACCTGTTCCATCACACAGAGACGATAATTTCGATTACAAACATTTTCTGTCAGTGAGAAAGTTTAAAATATTTAAAAACGATAGAACACAGATTCACCCGCTAGATTGGATACAACAGTTTAGCTTTGCTTTTCCACCGACTTGGCCCGTTACGCACAAACTGGAATTTATTTGCAGCTTTTTGGAAGGCGAACCGGCAACTCGTATGAGGCCGATCGCGAGACAATGTTATTCAGTAGAGGAATTTCAGAATGCTTTTCTGTCAGCGTACTGGTCGAAGACGACACAGCGCGGAATTAAAGATCAGTTAATTAGCTTACCAAATTATGAGAACACAAATTTTTCCAGTGTCACGCAATTCTTTGAGCACATGGTCCAGCAGAACCAGTACCTAAGTGAACCGTACAGTGAATCTGCACTTATTCAATTATGTATCTCTAAGTTACCGCGATCATTAAGAGTGTCACTTCTAACGGGTCAGCAAAAAGAAAACATTTCAGCATTCAGAGATCTATTGCAGCTTTTAGAAGTGCAGCAATCTGATTATTCTTTCGTAAACAAAAATTTTTCGTATAGTAATCAAAGTCAACAAACTTACAGTAATTACGATCAGGGACGTAATTTCAACAGGAAAAGTAACAGACACTTTAGGAACGACAACCACCAGAACTTTAATAACAGGCAAAATTCTCATTATCAATATCATCAAAATATTCAGCAACAGGAACCACCTTTTAGTAACAATAGACGATTTCCACCACAACAGCATGAAAACCAGCCGGTTAGAATACCTAACCAACAATGGAATGCACAAGGTCAACCAGGCTTTAATGTTTCGCCGCGTGCACGTATAGTCCCTGATACAACAAATGGTAACGCACGGCAGCAAAGGAACAACTACGTACAGAAAACACAGTATTTCAATTCCTATCGCAATGCACCGTATAGGAATGACTATTACGATAGACGTAAAAATAATGACGATAGTTTTCAGCGTACATCTAACAACAGTAGGTCGTACCAACAGCAAAATGATCAGCAACAACATATTCTAATGAATGAACCCGATAGTAGGTATCATCCAGAGCGTAATGCGTCTGGAAGAAGTAATAGAACTGTTCAAATTGTAGAAATGCCACAACGTCATCCAGAAAATAATAACACGTCAGATAGAATCTGACTAGATACCGTACAGGGTGCATCTGCCAATAACAACCGCACTACTTTTGACACGCAAAATGTTGTTCACGAGAATGTAATTACGTTTGACGACATCAGAGACACTCTTTTGCAGGAAAAACCAGTTGTTCAGAAAACTATTTCACATCCTGTCATCGAAATTAAAATTGGTTCATCGAAATTTTCAGCGGTAATAGATTCCGGATCACCTATGTCAGTTATTAATGAGGAAACTTTCAACGAGTGTAACAAAGAGAATATTTATCCTACATTTCCTTTAGGCAAAACGAAAGTGAAAGGAGCAGTATCGAGTAAAGGAGTGGATGTAAAATTACAGACGCATTTATCATTTTGTATTGGAGGTCATACTTTTCATTCAAATTTTTGGATTGTTCCCTTATTGACAACAGACGTTATTTTAGGCATGAACTTTCTCGTACAACACGACGCAGTGGTTGATTTTCAAAATTCTTATTTAATGTTGAAAGACGAAAATGTACAATTAGCTTTAGAGTTTCAGCACTCATTATCGACAGAAGAGGAAACAATTAACCGCACAGAGGTCATTTCAGTATTGCGTAACATAGACTGTAATCCCACATTGTTCACGGATACGTACGTACACAACTATAATACTCCAGACGAAACTGACTACGACGTAATGCAGATGATTTCTGATAAAGTTAAACAAAGCAGTGCAAATACAGACGACGAACGAACGCAATTACACAAAATTCTTTTACAGCAAGCTCCAGTTTTCGACAACATTCCTGGTACTATGTCCAGCTTTATGTACGAATTTCAAGTCAAACAGCACGACACATTTAAAGCAAAGCATTATCCCATTCCATATATCCACAGAGAACAAGTTAAAAAAGAATTGCAGGATATGCTCGATCAAGGAATTATTGAACCAGCAGTCAGCCCGTACATAAACCCGCTGCATATTGTTAAGAAAAAAGATGGCTCACTTCGTCTCGTACTTGATTCACGTCACATTAATGACATTATTATTAATGAAACAGATCGACCACAGACATTAGAAGAACTACTACAGAAATTTCACGGTACAGCTATTTATTCTACACTAGATTTAAAATCGGGATTTTGGCAAATTCAACTTCATCCGAATTGCAGAAAGTATACAGCTTTTCTCTGTTTTGGTGACTGTTATCAATTTTGCAAATTACCATTCGGCTTAACTATTTCCTCTGCAGCTTTTATTCGCGGTTTGAATACAATACTTCCGACAGAACTTAAAGACAGAATTACGACGTACGTAGACGACATTCTTATTGCAGAAGCTAACTGGTCTGAACATAATCTGATTTTAGAACGACTATTGCAAACTTTCCATGCACAAGGACTTACAGTTAACCTCAGTAAATCGCACTTTGGGAAAACTTCTATAAAATTTCTTGGACACGTAATTTCAGCAGAAGGCATTGCGCCTGATCCAGAAAAACTTCAAGCTCTACGTGACATTACTGTTCCCACAACGAAGAAACAATTACGCAGTTTTTTGGGCTTAATTAACTTTTTTCGCAAATTTATTCATCACTCTGCACTAGACACACCTAGATTATGCCAATTAACAGGTAAAAACACTATTTGGTCATGGGATAAGCAAGCACACTCTGAATTCGTGAACCTGAAACATGCTTTGTTGAATGCTCCACTTTTATCGCACCCAGACCTTACTAGAAATTTTTCTATTGCCACCGACAGTTCCAACACAGCTTTAGGCGTACATATTTTTCAGGAAATTGAAGAAGATGGCTCAACAGTAATTAAAAACATCGCATTTGCAAGCCGCATTTTGTCACCTGCTGAACGAAATTATTCCGTTACTGAACTAGAAACATTATGTATTGTATGAGCTTTTACGAGATTTCGGCACTTTCTTTATGGCAGACATACCACCGTTTACACAGATCACAGAGCTATACAATTCTTACTTTCGGCTAAATTTACTCACGACAGATTAAGCAGATGGAAACTGTATTTACAGGAATTTAATTTTACGATTGTTCACATTCCCGGCACACAAAATGTTATAGCAGACGCACTTTCTCGTTCTCTCAGCAACAATCAGCAAGACGTAGCAACCAACTTCTGCAAAGCAAATTTCAGCGTCATGTACATTCAACAAGTTGCATTTGAAAATTTTATTTCATCGTCATTACAGGACATAGCACGAGAGCAAAGCAAAGACAATGTGTGGAAAGAAATTAAACACCTTTGGCAAGATAAGAATAATGTTACGATTAGAAACCACTACACGGTACGCAATGACATTCTGTTTCGCCGCTCTCATCCAGACAGTAACAATTGGTTATTATGCATTCCTGACGAACTGGTTAACAAATTAATCTGGTACACTCATTTAAGCTACGCACATTACGGAGCCAGAAAATGTTTTCTTATACTGAGACAGAACTGTTATTTTACAAACATGGAAAAACGTATACGACGAGTTTTAGCGTCATGCAAAATTTGCCAGAAAGCTAAGTCTGACACCACTTCACACATTCCTCCATTATACCCCATTGTACCTGTTAAATTAAGACATATGGCCGCAGTAGACATTTTTGGTCCAATTCCGAGAACTAACAGAGGTTTTTGCTACATCTTTGTCGCTGTTGAACTCACTTCAAAATTTGTTACTTTCACTCCGTTACGCAAAGCTACTGCTAAAACTGTTTCGAAAGCATTTGTAAAGCATTTCTTATTTCATGTAGGGCATGTGATGAGAGTAATTTCTGACAATGGATCACAATTTCGTTCTACTATATGGACACGCATGTTACGAGCTAGAAACATTTCTCCGATCTATATATCCAAGTACCACGCTTCTTCGAACCCTTGTGAACGATTAATGAAAGAAATTGGTAAACTGTGTAGAATATACTGCCACAAAAGACATGTTAATTGGGACACACACATACACTCATTCCAAGATGTAATTAATTCCATTCCAAATGAATCCACTATGCTATCTCCGTCTGTAATACTGAAAAACGTTGAACCACCAAACAAAATCAAAGAGTTAGTAAATTTTCCTACATCTCGTCGATTACGACACCACGAAATAATTGACATTGCACTGAACAACATCAAACGTGCCGCAGAGCGCCGGAGAAGACAGCAAAAACAGGTTTGTAGACACCGAGACTTTCACGTTGGACAGAAGATATTAGTACGTACACACTATTTATCCAGCAAATTAAAAGGTAAGTGCAGTAAATTTGAACTTCTATACGCAGGTCCATATCGGATTCGCAGCATTCCTCACCCCAATGTTGTACACGTCGAAACTCTGAGAACCAGAAAATCGAAAGGCAACCATCATGTGTCAAACATTAAACCCTTTATCGAATGAAACCACTTTACGATGTAACATGCTATGAGGCCGTTTACACATTTTATGACCACTTATGCAATTATATTCACATGACTAATTACTGATGATTATCGTATTTTTTCTTGGCAAGTGCCCGGCAAGGTAAGGTTAACAGGTCGCTTTTCTTGTCGTTACACATCAGACTGTGGACATTTTTCATTTTTTTTTTTTTTGTGTACGATTGTTTTCAAGTTTTGTTTGTATGCACTGTGAACTAGTTAAGGTATAACACACACCATTTGACTTTGACATTTTGCCCTATGATATCTCAACATCGTGACTGTTTTACATTTTTCTTTTTTTTACTGCTGCATTATGATATTCTCTGTACACTTTTTGCCTTTGAACACTGTCTATGCTTTTGACATATTACGTTTTTCTGTCATGTTATGTTGTATGCTTAATTGAGTCACCATTAACCAGTCACTATTTAATGGGTATATGATTTAAATGCAAGACATTAATCTTTGTTCATCAATTTCAGAAATAAATGATGCGTACAGGAAATGAATTAAACAGAAGTGGGAATTTCACCTATGGAATAAACGAAAGAAGATGCAATAAGCTAATGAGGACGAGTAAATGGATCAGAATTAACAAGCATTAACCAGAATATATTATACACATCGCAGAATAGCAGTCTTAACTAATTTTTTCTTTCAGAATACAAAGCGATTGATGCAAGCTGTCAGACAGAACTACACATTTTAGTTTTAAGTGATGAAATATGCTAGGGATTAGGAATAGTTGTGTGATGAATAATGAAATGATTTTTGCAGATGATAATGAATGCTGATAATGAACAATGATGAAGAATATGGTACTATGAATAATGAAGTTTTTGTTTACAGGTGATGATAATGATGGAGTTATGATGATATGAATAATGAAGTTTTTCTTTACAGATGAGGATAATGTTGAAGTTATGTATTTATGCTATGTAGTTATTTAAGTATTTGTTGCAGTTTACTTTGACAGCAGGTGTTATATTGCGTAGTAGGATGACTGAAGGTTTTGGAAAGGACAGCTATGGAACACATTTTTTATACACATTTCACTACCTGTTAATTCGAAGTTCACTACTTTTCAGCATAGTCTGCGTTTCTTCTTTCAGCTCAATAATCCATTTTGTATTATTTTTTTAGGAGAAGCTTTTTATGATAGTTACTAAACTTATTACTTATTATACCTGTTCTAGTACTTGCATTTTTCTTACCCACTTGTGTCTATCATTTATAAATGTGATAACCTTGCTACAGCTGACTCATGACGAATGACGTTACACAATCTTTTCATTTATAGGAACAACCTAGAAGCAATTTTTTCTCTTATTTCTTCTTGCTTTCCCTTATAATTACCCAAAGCAATGCATTGCTAGCAAAAAAAAAAAAAAAAACAAAATGTATTAACAGTCCCAGATAATGTCACTAGTTTATGATAATTCTGAATAACACTGATCAGCTCTGGATAGTATGTCACTTGAATAATGACTTCTTAATGATACCTAAACATAATTGCCACTATCTATTGTAATGAGAGTACTTATTATGCTCATGCTTATTAATGCTACTAATGTTTTGTACTATTCAATACTTGCTGGCCACTGAGTGCCCATAATTAATGTAATTACTTATTATGCCCATGATTATTAAGGCTATGACTGTAATTAACTGATTTTTAATAATGATTTCTTAATGATATGAAGAATACTGAATGATGAAGTAATGTTTTATACTATTCAATACTTGCTGGCCACTGAGTGCCCATAATTAATGTAACTTATAATGCCCATGCTTATTAATGCTATGACTGTAATTAACTGATTTTTCTAATAATGATTTCTTAATGATATGAAGAATACTGAATGATGAATAATGTTTTATACTATTCAATACTTGCTGGCCACTGAGTGCCCATAATTAATGTAATTACTTATTATGCCCATGATTATTAAGGCTATGACTGTAATTAACTGATTTTTAATAATGATTTCTTAATGATATGAAGAATACTGAATGATGAAGTAATGTTTTATACTATTCAATACTTGCTGGCCACTGAGTGCCCATAATTAATGTAACTTATAATGCCCATGCTTATTAATGCTATGACTGTAATTAACTGATTTTTCTAATAATGATTTCTTAATGATATGAAGAATACTGAATGATGAATAATGTTTTATACTATTCAATACTTGCTGGCCACTGAGTGCCCATAATTAATGTAATTACTTATTATGCCCATGATTATTAAGGCTATGACTGTAATTAACTGATTTTTAATAATGATTTCTTAATGATATGAAGAATACTGAATGATGAATAATGTTTTATACTATTCAATACTTGCTGGCCACTGAGTGCCAATAATTAATGTAACTTAACGTTTTGTTAGTGTTTTCAATGATGACTTCCCATATTAATACTGAATGATGATAAATATTTTGTACTAATCGAAAGTTGCTAGGCCACTGAGTGTTAATAGTTACTTGTAAATATGTCATTTGAATGAGGAAAAATGTTTTGTAATACTCAATACTTGATGGCGATTGATTACCACTCTTGTCTTTAAATTAATTAATGAACATTTTTCTGTAATACTACATTCATGGTACAGAAATGTTCAATGACTAGAGTATGGATACCGCAAACTACTTATGTAATCACTAATCAAGACTTGTGTGTTAGTTAATGTCCTTCACCTTCTGACCTAACTACCTGAAATTATTGTAACATCCATTTGTCTTGTCCATCCTCATTATCATGGAGCACTATATTTGGTTTTTGCACTAATTCTACGTTGGTGTGCCGCCTCTTAAAAGCGTGGTGTTGACACGACATGCTGTCCACCACTGTAGGCGAAGAAACTACTTATGTAATCACTAATCAAGACTTTGTTATGGAGCACTGTGTGCCGCCTCTTAAGAGCGTGGTGTTGACACGACATGCTGTCCACCACCGTAAGCGATGAAGACGTTATTCTGGTCCCACTGTTTGGTGTACCTGATGTACTGCCAAATGATAGCATGGAATAATACTACGACGTTTCACTGTCTTGATACGCTGATAAATACTTCTGGGAACGGAACTGCAGATTGTATCACTTAGTTGTGATTCTGTGGAAAGATATGGACTTTCAGTGCAGCTATGTGCAAACTAAAGTGCTACAACCATGATGCAATCCTTCCTTTCCTATCCTAATAGTGAAAATCATTTTTTTACTAACACCATTTATGTTCATGGCATATACATTTTTTCTCGATTTGTTGAACTCTAGTGCGAGTACACTTGTGTCACTTGTCGACATGATTTTTGCCATTTGTTGTCAAAACACTAAAGACATTTTCGATTTGTTTTGAAGTGCAGTATGTGTGCACTCTTGTCATCTATATTGTATATACTTTTTGTGATTTGATGATTTTTTCTACTCTTGCGTTTATTTGTTATAAAAATGTTCAAAAGTTTTCAGTGCATGTGCACTTATGTGAATATGTTTTCAACTGAACTACAGTGCCTGTGCACTCTTCTCAATTTTCGATATGATTTGTGTTCATTCTGTATACCTTTTATGATTTATGTCATTTGTTACTCTTGTATATACATTTCGTCTTTTACTGATATGTTCTCCACTGCAGTGCATGTGCACTCATGACACTTGTCAACATGATTTTTTTTTTTTTTTTTGCCTGTTATGAAACTGCTAAAGAATTTTTTAGTGTGTACACTTTGTTATCTGTCAAATAATTTGTATATACATCTTTCCTGATTTGTTTTGTACTTATATTTTGTCTTGTCTGTAATGTTTTGTAATCGGTGCATGCGCACAACATTTAATTCATGTGATACATCTAAATATTTTGTAAATGTTAATTAATTAAAAGAAAAATTTGTTACGATGGCAAGTCCAAATGACTCACCATCGCTGCCAAATTTTTGCCCCCCCAGTGGAGGGTTATGAAACACGTATGTTGTGCGGCAGCGATGCTGAGACATTGTAGAATCTCTGACCAGAGCAGTTGCGCTCGACTCGCTGTAGCGAGCAGTCAGTCAGTCAGTGTGCAGTCGGTCGCGAGCAGTTGCGAATGGTAGTCAGTCTGCAGTAGTCAGTCCTCAGTAGTGCTTGGAGTCGGTTGCTAGCAGTAGCGGAGAGCAGTCGGCGGGCGTCGGCATCGCAATGGTCGAGATTCAGGACGAGGTATAATTTATTTAAATAAATAATCATGCAGCTTTGCGCTCATCAGATAATGTAACGAACACTCATTGTAATTTAACTTTCAAAAATTGCCCCCAATAATAATTTTGATTTAAAAGCAATTTTAGAGACAATCATTCAAATTTCCTTCCATTTCCTTTTAACAAAGATTTTCAAAAGGTACTTCCAATGCTTTTCGTGCAAGCGCCAGAGAACAATAAGAGCAGAATTTTGACATGCAGTTTCACTAAGGTAAGAAATTTATTCTCGTTTCGCACAGGGCAAACACCGACTTTTCGGTTGAATTGAGTTTAGGTTATCATTACAGTTTCATTATCATGGGATTAGGGTTCATTATTTAATGGGAACTTGTACTTGAGTCAGATTGCTAAATATTGTTTAATTGTCTTGGTCATTAATATTTTTGCTCCATTTCTATTAAATATTGTCATTAATAATTTTGCGGGAAGGTTACACTTGGCTCCATTTCTAATAAGTATTGTCATTAGAATTTGTTGTGGGGAGGTTACACGATAAAGTTTCGAAACATGGTTCTGCGAATTGTAGAATCAGGTATTACGTTTTATTTAGGCGTCTTACTTTCACATAGTACACAAGTGTGGACAGCCTCGTCATCATCACTTTCTATCCCTGCACAAGTGTCGTGGGCCCAGCGTCCGCAGCTAATACACCGTATCCAGCCTCCTCCAGAGAAGTCACAGCAGTATAAACATTCTTCACTCTCTCCCTCGTTGTCATTCGACCTCAGTGTATTATCCCTTGAGCTTGAAGGGGTGGTTAAGACGTCAGTAACGTTCGTCACTTTTTCGTTCTCATTATGTCCTTTTGGTGGTATCCCAGGTTTATTAAAAGTCTTTGAGAAGAGTTTTCGTTTACATGCAGCACGTTTGGCGACTCCTTTTCGTTTAATTTCTTCAGATAGTTCACTCCTATAAGGAGATTCGGTTAAAACAACGGGTTTTCCACGCCTGTTAGATGGCTTCCTTTTGGTTTTTTTTTTATCCACCTTGGAACAGCTAACACTATTTCAGGGCTGGTAACCTCAAAGACGAAACAGAGGCTTGATCGTCAGTTGTTAATTGTTCAGGTGTTTTACATCTTGACAACATCTCTGGTATTTGGTCTTCCGTTTCTGTAACTTCAGATGTGTGAGCTTGATGAATGTCTGTAGTTGAACAGGGAAGGTAATCACTTTCTTGAAACACATTTCTGTTTACAGGCCAAATGTCTGTTTTCCGAAACCCGTTCACTGCTGTGGACATTGTAGCTGAATGAATGAAGGCCTTGCCGAATAAACTTGCGATCTGATGCAGCGTAACAACTTTTCCAGGATGGGTGCGAAGCCACGATCTTACTTCATCTTCGTAAAATTTACTGAGAGGTTTCATAAATGCCACGTCCAATGGTTGAAGACGGTGTGAGCAGTGTGGTGGCAAACACAGCAAGACAACCCCATTTTCGCGGCCCACATCCATCGGTTCTAAATTCTTGGTGTGCTTTTTGTGGCCGTCTAATATGAGAAGTATTGGTCTTTCCTTTGACGCTTCAGTAAATGCAATAAACTTTTTAAACCAAGTCAAAAATAGTTCTTTCGTCATCCAACCAGTTTCTTGGACTTCTGCCGAGGCACCAGGGGGCAGGCCAGACTTAAACGCTTGTTGCATTCGTTTTCGAGGATAAATTAACAGAGGTGGCACGTAGCATCCCGACGTTGAAACACAGATTTCTGTAGTCACAGTCTGGCCTCTATCTGCTGAAGTAACTGCTCCCACCTGTCTAAGCCCTTTCGAAGCAACCACCTTTGTGTGACCTTTTGGAATGACCGTTTAACCAGTCTCATCGCAATTGAAAATTCTGTCTCCCGTAAACTTGAACGTGTCTAATTGGCTTTCTAACAGATCGAAAAACCGATCTACAACAACTCGATTAAACCCCATTGCTCGTGCGATTGATGTGGCCTCTGGTTTTCGTATTGTTAAGGTAGGATTTCGTGCAAGAAACCCATATAACCAATCTCTTCCAGCATATTTGGCTGCAGTATTCAATGGATGTTTGCTGTTGTTTCGTTCAGCTAGCTGAAAAGCAAGTTCACAAAGTTCTTTAAGTGTTAGGCCAAAATACTGTCCTTCTATCTGTGTTAAGTAGACTTCAAGTTCTGCCTCTTGTTCTGGGGTAAACACACTAGTGACTGGCCCTAATCTTTTCACAACTGTATAGCCAGGATTAGCACGTTTCTTTGCCACATGTTGTTTAATCGTTGTCTGTGGCACAATGAACCGTCGAGCAGCCCTGAAAGAACCCATATGACCTTCTATAACAGCATTTACAGCGCCTTCCATTGACTCCAATGACCAATCTTGCCTAGACTTTTGTCGCCGACACTTGTGAACCATCTGAAATAAAACACGTGGAATGTACTATTGAGTCAGATCATTCCTGGTAATCTATATTATATAGTAAATACCATATTTGCAATAGTCAGCCGTTAAAGCATAGCAAGAATACTGACTTTGCACGTTTTATGCATTTTTATTCACCACATAGCCTATGACATACTTTGTAGTTAATTAGGAAACGTTGGAATAACGAATACCATTCTATTTACAATTGTATTCAACGTATAATGTACGTGTTCAAAACCTGCAGCGAGGCGATAAGAACGTAATGGTTGGACAAATAGTAGGGGCGAGACGGGGAAGCTCCCCATCTTGCCCTACCCCATCTTGCCCCCTACCATGCTGTCAGGTTATGTTACGCCCACATGAACACTATTTAGTGAACATTGACTACTGACACAGCAGTTTACTGTTAATATGACGTACTATTCAGTGCTGTATATACAGTCTGGACAAATGTTCACGAAACACATGTTTTAGGACCTCTAAATGTGTAAAACATTGCAAATCAGTATAACAACTGTACATACCTTGCAAAGCTCACAGAAACCGCCGCGAAACTAAGGTTCAGAAATGTCAACACACTGGGACATGTGTCTTGATGATGTTGACGTAGCTATCCACAGAAGGCAGGAAAAAAAAAAAAGGTCATCAGTCCCCTAGAACTTAGAACTACTTAAACCTAACTAACCTAAGGGCATCACACACATCCATGCCCGAGGCAGGATTCGAACCTGCGACCGTAGCAGTCGCGCGGTTTCGCACTGCAGCGCCTAGCACCGCACGGCCATCGCGGCCGGCACAGATGGCAGCACTCAAACGTGTTCAAAACCCGCAGCGAGGTAAACCCATAAAGCCCTTCCCCGTCTTACCCCACCTCCCCGTCTTGCCCCGCCTTCCCCTACTTGTAGAGGTCGTAGAGATGGGCCTTAGTAGATGGTATTTTACATTGGAACCCATGTTCGGGAACATCATCCAACAACGCTTCAGAGCTTCAAAGTTATAGGTGCTTGTAAATGCGTGAATACGCATGGTGATTCCGTGATTGTTACAGACTTTCAAGGATGATGGAGAAGGATAAATGTGTCAATTCGAAGTCAAGCGAAAACCGTTCTTATACCTCTGACACTGGAATACATGTACGGTACTGTCATTGCTAAGAATGCAGGGTGTGCGACTACCAGAGATGCCAGGTATTATGGACCAACACAAGAAAAAAGTCGTAAACATGGGCTTTAAATTGCATAGCTGGGGGACTTTGAGCTCTGTTTCGTCTTCGCTAGTGTGAAACACATCTTCTCTATTGAGCAAGTACTCATGGATCTGAAGGTATGCCTTTTAGAGCCCATGTTTATTAGACATGTTGTCTTTGATTTGGTCCGTACTACCACCACTAAAAGTTGCCTACCGTACAATCTTAGCAACAACAGTACCGGTACATGTATTCCACTGTCAATGGTATCAGAACGGTTTTCGCTTATAACTTTCGACTCGTTCGTTTCCGGTACGAAGACCCTTACGTTAAATTGATACATTTATCCCTCTCCATCACCCTTGAAAGTTTGTAACATCATTACGAAATCACTCAGTATGTTCTTACATTTAGAGGCGCCGACACCTATAACTTTGATGCTGTATAGCAGTGGTTCTCAAACATTTTGAGCTTCGGGCGCATTTAAAAGGTCGCAAATAATTGTGTGCGCACTATATACACATTTCTGAGGAATATTTTGCAGCAGTCAAAACAGGAATACTGTGATAAAATAACAATTAAGTAATTTTACTTTGAATTTCGCGGCCAGATTACAGAAAATACAACTTATATTAATAAAAACATACATTATCACAATATGAACAAATAATTTTTGTCTGAAAAATGTGAGAGATTCATGAAGCATGGTTGTCACCCAAATGCGACGGCCGAGTGCGGTGTTGCCTCCTACCCTGTCAAGACGAAAGGCACGAGAAACTATTAAGTGAAACGTAGTGAAATGAAATAATGCAATAAAACTAACGAGTAATTTAAATTATAGAGAAAAGCAATAATGCAATAAAAATGAAACGTACATTACGTCTACTCTTCCTAGTGTATGAGAAACGTAAGCCTGATGCGTCCTCGCGATTTCTTCAATGTCTGGAGATATATTTGAAAGACAAACCCTTATTTCCTCGTCGACACATTGAAGAATTCCTCTCTTTTTACATTTAATTGTGGTGAGGGCAGAAAATCACAATTCACATAAATATGACGTCGAAAATTGAAGTAAAATGTTCAAAACCTTTTTAGATATCGATACATATTCCTCTTTTATAGAAATCCAAAAGGCTTCAAGAGACAATTCCTTATGCTTAATCATCAGTCCACGATCAGTAGATATAGCTGCCAGTTCTTCTTCTTCTGTTAATGTTAAGCCGAAATCACCTGAAGTTACCATGAATGGCTTTCGAATCCAGTCGTTCTGTTCAGTCTTGAAGGACGGAAAATACAAACTCAGGTTCTCTTCTAAACTTATTATATGATCTACTACTATTAGAAGTATTTCATTTATGCACGTGCTCCTTATCAACGGGAACATTTCCAAGTTACCTTGAACAACTTTTCCATATTTGTAGTCTTCTGTGAAACGCTTTAATTTCGTCGGTGGATGTGAGGATATTTTCTTCATTCCCTTGCATGATAGTGTTCAAAATATTGAAATGCTGAAATGTACCGACCAAATACTGCAATCTGGCAATCGAAAATTCACTTCGAAGGAGGTTGCAAAAATGTAAATGTTTCATTTCTTCGAAAAACACGAGAAGTTCTTGTCGTAGTTCATTCACACGAATAAGTATTTTCCCCCTCGACAACCCCCTCGACAATCGTCTGTGTACTGACTCCATGACGTTATACAGTTTTTCGAATAAACGGGTTTTGACAGGTCCTTTTTTAATAAAATTTACCATCTGAACAACTTGCTCTAAGACCTCTCTCAATTTTTCTCCCAATGTTTTTGCTATTAAGGCCGCCCTATGAAGAAAGCAGTGAGTCATGATAACACCTTTATTTATTTATTTATTTATTTATTTTTACAAAAGAAATAAGGCCCTTAACACAGCGTACCATCGAAGGGGCACCATCTGTACAAATGCCTACGCACGACTTCCATGTTAACTGCCACTTATTAAGATAATCGTTTAGAATGTTGACAACGTCCTCACCTTAATAGACAAACTTAATTCTTTGCGAAAGAGAAACTGATTTACTATTTGCTCTTGATTAATGAAACGGACAAGTGCTAAGAGTTGCGATTGGTTAATAACATCTGTTGATTCATCAACTTGGAATGCAATGTTTGAGTGCTTGAGTTTATTATTGCATACATTTTTCTCAAAATCGTTAGACATTTCTATAATACGCCTGTGAACTGTATCATTCGACAGAGGAATCTTGCTTATTTCCATCGCTGCTACATTTCCTAGCATCGTCATGACCATTTTTTTTTTCAAGCAGTCAAAGCAAGTGACTCACCTATAGTATGAACGTTCAACTCTTTGCTATTAGTTCAGAGACTTGGTAGGAAGCGATCAGAGATTTATCAGAAACAGGCATTACACTTTCAAATTAATTTGCTGCCCTTGTTTGCTGTTCAGGCAATCTCTTGCAGTAGCTTACAGGTTTAAAAAATGGTTCAAATGGCTCTCGAGCACTATGCGGGTTAACTTCTGAGGTCATCAGTCGCCTAGAACTTAGAACTAATTAAACCTAACTAACCTAAAGACATCACACACATCCATGCCCGAGGCGAGATTCGAACCTGCGACCGTAGCGGTTGCTCGGTTCCAGACTGTAGTGCCTAGAACCGCACGGCCACCACGGCCGGATTACAGGTTTACTTTACAAATGTGAATGCATTGTTTTAAATTGTTTGCTCACTTTACCAGGAAGCAGAGATTCATTTGCAGCCGCTGTGGCCGAGCGGTACTAGGCGCTTCAGTCCGGAACCGCGCGCTGCTACGGTCGCAGGTTCGAATCCTGCCTCGGGCATGGATATGTGTGATGTCCGTAGGTTAGTTAGGTTTAAGTAGTTCTAAGTCTAGGGGACTGATGACCTCAGATGTTAAGTCCCATAGAGCTTATAGCCATTTGAACCATTCATTTGCCATTTTATACTCACATACTAAGCTTAGTGTGAAAGAATAATCTTCACTCCCAGTCCAAGTGAAACCATAGCTTAAGTAGCTTTCATTGCACTTACGAGTAGACCGCTGTTTTCCTTTCTTACAAGCATTTAGCGTTTGTTTATTTCAGGATCGGATTCTTCGACGGCATGCTTGTTTTTCAGAAATGTGTCCATTTCATTCATTTGTATTTTGCATATAGGATTTACTTATAGCGCTTTGAAAATAAGCCGTACACTTTACAAAAATGGTTCAAATGGCTCTGAGCACTATGGGACTTAACATCGGTGGTCATCAGTCCCCTAGAACTTAGAACTACTTAAACCTAACTAACCTAAGGACATCACACACATCCATGCCCGAGGCAGGATTCGAACCTGCGACCGTAGCAGTCGCGCGGCTCCGGACTGAGCGCCTAGAACCGCTAGACCACCGCGGCCGGCCGTACACTGTACACAGAACACGAGCCCCACGTACGCTAAGAACACCTCACTGACATGTCACTTGAAAGTTCTGCTATAACGTCAAACGCACAACAGCGGGAACGCGTTTCCCTCCTGGTCCTGGATTCTCGTGCCTCCATGGGTTAACAATGTTGCCAACGATAATTTTCAAGTTACGTTAACGTTGCTGGAAGCTTCTGTCATGAATCCGCTGGATCACTAAACTGCAGTGCAAATAACTCTCAGAAGTAGCAAAGCTTCATGAACAATAAAAAAAATGTCGTGTGACTAGGGCCTCCCGTCGAGTAGACCGTTCGCCGGGTGCAAGCCTTTCGATTTGACGCCACTGCGGCGACTTGCGCATCGATGGGGATGAAATGATGATGATAACAACAACACAACACCCAGTCCCTGAGCGGAGAAAATCTCCAACGCAGCCGGGAATCGAACGAGGGCCCTTAGAATTGACATTCTGTCGCGCTGACCACTCTGCTACCGGGGGCGGACTTCATGAACAATGACGATCATGTTGACATGTGCTACTCATCTGTAGCAAAGCACACGAAATGAAATTCATGGCGCACGGTTTGAGAGCCACTACTCTATAGCGTCGTTGAATGAGGTTTCTGGGCATGGGTTCCTATGTAAAACTTCGTCCACTCTACCTCTAGAAGTGTGTAACATGAATTGCAAAACATCCTGTATAAACCAAGTCAAATCAGTTTCTATTATTTATTTCTTTATTTCTTTAATCTGATAAGATTAGGGCCATCAGGCCCTCTCTTACATCGGACCAGTGTTCCACACATGCAGCATTTCACACATCAGAGTTACATCATGGCAATAGTTTAAATGAGAAAAATTAGATTACTCTAGTGACAATATGAATAAAGAGTAGTGACTAAGACCTAATAAAGTAAATGCGGCAGTATTTTTATAACAGGTGCTATACATACAAATTATGATAAAAGCAATAATAATAACAGTAAAAAATCAAATAATAATGATAAACACGAGAAAAATTGGCAATAGTATTGAAGATTTGTGCAGATGTACATTAATATCTTGGTGTGTAAAGTAAATGTTTACTAGTATATTGAGTTTTGGGGAAGGGAGATTTAACGAGGGGGAAAGAGGGAAGTAATGAGGTGAATTGCATTCATGTACAGAGGAAGGCATTACTGTCGCTTAAGTAGATACGTCATTAACTGTTTTTTGAAGCCCGACATGTTTTTAAGTTCTCTAACATAACGAGGGAGGTTATTCCATAGTCGGGTTCCTCCTACTGCAAAGGACTTGGAGAAGGTGACTGAGCGATGCAGTGGAACAGAGAGGATTTTATTATAATGGGAACGTGTGTTTCTGTCATGTTGTTCCGACATGAGCGTTAGGGACGAGGAGAGATATGAGGGACAGTGTACATTTATAAGGCAGTAGATGAGACAGAGTGTATGGAAATCTTTGCGTTTGTCTGCACGCAGCCAGGACAATTTTGCATATGCTGGTGAAATGTGATCAAAAAGTCGAACGTCACAGATATATCGGACGCAGGCATTCATGACAAGTTCTAGGCGTCGCGAATTTTCCAGAGAGAGGCCTTGTAGGATAATATCGCTGTAGTCAATAATTGGGAGTATAAGCGTTTGTACTATTTTTTTTTTTCAGAACGAAAGGGAAGAGTTTTTTGTATTTTTGTAGGACATGAAGGGATGCTGATGCTTTTTTGCAAACTGCAGTTACGTGCTCTGTCCAATTTAGATTTTCATATATTATTACTCCCAAACTCTTTGCTGAGGGAGAGAAGTTAATATTTGTTCCATTTAGGATAAGAGATGGTACGGATTCCCGATGTTTTGGGCTAATGAGCTTAGAGTGACCAACAAGTACCGCTTGGGTTTTAGATGGTTCAAATGGCTCTGAGCACTATGGGACTTAACAGCCGTGGTCATCAGTCCCCTAGAACTTAGAACTACTTAAACCTAACTAACCTAAGGACATCACACACATCCATGCCCGAGGCAGGATTCGAACCTGCGACCGTAGCAGTCGTGCGGTTCCGGACTGCGCGCCTAGAACCGCGAACCACCGCGGCAGGCTGGGTTTTAGATGGGTTTAGTTTTAGACCTATGTCCTGTGCCCATTTTGACTGTGCATCGAGGTCAGTATTGAAATTTTCAATAGCTTCCTTGAGATTGCTTGGTTTCGCACTTAGATACAACTGAAGGTCATCAGCATACATATAATATTTGTAATAGGTCAGAACCGATGACACATCATTGACATATAGAGAGAAGAGTATAGGACCTAATACTGAGCCTTGGGGATTGCCTGACACTACCTGCCGCCATTGTGATTTTATATTCCCAGACAGGACGCGTTGCTGACGAGACGTCATGTATGAGCGAAACCATTGCACTGCACTTGGTGAGAAATTTAGACCGCTAAGTTTGGCTAGTAAGATGTCGAAGTCGACAGTATCAAATGCTTTGCTGAAATCTAAGAAGAAAATGATAGTCGCTTCTTGTCTGTCCATGGCAAGTTTCAGGTCATCAGTCACCTTTATCAGTGTGGATGTTGTGCTTCGATGTTTACGGAAACCAGATTGGTATTCGTCTAGTAGGTTGTTAGTAGTTAGGTAGTTGGCGAGCTGGTCATGAACTATATATTCTAAGGCCTTTGATAGTGCAGGAAGAAGGCAGATGGGGCGGTAGTCAGAGGGGGCTGTGGTGATGTCCTTTTTAGGCAGTGGCTTAATTTGTCCCAGTTTCCAGGCCACAGGGAAAACACTTGTGATTAATGAATCGTTGACAATGTCTGTTATAGAGGGCAGTAGTTGGTCAATAATAAGTTTTACCATCTGGATAGTGATGCCATCGTATCCAGTAGATGCCGATCTAATACGCATTATGGCTTTCTTGACAGAAATGCAAGTGACATGCTGTAGATAGAATTTTTCTTTGCTACAGTCGTTCATCCCCATGAAGTGATCAATGATTCTCTATTTTTTATTTTTTTTATTTTTTTATTTTTTTTCGGTTCAATTGTGGTTGTAGGTAATGTGAAGAATCGGTTTAGTTCTTCAGCTGGGACCATGGGATTTTCTGCAACTCTTATTTTGCCTAAACCGAGACTACGAAGATTTTTCCACAGGATAGCTGGTCTACATCTATTGTCAGTAAATGTACGGGCATGCCTAGAGCTTAGCGTTTCTCACCGCTTGACTGACTTTGTTTCGTTTCTGCTTGTATACAATATGATTTTCAGGTGTAGGGTGTATCTTGTGTGCTCGATGTGCAGCGTCTCAGAGATTCATTAGCTGTTTTAGTTCATCAGTCAGCCAAGGTGCAGGTTGCCTTTTTACTTTTCTGGTCTTTATTGGAGCATATTTGTCATATAGTTGAGTAATTTTGTTAGTGAAATCCTGGAGTTTCTCGTTTATGTCCATGAGAGGAGTAGAGCTCATCCCCCAAACAATTTCTTGTGCCTCAGTTTCGAGTTCAGGCAAATTTATGCGTTTGAGGTCTCGGTATGTAGACAGTTTTTGTTTCTTTCTAGGACATTCTAGTGAAAACGTCATGGAAATGATGGTATGGGCAGACATGCCAGGCGCAGATATTTGAGAGGTGCGGATTATTCTGTTTGGAGATTTCGTTGCGAATATATCTATGAAAGTGTGACTGGTAGTCGTGTGATGAGTAGGTGAGCTAGCGTCATATTTGAGGAAGAAATCATCCTCTCAAATTTCCCAGTGGAAGGACTATTGCGCAGAAAATTAATGTTAGTGTCACCTGCTATATAATTATGGTGTATGATGTGTATATTTAAGGCTGCAGTAGTGATCAAGATGAAAACAAAATTCTCCTAACAGACGTTCTGTAAAGTGGCTGTCTGCTGTGACTAGAAGTTGTCAAAATTGTAATATGTATGCTGAATATCATAGTTCATTAGCTTCACCACTGCAAACCCATCAACAAGAAAAGCGTTGTCGGAGTATTGTAGGTCTGTGACTTTTATATTTACTACAACTTTGCTTCATATATCCGACCACGAAGATGCAATGCGGTCGAACTCGTGAAATATTCCTCAAGCAAACTATACAGCATCAAAGTGACCTCAAAATGGGTATCTCATATTCTTTTGTAATGTCTGTAATTAATTCTTCCGACACTTCATCGGTCTTCACTTGCTTTTCTAGTAGGGGACATATCAGAGCTTCCAGACGTATAAAAATACAGAACATTTCAGTTTCTTTGCACAATTTTATTTAAACAAAAGACTGACGTATCAGTACACATCTCTCTATCTATTCTATACATACAGGGTGATTCTTATTGACGTTTAAAAACCCCGAAGCGACGCAAGTGACACAGAGAGAAGTAATGTAATGTAAGACACATAGGGCAGCAATAGTTGGTAAATACACCAGAAGTTCAAATGGTTCAAATGGCTCTGAGCACTATGGGACTTAACATCTATGGTCATCAGTCCCCTAGAACTTAGAAATACTTAAACCTAACTAACCTAAGGACAGCACACAACACCCAGCCATCACGAGGCAGAGAAAATTCCTGACCCCGCCGGGAATCGAACCCGGGAACCCGGGCGTGGGAAGCGAGAACGCTACCGCACGACCACGAGATGCGGGCTACACCAGAAGTGGATGACAAATGTTGAACGTGTGACTTCATCAGATGACGCGTCTCGCCGCACGAGTAGTGGTTGAGCCTCTCGGTCTGTCGCCCCTGATTACCGCAACCCAAGTCAAGTACTCCCGTTGGTATGATTATAGGGATATGTGCGCGACTTAAGTACGTGGGGCACCGGGTTCTAATTTTGAGTGGCAGGCAGTATTTTTTTTTTTTTGGTTGCGTTAGACAATTATGTGTTTACGTTAAGATTTACTATTTTATTTACCGGATTCGTGGTCCCCGCTGATTTCTTGCCAAGTATAGTACTACAAGACGGCTCTGAGCACTATGGGACTTAACATCGGAGTTCATCAGTCCCCTAGAACCTAGAACTGCTTAAACCTAACTAACCCAAGGACATCACACACATATCCATGCCCGAGGCAGGATTCGAACCCGCGACCGTAGCAGTCGCGCGGTTCAGGACTGAAGCGTCTACAACCGCTCGGTCACCGTTGCCGGCTAGTACTACAAGAACCAAGCGTATTTGTCACAAGCAAATCAGTAGAAACTTCCGAACTGCGTCGCTACTTGTAAGTGATATTTGTTTCCTTTACTAAATAAAGTCCGTAAACAAAAAAGGAAGGGATAAAAGAAAAGAAACGCAAAATACGAACAGCTTATGTTTGGTTACAGCAAGGACAATAATTTAGTAACTCTTAACTGAATGTTCTGTTGGTTCTTGGTAGAACAACATTATAATAAATGAAAAGCGCTAGTTTGCTTTGGTTCTACATTATTACTTTTATTGTGTTAACCGGTTTTCAGCTTACAAGGCCACCTTCAGACATTTACTGACTATTGCCGCCGAAGATTGGCGACATTAGTCACTAAAGGTCTGAAGATGATCTTGTAAGCCTAAAACCTGTTAACGCAATACCAGTAACAGGTTCGGTTCGGTTCTTTGGGGAAGGAGACCAGACAGCGAGGTCATCGGTCTCATCGTATTAGAGAAGGACGGGGAAGGAAGTCGGCCGTGCCCTTTCAAAGGAACCATCCCGGCAGTTGCCTGGAGCGATTTAGGGAAATCACGGAAAACCTAAATCAGGATGGCCGGACGCGGGATTGAACCGTCGTCCTCCCGAATGCGAGTCCAGTGTCTAGCAATACCAGTAACACAGTAGAACAAAAACAAAGTAGCGCTTTTAATTTTGTGACTTATACGTTTGCAACAGTTGACATTTCAAATGGTGTTCGAAATAAAGAGTAGTCTAGCGGAACGACGTGCAGCACTGCCCACTACCGGCGAGCGTAGGACCGACAACCCGCGGGGTGTCAGGCACCTTGCCACGGTTCGCGCGGCTCCCCCCGTCGGAGGTTCGAGTCCTCCCTCGGGCGTGGGTGTGTGTGTTGTCCTTAGCGTAAGTTAGTTTAAGTTAGATTAAGCAGTGTGTAAGCCTAGGGACCGATGATCTCAGCAGTTTGGTCCCATAGGAACTTAACCACAACAACAACAACAACCGACAAAGTCAAACGCTGCATGTACGTCATCTGATGACGTCACATGTTCAAAATTTGTCATCTACTTTCGGGGAATTTCCCGACATTGCGGCCCTATTAAATTACTTGTCGTAGCATCATCTACGTCGCCCCGTTTTTTTAACGTTAATAAGAACCACCCTGTATATAAATTAAAGTCTCCGACAGCGGTTTCTGTGTGTATGTTTGGTCTAACCTCAGGTACTGCAGTAGGTATTTTGATGCGATTTCACCGATAGATGGAGGAAAGTAGATTGCCTGTTTCACAAGAAAGATTTGTGTGGTTCAAATGGCTCTGAGCACTATGGGACTCAACATCTTAGGTCATCAGTCCCCTAGAACTTAGAACGACTTAAACCTAACCAACCTAAGGACATCAAACACATCCATGCCCGAGGCAGGATTCGAACCTGCGACCGTAGCGGTCCCGCGCTTCCGAACTGCAGCGCCTAGAACCGCACGGCCACCGCGACCGGCGAAGATTTGTGTGTAGAGTTTATAAATATTTCATGCAAACTGACTTAACAGTGAGAAATTCAAGTCTCCGGTCACTGTGAAAGCTATGCCATTGCAGAACACTTCCGAATCGTCCATTATGAATTAAAGGCCCCCGCAATGTTTTTCTGTCTGTATGTGACGGGTAATTTCATAAACTACTCTAGAGTTTTCGAACGATTTTCACTGACGAATGGACTGATTCAGGAGGATAGTTTGTGGGCACAGGAGACAGTTGTAAGGATGTCCGCCCGCAGCTCCACGCCAACGCGCGCTGCCCGTACTGGGAGTCCGGCGCACGCCACCGCCAACTTCCCAAACGACATGCGGTGTAAGATGCGTCAGATTTTTCGGTATAGAGTTAATGTTTAAGAGGTATGATCGGAAATGTGGATAAAGGTCACACGGAAAATGTAGCTCACGGTGGACTGGCGCTGGAATCGGGCCTATTTCGTGCTTAACTCCGTTGCTCATCCGCCTTGGCAGCTGCGCGGTAAGCGCGGCGAATTGCTAAAGCCCGTCTCACACGGAGCAAGATTCGCTGTAAGTTTCCTTGCTGGCTCGCGCGACGGCTGCCTTGCGGGCTCCGCCGTCTGCTAGCGGGCTACACTGCTGGGAACCTTGTAAGTAGGGATGGGGAGCTCGTGAATGAGTCGTTCAAATGGACGCTTCACTCCAGTGAAGTGTGAACTAACCACTCAATTTCAATTAACTGGTACTTCAAACTCTTCACAGATAGCACACTCCACACTTTTTTGTAGTTCACTCACTCTCTTCCCCTCTCCCTCTCCCATTACATCGGCGCTACGTCACTCATCCTCCCTTCACTTCAGTCCTCTAGTCGACGAATCGCGCGGTGTTTGTGGGGAACGATAGGTTTACGAGGGGTCGGG
The DNA here is from genome assembly GCF_023898315.1 of Schistocerca nitens. NCBI lineage: Eukaryota > Metazoa > Arthropoda > Insecta > Orthoptera > Acrididae > Schistocerca > Schistocerca nitens. Next base: position 349,335,052 of record NC_064618.1, on the reverse strand, counting down.
GAAGTGAGGGGAAAGCAGCGTCAGTTGCTTCCTGCAGTGCTGACATCATTACCCTTGACTATTTGTGCAGTTAAACTTCGCGTCTACGGGTAGCCTACCGTTGGCAGCGCTTGCAGACAAATGAATATTAAAGATACAAACGAAGAGGCTGGCTGTGTGAGCACGCACAGCCAACATGAAAATAAAAGGTTAATAACACTGAAAGAGGGATTTTACCTGAAATCGTACCAATGACTACAGGTGACAGTTTACGTTTTGAATCTGGAGGGTTATGATCCTCAACAAAAATAAAATCTACAGGAAAACTTCTGAATAATTATTTAACGTAGGTATATAGACTTTGTCACAGTGGTAAACATACTCATTCTATTCTGGATTAAATTTTAAAAGGAACATAAAATTGGACTGCATTTAGTTGGCAGCCCTATATTTCAGTCCATGAATACAACAAATAATGTTTCATTTGGCAGATAAAGACTTTTTTGGGCGCTTCATGAGAAAATGTCGAGCAAGATTAAATGTAATACCTTCTTTATATGTGACAGGCTTCTCTGTTTATCTTTCCTTTGTCCCCTTCGACCATGTTCTATTTAACTCGGACTCTGTAAGAGCGTAAAACCGTGATCTGGGGTAAAACGTTGCATGCACGTTACTGCATTGTTCGGCCATATGTTGGTAAAATTATAAAGTATTACGAAGCTTTATTGTACGAGCGAGGCGAAGCGAGCGTAGCCGCGGCGGAGCGGCGAACTGGGCAACTTCGCCAGGCTTCCGTACTTCATGAATGAACTACTTCATTTGAACACTTCGCAGCAAAGAGGGAAATGAATGAAATAGTTCACGGCAATGAACGAGTTCGACCCATCTCTACTTGTAAGATTTCCAGGATAGGTCCGGTGCTATTTTTCTTGTAAGGTTCCCTGCGTGCTACCTGCGTTGGCCAATCATGAGACGTTTCGTTTGTGACGTCAGACGCGGAAAGCTTGGGCGGGAAGCCTTTGTTGATAGTCGCTTTTCTGCTGTTGTAAGGTGTGGTAGGAAGTTCTTACAATTATTAAGTAATGGCACCGCGGTGGTTCAAGGAAGCGATTGAAGCATTGATATGTACTTATAGGGAAGAACAGTGAAAAGCGCAAACTATTATAATAAACACTTGCGTGCAGAAGCACTCGAATGAGTTGCAAGTGCCGTGTGTCTTGTTCGACGATATACGACGAGCAAGGAGTGTTATAGCAAAATGCACAATTTACGTACTCAATTTAAAGTGGAGTACGCCAAAGTAAAATCATCGAAAAGCACTGGCACTGGGATGAACGGCGTAAGTACAAAACTATGAATTTTGTGTTGAATGTAGAAACCTACTACTTGCAAAAATCGGACACATTTAAGACTATTTCCTAGAAATATCACACTGAATATTTACCCGATTTTTGAAAGCACATAATCTTGAATGGTAATGGATTACAATGTAGCTTTCTTCTGAATCAGAGGTGAAACCATACAAAGCAGTTCTTCAAATACCAACACATCCATTCGTATAAAATTTGCTAAGGATGTACGATCTTCCATCCTATAAAATAAAGTCATCATTGGTATATTTATAAAGTCAAACAGTAATGAAATGGTGATACTTTTCAAACAGAAGTAGGTGTTATGCGAACTAACCTCAACTCTTATAAAAAGCACGGAGATCACACCTTTTCCAGCGTTTCTCCTCTTAATCCAGTTTTTCGCCCATTCTTTCTTTCTTCTTATCTCATTAGCACACATTCTGCATCGTTTAGCACCAAAACAGTTTGCTCTGAACATCTGTACCCTGAAGCAACCATCTTCGTTCGATACAACATGCAGCCGATCACAACACAATTAGCTGCCGATCTTGCACCGTGGGAGAGCTTCGGCATGGAAGATAGCCGGCTCCTTTCCCTGCAAGCCGGCAGGCATGCACGCCATCTCGCAAACTTGCGGCGAACCTTGCTCCGTGAGACGGGCTTACGGAAGGGGCCCGGGCCCAAATTCTGGTCGGTTCGGGAATGTTCGCTGTAAAAAAAAGATCCGTTGCGGTCGGCGGACCGTGCTGTAGCTCGTGGGGAATTGGCACCGGGCAGTTCCAGTTGTTACCACGAGATCCCACTCCAAACATCAACTCGCTCCTGAGAACTTCCATGCCATTCAGTCCTGCGTAAATCGTTTAAGTTATGTGATCGTATTGAAATTCGGTTACCTAATGTTGTTTTCTTAATTTTAATCATAACACTGTGCCCAGTGCCTTGTCAACAAAATTACTGCTGCACCTGACAAGTCATCCAGCCATAGGGATTTTGAAAGCTTTGAGAACCTCATTTCGAAGTGACACGCAAGTCAACATTTTACTCATGTACTATCGGTAAAATTTCCTCATACAATGATTATTTGGTATTCAACGATGGTAACACACAGGATCAGGACGCTTACTAGACCAAGAGTTGATGCAGGTTGCTTCACTGAATACCTACTGATGGATATTCATGATGTGCGTATTGCTTGTTCTGAAATATCAGTGAAGGATGTTGCCGAAAGAGCGTGCTAGAAGGATCATAGCAGAAGAGATGAGCTACGTGAAAACGAAAAAGAGCCAAAGTGAATTACTGTGAGATTTATTTAAATTTTTATAGAATAAAAATAACAGTGTATCATAGACAAATTTAGAAAACTGTTGCAAAATTTGTAAGACTGATATTAAAAAGTAGTATATAAATTTGTTTATTTAATTACTAAGAATAAGCTACAAGATTTTGAAAGTGAAAATGAGGGTAACCTTTGAGAAAATGTTCCTCGGGTGATAATACGTGAACTAAACGTCTCCAGCAATGTCCTGATCATATTATTTGACAAAAATATTGGAAAAAATCTAGATCATAGCCAGTAACATAATGACCACAAGTGCAAAATATTGTTCCATCGTCTCTCAAACAGTGAAAGTTTCATTAGCATTTATGTACCTGTGTATTGTCTCATACGTCCCTATTTAAGAAGCATGTAACGTTTCAAACCGCATATTCTCCACCTAGTGGCAGCGCAAGGTACAGGGCAACTGTTTTCGACGGTTGGAACTGAGCCAAAGTGAGAAGCCTCTGTTTGCAGGAGACACGATCAGTTCCCTGTGCTGCAACAGGTGGTCCCTGGCTTCTGCTCCTCCGCTTGGCTGGCAACAGTCCTACTTTTTAGGGCCGAAAGCTCGTTGAAGGGTAACATCTCTGAGGGTATAAAAATCCGGATCGTAACCTCCGCCTCCCTCAGTTCTCTCGATCGCTAGTTCGCATCCAGATCATCCGACGTGAACGCGCTTTGCTCCTGGTATTTGCCGCCATGCAGCTACACACACTTTTCCTGACTATTACTTTGAGCAAAAACGTCTCAGTGTCATTCACATGTCACCGTTTGTACTCGGCGTGCGGTATCACGTGTATGCGCTGAGCGCAGACAGCGCCAGGCGTGTGGTAAAAATGCGTTTGCACTTGTGCATCTTGCGGCTCTACTTGCCCCACGCACAAGGAGAGGCCTTTTGTACAACATGTGCGCACGAGTGATTCCATTCACACCTTTGTTCACACTCGGCGCCTCTATTTGCGTTCGAGGCAAACACAGCCGCAAGAACTCTAGCCGCAGGGCCCACAGGTGTAAACGCACCTATAATCACTACACGTACCCCCTTTGTCACATTGACTACAGTTGCATGGGTTCAGTATTCTCTCTCTACAGTGGTCAGTAATCTCTCTCTAGCATGGAAGAAACTATTCATGCACACTGTCTCAGACCCAACACTAGCTTGAGTTAGACACCCTTTGCGTAATTTTTTTCTCTAGAGACGACTTATCTCTGGTTCACGTGTCCGTTGACTGGTATTACTTTATGGTCACTGAAGGCTGCTATATGCTCGATGTTTGTAACTCTATTATCAGAACATATTGCATTATTAATAGACTACTGGCCATTAAAATTGCTACACCACGAAGATGAAGTGCTACAGACGCGAAATTTAACCGACAGGATGAAGATCCTGTGATATGCAAATGATTAGCGTTTCAGAGCATTCACACAAGGTTGGCGCCGGTGGCGACACCTACAAGGAGCTGACATGAGGAAAGTTTCCAACCGATTTCTGATACACAAACAGCAGTTGACCGGCGTTGCCTGGTGAAACGTTGTTGTGATGCCTCGTGTGAGGAGAAATGCATACCATCACGTTTCCGACTTTGATAAAGATCGGATTGTAACCTATCGCGATTGCGGTTTATCGTATCGCGACATTGCTGCTCGCGTTGGTCGAGATCCAATGACTGTTAGCAGAATATGCAATCGGTGGGTTCAGGAGGGTAATACGTAACGCCGTGCTGGATCCCAACGGCCTCGTATCACTAGCAGTCGAGATGACAGGCATCTTATCCACATGGCTGTAATGGCTGTAACGGATCGTGCAGCCACGTCTCAATCCCTGAGTCAACAGATGGGGACGTTTGCAAGACAACAACCATCTGCACGGACAGTTCGACGACTTTTGCAGCAGCATGGACTATTAGCTCGGAGACCATGGTTGCAGTTATCCTTGACGCTGCATCTGCACGAATGGCAAAACGTCATTTATTCGGATGAATCCAGGTTCTGTTTACAGCATCATGATGGTCGCATCCGTGTTTGGCGACATCGCGGTGAACGCACTTTGGAAGCGTGTATTCGTCACCGCCATACTGGCGTATCACCCGGCGTGATGGTATGGGGTGCCATTGGTTACACGTCTCGGTCACCTCTTGTTCGCATTGACGGCACTTTGAACAGTGGACGTTACACTTCAGATGTGTTACGACCCGAGGCTCTACCCTTCATTCGATCCCTGCGAAACCCTACGTTTCAGCAGGATAATGCACGACCGCATGTTGCAGGTCCTGTACGGGCCTTCCAGGATATAGAAAATGTTCGACTGCTGCCATGGCGAGCACCTTCTCCAGATCTCTTACCAATTGAAAACGTCTTGTCAGTGGTGGCCGAGCAACTGGCTCGTCACAATACGCCAGTCACTACTCTTGATGAACTGTGGTATCGTGTTGAAGCTGCATGGGCAGCTATACCTGTACACGCCATCCAAGCTCTGTTTGACTCAATGCCCAGGCGTATCAAGGCCGTTATTACGGCCAAAGGTGGTTGTTCTGGGTACTGATTTCTCAGGATCTATGCACCCAAATTGCGTGAAAATGTGTTCACATGTCAGTTCTAGTATGATATATTTTTCCAATGAATACCCGGTTATCATCTGCATTTCTTCTTGGTGTAGCAATTTTAATGGCCAGTAGTGTAATTAACCAGTATTTAAAACCGAAGTACTAAAGCCTGTCCGGCTACCTCAGTATCTCAACTGATTTTAAATCCCAGCAGCTTGTTAATGTTATCTGCCCTGTAGGCCAGTGCAAGCTCGTTAGAAATAGCTGTCTTGTGGTTGTCGGTAACAATGTGAGGTGGATACCGACTGTACACTGAGAAATATGGGTCATCTCTCAAAGGGAAACAGGTAAAGAAAGACGGATTTCCACCATGGAAACACTTGCTCATTTACTGAACAAGCGGACAAATGGGTGAACATAGCTCTTTGTTCATCTGTGGATTTGATATTTGTTGTTTAGGATTCTGTACACAGCATGAGATGGAAGAATCGAACAGATCCTAACGTCTTAAATTAAAACACATGAGAAACGTTCTGCATAATCTTCATTTTTGTAATTACTTTCTTTACAAAACAGTGTACTTGAATTTAATGTGTCATCAACCCGTAGGTGCTTTCGAACACCACAGTGCGTTACTACCCATGGTCCTGCTGCAGGTGGTATGCCTTTCTGCATCCGATGAACTGGCTTACCCAGCCAGTTAAGGTGGGACCTACCTGTAACTTGGAACCAGGGCGCGGCTCGGTATTTTTCACGTCAACAAACATCTCCAGAGATGAAAGAAGTTATAAGGCATCAGCATACGACCTCCAATACGATCATGCCTAGTAAACCACTATGATGTCTGATGGGATAGACAAGTGTGGTGCTCCGTTTTGGAAACTATGTTCATGATTTTTTAAATAAAATGACAAAACTGACTTTATATCTTTATTGCACACCCTTAAGAGTGTATTATGTATTTTTTAAGTTAAAATCTTGCACCCACAGGACGCTGCATTCCATCGACGAAAGGGCTTCGCGGAGTGCGACGGCGCTTGGTGGGAGCTCTAAACGCCACTGTTTTCAACCTAGAACAACATAAACTGCTTTGAAAATGACGATGCCTAACGTAGAACGTAGGCATATTTAAAAAAAATAGGCATTAACAAAATGCCGGCACTCAGAAATAAGTCTTTGTAAAAAGTAAACCAAAAATCTAAATTAAAATATATCGCAAAAATGCTACGTACTACAGCAGGAAAAACGCCGACTCACAAGTTACAAAAATTATAATGTAATTTTACGCATATTTCATGAGTTATAGCTCCAGCCAACTTAAGAAATGTTGTTCTTGACACTGGTGATTCATACAGAGAAATTAAATGTACCTCTTTAAAATGCACTTCTCATTGATATGCTTTCTGGAACCAGAAGTTTGCAACGCTTCAGTAGGAATTCTCAAGGAATTATCTAAGATAAGACTGAGACAGCAATGAAATATTAATGTAGACATTTTTTGTGGTTCTCAACTGCAGTGAAAAAACAGTAATTTCATAAAAACATATACAACCAGTATACTGTGTCCGTAATCAAAGGATAACGACAGTTGACTGCCGATGAGCTCGGAAACATGCGTAAAGAAGCTTACGAAAAGTTTAAAAGTCTTATAAAATATAAAAATAACATTATGGCTCACTGCTGCAGATCGTCTTTGCAGTATAACGGTAAAAGTGAGGATACAATTTTCTGTGAGCTACCAAACTCATGTTTCAATTATCAACAGCAACGGCAACGGGCAACAGTTTGCTAGCCATCCTTTTTCATATAGTGGTCTTTCAGACTCATTACTTTGTACTTGCCATAGTTCTCTTGTTCGTTCCCTTCTCCATTTCTCTCGACAGACAAGTCTAATGCGTCTACGTGCGCGCCGGCTTTCGAACTGAAGCGAAATCACGAAATGATATACGGTAAAACTTTCTCAAAACGGAATCGCCTGGAACTGAAATAAATTTCCGAATTGGAAAAGTTTCCGGATTACATAAAACTCACTGGGCTACGTCAGATTTGTCAGGTGTCATGCACAAAAGTACAGTAAAAATTTTTAATTATGCATATACTGTATTCCAGCACAGTAGATGTTTATTTACTGCGTATTGGACAACAGAACACTGGACTATTACACTAATTGATAATTAACGCGACATTTCTATATTTTTACTCGAACTTTAAATTCGTTTATAATTGTATGTACATACACATTATTCCTATGTTTATTTGCTTTACATTTTACTTTTCCGCCACATCAAGGAGGGAAACTTGTTTTAATTTCCTGTTCAAAATTGTTTCTGTTGAGATTTCCATGTCGAATTTCGCATTTACTTGTTTCGGTAAATAAATTCAGAGATCTTTATCTGCTAGTGTCAGTGCATCGTTAGTATATAATCAGTTATTTAAAAGACGTCTTCTGTCTAGGTATACAGTTTTTTGAAATTATGTTTTCCATATACCGGGTGTCCCAGAAGGAATCTTCAAAATTCGGGGATATGACAGGAACGATCGTTCGAAGCAAAAAAGTCTAGAAAACATGGGCTCTAAAATGCATTTCTTAAGAACCACCGAGCACTTTCGTCATCTTCTGCTGCAGGCTCCCAGCTTTCCGTGTTAACGACACATCGTTTGTTTGACATCATGTTACTGCATCTCTTAAAGTGCTATTTGACAACCGAAATTGACAGAAAATAATGACCTTGCCGGCTTTCGAACTGAAGCGAAATCACGAAATGATATACGGTAAAACTTTCTCAAAACGGAATCGCCTGGAACTGAAATAAATTTCCGAATTGGACAAGTTTCCGGATTACATAAAACTCACTGGGCTACGTCAGATTTGTCAGGTATCATGCACAAAAGTACAGTAAAAATTTTTAATTATGCATATACTGTATTCCAGCACAGTAGATGTTTATTTACTGCGTATTGGACAACAGAACACTGGACTATTACACTAATTGATAAGTAACGCGACATTTCTATATTTTTACTCGAACTTTAAATTCGTTTATAATTGTATGTACATACACATTATTCCTATGTTTATTTGCTTTACATTTTACTTTTCCGCCACATCAAGGAGGGAAACTTGTTTTAATTTCCTGTTCAAAATTGTTTCTGTTGAGATTTCCATGTCGAATTTCGCATTTATTTATTTCAGTAAATAAATTCAGAGATCTTTATCTGCTAGGGTCAGTGCATCGTTAGTATATAATCAGTTATTTAAAAGACGTCTTCTGTCTAGGTATACAGTTTTTTGAAATTATGTTTTCCATATACCGGGTGTCCCAGAAGGAATCTTCAAAATTCGGGGATATGACAGGAACGATCGTTCGAAGCAAAAAAGTCTAGAAAACATGGGCTCTAAAATGCATTTCTTAAGAACCACCGAGCACTTTCGTCATCTTCTGCTGCAAGCTCCCAGCTTTCCGTGTTAACGACACACATCGTTTGTTTGACATCATGTTACTGTATCTCTTAAAGTGCTATTTGACAACCGAAATTGACAGAAAATAATGACCTTGCCGGGTAAAACCATTGTTTAACGGAACAATACCCATCTCTTTCACTGCGCACATTGTAGCAGATGGTTGGTAGATGCGCAACAATGTTTCTGTATGCGCCGGCGTGCGTCAATAATGAGGAAAACGAGAAAGCCGACAATCAGAGCGCCAACGACCCGTTTCCTTTGATGTACTGTACCGACACTAAACGTAATTTGTTCGTTGTTGCACAGAGCGGGTCGGTTTTAGGTTCACACCAGCAGCGCCGCACTGCGCTGGACCTCTTTCCTTGGTTTTGCGCCGCTTAACAGAGGTGTTAAAAGTAACGTCCTTGTAGAGTAGGGTGACCAAACGTCCCGGAAAACCGGGATTGTCCCGGTTTTCATCCCTGTGTTCCGGTGTTCCGAAAATTTGTTTCGGGACGTTCAAAAGTCCCGGAATTCGGTTTTTAAATACATTTCGTGAAACTTTCTCAAATTTTTGGGATTTCGCTATATTAAAGGAAATACAACAGAAGAAATTAATATATTTCAGCTTATTTGTCTAAAACCTCCATTGTCCCGTACTAGTAATCACAGTATCAGTATTGATACACTCAGGCAATAATTTACTTTGAGCGGTACTTTGGCCAACAAGTAGTAAGTTGTATTATTGTAACAGAGCTATGAAACCGTCCGATTGTCGCGCCACTTACACTCTCATTGTCAGAACAGTGTAGTAGTCGATGTTTTGTCAGACAAACTGCAATAGTTTTTTCTCATATTAGTGTTATTGTTGCTGCAGTACTGTGAAACGCAGTGCCGAAACGTGCCTGCAAGTTCAGTGACTGTTATTCCAAGGAATGGAATTTCATTAAGAAAGGTCGTTTTGATTACGAAGCAGAGTGTTCCGTATGTAACTGTTTTATTATATAAGTAATGGTGGGCGTTCCGACATAGCTGATTACATCAGGTCAAAGAAACACATTAACAGATACAGTGCACCGAGCGGCAGTAAAACAACAAAATTATTTTGTGAAACATCAGTCAAGTGAAGAGACGAAAGTTCGAGCAGCCGAGCTTACACTAGCCTACCACACGCTAAAACATCACCGAACTTATAGATCTAGTGATTGTACTAATAAGCTTAACAGCATTATGTTTGATGATTCTTCCATCGCAAAAAAGTTTAGTTCAGCAAGAACTAAAGTGTCAGCCTTAGTGAAAGGAGTTATTGCTCCCCAGAGTGCAAAGGAAAGCCTTGAATACATCAAAAAGTCTTCTTTCTACGGGATACCCATTGATGGCAGCAATCATAAGGCCACTAAAATATTTCCGTTTTTTGTTCAGTTTTTCGATATTAATCAGGGAATTTAGACCAAACTTTTGAAGGTGAGTTCCCTACCTAATGAAACATCTGACGAAATTTCAAGATTTTGTATGAATGCTATCGAAATGTTTGATCTTGAGAAAAATAAATGTGTGGCATTTTGTGGAGACAACACCAACACGAACTTTGGTGGTTTAAAAAGACAAGGCAGCGTATTTACCAAATTAAAGGCAACATTGCATGAAAACATTGAAGGCATAGGGTGCCCTGTACATGTTTTACACAATAGCGTGCAGACATCTGCTGACAGTTTAAGATGTGATGTTGAAACTATCGTCATGAAGATATACTCACACTTTTACGTATATACTGTTAGAACAGAGAGGCTTAAGGAGTTCTGTGATTATGTGGGAACTGAATATATGAATGTAATGTGTCACTCGAAAACTCGCTGGTTATCACTGTTTCCGCAGAAGTATCAGAAGCAGCGGAAAGGAGTTTTAGAGAAGTAGTTAACAAGTATTATGATACTGATGTAGAATATCTCAGCAAGTGGAGCGCCTCATATTTACCCTCATCGCCCGTGTTTGATTGGATGTTACTGAAGAGAGTGCCAAAATGGGAAAGTGTTGAAGAGACAGTTTCTTATTTGAAGAGTAAAGACATTGAAATCGATGATTCCATTCTCTTTGATGAGTTCGGCATACTGACAAATTGTGTTGAAGAAAGTCTTCACAAGTGGAATAATGAAAAAAAAAACACCATTGGAATGTCATGAGAAGTGGGTGAGTTTTTTAAAAAGCTGTGACTGTCTTCAACATTACTCTGAGTTGGTAATAATTGTAAGGTATTTATTTGCAATCCCAGCCCATAAAGCCAATGTCGAAAGAATATTTTCGTTCATGAATATCCAGTGGACTGATGGAAGAAACAGAATGGAGTTGGACTCTCTTGATGCAATCCTGCAGATCCTGTACAACTACAAAATGGACTGTGCCGAGTTTTATCACTGTGTCTCAAAGAACAAAGACATGATCAAGAAGGCTGTAGGCAGTGAAAAATACCATTTTCTCCAAGGACAGTCTATTCCATCTACAAGAGCTCAGTAATATTAAAGCTCATGTTAATATTAATTGATTAAAAGTTGAATGGCTGTAAAATTTTGTAAAATCGTAATACATTTCTTTATTACTGTTTACATTTATTAAATGTCATTAACTATACAGATAATCTAGATTATATCAATCTTTTGTATCCTCTTATTAGTTATAATAATCGGGTTAACAAAATGTATCAACAAAACATTAATATTTAAAATTAAGAAACCTGGGTACATGTGGAATGAGGTGTCCATTGGCACCAGGGTGAATGTGTCCCGGTTTTCACTGAAAATAATTTGGTCACCCTATTGTAGAGTCGTGAATAACTAATGAATTGTAATACAGTAGTACTGTCTTTTCCGCATTATACAATGAATTATTAAGTATGTTTTAAGATTTGCTTTCCGTATCCTTCGATACTGAGAAATAAAGCTGTTACACGGCAAGCTCATTGATTTCCATATTTTGAGAGGTGGTAATATGGGCTGAAACAAGTCAAATATCCAGTGAACTTGTGCTCTAAGGTGCTTAGCTTAAGAGCTATCAGCACTGATTCGTCTTCGCTACTGTGAAACTTCTGCTGAACAAATTGTCATAGCTCTTAAGGTACGAATTTTAGAGCCCATGTTTTTTCTTGTTTTGGTCCATACAACATCCGCGCAAAATATGGAAAGCAAAGAGGTTGTAGTAGGGGACGTTTGTTTCACGGTATCGAATATGAAGAATTGCACATAGCTCTTAAGGCATGCACTTTAGAACGCATGTTTACTAGACTTCTTTTCTTGTTTTGTGCCTTACTACCACTTCTTAAAACACGGAAAGCTCAGTGCTTGCAGTAGAAGAGATTTTCTTCACAGTATCGAGGATGAGGAAAGTGCTCATGGTTCTTAAGGTATGCATTTTAGGGCCCATGTTTTCTAAACTTTTTTTTGCTTCGAACGATCGTTCCTGTCTTATCCCCGAATTCTGAAGATTCCTTCTGGTGCACCCGGTATACGGAAAACATAGTTTCAAAAAATGTATACCTCTATTCGACACTCTCTTAAATAACTGATTACATACGAACGATGCAGTGATCCTAGCCGATAAAGATCTTACGATTATTTACTGAAACAAGTCAGTGCGAAATTCGACATGGAAATCTCAACAGAAAAATTATAACAATGGCCTTCATAGGGAGGGATCCAAAAAAGTGATAGATGAGATGATTTTAAATCATGTAAATCACCTTAGTTATCTACAGTGTGAGGCAACATATGGCTACAGGTAAGAAGTGGACATTAAATTTAGCCAAGTATATGGAACAATTAACCTTAAAAAACTGCAAAGATACTCAAATTCTGATGCATCTCCCACACTACCCTATGGTTGATTACCAAAGCAAAAAGAACCGCGTTGAGGGACAAGAAATGAAATTCCTGAGTAAAGACTGCACAACAGAAGATAGACTAGGAACCAATATATTAGAGAAGAACTAAATTTTTCTAGCGTAGATGATAAAATTTTAGATTTCCGGAGGAAATGGAACGAACACATCGAAAGAATTATGATAAAAGACTTCCCTTGAAGGTTAATAGAAGTGTCAGGGAAGAAGAGACAGTGGAAGACCTTTACAAAGCTAGGTACCGTAACTGGCACCATATGCCTAATATCTGAAGAGAAGAAGAAGAAGAAGACAAAAGTAGAGGAAAGAAAAGAATCAGCGAGAAACTAAAAATATGCACAGAGCTTGTCAACTTAAAGTGGCGCATCAGTTAACGACGGACATTAAACGATCCTGTTATAACTCCGTGATAATTTGCGTAAGAGGCTGAAAGATTTTTTATATACGGCGTGGAAGATACGAAGACGAATAGGGCCAGCAGCACTTTAGATTGTTCACTAACGGCGCTGTTAACGATTTTTCAAGTTATGTCTGCTCTACGCTGATTTAAATGTAACTAGATGTTGTTTTGGTATTGATTAATGTCTTTTACTCTGAATGTACAAAGTTTCTATACTTGTTTCTCAATAATCACTGCTAAAGTTTCTGTTTGTCTCCTTGTCATTCAATTTTTTGTCTTTATAGTTTAAGTCCGACTATAAACAGAGCTCTTGGATTATCTCACAGACAGTATGCAGTGTCATTATCAAACATGTCTGGCAGTTAGAGGCAACTATAGCCCACTTTCAACTGATTCGCTCCTGTGGTAAAGATTTTCCGCTTTTCGAGTGTGTGTGTGTGTGTGTGTGCATCGCGAGGAGCTATTGTGTTGTAACTTCTCCAACACCTGGTTGAGCTAATATGCTTTTATTTCCTGATTATGTGCAGCTGTTGGATGTTAGTGTGGATCAAAGTGTACACGAATGTTATAACATTTTCTTGGAACACTTTGGCAAGCCCAACAAATCTGCTCAAATGGTTCAAATGGCTCTGAGCACTATGAGACTTAACATCTGAGGTCATCAATCCCCTAGAATTTAGAACTACTTAAACCTAACTAACCTAAGGATATCACACACATCAGTGCCCGAGGCAAGATTCGAACCTGCGGCCGTAGTGGTCACGCGGTTCCAGACTGAAGCGCCTAGAACCGCTCGGCCACACCGGCCGGCAACAAATCTGTGAAGGGCCTTCACTTATATAGCAAGGGCATCAGTCTATAAGGTAGAGTGAAATGAAAACGAGACAGATAGAAAAAAATGAAAAAACTTTTTATTATTTCAGAAGTAATCGTCATTATTGTTTATACACTTGTCCCGCTGTGAAACAAGATGGTAATTGCCTTGCAAAAACGTTCGTAGTGGCGCACGGAACCATGATTGTACCAAGGCGTGCACCTTTTCGGCTTAAGCAGAGTGATAGTCACGAATGTCTTTCTTCAGCGTTCGGAACAGCGCTTCCCAGCGTAACGTCTGCAGCAGGACTGTTGCACTACTCCGCAGAAGGTTCCGCTGGGAAGCTCTTCCACGTCCTCCGTACAGTTCCATGCGATTTACACATTTTTGGAGTCTGAAGAAAGACATTCGTGACCGTCGATTTGAAAAAATTTTTCAATGAAGGCACTGACCGTCTTATCCCACAGTGGATTAAATATATTAAGAGCTATGGCGATTTATTTTGAATTAATAGACTATTTACGTACTTTTCTTGTATCTGTCTCGTTTTTGTTTGACTGTCCCTTATACATACACAATACCAAATCAATTTTCACAAAATTTGCTACATTTTATTCGAATTACAGACATTTAAACGTTCGTTATATGAAGAGTTTCAATTTTAGCTCAGTAAGTGTTATGTCAATATAAAACTGTTGGCAGCACTGCACAGAGAAGGTGGACCCTCGTCCCCCATGTCTCTGAACCTCTACTGTGAGGGGCAGAGAGAGCTTGCTCTCATTCTCTACTGTATGAAAACACCAATGGAAAGCACATGCTATTTAACAAAAAAATGGTTCAAATGGCTCTGAGCACTATGGGACTCAACATCTTAGGTCATAAGTCCCCTAGAACTTAGAACTACTTAAACCTAACTAACCTAAGGACATCACACACACCCATGCCTGAGGCAGGATTCGAACCTGCGACCGTAGCAGTCCCGCGGTTCCGGACTGCAGCGCCAGAACCGCTAGACCACCGCGGCCGGCGCTATTTAACAGTCCTGATTGAATAAATATTTAATTTTCTTAGCGTTTCAGTGTGGTAATCATCATTCTGTAAGAGCCATCTGAAGCTGGATTAGTAATAAATCCGAAACTGGCACTGATTTTATTTAAATAAAACATTTTTAAACCATACCTGAAGCTGGTTTCTGTTTCAAGCTATAAACATCATAGAGGTACTAAAACACGGTTCTCACAATGCCTCATGTCGACAAGACAGCATCAACTTCGTCTTTGACATTGCGAAAACAGCTCTGATAAAACGCCGGAACTGCCCAGAAAGATAAATATTTTTTCACGTCTGTCACGAAGATCACATCTACCGCTAATAATCTCTTCTCGAGTAGTATTGTGTATGATGACTATTTGGAGAGGAAGGTCCAATCGCTCTTGAAATGGAAACCACTGTGAAAATAAGAAATATTTTACTTGCAATAGTTAACTACACCTTCCAGATACTTCTCTACATAGTCGTTGCTCCGACCCAGACTTTTGTTGTAGTACTGTACTAACTGTCCAATGCCCAGATCATAGGAAGCAGCCAGTTGTGCTCTCTGCCAATTCTCTACACTGCTCTACAGCTCTTTGTCTATGTGAAATGCTTTCATAGCCATTGGTTCGTGTGAGTAGCGATGAAACTCAGGGTGGAGCCAGTTACCTGCTGTATTGCCGTTGATCAAACATTTCCCACTGAAAACGCTGCAAGAGCATCTTCATTGCCCCTGCAGAGAACAGCCGAGAATTGTCATGAAGGAAACGCATAACAGCTATGTTATGTGGGCTGCATGATATCAGGCGAAATCTCTCACCAGGCCTTTATGCTTGGTGGCAGACACTCTTTTCCAGGCGTCTTTACATGCTCACTGTGCGCTCAGAATGGAAGAGAGCGACGTGATGCGATCTACGGACATACTAGAGCAAACGTCTAACACATCTGTACAAAGCTTCATCAGATTTTCACCGTGGTTTCCATTTCGCGCCCGGTCGGATTTTATTTTCAGAATAGCTCTCGTACATTTTGATGTGTTGCTCAGACTTCTGTCTTCCAGAGGAAAACTCGCATATGCTGGTAAGTCCCAGAATGGTGGGGACCGACACTGGATATCCAGGAAACAGGACAAGAAGTGCAGATGCGGAGCACCTGCGTGGCGACGGCAGCGGAAGACGGGAATAGCAAATGAGGTGAGTCCATATGTGGGCGGATGGGCCGAGGATGAGACCACTTGTCCGTCGCCAGCGTTCCCAGGCGCCTGTCCAGCCATACTTAGGACGCCCCCACCCCCCACTCTCTTTTATATACACCGGCTGCCGCGACCGGCGCTTCCTGATTGGCCGGCGCAGAGGCGAGCCTTCGCCAGTTGAGCCAATTAACAAAAGAGCGGCGTCGCGGCGGTACTGCGCACTTGCGGCCCAGATACGGCGGCCGCGTGCCAAACGAGAGACGCGATACATCCTGTTTACGGGCCTCGCCGGCTGGCTGGTGTTTTGTTTCGCGTGGCGCCTGCAGGGCCCACACAAAAGCCCGCGTCTGCGTGGGACACGCCGGCTGCGTGCAGATATTCCCTCTCGCCACGCAACGCGCGCTTTCCACGTCTTTCTGCCGCCTCCGCCACAAGTGTCTCCGGCGTCCCGTCCTTGCAGCGGTCATTGCTTTGTTTCCAGTGGCGATGTTTCAAGATGCGTCCGCTGCTATTTTTGTGCCTGCTTCTTCATTCAAACTGTCGTTGTGATCTTGAGAACTAGTACATCTACATGATTACTCTGCAGTTCACACTGAAGTGCTTGGCAGAGGATGTTTACAACCGCCTTCGGGCTATTTCTCTTAAGGCACGAACGCACTACGTCTGTGAAGGACAACCAACCGCTTCTTTGGCTGATATTTGTTTAAATTTAATGAAGCTACACTATGTGATCAAAAGTATCCGGACACCCCCAAAAACATAGTTTTTCACATTAAGTGCTTTGTACTGCCACCTACTGCCAGGTACTCCAGATCAGCGACATCAGTAGTCATTAGACATCGTGAGAGAGCAGAATGGGGGCTCTGCGAAACTCACGGATTCGAACGTGGTCAGGTGATTAGGTGCCACTTGTGTCATACGTCTGTATGCGAGATTTCCAAACTCCTGAACATCCCTAGGTCCACCGTTTCCGATGCGACAGTGAAGTGGAAACGTGAAGGGACACGTACAGCACAAAAGCGCACAGGGCAACCTCGTCTGTTGACTTACAGAGACCGCCGACAGTTGAAGAGGGTCGTAATGTGAAATAGGCAGACATCTATCCAGACAATCACACAGGAATTCCAAACTGCATCAGAATCCACTGCAAGTACTATGACAATTAGGCGGGAGAGGAGAAAACTCGGATTTCATGGTAGAGCGGCTGCTCATAAGCCACACATCACGCCGGTAAATGCCAAACGACGCCCCGCTTGGTGTAAGGAGCGTAAACATTGGACGACTGAACAGTGGAAAAACGTTGTGTGGAGTGATGAATCACGGTACACAATGTGGCAATCCGATGGCAGGGTGTGGGTATGGCGAATGTCCGATGAACGTCATCTGCCAGCGTGTGTAGTGTCAACAGTAAAATTCAGAGGCGGTGGTGTTATGGTGTGGTTGTGTTTTTCATGGAGGGGACTTGCACCCCTAGTTCTTTTGCGTGGCACTATCACAGCACAGGCCTACACTGATGTTTTAAGCAACTTCTTGCTGTTGAAGAGTTTCAACGCAATCGAGCACCTGTTCATAATGGACGGCCTGTGGCAGAGTGGCTACATGACAATAACATCCCTGTAATGGACTGACCTGCACAGAGTCCTGACCTGAATCCATTAGAACACCTTGGTATGTTTCGGAACGCCGAATTGGTGCCGGAGTGGCCTTGCGGTTTGAGGCGCCATGTCACGGATTGCGCGGCCCCTCCCGCCGGAGGTTCGAGTCCTCCCTCGGGCATGGGTGTGCGTGTTGTTCTCAGCATAAGTTAGTGTAAGTAGTGTGTAAGTCTAGGGACCGATGACCTCAGCAGTTTGGTCCCTTAGGAATGCACACACATTTGAACATTTTTGACTTCGTGCCGGGCCTCATCGACCAACATCGGTACCTCTCGTCAGGGCAGCACTCCGTGAAAAATGGGCTGGCACTCTCCAAGAAACCTTCCAGCACCTGACTGAACGTATGCCAGCGAGACAGAAAGCTGTCATCAAGGCTAAGGGTGGGCCAACATCATATTCAATTCCAGCATTACCGGATACTTTTGAACACATAGTGTATATGGTTCCAGAGACCTTTTCGTCTCAACTTTCTACCACGTATACATGCAGATTGAAGTGACAACTGAAAATTTATGCTGAGGTGGGGATTCGAATCCGGGTCTCCTGCTCACTAGGCGGATGCGCCAACCCCTACGTCACACTGGCACAGCGGCTTTTCACAACTTCAGGGAGTACCCTAGGACACCTCTCTCCTCAATCCAAATTCCCATTCACGCCTCACCCCACTTGCTATTCCCCCCTTAATTTCCATAGCACTGCACAAGCTCTCCAGTCTGTTGTCTCTGCAAAGTCTGTGGGAGTTTAGGCTGAATGCCAAGTGGGCTGCCGTGTGAATGGGAATTTGGATTGAGGAGAGAGGTGTGCTAGGGTAGTTCGTCCATTTATGCCCAGGTGGCGTAGTGTTAGCGCATCTGTCTATAGAGCAGGAGATCTCGGTTCGAATCACGTCTTTGCTACAAATTTACATTCGTCGCTTCAGTCTGCTTATATACATCATAGAAACTTACACTGCGGTGACAAAGGTCGTGGGATCTTCTTTTGTCCGGTGTAGTGCAGCAACTCGACTTGGTATGGACTCAACAAGTCGTTGGACGTCCCCTGCTTAAATATCGAGCCTTGCTGACTCTGTAGCCGTCCATAACTGCGAAATTGTTGCCGGTGCAGGATTTTGTGTACGAATTAGTCTTTCGATTACGTCCCATAAATATTCTACGAGGTTCATGTCGGGCGATGTGGGTGGCCAAATCATTCACTCGAATTCTGCAAAATGTTCTTCAAACCAGCTGCGAGAAGTTATGGTCTGGCGACATGGCCCATTGTCATCGGTAAAAATTCCGTCGTTGTTTGGGAAAATGAAGTCCATGAATGGCTGCAAGTGGTCTCCAGGTAAGCTAATGATAGCTTCAGTCTGTTCAGAAGCTCCAGTCCATTCCACGTAAACACAGCCTACATCGTTATGGAGCCACCACCGGCTTCAGAATGCCTTTTTGACACGTTGGATCCATGGCTTCGTGGGATCTGCTCCAGACTCGAACCCTACCATCAGCTCTTACCAACTGAAACCGAGAACAGTCTGACTAGGCCACGTTTTTGCAGTCATCTAGGGGCCAACCGCTGTGGTCACGAGCCCAGCAGAGGCGCTGCTGGTGATGTGCTGTTAGCAAAGGCACTCCTGTCGATCGTCTACTGCCTAGCCCATCAACACCAAATTTCGCCACACTGTCCTAATGGATACATCCGTCGTACATTTCACATTTACTTCTGCGGTTATTTCACGCAGTATTTCTTGTCTGCCAGCACTGACAACTCTACGCAAACGGCGCTGCTCTCGGTCATTAAGTGAAGACCATCGGCCACTGCTTTGGTATTCTCGGCAAACATTATGAAACTCTGACTATTGAATTAACCAACGATTTCCGAAATGGAATGTCCCAAGCGTCTAGTTCCAACAACCATTCCACATTCAAAGTCTGTTAATTCCAAAAGTGCGGCCATAATAACGTCGGAAACCTTTTCACATGTATCACCTGAACACAAATGACGGATCCACCAGAGCGCTGCTCTTTTGCGCTGCTCTTTTATACCTTGTGTACGCGAAACTACCGCCATCTGTATACGTGCATATCGCTGTCCCATGACTTTTGTCTCCTCAGTGTATTAGTGTGTGCGAGCGGCAAATCTGAGCCAACAGTAACTTGGGACGCCTGCAGGCGGTAACATGAAGCGTTGGCGGTCAGCTGGCCTTGAGACCCATATCCTAGTGTTGACGCCTGGCGAATGTTCGCCGGTTCAGTAGCGATTTGCTCGGAACCTAGAACGGGTGGGTATTTAAATTTTTTCTGAACAGACAGAAATCGCACTTTTGTATTATTGACCGGTTTCTCTTTCTAATAAAACAAGAACATTATCAGAATGCCTGGAATTTACAGTTTGAAGTATAGTTTCTGGTTCTACATCTACATAGATACTCCGTAAGCCACCTTACGGTGCGTGGCAGATAATGTTGGCCTTGGCTGCAGTTTGGTTTGCCGGCGGTATCAGCGAAGAATTGGCCGTAATTGCATTTGGGACCCCTCTCTTGGCGAAGCCGGTCAATAAAATATATTGAGTGCGACGTGTGGCTGTCCTGAAAAACTTTAATTTCAGCGGTCGCTGTTTAGCTGCAGGCAATGCCTGCTCTCGATAAGGGTGCGTATTTATTGTGTTTAAAAATATTGAAATATGGAAAGAGCATTAAAGCTGGAACATGGAAAGAGCATTAAAGCTGATAGAGTTTTATGGCGATCGGGTGTGTTTATGGACCCCCCAATGAACCGCGATTATAAAAACTGATTGAAAAGATTTGACGCTTAGAGCGAAACAAGTGAGACGTTAGAAAGTAATGAGCATGATGTGACAAAGAAAACGGAGCCTTTGTTGAAATCTTTTTGCCGCGAATGACAAAGAGAAATAAACGTAACCGTGAGTGACCATTAATCTTTCAGCTGCAGGTAAAAATCTGTTAAAAGAAATTTTAAGACCTACACTATTCAATATCAGATCGAAATCTGTATCTTTCATTGGGAAAATTTTCAACTCAATCTTAAGGTACACATTAATTCTGTCCCACCATAGCCGGCCGTTGTGGCCGAGCGGTTCTAGGCGCTTCAGTCCGCAACCGCGTTGATGCTACGGTTCGAATCCTGCCTCGGGCATGGATGTGTGTGATGTCCTTAGTTAGGTTGAAGTAGTTCTAAGCCTAGGGGACTGATGACCTCAGATGCTAAGTTCCATAGTGCTCAGAGCCATTTGAACCATTTTTCCCACCATAACTGCTCCCTACTTTTTAAGAGAGATGTCGTCCACCAGCGTCGTTTCTTTTTCTACTTTTTCTAATGATCAGCTTCTTGCAGTAAAATAAATGCTGCACGTGCGTCGACTGTTAAATCGTCTTCTTCGCTCTGGTGAAATTGTAATTAAAGTCCTACTTTGCAACAATAATGCAACAGGAGCAATGTCGGCAGGTTATCAGAGCCATCTGCGATTCCACATGGCCGAATCCGTTGGCCGCAAGCCCTTCCTTTGGGGAGGATGAGAAGACGATCGGCACTGCATTGGCCACCAGCGTTCGGCCAAATCCAGTGTCTGTCGTTCTTTGGCCTTCGTTGTCCGAGCGTGTACGCGTGAGCTCTGATTTATTTTATTACGATGATAATTTCTCCCTATGTAGATTGGCGTCAATAAACTATTTTCGCATTTGGAGGAAAACGTTGCTGATTGAAATTACGTGAAAGGATCCGGCTGCAACAAAAACGTCTGTTTTCACGATTTCGCGATAACAAAACGAACTGCTCAACTTTTTCGATGCCCACTGTCAGTCCTATCTGGTAAGGCTCTCGTACGGTGCAACAGTATTCTAGCATAGGACGGACAAGTGTAGTGTAGGTAGTCACTTTCGCGGTTTTGTTGCAGCTTCTAAGTGTTATGTTAATACAAGGCAACCTTTGGTTCGCCTTTCCTGCAACATTATCTATGCGATAGTACCAGTTTAAGCTGTTCCTAATATTTCTCCCTACGTATTTAGGTGAATTGACAGCCTTTCGATTTATTTGATTTATCGTGTAACCGAAATTTAACGGATTCCTTTTACTACTCATATGTATGACCTCACACTTCCCTTTATTTGAGTTCAGGTGCCACTATTCGCACCATGCATGTTTTGTCTACATCATGTTGCAATTGACTTTTATCATCCGATGTCTTTACGAGATGGTAAAAGACAGCATCATCTTCAAACAATACAAGAAAGTTGCTCATTGTCTTCTAAATAATTTATATAGATTAGGAACAGCAGATGGCTTACAGCATTTCCTTGGGGAACGCCAGACATCAACTCTGTTTTGATCGATGACTTTCCTTCCTAAAAAGAAATTACGAATCCGGTCGCACAACTGAGACGATGCTCCATAGGTTCACAACTTGACTGAAAGTAAATTGTGAGGAACTGTTTCAAAAAGCCTTCTGGAAAGGCAGAAATAAGGAATCAATTTGAGGTCCCCTGCAGATAGCACTTGCTACTTCATGAAAATAAATAGCTGGTTGGGTTGTAAAGAACGATGTTTCTTATTCAGAGCTAACTGTGGATCAGTAGATCGTTTTCTTCGAGGTAATTAATAATGTTCGAACGCAGTACATCTCTCCACACTCGCGCAGTAATACCTGAACGCGCGAGGTATTATATCGAGTGTACAGACCTCCGATTAGTCAGTCTGCATTAGTCTGTAGTCAAGATTCAGTCTGCGTCTACTAAGATTATCATATTCCTGTTCATAGCCATGAAGATAAATGTATAGACACTTTGTCAAGTATCAGAGATATATGAGAATAAGATTAACATACCAAGACCAAAGGAACTTCAGATTGTCAATTCTAAATAGCATCCAGAATCAAGTTAAGTAAGGTTTATGATTATTATTATTTTAATCAAGTTCTGTTTAAAGTTGGTCACCGTCAGTCTGCTACTCAAATCGTGCAAGTGGCATTTCTATCGTCTGACCAAACGGCAGAAGACAAACACGCCACGATAAGACCACGAGACATATTGCTGACACTCGCCTACTTCGTTTGAGCGGCAAGTCAAATAATCTGATGGAGTGTGTACTGAAGGTCTTACAGTACGCACACCACACACAGCTTCAACTGAGAATCAATATTCATTCCTAGAAATTTTGCATTTCTTACACAGTCTGTAGAGGTGCCACCTACATTTAATTTCACATTGTCATTTTTTCTCTTCAAACTGAAATTCATGGCATTAGTTTTCTTTATGTTCAATGTCACTTTATTACTTACTGACCAATCATAAACTTCCTTGAGAGTTTCATTTGCTTCCTCGGCAAGGAGTTCTCTTGTTTTCTCAGTGACTATAATATTGCTGTCACCAGCGAAGAGGATTTTTTCACCATGAGTAACACTACTAGGACAGTCATTGATGTATATCAGGAACAGTATTGGTCCTAATATGCCACCTTGCGGAACCCCTATATTAATGTATTTTGGTTCTGATACCTGTTTTACTGAATGTTTAGATTTATTTGAGGTATGTGTTATCTCTGCTCTTTGTACCCTATCTATTAGGTATGATCGAAACCAGTCATTAGCTGCCCCTCTTATTCCTAATGCTTCTGATTTATTTAATAGAATCTTGTGGTACACTGTATTAAACGCCTTAGAAAGATCCAAAAGTATGCCTGTGACACACTCATCTTTATCGAGAGCATCAAGTACAACTTTTGTGAATTCTACTATGGCTGACTCCGTATTTTTTGCCACTTCGGAAACCAAACTGTGATTTGCTTAAAAGATTGTATTTATTCAGGTAATTCATTAATCTGTCTTTCATAATTGCTTCTATTATTTTTGAGAATGCTGACAGCAGGGAAATGGGCCGGTAATTTTCTATGTCTTCTGCATTACCTTTCTTAAGCAAAGGTACAACTCTTCCCTGTTTTAGCTGCTCTGGAAATGTCCATGATGTGAAGGATTCATTTATTATATTTGTTAAGGGGCCTTGTATAATCCCTATGCATTGTTTCAGTGCACACATTGGTACCTCATCTAAGCCTACTGACTTTTCATTTTTTAGTTTTTGAATTGTTTTACTGACTTCATTCTCTGTGGTTGGAAGTAACATCTTTGATTTAGTGCAACATTATTTACAGGTGTTTCATTTGTTTGGGGGAATTTTTGCTGTAACTTCTCTGCAGTACTTGAAAAATGCTCGTTTACACAGTTTGCTAAGTGCTGTGGATCATTTGTTTCTTTATCCCCCTCCCTTAGCAGTATGTTATTCTGCGTTTGTTTGCCTCTCCCCGTTTCCTTTTTTGTTACATCCCAGACTGCTTTGCTTTTATTCTCTGCGTTATGTATTATTTTGTCATTAAATGACATTTTTTGCAGCAATCAGCACCTTCCTATCGATCTTTTTTTTTCATACAATGATAATACTACATGTTGGATTTCTGTGTCTCTACACAAGTGCTCAGTAATACAAACTACTGTGCAGTTGAAAGATTGGAGCTCAACTTCTAATAGTTGTATTTTATTTTTTATTGATTGCATGTTGTGTGTTTGGATACTGTACAGGCTTACCTCTACAATTTTTACCTTCACACTCCTAATCTTATTCAACTGTAACAGCACATATAAAAATTTTCTATCCTCTTCTTGTCTCAGCTACTTAGCGTCTACTTTTCACTTGCATACAAGCTTACACTCCAGACAAATACTTTCAGAAAGGCCTTCCTAACACTAAAATTTCTATTGGATTGGTAGCCCGCCCCGGCTTTGCACGGGTGGCACTAAATATCTACTAAACTAAAGTAAGTAAACTCCGCCCGAACAGGCCTTGGAAGGCCCAGCGGCACCGACCGGCCGCCGTGTCATCCTCAATCTACAAGCGTCACTGGATGCGGATATGGAGGGGCATGTGGTCAGCAAACTGCTCTCTCGGCTGTATGTCTATTTACGAGACCGACTAAACATCTGCGACAGACCGTTTTGTCTGGCTTAGCGGTAATAATTGCTATCGATAAACCTTCCACATCAATCAGTTTACTGTTGAAAACTGTAGTAAAAGCGCTGCAGTAGTTCCGAGGAGTGGCTTTCCCATACAGACAGAAAAACGCGTAGATAGACTTTAATTTACAACGTGTATAGATATTAACAAGTTCTTCTTTTTCAGAAACGCTTTTCTTGCTATCATCAGTTATTTTTCAGCCCAGATACAAGTAATATCGACTATTAATAGTGTCTCATTTCCTAATCTAATTGCCTCAGCGTCATCTGATTTAATTCGACTAATTTCCATTACCGTTGTTTTACTGTTGTTCATGTTAGTCCTGTATTTTCTTTTCAAGATACTATCAACTCCATTCAACTGATCTTCCAACTCCTCTGCCGTCTCTCACAGAATTACAATGTCACTGACACACCTCAAAGTTCCTGTTTCTACTTTCTGAATTTTAACCTTTCTCCCAAATTTCTTTACTGCTTGCTCAATGTACAGACTTTATAACATTTGGGATAGGCTACAACTTTGTCTCACTTCCTTTCACCAGCTTTGACTCCAATATCAGCAGTCTGATTTCACTAAAAGTTGTAATTAACCTTTCGTTCCTGTGACTATGTAGACTTTCCCGGCGTATTAGTATATCAAATTCTAGTCGGGTTTGCCGGCCTCGGTGGCCGTGCGGTTCTAGGCGCTTCAGTCCGGAACCGCGTGACTGCTACGGTCGCAGGTTCGAATCCTGCCTCGGGCATGGATGTGTGTGATGTCCTTAGGCTAGTTAGGTTTAAGTAGTTCTAAGTTCTAGGGGACTGATGACATCAGATGTCCCATAGTGCTCAGAGCCATTTGAACCATTTTTTTTTTTCTAGTCGGGTTTCCAGCCGGATCAAACTATCATCTGAGCACAATATTTCAGCGGTCCACCTGGACGCCATCATAAGGTCAGAAAAGCTACGCTGCTCTCGCCGATAACTGATTCCACTCGCAAATGACTGCACCTTCATATGCATCGGAAGTACAATAGCGCATGCGCTAGATACAGTGCGCACGCGGTCAATGATTACTGCTGCCCCCTGGCGCAAAGAGAGTTGCAGCGCCTCCGATAGTGAACACAGTTGAAAACGATATATCGTTACAAATGATTATTCATAGCCGGCCGATTCAGATGCCGTTGTTTCTTCATGTCTGATAAAACAGGATTCCGCATTCTACTTAGCGGGTATCCATTATTAGGATTAATCAAATTATCCGCTAGTCTGATTTCAACAGATTCTTTTAAAACACAATCCCAGTACCGAGAAGCATTTGCAACTACTATTAGCAGACAGATGATGTACTCGACATTCCATCCGTTATATCACACTTACGTGACACCAGGAATGATGTCTGACCTAAATGTAGAAAAATGTAATTTATGCGGATAAGTAGAAAAACAATTCTGTAACGTTTGAATACAGAGTTAACACTATGCTGCTTGACTGTCACATCCATTAAATATCTGGGTGTAGCGTTGCAAAGTGATGTGGAATGGAACGAGCATGTCAGGTTGGCAGTAGGGCAGGCGAATGGTCGACTTCGTTTCATTGGGAGACTTTTGGGAAAGTGTAGATCTATAAACGAGAAGGCGTGTAAAGCGTTATTGTGTCCCATTCTTGAGTACTGCTTCAGTGTTTGGATCTCCACCAGATCAGACTGAAGGAGGACATGGATGCAATTCAGTGGCGTGCTGCTAGATTTGTTACCGATAGGTTCGACCAGCAAGCAAATATTACGGTGATGCTTCGTAAATTCGAATGGGAATCGTTAAAAGGAAGATGATTGCCTTTTTGCTAGGCACTATTGAGGAAATTTAGAGAACCGTGATTTTAGATCTATTGTAGAGCGATTCTACTGCCGCCTAAGGACAATGAAGATATTGTGAGAGAAATTAGGACTCGTACTAAGGCTCATAGATAATCGTTTTTCCCTCGCCGTACGAGGGGCATTTGAAAAGTCCGTGCAAAAATAAAAAACTACTTCTGTGCTTGGGGGAAACCTTTTTATTTTTCGACATAGTCTCCTTTTAGACTTACACACTTCGTCCAACGCTGTTCTAAATTGTTGATCCCTTCCGAATAATAGGAATTGTCCAAGTCTGCAAAATAGCTGTTAGTTGCTGCAATCACCTCCTCGTTTGATTAAAATCTTTGTCCCGCCAGCCATTTTTTCAAATTGGGGAACAAATTGTAGTCCGAGGGAGCCAAATCTGAAGAATAGGGGGGATGTGGAACGAGTTGGAATTCTATTTCCATTAATTTTGCGACCACGACTGCTGAGGCGTGTGCTGGTGCATTGTCGTGATGGAAAAGGACTTTTTGCGGTCCAATCACCGGCGTTTTTCTTGCAGCTACGTTTTCAAACGGTTCAATAACGCCGGCCGTGGTGGCCGTGCGGTTCTAGGCGCTTCAGTCCGGAACCGCGGGACTGCTACGGTCGCAGGTTCGAATCCTGCCTCGGGCATGGATGTGTGTTATGTCCCTAGGTTAGTTAGGTTTAAGTAGTTCTAAGTTCTAGGGGACTGATGACCTAAGATGTTAAGTCCGATAGTGCTCAGAGCCATTTGAACCATTTGTTGGTTCAGTAACAATGAATAATACGCACCTGTAATAGTTTTACCCTTTTCCAGATAGTCGATGAGGATTATTCCTTGCGAATCCAAGAAGACAGTCGCCATAACCTTTCCGGCCGAAGGAATGGTCTTCGCCTTTTTCGTTGCAGTTTCTCCCTTGGTAACCCATTGTTTAGATTGTTCTTTGGTCTCAGGAGTATAGTGATGTATCCATGTTTCATCCACAGTGACGAAACGACGCTTGAAGTCTTTCGGATTATTCCTGAACAGCTGCAAACCATCCTTGCGATACTTCACATGATTCCGTTTTTGGTCAAGCGTGAGCAATCGCGGAACCCACCTAATGTACCCGTTCATTCGAGATGCCCACAGCACGAGCAACCTCACACACCTTAACTCTTCTGCCATCCATCACCATATCATGACTTCTGGAGTCGTAACGTCCACAGGACGTCCAGAACGTTCAGCATCACTTGTGCCCATATGAACTCTCCGAAAATTTTGAAACCACTTATAAACTGTTCTAAGCGAAGGTGCAGGGTCACCGTAATGTTTATCAAGCTTCTCTTTAGTCTCCTGAGGCGTTTTGCCTTTCATAAAGTAATGTTTAATCACCAAACGAAATTCTTTTTCGTCCATTTCTTGACAATCCCTCGACTTTCTTGATTCACTTGAGTGCCAAACATAAAGAAATTAACCAATATGGCTGGAATTTGGTGTGCGCTCTTTCCAAAGATGCTACTAACTAAACATGACCTCGATACTCGCCGGTGGTGCCATCTCTCGGACTTTGCACGGACTTTTCAAACGCCCCTCGTATTTGCGAGTGGAATAGGGAAGGAAACGACTAATAGTGGTACAAGGTACCGTCCGCCTTGCACCGTACGGTGGTTTGCGGAAGATGTAGATGTCGATGTAGATGTAGATGAATGCGATGAAGTCGGCGATATAAATTTTTTCTACGTTCAATAGTCATTCAGTTCTCGTCACGTGTAATTCACATGTGCGTTTCCCACCAGTTGAAGAGAAGTCTGTCTTACTATTGATCACACAGCAGACAAATGACCCAGAAATAAGAGGACGTTGAATATCTTGCAAATGCAGATGATGCGAGTTCAACGAAATAAACGTCGAAGGGAGAATACTAGACTATACTACTGGTGAGGAACATTGAGAAGGCGCCAGACGACCTAGCGTATGGGACGTGACAAGTGTGTCACTCAGTGTTAAGAAACAAAAGCAACTCAGACGGAAACCTCTTCTGACTGTCCTGAAAGAAGCCGGCACGTGGTAAACAGTGTCGTAAACCTCAGGCTTGGAGACATGTAGTCCTCTGTTGCCAGTACTGTTACGAGCGTTCTCAAAGTTAGTTCTGCACACAGACTGACCAGACTAGTACATTGTCAAATAGAATGACAGAAAAATGAAATGATCGTGTGGCATTGTTGGCCGGTATATCCCAGCGGGGTTCGGCCGCCAAAATACGTTCACTTTTTTTTTGGGAAGGGATGGTGGAGCGGGATGGGGGGGGGGGGGGTCATCAGCTTGCTGATAATTTATTTCAATTGCCAACCTCTTCATCTCAGAGTAGCATTTACATCCAAGTCCTCTTCTATTTGTTCAATTTATTGCAATATGTCTGTTAAAATTTTTAGCATTTACAGCTCCCTCAAACAGCACGGAGATTCCCTGATGTCTTGAGTTTGTCCTATCATCCTGGCCCCTCTTCTTGTCAGTGTTTTCCACATGTGTACCTCTTCTCGCTGGTTCTGCCGAGAACCTCATTTCTTATCAGTCCATCTAATTTTTAGGACCCTTCTACAGCAGTACATCTGAAACATTTCGATCCCTTCTTTTCCGGTTTTCCCACAGTTCATGATCTACTTTTAATACAACGTTGTGCTCCTAATGTACATTCTCAGAAATTTCTTCCTCAAATTAAGACCGGTGTTTGATACTAGCAGACTACTTTTGACCAGGAATATCTTCTTGGCCTGTACTAGTCTGCTTTTTGTGTCTTTCTTACTTCGTCCGTCATGTGCCATTTTGCTTCCAAAGTAGCAGAATTTCCTCACACTGTCCACCATCCGTTCCGACGTTTTGTTGGCAAACTTCTCACTAATCTGATTCTGCTAATTCTCACTACCTCAGTCTTTCTTCGGTTTACTGTCAGTCTGTAGTGTGTACTCATTAGACAGTTCATTCCACTCAACATGTCCCACACTTTCCCAGAGGATAGCAGTATCATTAGCGAATCTTGTCTTGGATATCCTTTTACCATGAATTTTAATACCGCTCCTGAATCTTTCTTTTATTTTCGCCGTTGTGTCTTCGTTGTATAGTGTAAGCAGCAGAGGTAAAAGACTACATCTCTGTCTTATAACCTCTCTGATCTTAGATTGTCCTTCTTTGTCTTCCATTCTAATCTTCCCTTCTTGGTTCTTGTGTATATTGTATATTACGCACGTTTATCTGTAGCTTAACCTATATTCCTGAGAATTTCGAGAATTTTACGTTCTCGAACGCTTTTCCTAGGTCGGCAACTCCTATGAACGTCTCGATTTTTCTTAAGCTTTGCTTTGGTTATCAACCGGTACGTCAGAATTGCGTCTGTTGCGCCTTTATCTTTTCTAAAGCCAAACTGATCATCTAATAGATCCTCAATTTCTCTCAGTGTTCCCTTAACCCTTTGAGTCTCAACAGTATGAAAAAATACAATTTTAAAATTTTTACCACAGTTAACCTTTATTTTCACAGTTAGCAAGGAATACAAGAAGAAACTGGGAGAAAGTAAAGAATCAAATGTTTTGAGGAGGTGGTTGGAATATAAATCTAAATTTTTGCACGAAATTAATCTTTATTGTCATAATAAGCAACGAATATAACGTGAAATTGGCAAGCGGTAAGAAACTAGTTGTTTTAAGGAGGTGGTTGACATACAGTTTTCAGACCACCCATTATTTCATGCGACATAGTTAAAACCAAATTCGCATCCTAGACCGAATCCCACATCTCGAAATTTCCATGAACTCATAACGCCTAAAGCAAATTATTGTCCTAAATCACAAACAAAAATAGGCCTAAAATTCAATAAAGTATGTATGACAACATGTTCTGTACCAGTGCTTTCAATTCCAAAATACAGCATAAAAGCGGAAGTACAAAATCAGATATACGTTACAATAACTTAGACATACTTATTTTCACGTCAGTGATCTCAGTATGGCCACTATAAATAAAAATTGCATGTCACAATCTTCTATGGTCACGTAGCACCATCTCCGCGCCAGCTACTGCCTTGAACGCTATAAGTGGCTGCTACAGTGTCCTCTGCTATTACAAGTCTTTGTCTTGCAGTAGCATCGGTGGTTTCATGCGAAAGCACTGGTGCATATATACACTGAATACACTGAAGAACCAAAGAAACTTGTACATATCGTGTAGGGTCCCCGGGAGCACGCAGAAGTGCCCCAACACTACGCGGCATGGAGTCGACTAATGTCTGAAGTAGTACTGGAGGGAACTGACACCATGAATCTTTCAGGGCGATCCATAAATCTGTAAAAGTACAGGGGGGAGGGGTGGAGATCTCTTCTGAAGAGCACGTTGCAAGGCATCCCAGATATGCTAAAAATGTTCATGTCTGGGGAATTCAATGGTAAGCGGAAGTGTTAAAACTCAGAAAAGTGTTCATGAAGCCACTTTGCAGCAATTCTGGACATGTGGAGTGTCGCATTATCCTGCTGGAATTTTCCAAGTCCGTCGGAATGCACAATGGACATGAATCGATGCAGGTCATCAGGCAGTCATATCTAGACGTATTAATTAGGGGTCCCAAATCACTCCAACTACACATGCTCGACACCATCATAGAGCGTCCACTAGTTTGAACAGTCCCCTGCTGACATGGAGGGTCCATGGATTCAAGAGGTTGTCTCCATACCCGAACACATCCATCCGCTCAATAAAATTTGAAACGAGACTCGTCCGACCAGGCAACATGTTTCCAATCGTCAACAGTACAATGTCGGTGTTGACGGGCCAAGGGGAGGTGTAAAGCTTTGTGTCGTGCAGTCATCAATGGTACACGAGTGGACCTTCGACTTCGAAAGCCCACACCGTTGATGTTTCGTTGAATGGTTCACACGCTGACACTTGTTGATGACCGAGCATGGGCATCTGCAGCAATTTACGGAAGGGATGCGCTTCTGTCACGTAGAACGATTCTCTTGAGTCGTCGTTGGTTCCGTTTTCGCAGGGTCTTTTTCCGGTCACAGCGATGTCGGGGATTTGTTGTTTTACCGGATTTCTAATATTCACGGTACACTCATGAAATTGTCGTACGGGAAAATCCTCACTTCATCGCTACCTCGGAGATGCTGTGTCCATCGCTCGTGCGCCGACTACAATATCATGTTCAAACTCACTTCAATCTTGATAACCTGCCATCGTAGCAGTAGTAAGCGATCAACAACTGCGCCAGTCAGTTGTCTTATATAGGCGTTTCCGATCGCAGCGCCGTATTCTGCCTGTTTACATATCTCCGTATTTGAATAATACGCATGCCTATACCAATTCTTTTGCGCTTCAGTGTATTTACTACGGTTTCTCACAAGTCACTAACAATCCATTCAGAGTGATTAATTTTTGGTTACTCTTCAGGTCGATACTGAAGGGTGTGACGAAATGTCTACCAATTGTATGAAGAGGAATTGCCCTGTCCAGACCTCACACTTCTTCGTCCAAAGGCGGCGACCGCTCTCCGCTCCCGGCCTTAACATCCAGGAGCCGGTGACCGCTTGAGTTGCGCTATTTGGCGGCCTGTAGCGAAGTATGAGAGCGCAGCGGGAGATCGGGAACTGACCTCGGGAATGGGCGCGGTGTTGGCGAAGCGACGGCCATCAGCTGCGAAGTGGCGGCGCGTGTAGACCGCAGGAGCCAGCTGGCCTCGGGCGACGCCCCACTGCCGACCAAGGCGGGCCCACGGAGGGAACGGTACATCCGTCTTCTGCCAAGTGCTGCGGGCGATGCCATACGGATGACGTCACAGAGCGACGCAGTGACGCAACTACGCGCAACTACACATACCACACCTACGCTTATTATCCAAAGCAGGATCATACGGGGTATCAGACGAAATATGTGACCGGATACCTTGCGAGGGAGGACGCAGCATGTTGTCTTGGATAGAAAGTCATCGACAGGAGTAGAAGTAACTTCGGCTGTACCCCAGGGAAGTGTTTTGAGTCACTGACTGTTCGTGTTATATATTAACCACAGTAATACCAACACATTTTCCATAACTCGCAGTACCAATGGGTATTGTGTTAATCACAAAAAATTGTTAAATGTGTGTAACTTTTGTTACCGACATACTTTGTAAATAGTTACTGATGTATAAAGAAGGTTACAGAGCCCGAAAATTTCTTATAGCACCATCTTACCATCGCCAATGCAGTTTCCGTAATGTTTACACTGAGTAAAAAATGGTTCAAATGGTTCTGAGCACTATGCGACTTAACTTCTGAGGTTATCAGTCGCCTAGAACTTAGAACTAATTAAACCTAACTAACCTAAGGACATCACACACATCCATGCCCGAGGCAGGATTCGAACCTGCGACCGTAGCGGTCGCTCGGCTCCAGACTGTAGCGCCCAGAACCGCACGGGCACTCCGGCTGGCTTACACTGAGTAGAGAGGTTCTTCACGATAATCACCAAAAAATTTAAAAATATACAAATTTCGTTAACTGTCGTTGATTTTCATTCATAACATACTTTTCAAAGTTATACGGATTTGTAACAAAGATTCTGCAGTTGAAAAATGAATATGATATTTGTTACGAAAAGTCACATACTGACATATTGCAAATAGTTTACGGAATCTGATATAAGAAATCATTAACAACAATAAACAATTTTTCAAAATTTTACAGTGTAAATTACCAGACCAGACTACGACATTTTCACAAGGTGGGTACAAAATAGCCTCCCACTCCCTCCCCCCGACACACCTTGGTACTGCGAGGGTACATGATCTTGCGGACAATGTGAATCGCAGGGTCAGAAGACTTCTCGTATATGATACAGTTATCTGCAACGAAGTACAGTTTAAACGAAGCTGTACAAATATTCAGTGAGATCTTGATAAGATTTCAGAGTGGTACAATGACTGACTTTAAGTATTCAAAAATATAAAATTGTGCACTTCACCAAACGAAAAAACACGTACTATCGTATGAATACAATATTCGTGAGACACCGTTGGAATCTGTAAACTCGTGCAAATACTGGGATGTAGCACTTAGGTAGGGACATAGGCATAGTCGTGGCAGAAGAAGATTTCGGTTTACGCGTAGAGTGCTAGGGAAACGCAGTCGCCGGCCGCGGTGGTCTAGCGGTTCTAGGCGCTCAGTCCGGAACCGCGCGACTGCTACGGTCGCAGGTTCGAATCCTGCCTCGGGCATGGATGTGTGTGATGTCCTTAGGTTAGTTAGGTTTAAGTAGTTCTAAGTTCTAGGGTACTGATGACCACAGATGTTAAGTCCCATAGTGCTCAGAGCCATTTGAACCATTTTTTTGAAACGCAGTCTGTCTAGGAAGGAGATTGCTTACAAACCACTCGTGCGACCCACCCTACAGATGGTGAAGGAACTGAACTGGCAGACTATTGACTGTAGATTGAAAGTATCTCCAGTAAGTCTGCTAACAAAGTTTCAAGAACCGGTTTTAAATGATGACTCTAGTGATATACTACAACCTCATATATATCATCCCCACAGGGATCGTAAGGGTAAGATTAGGTTGATTACAGCACGCACAGTAATATTTAAATAATCATTTATTTCGCGCTCCCCACGTGAATGAAACGGGAAAAAACCAGCGTAACTGGTGCAGTGGGACGTTCTCTCCGCCACGAACTTCACAGAGTACAGACGGAGGTCTAGATGTACGAGGGCAGTTCAATAAGTAATGCAACACATTTTTTTCTGAAACAGGGGTTGTTTTATTCAGCATTGAAATACACCAGGTTATTCCCCAATCTTTTAGCTACACAACACTATTTTTCAACGTAATCTCCATTCAATGCTACGGCCTTACGCCACCTTGAAATGAGGGCCTGTATGCCTGCACGGTACCATTCCACTGGTCGATGTCGGAGCCAACGTCGTACTGCATCAATAACTTCTTCATCATCCGCGTAGTGCGTCCCACGGATTGCGTCCTTCATTGGGCCAAACATATGGAAATCCGACGGTGCGAGATCGGGGCTGTAGGGTGCATGAGGAAGAACAGTCCACTGAAGTTTTGTGAGCTCCTCTCGGGTGCGAAGACTTGTGTGAGGTCTTGCGTTGTCATGAAGAAGGAGAAGTTCGTTCTGATTTTTGTGCCTACGAACACGCTGAAGTCGTTTCTTCAATTTCTGAAGAGTAGCACAATACACTTCAGAGTTGATCGTTTGACCATGGGGAAGGACATCGAACAGAATAACCCATTCAGCGTCCCAGAAGACTGTAACCATGACTTTACCGGCTGAGGGTATGGCTTTAAACTTTTTCTTGGTAGGGGAGTAGGTGTGGCGCCACTCCATTGATTGCCGTTTTGTTTCAGGTTCGAAGTGATGAACCCATGTTTCATCGCCTGTAACAATCTTTGACAAGAAATTGTCACCCTCAGCCACATGACGAGCAAGCAATTCCGCACAGATGGTTCTCCTTTGCTCTTTATGGTATTCGGTTAGACAACGAGGGACCCAGCGGGAACAAACCTTTGAATATCCCAACTGGTGAACAATTGTGACAGCACTACCAACAGAGATGTCAAGTTGAGCACTGAGTTGTTTGATGGTGATCCGTCGATCATCTCGAACGAGTGTGTTCGCACACTCCGCCATTGCAGGAGTCACAGCTGTGCACGGCCGGCCCGCACGCGGGAGATCAGACAGTCTTGCTTGACTTTGCGGCGATGATGACACACGCTTTGCCCAATGACTCACCGTGCTTTTGTCCACTGCCAGATCACCGTAGACATTCTGCAAGCGCCTATGAATATCTGAAATGCCCTGGTTTTCCGCCAAAAGAAACTCGATCACTGCCCGTTGTTTGCAACGCACATCCGTTACAGACGCCATTTTAACAGCTCCGTACAGCGCTGCCACCTGTCGGACGTCAATGAAACTATACGAGACGAAGCGGGAATGTTTGAAAATGTTCCACAAGAAATTTCCGGTTTTTTCAACCAAAATTGGCCGAGAAAGAAAAATGTGTTGTATTACTTATTGAACTGCCCTCGTAGATAGATAACTGCTGGTGAATTTTCTGCGTCATATGCTTCATACTTCATGAAACTTTTTTAAGCTCGACTTTTCGTCGACAGCTACGTTTTAGAGGTGCTTCTCGATCCTGCCGACTGAGTTTCGAATGTTGGAGAGCGACGTAAATAACGAGAAAAGTGGGTTTGGTAGTAGTTTATGTGTATGATCGGCAAGAATAACTTACAAAACTATCTAATTGTCGTGTGTCAGATAAAACTTATCCAACCATTCTGTAGAGCTGCTGTTCACGTATCACCAAGTTTAATGGCATCTTCTTTTACGTTTAAATTGCCCCTATGGTTATATATTTGGATGGCTTTATATAATCGTGCATAATACACTACTGGCCATTAAAATGCTACACCAAGAAGAAATGCAGATGATAAACGGGTATTCATTGGACAAATATATTATCCTAGAATTGACACGTGATTACATTTTCACGCAATTTGGGTGCACAGATCCTGAGAAATCAGTACCCAGAACAACCACCTCTGGCCATAATAACGGCCTTGATACGCCTGGACATTGAGTCAAACAGAGCTTGGATGGCGTGTACAGGTACAGCTGCCCATGCAGCTTCAACACAATACCACAGTTAATCAAGAGTAGTGACTGGCGTATTGTGACGAGCCAGTTGCTCGGCCACGAGACTTTTTCAATTGGTGAGAGATCTGGAGAATGTGCTGGCCAGGGCAGCAGTCGAACATTTTCTGTATCCAGAAAGGCCCGTACAGGACCTGCAACATGCGGTCGTGCATCATCCTACTGAAATGTAGGGTTTTGCAGGGATCGAATGAAGGGTAGAGCCACGGGTCGTAACTTATCTGAAATGTAACGTCCACTGTTCAAAGTGCCGTCAATGTGAACAAGAGGTGACCGAGACGTGTAACCAGTGGCACCCCATACCATCACGCCGGGTGATACGCCAGGATGGCGATGACGAATACACGCTTCCAATGTGCGTTCACCACGATGTCGCCAAACACGGATGCGACCATCATGATGCTGTAAACAGAACCTGGATTCATCCGAAAAAATGACGTTTTGCCATTCGTGCACCGAGGTTCGTCGTTGAGTACCCCATCGCAGGCGCTCCTGTCTGTGATACAGCGTCAAGGTTAACCGCAGCCATGGTCCCGAGCTGATAGTCCATGCTGCTGCAAACGTCGTCGAACTGTTCGTGCAGATGGTTGTTGTCTTGCAAACGTCCCCATCTGTTGACTCAGGGATCGAGACGTGGCTGCACGATCCGTTACAGCCATGCGGGTAAGATGCCTGTATCTCGACTGCTAGTGATACAAGGCCGTTGGGATCCAGCACGGCGTTCCGTATTACCCTCCTGAACCCACCGATTCCACATTCCGCTAACAGTTATTGGATCTCGACCAACGCGGGCAGCAATGTCGCGATACGATAAACCGCAATCGCGATAGGCTACAATCCGACCTTTATCAAGGAAACTTTCCTCATGTCAGCACGTTGTAGTTGTTGCCACCGGCGCCAACCTTGTGTGAATGCTCCGAAAAGCTCATTATTTGCATATCACAGCATCTTCTTCCTGTCGGTTAAATTCCGCATCTGTAGCACGTCATCTTCGTAGTGTAGCAATTTTTTCTGGCCACTAGTGTTCTTCATTTGTCAGGAAACCACGAAGAGAAGCTTTCTGAAACCAACATTTTATCTACAACGACGAACTATCATCCACGGCTGTAAAAAGAAGTTATCGAAATAAACGCACGTGCAAAACGTAAGGACGAAAGTATCTTTCGCGTGATGAAGTAACATAATCTCGATGAAACTTGGGCCATACATAGAAAGAACTGCTACAGTATAGAACGAAAGGTAACTGAAACAAATGCGCGGTTTGAAGCTTTTGCGAGTGTTAAAAGACAGTAATTGCATAATGTGTTCCCTCCTCTCCCAGTGCGAGGAGACGTCCAGAATCTCTACGCAGAAGTCAAGCGGAAATCACGCGTAGGCGAAAAGATTTTGGACAACCATACATCTCCGCAGAATAAGGAGACCGGATACTTAACCCGCTCTGCAAAGCACGATACTCTGCGACTTGTATCAGATCTGACGACACAGTAAAGTGCTGGTGGAGACGCAAGTGTTTCGGAGCACACCTTCCACTGCACATCGTTGAATGTGGAGCTCCGCAGCCGACGAACCGTACGTCTTCCCTTGTCGACGCAACGACAGCGTCAATTACGGTTGCAATTGGCATGGGATCAGCGGGACTGGATCGTGGACCAATGGAAAAGTGTTGCCTGATCGGGCAATTCACGTTTCTTATGACACCAGGTCGATGGTCGTGTTCGAATAAACACGTCATCCAGGCAAACATACACTTGAAACATACGCTGCGCCACAGTTGCAGGTCTGTGAGGTAGTACTATGGTATGAGGTACATTCTGTTGGCCAGCCTTCGGATTTGTGATAGTAGTCCAAGTAATCATAACACCTGTTGGGTCCGTGAATGTTATTATGGACCGCTTGCACCTGTTCATGCTTGAAGCCTTCCCCGAATACGATACCATCTTCCAATACGATAACAGTCCGTATTACAAGATCAGTATTGGGCCACAGGGGTTTCAGGGGCTTGACAGTGAAGCTACATTGATGTCTTGGTCACGAAATTCGCATAAATTGCATCCGAAGGAAGACATCTGGGACGGTATCAGACGCTAGCTTCGCAGCAACAAACCTGTGCCTCGTAATATACTGTAACTAGAAGAAAGGTAGTTTAACGTCCCGTCGATATCGCAGTCATTAGAGATGGAGCACAAGCTCGGATTATTTCAAGGATTGGGAAGGAAATCGGTCGGCCCTTTCGAAGGAACCATCTACATCTACATACATACTCCGCAATCCACGATACGGTGCGTGGCGGAGGGTACCTCGTACCACAACTAGCATTTTCTCTCCATGTTCCACTCCCAAATAGAACAAGGGAAAAATGACTGCTTATATGCTTCTGCACGAGCGCTAATCTCTCTTATCTTTGTGGTCTTTCCGCGAAATATAAGTTGGCGGCACCGAGTCAAACGCTTTCCGGAAGTCAAGGAATATGGCATCCATCTGATACCCTTCATCCACGGTATGCAAGATATCATGTGAAAAAAGGGCGAGTTGCGTTTCGCAGGAGCGACGCTTTCTAAAACCTTGCTGATGCGTGGACAGCAACTTCTCTGTCTCAAGGAAATTCATTATATTCGAACTGAGAATATGTTCGAGAATCCTGCAACAAACCGATGTTAAGGATAATGGTCTGCAATTTTGAGGATCCGTCCTTCTACCATTCTTATATATAGGCGTCAACTGCTCTTTTTTCCAGTCGCTCGGCAATTTACGTTGGGCAAGAGATTCGCGATAAATGCAAGCTAAGTAAGGAGCCAATGCAGTAGAGTACTCTCTGTAAAACCGAATTGGAATCCCATCAGGACCTGGTGATTTATTTATTTTCAACCCATTCAGCTGCTTCACAACCCCAGGAATGTCTATCACTATGTCCTCCATACGGGAATCTGTACGAGACTCGAACGGCGGTATGTTTGTACGATCCTCCTGCGTGAAAGATTTCTCAAATGCTAAATTTAAAATTTCAGCTTTCGTTTTGCTGTCTTCCGTTACCAGGTCAGACTGATCAGTGAGTGACTGGATGGAACCATCCCAGCAGTTTCCCAGAGTGATTTAGGGAAATCATGGAAAACCTACATCTGGATGGCCAGACGCAGATTTGAACCATCGTCCTTCCAAATGTGAGTCCAGCCACCTCGTTCCGTACTGGAACTGTGTGACTTGTGGCTAAACACCGGGTACCACATACCTCCGGATAGCCCGCCCGTCTAACCTTGTGGTTTAACGCGCTGCTTCCCGAGCGGGAAGGCGTACCGGTCCTCGGCTCCAATCCGCCCGGCGGATTAGTGTCGAGGTCCGGTATGCCGGCCAGCCTGTGCATGGTTTTTATTCGGTTCTCCATCTGCCTTGGCGAATGCGGGCAGCTTCCCCTTATTCCGCCTCAGTTACACCATGTAAACACTGTCTCCACGTACGCTTGGTGTTACACTCGTCTGGTATGAGACGTTCCCAGCGGGGGGGGGGGGGGGGGGGGTCCACTGGGAGCCGAACCGCACAATAACCCTGGGTATGGGGCGGCGGTGGAGTGGGTAGACTGCTGTGGCCCGTTGTGGGGTTGTGTACCACTAAGCGCTACGGCGGTATGAAGCCTCTTCGTCGTTGCTAGGTCCCCGGTTTAAGTACACAATTCTTCCGAATGCCTCCCAAGGACTCTTCGAGTCGACGCCACGCAGAATCGCTGCTTTTTTACATTCTGATGGTGGACCAACACAGTATTAAACAGATCGTCAACGATATGTACAGTTACTTTACGCTGAAACTTTTGTAGCCAGAGAGTCGCTACTGACTCTTTCTTTTGTCGGGGGTTGAACTGTTATGTGAGTCTGATTGATATTTGCCCTCCTACAGAGTGTATGGGCTGTACAGAGCAGTCGAAAAATCTCAACTCCGGTCTTGCTGAGATAAGGCGAGGCTCGTCATCTGGCAAGTCTTGTCCCTTGTGTGACGCAACCCCAGCCATTTCTCATACCTCTCAGGGCAGTAAGTGCCGCCCTGCTCCAAAAGAATACAGCAGCCTGTCAGCTTGAGAAGATGTAAACGTACCGCAACGCAGCTGGTATGCATCTTGTAGTTTAACGCATCTGTATATCTATATCTACGAGTACATCTATACTGCGCAAGCCACCATACGGTATGTGGCTGAGGGTACTTTTAGTACCAATGACACTTCTCCCGTTTCGTGTCCCAGTCGCGAATGGTTCGCTAAAAGAAAGATTGCTGGTAAACTTCCGTTTGAGCTCGAATAGCTCTTCATTTACCTTCATCATCTTTCCCCGAGATGTACGTAGGGGGTAGCAACATATTGGTTGATTCTTACAGGGACATAACGTGCTTGGAAACCATACCGTGATGCAGAATACTTTTCGCAGTGACTGTCACTGGTGATGGCTGAGCATCTCCGTGACGCTTTCGTGCTAAATGCGCCTATCACGAAACGCGCTGCTCTTCTTTGGATCTTCTCTGTTTCCTCTATCAGTCCTATGTGATACAGATGCAAGACTGGCGAGCAATATTCAATTGTTCGTCGAAGGAGAGTGTTGTAAGCTACCTCCTCTGTGGGTGAACTTCACTCCCTGAGGATTCTTCCATTGAAACAGTCTGGCATCTGCCTTACCTGTGATTACGTTATACGGTCGTTCCATATTAAATCGCCCTGTACAAATACTCATAGATATTTTATGGACATGACTGCTTCCAGTGATTGTTCTGCAATCGTGTAATCGTACAATAGTGGGAATTTGTCTCTACTTATGCTACATTTGTGTATGTTCATCGCTGTAGTAAGCATCGATCCTCTGAAGGTTTTTCTGCTATGATTTTCTAGCGTTGCGACTTCTCTCTGTACAACAGCATTATCTGCGAACATCCTCGTGGAACTTCCGACGTTATATACCTCAGAATTACACCGCAGATATTGCGTAAATGGAAAGTGCTATTGATGCGCCTGTTTCACATAATGGGTCGGTAGTCATGGGCTCGTATTATTAGCCAATGAACAGACTGTAATAATATTTAGAAAGTAAATTTTTGTGCACACATACTCTTTTTAAATGGATCGATGCCTGCTGTCATTATCAGACTGAAAGTAGTGTAAATTAGAATGTCACTGGTGTTTGTTGTAGGATTCTAGTACGAGTCGTTAACTAGATATCGTATTTTGACAAGTTCCCACACCGATACCTGTACAACGCCCGTGGAGGCACACATTAAAGAACAACATAAGTGCATGGAGTAGTTAGGTGGATTCTGACAACTGACCATCACAGATTGTGTTGAAAATGTGCAGCGCAATACACGCTTCCAGTCTGGTATGGAACAATTGGTTGCACACCTGCTACCGTTTCAGCGGAGATGTCGGAAGACGCTGCAGTAATACGTTGCTGCACATCATCGGGTCTAGTTGATATGTCGATGCAGACAACGTCTTTCAGCTATCCCCACAGAAAAAAGTCTAGAGTCGTGTAATTCGGGAAATGGCCAAGGTACACGTCCTCTGCGTCAAATCCAACGACTTGGAAACAATTCGTGAAGACATGTTGTAGGAATTCCTGCACTTTGGGCTGGACAGCCATGATGTTGGTAGCACTGGTTCCTTCTAGTCTGCAGAGGAACGTCTT
Source organism: Schistocerca nitens (assembly GCF_023898315.1). Lineage (NCBI taxonomy): Eukaryota > Metazoa > Arthropoda > Insecta > Orthoptera > Acrididae > Schistocerca > Schistocerca nitens. The sequence goes on along the minus strand of NC_064618.1, from coordinate 349,293,266 downwards.
CTAGCATCCGTGGAAGATGGTTTGTTACGAGGCTGCGAAACTTGTGCACGTTCAGTGTTTCGTATATGAAAAACGGGCCTATGAGTTTATGGTTCAGTATCCCACACCACATCTTTACACTCCATACACGGTGACGTTCCAACTGACAGAGTCAACGACGATTCTCGACAGACCAGTTGTCTACATTTCCGTGATTGGTAAATTTGGCTTCATCACTAAACAATACAGATAATACATCTGGAGTTTCCTATCTTAATGTCAATGTACAGAAGTTAACGTGATTCTGGTAATCGTTTGCATGCAGCTCGTGATGGAGAGAGATGTGATAGGGTGGAACACACGTCGACGGAGAATGCGCAGGACGCTTGCCTGACTAATGCCACTTCCTCGTGCGATTGTGCGCTAGCTAAAGTGCGTATCAACTGCAACAGCAGCAAGAACATTAATTACCCCCCGCCCTTTCTGTCGTCACTTGATTCATTCTGTTACGTTTTCAGGTGTTACGCTACCACTTTAACGTAATGAGTTGAAGAAGTTGACAAATAATTTCCGAGATGGTTGACGTCTATTGGGATATCGTGTCGCGTACGCCGTACAACGAACTGCATTCTTCCTACACACTCCATACACCGTGAGTTTGTCCTCATTTTCTGCATTGGCAAATCCCATTGTCCACTCACGACCTACTGCTTGGAGTGTCGTACACTAACCGACTAGCACTTCGCAATCCACTCTAGGAACACACAAGCATACTGTAAGGAAACATAACAACATCGTACCTAGCAATTACGCGGGCTGAACGGCACAAAACGAGTGTCGATGTGGAGACTTTCAAAATGCAATATATCGTAAACGGCTAGCACTAGAATCCTCCAGTAAGCACCACTGATATTCTAGTTTACCCTACTCGTACTTTGTTGACGTCAATACGCATTGTTCCATTTAAAAATTGGTTCAAATGGCTCTAAGCACTATCGGATTCAACATCTGAGGTCATCGGTCCACTAGACTTAGAACTTTTTTTTGTTCATCAGTCTACTGACTGGTTTGATGCGGCCCACCACGAATTCCTTTCCTGTGCTAACCTCTTCATCTCAGAGAAGCACTTGCAACCTACGTCCTCAATTATTTGCTTGACGTATTCCAATCTCTGTCTTCCTCTACAGTTTTTGCCCTCTACAGCTCCCTCTAGTACCATGGAAGTCATTCACTCATGTCTTAGCAGATGTCCTATCATCCTGTCCCTTCTCCTTATCAGTGTTTTCCACATATTCCTTTCCTCTCCGATTCTGCGTAGAACCTCCTCATTCTTTACCTTATCAGTCCACCTAATTTTCAACATTCGTCTATATCACCACATCTCAAATGCTTCGATTCTCTTCTGTTCCGGTTTTCACACAGTCCAAGTTTCACTACCATACGATGCTGTACTCCAGACGTACATCCTCAGAAATTTCTTCCTCAAATTAAGGCCGGTATTTGATATTAGTAGACTTCTCTTGGCCAGAAATGCCTTTTTTGCCATAGCGAGTCTGCTTTTGATGTCCTCCTTGCTCCGTCCGTCATTAGTTATTTTACTGCCTAGGTAGCAGAATTCCTTAACTTCATTGACTTCGTGACCATCAATCCTGATGTTAAGTTTCTCGCTGTTCTCATTTCTACTACTTCTCGATACCTTCGTCTTTCTCCGATTTACTCTCAAACCATACTGTGTACTTATTAGACTGTTCATTCCGTTCAGCAGATCATTTAATTCTTCTTCACTTCCACTCAGGATAACAATGTCATCTGCGAATCGTATCATTGATATCCTCTCACCTTGTATTTTAATTCCACTCCTGAACCTTTCTTTTATTTCCATTATTGCTCCCTCGAGGTACAGATTGAAGAGTAGGGGCGAAAGGCTACAGTCTTGTCTTACACCCTTCTTAATACGAGCACTTCGTTCTTGATCGTCCACTCTTATTATTCCCTCTTGGTTGTTGTACATATTGTATATGACCCGTCTCTCCCTATAGCTTACCCCTACTTTTTTCAGAATCTCGAACAGCTTGCACCATTTTATATTGTCGAACGCTTTTTCCAGGTCGACAAATCCTATGAAAGTGTCTTGATTTTTCTTTAGCCTTGCTTCCATTATTAGCCGTAACGTCAGAATTGCCTCTCTCGTCCCTTTACTTTTCCTAAAGCCAAACTGATCGTCACCTAGCGCATTCTCAATTTTCTTTTCCATTCTTCTATATATTATTCTTGTAAGCAGCTTCGATGCATGAGCTGTTAAGCTGATTGTGCGATAATTCTCGCACTTATCAGCTCTTGCCGTCTTCGGAATTGTGTGGATGATGCTATTCAGAAAGTCAGACGGTATGTCGCCAGACTCATATATTCTACACACCAACGAGAATAGTCGTTTTGTTGCCACTCCCCCCAATGATTTTAGAAATTCTGATGGAATGTTATCTATCCCTTCTGCCTTATTTGACCGTAAGTCCTCCAAAGCTCTTTTAAATTCCGATTCTAATACTGGATCCCCTATCTCTTCTAAATCGACTCCTGTTTCTTCTTCTATCACATCAGACAAATCTTCACCCTCACAGAGGCTTTCAATGTATTCTTTCCACCTATCTGCTCTCTCCTCTGCATTTAACAGTGGAATTCCCGTTGCACTCTTAATGTTACCACCGTTGCTTTCAATGTCACCAAAGGTTGTTTTGACTTTCATGTATGCTGAGTCTGTCCTTCCGACAATCATATCTTTTTCGATGTCTTCACATTTTTCCTGCAGCCATTTCGTCTTAGCTTCCCTGCACTTCCTATGTATTTCATTCCTCAGCGACTTGTATTTCTGTATTCCTGATTTTCCCGGAACATGTTTGTACTTCCTCCTTTCATCAATCAACTGAAGTATTTCTTCTGTTACCCATGGTTTCTTCGCAGCTACCTTCTTTGTACCTATGTTTTCCTTCCCAATTTCTGTGATGGCCCTTTTTAGAGATGTCCATTCCTCTTCAACTGTACTGCCTACGGCGCTATTCCTTACTGCTGTATCTATAGCGTTAGAGAAATTCAAACGTATCTCGTAATTCCTTATTACTTCCGTATCCCACTTCTTTGCGTATTGATTCTTCCTGACTAATGTCTTGAACTTCAGCCTACTCTTCATCACTACTATATTGTGATCTGAGTCTATATCTGCTCCTGGGTACGCCTTACAATCCAGTATCTGATTTCGGAATCTCTGTCAGACCATGATGTAATCTAATTGAAATCTTCCCGTATCTCCCAGCCTTTTCCAAGTATACCTCATCCTCTTGTGATTCTTGAACAAGGTATTCGCTATTACTAGCTGAAACTTGTTACAGAACTCAATTAGTCTTTCTCCTCTTTCATTCCTTGTCCCAAGCCCATATTCTCCTGTAACCTTTTCTTATACTCCTTCCCCTACAACTGCATTCCAGCCGCCCATGATTATTAGATTTTCGTCCCCCTTTACATACTGCATTACCCTTTCAATATCCCATACACTTTCTCTATCTGTTCATCTTCAGCTTGCGACGTCGGCATGTATACCTGAACTATCGTTGTCGGTGTTGGTCTGCTGTCGATTCTGATTGGAACAACCCAGTCACTGAACTGTTCACAGTAACACACCCTCTGCCCTACCTTCCTATTCATAACGAATCCTACACCTGTTATACCATTTTCTGCTGCTGTTGATATTACCTGATACTCATCTGACCAGAAATTCTTGTCTTCCTTCCACTTCACTTCACTGACCCCTACTATATCTAGATTGAGCCTTTGCATTTCCCTTTTCAGATTTTCTAGTTTCCCTATCACGTTCAAGCTTCTGACATTCCACGCCCCGACTCGTAGAACGTTATCCTTTCGTTGATTATTCAATCTTTTTCTGATGGTAACCTCCCCCTTGGCAGTCCCCTCCCGGAGATCCGAATGGGGGACTATTCCGGAATCTTTGGCCAATGGAGAGATCATCATGACACTTCTTCAATTACAGGCCACATGTCCTGTGGATACACGTTACGTGTCTTTAATGCAGTGGTTTCCATTGCCTTCTGCATCCTCATGTCGTTGATCATTGCTGATTCTTCCGCCTTTATGGGCAATATCCCACCCCTAGGACAAGAGCGTGCCCTGAACCTCTATCCGCTCCTCCGCCCTCTTTGACAAAGCCGTTGGCAGAATGAGGCTGACTTCTTATGCCGGAAGTCTTCGGCCGCCAATGCTGATTATTTGTCAAAAATTAGGCAGTGGCGGGGATCGAACCCTGGCCGAAGACGTTTTGATTACGAATCTAAGACGCTACCCCTTTTTTTTTTTTTTTTTTTTTTTTTTTTTTTTTTTTTTTTTTTAAATCTCATTTTGTTCGTTATTGTTCGTTTCAATTGTTCGTGGCGGACGTCTCCTGACGCCCGTTGAAGTTCGTTATTGATCCATTCACTCAGTTTTTTTATTACAGAGGGCAGCGAACCCTCTGACCGAACACGCTGAGCTACCGTGCCGGCTATCCCTAGACCACGGGTACTCCAAGACTTAGAACTACTGAAACCTAACTAACCTAAGGACATCACACACATCCATGCCTGAGGCAGGATTCGAACCTGCGACCGTAGCAGCAGCGCGGTTCCGGACTGAAGCGCCTACAATCGTCCATTTAAAAATGTGTACGTTTGCGAGAAAAAATATTATAGTCTGTTTATTGGCTAACACTACGAGTCCCTGACTGCCAATCCACTTTGTGAAAACCGCAGATGAACAGCACTTTCCATGGCTTGCGGTTCAAGCTTCAGGTAATTCATGCGGGAAAATAATGGTCCTGTAGTAATCAGTTGGGGTTAGTCCGAAAAGTTACATTTACTTTTGATGATTTCTCTCCGTTCAGAGTGACGTGCTATACCCGTATTCTGATTGCTACAATGCAGCCACACAGCTGGTCAGGCATTCCGTTCCCTAGTACACTGGCCATTAAAACTGCTACACTAAGAAGAAATGCAGATGATAAACGGGTATTCATTGGACAAATGTATTATACAACTGACATGTCATTACATTTTCACGCAATTTGGGTGCATAGATTATGAGAAATCAGTACACTGAACAACCACCTCTGGCCGTAATAACGGCGTTGATACGCCTGGGCATTGAGTCAAACAGAGCTTGGATGGCGTGTACAGGTACAGCTGTCCATGCAGCTTCAACACGATACCACAGTTCATCAAGAGAAGTGACTGGCGTATTGTGACGAGCCAGATGCTCGGCCACCATTGACCAGACGTTTTCAAGTGGTGAGAGATCTGGAGAATGTGCTGCCCAGGGCAGCAGTCGAATATTTTCTGTATCCAGAAAGGCCCGTACAGGACCTGCAACATGCGGTCGTGCATCATCCTGCTGAAATGTAGGGTTTCGCAGGGATCGAATGAAGGGTAGAGCCAAGGGAAGTAACACATTTGAAATGTAACGTCCACTGTTCAAAGTGCCGTCAATGCGAACAACAGGTGACCGAGGCGTGTAACCAATGGCACCCCATACCATCACGCCGGATGATACGCTAGTATGGCGATGACGAATACGCGCTTCCAATGTGCGTTCACCGCGATGTCGCCAAACACGGATGCGACCATCATGATGCTGTAAACAGAACCTGGATTCATCCGAAAAAATGACATTTCCATTCGTGCACCCAGGTTCGTCGTTGAGTACACCATCGCAGGCGCTCCTGTCTGTGATGCAGCGTCAAGGGTAACCGCAGCCATGGTCTCCGAGATGCTGCTGCACACGTCGAACTGTTCGTGCAGATGGTTCTAGTATTGCAAACGTCCCCATCTGTAGACTCAGGGATCGAGACGTGGCTGCACGATCCGTTACAGCCATGCGGATAAGATGCATGTCACTCGACTGCTAGTGATACGAGGCCGTTGGGATCCAGCACGGCGTTCCGTACTACCCTCCTGAACCCACCAATTCCATATTCTGCTAACAGTCATTGGATGTCGACTAACGCGAGCAGCAATGTCGCGATACGATAAACCGCAATTGCGATAGGCTACAATCCGACCTTTATCAAAGTTTCCTAACTTTCTTGAAGCACGGTAGTTTTTTCCCGTCCCTCACACTTTTATTCGGCACGTACCTGTCTAAATTGGCTCTTCAAGTTAACTAACTTGAAAGAGTGCTTGGTTTGAACCCCACTCGCACCGATACCTTGCGCCGCAGTGTAAATCGGGCAGACATGAGGAGTTGCAGTACCCTCTGTTATTCACTGGCGGCACCTTGGAACGTGAAGCGTCGCACAGCCTTGGATGTAGCATTGCGCAGTAAGGCGATACGTTAGCCGGCAGCGCTGCGCGCACTTCATTATTTTTAATGGCAGGCGCTGAGCCGCGCTGCGCCGGGTGGGGGCGACACAGCAGAGCAGAGCAGGAGCAGGCTCGCGGGTGCAGCGGCGCAGCGCCGTACCTCGCCCCATTACCATAGCAATCAGCGGCGCGCACACCGGCGGCCGTCGCCGACGACAATTACTCCGCTGCATGAAATTTAATGAAGGGCAGCTATTTTCACGCTCGTCTCTGTCAATTACGCGGTTACACAAAGACTGAGGCCCGCGAAAGCGGTCGGTCGCGACGCCGCTGTGCCACCTCCGCCTGCCTCGGGGACGACACGGGTCTGGTCGCTTATTGTTCGCTCGAGCCATTTGCCAAGCGGCAGCCGTTTTCCGTAAATTAGCGTCAATAGCACAAAAACAGTACTAACGATGGGAAAGCATATATCAGTCAAGACGAACGTTGAGCATGTTCTACTGCAGCAGCCAAAGTGGGTTACGAAAGCAACGATCGGGCGAAAAATTAAGCCCGCTTCGTTCGTCCACGAGAGCGAGAAAGCAGTAGATTCTGGCGCCCAGGTTGCATGACTTGTTCCATGACTTCCGGAAGGCATTCGATGCAGTTCCGCGCTGCCACCTAATGAACGATATACCGGGTGATCAAAAAGTCAGTATAATTTTAAGAACTGAATAAATCACGGAATAATGTAGATAGAGACACATGCTTGGAATGACATGAGGTTTTCTTATAACCAAAAAAATACAAATGTTCAAAAAATGTCCTACAGATGGCTCTTCATCTGATCAGAATAGCAATAATTAACATAATAATGTAAGACAAAGCAAAGATGATGTTCCCTCCAGGAAATGCTCAGTATGTCCACAATCATTCCTCAACAATAGCTGTAGTCGAGGAATAATGTTGTGAACAGCAGTGTACAGCATGTCCGGAATTATGGTGAGGCATTGGCGTTGGATGTTGTCTTTCAATATCCCTAGGGATGTCGATCGATCACGATACACTTGCGACTTCAGGTAACCCCAAAGCCAATAATCGCACGGACTGAGGTCTGGGGACCTGGGAGTGCTTAGAAAATGTAGTCCATCAACAAAGGAGGTGGCTTACAAAACACTCGTTCGACCTATACTTGAGTGTTGCTCATCAGTGTGGGATCCGCACCAGATCGGGTTGACGGAGGAGATAGAGAAGATCCAAAGAAGAGCGGCGCGTTTCGTCACAGGATTATATGGCAAGCGTGACAGCGTTACGGAGGTGTTTAGCAAACTCAAGTGGCAGACTCTGCAAGAGAGGCGCTCTGCATCGCGGTGTAGCTTGCTCGCCAGGTTTCGAGAGGGTGTGTTTTTGGATGAGGTATCGAATATATTGCTTCCCCCTACTTATATCTCCCGAGGACATCACGAACGTAAAATTAGAGAGATTCGAGCGCCCACGGAGGCTTTCGGGCAGTAGTTCTTCCCGCGAACCATACGCGACTGGAACAGAAAAGGGAGGTAATAAAAGTGGCACGTAAAGTGCCCTCCGCCACACACCGTTGGGTGGCTTGCGGAGTATATATATATATATATATATATATATATATATATATATATATATATATATATATATATATATATATATATATATATATATCCTGAAAAGCCAAACAAACTGGTATACCTGCCTACTATCGTGGAGGGCCCCCGTGAGCTCCCAGAAGTGCCGTAACGCAACGTGACATGGACTCGACTAATATCTGAAGTAGTGCTGGAGGGAATTGACAACATGAATCCTGCAGGGCTGTCCATAAATCTGTAAGAGTACGAGGGGATGCAGTTCTCTTCTGAACAGCACGTTGCAAGGTATCCCAGATATGCTCAATAATGTTCGTGTCTGGGGAATTCGGTGGCGAGCGCAAGTGTTTAAACTCAAAAAAGTGTTCCTGGAGCCACGGTGTAGCAATTCTGGAAGTGTGGGGTGTTGCAATGTCCTGCTGGAATTGCCCAAGTCCGTCGGAATGCACAATGGACTTGAATGGATATTGGTAATCAGACAGGATGCTTGCATACATGTCACCTCTCCGAGTAGTAACTAGACGTATTAGGAGTGCCATATCACTGCAACAGCACTCACCCCACACCATTACAGAGCCTCCACCAGCTTGAGCAGTCCGCTGCTGACATTCAGGGTCCATGGATTCAAGAGGTTGTCTGCATACCCATACACGCCCGTCCGCTCGATACAATTTGAAGCGAGACTCGTTCGACGAGGCAACACGTTTCCAGTCATCAACATTCCAGTGTCGGTGTTGACGGGTCCAGACGAGACATAAGGCTTTGTGTCGTGAAGTCATCAAGTTTACACGAGTGGGCCTCCGGCTCCGAAAGCTCATATCGATGATGTTCCGTTGAATGGGTAGCGCGCTGACACTTGTTGATGGCCCAGCACTGAAAACTGCAGCAATTTGCTGAAGTGATGCACTTCTGTCACGTTGAACAATTCACTTCAGTTGTCGTTGGTCCCGTTCTTGCAGGATCTTTTTCTGGCCGCAGCGATGTCGGAGATTTGATGTTTTCCCGGATTCCTGGTATTCACGGCACTCTCGTGAAATGGTCGTACGGGCAAATCCTTGCCATATTATCATTTCATTTTATTATTTCCTCCGAATAGCACCACAACTACTACCGAACGGATATCTATTGCGAACTTAGTTTATGTGCTAACAGTGTGCTTGGTTCACACAGCTGCCTCTTACGCAGCTCGCTCGTGTTCAGAAAGTGAGTTGCTGCTATTTCACTAGGATCTCAAATGTCGGCGGGGAGTTGGTAGAGCTAATATGCTGTTCACCAAATGGCCCCTGAGACTCAACAATAGAAGAGGCGGAGATATAATTCATGTAGGTCTGCAGCGTTTGTGGACGTTGTCATTAAAGGTCATGATCTTCTAGGTTGTTGCTCTTCACATTTCTTCTTCACAGTCGACGTTTCGACCCCTCTGCTGGTGTCTTCTTCAGGATCTCATACTGTCACCAGTTAACTGAAAACTGTCGAAGATCAGTGTCGTATTCACTTACAAAAGTAATTTTTCCCGCGCTTGTTCTGAAGTAACTTACTTGCCCTTCCAGCCAGTACTTTACTGCTTGCGACTTTCGGTTGGTACGTGCATGAAAAGGAATTCTTCAATAAGCCTGCTGCGCCTGATTGATAGTATTATTGGAACGGTTAATCGTTGTCCACATAGCAAATGTAATCTGTTCTTCTAAGTTCAAAGAATTTAAGGCAAACTGTCAAATTTACTATCTTGTCTACACAATGAGACACAGCTGCTTAACTGAAGTTAATGACAGAACCAACTACGAGGGTAGTTTGAAAATTTCTTGAATGGAATAGAAAGAAACGACTTGCCTCAGTGTAACTTTTTATTTTTCAACATAGTCTCCCTGAACAGTAATGCTCTTGGTCCAACTATGTTCCAACGCTTTGAGCCCATCTCGAAAACTAGATTCTTCTTGGCCCGCAAAATACCCGTCAACTTCGGCTGTCGGTTCTTCGTTTGAGGAGAATCTCCTTCCGCTGAGAAAGATTTTGAGCTTGAGGAGCAGGTGGATATCTAATGCAGACAGATCTGGTGAATAAGGCGGGTGTGGCCACAATTCATATCTCATTTCACGTATTTCTGCCATGGCAACGACACTTCTGTGTGGGGGCGCACTATCTTTCTGAAAGATGACTTTCTTTCTTGCCAGAACCGGCCTTTTGTCGCGTGTCTTTTGCTGTAGTGGGTCAAGAGGGTCAGCGTTGTATTGTATCGTAATTGTTTGACCAGTGGGATGATAATCTGTCAGCATAATCCCTTTCGCGTCCCTGAAAAGTGACGGCATGATCTTTCCGGTAGACCATATTGCTTCTGCGTTCTTTGTTGAGGATTGATCTACATGTTTCCAATGCTTTGACTGTTGTTTTGCCTCTAGAGTAAAATACTTTGGTCACAAATCGGCACAAAAAGTCTTTTCGTTTCTCTGAAAACGGGTCAAGTATTGTTGGAATATTTCCTTTCTGGTGCGTTTCTAATCTTGTGTTAAGAGTTGTGGCACCCATCGAGCAGATAATTTGCTCATATCTGATTCCACTGTTAACATGCGACATGCTGTTCGGATGACATCCCTACAGCTTCAGTAGTTTCTCTCATTTTCAGTCGGCGATCCTCCCTGACCATTCTATGAACGACTGCAATAATTTCGGGGACAGTGGAACATCGTCTAAGCCGTCCGCTCAAAAGCTGTCCCTATCAAATTTAAACTCGTTGGCAACAGTTGAATATGAAGGAGCAGAGTCCCCCATTGTGTTGTGAAAATTTGCATGATTTTTTTTTTTTTTTTTGCTTTCATACCTTTCTTTACGAACTACTTAATTACTGCCCGACTCTCGATTAGTATTACATCTTTACAGATCGCTACCTGAGAACAACAACAGAAAGACATACGCTTGACACTCTATCTCTTTGGTGATGATTCGAAGAACTTTTCAAACCATCCTCGTAGTTTCTTTCGCTCAAAGCAAGAAAATACAAAGTGAATTTATAATAAAAACACAATTTTGATATATTCTCGGCTCTCTGTTATAGCCCTTTATCTTTAATTTATAGTTAATAGATTATGCATCATTATTTGTTTATGAGTAGCAAATAAAATCTCTTATTTACGAGGGTTGTCCAGAAAGTAAGTTCCGATCGGTCGCGGAATGGAAACTGCAGTGAAAACCAGGAACGTTTTATTTGCAACAGTTAGGTACACCTTCCATCTACTTCTCTACATAGTCGCCACTCCAACTTCGAGTTTTGTCGTAGTGTTGTATCAACTTTCCTACATACTCATCAGAGTTCACCAAAAGTACACGAAATATTTGGAAATTATGTACACATGCCATCCTCGTGAAGCATTCTGTGTATTATTAAAACTTTAACTTATAATATGGATAGATGTCAATGATTCAGCTGAGGTAATTATTTGACTGTTAGACTTATTTAAATGTCGCAACGATAGCTTTTAAAGGTAATTATGTGGATCGCCCTTAAATCTCGTGTAGATATATATTTTCCTGCTCTCTGTGAAGAAAATGTGGTTAGGGAACTGTAATCTAGCTGCGATATTCTACTTACGTGGAGAGGGCTGTGACAGAAATAGCTCCCTAAATGTTTGTCTCCTCTTGCTTGTGACAGTAAAATTAACTTATGATTTGTGGATTTACTGAATGCATAACATTTAAGCGATAGCTATAAATGTTCAGTGATTTTAAATAATCAGGCTTAATGTTTAATGGCTGCAGGTAAGTGTTGTCTGTGTAAAACTGTTATTTTTCTCTGAGAAAAATAAAAATTACACTTCATTACTTGTTTGCAATACAAGAGGCAATACGATTTTCTAGTAAGCTTCTGTCTTCCTCGTTGACAATTGCTTACCACTCGCGCCTTCGTGCTAGTTGCGTCGTAATCCAAAACGAAAAGAAAATAAATGCCTCGTCAACTAGTTTGCTACTGCTCGCAATTAATCTTCCTTATTCTAAAAAAAGTAAATGAGTCCAGATGCTGGCATTGACACTGACTAACGTTGACTAACGTGCGTTCCCATTAATAAACTCTCATCTTGGTATAAATCTGGCAACTCTCTAGCAGTAGAAAAGTATTTTCTGGTTTCCCTGACGAAATAGAAGCTACCATTACCACTACAACATAGGGCTGTCTGGCTCTGAGCCACACCAAAGCATCCTAGGCACTCTTAAATATTCTTTGGAACAAGAAACAGGTGTGCAGTTTCAGATTTATTGGCCAACCTTCGTTGGCGCTGCGCACTCGCATTTAACATTGCGAAATCTGTTCACACATTGTAATGTACAACATACAAGGGCCAGTCAGAAAGTAAAGTCCTGCTTTTTTTCCTCTTTCAATAAGTTGGCAATGTAGTAATCTTGAATCTGGCGCACTTCACAAGACCGTCTTTTGCAGCCCGCTCCAGTAACAGCGTCTTCTGTCATCAAATGGCAGCGCTGTAGAAGTTGAAAGAATGGCCTACATTGACGTACGTATGAGGGGGCGCTCTGTGATTGAACTCCTTAACGCAGAAGGTGAACCTGCTCACTTGCATTCGTGAAAGACTGAAGAAAGCAAGTGGAGATGCTACGGTGGAAGTCAGCACCGTTAGATTATGAGTTTTTCACTGTGGTGCCATAATTGTCGCTCTGAGCCACACCAAAGCATCCTAGGCACTCTTAAATATTATTTGGAACAAGAAACAGGTGTGCAGTTTCAGATTTATTGGCCAACCTTTTTTTTTCCCTTTATGTAGTTTTAAATGTCTTCTGTTGTATACTTAATGTCTTTCGGCTGATGAGAAGCGCCTGTGCTGCTGCCAATCCGCCCCAGAAGGGGAATTGAAGTACAATAAAGGAAAAAAAAAAAGCAGAGTGCCAGGCTGACGACTACAGTGACTTCACCGAGCATCTGTGTGTCGACCAAATCCGCTGGGTAGCAACAGATGAGTTGTGTCGCCAGTTATCCATCGGCAAAGACAGTGTGCTGGCCATTATTGAAAAGATTGGCTAGTCCAAGGTTTGTGTACGTTGGGTATCGGAAAATGTTGACCGACTAGAATAAAGAGGCAAGGAAAACAATTGCATCCAGTCAGACTTCCATCTGTTCAGCCTGCTCAAAGAAGCTTGTTGGGGACATCTCTTTGATGATGCGGAGTCCTGGAAAAATTCCACGCACCAGTGTTTGAGGTATTAGGACGCTAACTCATAACGCGCAGGTGTACATGCTCTTGTTTCATGTTGGAAAAAAACTGTGGACATAGAGGGTAATTATATCGAAAAGCGGAAAATTAATAGTGAATGTTGTAGCTGTTGTAGCCACTTACGGTGGCGAGCGCCAAACTAGTATAAATTACTCTTGTAGTAACTCTTACTTATTTAGTCTGGAATACTTTAGTATACTACTTCTGTAGTGATATACTCTTTTAGTAACTGTTGGAGAGCTCAATTTCTATTTACTTCTTTAGTTGTAACTAATGTATTAACGCCTTTTTGCTAAAGAAGTAAGCCATTTCTGCACGCTGCTGGCAAGTGCATTACGTTCCCTCCCGGAAAATTTCATTGTCGGCAGACATTATTGCATCACTTTTTGCGTAATTTATGTTCATCGCTGTAATTTCAGAAACGAGAAAGGATTATTAAACTGAATTATTAAAATTGGAAAATCTAAATGCTATTGTACTGATTATATGATAAGATTTGTGTATTATGAAAAGAAACGTACGGTTAATGGATGAATCTATTGTTAACCCCGCCATCTGCAGCTACTACCTCCATTGTTGGTTGGAGACACGTATTAATTTAAGCGCCAGTTTGAGATACGAGCAAGCAGTAACATGGAGGTAGCCAAGAAACGTTCAAAAACATACCAAAAAATGAAAAAGAGCGGTTTGCTGAAATAATGATAAAGGATATAACTGCTATTTTATCGAAAAAGCACGATGTCAACATGCTAAAAAGGAAAAAGGATGCTTGGGAAAAAATACACGTTGAATGCAACGCAGAAGCTCTTACACAAAGATCACAAGAGCAGCTTAAAGTGATTTGGAAGGACATGAAAGCGAAAGCAAAGAAAATGAAAGCTGAATGTAATCGAGATCAATTTCAAACTGGCGGTGGAGTAGGTGAGACGAAGATCGACGATTTACGCCAAATGGTTGTTGATATGACCCGACAAGTTTTCGATGGGATAGCTGGAGTTAACGATAATGACGCATCTGAAGATAAGCAACTTCGATGATGATAATTGCTCTTAAGATAGCAATGAAACTGCTAAAGGCGGAACTTTATCCCATAGTCATGAATCTCGGCCAGCATTCTCTGGTGGGAGCTTATCAGAAGATAGGCCCAGAAAAATAGAGGGAAACTTGCAGTTGTAGTGAAGAACTGAGAATTGTTGAAAAGAGCAGACGAGCTTCACTCCTTAAAAATGCGGTTAATACGAGAGGAATACAAAACAAAAAATGATATTAATAGAAATACAAAGAAAAATCATGGAGGAAGAGCATAACATTAAAATGGAAATTATGAGTAAGTTCAAGAACGTAATAGAGCAAACTTCAGGTTCGAGTTCTTCAGCCAATGCGCTCGAGCAATTTGGGTTTTTGTGAATGAATAAGAAAATATTCATGTGTATAAAACATGTATTCTTTCCTTGATATTTTTTCAAATGGTTAATACATTCTTGTTTCTTGTACAGCATAATATTTGTGTTTGTCATTTCAGCATCGGTATTAATTTTTGTTAATAACACATTATAATATTTATCTGAATTTGTAAAATTGTAAAAGAAGCCCTTTTTTAAAAATAATCGAAACATTTTGTGACTTTGTTCACTCAATTAGGAAATAAAACGAGAATATTAGTCCCCTAACAAAGAAAAGAGAGAGTAAGAAAGGAAGAAAAAGAGAACGTAACTATAAAACTACACATACACGAAATGAATCACTTTTCATTGCAGTAGTGACAATCCGGTGGCTTATTTATTCATTTAAGAAGAAAAAGTCCTTCTGATTTTACCAGCAAACTAGGTACAATTTTAATTAAAGTAATTACGTATAATAGACCTTCTGACAGCTTGGCCTGCAGCCTATGCTTGTGGCTGAAATGCATATTGTTCGATGTCCTTCACCTCCACAGAATCAGAGTGAAACACTTCTTTAACTTCTATTCCAGTGTAGAACTGTAGCAGCCACAATAACATTCCCATATTTGTTTGGTTTAAATCGCATTGTTTTAGTGAGAATATCGAAACGTTTTTTCCAAACACTGAACGCTCGCTCTATTACACATCTGGTAGCAACATGGGCTCTATTGTATCGCCGTTCGGCTCCTGTATGAGCTCGAAACACAGGTGTCATAAGATGTTTGAAGAGAGCATATTCACTATCTCCAACAAGCAACCCATCATATTGTCCATTTTCAAATTCTGCAGCAACACTACTACAGTACCAAATGCGTGCATCATGCGTGGAATCGGTCAACGGCTTAGCACGTTCAAAATCTTCATGTTGGCGTCACAGATAATTTGTGTACTGATAGAAAAGAAATTCTTGCAATTTCCATATAGTTCTGCTTGTGTTCAAGAAGGACAAAGTATGGGTGTATGTGCACAATCTGTGGCACCTGTGATAATTGGGACTCCACCAGTTCAATAGAATTCCCTTTTGGTCTTTAATATGTTTTCTTGACTCTGTGGCATTTACACATACAGTGACTTTAAGGCAGTTAAACTGTTTATTACACTGTTAAAAGCTCTTCCAGCAGTAGTACGATGGATATTAATGAGATCCCCTGCTACGATTTATAAGTACCTGTGCAGAAGATTCGCAGTCCACAAACAAGTTGCAGCCTGAGAGACAAAGAACGCACGGTTCCTGTCAGAATTATGCTGCAGTAACGGCTCCAGCATACCAAGCAGCAACTCAAAAGCTTCCTTACGAAACCCAAACCGCTCTTTGAAATCACTGCCGCTATACATCACAAATGGGTCTCTGCTCTCCATTACAACCTTCATTCTTGGGATGTTAACCTTTTCCTCCATCTCCATATATTCTTCGTAGTCTAGGTAATCTATAGAATTCGATACTAAAACACAGAACTCAAAGATCGCACCTTACTCTCTTACTTACTCCTACTACTGCCTAGGAGCTAATTTTGGCCGTATTTCCTCGTTAAGTTACTAACGTGGTGTTATCCACCAGACGTGGAGTAAATAAATTTACTTTGGAAATAAATGAAAAATTTACTCCTGGAGTAATTTACTCTTTTAGTTCAGTACTGTCGACTGAAAGTCGCCGATTTCCTGCTCTATTAGCAACTTACTACTTTAGTTTCACTTACTCCTGGTTGATGCTCGCCACCCTTACTTTTGTTATAACATAAAAAACAAAAATAGGGTACATTGCTTTCTGACTGAACATTGTATGTCATTGAACTAACTCTTTATGTACGAAATTACCTTACAGCAACCTTTTGGTGCTGCACTGTCCCTTAGTTGCCACTATATGTGTAACACCTCTGTGAGGCACAAGTAGTTACTTTTTTAATAAATTTATCAAAATGGACCCTTAGAAACTTCTGCAAAGTTCTGGTTACTCCTTTGATACTACTACCTATCCAGGGCATCAAAGACGAAACGTACGTTTCAGCAATGGGCCCGCCAGGTTAGCCGAGAGCGCTAATATACTGATTCCTGGACTCGGGTAGGCGCACCTGTCCCGGATCGAATCCGCCCGGCGAATTAACGACAAAGATTGGTGTGCCGGTCAGGTTGTATGTGGTTTTTAGGCGGTTTTCCACATCCCGCTAGGTGAATACTGGGATGGTCCCCATGTCCCGCCTCAGTCACACGACTTGCAGACATTTGAAAACTTACGCACTATTTCATGGTTTACACTAGATGCAGACAGGTGGGGTGCACTACTTCCGTCCCAGGGGGTCCAGTTTGGCGAGAGGAAGGACATTCGGCCACCCTCTGACACATACGTTGCCATTCATAGTAACAGGGCCGACCCCGCGCTGAAGTGGAACAAAGGTCCACGAAAATGATGATGATGTTTCAGCAATGGGGGGAACACTTGCGCAGTGGCACGTAGCTGACACTGTCATCAGCTGCGAACTGTTTCCTGTTTGGCCACGGTATGTAGACCCTTCGTGCTGTGACTGTCCCACGCATTATGACTGCCACGGTGAGACGAGCCGTGAGGAGAGGTTAGCGCCGAATCCCTATCCGCAGTGCTGGTGCCGGTGTTTTTCCCTTATACGAAAGCAGAGGTGCTTTGGATTCGATTCTCGGCCGGGTCTGAGGTTTTCTTCACTCGGGATCTTGGTGTTGTGTTCTTCTCACGTTCGTATCGTCATAAATGACATTAAAAAGGAAGAGAGGTGACACATGCGGAAATATTGGCAGCGGTCGAAGACAAATTAATATCTTCCAACTAGAGCCGATTTTCTCCGCTACTGGCGGCACAAGTAAAAAGTTGGACAAAGAGTAGTATTATCATCAGTATACAGGATACATCGTAAGTAATGGGATAAACCCAAACAGTTGAAATTACACGTTGCTAGAAGGAAAGAAGTCTGAGTGAACATAGGTCAGCAAACGAACCGTTTGTAGGTAACTGAGATTTTGTGGTTACCAGCCACCGCTGGCTTTATTCTGTGTAAACATCATCATCTCAGTTAGGCAAAATAACAATACTGTACAACATTCAGAAAAGTTATTAGAGATACTTTGAAGTGCAGATGTTCTGAATGAACACGACAACAATTATATGGTTCAAAAATGGCTCTGAGCACTATGGGACTCAACTGCTGAGGTCATAAGTCCCCTAGAACTTAGAACTACTTAAACCTAACTAACCTAAGGACAACACACACATCCATGCCCGAGGCAGGATTCGAACCTGCGACCGTAGCGGTCGCGCGGTTCCAGACTGTAGCGCCAGAACCGCTCGGCCACCAGCGGCCGGCAATTATATGGCCATACTCTTAGTTAAAGCAGGTGTTCAAAGTTTTGATGTGCCCGAACGCAGATCTGTACCACAGTGAGTTTCGAATCCTTTCAAACACACCTGAATCACTTCGAATTTCTTGATAAACACGACAAATCTCTATTCAGATTCTTCAACCGTGTTAAACGTGGTGTCAGCAAACACAGAAATCCATGGGGTTCAGATTAGGTGATCTTGGAGGCCACGATACAGACCCACCTCGACCAGTCCATCTTTGGCCATATCGGCGCGTTAGATGTCGTCTCACCAGAGCTCAAAATACGCCGGTGCAGCACCAGGCATCTACCAAATCGTCCGGCGTTCCTCTAAGTAAACACCCTCAAGCAATTATGTAAGATGATGCCGCAGAAACCGTAGGAAATTACGTCCACTGAGTTTGTTTGGCAACGTGTACGACCAAATAAGACGATTATCTAGTACCTGCAACAACACATGCAGTGAGAAATGCCGCTGATGCACCTGGGTTGGAACCTAGATGACTTCAAATGTGAGAAATGTCATCAATTAAACACACCGCAACGAAACAGGTGTGATCCCTGCTTCTTTTGTAAATAGACAGACCGCTAGTCTAGGACCAGAGTCTCAATAAGACACCGACCTCGTTGTAGGTGGTACGGTTGCATTGCACTGCGATGCATTATTCTCCAAACATTGCTCTAGCTCATTCCAGGAATTTGTGTGGAAAGTGTACGTGTCGAGGTTCCTGAAAGGTGTTTGACTGTTTCCAACTCCACATCTTCAAGCACACATGTAATTCGTGCAGGCGTACTGCTCACGCAACATGTGCAAAGCTTCCAGTTTCTGGGCGGCGTTGATGCACTCGAGAAAAGTTCGACTCCCGGAGCATTTGGGGGAAGGGCATGCATCTTGGTGGAAGTGCGCAGCCTCCCATGCATTGCCATTAGTCCTACAATACATATAATGCATATCCGGATACTCCTCCTTACCACCAAACGTTGTCCAGCACAATTAACGCTCCACTAACAACTGACATGAGTGGTACTATGACTGTGAATTGTGCTGTCGTATCCAATCTGTTTGCCGGCTGGAGTGGCCGAGCGGTTCTAGGCGCTACAGTCTGGAGCCGCGCGACCGCTACGGTCGCAGGATCGAATCCTGCCTCGGGCATGGATGTGTGTGATGTCCTTAGGTTAGTTAGGTTTAAATAGTTCTAAGTTCTAGAGGACTGATGACCTCAGAAGTTAAGTCTCATAGTGCTCAGAGCCATTTGAACCAATTCCAGTATGTTTACAGCTCCACGTCTCCAAAAAGTAAACAAAGACCATATCGCGGACTGGCATACGGTGTTTACACAGAATCACATCAGTAATGGCTTATAACCTCGAAGTCGTAATTATCTCGCAAACGGTTCATTCGCAGACCTATGAAAACTGAGACTGTTTTGCCTCTAGTAGCATGTACTTTCAACTGTATGCATTCACGCCATTAATTATGACACGCTCTGTAGAGTGAATAAAAAAGAAAATCGTAGTTCAGCTTAACTTAAAACTATTGACTCCGATTCGGGTACGCTGCCGCAGCGTTGCAGTCCTATTATGTCAACTTGCGAGCGCTGCAGGTTGAGTCTTTGGGGGTCCCGCCAAGCGAAACCAAGGACACAGTTGACAGCCGCAGTTTAAAGAATGCTGCCCGCCAGGAAACTCTTTAAGCATTCTGCTGCAGACCTTTGCGTTTAGAAGAAGCAGATGCCGAGGTGAACTAATTACTTACTTTACGCTATCAGGCCAAGAGGACCTCGCGCAGCTACAAGGCTCCTCTTCCATTGGATTCTAGACGGTCCGGGCTAGAGGTATACACAAACAAATTTCTATAACGAAAGAACTCGACGTTTTATGTTGTTGGGTAAATATAAAATCGATAGAGCCACTCTCAGGCATGTGCTCCTCACCATTTCATGAACAGCGCTGAGTCGTATGGCGCATGTGAGTGCATGCGCATAAATGTTTGCTGTGCAGCAGGCAGAAGTACTCCTGACAGCCAACATGTGGGTTCCATAACGGAAGATGCAGTATGTGCTCCGGTTAGCAGAGTTAGAATCTGTAACACTTGTTCAGTGGCGTACAAGAAGGGAATGGACGTGGACCTTCCCACACATAAATCCATTAATCAGTGGGACAGAACTCTTCGAGAAACGGTAATTTTGATTTCAAGTGCTTGAAGACATTTTAAAACGCATGTGAATGATGAGCCCATGGAACATGTACACGAAGCATTCACTAGAAGCCCGCGTAAATCCATTAGACAAGCTAGTTGAGAATTAGCGCTGTGCTCATACGTCTCCGGTTGCATGCTTACAACTCAAACTTTTGCATCACATTAAACCTGAGGATCACCGCAGACATGTGCTTTTGCTGTTGAAATGTTGCATCATATAGACGAAAACAACGAGTTCCACAATGCAGTATTGTTGAGTGATGATTCTATCTTCCACGTTTGAGCCAAAGTTAACCGACATAACTGTCGAATATGGGAAAGTGAGCCTCCAGAAGAACTGATTGAGTACGAAACGGACACGCCAAAATTTAATTGATGGCTAGGATTACATAAGCATGGTGTAATTGATACGTATCCTTATGGAGTCTGTGGAGAACTGTGCAGTTCCATAAATGCCTCTCGACGTTATTTTCCAGCAGGCTGGTGTTCCATCCGCTGTCATGGGAATATCACCACATTTTTCGATGACACGTTTCCTGAGCGTTCAGTCGGAATGGATTGCCTCATTGTCTGGCCCTCTCAATTTGCCCATCTGACTGCTAGATTTCAATGCATGGGGGTTTACCAAGGACATTGTAGAAATCTGGTAGATTTGAGACAGTGGATCTGTTGTAGCAAAGGCCATAACACCTGCCATGTTTATGAACATGTCACGATGTGTGGGATGCCGTTTAGATATCTGTCGAACTACTAACGGTGCCCACACTGAACTGTACCAACATGCATAAAATGTTTGAGCTCCTGTGTACAATCTTGGACAGTTAAAAGCTATAAAAATGTTTTTGTATACCTCTAGCCATGACACCCTGTTTTTTCTGCTTACTTGTCTTCTTTCGTTGGATTCCATGGATTTCAAACGCCATTGGTGTTTATCCATCAGAGAGCCATGTCCCGCCTATACAATCCGTTTCACTCTCATCCAGCCTGCAATATTTGGGCTGTTGTAGGTCTCATCCATTCACAATTATGCCGGATCCTGCATTCCCCAGTGTTATCTTGCACTGGAGCATAGCCCTTCCTTAATACTTCCCGCTCGAAAACGAGAAGTTCCGCAACCATATAGCCATACGGGTCGGATCAGTGTTTTGTACAGCAGGAGCTCATTTTGAGACTGTGTGATTTAAAAAGCTGACTCAGACTGAAGCACGATCGGTTTGCTGCTTGTATCCTCGCTTTGTTTCTGCCTCATACAGTGTGTCCCCTGTATAGCGTGCCACAAGATATTTTAAATTATGAATCCTATTGAACGGGTTCCGACTACCAGTGGCTGCAGTGTGTCTCCGGAATAGGCCTGAGTCCTGTTCGTCACCAGGTACTCAGTCTTCGATTCGTTCACAAAGAGATCGATGTTACTCGCTGCCGTCTTCACGCTGTCGCTCATCTGCATCAGTTATGCCTTAGATCGCGACAACATCGCCATGTCGAGATATGTGCTGTTCTCACCTTGTACCTCGATCCTTTCGAAATTCTTATGGAAAGCGTCCCTCATTATTACTTCAGTCGTCTGCTTGAACAATATCATTGACACACCATATCATGTCTCAAGCATTGAACTGGGCTGACTAGTTTATAATATCTTAGAAACTCGATTAGGCAGTTCATCAGGTCTTCGGCATACACCCACATCTTCTCAGTGAGCTGTCGTAGGACATAAATGTTTTCTACAGACGAATGGCTCTTTCTGAAATCACCCTGATATTCACTAATCATTTCTGCGAACGGCTGGAGTCCATCCAGTATACAGTTGGACAAGACAGTGCTACATCTGCACAATGTAATACTGATTACCTTCTGCGTTACAATAGGACAACCCTGTAACTTTTATTTTAATGAGACGAATACAAATTTGTACGCCAGTACTGCTTCATTATCGCCTAACATATAACATTTTTTGTTATATTTTGTGTTGTTTCAGGTAAGCCATTCATGGATGACCAATACTGGCAACCTACTACATCAACCTGCAATGACTGCATTGCTCTGCAGATCGGTGGATAACTTAGCGACATCGATGCAGTGAATGTAAGTAATACGTTTTACTGGTGAAAGTAGTTGCTTCAGCGTAGGAACCACAGCTTAAAGAAGTATTCAAGTTTAAGTATAGGCCTACCTTTATCTGTCACAACCGAAGAAAATGCATAATCCATTAATAAAATCGTTCAGTATGGCCGAAGTATCACAACGAGACAAAGCAGGACGCACAAACCTGTGGCATGAAGACCTGTATTAAAAACCAATCAGTTGACTGGGATGTGAAAGTACGAGCTCTTGGCAAAAGGAGATGACGTAAATCAGTAAGATCTGTTGTTCTGATTTTGTTGTTTAAGTTGTAGACTAAATAGTCACAGATGAAATATTTGTAAGCGCGACATTTGTTGTAAAATATTGTAGACTGGAGAGCCAAAGAAACTGGTACACCTGCCTAATATCGTGCAGGGTCCCGCGAGCACGCAGAAGTGCCACAACACGACGTGGTATGGACTCGACTAATATCTGGAGTAGTGCTGGAGGGCACTGACACCATGAATCCTGCAAAGCTGTGCATAAATCCGTAAGAGTACGAGGGGTGCATAAATCCGTAAGAGTACGAGGGGGTGGAGATCTCTTCTGAAGAGCATGTTGCAAGACATCCCAGATATGCTCAATAATGTTCGTGTCTGGGGCATTTGGTGGCCAGCGGAAGTGTTACAACTCAGAAAAGTGTTCCCGGAGCCACTCTGTAGTAATTCTGAACGCGTGGGGTGTCGCATTGCCCTTCTTGAATTGCCCAAGTCCATCGGAATGCACAGTGGATATGAATGGATGCAGGTGATCAGGCAGGATGCTTACGTACGTGTCACCTGTCAGAGTCGTATCCAGACGTATCAGGGTCCCATATCACTCCAAATGCACACGCCCCGCACCATTACAGAGCCTCCGCCAGCTTGAACAGTCCCCTGCTGACATACGGGGTCCATGGATTAACTGGATTGTCTTCATACCCGTACACGTCCATCCGCTCGATACAATTTGAAACGAGACTCGTCCGTCCAGGCAACATGTTTCCAGTCATCAACAGTCCAGTGTCGGTGTCGTCAGTCCCAGGCGAGGCGTAAAGCTTCGTGTCGTACAGTCATCAAAGGTACACGAGTGGATCTCAGACTCCGAAAGCCCATATCGATGATGTTTCGTTGAATTGTTCGCACGCTGACACTTGTTGATAGCCCAGCATTGAAACCTGCAGCAATTTGCAGATGGGGTGCACTTCTGTTACCTTGAACGATTCTCTTCAGTCGTCGTTGGCACCGTTCTTGCATGATCTTTTAGCGGCTGCAGCGATGTCGGGGATTTGATGTTTTACCGGATTTCTGATATTCACGGTACACTCGTGAAATAGTCGTACGGGAAAATCCTCACTTCATCATTACCTTTTAGATTATGTGTCCCATCGCTCGTGCGCCGGCTGTAACACCACCTTCAAATTCACTTACACCTTTATAACCTGCCATTGTAGTAGCAGTGACCGCTCTTAACTTCGGCGCCAGACATTTGTCGTCTTACATAGGCGTTGCCTGTTTACATATCTCAGTATTTGAATACGCATGCCTATACCAGTTTCTTTGGCGCTTCAGTGTAGTGCTTATACATAGCTGCTGTATCCATATCGTTTCCATACTTCATTTATCACTTTTTTACAAAAACATTTCGTTGTTAGGGTTCCGTACTTCAATCGGTAAAAAAGGAAGCCTTATAGGACGACTTCGTTGTCTGGCTGGCTGGGTGGCTGCCCGACTGTTTAAAAATCTTTTTATGAGGAACGTTTGGACGTTTCAAGTTGAAATTTCAGTCACGCGTTAAGGTCTACTGTTCCTCGGTGATCTAAGAATGTGGAGCTTCTAAGTCAATGCAATGAAAAGATACGGCAAACTCACTCATTAAAACCTTTAGGGTACTTTCCTTTGACGTAGAAACATGAAGTTTGACAAGAAGAAAGGTTTTTGAAATTAAAAATTCTCAAAAGTCTTGGAATCACTGAGACCGACATGTTGCCAGTATCAATGTCAATACTCGTGGTATTGTGGCTAGCGTTGCTGCATCTGGATCACGGGGTCCCGGGTTCGATTCCCGGCCCTGTTGGGGATTTTCTGTGCCCGGGGACTGGGTGTGTGTCTCGTCCTCATCGTTTCATCATCAGTCGTGAAAATGGCGAGATTGGACTGTGTAAAGATTAGGAATTTTTACGGGCGCTGATAACCGCACAGTTCAGCGCCCCACAAACCAAACATCATGATCAGCATCAATGTCAATAACTGACAAAAGTCGTCAAGATCCTCAGTTCCCGGAATGGATGAGTTGTCTACGTACATATTTAAGTTTGTATTGAACCCTCAGTGCGCGAGCCCTACTCGCAACTGGCCAATTTTTTTGCATGTTAACTGGATAGTAGTCACCATGCTAATTATTGGTGTTTCCTTGTTATGTCTTTAATAAAGTAATGGCATTTTACATCTTAATAACTTCAGAGCCCATACACTCACAGCATTCAACGTGTTTACATTGGAAAACAGAGGTATGCTCAATGAACTTAGGTCAAACAAGTACAGTGATGTTACACATACAGATACATAACATGTATTACAAATTATGAAAATCAAATTGTTACATAATTGTGGAACCACACTGTCATTTATAATATACAGAATAGTCGCTGGCATATTATATAAGCATTAAGAGACATTGCCTTTTTTTCATGAAATTGATAGTTTGGAGGGGACCACTAGTTAAGTTTTTGATTTTTGACATATTTCATTAAAGATGTGTGGAAATGGCTTAGCTGCAAGCTCCTTTTGACGCTGAGAATTAGTTGAGGTGATTTGGAGTTATGGATGCAAGTTTCCAGCTCCTCAAGCAGATTCATTCTCTTTCCTTTGCTGGCAGTGGTTAGTATCTGAAGATTTCTTTAATTGCTGTGGCTGAGTGGTCATACTCTTAGAGATGTGTTGCAAAGCTGGATTTATCAATTTATTTAGCTGGAGGGTATCCACATGTTCCCGGTATCTTATAGTAAAACTCCTTCGTTTCTGGCCTAGGTACGAGGTGTGGCAAAAAAGAAATCGGACTGGTTGTTGTGCGCATTTCCGGCTTCGTCGCTGACGAAGGGAAGAGTGGGAGAAGAATAGCCTTGAGACTCTTCCTGACATGCGTACAAAATTTCACGGCCCCTTTCGTGGTTAGTCTGGCTCTGAGCTTTCTTAGAAACGGGTCCTGTGTCTGAGCTCCGTCGGAATTGTGCTGTGCTGTAAAGTGGAACAACGTTTTAACGTCATATTCCTCACAAAACTTGGAGAATCCGCCACAGAAACTTACAATCTGTTGAAACAAGTTCAGTGTCTATCTTGTACGCAAGTTTTCGAGTAGGTTAAGAGGTTCAAGGACGGTAGGGAAGACGTCGAAGACGATCCGAGAATGTAGAGAAGGTCAGTAGAATTGTTCCAGAAGACCGCCGCCTGAGCATTCGAGCGATTTCAGAAATTACCTGCATCAATAAGCAAACTTTTGGACAGAATTTGCACGATGGTCTGGGCATGACAAAGGTTTATGCTAAAGTGGTGTCAAGAATTCTCAGAAACGAGCAAAAGAACCATCGAGCGGACTGCTGTCTTGGCACTTTCGAAAACACTGAAAATGACTCTGGTTATCTCAGCAAAATAATTATGTGTGATGGAAACATGGTTATTCTAACACGATCCAGAGACTAAGCGACAATCCATACATTGGAAGATCTTTCAGACCCATGGGAAGAAAAAAGCGCGCATGAGAAACTCAAAATTCAAAGCAATGATGATTGTTTTCTTTGATATCCGAGGGGTTATCTACATTGATTGAGTGCCTGAAAGTCAGACTGCCGATCAAGCTTATTATGTAACTGTTCTGAAGCCCAGCCGTGAACGTGTGCGACGAACGAGATCAGATCTGTGGAAGAATCGCTCACGGATTCTTCGTCAGGACAACACACTGGTCCATAACGCAATGTCTGTGAAGTGATTTTTGTCGAAAAACAACATTACAGTGACGGAATATCTATCGTATTCACCTGACTAGCACCAATTGACTTCTTTCTCTTCCCAAAACTGAAGTCTACGCTCAAAAATATCATGTTCGAGTCCGTGGATGTAGTGAAGGAAAAAGCGACAAGCCTCCTAACAGCATAACAGAAACAGACTTCGAGCATTGTTTTCAACTATTTAAAATTCGCATGGAGCGGTGCAGGGGCCTGAGTGGGGACTGCATTGAAGGAGACAACATTTCAGTTGTGTAATTTTTTTCAAGAAAGATTTAGAGCATGAGACCGGTTTCTTTATTGCCACAGCTCGTAGAAATGTGGGCAATTGGTACATGAAAGTTTGTAAATACCTGATTTGCTGCGACACTGGCTATTTGTCTTGTTGCACTAAATGATGTGCTGTTGAGCTTATTGTCAGTGCTTCAGCGTGTGTGAATACCACTGTTACGAAAAAGGTTAGCCACTTGGTATGAAATTTTTCCTGTAAGTGGAATGTGAACAAATGTGTGTATTCGTTCTTATGAATCTTATTTAGGAGGTGTGCATTGTTTCTCTTTTGGTTTATTGAGAAGTTTATCAATGATATCTCGATTACATCCATTCCTGTGTGCAATTCTTTTGATAATGTTAATTTATTTTTGTTCTTCAAGAGGACTGAGTGGGACTTGGTGTATATGATTAAGGGTAGATCTGAAGAATGCCATGTTGTGTCATACTGGGTGACAGGAGGAGTCATCATTTATGGGAACATCACTCGTGTTGGGTTTTCAGTAACTTTGAAAGGCTTTTTTGCTGTTTTCATTAGAGATTGTGAAATCAAAAATTTGATTACTTTATCTACTTCATGGTCTATAGCGCAGTTAATGTTGTTATGAATGCCACTGAGAACATTTGCGAGCTTTTCAAACCTTTCTGCTGTACCTCTGTACAGGATAATGGACTCATTAATGTACTTGTCGTAATAAATTATGTTATCTTCAGATAAACATTCCGATCTGAAGAATTGATTTTCTATGTGATTAATCAAAATTTCTGCACGAATTCGTACCAAACTGGCAAGACCATCTCTGTGTTGGTAAATTTTGTGTTAAAAGCGAAAAAATTATGTGACAAAATTAATTATAGCAGTTAAATGAGTTTATCTATCGCAGTCTTGGATAACGTTTTGTGTTTTAATAGATTGGTTTTAATTATCTGGAGTGTGTAATGAGTAGGTACGTTGATGTGGGGTTTGCTATGTCCTTTGAGACAAATTTGGCAACCTCTGGTATTGAAGCATCTTTGATATATTCTATAAGATCATAGCTATTCTTATCTAGAAAGTTTTCTTAAGTATAGTTTTTCTTAAGTATAGTTTTAAGTTTTCTTAAGTATAAAAATTGCTGGGAATGTCCTTTATCTTCCTGCTGATAAAATATAATAGAATATTTCGTGAGTTAAATATAAGACGGGTGTAGGAGAACCGGGTTTATGAATCCTTGGCTGTGAACATAACGCTGGTGCTGACAGATTCATGACAAGGCATCTTAGGACATCAGAGTGGGATATCAGTAAATCAGAACATTTCAGTAGTTTCCTGAGATGGTCATGAAATTTGGCAATGGGGTCACTCTTCTTTATTTCATGTATGTTGTTTTTATGTAAAAATTGCAAGATTTTGTTGATTTATTCAAATTCACGCACAACGACGGCTGAGTTCCCTTTGTCGCAATTCACTACCAGAGCTTTGTTTTCAGATAGTTTTCTGTTAATGTTCCTGAGCAGTCTGGAGACAGTACTTTTGATTTTGTAGATTTTTCTGCATGATATTTTAAGTCCGATACTGATCTGTTCATTTTATCTGAGTCACGTGTAATTTCAGAGCAGCCAATTAAATCCTTGATATTGTTACTGTTGAACAGTGGTGTAAAATGCCACGCTGAAATGTGTGAGAGGAGGGAAACATTTTAATTACTACCGACGCTGAGTGAGAAGAAATGTAGTTCCTCTAGTTCTGTCTATGGTCTGACAGTGGTAATAGTGAATTCTCAGTAATACCATCGAAGCAATAGTTTGGGCCTCCACCACTTACAAGAACGAAGACGAGTGAACACTAGAAAATTTTAATCACAGTTAATGAAAATTCACATAGTAACTTAGCTGCTCCATGTGATGAGATATGAACTTTGATATACTCGGAGGTTGTTCCTTCAGAAAGTCCCAGAATTCAGCATCGGTGTTGTACTAATTTTTAAATAAAACACAGATTATAACACTTCCGTGTCTTTTATTGTGACCGATTGTCATGTACATTGTTGGAACATACATTGGCCGTCTGACAGCCTCCGAAAGACAGTAATGCAGACTGACTTCGTGGCTCATACGCCGCATCCTTTTATATAAAAATAAACATTCGAATACATTCTTAACTGTAAGATTTAGACAATAACAATTAAAACTCTTAAGATGATTTTAGGTACTTACATCAAAAAATGGCCAAATATTGCCCTACATGTTCTGATATTCCATTTGGAAAAGTTTACTTTATTTCATACAGAATTTCAATGAATTTTACAGTACAACGATTTAAATTACATTTTACTTAATGATAAACAGATCACTTTGAATAAAATCAAGTAGAGCTATCATTTTAAATAATCATAATGAATAAACTTCGTAGCTCTTCAGAAATTGGGGAGAAGTAAATTTTCAAGAATATGTGGTTCAACATGACTGCACAATTCATATCACGAAATTTCAAAGTTGGATTATTAACAAACGGCTTATTCCCCTTAGTTGCTAATTTTAATCGTATAGCATATTCATGTGAAATTTAATCTGAGATAGTAAACTCATTTGTTCTAATTTTTTAAAGGGTGGTTTACTACTGGAACTGGGTGTAGACATAACAGTATAATTGGAGCTAAATTGACCTCTTCAGAGAACGTTGATATAATTGCGGAAATTCGGATAAGGATGGCAAGATAGTGCCATTTCAGGTGTAATAATATGTTTGAGCCCTTTCTCAGGTGAATAAGTTTCATTATCCAACAGTAATGAACAGATCAAGTTAAGAATATCATACACAAAAACATACAAAATAAAAAAATACACAATTCTGCAAATACTGACTCCAGACTGAATTACGTTAGTCTTAAAAACAATACGGACGGCACTGGGATATCCGTGAAGGCTTTCCTCACAAGGTGCAACTGCACAACGTGTTGCACGGCGACGAAGTTTATTTTCACGGGAACTATCGGCACTTTGAGTGTATGTGACGGCCGTGATCTACCCGAAAGCATTTCTAGCACCATCTAACTTTCTGGGTGGCAGTCGCCGAATTTGGCATGTGCAGGGTGCACGTTTGATAGTCACGGTGGCGTAGAATCGATACGGTTACATGGCACAGCACTTTCATGCGGTCCATATTGTATGAACCAATCCAGGGCGTGAGCTTTGGTCATGACTGGACCTCAGTGCCCTCTTCTTGCCTCGAATTTGCGATATTTTCAGGGAAACCGAACCACATCATCTGACGACATTGGCTGTCCCGCTCTGTCTCATGTCGTAGTGTGCGATTTTGTTTTCCTGAGGAGCAAACTTAAAGTTTACACACGCTGGTGTTATTACACAGTCAACAAAATCAATAGGACGAATAGTTGCCGCGTTTTCGCTATCAGTGACCAAATACCTGAGGACAACTTCTGTGGAGTCATAACTGTATGTTATCAGTAATGGCCGCTACTTGAACTGCGTTATCAGTAAAAGAGATTGCGAGAATTGCATATCTGACAAAAAAAATTGTGTTTGTGTTTCGTGTTAGTTGTATTTTTATAGCACAATAGTTTCCTGTTCCATGTAGTTCTTCACAACAAGACGTTATTGGGTGCCCCAATTTCCACTTGCTGCATTTTCCGTTAATCTTCATGTAGAAGAAGGATTCTCGTGATTAATTCCCTTCCTTACTCCTTCACAGGAAGTGCTTCGAGTCCTCTTATCCAGTGAACGTTGATGGCTGTAGTTTGAATTCCTTAACACTGTCTACTCAGAGTCTGAATGTACTTAATATGGTCATAGCCGTGACGAAATTTGTACTGAACGTGTTGGCATATGGAAGACTTTCACAGGAGAGGAATTCGTGGTGGGCCACGTTATATTATCCAGAAGGAAAAAAAGAAACAAGTCTAAGATACTGTGGTTGCTTCTCCAGGAAGATGACAAACCATCGTGCGGTGCTTGCAATGTACAGATTTCTGCACGCCACATTATGGCTGTAGTTTGAATTCCTTAACACTGTCTACTCAGAGTCTGAATGTACTTAATATGGTCATAGCCGTGACGAAATTTGTACTGAACGTGTTGGCATATGGAAGACTTTCACAGGAGAGGAATTCGTGGTGGGCCACGTTATATCATCCAGAAGGAAAAAAAGAAACAAGTCTAAGATACTGTGGTTGCTTCTCCAGGAAGATGACAAACCATTGTGCGGTGCTTGCAATGTACAGATTTCTGCACGCCACATTTTTAACTGTTGGGTTTTGTATCATAAGAATAGGGCAATAACCAGTTACCCAGCTCAGCTCATCTTTATTCTAACTGACGATGAGACAAAATTGGTAAATGTTGTAATATTCGTACTTATATATGGTTTCTTACTTACATCTGGGTTGTCAAATTATTTCGTAAATAATTAGCAAACCACATTCCTTACACTGTTATTCTTACCTTCGTTCTGCTACATATCCATTGTATCAGTTTTTGAGGAAAGGACTATTAACATTTCAGGTTTTGTGGCACGCTGCGTGAACCTGTATGTGTAAAAATGAGAAAAACGAGGAGAGAAGAAGGGGTACGTGACCAGCAGTACTTCCCGTCTTCAGAGACCAGTACCGGGTTAAGCACTCGGCAGGGTTAAGCCGTCCCACACGGGACGTGAAAGCTGATGTGGACATGGAATTGTACCAGTTTTGTGACGTTAGCTCTTGTTATTTCACGATGAGAAAGCACTGCTGCAGGTGAAACACAAAATAAATTCAGCGATATTTCGGCAACGTGCACAAAACGCTTAACCAATAAGAGGCAAGAACGCTCTCTACGTCACAAGCGTCAGAAGCGATATTGGATTTCGTCTATCTGAGTTGAAGCCCATATTTGGTGTGTTGAACATACGCCGTTTCAAAGCACCAACACATCAACGACTTCTCGAAAACCCGTCGTCATTGGTACTATTTCTCGTAATAAAATCACGGGAAATGTCATTTTTGTAGTTAAAGTTTATCCATATTTCGTTATTTTCGTATTATTACTTGAGCGTCGCGAAAGTATGCGGTTTCAGGCCAGTGGCCCATTGAAGATTCATCAAAAACGCGTTGTTCTTGATACGATTTGTTGTAATTAAATGTCGGTAAGTAACATATCTGCGATTAAAGCCTTCAGGAGATGGTTATATAAAAGACATAGCTGTATGTGCAGCGTACTGTAATAGATAGAGGCGAAGAATTGTGAAAAAGTGTGTAACTCATTTGCATCTCGTTATTTCCAAATATTTTCTATTCACCTTCACGTTTTGTAAAAGCTTCAGGGACTTGGTTATTCACTTAATACAAAGATGTTCTGTAGTATTTGATGTTACGTAGATATAAGAATGCTCACTCTCAGGAGTGAATTTGTGCGATTTTGTGAACATGAAATTACACAGCCAGCAACGAACTGCAAGATAGCTTCCTACGTCACTGCCTGATCAGATTGCAATTCACTATTATCTCTTCATCCAAAACGCGTTCTAGACTTTGGGCATAGTTCTTTTAGAAAGAATGCGTGCACACACACACACACACACACACACACACACACACACACACACACACACACACACACGCACGTGCTCGCTTACTTGAAGTACAGGAAATGTAGTAGTAATATTACAGTAAATAAACTATATATTTGCCGCGCGGGATTAGCCGAGCGGTATAAGGCGCTGCAGTCATGGACAGTGCGGCTGGTCCTCCCTCGGGCATGGGTGTGTGTGTGTTTGTCCTTAGGATAATTTAGGTTAAGTAGTTTGTAAGCTTAAGGACTGATGATCTTAGCAGTTAATCCCATAAGATTTCAAACACATCTGAACATCAAACTATATATTTGGCTTTATCTACAAAATAAATTTCACTACTTGGTACTCTTGGCGATGTGTGTTACGCAAGGCAAATTATGTGACGATGTACTGCAGCGCAGATTTAATAGGGACTCCTTACTGGCCGTCGTTTTAACGCTCTGTTCTGCAACACTAACAGTCATTCTAAATGAGGGTCATCAGTTTTGCTTTGACATGTCAGACAGGGATCAGCTCCTCACACCTCAAAAGTCTATACCTAAAATCCCTGCTGCTGTCTACTCTCAGAAAAGCTTCCGAGATACGACCAATGCAATGGAGTATGTTCCCTGCTAACAGTTCAATACACCGCCTCCAACTGGCTACTAGCAACTCTCCTCGACAATCATCACAACAACAAAGCTGGAGCACAGCTCAAGATAAAATGAAAATGAGTCGCAGAAATAGTCACTCAAATTTCCACAGAAATAAATATCATTTATTAGCGTCTACTAAACCTCGCCAAGCTCGTTTCTACATCTACATCTACATTTATACTCCGCAAGCCACCCAACGGTGTGTGGCGGAGGGCACTTTACGTGCCACTGTCATTACCTCCCTTTCCTGTTCCAGTCGCGTATGGTTCGCGGGAAGAACGACTGTCTGAAAGCCTCCGTGCGTGCTCTAATCTCTCTAATTTTACATTCGTGATCTCCTCGGGAGGTATAAGTAGGGGGAAGCAATATATTCGATACCTCATCCAGAAACGCACCCTCTCGAAACCTGGCGAGCAAGCTACACCGCGATGCAGAGCGCCTCTCTTGCAGAGTCTGCCACTTGAGTTTATTAAACATCTCCGTAACGCTATCACGGTTACCAAATAACCCTGTGATGAAACGCGCCGCTCTTCTTTGGATCTTCTCTATCTCCTCTGTCAACCCGATCTGGTACGGATCCCACACTGATGAGCAATACTCAAGTATAGGTCGAACGAGTGTTTTGAAAGCCACCTCCCTTGTTGATGGACTTCATTTTCTAAGGACTGTCCGAATGAATCTCAACCTGGCAACCGCCTTACCAACAATTAATTTTATATGATCATTCCACTTCAAATCGTTCCGCACGCATACTCCCAGATATTTTACAGAAGTAACTGCTACCAGTGTTTGTTCCGCTATCATATAATCATACAATAAAGGATCCTTCTTTCTATGTATTCGCAATACATTACATTTGTCTATGTTAAGGGACAGTTGCCACTCCCTGCACCAAGTGCCTATCCGCTGCAGATCTTCCTGCATTTCGCTACAATTTTCTAATGCTGCAACTTCTCTGTATACTACAGCATCATCCGCGAAAAGCCGCATGGAACTTCAAACACTATCTACTAGGTCTTTTATATATATTGTGAAAAGCAATGGTCCCATAACACTCCCCTGTGGCACGCCAGAGGTTACTTTAACGTCTGTAGACTTCTCTCCATTGATAACAACATGCTGTGTTCTGTTTGCTAAAAACTCTTCAATCCAGCCACAAAGCTGGTCTGATATTCCGTAGGCTCTTACTTTGTTTATCAGGCGACAGTGCGGAACTGTATCGAACGCCTTCCGGAAGTCAAGAAAAATAGCATCTACCTGGGAGCCTGTATCTAATATTTTCTGGGTCTCATGAACAAATGAAGCGAGTTGGGTCTCACACGATCGCTGTTTCCGGAATCCATGTTGATTCCTACAGAGTAGATTCTGGGTTTCCAGAAACGACATGATACTCGAGCAAAAAACATGTTCTAAAATTCTACAACAGATTGACGTCAGAGATATAGGTCTATAGTTTTGCGCATCTGCTCGACGACCCTTCTTGAAGACTGGGACTACCTGTGCTCTTTTCCAATCATTTGGAACCCTCCGTTCCTCTAGAGACTTGCGGTACACGGCTGTTAGAAGGGGGGCAAGTTCTTTCGCGTACTCTGTGTAGAATCGAATTGGTATCCCGTCAGGTCCAGTGGACTTTCCTCTGTTGAGTGATTCCAGTTGCTTTTCTATTCCTTGGAGACTTATTTCGATGTCTGCCATTTTTTCGTTTGTGCGAGGATTTAGAGAAGGAACTGCAGTGCGGTCTTCCTCTGTGAAACAGCTTTGGAAAAAGGTGTTTAGTATTTCAGCTTTACGCGTGTCATCCTCTGTTTCAATGCCATCATCATCCCGGAGTGTCTGGATATGCTGTTTCGAGCCACTTACTGGTTTAACGTAAGACCAGAACTTTCTAGGATTTTCTGTCAAGTCGGTACATAGAATTTTACTTTCGAATTCACTGAACGCTTCTCGCATAGCCCTCCTTACGCTAACTTTGACATCGCTTAGCTTCTGTTGGTCTGAGAGGTTTTGGCTGCGTTTAAACTTGGAGTGAAGCTCTCTTTGCTTTCGCAGTAGTTTCCTAACTTCGTTGTTGTACCACGGTGGGTTTTTCCCGTCCCTCACAGTTTTACTCGGCACGTACCTGTCTAAAACGCATTTTACGATTGCCTTGAACTTTTTCCATAAACACTCAACATTGTCAGTGTCGGAACAGAAATTTTCGTTTTGATCTGTTAGGTAGTTTGAAATCTGCCTTCTATTACTCTTGCTAAACAGATAAACCTTCCTCCCTTTTTTTATATTCCTATTAACTTCCATATTCAGGGATGCTGCAACGGCCTTATGATCACTGATTCCCTGTTCTGCACTTACAGAGTCGAAAAGTTCACTAAAACACTACTGCCATTCTGCTAGCTACTTGGTCCGCGACCTGATGTCAGGACACTGCTCAGCGAGCTCATGCACACTCATTTAAAGGTAACAGTCACCTTACAACACCAGGAAGCTCGATCCAAAATCCACACCTATGCACAGAACGAACTTGCTGACTCTCTCAGGTTTCTGTACGGCAAGAAGTAACTCGATTGATGTCGAAAGAGCATCCTCTCCCAACATCAAAAATGCAGCACAGAAACAACACCTCCGTCCCATAGGGCACATGACTTCTAGATCCCAACTGCTCCATTTTTTCAACTCCCAATACGCTTCAAGAAACTGTTTAACCCTTAGGCATTACACCCAATCAGAATTAAGAGCTCCTGTAAGATCCTGGTTTCTGGCAGGAGTTTTAGGAGTTTCCCTGTCGCAGATGGCTCTCATGGGCAAATTAAAATCAGTGTTGTTCTCTGACCACGAACCATTTATGAGGACTAGAGAAATACATACTGGCACATCATATCTAGGCCGAACAAAATAGTCCTTCCCCCTGCAACAGGTACCTTGCCACGGTGGTTGAAATGGAGAACATAGCTAACATACGTAGGTGGTTCAAATGGTTCAAATGGCTCTGAGCACTATGGGACTTAATATCTGAGGTCATCAGTCCCCTAGAACTGCTAAAACCTAACTAACCTAAGGACATCACACACATCCATGCCCGAGGCAGGATTCGAACCTGCGACCGTAGCGGTCGCGCGTTTCCAGACTGAAGCGCCTAGAACCGCTTGGCCACTCAGGCCGGCACACGTAGGTGGCCAGGAAATGACGTGTTACAATTCTCACGGTACGACTTAAGAAATATGCAGTGGCATCTACGATATAAAGTGGAAACTTGATGAATGACGGATGTAGTAAATGATAACATTTTGAAATGAAATCAGGACTTGAATTCAAGTAAGGGTGTACTGAAATTCTCAAGAATGGAACCCAGTATATGATGGCATCAGTAAGTAAAGCTGAAATAATTCCTGCCAGCCGTGAGATGGCGGTGATAACAAACTAAACTCGTAATCAGGAAGAACTAAAGCTATATACATGTGTGGCCATCCTCTCTTAGTTTACGATTGCTCTTCGCACACAGTCTGTTTCCTTAGCTGAGTGGTAAGGACTGGGACAGACTGTGTTTGGTCTCCTGAGGCCAGAGGAGGAGCTACTTGAGTGAGAAGTAGCAACGACTCCAAGGTGTGGAAAGTTGGCAACTGTTGGCAGAGGAGATGTGCTGACCGTGTGCTGCATCGTATTGCATCCAGTGACCACAAAGCCCAGAGAAAAACAGCAGCCAGTCAGGAGAGCACAGCCTTAAGGATTGGTTTAGTTTTAGCTTTTATTCACAGTCAAATGAAAGAGAATGTTTGAGCAGTTTCTGTGACATGGAGAAATAATCGAAAACGATGATATTGGTGTCAAATCCATAGCGTTGATGAGATTTGACCCCTACAAGAAGGGTAACTAGTGAGTAACAAACTCCAAAAGTCACTCGTTACATCAGTTTCGAGCACTTTGGGGAAGGTAATGTTCTCTGTGGTTGTCACCCACTTGCAAAGTAATGATACATTTAACAAATCACTATTTGTATTTCGAAAGGGCCTCTCTACAGTTATGTAAGCATTTATGAGCACGTAATCAAATCTTTAAATGATAAAATATCACAGCTGGGATCTTCTGTGACTTATCGAAGGTATTTTATTGTGTGAGTCATAATATTCTTGTAGCGGAGTTAAGTTTTTATAGGATATGTGCATGCCTGGTTTAGTTTGTACTTGGCAAACCTAATGCAGAAAATTACCCTTCTGAGTATTACGGAGAGGGATGCCATGTCAAGTAAATTAGGAGAAACTGCAACGGGAGTTCCACAGGTTTCGATCATTGCCCCTCCACTGTTCTTGGTGTATATTCATGATTTGCCATTTCATATGAACCAGGAGGCAGAATTAGTCCTATTTGTAGATGATGCCTAACAGTATAGTGAAGCTGAGCAAAGAAGCAACAAAAGCAAAAAATATAGTAAATAGTGTGTTTGTGAAAGTTTCTGACTGGTTTTGCACTAATTGGCTACATTTAAACTTTGAAGAACCAGGGCTCATCCATTTTCTTACTGTCAAATATATGTCACCTCCTGTTTACGTAGTGAACCAACAAAGAATAATAAACAGAGCATGCAAAATGGTTCAAATGGCTCTGAGCACTATGGGACTTAACCTCTGAGGTCATGAGTCCCCTAGAACTTAGAACTACTTAAACTTAACTAACCTTAGGTCATCACACACATCCATGCCCGAGGCAGGATTCGAACCTGCGACCGTAGCGGTCGCGCGGTTCCAGACTGAAGCGCCTAGAACCGCTCGGCCACTCCGGCCGGCAAACAGAGCATACAGCCCTAAGTTCTTAGGCCTGCATGGTGATGAGAACTGAAACTGGAAACATCAAACAGCAGACCTAGTAAAACGTTTAGGATTGGCTACGTTTGACATTACAATTATTTGCAGCTTTGAGAATACAGAAGACAGTAAGTTAACATATTTTCGTTTTGCACGTTCTCATTCACTGATGTCTTGTGGGATCATATTGAGGGATAACCCCTTGCTTACGCAAAAGGAATTCATTGCACAAAAGAAAGTAATTACAGCTATTGGTGGTGTGCGCACACTTATGTATGACAGCACAAAAACTGGCAACCCTTTAGAGTTCTGAAGTCCAGCCATCTGCACGGTCTGGCAACACTGTAGGATCCCGAAGTGTCTGCAGGACGTGTTGTCTTCCACTAAAGCTATTACAGTGCTGTAACTGCTCATGGTCCAGTGATGCTGGCGCTGTAGCACTGTAATAAAAAAAAGAACAACGTGAAGTTTTACTCCGTGGAACCTTAGAGATTCGCACAGAACTGCCCAGAAAAACGACGAAGGAACAGACAGAAAGAAAAAGAACCACGTGGTAAACCCTAGTGCAATGTACGAGAGGAAGCGAATCGCCAATTGGAATCCACACATTCCTTAATTTTTTTAACCACATTTTGGATGTCCGCTAAAGCCATTAACTGATGGAACCTCAAAGATCATTTACTTCAATTTCAAAGTCCCAGTAATACCAAAACTCGTGGCTGCATCGGGATCAGAACTATTTATGCTCGAAAGTTACCTCGCCCTACAGTGGCCTCCGGCAATCAGTCACCTGCCACTGGCCTTGACGTCGGCGGCCGTCTGACCAGGTGAACGTGGTGCAGCGCACCTTGGGCATGTTTCTGCTCTCGCATTGGTAAGCATAAAATGTTTTCTTACTGTAATTCGATTATCTGCGCAAAATACTTCGATAAAAACCTTGGGGTTACGCAACATGCTTAGGTTATTAGGAGTGTGGTTATCATTTTCATTTTCTTATTTGATGTTCTAGCATTTGTCTTGCAATTACAAACTGGATTTTGCGTAAGTCAATCTTGTGAACGTTGTTTAAACTTATATAAAATAATCACAAGTGGAAAGCATGTAACATTGCGACATATTGTTCGCTTTGACTGTAATAAAGGGCTGAAGGCAGCGGAGGCGGCTTCAAACACTTATGACTTGTGTGGGACGAATGCTATTGGAC
Organism: Schistocerca nitens; assembly: GCF_023898315.1. Taxonomy (NCBI): domain Eukaryota; kingdom Metazoa; phylum Arthropoda; class Insecta; order Orthoptera; family Acrididae; genus Schistocerca; species Schistocerca nitens. Next base: position 349,254,607 of record NC_064618.1, on the reverse strand, counting down.
AAATCGCGTCAGGAAAAGATTTTATTGTTTCAAGAAAGAGTGTTCTACCATGTATCATTTTATACACTCAAGAAATGTCTATAACATATATAAAGAACTGCAAGCATTTAAATATCGGGCAACGTTTGCATTGAATAGGCAAGGTTCAGAAGTCGGCTATTGCTTGCTTCATTCCAAAGCAACAAAAATCAAATGGGTGACTGTTACTGCAATTTTGTTTTAATGTCATCAGTTCGCCCACTGGGTATTCCTGCGCGATGTTGTTACAGGTGACGAGTTATGATGCGTTTATGTCAACTTATAAGACTAAATTAGTGGCTGAGCAGTATCAAAAGACATCTCCTCGGGCAAAGGGCAGTGTGAACAGATAATATTTTGCATCTGGTGGCACAAAAATGATGTTGTGCACTACGAACTCCACCCCAGGAATGTGTCCACCGCAGCTGGCATTTGCTGCCAACAACTGAGACACCTTTCGGTCGCAATGTAAGAAAACCGACAAACAAAACCGCATCAAGTGTTGCTATTACATGGTGAACACACTCTGCTGCTATCCAGGGAAGCCACCCCTCACATACTTATTCTTGTATCTTGTGCTGTCGAACGTTCACCTTTCCTGCTGCTCATCGAACAGTCACCAAGAAAGTTCCTATCTAGACAAGACTGCGCTTGAAACCTGTCATTAACTCCGAACGAGTAGGTTTCTACAGGCGTGACAAACTGTTTTAGACAATGTTAGAGAATCTATTGTTGACGATTAATTTCACTCATGTTTAATATCAAGTTCAATAAATTAATTTGAAAACGCTATTAAAATATGTACTGTATTAATGCAAATGAATTACAACTTACCAGTCAAGTTTTGTACTGTCAAGTGTGAATTTTACAAGTGTCTTTTGAAACAGATGGGAATGTTAATCACAGCCTCACAGGACACTTACTCAGATAAGAAATTTGTTGTCAACAGTGCGTCTGGGTTCGAGAGTAACAGACATATGCACGAAACAAAACAAAAATGGTCTGCATTATCCTAAGATGACTCAAACTTTGCCGCAGAAAAGGGCGAAATGTGCAGCTGTAAAACTCTTTGTCAGTCTATCCATAGATATACAATGTCTAATAAACGTACATTGCAGATGTTTCTTCATAAGAACTCCTTGTACACCGCAGGGGAATTATCGAATAGAAATAGCCATAATTTTTGGGGAAAAAGCCTATAAATTCCAGCATTTAACTATGTAATTGTTTTCATCATATATATACTAACCTCTTCCCCACAGCTTCATTTGTGTATGCATTTCACGCATGTGCTGAAACATGTCCATTGGTTCCTGAAGAAGAGATTCATTAACTGATGGATAGGTAAGAGATGGACCAATTGGCTGGCCTCCATGCTCTCCAGACCTAAACCCACTGAACTTTTATTTGTGGGGGTATTTGAAACCTCATTGTGTAGGGAACCCCGGTACAAGATGTTCAGTGTCTCCATATCGATATTATGGAAGCCTACAAAACCATACGCAATTCTCCAGGGATACATCAGCGCATCTGAGATTCATTATGACGGCAGGTTGATGGATGTGTCAGTACCCACATAGGGCATATTGAAATGCCCGGTGAGAAAGAGTCCCCTGTTGTATGCTGATGCATTCTGTTCATGTGTGTTTCCCATGATTAATGAGTTGGAGAAGATGAATTGTAACATGGAAACAAAGTGTTTCCAGACCCACGTTCATATAAGATAATTTCTTTGTCTATGTGTGAGGAATGTGTCCTCCAATTTGTGTGGTACATTTTTGTTACATCCTATACACAAACGCACACAATATATCATGTAAAGAAAGATGCTTAGTGAAATTTCAGCCAACTTGATATATGTAATATGACATCGGGAAAAACGTAGGATCTGGCAGTGCTGGTTATGTATCTATTTATATCTTAAACAGCTGGTGGAGTTATAAGTTTGGGAATGTCTATTAGCTACTGTCCACACATCAATATCCCAAGTGTACACAAATTTTAAAAGTTTTGAATTAATTCGCTGGTGGGAATGGTGACGGTAATAATGATGGTGACGGTGGTAGTGATTATTGTCATACACTCCTGGAAATGGAAAAAAGAACACATTGACACCGGTGTGTCAGACCCACCATACTTGCTCCGGACACTGCGAGAGGGCTGTACAAGCAATGATCACACGCACGGCACAGCGGACACACCAGGAACCGCGGTGTTGGCCGTCGAATGGCGCTAGCTGCGCAGCATTTGTGCACCGCCGCCGTCAGTGTCAGCCAGTTTGCCGTGGCATACGGAGCTCCATCGCAGTCTTTAACACTGGTAGCATGCCGCGACAGCGTGGACGTGAACCGTATGTGCAGTTGACGGACTTTGAGCGACGGCGTATAGTGGGCATGCGGCAGGCCGGGTGGACGTACCGCCGAATTGCTCAACACGTGGGGCGTGAGGTCTCCACAGTACATCGATGTTGTCGCCAGTGGTCGGTGGAAGGTGCACGTGCCCGTCGACCTGGGACCGGACCGCAGCGACGCACGGATGCACGCCAAGACCGTAGGATCCTACGCAGTGCCGTAGGGGACCGCACCGCCACTTCCCAGCAAATTAGGGACACTGTTGCTCCTGGGGTATCGGCGAGGACCATTCGCAACCGTCTCCATGAAGCTGGGCTACGGTCCCGCACACCGTTAGGCCGTCTTCCGCTCACGCCCCAACATCGTGCAGCCCGCCTCCAGTGGTGTCGCGACAGGCGTGAATGGAGGGACGAATGGAGACGTGTCGTCTTCAGCGATGAGAGTCGCTTCTGCCTTGGTGCCAATGATGGTCGTATGCGTGTTTGGCGCCGTGCAGGTGAGCGCCAAAATCAGGACTGCATACGACCGAGGCACACAGGGCCAACACCCGGCATCATGGTGTGGGGAGCGATCTCCTACACTGGCCGTACACCACTGGTGATCGTCGAGGGGACACTGAATAGTGCACGGTACATCCAAACCGTCATCGAACCCATCGTTCTACCATTTCTAGACCGGCAAGGGAACTTGCTGTTCCAACAGGACAATGCACGTCCGCATGTATCCCGTGCCACCCAACGTGCTCTAGAAGGTGTAAGTCAATTACCCTGGCCAGCAAGATCTCCGGATCTGTCCCCCATTGAGCATGTTTGGGACTGGATGAAGCATCGTCTCACGCGGTCTGCACGTCCAGCACGAACGCTGGTCCAACTGAGGCGCCAGGTGGAAATGGCATGGCAAGCCGTTCCACAGGACTACATCCAGCATCTCTACGATCGTCTCCATGGGAGAATAGCAGCCTGCATTGCTGCGAAAGGTGGATATACACTGTACTAGTGCCGACATTGTGCATGCTCTGTTGCCTGTGTCTATGTGCCTGTGGTTCTGTCAGTGTGATCATGTGATGTATCTGACCCCAGGAATGTGTCAATAAAGTTTCCCCTTCCTGGGACGATGAATTCACGGTGTTCTTATTTCAATTTCCAGGAGTGTATTTAACGCTCTTAGTAAAAAAAAAAAAGATCCCGATACTAACTGAGTTAAAATGTCGGGAATGTATTGTCTGTATGTAGGGACATGTCACAGAGCGAACAATTCAAGAAAGCAGATAGCTTGAAACCCTGGCTGAGAGAAACTCTTTTGCGGGCTATGATTACGGTGAATAAAAACCACCACTTTGTGATATTTCTGTTTTATCGTATGAGAGTGATAACTGAGAGCATAGGTAAGAATCGTGATGTGAAGATGGAAATGAGGCTAAACTTTATTTAGAATATATGTCAAAGGCTTTCAGCCTCGTTAATTGGAAAGAAACTGTAACAACTTTACTAATCTGTAATGCTGAAACAAAGTCATACAGAACGATACTTTTCATTGCACTGTCGTCGTGTCAGTACAGACAAACATCACGGGCACGAGGATGCTTTAGCTTTGCTTGTTCTGTTACGTTAGACAGTATTTCTGTGCCTCTTTTGCCGTAGTACGGAGGACAAGAGTTCTGACTGCGTAGGTGTTATGCAATTTCTAGCGGGCGTGCAGTATTCACGCGCACGTCCCGGTGATCCACGAGAAGTCACATTCGTCTGCACTGTGAGTGCAACAGGTCACATGCTTGGACGTTTGCCACCATTTAGTTCCGCACATAAGCGCCGGTTTCATAACGGCTCGACTCTTTTAAAACTGAAGGACACAATAACAGCGGACACATTTAGCTGAGTGCAGCTTTCCTTACCTTATTCTCCACTCAAAAAATAATTGAGAGAGGAAAGGGCGCAAGCTGTATTTTGAAAGCGTTGTCGCAGCTTTCCTTACCTTATTCTCCACTCAAAAAATAATTGGGAGGGGAAAGGGCGCAAGCTGTATTTTGAAAGCGTTGTCCCACGAAGAGCCTTTACTGCCTAGTTTCGTAAATAAATGAAAGCTGTTATCTATATACCTACGTATGTAATATACACCTATGTTAAATCGTTATCCTGCGGTTGTTCTTTGTAACAAGTTTAGAGCCTTTAAATATTCATTCAAGCTGCCACATAAAAAGAATTGTTATTTGTAACTTGTTTAAAGTCTTCGGTAAGTCTTCACTTACGTCGTTATTTTACGTTGTCAAATGCAAGGAAAATTGTACTTCACGACTGCTATCCTACTTCTGTCCGTCATTACACATGTGTGAAATAAACTGAGTTGTCAGTTGCTCTATTATCGTTACCTTCTAGCTCCCCCTTCCCACTATTTATCTTTCTTCTAGACCAGTATAACAAAGAAGAAGAAGAGCAAGAAAGCAAAATCGCACATTTGCCTACTAAAAGGAAAACAGAACAATGTGAAGTCATAAATGCTGTAGATTGTATTGGGGAGAATAAACAGAGCTACATAGAGAGGCAACGAAGCAGCGAAGTCGGAGAAATGGCCTTCATACAGCCGACCAATCATCATGATTCACGTTTCCGTTGTTTCGCTAAACTCGATGTCAGAGTGCCTTCTTGAACGAGACAACCGACCGAGTTAATGGTCAGACTAAAAATGAAATCGAGGGGCGACGGGGCGACAGTCTCTCCGTAACCATCTGTCTACCTATGTGTGTCTCTCTTTTACTAGCGACAGCACTTTCACTTACGGAGCAAGCATTGTCTCCGGAGATGTGCGGTAATCAGTTCCGAGAAGGTAGGCTCCCGTAACCGCATGACGTCCCTCTCCTGTGCTAGGTAACACTTTTTAGCCAAGAATAAGCTGAAAGTGATGCGAGCGGGCGTACGCACCATACCTCTGTTTCCACGTCATGAAGAGGCGTTTGATGTAACAGATGAGGATACTCAGAACTCCGACGACCATTTTCTGCGAGCTCTCGCGCCTCGATAATGCTGCCATCATAACTGAAGGCAGTGGCAACAGAGCACAGTGACCTCAACCAATGTATAGGAATTAAACACCGTCTAGTCAGTTTTTTTTTTTACGTTATCGGAAAGAAAAGGGGGTACCATAGCTCACAGGTCGTCGCAAAGCGGTTCTCTTGTAGTATTCTTTAATGGCCCGTGACTTTGTGTTGACATTACTTTTAGCATATAATTAGGTTTTCGTAAACATTATATCGTTGGAAAATAACAAGCCCTTTTGTCTAAGTATTTACTAGTTCCTCTACAACGATGGTCATGAAATGTTGGTTTTTGCATAGCACCTCCTTCGTACTTAAGCAAATAAACTTCACCAGTTTGCCGAAATTGCTGCTTCGCTGCAATGGTATTATCGATACCTTTGACTGTGTAGAAAAGCCGTACTGTATGCCCCCTACTCATGTATTTCCTTCTCAAGTTGTTTGCATTTTCAGCAGTGTGCCGTTATGGAATTTCGACCTAAGCCTTGCCTTCCATGGACACTGTTCTCAAGAACTAAGCTATCCGGGCCTGACATAAAGCTCCAAAGCACCTCTGGCTCTCTTTATCTTGTTTCGTTCTGTGTATTTCTTGGTGGCAAGTTAAGTGTTCAGAAGAGACACGAGAATAACGTAAATGCTTTGCCTAGACTAATAATTGTACCAAGTCGTCGGTTGTTAAAAGGCGATCGCATTCTATACACGACTGGTTTACTTTGCATTAATGGGAAACTTTCGAATTTGAAAGAGATGTTCAGTCTGGTGTACTTTTCAAAAGCGGCTTTTACTTTTGCTAATTGATGATCAGAGAGTCCAAGATCTTGTACGTGTACATCGCAATGTTCCCTCTCTATATTTGTAACAACACAATCCGCTATTGATTCCGAGGTTTCCGCTACTTTTGTTCCACTGTTGACCATATCTGATATGCCAAATTAGTGAAGAACATTTACGAGACTGGTACAGGTTTCATCCATGATATTGGTGTTTACATTTATGTCTCTGTATAAGAGTATTTTATTCTTTAACACTGAAGATTTGTCCAGAGCCTCAGTTAATTTATTTAAAAAATTTCTATATTTAGCACTAGTTGATCGGAACTCACCCGAGACATAAAAAAAAATGGTTCAAATGGCTCTGAGCACTATGGGACTTAACTTCTGAGGTCATCAGTCCCCTAGAACTTAGAACTACTTAAACCTAACTAACCTAAGCACATCACACACCCCCATGCCCGTGGCAGGATTCGAACCTGCGACCGCAGCGGTCGCGCGGTTCCAGACTGTAGCGCCAAGAACCGCTCGGCCACACCGGCCGGACACAGAGAGATCATCTTTTTAAATGCCAGTATACGCTAGTTCAATATCTGACACCTCGAAGTGTGTCTCATCATTAACTGAGTTGAGGTCATTTCAGAGTTTAAACTGTGTTCTGTTTTTGAGATACACTGTGTGATCAAAAGTGCCAGTACAGCTATAAGTGGAAATAATATGAGGTGTGTCCTTTTTGACGACTTGAACCCTACTGACGAAGAGATAGCTGAATGACTGGGTAGCAATGGCAGTCCAGTCTACCTGAAGAGCTGAAACAGAAAGCAGTGATATTAAACGCTAAGATCTGGACCGAAGTCAACGTTCTAACTCATCCGAAAAGTGTCCTACTGGGTTCAGGTCTGGATTCTGGGCAGGCCAGTCCATTTCAGTAGTGCCATTGTCCACAAACCATTGTCTCACAGATGCTGCTTTATGTCAGGATGCATTGTCATGCTGATTTAATCATCGTCTGCGAGAGCACATACTAATCAAGAAAAACCATAACACAACCTCCTCCATATTCCACTGTTGGCACTACGCACGAAGGCAGGTAATGTTCTCCAGACATTCGCCAAACCTTAACCCTTCCATCTAATTGCCAAAGGACATAGCGTGGTTAAACATCCTTAATCATTCGTTTCTTGTCTTCCACTGCCTTGTGGCGTTGCCCTTCACACCACCTCAAGCGGCGCTTCACACGGACCACAGAGCATTGCACCCCAGTCTTTTAACTCCAAACACACAGTCATTGTGCTGGCAGGACTGCTGGCAGCACTTTGGAACTCTCGAGTGATTCCTTCTACTGATTTCATGTGATTTTTTGCAACGACTTTCCGCAGTGCTCGTCGGTCCCTGTCCGCCAGTTCATGAGGTCTACCTGGTCTTGATTTGGCTGTGGTTGTTCGTTCGCTTTCCCACTTCAGGCCACCAACAGTCGCTTTGGGCAGCTTGAAGGTTGAAATGTCCCTCATGACTTTGTTACTCAGGTGAGCGAGTAGTCCACGTACGAAGTTACTGAACTCTGCTGCCCGGTCGATTCTGCCGTTCCTATTTCTCTGCTGACAATGCGGTACCGCCGTCTCCCTCTATACGGTCAGGTCCGCATCTCATACTTTTAGTAGTCAATTTCGCATCACTTAAGGGTGTCCTGATGCCCGCCCGGTTAGCCGAGCGGTCTAACGCATGGCTTTCCGGAGTGGGAAGGAGCGTCTGGTCCCCGGCACGAATCCGCCCGGCGGACTTGTGTCGAGGTCCGGTGGGTTGGCCAGTCTGTGGATGGTTTTTAGGCGGTTTTCCATCTGCCTCGGCGAATGCGGGCTGGTTCCCCTTATTCTGCCTCAGCTACACTATGTCGGTGATTCCTGCGTAAACAAGTTCTCCACGTGCGCGTACACCACCATTACTCTACCACGCAAACATAGGGATTACACTCGTCTGGTTGGGACGTTCCCTGAGGGGGGGGGGGGGGGGGGGAGGTGTCCACCAGGGGCCGAACCACACAATAACTGGGTGTGGGGCGGCGGAGGGGTGAAGTGGAGAAGTGGATTGCGGTAGTCGCCGTGGGGTTGTGGACCACTGCGGCTGCGGCGGGGTCGGAGCCTCTCCGTCGTTTCTAGGTCCCCAGTCAACATACATTCATACATATTTACAAGGGTGTCCGGATACTTTTCATCACATAGTTTGTGCTGGATTTCTGTATTTGTACATCGATGTTCTGTGATGCAAACTGCTGTGCAGTTTGAAGACTGCATTTCAAATTTAAGTTGCCTTACTTTGTTTTTTGTAGGGAATATAAACTGATTGTATCGATAATTTCCGGTCGTTTAAATGCCTCGGACCTGTCAAGAAAAGCTAGTGTAGCTACCACATAAAAACAGTGATAACAGTTAACTTACGTGGAAGCGTATGCACGACTGCTTCGAGAAATATGATTCCGTGAAGGAGGCTTGATCTGACACTTTAGTAATATCGCTTTCCCATAATGAGTCGCATGATACGTTCGAAAGAGTCATTATTGCGATATGTAAGCACATTTTAAGGGAATAAGTCTGCAGAACTGGAGCGGTGTGTGCGACGATCAGTCGGCTGGTGACAGATGTTGCGAGAGGAACGAGCAAATTTGATCTTACTATATTTAAGCCGGCTAATTTTATAGATGAAAACCAAATGAGAAATTAATTCAAGTTATCAAGATTGGCAAAGAGTAGACGCAAGCAGTGGGCAGTAATAGTGAAGGCAGTCTTTTGGCTTGTGCACTCAGTGAAGTAATTTCTCCTTGATTTATTGTAGAGTTAATGCTGAAGATAACCTTTAGACGTCCCTGTTTAGAATTGCAATCTCCTGCAGAAAAATGTGCTGTGTCATTACACCTCAAGCAACTAGGCTCGGATATTATCAGAGATAACTATTTGGAAATGATGTGGGAAGTTACACTGAATAACTGTTACGAAAAATAATCACAAAAATCATACACTACTGGCCATTAAAATTGCTATATCACGAAGATGACGTGCTAAAGACGCGAAATTTAACTGACAGGGAGAAGATGCTGTGCTATGCAAATGATTAGCTTTTCAGAGCATTCACACAAGCTTGGCGCATATGGCGACACCTACAACGTGCTGAAATGAGGAAAGTTTCCAGCCGATTTCTCATACACAAACAGCAGTTGACCGGCGTTGCCTGGTGAAACGTTGTTGTGATGCCTCGTGTAAGGAGGAGAAATGCGTACCATCACGTTTCCGACTTTGATAAAGGTCGGATTGTAGCCTATCGCGATTGCAGTTTATCGTATCGCGACATAGCTGCTCGCGTTGGTCGAGATCCAGTGACTGTTAGCAGAATATGCAATCGGTGGGTTCAGGAAGGTAATACGGAACGCCGTGCTGGATCCCAACGCCCTCGTATCACTAGCAATCGAGATGGCAGGCATCTTATCCGCATGGCTGTAACGGATCGTGCAGCCACGTCTCGATCCCTAAGTCAACAGATGGAGACGTTTGCAAGACCACAACCATCTGCACGTACAGTTCGACGACTTTTGCAGCAGCATGGACTATCAGCTCGGAGACCATGGCTGCGGTTATCCTTGACGCTGCATCACAGACAGGGGCGCCTGCGATGGTATACTCAACGACGACCCTGGGTGAACGAATGGCAAAACGTCATTTTTTCGGATGAATCCAGGCTCTGTTTATAGCATCATGATGGTCGCCTCCGTGTTTGGCGACATCGCGGTGAATGCACATTGGAAGCGTGTATTCGTCATCGCCATACTGGCGTATCACCCGGCGTGATGGTATGGGGTGCCTTTGCTTACAAGTCTCGGTCACCTCTTGTTCGCATTGACGGCACTTGGGACAGTGGACGTTGCATTTGAGATGTGTTATGACTCGTGGCTGTACCCTTCATTCAATTACTGCGGAACCCTACATTTCAGCAGGATAATGCACGACCGCATGTTGCAGTCCTGTACTGGTCTTTCTGGATACATAAAATGTTCGACTGCTGCCCTGGCCAGCACATTCTCTAGATCTCTCACCAATTGAAAACGTCTGGTCAATGGTGGCCGAGGAACTGGCTCGTCACAATACGCCAGTCACTACTCTTGATGAACTGTGGTATCGTCTTGAAGCTGCATGGGCAGCTAGCTGTACCTGTACACGCCATCCAAGCTCTGTTTGACTCAATGCCCAGGAGTATCAAGGCCGTTATTACGGCCAGAGGTGGTTGTTCTGGGTACTGATTTCTCAGGATGTATGCACCCAAATTGCGTGAAAATGTAATCACATGTCAGTTCTGGTGTAATATATTTGTCCAATGAATACCCGTTTAACATCTGCATTTCTTCTTGGTGTAGCAATTTTAATGGCCAGTAGTGTAATATGAAGAAGAGAAACCACGGCCTTATGTTGGATGAATATCAGTTACGATGTCAGATGGCACTGTAATTAAGAACTGACAATTGAGTGCAAGCTTTCGAAGAATTCTTTTAATGTTTGAATGGTTCTACAAATAAATCAGAAACACGATAAGTAATATTGGAAATAATAAGATTCTGGAAGTAATACCAGGTGAGGTTTATAACGTAATTCTATGAATGAATGTAGAAAGACGGCTGTATATGATGGTGTTTAAAAAGAATAGGAGCTAGAGGAAAAGGAATACAAAGTAGCACGTTAATTTCTTTTTTCAGAATGTGAAAGAAGGCTGTGTGCCAAACCAGAAACTCCTCTAAATCATAAGAAAGGAGAGTCCCAAGATATTAAAAAAAGCTTTAGATCTATCAACCTCGTCTCCATATTGTACAGTATGTTCAATACAGTTATCACTAGCCCTATAGAAGACACATACATTTTAGTCGAAAAATGGAAAATAACTTTCCTCATAAGAGAATGTAGCACTATGAATGACTTGCAGCTCGTAAACGGGAGGGCAGAAAGTTGAAGTGAGCCTGAGCTGCTACTTTCCCTCAGTCGGAATGCTGGTTTGAAGAACGCAATACTTTCCACATCACGGTTTTATAGGGAATGGTTGCCAGCTAGTTAGAGGGGAAGGAAAACCTTTACTTGGACTCCCTATGTAGCTTTACCAGAGTTGAATGGAGCGGTAGATAAAAAAAATTCTTTGGGCTTTATTTTTCATGTGTGAAACTATATTTTCATCAGTTTACGTTTAGCGGTACAAGTAACCAAGGTAAACCAATAGCTAACTCTTTTAAACTAGCTCGTGCAGAAAAACCAAGGCTTCTGTCAGCGTCACGTCAGACATTTGGACAGATGCTGTGTCGACCGCTTTAATGGCTGTCACATCAGCGTTTTTTACCGCCTTCCCAGAGGAAACACAAAGTAAAAGTAGTGTACGTTCCTTTGCTGTCATGTCCGGCTGCTGTCAGTCTTACGGCATTGTGTTAGTTAATCTGAACACACATCACAATTCTTGAAATGCCCTGTGGTCAAAAACTAGTAAACAAATTAAATACACTATTTGGCCCGCTACGTATTATAATGATTATGACAAAAAGAAAGAAAAAAATGATGTGCTTGAGACTAGGTTATTAGAAAGGGCTGAAGTAGGTGTGTGCTGTGGAATAACAATTACTGAACTATATGAAATAAAATCGCCATAACTTCTGAAGGTTTGCAAAAATGGCTCTGAGCACTATGGGACTTAACATCTGAGGTCATCAGTCCCCTAGAACTTAGAACTACTTAAACCTAACTAACGTATGGACATCACACACATCCATGCCCGAGGCAGGATTCGAACCTGCGACTGTAGCGGTCGCGCGGTTCCAGACTTAAGCGCCTAGAACCGCTCGGCCACAACGGCCGGCTGAAGGTTTGCATTAGGACGTTCAAAACTGCAAAGTTGGCCGCAGAGCGTGATGGGACTTATTATGCGCATGCTCACGCGCCTATTGTTGTCGGCCATTTGCACATGAACACGTCACGGTACAGCGAGTATGGGGGACTGAGAATCCGCATTTCGCGATCGAGAAGTATCTTCACCCTGAACGGGTGACTGTGTGGTTTGCAATGTCCAGCTACAGAATAATCGGTGCGATATTCCTTGGTGGCACGGTGACTACCGAACGGTATGTGAAGGTTTTGGAAGATGATATCGTCCCCATTAGCCAAAGTGACACTGATTTCGACGTGTGGTTCATGCAGGACCGAGCTCGACCCCACGAAGCAGGAGAGTGTTTGACGTACTGAAGGAGCACTTTTGGGACCGCATTGTGGCTCTGGGGTAAAAATGAAATGATCGTATGGCATTGTTGGCCGAGAGGCCCCATTCGGGGAAATTCGGCCGCCAAGTGCAAGTCGTATCGTGCCGATGAGGGTGAAATGATGATGAGGACAACACAACGCCCACAGTCCACGAGCGGAGAAAATCTCCAAACCGGCCGGGAATCGAACCCGGGCCCACTGCATGGGAGGCAAGCACTTTACCACTTTTTTTTAAAAAAAAATCTCGTTTTCTTCTATACTGTGCGTTGAATTTGTTCGTGGCGGACGTCCGACGACACCGGTTCATGTGTTCGTTATCCGTTCACTCAGTATTTTTTATTACAGAGGGTACCTAAACCCTCTGGCCGAACACGCTGAGTTACCGTGGCGGCAAATCTCATTTTGTTCGGTTGCGTTCGTTGCATCTGCTCGGGGCGGACGTCGTAAGACATGCGTTTAAGTAAGCCGGCTCTCCTTATTCTCCGCATCTGGACATATGCGGTTCCTTTATGTGGGGCTATATTAAAGACAAGGTGTACAGCAATAACCCCAAAACCATTGGTGAGCTGAAAACAGCCATTCAGCAGGTCATCGATGTTCCGACACTTCAGCGAGTTATGCAGAATTTCGCTATTCGTCTGCGCCACGTCATCGCCAATGATGGCAGGCATATCGAACATGACACAACGTAAATCCAAATATCTGTAGTGACGTTTACATAGTGAATATAGTGTAAACAGGACGTATTCTGTAACTAATTTACGTTTGTTTTCATATAGTTCAGTAATTGTCACCCTGTTTCTTTTTGGGAGAGTTGTAAAGCAGTTAGAAACAAACTTCCTTTTACACATTATTTATGGATTAACTGAATCTGAAATGGAAAGGACCACAATGTTGTTCACGAAAATGAGAAAAGCTTGTCTAAGAAACGATGGAGAGAGAACAGGTCTGTCTCTTGGGCTAGGCCTGCCAACCGATCTGAGAATGGGCACATGTAGCTGACGTGAGGACCGCGTGAAGATTGCGCAAGGCGCTCATTAACTGGTGTGATACAAGTAAATCCACTGCCCGACAGAAAACAGTGAAGAGCGGATGCGAATGTAACCTCATAGACATACACAGACGCCCCAAGCCGCGCACGCCGGGGAAGCGTGTGCACGCCGGACCAGTCTGTTCCACATGCGAGACGTCTGCCTCTTGCCACGCGCAAATATACCGGGTGACCAAAAAGTCAGTATAAATTTGATAACTTAATAAACCACGGAATAATGTAGATAGAGAGGTAAAATTGACACACATGCTTGGAATGACATGGAGTTTAATTAGAACAAAAAAAAAAAAAACTCCCCATATTGCTAGACGCGTGATAGATCTCCTGCGCTCGTCGTTTGGTGATGATCGTGTGCTCAGCCGCCACTTTCGTCATGCTTGGCCTCCCAGGTCCCCAGACCTCAGTCCGTGCGATTATTGGCTTTGTGGTTACCTGAAGTCGCAAGTGTATCGTAATCGACTGACATCTCTAGGGATGCTGAAAGACAACATCCGACGTCAATGCCTCACCATAACTCTGTACATGCTTTACAAATGGCTCTGATCACTATGGGACTTAACATCTATGGTCATCAGTCCCCTAGAACTTAGAACTACTTAAACCTAACTAACCTAAGGACAGCACACAACACCCAGTCATCACGAGGCAGAGAAAATCCCTGACCCCATGCTTTACAGTGCTGTTCACAACATTATTTCTCGACTACAGCTATTGTTGAGGAATGATGGTGTACATATTGAGCATTTCCTGTAAAGAACATCATCTTTGCTTTGCCTTACTTTGTTATGCTAATTATTGCTATTCTGATCAGATGAAGCGCGATCTGCCGGACATTTTTTGAACTTTTGTATTTTTTTGGTTCTAGTAAAACCCCATGTCATTCCAAGCATGTGTGTCAATTTGTACCTCTCTATCTACATTATTCCGTGATTTATTCAGTTTTCAAATTTATACTGCTTTTCTGATCACGTGGTGTATACCTAGGCGTCGTTGCTGGTGCGATGACATGTAGCCGTGGGATGTTTGTGTAGGGAATCACCCTCGTAGCCGCAGCTTAAGGATTGTCAGTGTTATACTGACGTCACCTGTCAGTGTAAATAACGGCAAAGTCTCTCTCTGGATGCGCTATAGAAATCTTTTGCAGTGCTTTCAGTGCTTAAGAACTCGCGGTCTTTCCGCCACGTTGGGTGCCCACACTTAAGAAGGTCCGTTTCACATTTTCCCTGGAGAGGCGACGGCCGGGAGGATCTTTCGCCTATGTCTCAATTGTCGCCCCAGTGGAAAAACACATATGAATGCTACTCCCTGACGGCCTACTTTCCTGTTCCCCATTTGGTCACACAGGCTTGCCAGTGCATACACTGTCTGTTACCATACAATGTGCGAAGTACTGCTAACCTATTGACCGTATTACCTCGTATAGTTTTTATATTTCGTAGTCGAAATAAACTATTTAGGAAGGACTTTGTATTCACTAGTTCTGGAGTAGTGTGTGCAATTGGTAGCGATCTTTTTTTATTTGTTACTATTTACAAATGACTTGCCACCTAGTTACTATGACAGGTCGTATTTTCACAATATGAAATTGTACATGTGCAGAATTTAAAACTTACGTGACATTTCTTATTTGTAATACAGATTAGCAATTTAAACCTATATTTACTTACAGACTAAAAAATAATTAAAAAATGAAAACCTCAAAATTATAAAAAAGAAGATATAGGTAGAGATTTAGGTGATGATGATGATTGTGATGAAAGTGGTTTGTGGGAGTCTCAATGACGCGGTTATCAGCGCCTGTACAAATTCCCAACGTTTTCAGTGTTGTAAGAGGTATGCGGTGCCTGCGATATGAGAATCGCTGACCAGAGAGCAGTGTTGACTGCAGTACGAACTGTGTAACTGTAGCAGTTAGTTGTTGCTAGTCGCTAGTCTGAGGTTGTCTGCGCTTGCCTGGAGTCTGCTCTGGTCGGGAATCCGGAGCCTGAGTATTATTGTATAAGGTAAAAAGCAGCCTCGCGCATATCTAGTAAAGTATCTGAACTGTCATCCAAATGTTTTAAAAAATGTCCTAATAATAATTTTTGTGATATAAAGTAATTTTTTTTAAAAAAAGCATTCACTTAAAAAAAATCTGTTGCTTCCTTTCACAAATCACAAATGTATAGGCCAGCATTGCACGGAGCTGTGCCGGAAAAATGTTAAGTAAGAACAGATATATTCGCCGTTTTTATTGAGGTAAGAATTTTGGCTTTTTATTCAGAATGATCTTACAGGGCCACGACGCAGCACTGCTGTCGTCCAAATTTTACCAGGTTACTGAATTTATTTTTTATTACGAGGTTTAGGAATTTTTCTGTTTCGAGCTTACATTAAATGGGAAACAAATTTCGTGGGTACATTAAATGTGAATGCATTTGTGCACGGAGATTATAAATGGGAACCAATTTTGTTCTGAGGTCACACACAAATTAGAATCGCTATCCATAATAATTATTTAATTTCAATTTATTTTGTGGGGAGGTTACAGTGTCCAGTGTCGACATTTTCCCGAATGACGATGAAATGATGAGGACAACACAAAAGACCCGGTTACCAGGTGGAGAAAATCCCCGACGCTGCCGGGAATCGAACCCGGGACCCAGTGATAGGAATTTAGGAAGATAGAAAAGAGGTTATGATATAACTTTGCGACGTACTATAAATCCGGAAAATTTTTCCAAAATAACAAGATTCGAGTATTTAAGGAGGAGAAATAATAGATAATACGAGATTTGTACTGCGCGGTGTAGCCGCGCGGTCTAAGGTCGTCTTGTCACGGTCCGCGTGGCTCCCCCGTTGGAGGTTTACGTCCTCCCTCGGGCATGAGTGTGTGTGTCTTTCTTAGCGTCAGTTAGTTTAAGTTAGGTTAAATAGTGTATAAGCTTAGGGACCGATGACCTAAGCAGTTTGGTCCCATAAGATCTTACCACAAATTTACAAAATTCATAAATTTGTATTAGAGATCCCACGATCTAGGTATCTCTGAGTGAGGGCTCTGCAAATCATCGAGTCCGTCACATTCGAGGTAGCGAACAAAATATAATTTTTAGTATTAATTTTATTAATTTACGTGTACATGCGTGTATTTATATTACTTTTATACTACATTTGTTACAAGTTATATGCGCTTTAGACAGGGTGTAATCGGCACATTATTTGTGCATCTTTGTACCTGTTATGTGCATGGTGTTTGTGTTGTCTGTAATGTACAAGCCTGTCTAAGCTTAATAACCAATTGTTCATTTTCATTACAGGTATTACTTTATGTAAGCATAATAAACAGTTATATCATTTAAATTACACGCATTACTCAAGACGTCTCTGCACATACAGTATTAATATACTTCATGACAGTTGATACATTCTTTCCTACTTAATTTACACTGGTGTCCAGAATTAAAGCAACAAATGGAAATTTTGCAAATTTGCTTTTATTTTGTGGCAAGATAGTATAATCAGCTGATAGGAAAGTAGAAGCAGTGTAGAGAATATAGAACGTAAACAACCGCAACAACCATAACAGTAGAAAAAAATGCTCTTCGTTTTTTCCAACTTAACGAATTTGCACAGACATTCCGACAACTGGTTAATGTGGTCAGCGTGGGGTGTGACTACCTCTGCCAGCAATACAGGCCTGAAAACAACTGGTCATGCTGCGAATGATGTCATCAATGTCATTTTGAGGCAATAGCGCCGATTCTTCCCGCAGAGCTGCTCGCAAGTCTTGGAGAGTGAGATTGATATACAGACGTAGATGTAATATAAGACTACACTGGTGTCAAAAATTAAAGCAACAAACCGCTATTTGTCCGTCCTGTGTCTGATTCACGATATAATCATACAAAGTGTCAACATGTGTCTGTACGATCGTGTTCTACCAACACCGACTCAAAGGAAGGCCTCGGCGCTTGTTGGTGACGTCACGTCAGCTAGGCACGGCGAACGCCAGGTCTGTTGCAGGCAGAAACGCCTGTGCGTGCTTATCACTATAAATCTCTTATTTTTGGACAAACTGTAGGGTATTGATTTTGATTCTGCAGTTTTATTTAGATGAAAGATTTTCTTACTATCGTAAAGCTACAAATGAAGATCATAGTTCTGTATTACTGAATCCGGTCGAAACAAACGTGGATCAATATGAGAAGATGCTTTGCCCCATTGCGAGCTTCGGAAATTTTACATTCAAGTAACTATATTTACTTGATCCATTTTGTTATTGAAACTTACCCCAACCCTCTTACAAAATGGTTAAAATGGCTCTGAGCACTATGGGACGCAACTGCTGAGGTCATAAGTCCCCTAGAACTTAGAACTACTTAAACCTAACTAACCTAAGGACATCACACACATCCATGCCCGACTGTAGCGGTCACTCGGGTCCAGAGTGTAGCGCCTAGAACCGTACGGCCACTCCGGCCGGCATCTCTTTACAATGCCTGATAACAGTTAAACCTTGCTATTCACTCGTACATTTTCACGCAAAGGTGTCTGAGTGGCCAATATAATCCCTGCCCACACCATTAGGGATCCCCCTCGTTATCGGTCCATTTCGACTATGTTTGGGTCCCGAAATCGTGTGCCATGTTTCCTTCAGATGCGACGTCGAGAATCACTCTCCGGACTAAATCTGGACCCATTCGTGAAAAGAACATTGGCCCACTGTTCGACCGTCCAGGTGGTGTATTGACAACTCCACTCTAGACGTTCCCTTCTGTGAAGACGCGTCAGATGTACACATACAGCAGGTCTTCGACAATAAAGGCGAGTCTGCTGAAGCTTTCTGTATACTGTTTCGCTCGATACAACACGTCCAGTGGATTCTGAGAGGCCAGATGCCAATTTCCGTGCAGTACTTAGGCGGTACTGCCGTGCCCTTAAAGCCAAATATCGATACTGTCTGTCTGACGTCATTTGTGGTCGGCCCTGCTTTGGTCTTCGGGATAAAGTTTCGGTCTCTATAAACTGTTTGCACATCTTACAAGGGGAGGCCGCCAATTGTGAAATTCAGATTCGATTCATACTGCGCATAATAAAAGCTCATGGCCAGAGGAGTAATGTGTCAAAGCACCAAGATGCACTTCTCAGCCGTTGTCGAGAAAATCGACAGTTAAAAGAAACCGTTGCGGTGAAATACTCTCTACGATTAATAATTTTCTACAGCGTCGTGGCGCAGCGGTAAGCGCTAGGGTTCGTAATCTGTAGGTCGCCGGATCGAATTTCGCGCCATTCAACTTTTTTTATTTGTTGTTTTTTGTAATTCAAATATATATATATATATATATATATATATATATATATATATATATATATATATATATATATATAATTCCTGGCAATCAGTTGCAATAATTATGCATATAATAAGTTGTTGTTGAAAGTCGTTTGTCGTGGAAAAATAATACTTGAAATAAAACATATCACAAATAATATTCAAGTGGATACAATTTATTGAAAAGTTCGGTATACACTCGCACATCATTAACAATTAGTGACCAGAAATAGTTGGAGTATCGCACGAACCAGAGTGATAGTTATCATAAAAAAAAATGGAAAGCAGAAAACAGCACGACATGGAGCACATCTGATAAACGATGCGTTTTTACAAGAACAATTGTTTTTTGAATTATCTGTTGGGAAACACACCTGATTGACATTCTGAAAAATTGTTCTATCGTTCGCCAGATTTGGTGCATACCACGCGTGTCGTATCATATCGGCAAAAATCGGAGAAGACAAATGGTGGTGGACGATGGATTGGATTTTTATACAATCGTCTCTGGAGTTGATGTCATGTCACGGTTTCGCTCGATTAAAAAAGCACAATTTTGAAGGCGCTTGATCAAATTTTTTACCTGCCGGTAAAAATACACGTCACATGGTTGGACAAGAGGAGTGCACTTTGGAGGAATGACTTTTATAGTGCACGTTGGTAACTTCTTATCGTCCTGGAACATCTCATCGTATAACGCCGGGTTCGTTTGCCCACCCCAAGAGTCGATCAGAAGGATAAATTCTTTCTTTTGTGCGTATGGTTGCAAAGCATTACGCAAGAAGTCCATGAACAAACCCGTTGTTAGTTTACCGGATTTGGAGGATGTAATAACAACGTTGGTATACTTCTTGGCGTACTCGTCGACTGTCTTCTGTACTCTGGGTCCAAACGTACCTGTGGACTCTTGGAGGCATACGAAAACAAGAGGCAAGACTCGTCGAGATATCGTGATTGAATATTGTGCCGTATACGAATGCGTCACCTTGTTCATGTCATGTCGGGTTACCAGGACAGACTTTGACTCTTTTTCGGCGAGAGTTCTGTTGAACGTGGACTGGTACTGGTACCCTGACAAAATATAAAAATATCGTTTGTATAAGAAATATACGAAATCTGTGTTGTCTACCATATATCAGATTATCATATTCTATCATCATGTCATATGACATTTGTCAACAGCTCTTTACGTACCTGTTTGATCAGTATTAATTATGAAATATTTGTCGAAGTTAGTTATCAACGTTCGCGTCTGGATCCGAAATGTGTCCGCTGCGGCCAAAATTTCGTCTTGGGTAGCCGTCTCTTTCCGGGAAACAAATTTTGTGATTTTCCGTTGCCGAATCCCATGCTTCTTTTTAAATTCGGTGACCCATGTTTTTGAAGATTTGAAGTTGAAATCTGGGAACTGACTTGCAGCGCCCAAGGCAAACTGCTGCAGGTTTCTGGTAGTAACTTGCTGGAAGTTTTGTCGAGCTTCTACGAAGCGACCATGCACCCATGAATCGATGGTACAATATTTATCAAATTTGCTACCGCCACGTTTGATTTGCTCTTCCATCCTGGATAAATAGCCCATATTTGTCAAACGAGAGCACCCCTTTTTTTGTAGAGTTTTGAGACTCCAGCCTGGATGTTCTTTGGCCACATTCACAGCTCTAATTTTGTAATCCAGAGAAATATAGTCGTACCCTTTTTTTTTCTTCTCGTCCGGCTCGTATTCGTCTGACGATTCGTTGGCAATGGGACTCGTTTCAACGTCTTCGTAGGCATTATTATCGTCGATTTCATTGATGTCTATCAGTTCCTCATAATGAACGAGGGTTTTTTCGGCGAGCATTTGCAGCATATTCTGGAACATTTCTTCCCCAATTACCATGGCTTCTTCGTTGATTGATGATGACAGTTCTGCTGCGATGCGATTACTGTTACGAAGGAGGCTTTCAGAATACACCAACGCATCTTTCAATTATTGTTTCGCCACTTCACTGTGTATAGAATCTTCTTCGATCACATCACTTTCATGCGAAGGGCCCGGATCGCTCTCCAATTGTGCCGCCTCCATTTTCCGTTTGTTTAACAGGGTGTACCAAAGCTCTCACGTACGCACTGATTTTCGACGATGTTATAAGTTGCGCTAGGGACCGCATCTACCTTCTTTCGAAGTAAACAGGCAACTACGCTGTTATGCGGCGGCTCGTTTCGGCCCATTCAACATCTGTCCTTCAAGTGTAACGAGCGTGTAACGGAGTTTATATTTCATACCTGCCACAGCAAATTTGTGTTCGTGGGGTCTCTATTCTAATTCAAACGTTTGACTTACACTACACGTATTCGTTTCGGAATATCGTTTCTACGTTTTCCTTTAACTATACATGGTAAACATTATGAAGACAATTAATAACATTTGTGAAATACAACTTTGTTTGCGGAAGACATAATGATGTTTGAAGTCGACAGTTTTTCCACGACAAACGACTTTTAACAACTTATTATATGCATAATTGTTGCAACTGATTGCCGGGAATTATATATATATATATATATATATATATATATATATATATATATATATAATCAGCCAATTCAATCATTAGATGATGTGACCTCTTCGAGTCGTGGATTCAGGTAGGCTTTCAGCAGTCTTCTCCAAGTGGTACGGTCTTGGGCAGTTCTCTGCCAGGTGTTACCAGCGATCTTCTTGATGTCTTTGTCCCATCTGTCTGGTGCTCTCTCGGACTCCACTCCAGTACTAGCTTCGTCCATCTGTTGTCTTTTCTTCTTACGACGTGGCCAGCCCACTGCCATTTCAAGGAACCTACTCTCTCTAAGATGTCATTAACCTTCGTCACAGACCGGATGTCATCTGCCCTTTTCCTGTCCTTTTTTGTATAGCCCAGCACTGATCTCTCCATGGCTCTCTGTGCTGTCCTAAGTTTCCCTTTTGTAAATGAGTTCAGTGTCCATGTCTCGCAGCCATACGTCATCACAGGAAGAATGCATTGATCAAATACTGCTTTCTTCAGATTTACTGGCATTTTTGATCTGAATACTTTTGAATTCTTCCAAAATGCTTGCCAGCCAAGCTTGATGCGTCGATAGATTTTTGGGCTTATGTCTCCCTTCATATTTATAATCTGGCCAAGGTAGACATATTCACTGACCTCTTCTAGTAGACTGTCCTTGACTTTCACACACACACACACACACACACACACACACACACACACACACACACACACAGGGTGTTTCAAAAATGACCGGTATATTTGAAACGGCAATAAAAACTAAACGAGCAGCGATAGAAATACACCGTTTGTTGCAATATGCTTGGGACAACAGTACATTTTCAGGCGGACAAACTTTCGAAATTACAGTAGTTATAATTTTCAACAACAGATGGCGCTGCAAGTGATGTGAAAGATATAGAAGACAACGCAGTCTGTGGGTGCGCCATTCTATACGTCGTCTTTCTGCTGTAAGCGTGTGCTGTTCATAACGTGCAAGTGTGCTGTAGACAACATGGTTTATTCCTTAGAACAGAGGATTTTTCTGGTGTTGGAATTCCACCGCCTAGAACACAGTGTTGTTGCAACAAGACGAAGTTTTCAACGGAGGTTTAATGTAACCAAAGGACCGAAAAGCGATACAATAAAGGATCTGTTTGAAAAATTTCAACGGACTGGGAACGTGACGGATGAACGTGCTGGAAAGGTAGGGCGACCGCGTACGGCAACCACAGAGGGCAACGCGCAGCTAGTGCAGCAGGTGATCCAACAGCGGCCTCGGGTTTCCGTTCGCCGTGTTGCAGCTGCGGTCCAAATGACGCCAACGTCCACGTATCGTCTCATGCGCCAGAGTTTACACCTCTATCCATACAAAATTCAAACGCGGCAACCCCTCAGCGCCGCTACCATTGCTGCACGAGAGACATTCGCTAACGATATAGTGCACAGGATTGATGACGGCGATATGCATGTGGGCAGCATTTGGTTTACTGACGAAGCTTATTTTTACCTGGACGGCTTCGTCAACAAACAGAACTGGCGCATATGGGGAACCGAAAAGCCCCATGTTGCAGTCCCATCGTCCCTGCATCCTCAAAAAGTACTGGTCTGGGCCGCCATTTCTTCCAAAGGAATCATTGGCCCATTTTTCAGATCCGAAATGATTACTGCATCACGCTATCTGGACATTCTTCGTGAATTTGTGGCGGTACAAACTGCCTTAGACGACACTGCGAACACCTCGTGGTTTATGCAAGATGGTGCCCGGCCACATCGCACGGCCGACGTCTTTAATTTCCTGAATGAATATTTCGATGATCGTGTGATTGCTTTGGGCTATCCGAAACATACAGGAGGCGGCGTGGATTGGCCTCCCTATTCGCCAGACATGAACCCCTGTGACTTCTTTCTGTGGGGACACTTGAAAGACCAGGTGTACCGCCAGAATCCAGAAACAATTGAACAGCTGAAGCAGTACATCTCATCTGCATGTGAAGCCATTCCGCCAGACACGTTGTCAAAGGTTTCGGGTAATGTCATTCAGAGACTACGCCATATTATTGCTACGCATGGTGGATATGTGGAAAATATCGTACTATAGAGTTTCCCAGACCGCAGCGCCATCTGTTGTTGAAAATTGTAACTACTGTAATTTCGAAAGTTTGTCTGCCTGAAAATGTACTGTTGTCCCAAGCATATTGCAACAAACGGTGTATTTCTATCGCTGCTCGTTTAGTTTTTATTGCCGTTTCAAATATACCGGTCATTTTTGAAACACCATATATATATATATATATATATATATATATATATATATATATATATATATATATATGTGTGTGTGTGTGTGTGTGTGTGTGTGTGTGTGTGTGTGTGTGTGTGTGTGTGTGTATACACATACATTTGAATTACAAAACACAAATACTAAAAAACGGTTGCATGGCGCGAGATTCGACCTGGCGACCTTCGGATTACGAACCCGAGCGCTTACCGCTGCGCCACGACGCTGTAGAAAATTATTAATCGTAGAGAGTATATCACCGCAACGGTTTCTTTTAACTGTCGATTTTCTCGACAACGGCTGAGTAGTGCATCTTGGTGCTTTGCCACATTACACCTCTGGCCATGAGCTTTAATTATGCGCAGTATGAATCGAATCTGAATTTCACAATTGGCGGCCTCCCCTTGTTAGAAACAACAGAACGATTCACATTAACCCATCGGGCCGCAGCAATTTGCGACTGTCCTACTTCAATTCTTCCTACGGCCCTCCACCGCAAGGAGTATGGTAGGCGTCTTGTCTGTGCCATACTGCACCGTCTGTGACTGTATACACTGCTACTGTGGATGTGGGAATAACCTGCAAACACTGCCCCGTTAGATAGGTGCCCGACGTCATTGTTGGCGCGTTGTCCGTTGGCCGGTATGCCGTCTTTCGTGTAGAACCAACACCGACTCAAAGGAAGGCCTCGGCGCTTGTTCGTGACGTCACGTCAGCTAGGCACGGCTAACGCCAGATCTGTAGCAGGCATACTCATAATGGCGATGTCTCCCTCTCTGACACAGGAAAATGTGAAACTATTGGCGGTAGTTGACCAACACACATTGTTCTGAGAGATTTCTGCAATTCATTACACTTCTTAACAAATAGTGTCCTCCTGAACTTAAATTTCCACCTGTTTTAAGGATTGACATACAAAAACAACTTTGTGGTCCAGCAGCAACAGAATTCGTGCTTCTTTACCTTATTTGTAAATCTGAGGAAGTTACGTTTGTACTGGGTTGATTTTACAAGAAACTGTGAACATATTGGTGCTCTTCTTTAGGTATCTTGGTTGACTATTGGGTGAGGAGCACTGAATGTTAGTGGAATATCTTGCGATTGTACACGTTGGAGGAGGGGGTGGGGGACAGAAGAAGAGGCAAAAGAGAGATACTTGTTTTATCAAATAAATTTTTTTTATCTTATAAAGTTTCACCTTTCAGTTGCAAGAGGGGAATATTTATCTTTTCTAATGTGCATGTTTAAAAAAGTTTAAGTTCAGCAGTATTTTCGATGTATGAAGCTATTTTGTTTCCTGTTTAGAATTCCTTTCGTTGAAAACGACTGTAATCTAATGACTGGCAACAGTTGGACGTTTACAAACATGTAAATTAGTTCACATTTCCAGTGACGATGTCAAACGAAAATAAATAAATAAAAGAAACGAGTTAATTGTAAGGGGGTTGGCCGGCCGAAGTGGCCGAGCGGTTCTAGGCGCTACAGTCAGAAACCGCGCGACCGCTAAGGTCGCAGGTTCGAATCCTGCCTCGGGCATGGATGTGTGTGATGTCCTTAGGTTAGTTAGGTTTAAGTAGTTCTAAGTTCTAGGGGACTTTGACCTCAGCAGTTGCGTCCCATAGTGCTCAGAGCCATTTTAACCATTTTGTAAGGGGGTTGGGGTAAGTTTCGATAACAAAATGGATCAAGTAAATATAGTTACTTGAATGTAAAATTTCCGAAGCTCGCAATGGGGCAAAGCATCTTCTCATATTGATCTCCGTTTGTTTCGACAGGATTCAGTAATACAGAACTATGATCTTCATTTGTAGCTTTACGATAGTAAGAAAATCTTTCATCTAAATAAAACTGCAGAATCCAAAACAATACCCAACAGTTTGTCCAAAAATAAGAGATTTACATTGATACGCACGCACAGCCGTTTCTGCCTGCAACAGACCTGGCGTTCGCCGTGCCTGGCGTTCGCCGAGGCCTTCCTTTAAGTCGGTGTTGGTAGAACACGGTCGTACAGACACATGTTGACACTTTGTATAATTATATCGTGAATCAGACACAGGACGGACAAATAGCGAGCGGTTTGTTGCTTTAATTTTTGACACCAGTGTAGTCTTATATTACATCTACGTCTGTATATCAATCTCACTCTTCGCGTTTGTTTCGGCATCTCATTGTGTTCCTGTGTTTGCGCCAGTGTCTATGCCATCCCAAGTATCCTCTTTGTGTTTGCACCTGTGTCTGTGCCATCCCAGGTATCCTCTTCGCGTGTTTGTGTATTTGCTCTTATTTGTGTATGTGACTGTTCTTGTTTGTGTAGTTTGTGTAAGGTATGTGACACATCGGTTATGTCAACCAGTATGGAGCAATCGTCCGGCTGTCATAGAATTTGTGCTATGTTGTCAGGCTCATTTAGTATGTGTGTGAATCTGTCACCGTGCAAAGTAACGTTTCCAGGAGTTCCTAGTTCGCTGCAATTGCGCATGTGTGTTCGGCTAGGATCAAACCGATGGAGATGTTCTGGGTGTTGACCATGGCCCTTGAGGAAATAGAACACGCCACGTGCGGGATGTTTACGCACATACGGCAGTTCACCCTGACAGAGTACGTGGGTCCACGGGGGAATGTTGCTCCGCGTGGCTTGTCGGATACAGCCTCGTGGCCATTTCAGGAAGCCACTTGACGGCGCGGCGTTGCAGGTGTGTTGTTGTTTTGGCCGGTGCTGGCTCGGCGGACGCCTTGACCAGCGACTGGTAGGAAGGGCAGCCCGTCGCGTTACCCAGCAGACAGGCGGCCGCTTTTTGTGGCAGTGCGCCCGCCCTGCATACCGCTGCGCCCCCCCCCCCCCCCCCCCCCAAACCCGCAGGATGTTGTTGTCTGGCGCTGGAAGGTTGCCAGCCAGCAGCAGCCGGGATGCCACTTCACTTGCAGCTGCAGCTGCCGCCGCTCTCGTGGCCATAGGTCTCGATATTTACACCGCTTGTGCCAAGATGTGCGGCGTGCCGTGGTGTGGCAGCGGAGTTGTGCACTTACATCGACAAGACTGCCATTTAAGTTGTGCTCTGCCCACATTGACGCCTGGTCGTCAATCGACGGAAATAACCTCGGTATCTGACAGTTACTGGAATGACGTAATACACTACTGGCCATTAAAATTGCAGATGACAAACGGGTATTCATTGGACAAATATATTATACTAGAACTGACATGTGATTGCATTTTCACGCAGTTTGGGTGCATAAATCCTGAGAAATCAGTACCCAGAACAACCACCTCTGGCCGTAATAACGGCCTTGATACGCCTGGCCATTGAGTCAAACAAAGCTTTAGCCGGCCGAAGTGGCCGTGCGGTTAAAGGCGCTGCAGTCTGGAACCGCAAGACCGCTACGGTCGCAGGTTCGAATCCTGCCTCGGGCATGGATGTTTGTGATGCCCTTAGGTTAGTTAGGTTTAACTAGTTCTAAGTTCTAGGGGACTAATGACCTCAGCAGTTGAGTCCCATAGTGCTCAGAGCCAGCCAAACAAAGCTTCGATGGCGTGTACAGGTACAGCTGTCCACCCAGTTTCAACACGATACCACAGTTCATCACGAGTAGTGGCTGGCGTATTGTGACGAGCCAGTTCCTCGACCACCATTGACCAGACGTTTTCAGTTGGTGAGAGATCTGGAGAATGTGCTGGCCAGGGCAGCAGTCGAACATTTTCTGTATCCAGAAAGGCCCGTACACGACCTGCAACATGTGGTCGTGCATTATCCTGCAGAAATGTAGGGTTTCGCAGGGATCGAATGAAGGGTAGAGTCACGGGTCGTAACACATCTGAAATGTAACGTCCACTGTTCAAAGTGCCGTCAATGCGAACAACAAGTGACCGAGACGTGTGACCAATGGCACCCCACAACTTCACGCCAGGTGATACGCCAGTATAGCGATGACGAATACACGCTTCCAATGTGCGTTCACCGCGATGTCGCCAAACACGGATGCGACCATCATGATGCTGTAAACAGAACCTGGATTCATCTGAAAAAATGACGTTTTGCCATTCGTGCACCCAGGTTCGTCGTTGAGTACACTATCGCAGGCGCTCCTGTCTGTGATGTAGCGTCAAGGGTAACCGCAGCCATGGTCTCCGAGCTGATAGTCCATGCTGCTGCAACGTCGTCGAACTGTTCGTGCAGATGGTTGTTGTCTTGCAAACGTCCCCATCTGTTGACTCAGGGATCGAGACGAGGCTGCACGATCCGTTACAGCTATGCGGATAACATGCGTCATCTCAACTGCTAGTGATATTAGGCCGTTGGGATCCATCACGGCGTTCCGTATTACCCTCCTAAACCCACCGATTCCATATTCTGCGAACAGTCACTGGATCTCGATCAACGCGAGCAGCAATGTCGCCATACGAAAATCCGCAATCGCGATAGGCTACAATCCGACCTTTATCAAAGTCGGAAACGTGCAGGTACGCATTTCTCCTCCTTACACGAGGAAGCACAACAACGTTTCACCAGGCAAAGCCGGTTAACTGCTGTTTGTGTATGAGAAATCGGTTGGAAACTTTCCTCATGTCAGCACGTTGTAGGTGTAGCCACTGGCGCCGACTTTGTGTGAATGCTCTGAAAAGCTAATCATTTGCATATCACAGCATCTTATTCCAGTCGGTTAAATTTCGCGCGTGTAGCACGTCATCTTCGTGGTGTAGCAATTTTAATGGCCAGTAGTGTTTTTAAGGTCGAGAGTTTGTTGTCAAAGTTTTATCATCACCTCGAAAAAAATGAAGATACGATTTTTTTCCAGTAACGTGTCTTTAGTTTACACATTGAAGTCCCCGTACCACAGTATCGTAACACACCGCCAGAACAGCCAAAACAAAATGGTGCAGCCCACTGACATAGTGGAGTTGTTGTTGTTGTGGTCTTCAGTCTAGAGACTGGTTTGATGCAGCTCTCCATGCTACTCTATCCTGTGCAAGCTTCTTCATTTCCAAGTACCTACTGCAACCTTCATCTTTCTGAATCTGTTCAGTGTATTCATCTCTTAGTTTCCCTCTACGATTTTTACCCTCCACGCTGCCCTTCAATACTAAATTGGTGAACCCTTGATGCCTCAGAATAAGTCCTACCAAGCGATCCCTTCTCCTAGTCAAGTTGTGCCACAAATTTCTCTTCTTTCCAATTCTGTTCAATACCTCCTCATTAGTTATGTGATCTACCCATCTAATCTTCAGCATTCTTCTGTAGCATCACATTTCGAAAGCTTCTATTCTCTTCTTGTCTAAACTATTTATCGTCCACGTTTCACTTCCATACATGGCTACACTCCGTACAAATACTTTCAGAAACGACTTCCTGACACTTAAATCTATACTCGATGTTAACAAATTTCTCTTCTTCAGAAACGCTTTCCTTGCCATTACCAGTCTACATTTTATATCCTCTCTACTTCGACCATCATCAATTATTTTGCTCCGCAAGTAGCAAAACTCCTTTACTACTTTAAGCGTCTCATTTCCTAATCTAATTCTCTCGGCATCACCCGATTTAATTCGACTACATTCCATTATCCTTGTTTTGGTTTTGTTGATGTTCATCTTATATCCTCCTTTCAAGACATTGTTCATTCCGTTCAACTGCTCTTCCAAGTCCTTTGCTGTGTCTGACAGAATTACAATGTCATCGGCGAACCTCAAAGTTTTATTTCTTCTCCATGGATTTTAATTCCTACTCCGAATTTTTCATTTATTTCCTTTACTGCTTGCTCAAAATACAGATTGAATAACATAGGGGATAGGCTACAACCCCTTCTCACTCCCTTCTCAACCACTGCTTCCCTTTCATGCCCCGGCCACGGTGGCCGAGCGGTTCTAGGCGCTTCAGTCCGGAACCGCGCGACTGCTACGGTCGCAGGTTCGAATCCTGCCTCGGGCATGGATGTGTGTGATGTCCTTAGGTTAGTTAGGTTTAAGTAGTTCTAAGTTCTAGGGGACTGATGACCTTAGATGTTAAGTCCCATAGTGCTCAGAGCCATTTGAGCCAGCCTTTCATGCCCCTCGACTCTTATAACTGCCATCTCATTTTTGTACAAATTGTAAATAGCCTATCGCTCCCTGTATTTGTCCCATTCCACCTTCAGAATTGGAAAGAGAGTATTCCAGTCAACATTGTCAAAAGCTTTCTCTAAGTCTACAAATGCTAGAAACGTAGGTTTGCCTTTCCTTAATCTGTTTTCTAAGATAAGTCGTAGGGTCAGTAACGTGCAGTTATTTGTGCTGAAATTACAAGAGAAATGTAGCCGCTCGTGCTCAAAGACCAACTTTTCTCAATCGAGGCGATAAACTGAAAGGGAAAATCAGTCATAGATCACTTGTTACGATATTACACAATGCACTGACTTGACAGAAGTCATGAGATAGCGATATGTACATACACAGTCGGCGGTGTTGAGGAGTACACAAAGTATGAGGGGGCAGTGCATTGGTGGAGCTGTCATTTGCACTCTGATTCATGTGAAAAGGTGTCTGACGTGATTATGGGCGCACAACGGGAGTTAACAGACTGAACGCGGGATGGTAGTTGGAGATAGACGCATGGAACATTCCATTTCAGAAATCATTAGGCAGGTCAATATTCGGAGATCCACAGTGTCAAGAGTATCAAATTTCGGTCATTACGTCTAACCATGGACAACGCAGAGGCCGGCGGCATTAACTTAATTACCGAGAGCGGTGGCGTTTGCATAGAGTTTGTCAGACAAGCAACTCTGCGTGAAATAATCGCAGGAATCAATGCGGGACGTACAACGAACGTATCCGTTAGGATAGTGTGGCGAAATCTGGCGTTAATGGGCTATGGCAGCAGACGAACGACGCGGGTGCTTTTGCTAGCAGCATGACATCGCCTGCAGCAACTCTCCTGAAGCGTGACCATATCGCGTGGAAATTAAAGCAATAACAGCCCTCGGTCGCAAAAATGAAGTTTTTGACGTAGGTTTCGGCCACTACTAAGAGTGCCTTCATCAGAAATGAAACATTTAAACTGGTATGTCACGTATAAAATAAATATGAGGCGATAAAGCTTTAACCACAAAATTTTAAAATAGAAAAACATAGAAGGAAAAGCTTCATGATAACAGCTTTATTTTTTCGAGGTGATAAATTAAAACTTTATGGCTACCCTTGTATCACATAATACGAGAATTACATAGGATAACCTCCTCAATTAGCTGTTTTAATCAGTGAATTTGATTTGTTGAATAGTATCCAGTACGTATATATATATAAAATTGCAAGTCACCATAAATTGCGTGGTCGAGGGCGTCTGACATCAGGATTAGTTGTCATTTCCTCCCTAACATTCCCGAATCTCCTACGACGCTAATCAGCCATATCGCTGTTTTATACTACTGTCACCCTACGTTGATGTGGGATTTGTTTGTGTTGTTTATTCCTCTTGACATATGTGGGGCCAGAATCCCCTAGAAGTGGTCATAAATACAAGAGAAGTTCAGAGCTAGGAAGTTTCGTTTAATAAATTGGCTAGAGTAATGTTGGGACTATTAAATCCTGGTCTTAGAAACGGCCAGCTATTTCTACCGACGGTTGAATTTCGGGTCCAACGCGGCAGTCATCTATGAGCTGGTGCGTCAAGCTGGCTGGGCTGGAAAAGTATTGCTTCGTTCGGATGAAATATTTTTGTTCAACGAAATCAGATCAATTTATTTAATGTAGTTAATCCGAGAAGGTCTATACTTAATTACGAACACTTAGTTCATTATTTAATCATTAATTAACAACTGATCTTTGTTAATTAACTTCATATCGGAATGTAAGCAAGAAAATTGTAAAACGCGAGCGAAAAAAAGAGATAAGTTTTAGATTGGACGACATTCCGCCTTCTTTTTCATTCCATCCACACGTATACACTACGATCTTCGCTAATTAGCCTTAAAACCCAACAACAGTGTTTCTGATGCATTTTGAAGTCACAATTGCAAAATGCCGTTATGCACGCTGAGAAAATAGAAATTGAAGTCGAAAAGTTTCGAGGCTATGTCATTGCAGCAGCCAGGTATTATGTCAAAGGATACTCGTGGTGCAATATGCGAATAGGGGTCCATAGACTATTGATCCACCGACCAGACATATTGTTTCTACAGTTTTACCAATGAGACAGCTGCCAAAGAAGCACAGGAATAAAAAAAAAAGTTGATAAGGCAATATCGCCTAAAGTTTGCCAAAAATCGTCTCACGTCAGAAATATGGAGGATGTGTTCTGGAGTTTTTCGGCAACAACTGATCCCTATATTAGCTCTTTGAGGAAAGCATCTCTGAAGAAAGTGAAAACTTTGTCCTTTCTTGTTAGAAGCTGTTGCCCTTTTGGTGCCTGCTGCAGAGGATTACAAGGAATCAGACGCTGCAGATGCTGAACAGGATACAAATGTCGATGAGAAAGAAAACGAAGAAGAAAATCAAGAAAAAGAAGCACAAGAGGAAGAAGAATAAAAAGACTTATAAAAATTTGTATTACTACTGTGTATTTTCTGTAATTAAGGCAGTTTTGTGGTAAAGTTTGCAATTAAAATCATAATTGTTCACCAAAAACATTTTTTGTGCGCTCATTAAGTTTTTCCATATTCTTTTCGCCATATTTTATCCAACATTTCCAATTTTTCAATTTTGATATAAAACCGTTATCAGAAGGGTCAGAAACCCCATTATACCCATTTTGACTCAACTGGAGCAGATTTTGAAATTTTGGCCAGGTTTTCAGGATGGTGACCCATTGTTGGAGAGGCTTCAATATCGAAGCATCTAAGACAAGGGCGGCCAAGATTTTGGCTCGCAGGCCATGCCCTGGCACTAGCGCCATAGCGCTCAGCCTCGTTGCACTTCTCCCCCACTACTACGCCATGCTGTGTGAGCGCTTGGAGGGGAGAGAAGGGGAAACTGTAAATGCGCCGTATTTAAACAGCAGTGCAGTTCCACGGCGTACGACTTTGTATTTCACATGTCTCAACAACATAGATCACAATCAAATCAAAGTTTCAGTATTACTGATACATTTCTGACGTGCTAAAGACGTAATGCAATTTTTATCTGGTACAAACTGTCGCCATATGGATAGACACACATAATTTAAGAAATTTTCGCCCTCAAGTTTCCCCGTAATTGTGACTTGTTTAGTTTCATAATCGAAAAAAGGTCATTCACACAAACGTGACGATCGAAAGATTGTAGCACTTTTGCGCTCTCATTATGGAAACTGTATGTGAGGATGGATAGCAATATAGATGTTCTGGGCAGTTTTAATGTAAAAGGGTTTGTCATTAAAACGGGAGTTACCTTGCAGGACAGTCAGCTCCATCTGCATATACACAGAGGAACTCTCAACTGATATGGCACACGGTCTCGAAAACAGCTCAGAAACGGATTATGATTGACAGTGTCGTCAAAACCTCTACGAAACTGTCCTTGTAATTCTTTCAAGGCCGCAACGAATTCTTCAAACCTCTCGTTTCCTTTAACGCCAGTGAGTTTAGGGAACTGGACTGTGCTTGTCAGAATGTGTCCCTCCTATAACGCGATTTTCTTTAAAATGCATCCCATCAAACCAGAAAGACATATCGCACTGTGGGCAGTGTGCAGTCAGGTCCACCTAAAATGTGAGGCCTGCAATCCATTCCGGATGTTCTAATTTTCGTTCCTGCACTCCTTTTTTCTTCATAAATTGAACAATAGTGAGTTTTAATTCGAAAAATCATCCCAGGCATGCCCCTTGAATTAATCAACGTACTTCGCAGTAATGTATAAAGTCTCCATTCTCTTCGCTCAGTTCCATCGAATCTGTTGCAAGTGACAGTGAAATAAAGCATACAACTTTAGAAATTTTACGACTAATACCATCACCTGGTGCATGCATAGAAATTTAGCACAAAGTGCTTGTTCATTTACTGAACAATGAATCCTGTCTGATGATCGTCGTAATTTTTTCCTCTTTCAGTGTGAACTAAATCTTTAAATTCTTTCTCCATGGTACTGTAAAATCGTTTCATAGCAAATCTGAAGTACCCGTCACTTATGTGACTGCATAATAGTTGTTCCGGCGTAAAAGTCAAGCGCGGCCCGACGGTCAGGAAAGGTTGAGCAGAGAGGGTTGTGAAGAAGACGTCAGACAATAATACGCTGACCGACCCCTCTCTAGGACGACACCGAGACAGCAGCGGCCTCTAGGCGAAGAGAAGATAAGCGCCACGCCGCCTGGCCGCGGCTCAGTTGAACACAACGCGTTCTACGAGCTCTACAGTAGCGACTTAGGAACTGTATTGTTTCAATTGTATTAAGACTTGTGTATACTGTAGGGATTTTCTCATTTTGTCTGTCGCCCACTGTTTGCGACACACCCTTCTAAATTGTCAAAGTTAAGTATTGTCATTTATCTTACAGTAATAAAAATTCATTAATACGATTTGCTTGAATTGTTGCTAGCGATCCGAGAAAGCAGGCACCCAATATTCAACGAGTTAGACAGGACCCAAGAATAGTTATTGTGAATTCTTATCTTTTTGTTCTGTCATTCCCATTCATTTTTAAAGGTTTGTGATGTTACATCGCTAGACTACCCCTTTTTGAGCAAACAGCCACTGGACCTGCGAACGTCCATCATACCAAGAACAAATATTAAGGGTAAACGCGTAAACGCGGTGACACCACGATTCTGCCGAACTGAAGAGTGTTATGCCGACCCACAAATGCCACACCGCAAGACCAAATGAAATGTCGCGCTGTACCGAGTACTTGCGAGAAGTACCGAACAAAGAAGGAGGCGGAGTCTTGGCTCACACTGTCGATCCGAATGAAGTTTGGCACGCCTGATCGAAGGGGAGGAAAATCCAGTGCGCAGTCTCTCTCCTATCTGTATAAACTCAGTTCTGTGATCTTCCTTTTTGACTCATTGTTTTTGAGACTCAGACAGTGAACCTACGCTTAATTTTTTGCTTAAAGTAACGTTTTCTAGTGCGCGAGACATCGTCTCAAGTTCTTCGCTTTGAAAAAAAAAAGAAATAACATTACTTGCAGTATTTTACTCCAGGAAATAGCGAGAATAACCGAAGACAGGTTTATTCGTGTAACAGTAACGTTCGAAGCGTCGTGACATTATACCGATGTTTTCAGAAACAGTAGAATTTGGTTTAACGAGCAGAAACAGTAGTGGAAAGTATGAGGAAGGGAGTAAGTCCTACTATAATAAACCTCTGTGCACAGAAAGATACAGGAGAAGCGGTTACGAAGCGAAATTATGTGAGATGGCCAAAGCAAGGATATGTAAAAAGCATTTAGAAAACTAGCATCCTTTCACGGAAATACCAGTTACCAGTCTATGCCTAGGACTAGGAAAGAAGTTACAGAACTTTTAATTTGATGCACATGAGAATCTACGTAGATCATGCTAATGGCGTGAATGCAGAAAATAAAGGACTAGAGATATATCAATTTTAGCGATACGTCGTTAGAAGAACATTTTTGTAGCATCACAATATATCGTAGTCCTAACGACTTGATAGTATGTGAGATGTGAATCCACAGCATAAATGTATGTTACGAAATTGGTTTTATATCGGGGAATATGTACTGATGACGTCTTCCTCATTGGAAATCGATGGCCTGTTGGAAATAGCAGTCTGTAAGTCGCCCTTGTAGTGGTCCACGACGAAGACAACACTGGCGTATTCGGTGTGTGTTGCTCGAATGTGCGGCTGATGCAACTTCGTGACGTAGTCGCCGGTGGCTACGCGCTGTGAATACGGTCTTGCAGACGGCTGACATTTATGTGAGTCCACGGCAGCCAAGAAAGCGCCAGTGGAGTAAATTGCGAAGTTACTGGTTCTTCCTAAGACTACTTTTAACTGCCCGTCAACGAAATAGCAACCTGTAGTTGTTTTGTGCATGTCTCATTCGTAAGACGGGGCGGTTCCGAAACTGTCAGACGTTGTGGTAAGCAGATTCAGCAGCTTTAAAATCAGTTATTATTCATTTACTAGCGGTTTCCGTAAGGAAACTAATCCTAATCATGTGTCATCACTGGCACTTACATTGAATTGTTAGAATTAAAATCGGATAAGAATACTAGAAACGTACAGTCATGGACAATAGAGTCATGTGCAGTAGTATGTAACGTCTCTTCCTCACCATGACGGCAGATACATGCGCAGCATGTATTTCACGAGACACCAAAAGTGTTAGAGAGCCATCCTGTTTCTTGACCGCTGGAATGTCACCTACATCAGACGGAGATCGGACGGAACGAAGGCCGCGGACGGAACGAAGGCCGCACATCTCGCTTGATGATGTTCCAAATGTACTCACTAGGGTCAAATTCAGGTAACCTGCTGGGTCTACGATAGAATCCTCATGATCGTCGAATATTATTCTGACACAGTTCGGAAACGTCGAAATGGCACGAAGTCCTACTATAAGCGAATAAACACATACACGTGATCCGGCACTAGGCTCGTGTATTTTTCGAAGGAGAGAGACCATGTGAGGCATATTCACTGCATCCTTAAAATGCGTTCCCATAGGGCTTTCCAAGCAAGTGTTAGTCCAGTCTTCATAGACTACGACTCATGTGAAAGAAATGCTGTGTGAAATCCGATGACGTCATACGGAAGCCTGAGTCCTCCGCTTCATAAGAGTTCTGATGAATTTTAGTCGTGCGTTTGCTTCTGCAATATCAACAACGATTTGGCCGATAAAACTAGACGACTGAAGCTTACTCGTTTCCGGAACTGTATGCAAGTGAACGAGTGTTGCTTTGTCCATCCTGGATCTTGTTGAACAACGTGAGCGTTGAGAATTGTTGGAGACGAACACAACCATATTGATATTACTCTAATGTAAAAGGTTAGCCATCCCAAGATGAGCATGATAACCCGAAAATGGTAGTAGCATTAAAATGAAGTATGCGTTTTCGGAGAAACTGGGACATCAGAACATGGCACAGTGCTGTGTAACACGCTAGCACAAGTGAGACCCATACAGAACGACAATGACATCGCCAGAATAATACGTAATCCCGATGACTGGAACGCAACAAAAAGCGTAGCCGATATTGTATCGAACACTCTGCATGGAGAATACAAGCGCCAAAACCCATATGGAAGGAGGCGTAAACAAGCACAAACAACACAAAAAACCACATGGGAGGACACAAGCACGGCCACAGATTCCGAAACCGAGGAAGGAACACTAAATGAACATGACTCAGAAGGGATCAACACATAAGGGACCCAAACCAACCACGCATGACACTGCGTGCCACAACACAGTCACAAACAACACAACAGGCAGTAACAAACATAAAACAAACACCAACACCACATACTAAGACTGTAGTAATAGGCTAACGTCGCTTGGGAGGAGAAGGCTCGAAGAACTTTTATTCCGAGGCTCCTCCTCCCCAACGACATACTGCATAGTGTTTAAAGTATACTGCACACATTATGTTTCTACTAACAAATTTACAAACGTAAGTGTATTTCAAAATTGTTAAGGCTTTCGTGGCCACTTGTTGACAAACTGCCTATTGGCTTCTGTCTCGGGTGCTTCGGCCGACGTTCATCTAATGATTTTTCTGACGTTTCGCCAGCACGAGTGGCTGGCATTGTCAAAGCTTCACCCTCCATTGCCGGTGGTGAACTGGAGGCGAGCTCGCGGCCGCAGACTATATGTACCTGGCGCGCCAACGTCCGAGGGCCTCTCCGCGGTCATTTCCGGTGCGGTTCTCCTCTTGCTACCTGCGACGGTCGTTCGCTGCAGTACGGGAAGCCAGGATCCGTTTACCTTAAGGTTTTCCTCTTTCTTGTTGAAACTGTTCGCGTGTTTTTGGATTTCTACAGCTTCTCTGAACAAGCGCGTGTGATAGTGCTTCTCTACAGCCAGAACTTCCGTGTCGGCGAATTTTATTACGTGGTCGGTCTCATTCAGTGCGTGTTCTGCCACGGCCGATTTCTCCACCTGCCCCAACCTGCAATGTCGCTTATGCTCTTTGATCCTGGTGTTAATGGATCGTCCAGTCATTCCGACATAAACTTTTCCGCATGTGCAAGGTATACGGTATATTCCCGACATTGCAAGTGGGTCTCTTTTCTCCTTCGCCGATCTAAGACACTCTTTGATCTTCCTTGTCGGTTTGAAAATCGTCTTTACGCCGTGTTTGCGCAATATACGGCCGATTCTGTCCGTCACTCTGGGAATGTATGGCAGAAAGGCCGTACCCGACATTTCTTTTTCTGGTTCCTTACTTCGCCGAGTGTTTGGCTCTGTTACACTTCTAATGTAATTTGTGGAGTACCCATTGCTCCTCAGAACAGTTTCCAGGTGTTGCATTTCTCGTTTGAGGTGTTGAGGCTCACATATTCGTCCTGCTCTCGTTACGAGCGTACTAATCATGCCTCTTTTCTGGCTCGGGTGGTGGTTTGACAGTTTGTGGAGGTATCGGTCCGTGTGTGTCGGTTTTCGATACACGCTGTGTCCCAGGTTTTCGCCGTCCCTTGTGACCAGCACATCTAGAAATGGCAGTTTCCTGTCCTTTTCTACCTCCATGGTAAATGTTATGTTGGCATGGAGGCTGTTCAAGTGTCTCAGGAATTCACCGAGCTGTTCTTCACCATGGCTCCACACCACGAAAGTATCATCGACGTACCTGTACCACACCTTAGGTTTGCAAGACTCGGCGACTTGCAGGTGTTTTTGCCATATAAAGCTAAAATTCATGTATTCCACGTATCAAATGCTCAATCAGTATTTAATCTGTATAATACCAGATGTATGTGTCTAAGCGATCGCATTAACAACTGTATACCAATAAGATTGTAACAATGAGAAGTCTTTGCTGTTAGATTTAGAAGCATCCGACCCACCTTGCATTTCAAGGCGCTGGGTTACTCTGTACCGTTATTGAAATAAGTAAATAAAATATAACTTCCCCAACGAACCAATGTTGTATGCACTTTCTGGAATACAAAACAAAAAGAATAGAGTTCTCAAAGCCTGCTGACGCTAACAAGGGAACCTCCCCATCGCACCCCCCTCAGATTTAGTTATAAGTTGCCACAGTGGATAGACCTTGAAAAACTGAACACAGATCAATCGAGAAAACAGGAAGAAGTTGTGTGGAACTATGAAAAAATAAGCAAAATATACAAACTGAGTAGTCCATGCGTAACATAGGCAACATCAAGGCTAACGTGAGCTCAGGAGCGCCGTGGTCACGTGGTTAGCTGAGCAGCTGCGGAACGAGAGGTCCTTGGTTCAAGTCTTCCTTCGAGCAAAAAGTTTAATTTTTTATTTTCAGACAATTATCAAAGTTCAGGCACTCTCACATAATCAACTTCGCTCTCCAAAATTCCAGGACATGTTCAGATTTGCTTGGACATATGCAGGATTTGACGGTCTACACACGGAAAATTTTGAAAACGTAAAAAACAAATGTTTTGACAGAGCACAGGGAAAAGTGTGAGAGTGTGAGACTTTTGGATGCATTTCTTGCAGTTTATGTGACAAACTCTTATGTTTTCATCACTTTTTTGGGAGTAATTATCACATCCACAAGAAACCTAAATCGGGCAACGTAGAAGAATCTTTTAACCATTCGCCAAGTGTACAAGTTAGGTGGGTCGACAACATATTCCTGTCATGTGACGCACATGCCGTCACCAGTGTCGTATAGAATATATCAGACGTGTTTTCCTGTGGAGGAATCGGTTGACCTATGACCTTGCGATCAAAAGTTTTTGGTTCCCATTGGAGAGGCACGTCCTTTCGTCTACTAATCGCACGGTTTTGCGGTGCGGCCGCAAAACACAGACACTAAACTTATTACAGTGAACAGAGACGTCAATGAACGAATGTATAGATCATAACTTTGCTAAAATAAAGAAAATTTTTTCGCTTGTGGGGAGACTTGAACCAAGGACCTATCGTTTCGCATCTGCACGCGCTAACCACGTGACCACGGCGCTCCTTATCTCGGAATGTCCATGATGTTGCCTATCTTCGCGTGGACTACTCAGTTTGTATATTTTGCTTATTTTTTTATAGTTCCACACAACTTCTTCCTGTATTCTCGATTGATCTGTGTTCGGTTTTTCAAGGCCTATCCTTTGTGCCAACTTGTAACTAAATCTGAGGGGGGTACGATGGGGAGGCTCCCTTGTAAGTAGCTTAACGTCACTCGAAGTTTTTTTCCACATTTAAGGCCTGAATCATATCAGTATCTGCTTAGGGAATCAGTTGTCAAACACTTACATTAAGGCAAATTGGTCTTCCCACGCTGGTATGTTCTTGAAATCATCTGGTTGTGTAATACTGAGTTGCGCGTCAGACAAGTTGTATGATTCTGATATCGCATGTAGAATCTACTTCCTGATCGACCACAGACTGTTCTTTGGTGTTTCTTCCGGTTCCACCACGCGATTCGCTCACTGTGCTAAAATATCAGCATACTGAACCCATTATTGTACAGCTCTCTGTGAGAAACTCGTTCATTGTTGGCTTTCCGCGATCCATTGAGTCACCTCTTCGTGGATACTTCAGACAATTTGAACTGCTTGTGACTCACAAGTGGCGCCACAGTCGTAATTGCACGAAAGCGTGGAACACTTTCGTATGCACGTCCCACCGTGGGAACATAGCTTTACATTCCGTATAATTGTACTTCCATAGGAGAATACCCTCACCACTTACTTAAGTGTTACCCAGTCGGCGAGGGGACTGTATTGCTTCAAGTAGTTTCGGACGCACTCATACACTGTGATCACTAGCTGCACAGATGGCGCAATAGGAGATAGGACAATGGTAGTGGTGTTGGCTAAGTTATGAATGACCTCTTGCGCAGTAAGGGAGGTGAAATTAAACGACTGAAGCCTATGCAGCAGTATACATGTCATACAACTTACAAGGAGAGTTAACGAGTCTGCAAACATATGTATTAACAGGATATGTCAGTACGATCAATACAATACAGACACCCAAAGTAAGTAATTTATGACCAGAGTACGGAAAGAGAAAGCATAAACAATTTATCAACCAAAGGGAAAGAGGACTGACCACATACTTTATTCTCTTCACTGAGCGACTGGAAAAAGTAGTGATTCCTGTAAGCCTCACAGGCATATGTTTTACTGAGATTTTTGTTTCCTCATTTGGCTCTTCATACAAAAATTTTATGGTACAGCATATAATTTGACATGCCTGATTGCGTCGTATTAATTACACTTCTGGCCATTTAAATTGCCACGCCAAGAAGAAATACAGATGATAAAGGGGTATTCATTGGACAAATATATTAAACTACAACTGACATGTGATTACATTTTCACGCAATTTGGGTGCATAGATCCCGAGAAATCAGTACTCAGAACAAACACCTCTGGCCGTAATAACGACCTTGATATGCCTGGGCATTGAGTCAAACAGAGCTTGGATGGCGTGTACAGGTACAGCTGCCCATGCAGCTTCAACACGATACCACAGTTCATCAAGAGTAGTGACTGGCGTATTGTGACGAACCAGTTGCTTGGCCACCATTGACCAGACGTTTTCAACTGGTGAGAGATCTGGAGAATGTGCTGCCCAGGGCAGCAGTCGAACATTTTCTGTTTCCAGAAAGGTCCGTACAGGAGCTGCAACATGGGGTCGTGCACTATCCTGCTGAAATGTAGGGTTTCGCAGGGATCGAATGAAGGGTAGAGTCACGGATCATAACACATCTGAAATGTAACGTCCACTGTTCAAAGTGCCGTCAATGCGAATAACAAGTGACCGAGACGTGTAACCAATGGCACCCCATACCATCACGCCGGGTGATACGCCAGTATGGCGATAACGAATACACGCTTCCAATGTGCGTTCACCGCGATGTCGCCAGACAGGGATGCGACCATCATGATGCTGTAAACAGAACCTCGATTCATCCGAAAAAATGACGTTTTGCCATTCGTGCACCCGGGTTCGTTGTTGAGTACACCATCGCAGGCGCTCCTGTCTGTGATGCAGCGTCAAGGGTAACCGCAGCTATGGTCTCCGAGCTGATAGTCCATGCTGCTGCAAACGTCGCCGAACTGTTCGTGCAGATGGTTGTTGTCTTGCAAACGTCCTCATCTGTTGACTCAGGGATCGAGTCGTGCCTGCACGATCCGTTACAGCCATGCGGATAAGATACCTGTCATCTCGACTGCTAGTGATACGAGGCCGTTGGGATCCAGCACGGCGTTCCGTATTACACTCCTGAACCCACTGA
Organism: Schistocerca nitens; assembly: GCF_023898315.1. Lineage (NCBI taxonomy): Eukaryota > Metazoa > Arthropoda > Insecta > Orthoptera > Acrididae > Schistocerca > Schistocerca nitens. The sequence continues at coordinate 349,212,725 of NC_064618.1, read as the reverse complement.
TTCTATATTCTGCTAACAGTCATTGGAACTCGACCAACGCGATCAGCAATGTCGCGATACGATAAACCGCAATCGCGATAGGCTACCACCCGACCTTTATCAAAGTCAGGAACGTGATGGTACGCATTTCTCCTCTTTACACGAGGCATCACAACAACGTTTCACCAGGCAACGCCGGTCAACTGCTGTTTGTGTATGAGAAATCGGTTGGAAAGTTTCCTCATGTCAGCACGTTGTAGGTGTCGCCACCGGCGCCAACCTTGTGTGAATGCTCTGAAAAGCTAATCATTTGCACATCACAGTATCTTCTTCCTGTCGGTTAAATTTCGCGTCTGTAGCACGTCATCTTCGTGGTGTAGCAATTTTAATGGCTAATAGTGTAATATTTTCGTTTGGCTCAATAGAAGGGCGTAAGTATTTCAATTGCCCACCACTTTGGCGACTTGCAGGCCCCAAAGTCCTCACTTCATTGAGAGATGAACGCTCGTTTAATGACAGGCTTAAAATTTCGGTCGTCCGACCGGCACTCGATCTCGCGACGTCTCTGTTTCCAAGCACGCAGTTTAGCGGCTAGATTATCAGGCCCGACTCCGTGCAACTACGGAAAGCAAGCACTGCGATGCAATGCCTGGTATCTCTTTGACTGAAGTGGAATTGTCTTGAGTGGTGAGTCCCGCTTCGAACTAAGCCACGATGACCAGCGAAGACGTGTCTGGGGACCCCCCTGGACAGCGGTGGGATACCAGCCTGACTGTGGCGCGCCATACGGCCCGACAACCAGGATTGATCTGGGGTGCCATTTCATTTCATAGCAGGACGACTTTGGTTGCCATCCCTGACACCCTTAAAGCACAGCAGTACGTCGGCGATATTCTATGCCCCGTTTTGTTGCCCTTCATGGCAAGCCATCGTGTGCTTATATTTTAGCAAGTTAATACCCGCCCCCACACGGTGAACGTTTCTGTTGTTTATCTTCATGCTTGCTGAACCGTACTTGGCCAGCAAAGTCACCAGATCTCTCCACAACTGAGAAATGTAGAGCATTGTGGCACTGTGGGGAGGGTCCTCCAACCATCTCGGGATTCTGGCGTTCTAACTCGCTAATTGGGGGCAGAGTTTGACACGATATCCCTCAGGATGACATCCGACAACTTTATCAATCAATGCCAAGCCTCATAAATGCTTGCATGATGTCCAGAGGTGGACCAACGCGTTACTGACTTGAACAGTTTGTTTAGTTCTTTCTGTTGAATAAATCATCAAATGTTTCTGAAATTGTAATCGTTTATTTGTCTGTACATTTACATCTCGTTTACGGATTCCGTCCTGTTAGGATAATTCCTTCATGGTGCGTCTTTTTTTTTTGGGGGGGGGGGGGGGGAGTGTACAATCGTATAGGTATCTCGTCACATCCAGTCGCCTTTCCTCTGTTGAGCTATTTTAGTTACTTTTCTATCACGCTATCATATATTTCTATTTACGTCATTTTGACGTTCGTGCGACGGTTCTAATACTTTGTGTACGAAGGTACCTGAGTGCACATAAAATATAGAAAAGCAACTCAATTGTCGCGGACTGGAAACATCTGCAGCGGTGACGTATTCGAGGAAACAAAGAACTTCTGCAGAGCGGGACGAATTCTCCCTTCTGAGAAACGGTCACCGGGCTTCACAGGACTGCGACGCCTAATACCCTAGTAACCTTCTTCTTCTGCGTTCCATGGATTAGGCCTGTTACGGCTTCGCACTTCAGTCCGCCCTCTACGTGGTCTCCCTACATACCTCTTGCTCATTGCATGGTATGCCATTACTTGTTTAGTTATTTGGTCGTCATACATTAGCTCGAAATGCAGTTCTCTTGTTTCTGTTGAATTGATGCGGCAACTTCAAATGTTAAGCTAAATCATAAACTAAATTTATAAATTGTATTTCGTTTGGGGGCGAAAATCAGTTGTCTAAATGTTTCGTATGCTTAATTAGCTCGTCTTCCAAATGAGCAGTGAAAGCGTTTATAAATCTACCCCAAGAAAGTACCACTGCTGCACTATCCCCTCTTTTAAGGGCAGCAACCCACCGTCTAAATGAGGTCTTCAGGACACAGAAGTGCCCTGCTGCTTCCCTGAGACTGAATTTTCCAACTAATGTTTGTCACTATCTGTGTCTGTAGAACTGATTCTCTGTCGGAGTTGGGCACAAACGGCAATGTCCCGAGGCTAGTGTCGGCACTATAGGTTTAAGAAAATTTACTGCTATTCAGATAAAGGCAAGTTTCGTTAACAAACGAGCTTACTTACACTACTGGCCATTAAAATTGCTACACCACGAAGATGGCGTGCTACAGACGCGAACTTTAACCGATAGGAAGAAGATCCTGTGATATGTAAATGATTAGCTTTTCAGAACATTCACACCTACAACAGGCTGACATGAGGAAAGTTTCCAACCGATTTCTCATACACAAACAGCAGTTAACCGGCTTGCCTGGTGAAACGTTGTTGTGATGCCTCGTGTAAGGAGGAGAAATGCGTACCATCATGTTTCTGACTTTGATAAAGGTCGGATTGTAGCCTATCGCGATTGCGGTTTATCGTATCGCGACATTGCTGCTCGCGTTGGTCGAGATCCAATGACTGTTAGCAGAATATGGAATCAGTGGGTTCAGGAGGGTAATACGTAACACCGTGTTGGATCCCAACGGCCTCGTATCATTAGCAGTCGAGATGACAGGCCACTTATCCCCATGGCTGTAACGGATCGTGCAGCCACGTCTCGATCCCTGAGTCAACATATGGGGACGTTTGCAAGACAACAACCAACTGCACGAACAGTTCGACGACGTTTGCAGCAGCACGGACTATCAGCTAGGAGACCGTGGCTGCGGTTATCCTTGACGCTGCATCACAGACAGGAGCGCCTGTGATGGTGTACTCAACGACGAACCCGGGTGCACGAATGGAAAAACGTCATTTTTTCGGATGAATCGAGGTTCTGTTTACAGCATCATGATGGTCGCATCCGTGTTTGGCGACATCGCGGTGAACGCACATTGGAAGCGTCTATTCGTCATCGCCATACTGGCGCATCACCCGGCGTGATGGTATGGGGTGCCATTGATTACACGTCTCGGCCACCTCTTGTTCGCATTGACGGCACTTTGAAAAGTGGGCGTTACATTTTTGATGTGTTACGACCCGTGGCTCTACCCTTCTTTCGATCCCTACGAAACCCTACATTTCAGCAGGATAATGCACGACCGCATGTTGCAGGTCCTGTACGGGTCTTTCTGGATGCAGAAAATATTCAACTGCTGCCCTGGCCTACACATTCTCCAGATCTCTCCCCAATTGAAATCGCCTGGTCGATAGTGGCTGAGCAACTGGCTCGTCACAATACGCCGGTCACTACTCTTGATGAACTGTGGTATCCCGTTGAAACTTCATTGGCAGCTGTACCTGTACACGCCGTCCAAGCTCTGTTTGACTCAATGTCCAGGCGTATCAAGGCCTTCTTTACGGTCAGAGATGGTTGTTCTGGGTACTGATTTCTCAGGATCTATGCACCCAATTGCGTGAAAATGTAATCACATATCAGTTCTAGTATAATATATTTGTCCAATGAATACCCGTTTATCATCTGCATTTCTTCTTGGTGTAGCAATTTTAATGGAGAGTAGTGTACTTTAGATGTCCGGGTCTCCAACTGTACTGCATATTACCAAAATCAGCCACCTGGAAGGGTTTGTCATTTGCTATGATAAGGTCTGCCACTGCAAATTTTGCCAGTGTTTGGCCATATTGTATTAGACCACATTCACAGGATTCGCCCTATTTATCTCAGCATTTTCTCAGGTTGGTGTTGCTCCATGTGACGTCAGTTCTTGCGCGGTTAAGCGCCGTCCATGTCGGAAATGGTAGATAATTCCGAGCAGCCAATTCTTATTTAGGCTTTATTAGTGTCTGATTAATACTGTTTTGCCATAAATATTCTCGTATTTCATGCTGCTCATGTAATTAGTTGTTGATTCATTTAAAACTTCGCCGGGACTCCAGTCGGCTCTGCTGTATTTGGTGGCCGTATAACGTGCCTATGACCATCAGAGTGTTTCCTCGTTTCGGACTTTGTTGCAGCTTGCCTTCAGATAGTGTGTGTAGCTAATTTCTCAACACTGATAACGACAAAAGGAAAGCGGTGTGAGAAATAACACGTAAGCCTGTTTCTTTACAACAGCAGGACAGTCAGCTACTGCTTTCTAGCAAGCAAATGGGTGATCTAAAGATGTGTGGCGGAGTAGCCTGTTCTGACGGTATTTCTCGTACCATTACTTAGGTCCTCACATTCAGGTTACTGTGAACATGTATCAGGCTGCTTATTTCAACATTCTCCGTGACCAATTAACTGTGTCCTGTCTTCTGCATCTTCACGTTCGATATTTTGTGGACACTCCTGTCTTGGAAGATCACAACAGATGTGTTTACAGGGCCGCACATATTCGTCTCTAATTTGATGTACATTCAGCGACCATATCGCATCTTGACTATCTCTTAAATCATCTGCTCTTAGTCCCACAGAAATTGTCTGCGACTATCTGGAACAGATATGGCGTACCTAAAAAAAAACTTGTAGAATATCTTCCGCACCGAAATGAGGTCATTATCAAGTCTAGAGCCGGTGGTGCACGGTGTTAGCGTGATGTTTCAAAAATATATGCTGGCAGATAACTGTCTAATGTAGTAGTTTATTTTGCTCCATTTAGGGCAGCTGTGACTGATTTGTTACAGTATGTGTAGAAGATTACGTGCAGTTTGACTCTTTCAATATTCCTTTTAAGAGCTTTATATATCTACGATTTCCTGGAAGGAGAAACATTTTACAGTTTTCCATACGGCTGTTATAATGGCGGCCCCTCAGTACATTTTCATGTGGTTTTATACTGCATTATTATGCTTACCATCATTGTTGGTATTACTTTAAATTTTGAGTAGTTTAGAAGCACGTTACCAGCGAGTCAGACTAATGTGACAACCTGAATATCACCTTCTTCAGTGCGGACCGTTACGAAACGTGCAGGAAGAACGACAGTGAGGTTCTGGAAAGTACCGACAGGGATGTGGAGCCATGCCGGCTGCAGTGGCGGGGCCATCTGCGCTCGGTTTCTCAACTGAAGACCCATGACTCTTACAGCTTGATCGATATGGTCCGACAGATTCTCGACTGGGTTTAAATCCGAGGACTCTGGTGGCCGGGGAAGTACGGTAAACTCATGCTGGTGCTCCGACTGCAACCTGTATGACGCATTGCTTTGTCCTGCTGGTAAATTCCACTGTGGCGAGGGAACTGTATGTAGCGGTGAACATGGCCCCTAAGGATAGATGCAAACCTTTGTTGATCCATTGTGTCTTCCAGAATGACGAGATCACTTTGGCAATGCAACAAAAACATTCCTGAAACCATTACGCTCCGTCCTCTGGCCTGGACCCTTCCGACGATTGTTGCAAGGTGCACGCTTTCAGACGTTTCTCGTCCTATACGCCAATGACCGTCTGGATCATAAAATGTGATTTATCTGAAAATTTCATCTGTCGCTACTCCGTCGACATCCAGTTGCGGTATTGGCGTGCAAAATCCAGGCTTCGTCGTCCATAAACAGCAGCCAGCATCGATGCATGAACAGGCACCTGCTCCGGGCTTCCTGAACCTTCTCCGAACGGTCGTTGAGGGGACACTGTCGGTAGTCCCCTTGGTTCATCTGGGCGGTCAGTTGCTCTACAGTTGCACGTCTGTTCGCCCGTACACATCTCCGCAGCCGTCGTTCAGCCCTCTCATCTATGCTCCTTGGTGCACCACAGTTGCCACGGCCCCGGTTTTGGATAGCGCTATTTTGCCATTCACGTTATACTATAACCACGGCAGAGTGCGAACATTTTGCAAATGCAGACGTTTCGGAAATGCTTCCATCCTTGAACCGAAAGCCAGTGATTATGCTCGTTTGGGCGTCAGATAAATCGCTCCGTTTCGTCATTACAACGAATGCACTTTTTTCAAAGTTCCCCCAACGAGCTCTATATACCCTCCACTGCTAGTGCTGCCACCTGTCTGTGAGTGGTTATTGCGCGTCGGCGTGGAACATAGGCGGCTGTCATATTAATGTGACGGACCGTGTATTTTGTGTACTGTTTTTATCTTGAAAGGTCCGTTACAGTTCTCAGTGGCGTCTGGTTCTTTGGTAGCAATTCCTGCATTTTCATAGAGTCACCTTCAGTTTCCAGTCATTATGTTTCCTTCTTCGATAACAGCACTATTGATTTTCGTTTCTTTCCACCCACTCTATCAAACAGGTGGTGGTCACAGTTTTTGTCTTCTAGGGAAGAGTAGAATAGCATAGTACGAGCGTTAAATGACTCAGTACGGGCAGTGTGGTCGTTCCTAACAACGGCAATGGTATCTTGAGATATTTTACTTTATTTACGCCGGAGATGGCGCAGTTCTTCGGGCAATGAAACGTAATCAGGAAAATGAAGATTCAAATACCTGTATGGCCATTCCGATGATGAGGATGATTATTAGTGTTTTAGGGCGCACAACAGCGAGGTTATCAGCCATTCCGATATAGGTTCTATACGGTTATACGGTTTTCTTAAACTAGTGAATATAAAACCGGGAGGGGGTGGGGAAGTCCCTCCTGTGGAGAGGACACCTATCAGTCCCTTCCACAACCCGCGCAAGCGCGGCGTCTCTAATGACCTAAGCGTCGACTGGACGTTAAACCCTAATCTTTCTTGCCTTTTTTCTTTCATGCCTTCTTACGATCGCTGAGTTTTATATTTTCTGTCATTTTCCAGTGCTCATAGTTTGTTACATAGCTGGATGATTCATACGGGAAGTTCGTTTTCAAATATTATATAAAATATGTTCAAAACGTTACTTCAATCGAAGTTTGTCCTTGAAATATTATTTCGATAGTTCGAAGTTGACTATAAAGTCTTAACAATAGGGAATACCCTGTCACCAATATGACCAATATTATGGCGTTGTGGCGAGCACAGCACAAGCGGTAATCGTAAATTGTAGGTTTTGCAGTCGTAAGATACAGCTGCAGGTTTACGTTATAGGCAGGAACCTAGAAAAAAAAAAGAATCATGATAACTACTCATAATAAAGGCGCTAGTCTATTTCTGTATTCACTTGTCGAGCGTAAAATGGTAGATGCAGAAACGGGATCAAGCAACACTCAAACTTAATGCCAACAGCATCTACAACGTGCTTAATTCAGCTTCACATAAAACTGAGCCTGCTGATTACAGTTACGGTGGAGGTGCTCCATCGTTCGTTGGTTGTCATCAAGCCGTATGATGTGTGTGTGTGTGTTTGTGTGTGTGTGTGTGTGTGTGTGTGTGTTTGTTTGTGTTTGTGTGCGTCGTTTGCGCGCGCGTGCGCGCGATTACTCATCCCTTGTGATCTCTTGCGCAGCACTGTTTTCGCAAGGAACATCTAATACACCGGTTGGAACCGCCTTGAGGTCAGAAATAACCGCACAACTCGTATTTCTGGAACACTTTCTCTGGCCAAAAGTTGAATTCTTTGATCTGCGCATCTAAAATTCAGCTGGAGAGTACGCCTAGCTGCAGAGGCACAGTGCAAAGAGTTCTACGCTTTTGAAGTGATGTAATAGCGTTGTTAGAAAATGTCATTCGTTCTTTACTTGGTTCAGAATAATAAAGTGATTGATACCTGTGGACGGGAAGGGGCGATGTTGTCGGTTCCTCGCTAACCGCACACCCAATAAGGCCACGACAGAAGCAGCTGTACTGAATTCCTTCGTACTTTTCGCGTGAACCTGCGTTACTGAATTCTCCTGGAAGGATAGTAATGGACTTATCGTTTTTCTGCTCATTTTCTCTATTAACTGCAGACATTGTAGTGCACATTATAAAAACGTCAGCAAACAAACGAAGCGTACGACGAAAGAGAAGGCGTATAGTTGTTGTTCTGGACGCTCTCTTGTTCTTTTTCATTTTATTCGAATGAGATTACAAACATTGCAAGAAATCAGTTAAAAATTACAGTAATTATTGAAAGCTTTAGCTAAAGGACCAGATATCTACATGGTCCATTGCACTTGCTGGTCGAAAACGCAGGTCACTGTGGGCCATCAATTGCAGTGCTTCCGTGGTGATATCGAGGGTGTCCTGTAACGAAACCCTGAAAGATGTATCGGAGCAAATCAGATCCAGGTGGGCGTCTGTTTGCTCTTCAGCTCCACATAAACTTCACCCAGGGTCGCCATGAAGCTCTGCAATGAGTCACGCTCTTGTTGCAGATGCCTTGGTTTGAGCGAATGTTACACTACTGTGCTATGGGGAGGGAGAATCCTGGTACCTTCAGAGTTGGACGTGTCACGAGACAGAAGTTTGTGACATTCTGATCTTGTTGGCAACTGCTACAACTGGACATGTCTTAACTTTAGTCCCAGTTGCTGCCTTTTAAGGAAATGTGCGTAGACACATTTGAATAAGTACTGTATAAGAATGATTTTACTGTGTTAATGCCTGCCGGCCGGTGTGGCCGAGCGGTTCTAGCCGCTACAGTCTGCAACTGCGCGACCGCTACGGTCGCAAGTTAGAATCCTCCCTCGGACATGGATGTGTGTGATGTCCTTAGGTTAGTTAGGTTTAAGTAGTTCTAAGTTCTAGGGGACTGATGACCTCAGCAGTTAAGTCCCATAGTGCTCAGAGCCATTTGAACCATTTTTTTCTGTTAATGCCAACCAGAAACATGAGGCTTTAATGATGGAATAAACAGAAATTTAAAGTCAAGCAATATTAGGTGGAAGAAGGGGTAAACTTTGGAGGGCGTGTTACCGGCAGAGCGGCCAGTTTGTAAACTGGCCTCTTGGAAGCAACTCATAATTTTCAAATGTAAAGGGGGTCGTCTGACTCAACCAGAAAGAGAATTATTCTAGAAAAATGACGATGTCTTTCAGTTGGGCATACATTCGTTCATTCTCGAGGTATCTGATACTTTGTCAAACGCTGATGACAACACACAAAGCCTACGGGATGCGCTCGACATGTTGTCCAGCACGTTATGAGGTTGTTGTCATCCGCTTCCCCTATTCCTCATGGATTTTAACCAGCACATGTCCTGGAATGCTAGCACTAGCGTCAGCAGTGTGCCCTCTTATGGGTGCAAGCTTCTCATTTTCAGCGTTCATTCTCGAGGTATCTGATACTTTGTACAGAACAAGTCAAACGCTGATGAAAACACACAAAGCCTACGGGATGCGCTCGACATGTTGTCCAGCACGTTATGAGGTTGTTGTCATCCGCTTCCCCTATTCCTCATGGATTTTAACCAGCACATGTCCTGGAATGCTAGACTAGCGTCAGCAGTGTGCCCTCTTATGGGTGCAAGCTTCTCATTTTCAGCGTTCATTCTCGAGGTATCTGATACTTTGTACAGAACAAGTCAAATGCTGATGACAACACACAAAGCCTACGGGATGCGCTCGACATGTTGTCCAGCACGTTATGAGGTTGTTGTCATCCGCTTCCCCTATTCCTCATGGATTTTAACCAGCACATGTCCTGGAATGCTAGCACTAGCGTCAGCAGTGTGCCCTCTTATGGGTGCAAGCTTCTCATTTTCAGCGTTCATTCTCGAGGTATCTGATACTTTGTACAGAACAAGTCAAATGCTGATGACAACACACAAAGCCTACGGGATGCGCTCGACATGTTGTCCAGCACGTTATGAGGTTTTTGTCATCCGCTTCCCCTATTCCTCATGGATTTTAACCAGCACATGTCCTGGAATGCTAGACTAGCGTCAGCAGTGTGCCCTCTTATGGGTGCAAGCTTCTCATTTTCAGCGTTCATTCTCGAGGTATCTGATACTTTGTACAGAACAAGTCAAATGCTGATGACAACACACAAAGCCTACGGGATGCGCTCGACATGTTGTCCAGCACGTTATGAGGTTTTTGTCATCCGCTTCCCCTATTCTTCATGGATTTTAACCAGCACATGTCCTGGAATGCTAGCACTAGCGTCAGCAGTGTGCCCTCTTATGGGTGCAAGCTTCTCATTTTCAGCGTATACGCAATTGCCTTACATGTCCCCACAGACAGGGATCTAATCGACATAAATCCAGGGAATGTGGCTGCCAATCCTCTGTTTTCTAAATACACATACCACAACACCTATGACAAAACACAGTCAGGTTTGCATCTTGTATTTGTGATCTAAAGGAGATGCATTGCCGCGCGGATTAGCTGAGCGGTCTGGAGGCGCTGCAGTCATGGACTGTGCGGCTGGTCCCGGCGGAGGTTCGAGTCCTCCCTCGGGCATGGGCGTGTGTGTTTGTCCTTAGGATAATTTAGGTTAAGTAGTGTGTAAGCTTCGGGACTGATGACCTTAGCAGTTAAGTCCCATAAGATTTCACACACATTTGAACTTTTTTTTTTTGGAGATGCATTCTAACGAATCGTTAGCGTGGTAGGTAATGGCTAAATTAAAGTTGTACAGGACTCTTTTGTAAAAGTAAAAATAAGATAATGAGATCAACCGGATTACCATACTGCTTTTCCAGTATCTTCCTGTTTGAAAATAGCCTTTAAGAAATGAAGTCTTTATGAATTATGCTGGAATGGCTTGAAGTTTGGCTACCAGCAAATTCGATCAGTTCTCGTGTCTCACCTGCTTCATCACAACAGGAGGAGGTATACTTGGAAAAGGTCGGGTGATACGGGTAGATTTCAGTTGGATTACATCACGGTCAGACAGAGATTCCGAAATCAGAGACTGTATTGTAAGGCATACCCAGGAACAGACGCAGCTCAGATCACAATAGAGTAGTGATGAAGAGTAGACGGAAGATTATGACATTAGTCAGGAAGTATCAATACACGAAGAAGTGGGATACGGAAGTATTAAGAAATGATGAGGTACGCTTGAAGTTATCTAAGGCTATAGATACAGCAATAAGGAATAGCTCAGCAGGCAGTACAGTTGAAGAGGAATGGACAGCTCTAAAAAGGGCCACCACAGAAGTTGGAAAGAAAAACATAGGTACAATGAACCATGGGTAACAGAAGAAATACTGGTTGAGCGATGAAAGGAGGAAGTACAAAAATGTTCCGGGAACGCAGGAATACAGAAATATAAGTCGCCGAGAAATGAAATAACTAGGAAGTGCAGGAAACCTAAGACAAAATGGCTGCATGAAAAATGTGACGAAATGGAAAACAGAAATGATTGTCAGAAGGACAGGCTCAGCATACAGGAGAGTCAAAACATCCTTTGGTGACATTAGAAGCAAAGGTGGTAACATTAAGAATGCAACGGGAATTCCCCTGTTAAATGCAGAGGAAAGAACAGATAGATGGAAAGTATACACTGAAAACTTCTATGAGGGGGAGATTTGTCTGATGCGATAGAGGAAGAAACAGGAGTCGATTTAGAAGAGATAGGGGATCCAGATTAGAATGAGAATTTAAAAGAGCTTTGCAGGGCTTAAGGTCAGAAAGGCAGAAGGCATAGATAACATTCCATCAGAATTTCTAAAATCACTGGGGGAAGTGGCAACAAAACAATTATTCACGTTGGTGTGTAGAACGTTTGAGTCTGGCGACATACCAACTGACTTTCGGAAAAATACCATCTACACAATTCCGATGACTAGGAGAGCCAACAAGTGCGAGAATTATCTTACAATCAGCTTAACACCTCATGCATCCAGGTTGCTGATAAGAATAAGATACAGAAGAATTAAAAAGAAAATTGAGGATGCGGTAGATGACGATCAGTTTGGCATAAGAAAAGGTAAAGGCACGAGAGAGGCAATTCTGACGTTGCGGGTGATAATGGAAGCAAGACTAAAGAAAAATCAAGTTCACAGGCTTCGTGTTGTCCGCAGCTCGTGGTCGTGCGGTAGCGTTCTCGCTTCCCGCGCCCGGCTTCCCGGGTTCGATTCCCGGCGGGGTCAGGGATTTTCTCTGCCTCGTGATGACTGGGTGTTGTGTGATGTCCTTAGGTTAGTTAGGTTTAAGTAGTTATAAGTTCTAGGGGACTGACGACCATAGCTGTTAAGTCCCATAGTGCTCAGAGCCATTTGAACAGGCTTCGTCGACCTGGGGAAAGCGTTTGACAATGTAAAACGGTGCAAGATGTTCGAAATACTGAGAACAATAGTGGTAAACTATAGGAAGAGGCGGGTAATACACAATATGTACAAGAACCAAGAAGGAATAATGAGAGTGGACGACCAAGAACGAAGTGCGCGGATTAAAAAGGGTGTAAGACAGGGATTTAGTCTTTCGCCCCTACTGTTCAGTCTGTACATCGAAGAAGCAATGATGGAAATAAAACAAAGGTTCAGGTGTGGAATCAAAATTAAAGGTGAAACGATGTCAAGGATACGATTCGCTAATGACATTGCTATCCTGAGTGAAAGTGAAGAAGAATTACATTATATGCTGAATAGAATGAACAATCTAGTGAGTACAGCATATGGATTGAGAGTAAATCGAAGAAAGACGGAGGTAATGAGAAGTAGCAGAAATGAGAACAGCGAGAAACTTAACATCGGGTTTGATGGTCACGAAGTAGTTGAAGTTAATGAATTCTGCTACCTAGGCAGTAAAATAGCCAATGACGGACGGAGCAAGGATGACATCAAAAGCAGACCAGTAATGCCAACAACGACATTCCTGGCCAAGAGAAGTCTACTAGTATCAAACACAGGCTTAATTTGAGGAAGAAATTTCTGAGAATGTACGTCTGGAGTACACCATTGTATGGTAGTGAGACATGGACTGTGGGAAAACCGGAACAGAAGAGAATCGAAGCATTTGAGATGTGATGCTACAGACGAATGTTGAAAATTAGGTGGACTGATAAGGTAAGGAATGAGGATGTTCTACGCAGAATCGGAGAGGAAAGGAATATGTGGAAAACACTGATAAGGAGAAGGGACAGGATTATAGAACATCTGGTGAGACATGAGGGAATGACTTTTATGGTGTTAGAGGGAGCTGTAGAGGTCAAAAACTACTCCGAGATGAAGAGGTTGTCACTGGAGAGGAATTCATGGGGGCCGCATCAAACCATTCAGAAAAATGAGGACCCTCCACAAAAAGAGAAAATATACTGCTATAGCTCTACCATCCTATAGCGTTTAGAGTTGTAAAATCACCGTAGGCTATCATTTGTACGCGTAGACTACGGTAGTTTTCCTAGTAGCTTTGTTCAGTTAAGGTCTTACCCGAATTACCAGTGCAATAGATGTGTTGTATATGTATCGGGCGTTACCTCATAACGATCTCTTTCTTTATGAATTCGATCAGAGTAGACAGGACAAATACGCAAACATAGAACATCGGTGGACTGTACGAAGTATCATGCCCCAGTTGTCCTGCCTACTATGTAGGGAAAACACGCAGAAACTTTTAAACCCGTTTTAAGAACACGTAAATGCTTTCATGTTCAACCACTTCGGAAAACAGTCATTGCACAACATATGTTGGAAGTGAAACATGTCATCAACAATCTAGAAAACAATTTGGTAGTAGTACATAATGTAGCCAATTGTAAGACCCTAAATCTGTTAGAACAACTGGAGATATACCTCCGCAAAATCAAATAACTAGGATCTAGGTTAAATGAACAAACTGATTTCGCAGGCCACAGGTATTTCCGTAATTTTAAAGACCTATTCTGAAGTTATTTCCTGCGTATGTCAATTGTTTAATAATTGTATCTTTAGCACTACGTGTAAATTCATCTTTGACAACACCATGTACAAAAACATCTGTGAAGTGTTTACAAACATGTGTATGCGAATGTGCCTCTTGAATGAAGTGATATGTACGAAAACGACGGAGAAAAGAATGTATGCTGATGCTAGAACGTTGGAAACGCTTTTCTTGGATTATTTGGTAAGTTAACGTTGTTCATCTTTTCCACTATTCCGCACATATTTTCCGCGTTTGACTTACGAAATTCATAACCTAAGATCAAACCTTTTCGTGACAGGAATATGCATTTTGTTGGGTCCTCCCCACTCGTCTTTCATAGGGTGCCTAAAGGATGCTGTGTTTACAATGTCCTTCACTGTATACAATGTCAGTGTAAGCAATTGATATATGGCACAAGTCTCAGTATAACAGTTAGAATGACGCTCTTCTATGGCCTCCTGTACTGGTGCCTCTGCTTGTGTCCGTCTTCTACTGTCCGGCCGAGGCTAGCAGGAGCGGTGCTTATACTCTCTTCCTGTAGATGCCGCTCCTGACGTGGTGACGTCGTAGTCAGCGTGCTATTGGCTGACGTCGTCTCACAGCCCCCTCTGCTCTTTCGTTCTTCATTTTCGTGCCGGCGCTTGTCGATACGCCGGAACACAATTCACCTCATTCAAGAGAAACAATAAAGTATGTATTAATTCAAGAGAAACAATAAAGCATGTTGTAACGTTGTTACTTTAATTTGTTCTGATTATGGTGCTGATATTCAATATAAGCGGGTTAAAAGCTGTGAGCTGTCTGGGGAAGTTAACCTTGCATTACTGCGCAACTGTTTCACCAGGTATCCAGTATAGATTACCAAATTCCCAACCAGACTAACATTAATTATAATCTTTTAATAGTCATACGACAACCGGTGATATATATATATATATATATATATATATATATATATATATATATATATATATATATATATATAAAGAGAATTTAAATAAAAAGAAATAAATCAGTTTATATTTGGAAATTTATTTTAACATTGATCATTGAAATTTCAGCATCTTAAACTTGATTCAAAACTAAACGGGTGCCTTATTTAGGATTGTGAAAATGTGAGATTGTAATCTTACGGAACACATCAAATATGGAGCCAAGATTGGGAGACTGCATACAACACTGCATTCATAAAATGACACACGAAGAACGTTGAAATATATGAAAGAGGAAATTAACCACAACCAACCGATTCAATTTTCACCCAAAGAAGTTACGTTTGTAGCTCAATCCTGTCCGTCATGTAATTACCACACACTGGTATACCAAATTCATACAACTCTCTGTGAAATCTTCCCGAAAAGAATAGCTGAGGGCTACTTTGATGATTACACCACATGCTTCACGTGGTCAACTTGGTTTACACAAAGAGTGTAACTTCACAATGATTTTGATAATTAAAATAAATTAGATCGAAAAGCAATTTACAAAAGAAAAACCTCGAACTGGTTACTATCGTCTTACTATTAACCTGATGGGTCAAACAATTGTATAAGCACGTGGTACTGGTCTCACAAAGTACACCCCACGTGGGGGGAACATGAAGAAAAGTTGCTATATTGAAAAATATTGTCAAGACGAGACGTTATAATCTCACGCACATTCGCATTTAAGATTGATGAACTTAGTTAGAGTTACTGATCAACACGTGGTTCCACTTTACTCACAAAGTAGTGACAAAGCAACTACCGGAATATATTCTGAACTTCACACTCGAATTACACTGCGTTGCAATTTAAGATAACATTAGATATTTTAGAGCTAAACCTGAAATAAAGGTGATTAAATTTTCAGTTAGGCTGAACTAAAAAAATCCATTGTCCTACAGACTTAGCAGACACGCGCTTAGCCGGAGATCTTACCACTTCAGACGCTCGCCGCGGACAGACTGACCTGGGCTCCTACCAAGGGTGCTTCCGTATACAAAACGGAAGTGACCAGAGAGGCAGCTTCCTATACCAACATGACAAGGGACGGACAGGACCATACTAAGGATAGAAACCTCTTTGCTTTTAGAAAGCGTAGCTACCTGTTCCGACGTTGGTCCTACTGTTCTCTAGCAGACAGGCTTGTCTGCTACCATCCAGCATGCAACTAGAAATACATTTGCTCATTCATTCTTTCACACAGAAGGGAACGGGGATGACAGTATCTTATCATATACAGTATATAAAATAAAGCGGATGTAGGTTTCGTATGAGACTGTGTGACATGAATTACATATAAACTGTGTTTTAATGTGTAGTAGTGTGACAGATCGTTCTTGTTTATGTGTAAAAGTAACACGTTTCACTGCTCAGTCTCCTCCCAGATAGTCAGAAACACCACAGTAAATTTAGAAGAGGAATTTATGCCATAAATGACAACATATTTAAGAAATTAACATGAAAGGAAGCCAACAGAGACCTTTCAATGTATTACGACAAGTTACACCTGATGATGGACCCACAGGGTCCGAAATGCATCGTGTACTTAATAAAACACGAAAAGTTGTGACTGAAGGCGTTTTTTAATTCATACCTCCAGTGTATTGAATACAGTCACGTTTGAAACTGCGAAATATGGATAATTATTTTTTAAGAAAAGGAACATTCATTTCCGTCGTTCCGAGAGGCACTGACGGCCTCGGTTCCACAGACGCACTAACGACGCAGTCATCCGAGGTCTCGGACGCTGAAACGTTGATTTGCTCAATAGGTAATGTATCATCCGGGCAGGGAGAAGAGTCCATTCCGACGTCGTACGGCACCTCCTTTTGCGTCGTTTAAGGTAACGTTGTTTACGCAACCGTCCTTCCGCGTCCGAAGAGGGGGGGAGTCACACTTATCAGGCAAGAAAGTCCGACGTAGGGACAACGAGAGAGTCAAATGGTTCAAATGGCTCTGAGCACTATGGGACTCAACTGCTGAGGTCATTAGTCCCCTAGAACTTAGAACTAGTTAAACCTAACTAACCTAAGGACATCACAAACATCCATGCCCGAGGCAGGATTCGAACCTGCGACCGTAGCGGTCTTGCGGTTCCAGACTGCAGCGCCTTTAACCGCACGGCCACTTCGGCCGGCTACGAGAGAGTCGACCAAAGAGTCACGTTCGACTTCAGTGTCGGCCACGGGAGTAGCCGAAGCAACCACTGGAACTGAGGACATGGCTGAAGTCACAGTGTTAGTCATCTCGTCCGCAACCGGTTCAGGAAGGAGCAGAACATTGTCCATCAGCTGTTCACTTGTTTCCGAGGGTCGCCGGGCCGCCAGTTGGTAGTTGTGTTATCCGTCGCTGCAGACAGTCAGATCGGTCCACACCAAGAGCAAGTACGCGGCTGTCCATCGTGCACGATTAAGGCCCGACATTCGCTGATGTTCAGAAAAGACGTAACATTGTCTGCGCAGATCAATTGTGGTCTGACGCCCCCCCCCCCCCCCCCTGAAGAACAGGTATGTGCGGAACCGACATTCTGTCTTCTGATCATGTACAGCGCCGTATGGCCGGAAAGCCGCTATGACGTACTCTGCAAGTACCGCGAAAGGCAGCTCGAATAGTTCTAATGCTAAATCCTGCATGTTAGGCTTTGACAACACCGGCGTTACCGCTAGCGTGATGATAATGTTTGGTTTGTGGGGCGTTCAACTGCGCGGTCATCAACGCCCGTATAAATTCCCAACTTTTACACAATCCATTCTAGCCACTGTCACGAATGATGATGATGATGATGAAATGTTAAGGACAACACAAACACCCACCGCTAACGTGACGGAAACGGCGTCCGTGTTTGGCCGCGTTGGAAACGCGCGCACACGGAGCGTCATCGATCATTTTAACATAAACGGTGTTACTGAGGATCAAGAGGTGAGATCTTCGCCTCTTCACGGAGGAAACGTTCCACATTTAAGGCTTTCGGTCGAGCGTATTCCGGACAAAAGTTGAAACGTAATGTCGGTTTACTGGCCATATTCTCCATGATCTCAGTGCGCAGGTTAAGTCCTAATGTAAACAAACACGACCTCATACCCTCCGCAGGCGGAAGTATGGCACGTCCTCTCGGGGCGGCCGCTAAATCCAGACAGCCTTTCAACTAGACCACCGCAGCCGTCTGTATGTATGAATTACTATTTTTAAATTGTTTATTTCCTCGTATTAAAATTACATTTCAAATATTATCATGCAAATTATCTGTGGACAAATTATATGACTAAGTCTTCCTTCATCTCAAGATAAAGAACAGTCTTTGATAATGAACCTTTTCAGAACTCTGGTTCCAGCAAACACCCCTTTATCCCTTTCTTGTTCTAAAACTTTGCTGCAGAGTTCACATGCATTCCGTATAGGCAACAAGGTAGGCTTATTAGTGGTTGAAGCTATTTTTAGTTGTCCTGACGAGTTTCATTTTGTCCTTCGTACTCATTTCTCGATATCTGATCCAGTCGTCGTCAGTTGCTGACCTTGAGACCGTTCACTGTCTAGACCAGTGATTCCCAACAGGTAGTCCGCGAACTATGCCAGAGGGGTCCGCAAGATGCTATTAGAATAAAAAAATATATTAAATAAATTTAGTATTATAACAGATTTTTAGTTTTGGCCGCTTCCTACATGAGCAGAGCTTTAGCGAACGCTAACTTCTGCGTCTGGCGTCTTCCTAGCACCAACTGACACGCACATTCTAGCGCAGAACTAGAATTAGGTAGATGCAAATAGTTCTGCTGTATGCCGTTAGACTACGTGCGCTGCCTCTTCGCAGCTGACAACTGACAGTCACTTTACACAGAAACTCGCATTTCAGACGACAATCGGCCATTGTTAATTTATTTCCAGTGCTTTCACAGACAGTATTGTTTACGTATTCAATATTCGGTACTAAAACAGTAGTGTTTGTAAAGCGTTGTTTTTGGGGAAGCTACAGTTCGCGTAGTTAAAAATGGACCTTTGGTTAAAAAGTGGTTCGTTAAAACGAGAAAGGCCTACAGATGAAGAGGAAGATAATGCATTTGTTATGCTAAACGCCCAGATTTGAAGACAAAGATTTTGAGCAATAATCCAAAATTTAACAATAACAATGATGGCTAAATTGAAAAAGTTTTAAGCTCAATATTTTTAAATAATGAATATGTCAATGTTTTTTCTAAGTACCAAAAATAGAAAACGTATAAAAATACTCTTAATTTGGCTTTTTTAGTTACTTGATACTGTGATATGACAAGCTTACTAATCATGCTCGATGAGGGGGTCCTCGAGAAAATTTTGTTGGGAACCCCTGGCCTAGACTACAACCGTCCGCTCACTTCTGAAGTTCTCCTGTTGACCTGCACTTGTCCAGTCAAGAATTGATGTTAAACTTAGGGAGCAAAGCCATGGCTCAGATATTTTACCAGAGAAATACGTGCGTAGAAGGTAACTCAACTCACAATAAAAATTTTAAAAATTAAAACTCCTGACAAACTGATGTATTTGCCTGATGAGTGATTAATTGTCTTTCAAACAGAGCTCAGATAAACGCAGAGCTATAAAATCTTCGTGGACTTCCGCTTTTCTGTGCGATGCCGCCTTGTAACCATGACGGCGACGCAGCGGCTCACTTCGGATCGATCATCTCCCTCGACTCTGGAATTAGCGAGGGAACAAAAGCTTCATTCTAGACTGGACGGAGATACCTCCCCCCCCCCCCCCGCCCCTCGAATCCAAGAAGGGCCTTTTGGCTGCAGAGTTGCCTCCGGGCGGTACGAGTTGGCCAAATTTTATGATTTCACTGTTTGAGGATTGTTTCTAGTAATACGCCTCAGACTATACTAGATTAAGATTATTTCAAAGGGTGTGGCTATAGTATAAACATCCATGTAATTACAGAGGTCCTCTGAGCCTCACTGACGCGTCCTCATTTGTTTTCTTCCCAGGATTGTTCCGAGTTCTTGTTGTGAAAGGAATGTAAGGGGTGCCACAAAGAAAACGCATTTTTTTAAAAGTGGATAATAGTAGAGAAGTGGCAAGTTCACTGGGGTGGTTCTCACCACCTGTGAGTAGTTCAGAATACGCAATACCAGTAATTTCCCATCCCCTGATTCTTTACAAAATGCACTCTCGTGCATAAATCAGTCTCAAAACAACCATTTTCAGCTAAATCTAGTTTTTCACGCATCTCAGTTATTATGTCATATCCCTTGAACTATACGTCGCACCATGATATAGTTTTGCATGTACATTCAGTGGTACATATGAATACTGTCAACAAAATGTGTTGCGGATAGATTTAGTCACTGCATGAACAGCAAAAATTCAGGAAACGGTAAACTTTTATCCTTTCATTATTTTATGAGGTCTGGCAGCGAGCAAAAGTTTTGTGTTGGTTTGAAATTACGTGTAAAGTTGGTTGATAGCTGCCAAGTGCACTCATTCTCAAACACTGTATGAATATACTGTGGGTATTTACGTGCCGTGAGTTACAAGACATACAGGATGTCCCAGGACGAATCATCAGTGTTCAGGGATATGAGAGAAACGATCGTTCGAAGCAAAAATGTCGAGTAAACATGGACTCTAAAATGCATACCTTAAGCGCCCTGAAGACTTGTTCATCCTCGCTACTGAGAAACAAATCTCTTCTACTGAAAGCTCTTTGCTTTCAATATTTTGAAAGGTGTTAGTATTGATCAAAACAAGAAAAACGAAACATTAAGCATGTGCTGTAAAGTGTGTACCGTAAGAGCTAAGGGCATTTGTTCATCTTCGCAACTGAGAAACATATCTTTGCTACTGAAAAAAAGTGCTAATAACTCTTAAGATACTCATTTTAGAGCCCATGTTTACTACACAATTTTGGTTCATACTTCCTCACTTCAAAACGTGGAGCTTGCGTAGAAGAAATTTGTTTCAGTGTCGAAGATATTGACTATTCGTCCTGAGTAATCCTTTTTAGACAGTTTCTAACTGTAATACTTGTCTTACTGCGTTAAAAGTAACATTATACCTGTTAATGCTTAGATTAAATTTTTTGATTCGGTAAATAATGATATAAAATTTTGAAAATCAAACATTTGGTGGCCCTGGAAGGCTTTAGCTAGGCAAGCTGCAACTATAAATGGGTAACCATGCAGCGGATTACTCATTTAGTAATATAGGTGACATTCACGGAGGTGGGCACCACGAGACATTCGCCTTTTTATTTTGAAACATTTTTCTGGAAATAAACCATTCCCTTGGCACTATATCCATACATATTATAAAAATGTTTGTGTGTGTGCGTGTTCCACTACTCCTCCCAAACCACTGGACCGATTTCAACCAAACTTGATACACATATGCCTTATTGTCAGATAACAGTCGCTGTCAGGGTAAAAGCCACCTACCTATTATAATTCCGGGTGTATAAAGTACTGGGATGCGTGGAAAACTGCTGCAAGATGCATGATGTTTAAATCTACGATTTCTTAGGTTCTATCTTTATTCGCAGCATATTTCGTAGACTGCATCTACATAACGCTGCTGAATGTACCTGCACAAATACATCATTATACGACACATAGTTCAAAAAATATGACTTCATAAACGCAGAGATGCTTTAAAAAGGCAGCATCATGCATGAAGTTCTAACACATTTATTTTTTACTGCTAAGACCTTTACAGTCGAGTCAAAGAAATTTTTGACGCCTATCAGACTTTTGACAGCTTTCAACTGCGAAGCTCGAACGCTGTAGGCGAAAACATAGCCGTCTATAGAGCTCTGAAGAGCTAAAAATCGCGTTGTAGACACGCGGAGCAGCTGACTTACACATCTGTGCATTCTGTATACACTCCTGGAAATTGAAATAAGAACACCGTGAATTCATTGTCCCAGGAAGGGGAAACTTTATTGACACATTCCTGGGGTCAGATACATCACATGATCACACTGACAGAACCACAGGCACATAGACACAGGCAACAGAGCATGCACAATGTCGGCACTAGTACAGTGTATATCCACCTTTCGCAGCAATGCAGGCTGCTATTCTCCCATGGAGACGATCGTAGAGATGCTGGATGCCATTTCCACCTGGCCATGCCATTTCCACCTGGCGCCTCAGTTGGACCAGCGTTCGTGCTGGACGTGCAGACCGCGTGAGACGACGCTTCATCCAGTCCCAAACATGCTCAATGGGGGACAGATCCGGAGATCTTGCTGGCCAGGGTACTTGACTTACACCTTCTAGAGCACGTTGGGTGGCACGGGATATATGCGGACGTGCATTGTCCTGTTGGAACAGCAAGTTCCCTTGCCGGTCTAGGAATGGTAGATCGATGGGTTCGATGACGGTTTGGATGTACCGTGCACTATTCAGTGTCCCCTCGACGATCACCAGTGGTGTACGGCCAGTGTAGGAGATCGCTCCCCACACCATGATGCCGGGTGTTGGCCCTGTGTGCCTCGGTCGTATGCAGTCCTGATTGTGGCGCTCACCTGCACGGCGCCAAACACGCATACGACCATCATTGGCACCAAGGCAGAAGCGACTCTCATCGCTGAAGACGACACGTCTCCATTCGTCCCTCCATTCACGCCTGTCGCGACACCACTGGAGGCGGGCTGCACGATGTTGGGGCGTGAGCGGAAGACGGCCTAACGGTGTGCGGGACCGTAGCCCAGCTTCATGGAGACGGTTGCGAATGGTCCTCGCCGATACCCCAGGAGCAACAGTGTCCCTAATTTGCTGGGAAGTGGCGGTGCGGTCCCCTACGGCACTGCGTAGGATCCTACGGTCTTGGCGTGCATCCGTGCGTCGCTGCGGTCCGGTCCCAGGTCGACGGGCACGTGCACCTTCCGCCGACCACTGGCGACAACATAGATGTACTGTGGAGACCTCACGCCCCACGTGTTGAGCAATTCGGCGGTACGTCCACCCGGCCTCCCGCATGCCCACTATACGCCCTCGCTCAAAGTCCGTCAACTGCACATACGGTTCACGTCCACGCTGTCGCGGCATGCTACCAGTGTTAAAGACTGCGATGGAGCTCCGTATGCCACGGCAAACTGGCTGACACTGACGGCGGCGGTGCACAAATGCTGCGCAGCTAGCGCCATTCAACGGCCAACACCGCGGTTCCTGGTGTGTCCGCTGTGCCGTGCGTGTGATCATTGCTTGTACAGCCCTCTCGCAGTGTCCGGAGCAAGTATGGTGGGTCTGACACACCGGTGTCAATGTGTTCTTTTTTCCATTTCCAGGAGTGTATTTCTTTGCATGACTGTTTCATACTTTAAAAGCTGTTTTAACGAATAGGTGGAAATTAATTTTTTCCAATGTTTCTTTAGAAAGACGTTTCATTTTTTGTTTCCGTTTCTAATAGAAAAGTGGGAATGTGAATGCCCGGGCAGTACCGGTTTGTCAGCTGGTAGTCCAACACCGGTCGTAGTGAAAACAGAATCAGCCGGCTATCCCTGTACGGCGAGGGAAGGAGAGACGGGAGGAGGCAGGGGGAGAGAGAGAGAGAGAGAGAGAGAGAGAGAGAGAGAGAATCGGGTTATCCACGATGCGATACTTAACGATGTACTTCTGAAAACTGCAGAGCTGTTCCTTACCTCAGAGGCTAGCCAGCTCGGCATTTCATAAACCACTGCTATACAAAACCCCACAGCTTTATACGAAACCTGTTTCTGATCATTTTTTTTTAAAACTCAGAGTATATGTGTTATTTGAAGTTTTCCCGTGAATGGTTCGAGCTGTTGCGTCACATGCAACGCCGTAGATCTGTTGAGATTATGTATGTAACTGTTGACAAATCTTAGATGTACAAAATTTAGCCGTGGTAAAAATTGCTGTTTTGAAGAGCGCGCCGCAGCGCGTAGTGTGAAGCAGTTGCCCTCCATTTCTGGCGGTGGCGCCGCTATGGCAATCGCAGCTTTGGAGTCTCCCCTTGGGGGGGGGGGGGGGAAGGGGAAAGGTTGCCTGTTCACGTGCATTTAAGGGGCGCTATGAGCTCGCCAGCGGGCCAAAACCCAAGCGATCATTGTAGGCAAAACCACCCCTTCCTTCCGCCTCCTTGATTTCTACATCACCATCTATGGCCGTCCTATCGCCCTCACTCCCACCCTTAAGTACCTTGGCGTCACCCTCGACCCTCGCCTCTCCTGGACTCCCCACCTCCGGACAATCCAAGCCAAGGCACGCTCCCGACTCAGTCTCCTCAAGCTTATCTCCGGCCGTACGTGGGGTCTGGACCCCTCCACCATCCTCCACACTTATAAATCCCTCATCCGCGCTATCCTTTGTTATGCCGATCCAGCTTGGATCTCCGCCCCCCCTACCTTTTATAAATCCCTCCAAATCCTTGAACGTCATGCTCTCCGCCTCGCCTATCGTATCCGTCTCCCCTCCCCCATGCGGATCCTGTACGATCTCATCCCCTTCCCCCACCTCCTCCTTTTCCTTGAAAGGATACGGATCCTGTACACCTCCCGCAAACTCGATCCTCCTCACCCGCTTGTCTCCCCGATCCTCTCCCACCCCCGCCCGCTGCCGCGCCTGTATTCACACGTCCCACCCGGTCTCCATCTCTCCACCCTCCTTACCTTCTCCCAAGGTGGCTTCCGCCAGCTCCCCCTCCCTGATGATGCCCTCCTCCCCTCCATCTACCCCTCCTACCAACTTTGATCCTCCCGCCCTCCTCCTGTGCTTGCTCCTCTGGGCACCCTCCCTCCCTTCTCTCCCTTTTCCCTCCCTCCTCCATTTCTCCCCCTCCTCCCCCGGGCTTCCCCTCCCCTGTCCCTCTCCTCCTGCCCCCGTCTCCTCCGCCATTGGCATCCTTTTTCTCCCCTCTCCCCCACCTCACCCCTGTTCCCCTCTTGGCAGGTCCCCGGACTTGCATACGCTAAGTGGACATTCGCGCGCCGGAGATCACCGCCATCAGTGTTTCGTGTGTGCCGTCATGTTTAGTGTTCAGTGTTCACCGTCACACTCCACCGTTCACCAGTGCCATCGTCTTCTTCAGTGTTTGTGCGTCGTATCAACAGTATGCAGTGTGGATTATCGTCGAGTGTGAACGGCTCCGTGTTTGTCTTTATGTGTCTACTGTTTTATTGCCCACCGTTCTGTAACTCATGTGTCTTCTCAGTGTTTCTTCTCTTTGTGTATCCTGTGGCTGAAGAGCGGCGTAGAATGCTGTTGACAGCCTGCCTGTTGTACAGGTTTAAAATAACAATAAAGAAAAAAAAAACTCGCCAGCGGGTCAGTCTGGGTCTGTCACTCGTCCTCATTTGTTACGCAGTAAGAGAACTCAACGGGTGGTCGCCCGGTCGGGGCTTAGTTCCTGCATCTGAGTCTGCGCGTTAGGCCGCCAGTCGGCTCGAGTTTGCTCAGGCAACGGTCATTGGCGGTTGGATCGATCGGTTGGTCGGTTGCGCACTGAGACACAAGATGACTTGTCCGTCTTGAGCGTCGGCGCATGTGAGGTCGCCACGTGAGTCCAGTGGACCGCGGCTTATAGCGAGGGGTAGTTACTTCGCCGTCGACATGAGAGCAACAGGAGTCAACCCACGACATCGGTCTGGCCGGTGCGAGTTGCGACGCCGTGAGACGGGAGATCGGCGCTCCTTCCTGCGTCCGTTGAAGCGACTTGCAGCAGACGGTTCGGGAGCGCGCTTTGGGGATGCTGCGCCAGGTCTTCTCGAGAAATCGCAGTTTATTAGAAGTTAAGTGATTCGAGATATGTTGTTTGATTTACTCTTGTTAAGTTCTACTTGTTTTCTTGGTGAGGTCACCAGCCGTTTTGCTTTGGAGTCGTCCCATCATTCTTCTCCGTTTGCCCACCCGTGGGAAGGTGGTCGTTTATAAACTGGGTGGTCCGTTTTTTCCCTTGTGGAGTAGGGGCGGATTAGTGCAGCCTCCGGTTCGGGTTGTTTGGTAATCTCCCTATCAATCTGCCGTACGTTACTAGCTGCCTCGGTCATGTTGGTCAGATTTGGTGTGTTAACGAATTTATTGCTTGGAGTGTAACGGCCTAATACCTGAAATATATTTTGATCTTTGGAAACTTTGATATTATTGCCTATGATCTTGAGAGGCGGTATCTGTGTACTGTAGAGCATCTTAACTATTGTTTGGCCAACCTTGTAGAATTTTATATAAGATTACATTTCATGGGCTTTTATTTAAATGATCATTTTAGTATATAAAGTTGCCACCCTTTCACCGTAACACTTTTGTTTTAGAAGTTAAAATAAAGTTGCACCTTCGGTGGCAAGGTTAATATTTTAATTGTTAGTTTTTTGTACCAATCTGGTGTGTTGCAGATTTGCACCAGTGTAGTCTTTCAGAGGCTGTTGTGAGCGGTCGTAACAATGGCCGTGTCAAAAGGGAGCGGCGAGGTTCTCTGCCCAAAAGCTCTTACAGTCAAAACTTGTTTCTTTCTCCCTCTGAATAAATTGTAACTTTGATATTTAGAGAGTGCTTTCTGATTATAATCTTAAATCTGTTTCTTTTAAAAAATGCCTTTAGGCAGTATTAAAGTGAATAAAATTCCCATTTGTTAAAAGGAATTTGGTTTTGATTTCATCAGTTACTCCCTGGCAACTACTTCCATGCTTACATTGTGTGATTAACTCTGTTAATGTTCTTGATGAATCGCTAGTAAATAAAATAAATTCTTAAGAATATAAGTCACGGTTCAAAAATAGCAAAATTAACAGACTAATGTGACTAGTGATGTTACAACCGGTGTAAAACTATTTCATTAGAAATACACATGATACTCACTAAGTCCGCAGCTCGTGGTCGTGCGGTAGCGTTCTCGCTTCCCGCGCCCGGTTTCCCGGGTTCGATTCCCGGCGGGGTCAGGGATTTTCTCTGCCTCGTGATGACTGGGTGTTGTGTGCTGTCCTTATGTTAGTTAGGTTTAAGTAGTTCTAAGTTCTAGGGGACTGATGACCATAGATGTTAAGTCCCATAGTGCTCAGAGCCATTTGAACCATTTGATACTCACTGAACAGAAAAAGTGAACCTGAATGAAAATAAGTTGGTTATGAACGCATCGAGCCTTGTTTTTAAACAGGCAGCAGCGGTCGACATTCCCGGGCAACAGCCAACCAGACACACCAGGCTGCAATTCTTCGCTCGCAGAAGCTTGCCGTGGCGACCTGTAGCAACACAAAAGTGTCAGCTGTTGACAGCCAGCTGGCGGGAGCTTTCCTTTCATCAATAGACGAGTTATGCGCATCTGCAACTGAAGCCTCACACTCACAAACATGGTTTATTCAGATGGTCGCTGCTACGCTCCTGTTGTCGGCTTTTTGCCGCGGATGGATCGTAAAATTGCCAGTACAACATATTACATGCAGCGATGCGAAGAAAACAACTGTCTCTTTTATTCACACGACACGTCATCTCAAGTTGATTCCATATTTCTAGAGTCCCTGTAGGGTTTTTTTGACATCACTCCTCGTAATGAAATTGTGCGCCTGCAGTGTAGCGGCTCAGTTGCGCGGCTGGATTTGAGATCTACTGTCAGAAAGACTGCAGTTCGTTGTAAGTGACGAGAAGTCATCTAGAAACCGAAATGATATCCAGGCTTTCTGGAGGAAGTGTTATAGAACCTTTGTTGTTTTTAATCTATATAAATAATTAAAAAGAGAATCTGAGCAACTCTCTTAGATTGGTTGCAGATGGTGCTGTTGTTTACCATCTGGTAAAGTCGGGTGGTGACATCGTATTGCGAAATAGTTTAGACAAGATATATGCATGATGCGAAAAGTACGACCCTAAACTACAAAAATGGCTCAAAGGAACATGGGACTCAACATCTGAGGTCATCAGTCCCCTAGACTTAGAACTACGTAAACCTAACTAACCTAAGGACATCACATACAACCATGCCCGAGGCAGGATTCGAACCTGCGACCGTAGCAGCTGCGTGGTCCCGGGCTGAAGCGCCTAGACCGCTCGGCCACCGCGGCTGGCTCCCTAAACTATAACAGGTGTTAGATCCTCCATATGAATACCACAACAGTTTCGTTAGATTTCGGTTAGACGATAAATCACACATTTTTATAGGTTGTCGATTCAACTAAACACCTAGGGATTACTGTTGCTACCGACTATATTGGGACCATCGTACAGAAGGGCGAACTAAAGACGTGTTTTGTTGGTAGAAGACGAACAAATCTGCTAAAGGGACTGCCTACACTACGCTTACCTGCATTATTGCTGCGCGATATTCTTACCAGATAGGATTCACGGAGCAAAACGATAAAGAACAATGAAGTTCATCTCGTTTCGTAATGTCACGAAAAAAGGGAGAGAGTATCACGGGTATAATAAAGAGATTTGAGTGGGAATCATTAAAACAAAGACGGTTTTCGTTGCTACGGCATCTTTTCATGGAATTCCAATCACCAACTTTCTCCTAGTAACGTGAAAATCTTTTGTTGACTCCTACCTACATAGGAAGATAGGATCATCGTAATAAAAGAAGAGAAATCGGAGCTCCTCGTGGTTTTCGAGGGTAGAGCGGTCGAGAAGGTGGTCCCATGAAATCTCTGCAAAACACTGACGTGTGAATTACAGAGTAATCATGTAGAAATAGACGAAAAATTTGAATAGCTCAGGAGGAGGATCAGCTCATTCTGATGGGTTAAATTCGTGCCGTGTGTGTCAAATACCGATGGATATTCAAACCCTCAGTGTTAAAGTGCTTCAGCATCAGCAGGACGCTCTGTCTTCCAGGCGTATCGTACAAACGCTCAGATCTCACATATCGGTATGTACAAGCCACGCGAAGGACTCCGCAGTAGTATTCGCGGAAATACGGCGATTTTCCCCGTGGTGGATGCTTACAATTGGTCGATAGACAAGCAGTTACTTTATCAATACAAAACGAATGCCATGAATTATAGTTTGAAGAGGGAAAATGACACAGTTAAATGCGAATTGTAGATCTATAGATAACTTAACAAACGCAAAAGTTCTAGGAACCATTTCTGATTGTCAGCTGAAGTGGCGTGAACACGCAGATACTTGCAAATAGAATAATATCAGCATGTTACGCCCTTAAGACTCTGTGTTCAGTCTGTAACAGACATTGGCTTTCGGTTACATGCTGTTTGTACATACAGTCAGACACTAGCTCTGTAGTTGTTTTCTGAGTGACACAAGCACAAAATATGAACACAGTTTTCAAATTAAATAAAAGTGTCGTAGGAACCATAAACAAAGATAGTTATCGGGCTCATTGGAAGGACCTGTTCTCATCATTTTGGATTTTGAATACACCCTGTGAGTACATTTACCAATCAGTTAGGCACATTTTAAAAGAAATTTTGGCAATTATTGTACCAACAGCTCAGTCCAGATTATGGAAAAAGATTGGACTTTTCCATGGAAGAATTAATGGAAGACTCACAGCAGCACTTTCTCCAAATAATAAAATTTAGACAATAAATTACCAAAGGAGATTATAGAGATAAGTAAAACTAAATTAAAAGGCAGTTAAAAGGTATGTGTTAAGTAATATATTTCAGTGAAGAATTACGTAGATGATACAAAGGAGGTATATGGTGAAAATGTAACGCGGGTGGATAAGAATAAAACACGTCTGTAAATTCCCAGCACACCTTAACACCATAGTCTCTCTCTGCAAAACCTTACAGTAGAGTTCTGCTATGGATAACAATGACATCTTACACACATTCTGAGCTCAAAACGAAACTCGTTATGGAGGTATGCTGATTCAGTTTTTCAGACAAGCAAAAGCGAAGTTATGGCACACAAAATCGAAGCTAAGCATGATATTCATGGTCCTGACGTCAAATGATAGTGGCACCAGTCTTTTTTAATTTTTTTAATTATTTTACATTACGAAATAACTTGTTTGGAAGACTTTGTAAACAAGGTAGTATTGTACTCTAGAGATAAATCCGTTGGTAGGTTGCGCAGTTTTTAACAGACTGGCCTTGTGTTACAGAGGCTCTAATCTCCATCCGACCATCCTGATTTAGGTTTTTCTTAAGGCGAATTCTTGGATGGTTCCTACTATAAGACCACATTGACAAAGTTCCTCATTCGTTTCAGACCATAACCGTAAGTGTATACATGCCTATATATGTGAATTCTGTTTTTTATCCTTAAACTGTAATACCGTATCTCCAAAATCCATGTAAATAATATCCACAAATGAATAAAACTATTACTATTACTACTACTACTACTACGGCTACTATTACTACTACTAGTAGTATTGCTGTTATCAACGTTGGACGTCTACAGAATAAAGCAGAAAGACTTGGACAGTATTTCCACCTGAAGTACTATATGGGACCTATTTTAAAAGCGGATAATTGCAAATCAGGTGATGGCCAGGGAATTAGATAAGGGATTGAGACACTACAATTAGATGATGCCTGTCATTAACCCTTTGAGTACCAGTGCTTTCTTCCTAAAACCACCATTTTATAATTTTTGTTGGAGTACCAGAGCTTCCAGTATGTAACCACTGATGCTGCTGCAAGACGGAGACATCTGATGGTACATTGATATAGTTCTGGGAATGCAGTGCGTTGTAGCAGTTACTTAAAGCGTCCAAAGCAAGAGTCGGCGCGGATATTACGCTACGTGACTGTAGGAGAAAGTGACATGCTGATTTTTATAATGATCATACTGAGGGGACCAATGAAAGTGAAAGTAAGTATACCTGTAGCTGTTGTAGCGTAAATTAGAGTTTGCTCTACAGCTTTTATGAGTGGTAGTATATAGTTTTGATACAAAATTTATTAAATTTTAGGTCCACTTTTGCTTGTTATGTAAAACTGCATTTTGTTTTAGGTATTACTGGTTCATGTCAGTTTGGGGATGTGGGACTGTATCGAGGGAAAAAAATGTGACTTTTTTTTCTCAAATATATTACATGAAATGAAGGGCGGTTACAAACTGTATGTCCTAGAGGATCCAAAGCGAATCCACCTTCTTAAAATAATGGACTGCTTTCTTTTTGCCAAATTTTTTTATTCATTGCTTACTATGATAATAAAGGTTACATTAGTAAAAATTTCAAAATTATATTTATTTTCATGTAGTCGGGAATCAAAGGGTTATGTGGCCGAAGTAGAGACTACATAAGATTCAGACTGGCTGTAGGAAGATCACTTCTGAAAAAGAGTTATTTGTTAACATCAAGTATAAATGGAAACGTTATGAACTCTTCTTCTTAAGGTATTTGCTTGGAGTGTAGCCTTGTATGGAAGTCAAACGTAAGCGATAAACAGGTCAGACACGAAGAGGATAGAAGCTTTTGTGCGATAATGCTAAATAAGTGTGTTGTAGATTACATGGGTAGATCGAGTAACTGATGAGAAAGCACTGAAACGAATTGAGGAAAGAAGAAATTTATGTCATTATTTGACTAAAAGAAGGGCTTGGTTGATAAATCACATCCCGATACACCAAGGAACAAATATATTAATGCAGAGAAGAATTGAAAGAAAAAACTGTAGAGGGAGAAAAGGTCTGAATGTAGTACGCAGATTGAAATGGATGGAGGCTGCGCTAGTTACGCAGACGTGAGGAGACTTAACACACGATACAAACGTGGAGGACTGCATCAGACCAGTCTTTGGACTGCAGACCGCAACAACAAGTAGCGGATAGCCGGGCCAAAACGGCCAGCCGAAGGTATACCCATTTTTTAGACTGAGTAGCAGTGACGGAAATACACTCCTGGAAATGGAAAAAAGAACACATTGACACCGGTGTGTCAGACCCACCATATTTGCTCCGGACACTGCGAGAGGGCTGTACAAGCAATGATCACACGCACGGCACAGCGGACACACCAGGAACCGCGGTGTTGGCCGTCGAATGGCGCTAGCTGCGCAGCATTTGTGCACCGCCGCCGTCAGTGTCAGCCAGTTTGCCGTGGCATACGGAGCTCCATCGCAGTCTTTAACACTGGTAGCATGCCGCGACAGCGTGGACGTGAACCGTATGTGCAGTTGACGGACTTTGAGCGAGGGCGTATAGTGGGCATGCGGGAGGCCGGGTGGACGTACCGCCGAATTGCTCAACACGTGGGGCGTGAGGTCTCCACAGTACATCGATGTTGTCGCCAGTGGTCGGCGGAAGGTGCACGTGCCCGTCGACCTGGGACCGGACCGCAGCGACGCACAGATGCACGCCAAGACCGTAGGATCCTACGCAGTGCCGTAGGGGACCGCACCGCCACTTCCCAGCAAATTAGGGACACTGTTGCTCCTGGGGTATCGGCGAGGACCATTCGCAACCGTCTCCATGAAGCTGGGCTACGGTCCCGCACACCGTTAGGCCGTCTTCCGCTCACGCCCCAACATCGTGCAGCCCGCCTCCAGTGGTGTCGCGACAGGCGTGAATGGAGGGACGAATGGAGACGTGTCGTCTTCAGCGATGAGAGTCGCTTCTGCCTTGGTGCCAATGATGGTCGTATGCGTGTTTGGCGCCGTGCAGGTGAGCGCCAAAATCAGGACTGCATACGACCGAGGCACACAGGGCCAACACCCGGCATCATGGTGTGGGGAGCGATCTCCTACACTGGCTGTACACCACTGGTGATCGTCGAGGGGACACTGAATAGTGCACGGTACATCCAAACCGTCATCGAACCCATCATTCTACCATTCCTAGACCGGCAAGGGAACTTGCTGTTCCAACAGGACAATGCACGTCCGCATGTATCCCGTGCCACCCAACGTGCTCTAGAAGGTGTAAGTCAACTACCCTGGCCAGCAAGATCTCCGGATCTGTCCCCCATTGAGCATGTTTGGGACTGGATGAAGCGTCATCTCACGCGGTCTGCACGTCCAGCACGAACGCTGGTCCAACTGAGGCGCCAGATGGAAATGGCATGGCAAGCCGTTCCACAGGACTACATCCAGCATCTCTACGATCGTCTCCATGGGAGAATAGCAGCCTGCATTGCTGCGAAAGGTGGATATACACTGTACTAGTGCCGACATTGTGCATGCTCTGTTGCCTGTGTCTATGTGCCTGTGGTTCTGTCAGTGTGATCATGTGATGTATCTGACCCCAGGAATGTATCAATAAAGTTTCCCCTTCCTGGGACAATGAATTCACGGTGTTCTTATTTCAATTTCCAGGAGTGTATATAGAAATCAGTGATTATAATTACAGTTACTGAAGTAGAATCTTGAATAGTTTTATCACCTTAGGATCAAATTGAGTACTTTAAACAGTTCAATTCTTACAAACCGACAAAACAGTAATTTTCCGCAACATCAGCGGGCAAAGTGGCCGCTTAGCTTTAAACTCAAAAATAAGGGATAAGGAACTGTTTTAACAGAGCACTAAATATATATTATTGTGATACAGGTAAAATTTAAATGTGTTCCTGAAACCCTGTACAGAGTTCGTGAGCCTCGAGGGAACACAATTCGTACTTAATCTACTGGCCTTCTAGCATTGAATTCGAACGTATTCTTCGCAGTAGCTCCACCCCCTATCTTCATCTTTGTCGTCAGGGAGAGGTCTTCTAGGGTTGGGTTCCTGATTTTCGCAATTTGCTTCTACCTTTCTTCTCGTTGGATGCTTTCCGTTTTTGCTATAGGAACCGCCGCTATACGTAGCCTTCAAAATGTTATATGTAACGCAGGTGCGTTGGAAGTAAAGAGCTGTCATTAAGTTTCTTTTGGCGGGAAATCAGAACATCGCAGATATTCATAGGCGCTGGCAGAATGTCTACGGAGACTGGGCAGTGAACAAAAGCACGGCGAGCCGGTGGGCGAGGCGTCTGTAGTCATCAGAACAAGGTCGCGAAAAGCTGGTTGGTCCCCCGCTTGCTGGCCGGTCACACAAGCCTGCAAGTTCTGCAGTATTGGAACGTGCGGACACTCACATTTGAGGAGATCGAGGGATCACAGTAAAATACTTCGCAGCCCAGCTAGACGTCTCTGTTGGTAATGTTGATACATTCGCCCACCAATTAGAATACTCAAAGATTTGTGGCAGCTTGGTTTCTCATCGCCTAACAGAAGAGCATAAAGAGCAACGAAGAACCACCTGTGCAGAGTTGCTTTCCCGATAAGAGGCTGATGGGGACCATTTTTTTTGTCGAACATCGCCACGGACGATGAAACATGGGTTCACCATCTCGAACCGGAAACAAAACTTCAATGCATGGAGTGGCACCACGCAATCTCTTCTCCGAAGAAAAAGTTCAGAGCCGAAGCCACAGCCGGTGAAGTCATGGCGACGGCCTTCAAGGACTCTGGAGGGGTCCTCCCTCATGGTGCAACGATCAGCTCTGAAGTGTATTGTGCTACCTTCAGGAAATTGAATATACGACTTCAGCGTGTTCATTGCCACGAAAATGAACTTCTCCATGACAACGCGAGGACCCACACAAGTCTGCGCACCCGATAGGAGCTCAAAAAACTTCATTGGACTGTTCTTCCTCATCCACCCAGCAGCCCGAATCTCGCACATACTGACTTCCGTCTGTTTGACCCATGAAGGATGCACTCTGTTGGAAGCGGTATGTGAATGATGGCAAGGCTATTGATGCAGAGTGGTACCCTGTGGTCATTCAGGTCCTTCCGGTAAGGTTGCGTCAGGCCGTCGCATAGAACGGAGATTATGTTGAAATATAGGGTTTTGTTGCCAAAAGAGTGGGATACTGAATAAAACCAACCTGCTCTTGGAAGAAAAGATGTGTTGCGTTAGACACTGAACGCCCCTCGTAAAATCCACAACAATGATTATAATTCCGAGGATCGGCACAGCAGACAGATTAGGTTTCTCGGATTGGCAGGGCCCTCCATGGAGAGTAAGCTGAGGCATAGCCCGAGCGACGCAGGCACCTCATAGCCCCTGCGCGAATTGCCATTTTGCCCGCCATGGTTACTTTGCCCGCCTGTCCCAAAGATGTAGGTATGCAAGAGACACCTTATGCCACATACAGTGAATACACTTTAATGTGGAGCACAGAGAGGAATCGTTAGCGCTAGGATTTCACCCGGAGCAAGTCGCGCCCACTCACCCCTCCGGAACAAGTCCCGCCCATTCACCCCCAGTTTTCCCGGCCCGGTCTTTGTTCGGCGCCTGGCCATTGTTTCAGTTGACCCACGTGGTTTACCGCGTTCGGCTGCACATGGAGTGAATGTTAAATTAATATCTTGCTAGGTCTTAAATTTTGCCAGATAGTTAAAAGACATGTTCCAAAAATCGTGCACAATTGGCCTCAGCTGTGCCAGGTACTTCCACAGCAAACATAAGAGAAAACGATTTAGCACTGAATTCTTTAAATACGAGAACTCAGTATTCAGATGAATAGCCTATGAGGAAACATACTTCTGTGTGAGAAAAAGCACCCAAAGCTAAAATCGGAAAAACCTACCCTCAAAGAATATTTGCTTGGAGAAAGAGGAACCACAGTATACTTGACACTAAAGTTTCAGAACTCAGACAGTACATGTGAAACAAGCACCAATGTTCACTATACTTCCAGAGCGCATCAAAATTACTTTGTTCTTGCTAGACCGATCCAAGCTGTTTTTGCGTGTTATTCACTGAATAGTTTTGCTGAAAAGTTTTAGGGGTGGAAGAAGAACTAACACAGCATGAGGACGTTTTACAGCCGTCTACACTGCAGCATTAACTGCTCTGTGATAAACATACACATCATCATTATTATTGTTAAAAAATGGTTTGAATGAGCCGGCCTGGTGGCCGAGCGGTTCTAGGCGTTAGCTGGCGCGGTAGCTCAGCGTGTTCGGTCAGAGGTTTAGCAGCCCTCTGTAATAAAAAAAAATTGAGCTGATCGATTAACAACGAACTTCAACGGATGTCTTACGACGTCCGCCCCGAGCAGATGCAACAAACAACAGCGAACAAAATGAGATATAAAAAAAAGAAGGCGCTTAGTCCGGAACCGCGCTGCTGCTACGGTCGCAGGTTCGAATCCTGCCTCGGGCATGGATGTGTGTGCTGTCCTTAGGTTAGGTTTAAGTAGTTCTAAGTCTAGGGGACTGATGACCTCATATGGTAAGTGCTCAGAGCCATTTTCATTTTTGTTTGAATGACATTTACGAAATTAATAAATCTTTTGGTTAAAAACAGACAGGACAAAGAATAACGACAGATTATTTTCCTGAGACGTTTGCAACAGCATATAGGACACTAATCACACAGAAATAGCCACAATTCTTTGTAACCTCTTTTATAATGCGCAGGTATGACATTGGAAGAATTTACAAGTTAAAATTCAGCCATTATCGCTGCAAATACTAACAAAATATGTCACATAAGCAAATATCTTATTGCTTTCATTAGGCATTTCTACTTTACGGCATTCTTATATTCTTTAATTTTCGTGAGCTACTGTGAGGGCCTACATAAACAAAACAACTTTGACTTATTTCTATATAACGTTGATTTTAGACAACAGTTTTTCGACTCCATCCGTGGCTTTACTACCGACATGACAGATTCAAGACCATTGTTTTCGCATTGTATGTTTGCTCTGCTGTTTCCCTCAAATAAACGTATTATATAAGTGAATTAGTAACTGAAAATTTGTCCTTATTGCCCTTAAAAAGCATCACGTTATTTTTTTTTCTATTGCTGGCGATGCTTTCATTTCTCTATAACTATTTTTATTTCTTTAATAATGCAGATTCAAGTTATATTACTATTCAGAAAAACTTAAATTTGTTATCATGACTGAATTTCATGACAGTGTAATGTGTGTTGGACTGTGACGATAACAACTTTGATGTGGCTTCCAGTTTGCGGAACTGGCGGCTGTTTAGGGGAGGGCCTTACACTGTGGATAGGCATGGAGGGGGGTGAATGGGCGGGACTTGTTCCGGGTGAAATCCTAGCGCTAAGGGCACGTAGCACAGAGTAAGGGCTGCTGGCTAGCTGGGAAGGCCGGTATTACACTATCAAATTTCTTTGTCAAAGATTTGATCAAAGATGTGATCAAATATTCCGTCAAATATATTTGACGAAGATTTTTGA
This sequence comes from Schistocerca nitens, assembly GCF_023898315.1. Lineage (NCBI taxonomy): Eukaryota > Metazoa > Arthropoda > Insecta > Orthoptera > Acrididae > Schistocerca > Schistocerca nitens. Next base: position 349,175,983 of record NC_064618.1, on the reverse strand, counting down.
CGTAGCGCTAGAAGGGGTATTACACTGTCATCAAATTTTTCGTCAAAGTTCAAGATGGCTGACAACAACTTGTTATTAACCTTAGCAGTTGCACGTACCGCAATTGCATTGTGTGCACATGCGGAAAAGAAGTGGTGGCGGGGGAGGGGGGGGGGGAGGAACCATACATACGAGGTTGACAGTCTTAAATTCCTGGGATTACAACTTGATAATAAATTCAGTTGGGAGGAACACACCACAGAGCTGCAGGAACGCTTTAGCAAATCTGTATTTGCAATTCGAATGTTAGCAGACATAGGCAACATAAAAATGAAAAAGCTTGCATACTTTGCCTACTTTCATTCCATAATGCCATATGGTATAATATTTTGGGGTAACTCTTTGAGTCAAACGGACGTCCTGCAGAAACCTCTTCAAAGAACTGGGTATACTTACTACTGCCTCTCAGTATATTTACTCCTTTATGAAATTTGTCCTAAATAATATATCTCTTTTTTCCAACAAACAACTCAGTTCATACATACAATACCACAAAAAAAATGATCTGCACAAGGACTTAAAAGCACTTACTTTAGTTCAAAAAGGGGTCAACTACTCTTATCTTCAATAATTTGCCAGCAAACATAAAAAATTTAGTTGCAAATAAAGATCAGTTTAAAAGGAGCCTGAAAGACTTACTAGTGGCCAACTCCTTCTACTCCATTGACGAAATTTTTAATAGAAACAAATGATGTATTTTATTTATTCATACTATTAGTCTTGTTATTTCAGCTTAAAAAAAAATTGACGTGTTCCACATCCACGAGGATCTCCTCAGCACGGATCTATGGAACGAAAAACTAATCTAATCTGGGTGAAGCCGTGGGTTTTACGACGACGCGATAAAAGCATTCAACAAAACTTGTTACGTGAGCTTACAGTGGAGGACGTCAAGTCGTACATCAATTACTTAAGAATGGATGAGCATACATTTCTGTATGTGCTCAGTGAAGTGTGTCCTCATATCACAAAGCACAATATTCACTTAAGAACTGCTACATCTTCAGAACACAGGCTCACTGTAACAAAATGGCTCTGAGCACTATGGGACTCAACTGCTGAGGTCATTAGTCCCCTAGAACTTAGAACTAGTTAAACCTAACTAACCTAAGGACGGCACACACATCCATGCCCGAGGCAGGATTCGAACCTGCGACCGTAGCGGTCACGCGGTTCCAGACTGAAGCGCCTTTAACCGCACGGCCACACCGGCCGGCGGCTCACTGTAACACTCCGATTCCTTCCTACAGGAGAGGGTTAGGTTAGGTTAGGTTAGGTTAGGTTAGGTTAGGTCAGGTCTCCAATCTTCTTAATCTATTTTTGTATTCAGGGTGCCTCACGTTGTAAAGCGCCCCATCAGCTTCGTACATCTCTATTAATTTTGTAGTTGTCGGCACACACCAATTGTATTTACCGGCAATGTTTATAAAAACACTACAGACGACAGAACGCTGCAGCGATGCTACAGCGAGGCCCTAGATTTGATCAAATATTGGACGACATTTGACAAAGCTCCTATTACACCATTAAATATCTTTGACAAAGATTTTTTGACAAAGAAATTTGATAGTGTAATACCGGCCGAACCCCGACGAACAGGCTTGCCACCTGTGGTGGCGCAACCAGCCCACAACCGCTCGAGGCGTCGCGGCGCTGTGCTGTGATGACACTCCTGCGTCCCCCCCGCCCCTTCCCCCCCTTCCTCCATGCAGGGCTTGCTGGCCACACTCAACTGCAGCGGCGCGCTGGGCCGCCACAAATACCCGGCAGTGCCTCGCGCGCCGCCACACGACACGCACTGAACACCTAGAAGACGCCCGAGACGCCACCAATGGCCGACTTCTTCGTCAAGGCAAGTTCAGTGTCGCTCGCACCCCTCCGCCTGTGTCGACACCTACTTCCGGGAGCAAATAACAGGGACACTTTTTCTTCACATCCGCCTCAAGTCTTCGGCTCTACGGCTACGAAAGCGTACCAGGATGTCGCTATGCTGCCCTTTATTTTAAACCTGAAGTCTCTTTCAGAGTTTTCTTTCCACGTAATGACGTAGGAGGCGAATGTACATTTTTTTGCGTTCGAAAGCGACGTACCTTTTTCTTTTATTTCTTTTTCTTGTTTGAAGCTTCTGACAATGAATCTTCCTGTAGTTGCAATATTTTGGCAGCTCCTCAACCTTTTCCATACGGCGCTGTCTGTTGCATCATTAGTATTGTCATCTGATTAAATTTTCATGGCCGGGGTTGAAAATCATGTAGAATTTTTTAAAGACATCATATGCGCCGTTGACTGTAAAAATTATTTATTTCACAACTGCAATGTCGGCCTTTGGGCCGTATGCAAGTGCTACTACAAAAGCTAAAGGAATACAGAAATTAAGCACAGAGTACTTGTATATAAAAAACTACACAAACGTATCATGTAGACAGAGGTACATTACGATAACGGTGAAAATAATACTTCTCTTACATTTTGCTTCAATACATATTGTACTTCAAAATATTCCGGTCCGTATACCTGTCATCGTCAAGAATAGGTCTTTTCACTATAGAAATACAGTAAAATCAGACGAGTGGGAAGCTCTGTACATCGTGGAAATGATGTAAATTACATGAAATGTTACCAATGTTAACATTATTCAGCGGCTGGTCCCGGCGGAGGTTCGAGTCCTCCCTTGGGCATGGGTGTGTGTGTTTGTCCTTAGGATAATTTAGGTTAAGTAGTGTGTAAGCTTAGGGACTGGTGACCTTAGCAGTTAAGTCCCATAAGATTTCACACACATTTGAACATTTTTTGAACATTATTCACGTAAATTAACATTAGTAACATTTCACATAATTTGCATCATTTCTCGATATACAGAACTTCGCACACGTCTGATGTTACCGTATTTCTATTTTTGACGATGATATGTACACACTGTCACAGGATTTTAAAGTCTGACATGCGCAGAAGCAAAATGTAAATGATGTATTATTTTCACCATTTTTGTAATGTACCACTGTCAACATATATACGAGTGCACTCCACGCTTCGTTTTTGTATTCTTTTAGCTTTTGGAATACCACTTGAAAATGGCTCAAAGGCCGAAACTGCAATTGTGAAACAAATAATTTCAACAGTCAACGACGAATATGATGTCCTTTTAGAAAAAGTACGCTCGAGTTCTCTCTGTTTTACTGGACTGTACGAAATATAGACCCTCTTTCCAGAAGCGAAGTAAACCAACCATAATATCGACATACTCTGCGAAGCTGTTGGTTTTTTCCCATATTTTCTCGTTTACATAGTATGCTCTCCAGTGACTGAAGAACCTTTAAATTACTAAACGCGGTATTTCTTCTCTTAACACCAAAAAGGAACTCATTGCTGATATGCTGATATTCTACACTGTTATTTATTTAACTAGTAACAGTTTTTCGGTTTCGTAGGCCGTCTCCAGGTGACAGTTCAATGTCGCATCCATACATAATATGACGGATGACTTACAGAGATACAACTGATACAGATACAGATTGTTTACAAGGAATTATTACATTTTTACACTATGAAAGGTATCGTTACATTGCCAACAATTAGTTATGATTATTGTCCTAATGCTGTATAATATTTGCATTAGTGGAAAGTTATTTAACGGAGGAGAAAATGAAATTGTGTTTGGTTATTTAAAACTAAGCTAGCATTCTTAGTTAAATGTTTATGGATTTCAAATTTAATACTTTCTCTTAAGTAAATCTGTTCTTTTCCTGATGGACAGTGGAGAGCGGTGCTTGAATTAAATGTGATAGGAGATTATCAGAACCTCCTTGGAAAGGCAGGGAACAGTGTTAAGGTTTAGCGTCCCGTCGATGCTGAGATCATCAGAGGCGAAGTAGAAGCTCGGATTGGACAAATAATGTGGTACAGAATCGGCCGCTTCCTTTTCAAAGGAACCAGTCCCCCATTAGCCTTAACCTTAGATTATTAAACCATCCTAAAATTTATGACTGCAACTGGTACCAATTCGCGATTCCCGCCAATCTGGTTTTGTCCGTATAGGGAATAAAACGAGACATTTGTATTTATTTTGTAAGTGACATACCACTGGAGGCCTTATAACTGTAATTAACTGGTATACAAATTATAAATTATAACTTTCTTTGAATAAAATATCGAGTAGTAAAATTGCCATTGTTTAGCAACAATGTAATATTTCCCCCCCTTAAGTGTTCTAGGAAAATCAATTTATGGGATCTGGATGGCGGTAAAGGACGTGTACCCTTGCCTTCACGAATGCGAAGCCAATGGGTTAACCACTTCACCAACTTGCTCGAAGAAGCTACTTTGATCTTATTTGTATGAGCATTAGCAGTAGTGTGTCTTGACAACATTAGCATGTAAGTCATCCTCGTTATTTACTACTTGTCGCTGTAGATGGTGTGGAAGAGTTGGGTTGTTTGTTGTTAGTCTCGTCATTCATGACTTCTGGATGTGTATCATGCGTATTTCTGGGCTGTCGTCCTAGGAGGGTAAATATATTTATGCTTTGGTTTAGCTGTTTGTCTGGGGAAGGACGTTAATATGTCCATCATATTCGTTCAGTTAGTATTCCGCATCCTCCTTGTAGTTGTGGTAGTCTTTAGTGAGTTAATTTCTGCTGCGCCGGCCGGAGTGGCCGAGCGGTTCTAGGCGCTTCAGTCTGGAACCGCGCGACCGCTACGGTCGCAGGTTCGAATCCTGCCCCGGGCATGGATGTGTGTGACGTTCTTAGGTTAGTTAGGTTTAAGTAGTTCTAAGTTCTAGGGGACTGATGACTTCACATGTTAAGTACCATAGTGCTCAGAGCCATTTGAACCATCGCTACGGTCGCAGGTTCGAATCCTGCCCCGGGCATGGATGTGTGTGACGTTCTTAGGTTAGTTAGGTTTAAGTAGTTCTAAGTTCTAGGGGACTGATGACTTCACATGTTAAGTACCATAGTGCTCAGAGCCATTTGAACCATAATTTCTGCTGCTTTGTGTACTATGTCGGAGAGTGTTATGTAGCCAACTCGCAAAATGCTTCTGGATTAGCGTATAGCGTTTTTCACCCGCATGTCGTTAAGTGGGCCAGCTGCCTCACCAGCCTTCTCCAACGGACGGATCATCATTATCTGTAACACATTCCCTCACTCCATTAAATATTGCGGAGAAGGGTAAGAACACTGACGCGCAGTCTGTTGATCAGGAACTACGCTACCGGTTCTGCTCTCCAGCCAGTGCTGCGTATTATAATTATTTCACTACCGGGGACTGAGTTTTCTGTACTCGTTCGAGCAGCTCTATTTGTTCACATCGGTTCTCCAGCAGCGCGTGCTGTTTTATTAACGATGTTCTACTTTGCCTTTGAAGGTAACAGTATTATTGACTTTCCAAGCAGGATCTCTACGACTCATCATTAACATGTACTCTCCAATTTTCTTTGACATTTTGTGTCTTCTATACGTGTAATTAGGGTCAGACAATTAGAATATCATTATGTTTACCGTTTTTCTTTTACAGACCTCGTATACGTGTGATAAGCATCATAGATTACCAGGATCATTTTAAATTACAGTGGGCGACTTTCTGTGGTTTCAAGAATAATCTGCATCCCTGATTACATACAGAGAGATGCTAATAGCCAACTCGTGCCCGTACATAGCTGTGTAAGTTCACACGTCACTTCTTTCTCTTACGTTGTCCGCTGAAAACATTGTACAGTGTGTAACTGAATCTTTTTTGTCAGTACTGAAATGTATGCCTAATATTTTTAAATTTCCCTCTTCCTCTCACTTGGTAGCTGTGCGATTCAATCTGCTCGTAGCCTTTACCCTAACGTGGTTATGTGGTTGCATTCAATTGGTTTGTGCCTGTTCTTACTTTTATACTTTATGTTGGCGTATTTCATTAATTTTCATCTTTTTCTTATACACAGTTACGTGCTTAAGATGTAACGGAGCTGATTTCTCGCAAGGCATTGTGGTGTCCTTGACGGTGACGAAAATGTACGCTTTAACTTTTCAATTTCGTTCGACTCGCTGTCAACGGTTTACTGAAGCTCATGTGCTACGGTATTCCTTTTGAATAATATTTTGCATGTTTTCTTCCACTGGACCAGTCATGTTAAGGGAAGACTGTCCTGTTCGTTTCCTACAAAATCTTTCAAATAAACCTTTCTCAAGGTTCGTTTCTGAGTCTTTGTACATCAACAAGTAGTCCTTTTTTTAACTGAAGAAAATAATCGTTTCTTCGTCTATTATTGTTATCGTAAACAAAGTAAATCACCAACCTCTGCGCTGTCATTCTATGACGACGATGGAGACATAACTAGGTGAATAATAAACATAAGTTTATGTGTTTTATGCGGTACGTTTTTATGCGCAAATCTTGGATTGAAAAAAGGTAAATCAATGAAACACATTTTTGAAAGCAATCAGTGGGCAAGTCAAGATATCAGTTTTCATCCTGCGAAAATACAGTATCTTGAATGGCCTCCGATTGTCCTCTATCGTGCTTTCAGCCAAGCCTATACTGTGAGGTTCAGTCCAACTTACCGTACAAACTACGTTCTTTATGTATCTAGAGAGTACATTTCATTTGTACATATGAAATATACGTATATACACTACACACTTCATTTGCATCATCTGACTCATTATCCATACAAGGCATACATACACAGTAAAGGAATAATGAAAACCCCCGCCCATACCGACAGTTACGGAAGGACTCAAACCCGCGATCTCCACTTTACTAACCTCTAACCACAGAGGGCGGTAGTTACTCACTTTTACGACAGTAAGAAAAGTCTTTTCCTCAGACTTGAAAGATGCCAGATCGGCGAGTGCCGTAGCCCCAGGAAGTCGGTCTTCAGTGTTGACGCTCACAACAATACGATTGAAGCTAGTGTAAGGCCTTGACAACGTGGTTTTTCGGGATACCGAGTCATCGTTTTGATGGGAGTTACCCAGACACAACTGCACGTATTAAGAGGTGTTTACAGCCAGACGTGATCGTTACCTGTTGCTCACAACCCGCAGCGTAATACCTGGTAGGCCGGAGTGGCCGAGCGGTTCTGGGCGCTTCAGTTTGGAACCGCGTGACCGCTACGGTCGCAGGTTCGAATCCTGCCTCGGGCATGGATGTGTGTGATGTCCTTAGGTTAGTTAGGTTTAAGTAGTTCTAAGTTCTATGGGTCTGATGACCTCAGATGTTAAGTCCCATAGTGCTCAGAGCCATTTGAACCATTTTTGAATACCTGGTAGAATGCAACACAAGTGAGCCTTGAAAACAGTGCAACGATTGCAACTGTCCGCAGATACTCCGGTGAAGATGGACGCGAATGAAGTCTCTGTACAGGTAGCGTGAGTGACTTAATCAAGAAATCACTGAGCAGAATGCCACTGGGTGAATAAACGTTTCTGATGAGGGCTCTTAGAATGAAGTCGTCAACAGTATTACACTTTCGCGCACATTTATCACTTCCTAGGGACATCTTTCGTGTGTTATGTTTTATGGAACTTGGACTTAGAGTAGTGTAAGTAGTCACCCTGGCAACCAAGAAATCCATACACGATGATTCAGCTGTCTTTTTATGTAGCCCGCAGTTCTATATCCGGCCTTCGAAAATCCCGCACGAGATTTTCATATTCTCTCGCTCTCTAAGCGCAAACTATGAGTCCTATAGAAAAATATGAACAGGACCTTTTTGTAGGAAATTTAATGTACAAAAGTGACCTTTAAACGCGCTTTCCGCTCCACATTCATCCATCATCAGTCAGGATTTCCAGTATGTTGTTCGTGGCACTCCTCTCTATCACAGTACAAAAATTTACGACTGCTCGAACTATTCCTGATACTCAACCTTTTTTGGTCTCTGTCGATTCGCTATTACGCTACCAGAACATTTGGATATTTCGTTAACATTATTAATTTAAACGTGTAACTGAGGATATTGTAAACGTTACGCTATAAGCACAGGGTGAAGAAATAGAAACTTTGACATTTGCCGATGACATTGTAATTCTGTCAGAGAAGGCAAAATACTTGGAACAGCAACTGAACTGTATTAGGAACCACCCGCTTGGAAGAGGTAGACAACTCAGTCCAAATTTAACCCTTACAAGCGCAGTAGTTTCGTAGTCAGAGATCCTGACAAATGCAACGATGTAATTCTTTATTTTATGCTGTTATAATTCACAAAACCGTTTTGTAAAATTTATATAAACGGCAAGTTTACAATCTGTAAGTGCTCTACCACGCTGATAGCCTAATAAAGCAAGTCATTGAGAATTAAAAAAAAAATGTCGAATCTGTGAAACAATTCGTGCAGTCGCACATTTTTGTAATGTGGTAGGAGGGACTGCCATGAACAGCCTATTGTAAATCCTGACCGGTGTGGGGTGAGTTTGGCAGTGGGAGTGTGTTTCAGGGTCACTTTTCTGTGATTTTCATGAATAACTCGAAAACTACGGTCTCTTGTGAAAACGTACTCCAGTATAAAATTTAACTATATTAAATTTCCTACAAAAAAGTTCTGTTCATTTTTTCTCTAGGACTAGTAGCGTACGACGAGCGAAATAATATAAAAATCTAGCAAGCGGATTTTGAAGGCCAAATGTAACATTGCAGTTTGCATAAACCGACATCGGCAGGGGCAGCTCAGTCACACTGTGTAGCCGCCACTAATAGAGGTCGTTTTTGTTAATTAAACATGTTATCGTCTTTCCTGCCGCACTTTCCTCCCTCTTCCTATATTGACGCTATGGGTGTCTTACACCCACCATATTTTTCCAAATAATCAAAATGTGTTTTAGGTTTGACTAAAATTTTCCCCGGCGGCAGAGCTATTTTTTAAATGTCACTTCCCATAACACACACACACACACACACCCGCGCGCGCGCGTCTCCTACACTTGCTTTACTCCCACAGTAATTTTTCTAGATACTGAGTTAAATATGTACCAGTATTTGTTGAAACACCGCTAATTATACCAGTAAAAAGACAGACAGCCATCGGTGAATTAACATCTTTTTGGTACTTATTAGTGAACACTAGATCCCTTTACGAGGCATTAACCTGTTGTTCTGTTGTTGTGTTCAGTCCGAGGACTGGCTTGATGCAGCTTCTCATGCTGCTTTATCCAGCGGGAGCCTATTCGCCTCTGAGTAACTACTGCAACCTACGTCTGTTTCAACCTGCTCACCGTATTCATCTCGTAGTCTCCCTCTACAATTTTATCCCCCCACCCCACCCCCGCTACACTCAATAATCAGACTGACAATTCCTTGATGCCTCAGGATGGATCCTACTAACTGATCTCATTGTTTCATATATTTCTTTTTCCCCAAATTGAATCCAGTACTTCTTCATTAGTTATTCGATCTATGCATCTAACGTTCGGCATTCTTCCGTAACACCTCTATTCTTCTTTTCTTAACTGCTTGTCTTTCAAGTTCGATTTCATTCTAGGTTACACTCCAGGTAAATACCTGACAGGGCAGGAATGGAGGCTATTGTGGGCTTCCGGTTGGTCGAAATAAGTACAGGTGTTTTGCCTCAGATCTACCCATTAGGGTTTATTCAACCAAGACTACGAGTGGGGGGTACATGGGGCACTGGGGGCTCACCCCCTTGCTCGAAAGGGTAGTTCTGACTGAGAATCCGGAATAGGCACAGGAGAGCGGAAGAAGTACGTGTTAGCTAGTCGAGGGCCGTGAAGCAAGAGAGAAAAGCTACCGACTTTGTTCCCTAGTGTGACCGCGTCTCAGTAACCACGTGAGCCTTCTACGCATTCTTTTTGGCCAAGAATCGTGAACAATGTCCACTTTAAAGCTTCCCTTCTTCAGCAGTTCTACCGTTGGAACAATAATAGCTCAGCAACACTTGCTGAAATCGTGGGCCTGCTGTAACCGGTCTCTACAGGTTCTTACCTGTCAACAAGAACTGGAAACCTTTCAAGGAAATAAACTGGTCTCAATAAGAATCTTAAAAAAGTTACACTTTCTACCTCCTCCAAGCGGGTGGTCCCTAGTACAGTTCAGTTGCTGTTCCAAGTATTTTGCCTTCTCTGACAGAATTACAATCTCATCGGCAAACGTCAAAGTTTCTATTTCTTCACCCTGGGCTTTAACCCCTTTTCCAAATTTCTGGTTGGTGTACTTCACAGCTTGTTCAATGTAATGACTGAATAACATCGGGAATAGATAACAACCCTTCCTCTTTTCTTTCTCAAGCACTGCGTCCCTTTCATGTCCCTTGACTCTTAGAAATGCGGTCTGGTTTTTGTACAAGTTGAAAATAATCTGTCGCTGCCTGTGTTTTATCCCTGTTACATTCAAAATCTCAAAGATGTAGTCCAGTCGCCACTGCTGAAAGCTTTCTCTAACTCCACAGGTGCTATAAATGTAGGTTGGTCTTCCTTCAACCTGTCTTCTAGGATAGGTCGTAGTGTCAGTATTGCCTTTCGTATTTCTACGTTCCTCCGTATTCCAAACTACCTTTCCCCGAGGTCGGCTACTACCATGTTTTCCTTTTTTTTGTAAATAATTCGTGGCAGTATTTTGTAATCGTGAATTATTAAACTAATGATGGGGTAGTATTCACACATGCCAGCACCTGCTTCTTGAAGTCTGAGAGTATTTCGCCTGTCTCCTATGTCTGTATCGTCTGTCTGTTCAGGTAAATAGTCAGCATGTCTGATTGCTGTGCGAAGGACTGGGTTCAATTCGCAGTATGTCAGAGTTAGTGGGAGGACAGGAATGGGTTGGAGAGAGCCTCGTGATGCTGATTGCGTAAACAGTAGCGGCGCCGTGGTTTGGGAAGCTGTCAACGGCCGGGAGAGCAGCGTGCTGACACCTGCCCCTCACATAACACACCCGAAAGATGCCTCTGGCAGAGGATAACACGGCAGCTCGCCGGTAATGAATGGCCCGACAGGGCCAGTAGACGGAAATTTAACTTTTGTACATCTGTATTTCCCTACACATAAGTACGCTCAAAAGAGGGAAAAAAAGGCGCACCATTAAGGAGTTATGCAAATTGGCCGCAAGCTGATATTTGCACAGGTATCGGTGCAAAATGCAAAATTAAAAACTTAGTCGGCCGATGGACGTGTGACGCTGCAGCATTATTTCACCAGGCAGCTGGCAATGATAATAAACAGGGATCATATCGATATCAGTGCACGAAGTCTCTCCGAATGTCATTGCTTGTACTCTGTTCGATAGTAACTATGCCTCGCACACAGGCGCGTGAACAGTATACGCAGATGTCAGCATTTGAGATGACGTGTAGTCGGGCTCAAAGAAGCTGTTAGGAGTAATCGGCCAATCGCTCTACATTTGAATAGGAGCGACGCCACTATTCGACAGTGTTGGGAGGAATGGGTGAATCGTGGCCGAACACAGCGCAAAGAAGGAAGCCGTCGACATATAGAGAGCCGGCCGGGGTGGTCGAGCGGTTCTAGGCGCTACAGTCTGGAACCGCGCGACCACTACAGTCGCAGGTTCGAATCCTGCCTCGGGCATGGATGTGTGTGATGTCCTTAGGTTAGTTAGGTTTAAGTAGTTCTAGGTTCTAGGGGACTGATGACCTCAGAAGTTACGTTCCATAGTGCTCAGAGCCATTTGAACCATTTTTGACATATAGGGACGACAGAACGTGGGGACGGAGCAGTCGTCAGAAAGGCACTCTGAGCCCAGGATTCATCATTATGATAGATTCGACTTGCAGCTGATGCTTCAGTGACCACAAGGGCCATTAACAGGTGGCTCACAGAAAGGAGGCTGACGTCTGTACCCCACCAAGCACGTTTGCTGTGGCGTCGGCCACATTCGCCGCCTGGTATTTAAAGAATTGTCTTCACTGATGAGTCCCACTTCGAACTGAAACCTGATGAACAGTGAAGGCGTGTCTGGAGGCGCCCCAGACAGCGATGGGATACCAACCTGACTATCGCCCCCTATACTGCACCCCGATAACCAGTAGTGATGGTCTGGGATGCCAGTCATTTCATAGTAGGAACCCTTTGGTTTTCATACGGTGCACCCATATAGCACAGGGTATCTCAACGGTATTCTATGCCGCATTTTGTTGCTCTTCTTTACAAGCCATCCTGGGCTTACATTTCAGCAAGATAACATCCGCCCGCATACGCCGAGATTTTCTACTGGTTGTCTTCGTGCTTGCCAAACCCTACCTTGGCCAGATATGCCACCGGATCTCTCCCCAATTAATAACGTTTGTAGCATTATGGGAAGGGAAGTCTACATAGCTCGGGCTTTTGACGATCTAACGCGCCAACTCGACAGAATTTGGCACTTTATCCCTCAGGATGATATCCAACAACTCTATCAATGCCACGCCGAATAACTGCTTAGAGCCATAGAGATGGACCAACGCGTTATTGACTTGCTCAGTCTGTGAAGCTCTTTCTCTTGAATAAATCATTCATTTTTTTTAAAATTGTAAATGTTTGTTTGTGTGTAAATGTACATCAAATTTACCGATTTCTGCCCTATTCGGATAATTCCTCCGTGGTGCGTTGTTTTTTCCCCTCCTTACATTGTATTAACAGGCTTGAATAATTTTCTGAATTGATTCTTTTTTTTTGCATGTCCAGTGAAGGCAATGAAAATTCGGACGTATAATTTGAATAAGCAGTTGGGCGTTTCCTTCAATGAACAAGGCTTTCTTCGTTTCAGTTTTGCTACCGTGAGTTCGTACGTGAAATCTCCATTATTCTGTGGCATTTCGCGCCATTTTAGTTCAGAATGACTGATACTCGGTTCCGAATGATCGGGCCGGATCAGGAATCGCTCTACTCCCGAGAATGGTCCACTGAGTTGGCCGTTGCGCCACTTTGGTCGGCGCCAACTCCGAAGGCGAGAGTTGCGCAAGTGCTGCCTAGTCTTAAAGGGGAAGCTCGCAAAGAATGCCTCATATTCTCCTGCCGCTGCAATATTTTGCGTGGTAAGAATATGACTGGATGCCGACGATGTAAACGTTGTATTGGGTTGTACGAGTCTGCACATTTCCTGCCTTGCCATCCGCGAAAAGACTTAAACCGTTACGTAACACTGTTAGAACACGTCGCGTTCTCTATAAATACGCCACACAAACTACCACCGATTTTAAACTCAATTTTCATGGCTTCAGATGCCCGCGAAGATGCAGTGGTCCAAAAATAGTTGACATTTTTCTTCCTGGGGAAACATAATAGCGGATTGTACCGAAGAATTTAGTTGACGAAGTAATTTATGAATAAAATGATAACTTCCCAGTGCTATATATTCATACACAGATATTAAGATAAATAATGTTCATGAAATGTATTCCCAGTTGCCAATACGAACAACAATCATTGGAAGAAAAGTGGAAATGACTGTATGGCATTGTTGGCCGGGAGGCCCCATCCGGGGAAGTTCGGCCTCCAAGTGCAAGTCTTATTGCAGTCGACGCTACATTGGGCGACTTGCGTGCCGGTGTTGAGGATGAAATGATGATGAGGACAACACAACACCTCATCCACGAGCGTAGAAAATCTACAGCCCGGCCGGGAACCGAACCCGGGCCCGCTTGCATGGGAGGCGAGCACGTTACCACGAAGCTAACCAGGCGGACTGTGCGAATTGTGTAAGGGAATGACGTCGAGTGAAAATTTGTGTCGGACTGGGTCTCGAACTCGTATTTCCCTGTTTACACTAGCGACCGCCTTAACCACATTGGCTATCCGTGCACGATTCACGGCCAGACCCAAATTTTCAAATGTCGTAGTTCCTGCGTCACTGCTTGTACTCGCACATTCCCGTACAGGAAACGACATTGTAACTGAAGTCTGGAGCCGAGCGACCGCTACGGTCGCAGTTTCGAATCCTGCATCGGGCATGGATGTGTGTGATGTCCTTAGGTTAGTTAGGTTTAATTAGTTCTAAGTTCTAGGCGACTGATGACCTCAGAAGTTAAGTCACATAGTGCTCAGAGCCATTTGAACCATTTTTTTTTTTTTACTGAAAGTCGCTGCCTGGTATAAGCGGATAAATACGATATTGCAGTGCCTGTGTTGTTAAGAAAAACGATGAAATGTTCCTTAGATGTGTATGCATGTTCGAAGGAACATTACAACGTTCTCCTTAACTCCGCAGGCACTGTAATATCATAAATAATGTTGTTCGCAGTTTAGCTAACGAATACACACAAAAAAGAATCATGACGTCATCTTGTTGCGATCAATGTTGCACCATGTTGTATCTCAATTCGGTACGCACAAGATGAGCAAGATATCCGCCTGGCCCTCTCCCACGATTGGCAAAATTAAATAAATTTAAGCCCTAATGGGACAAATATCAACTTCTTCACTGAAGAGTCTAGGAGTAACAATAGAATGAAAATCTGAATTTAAGTTAAAATGAACAGTCGAGGTCCCATCGGATTAGGGAAGGATGGGGAAGGAAGTCGGCCGTGCCCTTTCAAAGGAACCATCCCGGAATTTGCATGAAGCGATTTAGGGAAATCACGCAAAACCTAAATCAGGATGCCCGGAGGCGGATTTGAACCATCGTCCTCCCGAATGCGAGTCCTGTGTGCTAACCACTGCGCCACCTCGTTCGGTGTGTCGTGGTGTAACGTCCGTTTGCAACAGAGAGGTTTAAGGTAGGAACCTATAATGACAGCTGATTCTGCACAACTACTCTACCAGCAGCCGAAAGGAAGAGGCTTTCGAATAGGAACCGCAAACTTTTGATGGCAAGTCAACCGGATCCTGCACCGAAAAAAACGTCTGGTGTGTCATATACTGCATTGGTGATAGTAAATGTGTCATTTGATACGAATCTCTTTACGGGAGCACCTAGTTTGTACGACTGGTAAGTGACTGAGATATGCCTCCTTGCCCGATATAGGTGTTTGTATGAATGTGAATGTGATCACTCTGAAGGAAATGATGAAAGCATAATAGTCACATAAGCTGCAACAAATGAACGCAATAGTTTCACAATCACAGTTTCTCTGTGCTGTGTCAACACATATGTTCTGTACGTTTTTGAAGTTAGATTCCGTTTTGAAAGTCTTGACTCTTGAATTCCTTTGTTGTAACTGTGGTGTCACCGCCAGACACCACACTTGCTAGGTGGTAGCTTAAATCGGCCGCGGTCCATTAGTACATGTCGGACCCGCGTGTCGCCACTGTCAGGATCGCAGACCGAGCGCCACCACAAGGCAGGTCTAGAGAGATTGACTAGCACTCGCCCCAGTTGTACGACGACGTTGCTAGCGACTACACTGACGAAGCCTTTCTCTCATTTGCCGAGAGACAGTTAGAATAGCCTTCAGCTAAGTTAATGGCTACGACCTAGCAAGGCGCCATTTGTACCATTGCATGTATCTCAAGATAGTCTCACTTGTATCATCAAGAATGCTGTATACCAAAGGACGATATAAAAGTTAAGTGTTCTAGTAGCTACGTCCTTTTTTTTATCACATTCATTACGAATCCTGTTCCAGACTTCGCGCCAGTCGGCGTGTGTGTACGTGTGCCCTTTCGGCTACCCGTCACTGTGGACTGACTGCCCTGTCAGTCCACTACAGTAACATAGTTCACACCTGCTTATTAGTTGGTTTCATTTCTGTGAGACGTCTATGTGGTATCTCGACTACTCTCACTATTCATCACCTTTACTCGCGACGGTAACATATTCTTACCATATGACTCATATTGTATAACCAATGTACACTACTGGCCATTAAAATTGCTACACCAAAAAGAAATGCAGATGATAAACAGGTATCCATTGGACAAATATATTATACTAGAACTGACATGTGATTACATTTTCACGCAATTTGCGTGCATAGATCCTGAGAAATTAGTACCCAGAACAACCACCTCTGGCCGTAATAACGGCCTTGATATACCTGGACATTGAGTCGAACAGAGCTTGGATGGCGTGTACAGGTTCAGCTGCCCATGCAGCTTCAACACGATACCACAGTTCATCAAGAGAAGTGACTGGCGTATTGTAACGAGCCAGTTGCTCGGCCACCATTGACCAGACGTTTTCCATTGGTGAGAGATCTGGAGAATGTGCTGGCCAGGGCAGCAGTCGGACATTTTCTGTATCCAGAAAGGCCCGTACAGGACCTGCAACATGCGGTCATGCATTATCCTGCTGAAATGTTTGGTCTCGCAGGGATCGAATGAAGGGCAGAGCCACGGGTCGTAACACATCTGAAATGTAACGTCCACTGTTCAAAGTGCCGTCAATGCGAACAACAGGTGACCGAGATGTGTAACCAATGGCACCCCATACCATCACGCCGGGTGAAAAGCCAGTATGGCGATGACGAATACACACTTCCAATGTGCGTTCACCGCGATGTCGCCAAACACGGATGCGACCATCATGATGCTGTAAACAGAACCTGGATTCATCCGAAAA
The DNA here is from genome assembly GCF_023898315.1 of Schistocerca nitens. Taxonomy (NCBI): domain Eukaryota; kingdom Metazoa; phylum Arthropoda; class Insecta; order Orthoptera; family Acrididae; genus Schistocerca; species Schistocerca nitens. Next base: position 349,159,511 of record NC_064618.1, on the reverse strand, counting down.
AATGACGTTTTACCATTCGTGCACCCAGGTTCGTCGTCAAGTACACCATCGCAGGCGGTCCTGTCTGTGATGCAGCGTCAAGGGTAACGGAGCCGTGGTCTCCGAGCTGATAGTCCATGCTGCTGTAAACGTTGTCGAACTGTTCGTACAGATGGTTGTTGTCTTGCAAACGTCCCCATCTGTTGAATCAGGGATCGAGACGTGGCTGCACGATCGGTTACAGCCATGCGGGTAAGATGCCTGTCATCTCGACTGCTAGTGATACGAGGCCGTTGGGATCCAGCACGGAGTTCCGTATTACCCTGCTGAACCCAGCGATTCCATATTCTGCTAACAGTCATTGGATCTCGACCAACGCGAGCAGCAATGTCGCGATACGATAAACCGCAATCGCGATATGCTAGAATTCGACCTTCATCAAAGTCGGAAACATGATGGTACGCATTTCTCCTCCTTACACGAGGTTCAAATGGCTCTGAGCACTATGGGACTCAACTGCTGAGGTCATTAGTCCCCTAGAACTTAGAACTAGTTAAACCTAACTAACCTAAGGACATCACAAACATCCATGCCCGAGGCAGGATTCGAACCTGCGACCGTAGCGGTCTTGCGGTTCCAGACTACAGCGCCTTTAACCGCACGGCCACTTCGGCCGGTCCCTTACACGAGGCATCACAACAACGTTTCACCAGGCAACGCCCGTCAACTGCTGTTTGTGTATGAGAAATCGGTTGGAAACTTTCCTCATGTCAGCACGTTGTAGGTGTCGCCACCGGCGCCAACTTTGTGTAAATGCTCTGAAAAGCTAACCATTGCATATCACAGCATCTTCTTCCTATCTTTCGCGTCTGTAGCACATCTTCGTGCTGCAGCAATTTTAATGGCCTGTAGTGTGTATAGTATGACAACTGCCAAACCTACAGAAAAAGAACAAATATTTCAGTGACCGGACGGTCAGTTAATAATGTTTAAAAAAGTTAATGGCACGTGGGAGTTGTGAACATGGCTCACCAATTTGGCAGTTCAGCACCATGACCATTTACCCAAGACGCTGTTGTTATTTCAGGCTGCTTTTAACTGCAGATCTTTTCCTTGGATCTTTCACTGTTTCTATTTTGCTTTCTTTTTTTCACAGTCCAGTACACCTTCTTCCTGTTTTCATGCTTGATATGTGTTAAGTTTTTGACGGGCTACACACTGGGCCATCGTACCGCCAAATCTGAGGGGGGTTCGACGGGGAGTTTCCCTTGTCGGTTGTTATCGTAAAAAGCAGCGCATTCTGAAAAGAACACCGATGCGAATTAAGAGGAAGAATCCTCCGACGATGCTACTCGTTTGGTTTGTTCCATGCTGCGATCTCGAATCACCATCCATAGCGTAATACTAGATTTGTCAAAAATCGCGCTCGAACGGATCCTGTGCTACAAAGCCCCAGTTGCTACAAAGTACCCACCTCTGTACTCATGGAAGACGCAAGAAGCATCACAGAGATCTTCCAAACGTTTTGAGCTTCGGGTTGAAGGCCTCCGATTTACGTTAATCCCAAACGCAAAATTTGCAGATATTTCTGTGTCTGCTACATAGAAACTCATGAAGGCAATCACCAGCAAGAGTGTTATCAACAATTATTTCAACGCGCTCCTAAGCATTCTATGGCAGTCAAATAACCTCACACAAATTGGTCACAAGTTTGGAAAAAATCCAAGTGATGCTTTGACCCACAAATATTGGAGCTATTACGTGGAGACCATTACCGTAAATTACCCAACTCTTGCTTCTTGTTTCTTCTCTTGAGGTATTAAACGAAAATGCTTGTTACGGTACCCTTCTTAGTCGGGGCTTTCCTTTAACTGTTCTTCCTTGACATCTGTAATTTCCATCTTTTAACGGGCTGTCTCACTCACTATTAGTTCTAGGCATTCCTTCCATCTCCTGTTATAATCTAGAATTTTACCACTTAGACTAAAAAAATTTAATTCCTCTCTAATATCTTGTTTCCTTAGTCTGTCTTTTATTGTGCATGGCTGGATACTGCGTTCTTGCCTTTGTAGATCACCTACTTTTCGCTTCTATAGAACGGCATGGGGACAGCAACAGTTTTGTAAAATTCAATGTGAATATCTGTCTCTTGCTAAGAAATATGAAAACCAACTAACCACCCTCTCAGCTTTACGCAGAGTGTGTAGTATATCTGTTCACGAATACGATTATCATTTGGAACGGGTGACGAGAAAAACACCATAATTAAGATAAACGTCGACCAACGGAAGAAGAGGCAGTGCGACTGGCTATTAACAACAGGAGAAGGAAGCATGAGTGGTGGACGGATGAATGTGACAATGTAGTCGAGACCAGGAAGAAAGCATGGATGAAATGGCAATCCTGTAAAAAGCAAGAAGACTGGTCGAACTTCCAGGATGCGAGAAAAATTTCTGGCAAAACGATCAGATATGCCAAGAGAAGTAGATGGAATGAGAAATTTGAAGAAGCAAACACAGCCGTCAAGAAACACAAATCACGGATCTTTTTCAAAGAAATGATGAGCAGAATTAAAGGCTTCGAGGCAAAAGAACCCTTCGTAATATGACAAGATGGCACAATAAAAAAGAGGTGTGAGAAAGAGGTGTGCGAGGAAATGGCTTGGTATTTTAGGGGTTTGCTGAATCCAGAAGCACCGACAGTAAAGTGGCCACAATTACGCTCTAGGGACGAAAGTCAGGATAGTCTAGACAATGCACCCACCAGGGCAGAAGTAGCATGGGCAATTAAAAACTTCAAAAACAACAAAACATCAGGCAGAGATGGTATCTGTGCTGAAGAGATCAAGTGGGGTGGGCGTGAAATAGAAAAAAATGGCTCTGAGCACTATGGGACTTAACATATGAGGTCATCAGTTCCTTTAGAACTTAGAAATACTTAAACCTGACTAACCTAACGACATCACACACATCTATGCCCGAGACGGGATTAAAACCTGCTACCGTAGCGGTCGCGCGGTTCCAGACTGAAGCGCCTAGAACTACTCGGCCACACCGGCCGGCCCAGAAATAGAAAGAGGTATGTACAAAATAATAATGGATATATGGAGAAATATGAAAATACCCATAGACTGGAAAGAAGCCATTATAATACCACTACACAAGACAGGGGACGAGAAAGTACTGGATAACTACAGAGGCATCTATGTCTTAAACATAGGGTACAAGGTTTTGTCGACAATCTTGCTGAACAGTGTTGAAGAACAATTGTGGCCGACAATAGGAGAGTACCAGTGTGGCTTTAAATAAGAGAGGAACTGTACACAATACATATTTGGAATAAAAAGGATAACAGAACACAGACACAGGAAAGGAAAAAAAAATAATGACATTTTTGGGCTTTCAAAAGGCCTACGATTCAGTTGAGAGAAGTACTCGGCTTGATGTATTAGAAGACAGAGGACTGGATCCTATAACAAATGCAATAATAAAGGAAACGTTAAGCGACACTACTGTCAGGATCAGGCGTCGCAGTACGCTGTCAGAAAGCTTCGAAATAAAAACAGGAGTTCAGCAAGGGGGTGGGCTGTCTACCAATTTTATTTAACCTGGTTTTGGACGAAGTAGTGAGACAGTGGAGACAACTTATAGATATGAAGTAGTACCTGTAAAAAATAAAAAATAAAAGATGAAAAAAATAAACAAAAAATTAAGTAATTATTTTATGTAAAGAAAACTTATTTTTAAGTGACACGTTCCACATCATTACGAAATGTCGTATTTATGATCTATGGAACAAGGATTAATGTATGTATGTATGTACTAAATAGTAACATGAAGATCAAAGGCGTGCAAATAGGGTACAATGTCGAGCATAGTGGAACAGTGGACTGCATGACATTCGCAGATGACATGGCACTCTTAAATGAGACAGAAGAAGAGACAAAGACAGCACTAAACAATCTAGCCAGAACAGCAGAAAAGGTCGGACTGAAGATTGCATATAAGAAGACCAAGACATTGAACACTGAGTCTGACTGGAAGGTGGATAGCCAAGTAATTGAGAAAGTCAACAGTTTTCGTTATTTGGGGGAGAAGACAACTGGTGGCATATAGAGCAACAGTAGCGCAGTAGACAGGGCACGGCTTTTGCAGAAGCTTCGGTATTGGGTGAAAACAACATATGGCAAGAAAAATCTGTCTCGGATGCCAAATTGCGACATTACACAGCAACTGTAAAAAATGCTGCTCTGTATGCATCAGAAACGATCACACTCGGCAAGAGAGCTTGTATACAGTTGGAGAAGGAGGGGCGGAAAATTTTGAGAGACATATGGGGCACCAAAAAACATGGGGATATCTGGATACACAGAACACGACAGGAACTGCATGAAAATATTGAACCCATATCGAATTACGGAAGTGGAGGTTACGATTTGTTCTGCACATCATGAGGATGGACAATGAGAGGTTGACTAAGAAGATATGGAATGCAACGTGTCATACGGGAAACAACAGGGTGAAGGAAGTCAGAGATGACTGGAAGGCTGTAGGAATAAAAGAAAGGAATCTGCAGGCCGTAGTACAGGACAGGGAGAAGTATTAAGTGTTGGCGGATGGTCACAGGTGGCCTGACACCAAAATCAGAGCCGGCCCTTGTGGCCGTGCGGTTCTAGGCGCTTCAGTTTGGAACCGCGTGACCGCTACGGTCGCAGGTTCGAATCTCGCCGCGGGCACGGATGTGTGTGATGTCCTTAGGTTAGTTAGGAAGTAGTTCTAAGTTCTAGGGGACTGATGACCTTAGAAGTTAAGTCCCATAGTGCTCAGAGCCATTTTGAACCAAAATCAGAGTTGTCTTAACAGAAGAAGAACGAAATAGAAGAAACGAGAGAATGAAGAGGTATTGAGAAGAAAGAAGACGTGCAAAACAAGCCACATGTAATCATGAAGGGCCCTAACGAAGCAGAAGAAGAAGAAGAGGAAGGAGAAACATCTACCACATTTTGCGACCAGATTGGAAATTTTTCCTCGACCCTAAACGCAAAGTGTTTTCCTGGCTTGCTGGTCAGTTCCATTTTTCTCGATCAAGTCAAGGGCTTAGAGATACAGGAATTTCTCGACGTTTTGAGATAGCAGTAGCGGGCTCCCAAAAACACATCTAGTGAGAGATTGACTGTTAGTTGCGGTATTCTCGCAGTGGTTGTATCGCGATCTGTTTATAGGGATATTATGGAACAGAAGCTTATTCAATCTTCTGATCGAGCGTATCTTGCGTAGCTCGGTTGCAAAACTAAAGTCCGCTACATTACAAATTGAACATGTCAATAAAATGTTGGTCCATCTCTGGCCCTATGACAGCTGTTATTGGCTTGGCATTGATTAACAGACTCGTTGAGTGTCCTCCTGAGCAATATCGTGCTAATTTTTGGCCAATTGGTGAGTTGGGTCGCCAAAAGCCCGAGCTGGTTGGAGGACCATGCCCATACTGCTCCAAATGTTCTCAACTGGGGAGAGATCCGGCGACAAGCAGTAGAAACTCTCGCTGGGTGCGGACGGGCATTGTCTTTGCTAAAATGTAAGCACAGGACGGCGTATCATGAATGGCAACGAAACGGCCATAGAGTATCATCGACGTACCGTTGTGTTCTAAGGGTACCGCGTATTACAACTAAAGGGGTCGTGCTGTGGAAAGAACGGTATCCAAGATCATCATCCCTAACAGATGAAATGTATTCGCAGTTGCGAATATAGGCAACCGTGAGCTGTAAACTGGAATAACGGCAATGAAAATCTGTGCCGGACCGGGACTCGAACACGGATTCCCGCCTATGGCGAGCGGTCGCCTTACTGTGTCTTTTTTGTTTTGTTTTTTTGTTTTTGGACTTCACATGACATTCGTTCAAGTTGATCGTTGATTCCTTTGCTCAGTTTTTTTATTACAGAGAACAATCGGCCCTCTGATCGAACACGCTGAGCTACCGTGTCGGCAAACGTTAGGCTACCCGAGCACAACTCACGGCCACACTGAAACTTCCATATGTCGGCAAGCGAATACATATGACGTATTTCATAACGGCTGTGGTCGCCGCAGCATGGGCACGTACGCGACAGTCAGGTCGGCATCCCACCGCAGTTCGGAGTGAAACTCATCACTGAAAACAATTCTACTTCGGTCATTGAGATTCTAGGACGAAGACGTGTCTCTCTGCACAAGCGTTAGAAGGCGAACTGAACTGAACACACATCATTTTATTTAACATCTTGAGACTTGTTTTACATTGTATTAGTAGCACAGACCATAGCTTGTAAGACAAGCTTGTGGCACCTTCTCTTGCACACGGCCATCGGTTCTCTGAAGTCTACGTCTGGCGAAGCGAGCATTTCGTTGAAGATTGAAGATCCCATTGGCTGCCATTTAGCTGCTGTGCCCCTAGTGAAACATAAAAGATAACAGACAGACACGTCTGTAGTTCTCAAAAAATGAACATCATACACATAAACATTGCATTTATTACTGAAAATTAATAAGCTCAGGCAATTGGTTACCGTATATTAGTGCTGCGATAACTAATACTGAAAAGTACCCAGTATCATCACACAGTGCACAATTATCTGCATGTGACTCTCGAGTCAAGTTACCTGCCAGGTTAGCCGAGAGTGCTAATGTGCTGCTTCCTGGACTCGGGTAGGCGCGCTGGCCCCGGATCGAATCCGCCCGGCTGATTAACGACGAAGGCCAGTGTGCCGGCCAGCCTGGATGTGGTTTTCCACATCCCATTAGGTGAATACCGGTGTGGTCCCCACGACCCGCCTCAGTTACACGACTTGCAGCCATTTGAAATACATTCACACTTTTTCATTGATTACACTAGACGCAGACAGCTGGGGTACAATGATTCCATCCCGAGGAGTACGGGGTGGCGGCAGGAAGGGCATCCAGCCACCCCTTACCATTAACCGTGCCAAATCCGATTGTAACCACGCCGAACTACGAAAAATGCGGGAAAAAGGCGAAAGCGAAAGAAAGGACTCTCGAGTCAAATTAATAACCGAAAATTAAAATGAAATGTTCGCATTCAAACCAACAAGACAATAACCCAATGGATCAAGACTGTTGGGAAAATCGTCCAAAATTACAAAGAAAACTGACTTAAAATGCACCCTGTTTTGAGGCCGCATTTGAGAGTGCAATAAATAAAAAAGTACTGTTTCCTGTAGTACTGGATTAACTTTAGGTTAATGTACATTCTGTGGCATTTGTTGTAATTCTACAGGTGTATAACTCTAATTTACATCTAAGACAAATTCTAACAATGTGTCAAAGTAGCACAGAGGAAACGTTCCGCCAGAAGAAGTAAAACTCAATTTAAGTCGTTTGAAAAATCATAATCTTGCGGATTAAAAATATACACAGGCATTGTCACCTTTGTTTTTATTTATTTTAATTCCTTGCTTAATGTAAATAATTTCAAGGGTACGTTGATAGGGATTCAGCTTTGTGCCATGTGCCGAAGATGCGCTCTTTTTGTAGAGTAGAGCGATTATTAGAATCGTCTGCTCGAGGCTGTGTAGTATTCAAAAAAACGGCTCTGAGTACTGTAGGACTTAACATCAGAGGTCATGAGTCCCCTAGAACTTAGAACTACTTAAACCTAACTAACCTAAGGACATCACACACATCCATGCCCGAGGCAGAATTCGAACCTGCGACCGTAGCGGTCGCGCGGTTCCAGACTGTAGCGCCCAGAACCGCTCGGCCACTCCGGCCGGCTCTGTGTAGTATTCAATGAACAAAGATGAAAACAATGTACTGTTGCCAAAGTTACATGTACGGATAAAGTAAAATTGGCAATACGACGAGAAACTGTAGTATGATAGTCTTTCATTGAAATTGATCTACATATGATGAACACTAGAGTTGCACAATTATATGTTTTCGAGAGTAGTGAAAATTTTTTGTTTTTTAAAAATCTCAGGAATTTTATAACTTGCACCGAAAGTGAGTCCAGCTGCCTAAAGTGCACGTTGTTTGTTTTAGCAAACAATCTGTTGGCACTGAAAAATGTCAGATTCCAAAGAAAAATAGAAATTTACTTTTATTCTGAGCGGTTGGCAGCATTAAATTGCAATTCTGAAAGCGTTCCCTCTCACAAAATAAGGGAATGTTTTCCTGTGTTGTGGGTCTAATGTTGGCAAGAAGAGTGTTTTGACGTTCACCGTAACAGCGATTCCTTGACTGCATTGTACGAAGCTCTTACGCTTCTTTTGAACACCTTTCAAGGCTAGCACGCGTGAAGCTAGCTGCACAATGGGAGTAGGCTATGGCACCAGTAAACACTGCCGCTCCCAAGCTACCAAACGAGCAACCTTCCTCAAGTGTATGCAGCCTTGCTCTACAAATAAAGTACGAAACTCACTATCTTTTGAGTTAGGTGGCGCAGCGCCTAATCTACTAGGCTCGCATTTGGGAGGACCGGCATTCAAATCCACGCCCTGTTTTGTTTTTCTAAACCGCTTGAGGCAAATATCTGGATGATTACTTTGAGAAGGACAGGGCCACATTCTTTCCCCAACCAGAGTTTTGCTCCGTCTGTAACGGCCTCTTTCGTCGACGTGACGTTAAACCCTACTCTTCCCTCCTAGCTATAGGTAAAATGTAAGAGCTCTGCTAGTGGAGGCGTATAAAAAGTCTGAGAACACATCTTTTTATTTTTAAACACTACATTTGACCAAACTTAACAGCTCTTTTTCATCGTTACGCCTGAGGAGACAAATTGCACCCCCGGGTAGGTGACACAACTAAAAATGCGAGTCTTGCGATAAATCGGCTTAAAGAATTGTCCAGGTATCATATTGAAATATTATAAGCTTCCTTTAAATTTCAAGTAAGTATTTTTGGCAGTAAATTCGATCATATTCTTTACAACAGTTGCATGGACATGTAGTTCTATTCTCGTCGAATATGAGTAATTATTAATTACTCCTTTGAGTTGTGTCACTTTTCTTGTTTTTATAAAAGTCTTTTTTTTTTGTTATGGTCCCTCAAGTTATAGTTTTGCCACTTTTCCACTGCAGATTACTGCAATATAATCTGACATTCGAACGTCCATCAGGCAAAATTAGATAGAATAAAAAATGAAAAACAAGTTGCAGTTGTTTTATTAGAAAAATAAAAAATGTAAAATTATAATTTATGAAAATTACATAATACAACTTAATAGCGAACATGAGTTAGGCACAATTTAAGGAACACAATTTACGAAAGTATAGTATCGTGAACGGGCTTATATAATGTAGGAATACTTTTTGCCAAGAAATAGGATTAAATAAGAAATTTCTTTATAGCAGGAATTTCCATTTTTTTTCCTTTATGGTGCAACGCACGAAATTTAGTAATATTTGCAATAGTTGTAATCGAGAAAACAATGTCCGTAGTGTAAGATAGAGACACTGCATAAACACAGACATTGTAATAATCAATGATATTAGAAATTACATTCCACTTACCTTATGCACGAAAAGTGTCACAACTCAGAATGTGCGGCTCTTCTTGAACGACCCATGCGAATCTGTCAGTGGCAACACAGTAGCGACACTGTTCTTGCCGTGGCGAATCATGAAGCAGCCTACAACAAAATTGATACAACTGCCCTGAAGTGGACAAACCGTGAAGTAGAGATGTGACGTTTTTCGTGGACGTAGGGGCACTTCGCACGCATTTTTCAGTGACATAAACTAAAAACCGTTTTTTGATATGTGTTACCTTTCTTGCCGGGGTGCGATATGTTGACAGAAAATATGATGCCGACTTTAAGAGGCGATGTTTGATTTGTTATGCCTTTATGGATAGAGTGTGGATAGAGGTAAATGAGGTTCGTTTATTTATCTCATGCAAAATGAAAGAATATAGAATACAAATTTTAAAAAAATCTTCATGTTTGTGTCTAAATTTTAATAAATTCACGCTTTCTTGTATGAGTTATACTTCTGCCTTTCCGTAGACGTGTCACAGACATACCAATATCTACTGTAAGATCTGAAAAGAGGTAAAGTCTATGGCGCACTGCTTATGACAGGGCCATAGAGAATACAAGCTTTCTTCGCCAAAGCCCTAAGAGGGAGAGGGTTTCGGGCCCATCCCCCAAGCCGCCGTTTTGCCCCGGGAAAAATGTCCGTGTACTCATGTAATAGCAGCTCGAGATTAAGCCTGGAGTCTCCGGGTAGGAATCCTGTTATCTGTCCACTAGGCCGCCACGAGCAGTACTTTAAGATCTATATGTATGTATATTAAACGTTACTGTATTACCATTTTTGCCAGATGATGGGGTTACGGCTCGAAACAAGTTGCAATGCCTAAATTATTTAAGGAAATTAACAAAGCAATTGTGACTCTTAGCAGTCTCTGGGAAACCTGTTCATAAATATTAAGAGAATTTTTTCATTTGTACGCATTCTGACACTGCTGATTTCTACGTCCATTTGAAAATGATTGTTACAAAATTTGACGATAGTTAATTTGCATGTTTTCAGCTGGTCACATAGCGGTGTAAAATGCATAGTTATATATTACGAAAAACAGCAACGTTAAAAAACAGTTCTGAATTAGAAGATTTAATGAGCAAAAAATGTAATGCTCATCTGGTTTTTGAATGCATTTGTGGCTGCAAATTTCTTCTTTTCTAGGGAATGATGTAAAGGTGCAGGTTTCGCGAAAGAGAGTCTTCTGTCGAGTATACACAGATTTCATACAGAGCGCTGCCCTCAATCAACAGGTTCAGAAAACATTCTGAATGCATTTTCAGTACATATTCTCGTTTCGAACATAAATAAATCGTACTGGCGCAGATTCTGTGCCAGCTTGAAGCAAAACAAAGACTGTCCCACACGAGGCCGAGACAAAGACTAATTTACTTTTGGCGCGTGTGACAAATTACATAGGACAGCACGAAGTTCTAGATTGTTCCAGAACCGGCAACTGGTGTTAGTAACATACGTGCATAGCTTTCTGCACACATGAGTGAGCAGTAACAAACAAAACATGTCTCCTGAGATTAGTAAAATTTATAAACATAAAAATAATTATATATTATTGTATGTAATTTTGAAATAGAATTTTGTAAGAATTACAGGATATGCCACACAGCCTAAATAATAAACATTTTATATTTTTTCTCAAATGACTGTTTTTTATGAAACATCGAGTTTACTTTTGAAAAACTAGAACTGTTCTTGATTTAATAAATAATAAAATGGTATGAATTTCTTAGTAACCAAAATATTGTGAAGTGCGAAACATGTGCCACTTGTGCTCAGATAAAATGAATGGAATTTATAGAATAAATAACTTCTTTTAAAATCAAAAATAGAAATAATGTTCCAAAGTATTATAGAAAAAAGTATGAAATTTAAATAATACGATACACTTTTCAGTACACCGATCGCACAGACTCGCCTTTTGTACTTCAGACTTGGCAATTTTAGGTAAAACGTAGCTGAAAAAAGAATAGAATTGCAAACAGGCTTAGTATCGTAATCTACTATTGATCAAAGATTCCAGTAATTCTGGTTCGTTATTGCATTCAGCACATGTTTGCCTTTGTGTCATTTGATTCTTCTCTTACGTTGGCACAGAAAAGGCGTACTTAATAACCATTAACCTGTTCAGGATGTGGTGTAAGTCATTAATCTATCATCATGCCTGATTTACTAGACTGTAACTGAGAAGAAAAAGTCGCACCACGCTGGGCAGCAGGAGCTGGACTCGATTCCTTAGGCACGGCCAGGGCAGGGAGTAGGGTCACTGAGTGCTAGTGTAGAGCCACACAGATAGATTCGCTCTTTCAGCTTTCCGCAGCCGGTTCCTTCCTGTATTACGGAAGCAACTGCACGAGCTTCGGGCCACGACAGTATTACTGCTAACCAACTGTAGCTCAACAGGATATCTAACCAACTGTAGCTCAACAGGACATACGTTTGCTGCTTTGGTTTGAGGAACACGGTGACAAATTCAGTTTGGCAACCTGGCACAGAAATTCACAGAGTATCACATTTGAGGTTTGAGCGAACAACGACTCATTCACCCCATGACGAATAGCGGATGTCTCACTTATCAAAAGATCCTCATCAACTGGATATGTATAACTGTAAGGTTGATGTCTCGTAGCACTGTTAATACTGAGATTTATGACCCTTGATACTCATACTGAGAAAGTTTGATCGGTGAAGTAAAACCCCTTCTATTGTCCTACGTTGCGCATAATGAACCCGCGTCTACATACAGAAGCGTTTATCGGCGAAGTTGGCTGGGCTACACACTCCTTCGAGACTCAAGAACGCCGACAGTGGCCCAACAACTGTCCTCTGTTGCGCCTGTCTGCACTGGAAGACGCCTCAGCGAATGCCGATCCCGTTAGGCGCGAGAAACCTTAGAGGTCGAATCAATAGAGGCAGGCGGCCAACGAGGAACTATGCGCCGCACACTGCCCACTGCCCATTGACTCTGGTCGCCTTTCGCCTCCCGCCTGTGATTCCCACAACGCGTGTGCCACCACCGAGTCACCAGCTGCGCGCCGCGGTACGGCCGAACACGCTTCCGAGCCAAGCTGGTCAACGCTACTGCTTCGTCACCTGCCATTCTCAACAATGATTGTATTACAAATTTAGCTGCGCATTAATCCTCAGTCACGTAGGAAAAGTATCTGGCGGGAAAATTAAAATTTTCCTGGGAAATATATGATGCACCTTAAGATAGGCAACCCAACTTACGTCATCCACCCCCACCCCACACCACCTCGCACCATTCCTCGGGGCAGATGATGTAAGTTGGGTTGCCTGTCGTAAGGTCCATGAAGTACACTCTAAGACAAAAAAAGACGCACCTCGAAGAAATTATCCGAATGGGACGGAAATCGGTAGAAGGGATGTACATGTAGAGACAAACAAATTTCAGAAAAACTGGATGATTTATTCAAGAGAAAGAGCTTCACAAATTGAGCAAGTCAATAACGCATTCGTCCATCTCTGCCCCTTAGGCAAGGAGTTATTCGGATGGGCGTTGATTGATAGAGTTGTTGGATGTTGCCCTGAGAGATATGGATAAAATTCTGCCCAATTGACGCGTTAGATGGTCAAAATCGCGAGTTGGTTGGAGGGCCCTGCTCATAGTGCTCCAAACATTCTCAATTGGGGAGACATCCGGCGACCTTGCTTCCCAAGGTAGAGTTTGGCGAGCACGAAGATAAGCAGTAGAACCTCTTACCAAGTGACGACAGGCATTTTCTTGCTGAAATGTAAGCCTACAACGGCTTTCTAAGAAGCTCAACAAAACGGGAAGTAGAATATCGTTGACATACCGCTGTGTTGTAAGGGTGTTGCGGATGACAACGAAGGGCTCCAACTATGAAAAGAAATATCACTCCAGACCAATACTCCTAGTTGTCGGGCCATACGGCGACAGTCAGGTTGGTACCACCGCTGTCTGGGTCGCTGTCTGGGGCGTCTTCAGCCTGGGATCTTATTGGCTGAAGTAGAGTTGTCTTCGGCCTGGAATCTTGTTGACTGAAGTAGAGTTGTCTTCCGCCTGGAATCTTATTGACTGAAGTAGAGTTGCCTTCAGCGATGAGTCCCGCTTCAAATTGTGCTCCGATGACCAGCGAAGACTTACTTACCACCCGCGCCCTTCCCCTCTGGAGAGTGGTGAAATAAGAAACCTGACTGTCGCCCACCATACGACTTTCATAGCAGGATCAGCAGGATTCCTTTTGGCTGTCACCCGCGGCTCGCGTACAGCACAGGGCTACGTTGACGATATTCTGCATCCAGTTTTATTTTCCTTCACGCCAAGCCATCCTAATCACTATATTTTGGGATCAGCGTAGAGTAATGGTTATGATTTCTCTCTCTCTTTCATGTTGGCGTGGAAAATATTTTAACCAATTCTACACTAATAAAGTAATTACTACAGACCATCGAAAGACAGTAGCTTAAAAGCCTAATCAGAAGCGCTCGCATCTGAAACCCAGCGGCGTTATTTATGGGTCACATACAGCACCAACGTAAATGCTGACCTGCACTAACGATATCTTCATCCTCACCACCAGGTTTTTTTACGCTCCTATCTCACGTCATTTGACTTGCACTTATTGTCAGTGCTCCAGACGTCATTGAAACATAGGACATAGGGAAAGGCAGGATTTGGTGTGGATTGGGCCTTACTCAGTTACTGTTAGTTGCTCAGTATTTTAAAAAAAAATCACGTGCACTTTATTTGGAATCAATTGCAAATAAGGTTGACAATAAGGAACAATTATCAAATTTGACTTTTAGGACACAGTTTCTAATAAAAAATTCTTAAGCAAGTTGCACTCATGGCTGAAGACCTTATTGACCAGAAATTCAAATTATTTGTCGGCTGAAGGTCCCAATAGAAATAACTCAAAAAATTTGAAATATTTAAAAAAAAACAATCATCACAATCTGATCAAACCAAGAGTAACCAAGAAAAGTAGGCCTCAGACAGTGTTCCAAGGATCGGCCCGGGAAAGTCGCTCAACTTCGTAACAGATGAGATAGGCAGCCAAGAGTTGCACTCACTTAACTGGATGGCAACTCAAACCAGTGACAGTTTAAATGCAGACCAGCACTCTTGCAAGATCTACCTAACGTCTGAAACCAAGACAACGATGGGATAACCCAGGCAAGGCGGAATCGGCGGACAGTACTGCGTCTTGAGAATCCGGTGTTTAGAACATCCAGAAGCAGAAGGAACCACTACGACCAAAGTAGTCCAAAAGAAACAACATATCCGGACCACAATCAATGAGGCTGTCAAACTACACGCCTTACCGGACAGTAGCGCCAACGCGAGGAAAGGTACACTTCCGTGAAAATATGCTAACCTCCGGGGCAGGTAACTGGGGTGTTAGCGGCCACTAGGTAAAAAAATACCGCTGGTTGAACTTTACCAATAAACACAAGGAATTCAATGATTAATACTAAGAAGCGGAGGACGGCTAACTAATTCCACCAACTCCAAACATTCCACTCGTTGCTCTTCGTCTCAGCAACCCTGCGAGCAGCAATGCGTGAACAAATGGCGTGACGTCAAAATAATAGAGGTTTCACTACTGGGTTAATGTTCACTCAACTCAGACGTCCTAGATCCGGTGGAGAACGAGGTTGAGGCCCTCGCAACTACGGCCCCTCGATCCGGCAGTGCCTGTGTGCTGCAAGCGGTCCCAGCATGTCCACACGCTGCCGAACCTCACTGCTGCTCCGTCCCAACCGAACTACCCGACCACTCCGATCTGGAAAACACTTGACGCCTTTCCAAAGATAGTACTAGGGCACTAGATATCGATAACCGCTGCTGCTGCTACTTGCGGACAAACAACGCTAGCAAACGTAGTGGCGCCAGTAAACATGAGAAGAAGACGAGACGCCACTATCCCTATTACACGATGCCAAGCTGCCAACGGCACCAACGCGAACCGCAACAGGGCTCAGTCATCTTATACCTTCTGACTTATTTTTATTCATCTAGACCAGAGCCCCTCACACACTGAAAATCGCGCGCGTGCAAAGCGAGCTGATGACAATATTTGCTCGGTGCGTCGGTCCAACTCGGTTTAATTTGCCTCTACTCAGCTTGAATGATGAAGGCGCCATGGTGTGCTGCCGAGTGCGTTGATAGGCGGCTTATTGAACACTGAAACTGATAAGCACAATGCAGTTACTAGAATAATGGAGCAGTCTGCTCTGAGAAAAGCCAAGATTTCGAAAAGTGCACTTTTTCTAATTTTTTTTTAGTTTGTGAGGATAAAGCCAAATATGTGATCTGCGGTACAGTAATTACGTGTATAAGAAAATCGTCTATTTAGGGACACTACAGCAAATTGCATTCAGAAGAATATAGAGAAATCACGGGGACGCCAAGAGGAAGAATTAAGAAAGTTGAAAACTCTTACAGAAGAGTATTCTGTATCGACAGATGAGGTTTTTACTGGTGCTGTGGCATTCTTATTTTGGTTAATGGCCCTGCATAACGAACTGAAGCCTGTTTACATTCCTCTCAAACGTGTATTCGTTTTTTTCGCTTGTATTATTTCTAACACTACCTTTTTCCTCTAATTTATGTCGAAGAAGATAAGGGCACTACGAAAGGACTCTTAGAGCTAATTATAAAGTTGCTGTACGCTTTGGAAAAGCTGGGGAGCCGTTAATGGAAGGGTCATTGATAAAGAATATAATGTTGAACGTAATAGAGACAATGAATCCCACATTAACTCTCGCATACAGCTGAATACCACTTTCCAGTATGACGAGATATCGGCGAATCATAGACATTATCAGGAATTTGCATGAAAAACTTCCTACTAACGTACTCCGTCACAGTCGATGAGTTCACGGATTTTAGCGACACGTCTCAATTAGTTTTCTTGTGTGGAGTGGTCGACGACTAATATGTAACGAAAAATTATTATTATTATTATTATTATTATTTAAATCCCTTTTGCACCGGTAATCTTGTCCAACCAACGTAAGCCCATCACACATAGCAAATAAATACTTGGCAATCACGGAGAAGTTTTGAAAAGATCGAGACAGGCGGAGCGAGCGAGACAAACGTAAGGAAAGAGAGAGAGAGAGAGAGAGAGAGAGCGCTACTGCGCGAAGTTGAGGAGTGAGGGGCTTGCACCTTGTCAACATAGCCCAGCCGTCTTCTGCACTGCGCGACGCGCTGGTGCAAACACCTTGAGAGGCCCTGATCCAGACATCTCTGAGTAACAGGCTCTTGCTTGGGTTATCAGAAGTCAAATGGCTCTGGCACTACGGGACTTATTTGCTGAGGTCATCAATTTCCGCAGAGGCATAGAGGGTGGGAAGGTTGCTTGAACCTTCATGATCTATGTAAGAGATCTGATCATTTATGTCGAGCCTCAGACCATATTTCACTGAGTTCTGTATTAGACTGCGTGTAGTAACAATGACTGAAATCTATGTACTACTGTTAAATAATATCTTGTCTTTTTTTCATTACAGGTTGGTAAAGGAGCATGTGATGATTCAGCACTAAGACGGGATATGCCGCTCGGAGAGCTGTGCTTAAGTACTGCAAAACTAATTAATTTGTATCAATAAGTTTTGTTTTTGTAGTTACTCATGAGCATTGCCTCACTACAGCATACTCTATAATGAAAAGTAATTTATGGCAATAACATGAATCGTCGGAGAAACGACTCGGCTATATCTGCAGCAAGACATTTAAAACGTTTGCGTTGTTTGATTATAGAAATAGTATACTATACCAGCTAGGGTAGGGTAACTTTTATTTTTCAATGAGTCGCACGTTTTATCTTAGCGTGAACCTTATACTTAATTGATCCTTTCCTTACCAATTTTATTCGGAATGAAAGTAATTAAAGTATAACTATTTTAATTAATATCTTAGTCAGATGTAAAATGTGACAAAAAAAATTCCTGCTGTTTCCTTTTCCAGCGGAGGGAAGGGTGGGACATACAGGGTTATTCATACATGCCTCCGGAGTTTGAGAAGACGGCTGCGCAAAAACTACAAGATGTACAAAAAAGACACACACATCAGGGTATAGAACACCTCGCCAAGTTTTTAACTCATATTACAGGTGCTCAATATGGGCACAGTATGTGACGCAGCAAACGTGATTTCGTGCGTGCAGTTCATTGACACGAACTAACGGGAAGATGTGACACCAGTCCGCTTTGCATATCTGTTCATTGGGTTGCCTAACTCCAGGCACGCACTAATCCGATGCGACAATACCGAGCAGAGAGTCAACAATGAAATTTGAAAACAGCAAATCTTAGACAACTGCAGTCTGTAACTGTAAGATTTCCTCAAACCGTTAGTAGGCTTCTCTTTACCAGTCGAACACTGATTTGTGGCAAATAAAAGGAAGCAAATTCCCACTGGTTCTCTGGTCGTGGGACATATACATACCAATGGTACTGAAAGGGTTAAAAGACTGCTACAGAAGAAAAGTAATATACACAAAGAGCTTGCACAGTTATCTGTCCAAGACATGAAACTGCGTAAATGACGAAAAATGGAAAACATTATAATTTTGTGAATTAATGGCTTATCAGGTGACTGGGTATTTCATATTTAACAAAAATAACACAGAAAGGTGTCCTAAACAAATACAGTATAGGGAGCAGAAAGACAGTTTTGAATGGAGTTCTATTTGGTCCTACTTAAAATCGGTACTGTTTATCAGTATGCAAGCGACAGCTTGTAGTACTAGGCAATCGACAGCTTGTAGTACCTAATATATTACACAATGCCGCACATAAAAACGGTAACTTCATAACTTCATACATATTCTGACTTCGTAGTACAGTAGCCATGGAGCAGGAAATAAGCAAAGGTTTTTGGAAAAGAAGCAGAAAACAAAATGTGACTTATGGTACCGAACCAATTTGAAAAAAAGTTTGCTGACGACACATCGATCTACTTACGGCAATTTGTTTACATAAGAACTGCAACACATATCACATGTTTCTACATTACAATTTTCCTCATTTCCGAGACAACAGTGTAAAAGTACTTCGCTGTTTTGGGCCAATCTGAAAGCCCTTGTCTGGAAAAATCAAGATAGGCAAGCCTCTCAGGCACTTTAAAAGTATCTGTGAATATAGTACTGAAAAACATGACTAGTGCTAATACCGACAAAGATCTGTAGTTTTTTTGTTGTAGAAGATTCAGGTTTTTTAGAAACAACTATTACCTTAATTGGAACACAGTTACACAGTTCCATCACGATACTTGTTGAATACTGGTTTACGTGGCGAAACCTCGCGCGTGTGTGAATGAATTTAACTGAATAAGAACTAATCGTGATACAGACACACCCTTGAGACCCAATGCTGAAATAAATGTACGCAACGGATTGATTGACAGTATGAAAGGTCGTCGCCCTAGCTGTGGATATTAATGTGGGGAATTAGCCCTTTATTATTGAAAAATGTCAAATGCGATTAGGGAGGCACTCCTGCTCGAATCGAAGACATGATTTAAGTGAACAATTCAGTTTATTACTAAAAGCATTTGAATGGATAAGCACCTAAATCAGTCATGAAATCACGATGATAACAAGCCTAGAACATTACCTATGAGGATCATAAAAGTGAACTAACAGTTTGTAAAATTGCTCCCTGGGTATCAGAATGAGGTAATAATCGTGTATCTAACTTTGTCAAATTTATTTCTACCTGCCTATACATCAATTGCAGTGATGGTTTGTGCAAAAAGCCGAAGAGACCGATGCAAATGAGAATGTGATGACAAATGTGACAAAGGGAAACCGATTATGTAGCTGAACTTGTAGTTCGTGATGGTTCTAACATACTGGAGTTGCTAATTATGCTCACTATTATCGTTTGCGTTTTATGAGTAGGATGGTTACACCATGGCTGTCGGCCATCAAGTACGACACCAGAATCACTCTGCCTAAGACTCGAACACTGGACCCACTGTGCTGATAGAGCCTGCTGTTCCATTTGCGAGTGCAGACTGCAGAGTACCGATGTGTTCAGCTCCATGTCCAGAGACGAAGTCATCTCTTTCTAGTCAGCACAAAACTGGCTGCACCTTTATTCCCACTAAGAATCTCGGCAGTCAATCTTCTTTAAAGTTATATTGGCCCAATAATGGCTCGATTGTTTTCTTAAAGAATACACATCGAAGAAGAGGCACCATAAAAAAAAAAACAAATAATCTCGATTTCCTGCCGAATTTCGTAAAAAAATGTCGTGCGACATGTTACACCCTCCTGATGTATTAACAATTTCACCAGTCGGTGCCCTCTCATGCAGCAAATAGTCTCACATCAAAGGCCCTGGGAAAAGCTAGAAAACTGTGCTCAAGGCTAGCTGCCATCTCTGGGGTGTCTTCTGAACCTGTAGTACGTCAGAGCTGTTTTTCCACAATTTTTAGGAAGACGAGAGATGTTTATCAGCAGAATGCACTCTTATTAACGTTGTCTAAACGCCTACTTCCTGCTGGCAGCGTCCCATCGTCCAGAAGAAATGCTTTCGTCTCAGCTGTCGAAACTGAATATGTGCAATAAACTGCGCATTAGGCTGGGTGCTAGTATGATGCTAGCCAAGGTGACATTCCAAAGACAATATGAGGCCAGCTATACCTGTCGCTCCCCCACTCACAGTTCTGCGGAGGCCATATTCCCTCACCCCACAGGGGTGTCACTTGCCAATTGTAACTCGTGTCCCAGATCCGCAGCGCTGCTCAATTTTAAAACTCACCCAGCAGTGAATATAGCCAGCAATAGGATAATTTTTTTAGAAATCGTTAAAAAACAGGAAATGAAGACACCACGTACAATCATCGTAATTTTATTATTCTAACTAAATTTTTATATTGACAGAGCCTGTCTAACCCATCTTCCATCCAGTCGAATTATTTATCATAAGGAAATGAAAGGAGATGAGCCGAACAGCTTGCCGCGTTTCAGTTTGTTGCTCAATTCATATCGACGTTATATTTTGCGACACTACAGTTCCATAAATCGTAACAAAACGAGGCAGTTTTGATAGCTCTTGAATACACCAGTAGGTAGAAAAAGCATTTTTCGCCGCATCTAAGCTACGATCGAAAAGTTGTGGTCCAAAAGGCACCCTGTATGGGACTTTATATTCAGAAATATCGAGTTACTGCACTACGCTGGGCTAAAAGAGGTCCGACACATTATTAGGAGGTATCACACGACTTTTGTTAGCTCTGTGTACAGTGTCCACTTCTTCACCTATCGCACCATTCATTTGTCAACAGACACTATCGTGCACATCGCTCAGGATCAAGTTTTAGACGTTCATACGCAATTTGGTCTAGTATCGAGTCTCGAATACTCTGTCCTGGGTATGTCTCACGACAGTACAGAACAAAAACCACACAAGGCCGGGAACTTTTCTCCCTTGTCTCGTGAACTGCGGCTGTTGACTGTGCTCCTGCCCTTCCGCCGTTTGGAGAGGTGAGCCTCTGCGGACGCACGCGGATCGTGCCACCAAGCGTGGGTGGGTGGACCGCGTCGTTATCTCGGGGCCTGGAGTGACCGCCGCTGCCGCCGCCGCCGCCACCCCTCGGAGCGACGCCGGCGCATGCGCGGTGGCCGCGGCGGCGCGCGCCCCCGTCCTGAGGCCACCCGGTCACCAGTAGGCTGGCAGCGGCGGTGGCGACAGGGGAGGCGGAAGATTCGCGGAGACTGGGGCGGCGCCATGGCGGCCGCGGACCTGGCGGTACGTAGCCGGGGCGCTGCGCGCTTTACGCACCACTCATAGCGAGCGACGGCTGCTCACGGCTCTTGCGCGAACCCAGCTGCGTCCGACCACTGTGCCCTAAGCGGATCACGGTGGCTGGTAAATTTCCCACCGTCCCATGATCTCTGTAATATTTTATACCACAGTGCCGTAATCAGCTTCAGCGAGACAATGGTCATTTGACGGTCAACAGATAAAGAGAGGAATCTAGAGTTGTAAAACTACCGTAGGGTATCACAAGAGTGGTAGTTTTCCTGGTAGCTTT
Source organism: Schistocerca nitens (assembly GCF_023898315.1). Classification (NCBI taxonomy): domain Eukaryota; kingdom Metazoa; phylum Arthropoda; class Insecta; order Orthoptera; family Acrididae; genus Schistocerca; species Schistocerca nitens. Next base: position 349,137,959 of record NC_064618.1, on the reverse strand, counting down.
GGCCACTTGAGGCCGTAACCGCGTTACCTTTACGTTGGTTGTGTTGCATACGTTCCGGGCGTTGCCTCATTTGGATCGCTACGTTTGCTACGAAATCAGCGTCTTACTAGAGTCCCACAGAAACGAGAATCGTTGTACCGTCTAGAACTTGAATGAGGATATACCGGGTGATCAAAAAGTCAGTATAAATTTGAAAACTTAATAAACCATTGAATAATGTAGATAGAGAGGTAAAAATTGACACACATGCTTGGAATGACATGGGGAACCACCCCATATTGCTAGACGCGTGAAAGACCTCTTGCACGCGTCGTTTGGTGATGATCGTGTTCTCAGCCGCCACTTTCGTCATGCTTGGCCTCCCAGGTCCCCAGACCTCAGTCCGTGGGATTATTGGCTTTGGGGTCACCTGAAGTCGCAAGTGTATCGTGATCGACCGACACCTCTAGGGATGCTGAAAGACAACATCCGACGCCAATGCCTCACCATAACTCCGAACATGCTTTACAGTGCTGTTCACAACATTATTCCTCGACTACAGCTATTGTTGAGGAATGGTTGTGGACATATTGAGCATTTCGTGTAAAGAACATCATCTTTGCTTTGTCTTACTTTATTATGCTATTTATTGCTATTCTGATCAGATGAAGCGCCATCTGTCGGACATTTTTTTGAACATTTGTATTTCTTTGGTTCTAATAAAACCCCATGTCATTCCAATCATGTGTGTCAATTTGTACCTATCTACATTATTCCGTGATTTATTCAGTTTTCAAATTTATACTGAATGTTTGATCACCCGGTATAAATGGCCTCATAACCTACTGAACATTTTAATTCTCCTGTCTGTTATTTAAAAATAAACAGTATTTGTAGAAAAAATTGTAACTGTCAATATCTTAATCAGATGTTATTCGAAAATTGTTCATTTGTGCCGCGCGACTGCAACGGTCGCAGGTTCGAATCCTGCCTCGGGCATGGATGTGTGTGATGTCCTTAGGTTAGTTAGGTTTAAGTAGTTCTAAGTTCTAGGGGACTGATGACCTGAGATGTTAAGTCCCATAGTGCTCAGAGCCATTTGTTCATTTGTGTCGTGAAACAGGGGGGATGTTGTAGGACGAATAAAAAACAATGCAGATTTACCATCTAGCACTAGAAAATGCAATTTCCTCAAAAGAACGGTAAAATTAAGGAAAAAGCAAGAATGCTAATCAAAGAGCTCGTCAGTACTTCGTCGAGCTAATATATACCATATTTATTTATCCATAAACAACTGTCGCATTTATCGATAATAACAGAAAACTCTTGCCTTTGATCGTGATGAATAACTTCCTATGGATTACAAAAAACAGCAGAGTAAGGTAGATTTTTTAATGTTTGTGAATGTAAACTGTACTTGCATCAGAAGTAACTGCTTTGGTTAGCCTACGTAAAAGCGCTGAAGTTATACCATAAACTAATTTTTATTGCGTATAAAATGCAATTTATATTTTGTAGGGATATTGAATACACAGCGGACTGACACTGAATGAAGTGCGGTTCTAATGATATGCAAAACAAACAAATAAAAATGAAATAAAGAGAAGTCGCGGCTCCCAGTTTCTCTCTCACATGTTCATTTATGTTTCTTTCTCTACTGCTGCTACTAATACTAACGCCTACCCAACCATTTACTACTTCATTTATCTATTGTACTAAAACTAAAGAATAGTTTTGGCCGCGGGAGATTAGCCGAGCGGTCTCAGACGCTGCAGTCTTGGACTGCGCGGCTGATCCCGGCGGAGGTTCGAGTCCTCCCTCGGGCATTGGTGTGTGTGTGTGTGTGTGTGTGTGTTTGTCCTTAGGATAATTTAGGTTAAGTAGTGTGTAAGCTTAGGGACTGATGACCTTAGCAGTTAAGTCCCATAAGATCTCACACACATTTGAACAATATTTTGAATAGTTTTGGTAGGGAGCATCTCTAAAGGAACAAATGATCATTACAGAATGTATAAAAATTACCGTGCAGCCATCTACATCAGATTATTACCCTTGTGTTCTTCAGTCCGAAGATTGGTTTCATGCAACTCTGGACGCCAGTCTACCGTGTTCAAGCCTCTTCGCATCGGAATAACACTGGAACCTACATCCAACTGAACCTGCCTTCGGCATTCATCCCCTTGTCTCACTTCACAATTTTTCCCATCACATTTCCGTCGACGACCAAACTGATTCCTTGATGCCTCGGGGTGTCTCCTATCAACTGAACCCTCCTTTTAGTCAAATTTTGCCATAAATGACTGTTTTCCCTAATTCGATTCAGTTCCTTCGTATTATTTGCTCGCTCTGTCATTCTACTCTTCAGCATTCTCACGTACCACGACGTTTCAAAAGTGTATGTTCGTTGCTTCACTGAACGGTAGGGGGCATGATGGGATAGGGGAAGTGGTTCATGGGTATATCGTGATGTGGACACATTAAACAATGAAATTATTGGAAACTAGCAATAATTAATAATACTAAAGCAATGTAACTGATTATCTATTGACACTCTGAAGATGATCACTGCCTGGTGGGAAAATTGTTACGGCATTGTGAAATGCTCGTGTGACTGTGCCGTTAAAATAAAAAAGTAAACAACAAAATCAGTCAATAATTTAATGTACGTCATTTCTTTCCAAACCTCCCTCTGGCTGTCTTAGCGGCTGTAGAACTCTTAAGGCCGGCCGCGGTGGTCTCGCGGTTCTAGGCGCGCAGTCCGGAACCGTGCGACTGCCACGGTCGCAGGTTCGAATCCTGCCTCGGGCATGGATGTGTGTGGTGTCCTTAGGTTAGTTAGGTTTAAGTAGTTCTAAGTTCTAGGGGACTGATAACCACAGCAGTTGAGTCCCATAGTGCTCAGAGCCATTTGAACCATTTGAACTCTTAAGCGCCTGTACATGCTTGCGAACTGGATCGTGCTGTAGTGTTGCGCAGTCTTTGAACTGAAACTCAAGAGTTGTCGGACTCAACATTTGCTCGGTACTGTGTAGCTCTGACGGCGAGTATACGAGTACCAGATCCGAGAAGAACAATTCCCTTTTCACGTTGTGGGGACCGGTTCGTGTCGGCAGCTCTCGAGAACGGAACGGTAACAGTTTGTTGTTCTCGTAAAAGATGACGAATCTCGTTTGTTTCCAGCTGCGTCTTACTAAGGAAGATTTGGCAACGGCTTTCAATTTTTCACTTCTTATACAAGAAAAAAACAATATTTCATTAAAAGATATATTCTATATAAAAAGAATTTGATCATGGATACTTTGTATTGGCATTAACATAACCCCTTAGGATTTCGCTAAAACTTAATATTAAAAATGGTTATGAAAACACAAGAGGATCAAATTTTTTGAAACATAGTTCTAATGAAAATACTGACGTCGTTTAATTTTACAAATTAATTTTAGAGTTGTGCAAAAAGTAAAGCTTTCATCAAGCCGAATGTTATATTGAACACCACAATGCTTTAAAAGGCATCTTTCTGTTGGAAGTGGTATGGCGTTCTCTTCCTTCGACCTATGAGCTGGCTCACCAAGCCAGTTAGAGCGGGACCAACAGCTTAAGTGGACTCCGAACCCTGGTGGTACTTGGCATTTTGCCTGTCAACAAACATTGTCGGAGGTGAAAGAAATGATAGGTGACAGATAAAAATTTGAGGACACAACTATAAAACTTGCCAAGATATCAACACTACCGTCTGACGATGAGCACAGGCTGAAACTAGTAAAGGAACAATAAAATCATTTCTAAAAGAAACATGTGGCTGGTTACATTGTTTCCTACAGTGTAATTAAATCAAGTGTTAGAGATGATTAACTTATGCTCTGCGGAAAATACTACCATGCGGCTTCCTGTTTCATTCCCTTCCACCAGTCCATATTCTCTTATTATTTTTCCTTCTTTTCCTTTCCTGCTATCGAATCCATAATAAATTTTCCTCTCCCTTTACTATCCGAATAACTACTTTTAGCCGGCCGATGTGGCCGAGCGGTTCTAGGCGCTTCAGTCTGGAACCGTGCGGCCGCTACGGTCGCAGGTTCGAATCCTGCCTCGGACATGGTTGTGAGTGATGTCTTTAGGTTAGTCAGGTTTAAGTAGTTCTAGGGGACTGATGACCTCAGAAGTTAAGTCCCATAGTGCTCAGAGCCATTTGAACCATTTTTGAACTACTTTTATCTTATCACACATGCTTCCTGTCTCTTCATCGTCTGCGGGGCTACTTGGCATATAAACTCGTACTACTGTCGTGGCTGTTGGATTCGTCCGTCTTAACAGTTCATGGACGCTAACCCGCAATCCTATTTTATTATTCGTTATTAGACGTACTCCTGAATTACCCCTATCTTATTTTGTATTTGTAGGCCTGTAATCAGCTGACTGGACGTCCTGTTCAATCTGCCACCGAATTAATTCCCCTTATATCTAACTTCAACTTATCCTTTTCGCTTGTTAAATTTTCTAACTTACCTATCCGATTAATGAATCTAAAATTCCACGCTGCGATCCGTGGAATACCAGTTTAGTTTTTCCTGATGACGACATCTTCCTGAGTAGTCCCCGACCAGCGATCCTAATTGGGGACTACTTCACTTGCGGAATATTTTACCCAAGAAGGTGCAGTTCTCATTTAACCATGCAGTAGAGCTGCATGTACTCGGGGAAAGTAACGGCTGTAGTTGCCTCTTGCTTTCATCCGTTCGCAGGTGATGTTACAAGGTCAGATCAGTTAATCATTTAGAGTGTTGCCCTTGAAACTGTTGGCAAGGCTGCTGCTCCTCTTGAGGGACCACGGGTTAGTCTGGCCTTTCCACAATTACCCATTCGTTGTGTTTGCACCTACGGTGTGAATATTTATACCGTTGAGGCCCACGTGCCACCCCACCTAGGCAAGTTTCGTAGTCGACGGAGGATTTTTTTTTTGAGGGGGGGGGGGATAAATATGATCATCTACAGAGAATGTGTTACCACCTGTCTTGGTATAAACATCTTTATTCGTTATTCACACTCACAACGTACGGTCAACTGCTATTACGGATTTCAGTATTACCATTTCATTGTAAGAAAGACGTCTTTTTATTAAAAAACAGACAGTTTTCGACAGATTTTTCGCGAAACCTGTGGAATGGTGGCAGGAGACACCTTCACGTCTAACCGGCAATAGCACTGCGATTGTGACTGTTAAATAAAGTATTTGTACGTTATTTGAAATCACCAACCCTTTGCCCATACAACTTGGGTGACTATACTGGTGTGTACAAATTCATTTATTAGTTCTAGAATTAATAATAAATTTTATCGCTTAAGCTGAGACTACTCTTTCAGAATCTACACCAAAATGCCCCCTTAACAATTCGACGGTGAAATTTGACTGAAGTTGCTAATAATCCTGCACGGGTAGGACAACCCTGCAGGTTCAAATTCTGGCAGGGCAAGATGTTTTAATGTGTCACGAAGCCTCACTGCGGTGCAGACTGGAGAGTGAAAATTTCACTACGGATAGCGAATTCAATTTTCTATCTTTCACAGTGCGTGGTCAACCCGTGCGGCAACCACCGGCTTTTAAAGCTGCTCGGATAGCATCAAGAAGTACTGCTGAAGATAAGAATTTGATACTCCATACAATTTACTGTTACGTGGATAGTATGATAGTGAGGCACAGAATCGCGAACTTCAAGGAATCGAGAAGTCCGTTCTAGAGAACCAAAACGAACTAAGTATAATACGTTTACGAGTACAACCTAGATGCTAGGGGTATCACATGCTTCAACCACACAAAAGCTTGTTCTCCTAAGAGTTCTTGGGTTTCAGATGTGTATCCAACGTATCTCTGCACATAATGTGGATTTTCATTCATGTGCTGCGCTTCTATGTAAAACAGTTTTAAGTAATTGAAGCATAGCTACAGCCAATTCTGATGTGAATTGTTACGATAACATCAAAATAAAAAATAATATTGATTTTATTGGTGTGTTTTGTTTGCTATGCTTTACTTTATAATGTCATTTTAAAGATACTATTCTCGATTAAAAAAAACATTCGTTCTCTTATTTCAGTCTCACAATTTATAGATGGTCCCATTACATATAGTGTCCATTTATAATTGAGGTTAATTTCAACTGAAAAATTTATTCACACTTGTTTGTAGGATAATGGTAGCTAGACTAAACAAAAATCAAGACACGTTCGTTGGATTTGTCGGCCTGGAAAAAGCGTTCGACGATGTCAAATAGTGCGAGATCTTCGAAATTCTGAAAAAATTGGGTTAAGCTATATGAAAAACGGGTAATAACAATGTGTACAAGATCAAAAATGGTTCCAATGACTCTAAGCCCTATGGGGCTTAACATCTGAGGTCATAAGTCCCCTAGACTTAGAACTACTTAAACCTAACTAACCTAAGGACATCACACACATCCATGCCCGAGGCAGGATTCGAACCTGCGACCGTAGCAGCAGCGCGGTTCCGGACTGAAGCGCCTAGAACTTCTCGGTCACAACGGCCGAATGTGTACAAGATCAAAAGAGAAAAGACTAGGAGAGGAAGACCAAGAATGAAGTGTTCGGCTTATTATTATTATTATTTCTAAAAAATTTGTTGCTGGCTACAGTATTTCTGACAGTGTAATCTACGAATACAGCTGCGTTCTCCTCTAACTACTGTACATAAAATAACTCGGTTTAAGGTTCATGAAAGAAGGCTATATACATGGAAGCGAACTGGAGAAACTGGAAGTTTTCGGTAGATTATATAATGGTGAAACAGAGATTTCAGAACCGGAGTTTAAAGCGTAATACATTTCCAAGAGAAGATGTAGGCTCTGACCATAATTTATTGGTTATGAACAGTAGGAACTGAAGTAACTGCGAAACGGTAGGAAATCAAGGAGATGGGACTTGTTATTGAGTGCTGCTCGACCAGGTCGGATTATAGGAAGACATCGAAGCTGTTCAGAGGCAGGCTTTTAGAGCAACACTCTAGTATTACGGAGATGCTTCGGGAATTGCAACGGGAATTCGTGCAGGGAAGGCAACGTTCTTTTCGGGGACCACTGTTGAGGAAATTCAGAGAGCCGGCATTTGAAGGTGACTGCAGACCGATTTCGCTGCCGCTGATAGCCAACTAGTCTGCGGAAGTTTGTTTCACGTACAACTGGAAACGCCTTATCAACATGACTAATCGCTCTTGGATATCTGATATTGGATAAATTCTGAAACGCGGCTTATGAGCAATAAAGCCATTCCTTGCCCGATGTTTGACTTTTTCCATTGCGACGCAGTCAGCCTGAATTCAGAACTGCTTGTTGTTTTAATTTCAAGCCTGGCATCGGATACCAAATGACAAAATAAATATTTTCGGTAATATAATTACAAATTAACAATTTCCGGATTTTTTTTCTTTGCTCATACTGTTAAACCTTCCTTCTTGCGAAATTTTATGATGTATGCCAACGGAAAGTATCCTATAGGTTTTAATGAGTGAGTTTGCGAGTATTAAAATATGTGACACAAGTAGCCGTATCTTTTTAATGCATTGACTTAGAAGCTTCAACGTTTTTCGCTCCAAGAGACCATAGACCTCAGTATGTGACATAAATTTCAACTTGGTACGTCTACAAGTTCCTGCGAAAAAGGGTTTTTAACAGTCGAACACTCACATAGACCGGCAGACAACAAAGTGATCTTGTAAGTATTGCGATTATATCTACAGTGTTACAAAACCCTAAAAACAGCTAAGCCAAATCGCAAACAGCCTACGAGTAAAGAAAATGTAGCATTGCAATACCTATACATTTCGCCAAAAAAACACCCTTAACAGGCATTTGTCTGAGAGTAGAGAGATCATTGATATGTTTTCCGACGTGATTCAAGTAATCTGAGCGCTGGGTCCCACGCTTTATTGAAACTCAAGCCTTTGTCCCTGCAGAATGAATTGTCTGCCACTCAAATCTCGTTAGCTTCCTTATTACACTTGCAAGAAATTCGTGTTGTTGTCCTATTCAAACTGAAGCACGCTCTACCTTCTCAAGGGTTTTTATGTTATTTGACTGGTCATGAAGCATCATCATTATCATCACATCATCATCATAGTAATCCACATTCGTGGTTTAGGTTCGAGGAGCCAGTTCCGCTTTCAGCTTCTTAGCTCCGTAGTTTCATACACTATGTGATCAAAACTATCCGGACACCTGGCTGAAGATGACTTACAAGGTCGTAGCGCCCTCCATCGACAATGCTGGAATTCAGTAAGGTGCTGGCCCACCCTTAGCCTTGATGACAGCTTCCACTCTCGCGGGCATACGTTCAATCAAGTGCTGGAAGGTTTCTTGGAGAATGGCAGCCCGTTCTTCAGGGAGTGCTGTACTGAGGAGAGGTATCGATGTCGGTCGGTGAGGCCTGGCACGAAGTCGGCGTTCCAAACATCCCAAAGGTGTTCTATACGGTTCAGGTCAGGACTCTGTGCAGGTCAGTCCATTAACGAATTGCACTTCAACAGTGGGAAGAAAGAAGGTGCTTAAAACATCAATGTAATCCTGTGCAGACGCAAAACAACGAGGGGTGCAAGCCCCCTCCATGAAAAACACGACCACACCATAACACCACCGCCTTCGAATTTTACTGTTGGCATTACACACGCTGGCAGATGACGTTCACCGGGCATTCGCCATACCCACACCCCGCCATCGGATCGCCACATTCTGTACCGTAATTCGTCACCCCACACATCGATTTTCCACTGTTCAGTAGTCCAGTTTTTACGCTTCTTACACCAAGCGAGGCGTCGTTTGGCATTTACCAGCGTGATGTGTGGCTTATGAGCAGCAACTCGACCATGATATCCGTTTTCTCACCTTCCGCCTAACTTTCATAGTACTTGCAGTGGATCCTGATGCAGTTTAGAATTGCTGTGTGATGGTCTGGATAGATGTCTGCTTATTACACATTACGACCCTCTTCAACTGTCGACGGTCTCTGTCAGTCATTAGACGAGGTCGGCCTGTACGCTTTTGTGCTGTACGTGTCCCTTCACGTTTCCAATTCACTATCACATCGGAATCAGTGGACCTAGGGATGTTTAGGAGTGTGTAAATCTCGCGTACAGACGTATGACACAAGTGACAGCCAATCACCTGACCACGTTTGAAGACCGTGAGTTCCGCGGAGCGTCCCATGACTACTGAGGTCGCTGATATGTAGTACCTGGCAGCAAGTGGTTGCACAATGCATCTAATATGAAAAACGTATGTTTTTGGAAGTGTCCGGTTACTTTTAATCACATAGTATAGGTCGACCTATGTCCCTTACCCCTTTGGATATATATTGCAAAACTTTTTTTAGCATATCTCCCTTGTTGCATTCTGTTTATATCATCCTCCCATTTCTGCTTGTACGTGTCGGCTTTCTCTGTTGCTGCAAATATTTTAAGCTCATTTCTGATATCTTAGTTTTTTTTTTATTTGGCCTGAGAAATTTCATTTCTGAAGTCAATTTTCTATTAATGTCTTTCTTGTTTGTTATCCAAGCCTCAAATACGTAAAGTAGCACTGAAACAGCTAGTGTTTTGAAGAATTTCGATTGCGTTTCTTTAGTTGTCTTTTTGTGTAATGTTCTTTTTGTTATTGCATAGACACCTTGAAATTTTGCCGTTTTATTCTTCACATCTTTATCATGATCAGTAGATATGTCACAGCCTTGTAACTAAAATGACTTACTCGCTCGATTATTTTGTTTTCCGTCACTATTTTTGATCGCACCTCTTACTTTGCTCGGAATGCCATTATTTTTGTCTTTTCTACTCATATTTTGCATTGAATAAAACTGGAGAAAATACTGCAACATTGTTTAACTCGTTGGTTAGTTATAATACCGTTCTTATGTGTTTTATTCCCTGTTATTGTTACAAATATAGTTTCACTGTATAAGCTTTTTATGCTCCGCATCCAATGTTGCGCAGAGATTTCATTTTCTTGTAATATTGACCAGAATTTAATTCTGATTAATCTGTCAAAAGATTTAACACAGACGGTAAATTCTATTTGTGCCTCATTATTAAATTCTTTTATTTATCATATCCCCAAAGTGAATATATTTTTTGTTTTTCTTTGGTTGCTTCTTCTTTTTTGCGACTATTTTCCGATGCGCTAGTGAGAAACTATTGGCATTATTATAGTTGTATAGACGGAACACGTCTCCATGTATATAGACGCAACTGAGGAACGATTTGACTTTGAACATCCGCAGTGTGTGCTAACATTCAGTGCGCAGACTACCATGGGTGATACAGGAGACAAAAACAAATATATTTCGTAAAGCAACTGTGCGCCGGAAAACCATAATGCGTGAGCACAGAGAGAGTGTAGATAATACACGAGTGGAGCAGATAAAAGTCGTTGTGTCTAACTTTGTTACACCAAACGTTAGTTTGAGATATGTAATATGTTTGGAAGACATACTCTTCACACACGGCTCGCGAGAAACGCCGCGCGGGGTAGCCGCACGGTCTCAGGTGCCATGAAACGGTTCGCGCGGCTCCCCCCCCCCCCCCCCTCTCCATCATCGGAGTTCGAATCCTCCCTCGGGCATGGGTGTGTGTGTTGTCCTTAGTGTAAGTTAGATTAAGTAGAATGTAAGCCTAGTGACCAATGATCTCAGCAGTTTGGTCCCCTAGGAACTTACCACAAATTTCCAAATTTTCGCGAGAAATACGGGCCCTGTTTAATAAGTCACGGCTGCAAAATACTAACGCGAAATCTTCACAGACGAATGGAAAAACTGGTAGAAGCCGACCTCGGGGAAGATCAGTTTGGATTCCGTAGAAAGGTTGGAACACGTGAGGCAATACTGACCCTGCGGCTTATCTTAGAAGCTAGATTAAGAAAAGGCAAACCTACATTTCTAGCATTTGTAGATTTAGAGAAAGCTTTTGACAATGTTGACTGGAATACTCTATTTCAAATTCTGAAGGTGGCAGGGGTAAAATACAGGGAGCGAAAGGCTATTTACAATTTGTACAGAAACCAGATGGCAGTTATAAGAGTCGAGGAACATGAAAGGGAAGCAGTGGTTGAAAGGGAGTGAGACAGGGTTGTAGCCTCTCCCTGATGTTATTCAATCTGTATATTGAGCAAGCAGTAAAGGAAACAAAAGCAAAATTCGGAGTAGGTATGAAAATCCATGGAGAAAAAATAAAAATTTCAAGGTTCGCCGATGACATTGTAATTCTGTCAGAGACAGCAAAGGACTTGGAAGAGCAGTTGAACGGAATGGACAGTGTCTTGAAAGGAGGATATGAGATGAACATCAACAAAAACAAAACGAGGATAATGGAATGTAGTCGAGTTAAATCGGGTGATGCTGAGGGAATTAGATTAGGAAATGAGACTCTTAAAGTAGTAAAAGAGTTTTTCTATTTGGGGAGCAAAATAACTGATGATGGTCGAAGTAGAGAGGATATAAAATGTAGACTGGCAATGGCAAGGAAATCGTTTCTGAAGAAGAGAAATTTGTTAACATCTAGTATAGATTTAAGTGTCAGGAAGTCTTTTCTGAAAGTATTTGTATGGAGTGTAGCCATGTATGGAAGTGAAACATGGACGATAAATAGTTTGGACAATAAGAGAATAGAAGCTTTCGAAATGTGGTGCTACAGAAGAATGCTGAATATTAGATGGGTAGGTCACATAACTAATGAGGAGATATTGAATAGAATTGGGGTGAAGAGGAGTTTGTGGCACAACTTGACTAGAAGAAGGGATCGATTGGTAGGACATGTTCTGAGGCATCAAGGGATCACCAATTTAGTATTGGAGGGCAGCGTGGAGGATAAAAATCGTAAGCAGATTCAGAAGGATGTGGGCTGCAGTACGTACTGGCAGATGAAGCAGCTTGCACAGGATAGAGTAGCATAGAGAGCTGCATCAAACCAGTCTCAGGACTGAAGACAACAACAACAACAACGGGCACTGCAACTAACTTGTGACGTCACACTAGTGGGCTTGTCTGCCACACTTTGCGAACGCACCCTCGGGAAAGCAATTATGTAATTGAAAAAATGCTCAAATGTGTGTGAATTCCTAAGAGACCAAACTGCAGGTTATCGGTCCCTACACTTACACACTACTTCAACTTACTTATGCTAAGAACAACACACACACACACACACACACACCCATGCCCGAGGGAGGACTCGAATCTCCGACGGGAGGGGCTCCGCAATCCTTGACATGGTGCCTCAAACCGCGAGGCCATTCCGCGCGGCGTAATTGAAAAGGTACCCACTAAAGGTCTTAACTTCGTCCTGTGCTGTCGAGAGCTTGCATACATTTACATGCAAACTCGTCTAAAATAGTTACTCCCTCCCTGCCGGAGGCGGCTCCTGGCACTCGTGTTACATGCCGTGGCGTAGGCGCCAAGACCTATCTTTCTCATGGGCCTCGCTTCGACACTGACTCACTAAACAGCAGGTAGCACTTGTGCCTGCATAACAGTTGCAGTGTCAACATGGAGCGCGATACACATCGGAAACTGCGAGACATACATTTTGTTTACAGTGCGGCTGAAGCAGTAGTCGAAGAGCCCAGAGAATGTACAGTTCATGCAGACAGTCGTGAACACCGTAAACACGATACGCAATAGACTCCGCGCAGTCGATGTCAAGCGTTGGATGTGTTACCATCAAGTCAGGTGGAGCAGTCCACTTGTAGAGCATAAAATGTGATAGTGTCTATCAGTTAATGAAGAAAGAAGCCGGCGCTGATGCAATTACCAGCCGGGTACGAGATTTTCTCCTCTCGGGGACTGGGTGCTGTGTTGTCTTTACTTTCGTATTGACACAGCTGACATTCCAGTGCTGAGCTGACTGAATGAGCAACTCATGACAGCCAATAATTTGAAAAAAAAAACAAAAAAGAAGCTGTTCTAGGCGATCCATTGAAACTTAACTCCACATTGAAAGAAGTGGCCGAGCAACTGACGTATCGTTAACTCCCGTTCGGCGAATCAAGAGAGAACTGGGGAGACTCCAGACAGGTGAATCCTCGACATTTCAACGCCTCGCAAATGGGCCAGAAGGTCTTGGAAGGCCAATTTAGACAGTTCTGACAAAGAAGTCGTTCACTGCGCGCTGATTTATTGCTACATTACAGATAAATGAGACGCACTTTGAAGGAAATTCATAAAAAGTTATTGAGATTAATAAAACTTAGAAGTATGAAAATACCCCGTAAGAAGATGACAAATAACCTAAAAGTTCTCCAGGAACAAAGTAGTATCAGGGCAAAACGAATTGCTCACTTAAAAAGTATCTGGGAGTACAGACGTGGTGCCGTCCAATTGTCTATATGGACGAAAAATACGTTGACCGAAAAAAATTACAATACCAAGAAGAGCTGTGCGTTATAAACGAAAGTTGGTAGGCGTGCTTCTACGTCTTAAAGATGATATCTATTCACATTTCGTGCCAGTGGCATAAGATTGGCGCAGGTAAGCCGACTATGGCGATGCAAGTCAGGTTTTCTTTAGATACACACTGTAACGGTCGTGAGCATTAGTTACGTTTGTGAGTGGACATGGTAAGTTGATGTTAGTCAAGAATTCCTTTGAAGCGACAAAGATAATATTATCAACACCTTTCTGAGTTAGGACTACGAGAAGCTGGATGATTCTTCTGCGATACTGCAGAAAGACTTGGTAGCCACTGTACGTGATTGCTGGCAGCGGTGGTCACGAGAATGTACGGTCACAAGTAGACAGGACCCCGGACGGCCACGTGGCACTACCGAAAAGGAAGACCATCGTGTTCGGCGTCTGGCTCTGACGCATCGTACTTCATCTGCAGCAGCAATTTGATCATCAGTTGGCACCTCAGTGACATAACGAACTGTTAGAAATAGGTTACTTCAAGGACAACTCCGAGCCAGACGCCCTGTAACGTGCATTCCACTGACCCCAAACCACATTCATTTGCGACTTCAGCGATGTCAAGCGAGAGCTCGTTGGAGGACAGCGTGGAGGTCTGTTTTGTTTTCCGAAGAAAGCTGGTTCTACATCGCTGGCGGATGTGGTCGAGTGTTGGTTGGAAGGAGGCCAGTTTAGGGCCTGCAACCACCCTGTCTGCTTGCTTGACACTCTAGACTTACACCTGGAGGTGTGGTATGGTGTGCGATTTTGTATGACAGCCGGAGCACTATCGTAGTTATCACACGCAAAATGACTACACGTTTATACGTCAATCTAGTGATTCGACTTGTTGCACTGCCATTTATGAACAGCATTCCAGGGGGTGTTTTCCAACAGGATAACGCTGGCCTACATGCCGCATTTTCAATCCAACATGCTCTACACAGTGACGATATGCTGCTTGGCCCACTCGGTCACCAGATCTGTCTCCAATAGAGCACATATGGGACATCATCGGACGACAACTCCAGCGTCACCCACAAACAGCATTAATCGCTCCTATATTGACCGACCAAGTGCAACAGCCATGGAACTCCATCACACAATCTGACATCCGGCTGCTGTACAACACAATGAATGCACGTTTGCATGCCTGCATTCAACATTTTGGCGGTTGACCGGTTATTAATGTACCTGCATTTCACATTTGCAATGGCTTATCTCGCGCTTACGTTAACCTGTGATCTTGCAATGTTAAATACACTACTGGCCATTAAAACTGCTACACCAAGAAGAAATGCAGATAATAAACGGGCATTCTTTGGACAAATATATTATACTGGAACTGACATGTGATTACATTTTCACGAAATTTGGGTGCATAGATCCTGAGAAATCAGTACCCAGAACAACATCCTGTGGCCGTAATAACGGCCTTGATACGCCTGCGCATTGAGTCAAACAGAGCTTGCATGGCGTGTACAGGTACAGCTGCCCATGCAGCTTCAACACGATACCACAGTTCATCAAGAGTCGTGACTGGCGTATTGTGACGAGCCAGTTGCTCGGCCACCATTGACCAGACGTTTTCAATCTGGAGAATGTGCTGGCCATGGCAGCAGTCGAACATTATCTATATCCAGAAAAGCCCCTACATGACCTGCAACATGCGGTCGTGCATTATCCTGCTGAAATGTAAGGTTTCGCAGGGATCGAATGAAGGGTAGAGCCACGAGTCGTAACACATCTGAAATGTAACGTCCACTGTTCGAAGGGCCGTCAGTGCGAACAAGAGGTGACCGAGACGTGTAACCAGTGGCACCCCATACCATCACGCCACGTGATACGCCAGTGTGGTGATGACGAATACACGCTTCCAATGTGCGTTCACCGCGATGTCGTCAAACACGGATGCGACCATCATGATGCTGTAAACAGAACCTGGATTCATCCGAAAAAATGACGTTTTGCCATTCGTGCACCCAGGTTCGTCGTTGAGTACACCATCGCAGGCGCTCCTGTCTGTGATGCAGCGTCAAGGGTAACCGCAGCCATGGTCTCCGAGCTGATAGTCCATGCTGCTGCAAACGTCGTCGAACTGTTCGTGCAGATGGTTGTTGTCTTGCAAACGTCCCCATGTGTAGACTCAGGGATCGAGATGTGGCTGAACGATCCGTTAGAGCAATGCGGATAAGATGCCTGTCATCTCGACTGCTAGTGATACGAGGCCTTTGGGATCCAGCACGGCGTTCCGTATTACCCTCCTGAACCCACCGATTCCATATTCTGCTAACAGTCATTGGATCTCGACCAACGCGAGCAGCAATGTCGCGATACGATAAACCGCAAACGCGAAAGGCTACAATCCGACCTTTATCAAAGTCGGAAACATGATGGTACGCATTTCTCCTCCTTACACGAGGCATCACAACAACGTTTCACCAGTTAACGCCGGTCTACTGCTGTTTGTGTATGAGAAATCGATGGAAACTTTCCTCACGTCAGGACGTTGTAGGTGTCGCCACCGGCGCCAACCTTGTGTGAATGCTCTGAAAATCTAATCATTTGCATATCACAGCATCATCTTCCTGTGGGTTAAATTTCGTGACTGTAACAAGTCATCTTCGTGGTGTAGCAATTTTAATGGCCAGTAGTGTATGTTGCCTACAGAAATGTAACCCCGAAATTTCATTACTCTATATTAAATATTTTTTAGTAGTGTGATTTTTTTCCGCCGGTGTATTTATACTTCCCACACAACATCGTACGGATGGAGTGACAATTAAATAAAGGATGTATTGAAGCCTGTTTCGAAAGGAAGCACAATTATCATCATACATGATGGCGGGGAGGACGGTTTTGTATCGAATGCCCACGTAAGGTTTATATCTGGCCAGAAAACAGGGGATTATGACAACGATGTGGTCTTCTTAAATTATGAAAAGTGACTCTGGATAGATTAATACCTAATATGGCGTTTTAGTAGGTGTATAAAAGAACTTGAGATTTCTACTGCAACGTTGTGTCAAAATTTCAAAGCATCCGTGAAGAAGTTTCGGAGACTTGAGATCTTGAAGAAACGAACATCTACGTTTGTACTTATATTCACAAATCCCCGCAAGTTTTTGACCGCCTGATTTGAAATCTGGGCACAACATTCCACATTGGTACACGCGCGTGTTTTTATTTACTTGTTTTTAAAAATTTGTGAAACACATACATTTTTACAGAATAATAGAAAAACGTTACAAAAAACTCAAAACGTTGCATATACATATATTACACATCATATTTTAAAGAATTACTAACCTAAAACAATGCCTGTATAAAAATACAACGTTTTGTAAATATTTCAAAGGAATCGGTCAATAACTTTCGGAGATACACAATTCTGAACAAAACGAACATTTACTTTTATATTTATATAGACAGATAAATAACTAGATGTTAAAGGTTGCTTTCCAATTGTAATTGCCTCACATGACCTGCGGTAGCATGTATATGCTGGGTCAATGCACAGTCAAATAAATAACAAAAAATTAACTTACCAGTGAGCAGGCAGGTATTTCGCCTTATTGAGTCGACTGGAGAAAGACGGTTGATTGTTTTGACGCGATGGATACAGCCGTGCGTTGATCAGCAAGTTGCTGAAATAAGGACTCTTTTCGTGAATGACGATTCACTGTCCAATATTCCGATGTTCACATTTCAGATCCGCTCCTATAACCAGTTAGGCAAAATGAAGCACACAGGTGAGATGGCTTAGCGTGGGCGGAGCACTGGCCCACTGATTGACTGCTCGCATATTACGCGAAAAAGAGCCTACGAAAGGGTCAGAAAAATTTATTACCTCTTTCTCTGCTGCGTGTAGCATTAACACACATGTTCAACCACAACATCTTGGAACGGGGAAACTCATATTTGCTGATGGTGCTGCAGTTACCGCACAAGGAGGAAGTTTCGCAGACTTTGAGGCAATATTGACTGGCCCTCTTCAGGCTTAACTATATGCTGCTCCCACAACCACCTCAGTTCGGTAAATACGAACGTTTCGATGTCACTTTCACATTAGAGAGGTGAAATGGCACTTAAAGGGGGTGTGGAAGGGAGTTGAACTAGGTTGCTGTGACAATTCAAATGTACTCGGACGTCAGCTCGCAGATTTTTTTTTATAGTCTTTGTGTCAGTTGCTGGGGCGATCTGAATTGTTACATCATTTCGAAATATCGGGTACGGGAAAATCATTCTTAAACCTTTTTATTGATTACCGGTTTCGAGAGATCTGTGCTGTCATTAACTGATCTGTAAGTTTAATAAACAAACATTCCAAGTCAAGATTGCTAATCTATATATTATACTGTTTAAACAGCTAGACAATACTGAAACGTTAGAAGTACCTTGTGACACATTAACAGAAGTTCATGGTCTTTACAAACTTGCGAGTCACACAGTGATGTTGCATCGTTTTACAATTTACGGTAGCAAGGAACATTAGCATATCAAACATAAATACCACAAATATAAACATATGTTATACTGATGTTCTAGCGCACTCGTTCACTTGACACCACAATGGCGACTGAGCTAATACGGTATTCACAGAGATAAGTCTGTACACAGTTGTTTACATTGCTGTACTGGACAATCCATACGTACTTGCATAAATCTCGAACTAAATGTGCCATAGTACCAATTCTTTCTTTTCTCCAATCTCACTAAAATTACTTTTGACAGAATTAGGTAACATTTTTAAAATTACGAATTAACGATAATTATGTTTTGAAAATACACAGTGTCATTTCCTAAAATGAAAATTTATTTTAAAAATATAATTGAGACTCTTTATCTGCACACAGTATATGCATCGACAGCAAATGACAGAAACAGGTAACCATGTAAATTTACGATTTAATTGTACGTAGACCTCGAGCAGCCCGCATCTCGTGGTCGTGCGGTAGCGTTCTCGCTTCCCACGCCCGGGTTCCCGGGTTCGATTCCCGGCGGGGTCAGGGATTTTCTCTGCCTCGTGATGGCTGGGTGTTGTGTGCTGTCCTTAGGTTAGTTAGGTTTAAGTAGTTCTAAGTTCTAGGGGACTTATGACCACAGCAGTTGAGTCCCATAGTGCTCAGAGCCATTTGAACCATTTGAACCTCGAGCACCGCATCGGATATATATATGTATATATATATACGTGTGTGTGTTTGTACGACGACCACTTTTATGTAAACCTAACAGTTTATTACAGAATGATTACGAAAGAAGGGTCGTGTTCATTGTTATATCTTGCATATATTCCATGCATTTTGGTTATGGATGTAATCTTGATTAGACATCAGGCTCCGTATCGAATTTATACCACGAGCTCCACAATATCTTGCGTTCAGTTTGATCCAATGACTATGGTCTATATTGTTTTGTATACAGTTATCATGGTGATCTGTTTCTGTCAACTGCTGCCGATACATATACTGTATGTAGCTATATAATCTGAACTGTATTTTTATTGTAAATTCACATGGTGATCTGTTTCTGACATTTGTTGTCGATGAATATACCGTGTGTAGATACATTATCGGAATTATATGTTTATCGTAAATGTTAATTTTAAAAATGACAGTATATTTTCAAAACATTGTTTATCGTAAATTTGTAATTTTTAAAACGTTACCTAACCCTGTCAAAAGTAGTTTTAAAGAGATTGAAGTGAAGCAAGAATTTGTATTGTGGCACATACAATTCGAGATTTATGCGAATACAGATGGATTGTCGAGTACCGTCATGTAAACAACTTTATACAGACTTATCTGTGCATAGTGCCAGCTCAGCCGCCATTGTGGTGTTAAGTGAACGATTACGCTAGGACATCAGCACAACATTATATTTGTGGTATTTGACATGCTGTTTCTTGCTACCTTTCATTGTAAAATGACGCAACTTCACTATGTGACTTGCAGATCTGTAAATATCATGGACTACTGTTAATGTACGCTCATGTTCAGAAGAAACAGAACATCCTGAACGTTCATACTCACAGGACATGTATATTAGTATGTTCTGCAGAATGATTAGCATTTCGGTCACCTTGATTCACCATGTGTCGTGTTGCCTAGTAGGCACAGGGTCCATTATGGGCCTTGATAACTTGTTCCATGCCTGATGGTATCGACGCGTATGAGGCGCGAATGGCTTCCTATGGTATAGTTATCCATGCTGCATTCACTTGGTTCCAGAGGTCGTCTGTAGTGGTTGGTACTGGATCACAGCGCTGCACCCATAGTTTCACCACATTCACACATTTTCAATTGGAGACACGTCTGGTGATCTAGCGAGTCAGGCCAAAAGGCTGACATCCTGTGACACCAAGAAGGCAGGTGCTCGTGCAGCAACATTGTCGTGCATTGTCTTGCTGAAAAATGACGTCTTGGGTGTTGTGCAGAAAGGGTACGGCTACATCTCGCAGGATCTCAATCACGTGGGTCACACTGGTCGCAGTGCCCTGGACACACACCGACTGTGATTTGTGGTAATACCCAACAGGCCTTGAGTTGGTGCTGTATGTCTTGTGCGAATGCAGTCACTGTGATGCCGCTCCCCCTGTCTGCGGCGAACCAAAATGCGGTCATCATTTTCAAAGAAGCAGAATCTGAGTTCGTCCGAAAACACTATTTGATGCCTTCCCGCCCTAGAGACGTTGTTCGATACACCATTGCCATCTAGCATGCTTCTGCATCTTAGCCGCGCGGGATTAGCCGAGCGGTCTAAGGCGCTGCAGTCATGGACTGTGCGGCTGATCCCGGCGGAGGTTCGAGTCCTCACTCGGGCATGGGTGTGTGTGTTTGTCCTTAGGATAATTTAGGTTAAGTAGTGTGTAAACTTAGGGTCTGATGACCTTAGCAGTTAAGTCATAAGATTTCACACACATTTGAACATTTTGATTTCTGCACCTTAGTCAAAGGTAGGCGGAGAAGTGCCGACGCGCACATAACCCATGCCGTAATAAATAGCGACGGACTGTCACCTCGGATGGTGTACGATGCGCAGATCGGTCCTGCATTGCCATTCGGATGAGGTGTCGATCTTCTCGGAAGGTGGTGTGAGTGGTGCAACCTGACCCATCTAGTCTTTCTATGAACCATTCTGCACACACCCGTTGCACTGCCGAAACACTTCATCCCACACGACCAGCAATTTCCTAGATGGATGCATCTCGTTATTTCATGCCATTAATACGCAAAACTCACTGATTTGACGGTACGGTTCACGCATACGTCTGCGAGGCATCCTGCACGTCTACTTAAGCCTCACTGATCCATTACATTCGGTTTATAGCGACAACGAGAGCCACAATAAATTTTATCAGTAGGTGGTATTGCGCCGCGAAATCGATGCTGACCTGAAATTCGCCGGCAGACATGGTTCAAAACTGCTACTTAGTTCTGCAAAAAATACTAATGTACATGTCCAGTCGTTCAAGGTGTTCTGTTTTTTTCTGAACATGAATGTATTACAAGGTACGTTCTAGTATTTCAGTAACGTGTGTAGTATTTAAGTGAGATCATATATGTGTTAGCCACCTTGACTTGCAACGTTTATTTTTTAAACTTTCAGATCCGATGATGACAGCACAGATCTGTCGAAACCGGTAATCAATAAAAGTATTGTGCGGTAGCGTTCTCGCTTCCCACGCCCGGGTTCCCGGGTTCGATTCCCGGCGGGGTCAGGGATTTTCTCTGCCTCGTGATGGCTGGGTGTTGTGTGATGTCCTTAGGTTAGTTAGGTTTAAGTAGTTCTAAGTTCTAGGGGACTGATGACCATAGATGTTAAGTCCCATAGTGCTCAGAGCCATTTGAACCATTTTTGAATAAAAGTATTAACAAGCGATCTGGGCGTACTGGTATTTCAGAATAATCGTACACTTTGTATTGACAGCACTCTTAAAATTGAAAGGAACAAACCAGTTCCCAAGGAACAAACTAGTTCGCGAAATGTCATCATACCAATGCTGATGCGAGCCACATTAAGACTTTGGTTGCGGCGGGAAGGTACGGTGACTGTCTACTCCTTCTGAGAAGCTGGATGTAGCTTTGAATGAGTCGGTTCGCTTTGTAATTAGCTGCTTGAAACCGACACCAGCGCGTAACATCTATCATTTTGCAGGCATAACACCACCAGCTATTCAACGAAGGGCACAAAAGAAAAACAGAGAATGGAAAACGAGAGAAGTTCCGAGACGTACGCTGTACGACTTCACGGAAAAATGGCCTCGCCTTAAATCGGTGGGGGAGTTCATTAAGGCCGAGCGGTTCTGGCGCTACAGTCTGAAACCGTGCGACCGCTACGGTCGCAGGTTCGAATCCTGCTTCGGGTATGGATGTGTGTGATGACCTTAGGTTAGTTAGGTTTAAGTAGTTCTAAGTTCTAGGGGACTGATGACCTCAGATGTTAAGTCCCATAGTGCTCAGAGCCATTTGAACCAGTTCATTAAGGAGAACCGTACCACTGGAAATGAAGAACGCAGTTCCACAGATGTCAGTGTGGAAACAATCAGCACCAAATCGGGAGCCATTCTCACCCAAAGATCAACTCGGCAGTGGAAAACAGCTACCATAGTCTACCTGAAAAACTTAAAACCAGCGACGAATACGAGCTTCGAGATTATTTCGAGGATGGCAGATGAAAATACGTAGAAATTCGTTCAGATAAGTCACTAAGTTGCCGCAATATGGAAAACATTTACGCTGACCAGGGCATGATGATTGGCCCTGAAAAAGGGAATAAGAGCATCAGATACCTGGTAAGGAAAAATTTAATGTTTGTCTTCCGTAAACGGGAAGCCCACCACTGTGCATTAAAATTGCAATACCGTGAAAACAACATGCTATGAACGTCAAATTGAATGGGAATTTTGAGAAGCCTCACATGTCCAGAAAAATTAACTTTACAGGAGATATACAGAACGTTCCAGATCTTTACATTATGCTGAAATTCCGAGTTTCTTCTCATTCTTCACTGAAATAGATGTAGAGGAAAGAACGCCAGTGGACTGTAGGCAATCGTGATACGTTTTCTTGACGATAACTTAAAACTTATTTAGTGAACAAATCGGCTTTATCAGTGTTTTGTAATAAATAAGCATGAATCATTACTTAACTCATACTTTATTGCTAGTATGGACAAAAATCAAAGAAATTATTCCAATTTTCCATTGTCTTTGAAATTATACTGCACACATGGTTCTTTCTTTGACACATCTGGGCCAGTTACATATATCAGCATAGAAGTTATGGATGAATTCTTCTTTCGGTGGGAATGGTAGAAATCGCCTTAGGTCATGCATTTTAATGTCATTTATAGACACATATCGCTTATTCTCTGTTTCTAACAGTGCTGACAACATAAAATATTATGGGAAGCCCATATCTTATGTACCTGTGAAGGATATCTCTCCGTATTAGGTGATACAGTGGCTGCATAATAACGAAAGTGCCGGAACATATGGGATATAAAATCATAGGTAAATCGATTTTGTAAAAAAATTGGATATGTGGCGTTTCTCAGTGTTCCTATTCTACCGGTGTGATGTGCAAATGATTAGTATTTCAGCGAAAACGCATTAAATAGGTAGCAGCAACGGTATCTACAGTCTATATATAAGAAAAGATTACACAGCGCGTTTGACATTCAGAAATCGCATTTTAATGTTGATTGTCTGTTCTTCAAAGATCGTATTCTGCCTCATGTTAGAAGGAGAAACGACTGCCATCGCGCGACGGAAAGCGACAACGATAGGATCGTTCTGCGATACTGCCACTTGTGTTGGTCAGAATACCACGACTATCAGCAGGATATGGAATCATTGGGTTCAGGAGGGCCAAACTCAGCTCCATGCAGGATATGAATGGCCCCACACGATTAGCTCTGGAGGGGACTGATATTTTGCTTGTTCAGCCATACAAGATCGTACAGCAACATCGCAAACCTCCACTCGGGGTACCCCGACTATCAGGCGAATGTGGAGTCGATGGGTTCAGGAGAACCATACTCAACGTCGTGCAGGATCTCAATGGCTCCATGCGACTAGCGCCAGAGAGGACATATACATTGTTTGCTCATCCATGAAGGATCATAGAGCAACGTCACATACATTTAGTCGGGATGCCTCGGCTATCAGTGGAATGTGGAATCTATGGGTTCAGGAGAGCTATACTCAATACCATGCAGGATCTCAACGGCTCCAAGCAACTAGTGCCAGAGGGTACAGGTATATTGTTTGCTTTGCCATAAAGGATCGTACAGCAACGTCACATACCTTTAGTCAGGAAATGAGCTTGTTTGCAGCTCAGTATGCCCCCTCATGGGCAGTGAGACGCCGTCTGGGACGCCACCGGCTGACAACAGCACGACCATTGTTGCGGCTTTGCATGACGCGGCAGCAGAAAGAGGCTTTTGGGCATCGTTACCCGAATGACGACACTGGACACAGACTTTCCAGAGGACTCTCGGTTTTGCGTACAGCATCACGACAGATGTATCCATGCGTGAAGCCAGGTAGGAGAGCGAAAGTTTACAGACTGCACTCTTCATCGCCATACAGACCAGCACATGGAGTGATGATGGTTTCTAATACTGTTGCGTACACAGCACCATCACCTTTGGTTCCCATAGCCAGTAATGTGGATAGCAGGCTTTGTCGTTGGTGACGTGTGTGTCCTATCTTCGAAGTCTTCATGACATTATCTTCCAAGTTTACGTAAGTCCTCATGTTGCCCGTGCTGTCTTGGCCAGTCATGGGTTGCCGAGTGACTGGCACGTCACTGCTTGCCAATCACTATGTTCAACAAACTCTGGCACAGAGTTGAAGCCTCAGTAAACGATGCTCTTGTACCTGCCATCCAAGTTCAGTCTCCGGCCGGTGTGGCCGAGCGATTCTAGGCGCTTGAGTCTGGAACCGCGCGACCGCTACGGTCGCAGGTTCCAATCCTGCCTCGAGTATGGATGTGTGTGATGTCCTTAGGTTAGTTAGGTTTAAGTAGTTCTAAGTTCTAGGGGACTGATGACCTCAGACGTTAAGACCCATAGTGCTCAGAGCCAAGTTCAGTCAGACTCCATGACCAGCCAGGGCTCCCAGATGTAGCAACTATGTGTACTAAATTTCGCACACTGTATTTAATCATGTATTGTTAACGCTATTTGGATGGTGAATGAGTATGTAGCGTTTATCCGTAAGTTTAATAAACACTAGAGAAACATATAACAGAGACTTTATTACTGTCCTTCACTATTTACAACGGTCTGCAAACGCTGTGGTAACTTTTCGATTCCGCGACTGTACAAGTCATGTGGTTTTGAGGTGAAGAACTCGTCGAGTCATCCTCGGAGTGCATTTTGATCCGGAATGGGAGTTTTTTGAAGGTTGCTCGAGAGGGACAGGAAAATGCGAAAATATGAAGGCCCAATATTGGGTGAATAAGGTGGGTGCGGGAAAACTTCCCAACCCAACGGTGTATAGTGATTTTGTCAGTCTACCGGCGGGCGTTATTTTAAAGTATCATCATTTCAGTCAGTCTTCATAGTCGTTTTTCTTGGACTGTATCTGCAAGACCGGCTCAGTTGCTGACAATAAATGTCAGTGGTGACGGTTACCCGTCGGGGAAGTAATTCGTATTACACCACACCGTCGCTGTTCCACCAGATGCGTAACATTACCTTTTGAGAATGAACGCATGTCTTTGAATGGGGAGTAACTGCTTTGTTTGGGCTGAACCATACCTTTCTTTTCCTTACGTTAGGATAAAGGCACCACTTCTCGTCACCGGTAACAATACGGGATAGCAATGGACGGAGTCGTTCACGAGACCATTGATGACGAGCAAGCAGAGATGCACTTATAGCCGTACACTGATTTTTGTGCAGTTGGCTTACACCATGCGGTACCCATACACCCGATTTTTGAACCTTCACCAGTGCTTTCAGATGTTGCACGATAGTGGAATGATCGCAGTTCATCACATCTGCCAGTTCTCAAGTACACTGATTTACATCACTGGGGATTAATGAGTTTAAACGATCTGCATCAAACTGTGAAGCTCTTCCTGAACGTGAGGAGTCACGAACGTCAGAACGATCCTCCTTTAAAAGCGAAAACTAGTTCCTTGCCGTGCTGCACCCAGTGGCATTATCCCCATACACGGCGCGAATGTTCCTGGCTGCTTCCGCTGTTGTCATCCTTATATTTTGAATTCAAACAGAAGAATACGTTGGAAATATTCCGATTTCTCCTCTTGGCACTCCATCTTCTAGCGTCCACAGCTTCACTCACTATTACCAAATGAAAAATGTAAACTCGAGTAGCTATAGTGAACTACAAAAAAGCGACAGTTCATAAATAAACCCATATCAACGGGAATACCATGCTGCAAAACAAAAACGCTACGAACTTACGCACCAACCTAACACACTGAGGCGCCAAAGAAACTGGTATAGGCATGCGTATTCAAATACAGAGATATGTAAACAGGCAGAATACGGCGCTGCGGTCGGTAATTCCTATATAAGACAACAAGTGTCTGGCGCAGTTGTTAGATCGG
Source organism: Schistocerca nitens (assembly GCF_023898315.1). Taxonomy (NCBI): domain Eukaryota; kingdom Metazoa; phylum Arthropoda; class Insecta; order Orthoptera; family Acrididae; genus Schistocerca; species Schistocerca nitens. The sequence goes on along the minus strand of NC_064618.1, from coordinate 349,111,962 downwards.
TTGCTGGTGCAACAATGGTAGGTTATTAAGATTTATGTGAGTTTTACGTTGTGTTATAGTCGGTGCACGAGTGATGGGACACAGAATCTCCGAAGAGCGATGAAAAGGGGATTTTCCCGTACGACAATTTCACGAGTGAACCTTGAATATCAGGAATCCGGTAAAAAATCACATCTCCGACATCACTGCGGTCGGAAAAAGATCCTGCAAGAACGGGACCAACGACGACTGAAGGGAATCGTTCAACGGGACATAAGTGCATCTCTCCCGCAAATTGCTGCAGATTTCAACGAAACACCATTGATATAACCTTTCGGAGCCGATGGCCCATTCGTCTACTCTTAATGACTGCACGACACAAGGTATTACGCCTCGCCTGGGCCCGTCAACACCGACACTGAGCCACCGTCGGAGGTTCGAGTCCTCCCTCGGGCAGGGTGGGTGTGTTGTCAAAAAAATGGTTCAAATGGCTCTGAGCACTATGGGACTCAACTTCTGAGGTCATTAGTCCCCTAGAACTTAGAACTAGTTAAACCTAACAAAGGACATCACAAACATCCATGCCCGAGGCAGGATTCGAACCTGCGACCGTAGCGGTCTTGCGGTTCCAGACTGCAGCGCCTTTAACCGCACGGCCACTTCGGCCGGCTGTGTGTTGTCCTTAGCGTAAGTTAGTTTAAGTTAGAGTAAGTAGTGTGGAAGCCTAGGGGCCGACGACGTCAGCAGTTTGGTCCATAGAACTTACGACAAATTTCCAAACGCCGGCATTGGACTGTTGATGACTGTAAACATGTTGCCTGGTCGGACGAGTCCCGTTTGAAATTGTATCAAGATGGACGTGTTCGGGTATAGAGACAAGCTCATGGATCCATGGACCCTGCAGATCAGCAGGGGACTGTTAAAGCTGGTGGAGGCACTGTAATGGTGTGGGGCGTGAGCAGTTGGAGTGATAGGGGGCCCCTGATACGTCTAAATAGGACTCTTGACTGGTGACACGTACATAAGCATTCTGTCTGATCACCTGCATCCATTCATGTCCATTGTGCATTCCAATGGACTTGGGCAATTCCAGCAGGACAATGCGACACCCCACACGTTCGGAATTGCTACAGAGTGGCTCCAGGAACACTATTTTCAGTGTAAACACTTCCGCTGGCCACGAAAGTCCCCCAGACATGAAGATTATGAAGCATGTCTGGGCTGCCTTACAACGTGCTGTTCAGAAGAGATCTCCACCCCGTCATACTCCTACGGATTTATGGTCAGCCCTGCACGATTCATGGTGTCAGTTCTCTCCAGCAATACTTCAGACAGTAGTTGAGTCCATGCCAAGTCGTGTTGCGGCAGATCTGCGTGCTAGCGGCGGCCCTACACGATATTAGGCACCTGTACCAGTTTCTTCCTCTCTTCAGTGTATATACGGACAATAAATAAAAATTCTGTTTTTGCTACCCTTCCTGATGTTGCCATTTTAGCGATTAGTATTGTAAATAGCCGAAGAAGCCCACCTTAACTCCTAACATAAAACAGCTTCCCTCGACATGATATGGACTGCTGTTGAAAATAAGCTAACCTTACGAAGAGAACATTGTAACCTTCGTATGAAAGGGACCGGATGGAAACTAATATACGAGGGCGGTTCAGAAAGTAACCTCCGATTGGTCACAGTGCGGGTTGTGGGGGGAGTAGCGACGCCATCTTTGCGTTCACGCACTCAGCAGGTCAGTCGGCATCAAGCCGTGGTCGAGTGAACGTCGTACCTGCGCTAGTTTAGTTTTTGTGGCAGTTTGCAATGTGTGCTGCAATAGAAAACCCCGCCAAATGTGAAGTGCGTGCTGTCATAAGGTTTTTTACAGCCAAAGGATATTCTGCAGCAGCTATTCATCGTGAGCTTTGTGCCGTGTACGGACCAAGAGTTATGAGTGAAGGAGTTGTCCGTGAATGGGTACGTTTATTTAAAAGTGGACGAGAAAGCGTTCATGATGAAGAGAGGAGTGGTAGACCATCATTGGTGACTGACGAACTCGTTCAGACAGTTGATGCAAAAGTTCGTGAAAATCGACGTTTCTCAATGTCGGAGTTGTCTACTGGTTTTCCACAGATTTCTAAGACTCTCTTGTACGAGACAGTGACAGCAAGATTGGGTTACCGTAAGTTCTGTGCACGATGGGTGCCCAAAATTCTTACCGACCACCACAAAACTCAAAGAATGGCCTCTGCATTAGACTTTCTGTCACGTTATGAGGACGAAGGAGAACCATTGTTAAACAGAATCGTGACCGGTGACGAAACCTGGATTAAGTACGTGAACCCTGAGACAAAAGAACAATCAAAGATGTGGGCACATTCAAATTCGCCTACCAAACCAAGAAAAGCCTCGCAAGATTTTTCTGCCAGAAAACTGATGGCAACGGTGTTTTGGGATGCCAAAGGGGTGTTGTTGGTTGAATTCATGGAACGTGGTACGACTATTAATCAAGACGTGTACTGTGAAACAATAAAAAAGTTACGACGGGATATACAGAACAAACGCCGTGGTATGCTGACGTCCGGTATCGTTTTTTTGCACGATAACGCCCGTCCTCACTCTGCTCGCAGAACAACGGCCCTTGAGTCCTTCAAGTGGGACGTTATCAACCATCCACCTTACAGCCCAGACCTGGCGCCAAGTGATTATCACCTCTTCATGCATTTAAAGAAATGGCTCGGGTCACAGCGGTTTGATGACGACGAAGAGCTCAAAGATGCGGTCACAGGCTGGCTCCAGGCACAAGCGGGTGATTTTTATGCAGAAAGAATTTCAAAGCTTGTGAAGAGATACGATAAGTGCCTCAATCGCTATGGAGACTATGTAGAAAAATAGTGCAAAGATGTAGTTGTAAGATGTATATATTAAAATATTTTTATTTAACTTGGTGTATTTTTTTAAATCAACCGGAGGTTACTGTCTGAACGGCCCTCGTATTACATGAATGAATATATCAGGAATATTCATTTTTTGTAAGTTGCTATAAAAGGAAACTTCCTCTTCGACAATTATTGATGTTTGATCTTGACGCTCGTTTCTCTCAGGGCCACGATGCCACTTGCAAGCAGCAGCAAAAAGCGGGTGTTATCTTAGCTACGGATGATGTTCCTGCACGGTACACACACACATTCTTGAACACACACATTCTTGAACACGTGCCCCCGCACACATGCGCGCGCGCGCGCACACACACACACACACACACACACACACACACACACACACATACACGCGCACACAATGATATGCGGTGTATAAAACGTCGACCTTTACAACGGGAGTAGCAGAAGGCAGCAAGCTTCCCTGGACACGAAGCAGTCCATTGTTCCGCGCGGAATGAGAAGTTTCATTGTTCGGAGGAAGAGGCGCACATCTGGACCGCAATACATGTACTGTTTAGCAAATGCGGCCCATTGTTATCATCGCGGCTGTTACTACGAGGTGACTTCAGGAAAGACAGATTTTATTCCACATATTTGTAAAACTAAATGGATAGGAGATTAATAAGCCGACCGGAGTGGCCGAGCGGTTCTAGGCGCTACAGTCTGGAACCGCGCGACCGCTACGGTCGTAGGTTCGAATCCTGCCTCGGGCATGGATGTGTGTGATGTCCATAGGTTAGTTAGGTTTAAGTAGTTCTAAGTTCTATGGGACTGATGACCTCAGAAGTTAAGTCCCATAATGCTTAGAGCCATGTGAACCATTTTTTGAGATTAATGTTTAACGTTCCGTCAATGACGAGGTCTTTATAAATGGAGCAGAAGCTCGGAATGGATAAGGTTGGGGAAAGAAAGAGACAAAATCTTTTCCAAAGATATCATCCCTGGCATCTGCATAAGGCAATTTAGGAAAAGAACCAAAGATGTAAGTCTGGAATGCCGGACAGGGTTTCAAACCTACAGAAACGGGAGTTTAATGTCCAAACAGTGCACCGCCCTGTTTTCTTTCAGACTCAGATGTAAGAATTCCTTAGGAACCAAACTGCTGATGTCACCGGTCCCTAGACTTACCACTACTTAAACTAACTTATGCTAAGAACAAAACACACACACACACACACACACACACACACACACACACACACACACACTCACTCACACACATCCCCGAGGAGGGACTCGAACCTCTGGTGGGGGGGGGGGGGGGCGTAATCCGTGAATGGCGCCTCTAACCGCGCGACCACTCCGTACGGCTTTCAGACTCACGATGAGCAAATAGAGAAGACGAATGCAGTTACGCAGGGTGCAACGAAATATCAGCGATCAGTACAGGAGTGCTCATCGATATGGGCTTTGGACTACTGTGATTTCTGGTTAGTATATGCTTGGTAAATGATAAGATGGGGATGTATGTGGGAACCACAAAAGATCTCATAAATCAATAAAGATATCGACGTATTCAAAGCTCTTGCTTTCTAATGATGCAAGAGTTAATAGTGTACAGAGTACTCTTGGTCTTGCTGACGGATATCTTCAGTGATGATGTCTGGTTTGTGGGGCGCCCAAGTGAACGGTCATCAGCGCCGGTACGAGGTCCCAAATTTTTCACCGTCCAATTTTTTTCACAGTGCAATCTAGCCACTGTCACGAATGATGATGGTGATGATGAAATGATGAAGACAACGTAAACACCCAGTCCCCGGGCAGATAAAATCCCCAACCCAGCCGGGAATCGAACCCGGGACCCCGTGATCCGGAAGTAGCAACGCTAGCCACTAGACCACGAGCTGCGAACGAATTTCTTCGAGACTGAAGTGAAATACGTCTCAGTCAGGCATTGCAAACCATATCTCTGATGACGTGCCTTAGCTGATGACGTACTCAGTTGTCGGAGCCGAGGTCCACCTCTTACCGTGACAATGGCTCTGCCCATTAGCGCTGGAACCGGCCTCGGTGTGATTACGCGGCTGCCCGCCTGCGTGACGTCACTGGGCAGAGAGGGAGAAAGAGGGCGGGAGAGGTGTGTGCGCGGTCCAGGGCGCAGGCCCTGCCTTCGGCGGAGGAAGCCGCGGCCCAAAGGTCAAGGTGCAGCCTGGCCGGGCCGCCCAGCCGCCCAGGGCTGCGGACACTCGATACCTGCCACCGCCACTGCCACCTCCCAGCTCCACACAGCAGGCGTGCAGGCGCAGCCCGCAGGCCACTGGTGTCTGGGTCCTCCCCCCCCCCCCCCCCCCTCCGCACTCAGCACTACAAGCACTAGCGGTCCTAGCAGTCAAGTACCCTACAGCTCTGCCACACCAGAAGTGGCCATTAATAGTGCAACACGAGGAAGGGCAGCAAATAACAAAAGTTACCTTGTTGTATGTATGCAGTACAGTAGGAATAATCGTAATACGTGATTTAGGGGTAAAATGGTTGCGAGATTTAGAGCTGCCACCTATAGAAGTAACAAAGGTGGCAATCGCATTTACACTAGTGGCCATTAAAATTGCTACACCACGAAAATGACGCGCTACAGACGCGAAATTTAACCGACAGGAAAAAGATGGTGTGATATCCAAATGATTAGCTTTTCAGAGCATTCACACAAGGCTGGCGCCGGTGGCGACACCTACAACGTGGTGACATGTGGAAAGTTTCCAACCGATTTCTCATACACAAACAGCAGTTGACTGGCGTTGCCTGGTGAAACGTTGTTCTGATGCCTCCTGTAAGGAGGAGGAATGCGTACCATCACGTTTCCGACTTTGATAAAGGTCGGATTGTAGCCTATCGCGATTGCGGTTTATCGTATCGCGACATTGCTGCTCGCGTTTTAGAGATCCAATGACTGCTTGCAGAATATGGAATCGGTTGGTTCAGTAGAGTAATGCGGAACGCCGTGCTTCATCAAGAGTAGTGACTGGCGTATTGTGACGAGCCAGTTGCTCGGCCACCATTGACCAGACGTTTTCAATTGGTGAGAGCTCTTGAGAATGTGCTGTGTGCTGGCCAGGGCAGCAGTCGAACATTTTCTGTATCCAGAAAGGCCTGTACAGGACCTGCAACATACGGTCGTGCATTATCCTGCTGAAATGTAGGGTTTCGCAGGGATCGAATGAAGGGTAGAGCCATTCGTGCACCCAGGTTCGTCGTTGAGAACACCATCGCAGACCCTCTTGTCTGTGATGCAGCGTCAAGGGTAACCGCAGCTTTGGTCTCCGAGCTGATAATCCATGCTGCTGCAAACGTCGTCCAACTGTTCGTGCAGATGGTTGTTGTCTTGCAAACGTCCCCATCTGTTGACTCTGGGATCGAGACGTGGCTGCACGATCTGTTACAGCCATGCGCATAAGATGCCTGTCATCTCGACTGCTAGTGATACGAGGCCGTTGGGATCCAGCACGGCATTCCGTATTACCCTCCTGAACCCACCGATTCCATATTCTGCTAACAGTCGTTGGATCTCGTCCAACTCGAGCAGCAATGTCGTGATACGATAAATCGCAATCGCGAAAGGCTACAATCCGACCTTTTTCAAAGTCGGAAACGTGATGGTACGCATTCCTCCTCCTTACACGAGGCATCAAAACAACGTTTCACCAGTTAACGCCGGTCAACTGCTGTTTGTGTATGGGGAATCGGTTGGAAACTTTCCTCATGTTAGTACGTTGTAAGTGTCGCCACCGGCGCCAACCTTGTGTGAATGCTCTGAAAAGCTAATCATTTGCATATCACAGCATCTTCTTCCAGTCGGTTAAATTTCGCGTCTGTAGCACGTCATCTTCGTGGTGTAGCAGTTTTAATGGCCAGTAGTGTACAGTAAACACATCCTCTTCACACTCAAGTTACTTAGTGTATACTTTATAATAATAAATTGTTGTAAATTGTTACTAATTGGTGTTATCATGATTTCTTTCGTAGTTTGCCTAAGCCTTTTTGGCCCTGTAACGAGGCTGTATAGTCGCTGGGTACAAGAGAGCCGCCGCAATGGCAGCATCTACTGGTGGTAGTAGGCGGTTCTCTTTGGGCCACATTTGTCTTTGACGCCATAGGTATTTGGTAAATACAAAAATGACGAACGCAGTCTCGAAACGATTGTTCTCCTTAGAGCCTCCACACACGGAGGTAGTATAGTTACCTTCTTTATCTAACGTGTAGCTACAGGCTTTTTCGATGGAATAATTTAATTTTTAAAGGTCGTCAATAGTTGGTGAAACGAGAAATGCAATGGGTTTTAGAACTACGAAAGCGAAGAGATTGCACATTTATTTTTGTACTGAGGACGTGTTTTTTCATAAGATACTGGTCTTGCTTTTCCCCATTTCTTTACTTAATAAACTTAATAAACCACTGTTTCAGAATGCTCTCGCAATTGCGTCTGCACAGCATGTTAGTGAAGTGACACTATGTAAACTTTGCTGTGGTTTGGCAAAAGAAGCAAAGTTTAACTTTGTAACGGGAGTAATGTGTAGGTTTTACTCAAAATTCGCCACTCATGTCGCTTTTCTGAAAGTTACAAATTCTTAACAGGCTAGGCGTAAATAAACCTCTGCTTTTGTTGCATTTGCAGAGGAATTCATTTTTAGATATTAACCAAAGCAGAGGTGATAGATCTTTTTGAATCATCACCATGCAAGTGTGGGCGTGGTGGCGCTCTATTTAATATCTACAAAAAATGTGAGTGTATACTTCAGATTAGAACGGCAGTTCCCCTCCAGCTCTCGGCATTTGCCCTACAGCGCCTGCCCATATCCCTCACCGCTACTACCCACGCCCTGCCGACTGGGCATCTACCGACTACCTTATTCTGCACTAACTCTACTTGCTGTTGACAATAATAATGCACACCTTATTCTTCTCCTCAAGCTTGCATTCGGTACTGATCGGTTCTGACTGGATTTGTTTTTCTGGCAGTGTTAGTTGTTCGTTAACAGTGATAAACTGCGGTATGGGTAAGTTTACTGGATTTGTCCGATATGCATCTCGGGTTAGGGTTCACTGAAAGCCATGGAACAGGGGTAAAATGTCGTTATGCTGAGCTGTTCCCGCATCGACGTCAACCGCAACGCAGTACTTTTACATACGAATGTTGTTACCTTACTCTGTATTTTATATCGTACATTTTGGTGAATGCATGTTTCAGGTTGCCCACCTCTGTAGCAGAAGAGAAAGAAAGCGCCGCTGTTTTCAGTGCAGAAGGATACTGGTTCGATTGCCGCCATCTCTTCGGATTTTCGTGAGGAGGGGAGGTCTGCAATGGTGTCCATCCAGCCCCGTCAGGCCAAATGAGGAGATGCTTGAATAAATGGGCAAGCGGCATCACTAAGATTCGTCTGCTGACGATAATGGCTTGAGGGATTAGCGACGTGCTTGTCACGTGTGCCTCGATCATACACTGAAGAGCCAAAGAATCTCGTACGCCTGCTTAATATCGTGTAGAGTCCCCACGAGCACGCAGAACGGCCACAACACGACGTGGCATGGACTCGACTAACGCCTGAAGTAGTGCTCGAGGGAATTAACACCATGAATCCTGCAGGGCTGTCCATAAATCCATAAGAGTACGATGGGGCGGAGGTATCTTCTGAGTAGTACGTTGCAAGGCATCCCAAACATGCTCAATGATGCTCATATCTGGGAGTTTTGGTGGCCAGCGGAAGTGTTTAAACTCAGAACAGTGTTCCTGGAGCCACTCTGTAGCAATTCTGGACGAGAGGGGTGTTACATTGCCCTGCTGCAATTGCCCAAGTCCATTGGAATGCATAATGGACGTGAATGGATGCAGGAGATCAGACAGGATGTTTACGTACGTGTCATCTATCAGAGCCGTATCAGGGGTCCCATATCACTCCAACTGCACACGCTCCACACCGTTACAGAGCTTCCACCAGCTTGAACAGTCCCCTGCTGACATGCAGGGTTCATGGATTCATGAGGTTGTCTCCATACCTGCACATCTCCATCCGCTCGATGCAATTTGAAACGAGACTCATCCGACCAGGTAACATGTTTGGAGTCATCAACAGTCCAATGTGGGTGTTGACGGGTCCAGGTGAGGTGTAAAGCTTTGTGTCGTGCAGTCACCAAGGGTACACGAGTGGGGCTATCGGCTCCGAAAGTCCATATCGATGATGTTTCGTTGAATGGTTCGCACGCTGACACTTATTGATGACACAGCACTGAAATCTGTAGCAATTTGCGAAAGGGTTGCATTTCTGTCACGTTGAACGATTCTGTTCAGTCGTCGTTGCTCCCGTTCTTGCAGGATCTTTTTCCGGTCGGAGCGACGTCAGAGATTTGATGTTTGGCCGGTTTCCTGATATTCACGGTACACTCGTGAAATGGTCGAACGGGAAAATCCCCACTTCATCGCTATCTTGGAGATGCTGCGTCCCACCGCTCGTGCGCGGACTATAACACCACGTTCAAACTCACTTAAATCTTGATAACCTGCCATTGTAGAAGCAGTAACCGATCTATAAACTACGCCAGACACTTGATTTCTTATATATGTTTTGCCGACCGAAGCGCCGTATTCTGCCTGTTTACATGTCTCTGTATTTGAATAACCATGCCTATATAAGTTTCTTTGGCACTTCAGTGTAGATCGCTCCGCATACTGCCATGATGGCTGCAATCGATCAGTCGGAACAGGCGTAAGGGCTAACTCGTGTGTGGTGTTAGAATTTCTTGTTTTGTAACCGTTCCGAAGGTAATTATTTATTTCAAGTTTCTGTTACCAGTCACTTTTTATTTTATGCTTAATCTAACATAATGCAACGCGTTTCGAAGATGTTCTGCCTATCTTCAGGCGTTTATACATACATGCATACATAGATAAATGTTACTTAAAAATAAACAGTCTTAAACTAAATTAATCTAGAACACTTTGTCCATTGTTTTTTACTGTAGCTGCTGGTGTGGCATTTGGGGGGAAGAAGGGGGGCAGTTTATGGGTAGAAATCGAAATCAGTGATGTCTTCTGCTGGTTTTATTCTTTGTGGTTGAATATGTATATCACAGCCTCCACAAAGAACAGCAACCACAAAGAAGAAAACCAGCAGAAGACATCACTGATTTCGATTTCTAACCATACATTGTCCCCCTTCTTCCCCCCAAATGCCACCAGCAGCTACAGAAAAAAAAAATGGACAAAATGTTCTAGATTAATTTAGTTTAAGACTGTTTATTTTTAAGTAACATTTATCTATGTATGTATGTATGTATGTAAGACTTAGAGAAAGCTTTTGACAATGTTTACTGGAATACTCTCTTTCAAATTCTAAAGGTGTCAGCGGTAAAATACAGGGAGCGAAAGGATATTTACAATTTGTACAGAAACCAGATGGCAGTTATAACAGTCAAGGGACATGAAAGGGAAGCAGTGGTTGGGAAAGGAGTGAGACAGGGTTGTAGCCTCTCCCCGATGCTATTCAATCTGTATGAGGTGCATTCAAGTTCTAAGGCCTCCGATTTTTTTTCTAATTAACTACTCACCCGAAATCGATGAAACTAGCGTTACTTCTCGACTTAATCGCCCTGCAGACGTACACATTTTTCACAACGCTGCCGCCATGATTCCATGGCAGCGGCGAAGGCTATTTTAGGAGTCTGTTTTGACCACTGGAAAATCGCTGAGGCAATAGCAGCACGGCTGGTGAATGTGCGGCCACGGAGAGTGTCTTTCATTGTTGGAAAAAGCCAAAAGTCACTACGAGCCAGGTCAGGTGAATAGGGAGCATGAGGAATCACTTCAAAGTTATCACGAAGAAACTGTTGCGTAACGTTAGCTCGATGTGCGGGTGCGTTGCCTTGGTGAAACAGCACACACGCAGCCCTTCCCGGACGTTTTTGTTGCAGTGTAGGAAGGAATTTGTTCTTCAAAACATTTTCGTACGATGCACCTGTTACCGTAGTGCCCTTTGGAACGCAGTGGGTAAGGATTACGCCCTGGCTGTCCCAGAACATGGACACCATCATTTTTTCAGCACTGGCGGTTACCCGAAATTTTTTTGGTGGCGGTGAATCTGTGTGCTTCCATTGAGCTGCCTGGCGCTTTGTTTCTGGATTGAAAAATGGCATCCATGTCTCATCCACTGTCACAACCGACGAAAAGAAAGTCCCACTGATGCTGTCATTGCGCGTCAACACTGCTTGGCAACATGCCACACGGGCAGCCATGTGGTCGTCCGTCAGAATTCGTGGCACCCACCTGGATGACACTTTTCACATTTTCAGGTCGTCATGCAGGATTGTGTGCACAGAACCCACAGAAATGCCAACTCTGGAGGCGATCTGTTCAACAGTCATTCGGTGATCCCCCAAAACAATTCTCTACACTTTCTCGATCATCTCGTCAGACCGGCTTGTGCAAGCCTGAGGTTGTTTCGGTTTGTTGTCACATGATGTTCTGCCTTCATTAAACTGTCACACCCACGAACGCACTTTCGACACATCCATAACTCCATCACCACATGTCTCCTTCAACTGTCGATGAATTTCAATTGGTTTCACACCACGCAAATTCAGAAAACGAATGATTGCACGCTGTTCAAGTAAGGAAAACGTCGCCATTTTAAGTATTTAAAACAGTTCTCATTCTCGCCGCTGGCGGTAAAATTCCATCTGCCGTACGGTGCTGCCATCTCTGGGACGTATTGACAATGAATGCGGCCTCATTTTAAAACAATGCACATGTTTCTATCTCTTTCCAGTCCGGAGAAAAAAAAATCGGAGGCCTTAGAACTTGAATGCACCTCGTATATTGAGCAAGCAGTAAAGGAAACAAAAGAAAAGTTCGGAGTAGGCATTAAAACCCATGAAAAAGAAATAAAAACTTCGAGGTTCGCCATGGACATTGTAATTCTGTCAGAGACAGCAAAGGCCTTGCAAGAGCAGTTGAATGGAATGGACAGTGTCATGAAAGGCGGGTATAAGATGGACATCAACAAAAGCAAAACGAGGATAATTGAATGTAGTCGAATTAAGTCGGCTGATGCTGAGGGAATTAGGTTAGGAAATGAGACACTTAAAGCAGTAAAGGAGTTTTGGTATTTGGGGAGCAAAATAACTGATGATGGTCGAAGTAGAGAGGATATAAAATGCAGACTGGTTATGGCAAGGAAAGCGTTTCTGAAGAAGAGAAATTTGTTAACATCGAGTATAGATTTAAGTGTCAGGAAGTCGTTTCTGAAAGTATTTGTATGGAGTGTAGCCATGTATGGAAGTGAAACATGGACGATAAATAGTTTAGACAAGAAGAGAATAGAAGCTTTCGAAATGTGGTGCTACAGAAGAATGCTGAAGATTAGATGGGTAGATCACATAACTAATGAGGAGGTATTGAATAGAATTGGGGAGAAGAGGAGTTTGTGGCACAACTTGACTAGAAGAAGGGATCGGTTGGTAGGACATGTTCTGAGGCATCAAGGGATCACCAATTTAGTTCGAAAATGGTTCAAATGGCTCTGATCACTATGGGGCTTAACAGCTGAGGTCATCAGTCCCCTAGAACTTAGAACTACTTAAACCTAACTAACCTAAGGACATCACACACATCCATGCCCGAGGCAGGATTCGAACCTGCGACCGTAGCGGTCGCGCGGCTCCAGTACTGGAGGGCAGCGTGGAGGGTAAAAATCGTAGAGGGAGACCAAGAGATGAATACACTAAGCAGATTCAGAAGGATGTAGGCTGCAGTAGATACTGGGAGATGAAGAAGCTTGCACAGGATAGAGTAGCATAGAGAGCTGCTTCAAACCAGTCTCAGGACTGAAGACCACAACAACAACAACACGGAAACTTGGCGCCACGCGCTCCGATTGTCCCCGGGATTGCCCTGTTATGTGTGAATGCCTCTGACATGAGGTGGAGATAGATCCGACAACCATACCGCTGCCTGTCAACCAACGAACGGCAACAGGACAGGGTTACAACTTCGTGACACAATTTTTGTCAACCCTGTATACACAAACACTCCTCGCGGATCTGAATACCTATTATGGGAAACTGTATCCTTCATATAAAGTCAGACAAACGCAGTGGGGCCTTCAATTTAGTAATATGTATAGATGACCAGTTCTGCTACGCTACTTTCACTTATGATTGAAAAGAAAGTTCATTTTTCTTATTTAATTTTGTTGGTATATGGATGAATATACGTTATTCAGTTCTTTATTTAGTCGATTAATTCTCTGTCTGCAAAAGTTCACATGCATAACACTTTGTTAACTCGAATATATGCTTTTGGCATCACGGCCAACACCTTCATGTCTTTTAGCGCTTCGTCATTCTCGTCTTCAGTGCCAAAGAGAGGCTAAACAGTCTTCTAATATGGTGCTCCACAACTGACTCTACGCTGATATCTGTCATCTTGCGGACGAGTTTGCCTATAGACTAATACTAAAAGAGTTCACAGAGTGAGTTCCTACAAAACATGCCGCTATCTCCGTTGCGAAACGCAAGACTCAGTACTTTCTGCAACTCAGATGTGCTGTTTCTGCTGTGAATCAGGAGTACTATTCGACTTTAAAGTCTGATTAAATGAAGAGATAAGGGAAGATTCACAGAAAGCTATGCGCTGATTTAGCTTGGGGGTGCCACAGAAATTTTCAGACTGCTCTAGGAGGTACTACAAGAAACGCGTTGCAGTTCTTGGGGAAAGTTATTTACGTAATTCCAATATCACACTTGCCAGACCTTGTCAAAAACTTATTACTTTCTCCAAAATGCATCTTACGTAATGATAAATCTGTCTAAAGAGCTCAATGGTACAATTAGATTTTTCGCGTTCATACAGAGGGATGTCTACATTTTTTTTTTTTTTTTTTTTTTGTTTGCGAGCCATCCGTCAAAAGAACTGGGAGGCGGCTTGGGGTGAGGATTTAATGGTTATGATACTGTATGTGAAGCACAGGACTAACATTAGTGAGGAGTGGGGATCGAATCCCTTGTCCGACCATCGAGATTTAGGTTTTTCGTGGTTTGTTCGGACATGGCAGAAAGAACAGATACCATATATGCGGATGCACAAACAGTGCCCGAACTCTTGGCAAAAAGCCGCGAGTGATGAACATAATGGGCAGGGGCACTTATGAATATACTGTAGTTGGAAATGTAGGGCTCACGGGAGGCGTGCCAGAGATACGTCCCTGCAGGCGCACTATTCTCTGAGTACTCGGTGGCTCAGATGGATAGAGCGTCTACCATGTAAGCAGGAGATCCCGGGTTCGAGTCTCCGTCGGGACACACATTTTCAACTGTCGGCGTTGACTTATATCAACGCCTGTGTGCAGCTAGGGGTATTCATTTCAATTTAATAACAAATAAATTTTATCTTCACTCTTTGAAGTAGTGCAATTATATAGTTACTAACAGGTGTGTTGCCGTCGTGATCAAGGTAACATTGTTAGAGCTGTCTGTCTTGTAACGTATAGTTGTCAATAAGTTATAAGACAGACAGCTCTTCGGAACTACATACAAGATGAAACTGTTTATATCAAAAATTAAATTCTGACAGTTTTACGGATGTTTACTTTTTTTACAATTACATTGTTGAAATAATGGTCACAGGGAATGAGAACAAAACGGCGGTATATCTTCTTGCGTTCGGTGGTCGTCGCGTAAATATGACCCTCTGACCGGCGTGAAGATGGTCCGCTCCCAGAAAAGTATACGAAGCCGTGTCGCTCCAACCGACAGGTTCAACATGAAACACAAGAAAATAAATATTTTGTAACTATTTCCCAAATCATGATGAGTAAAACTCATTAAATATTAGTTGGTGTATAAATTTGAAGCGTTTTTGTTTTGTGTATTAGTATTCCAGTTGCTATGGGTTTATTTATCAATTGTCGTTTTTTATTAGTAGTTCACTTTGCTATTTGACTTTACGTATTGTTATTTTCTCATTTGGAGATAGTGAGTGGAGCTGTGGATGCTAGAGAATGGAGTGACAAGTGGCGAACTGGAAACGTTTTCGACATTCTTCTGTTTGATTCAGTAAAGTGGTGACAGCAGCGGAGGCAACCACAAACATTTGCGCTATGTATGAGGCTAATGCCATTGGATAGAGCGCAGCAAAAAAATGGTTTTCTCGTTTCAAGGAGGACCATTTTGACATTGGTGACTCTTCACATTCAGGAAGATCTTCGGGGATTGATGAAGATCGTTTAAACGCACTAATCCTCAGTGATCCACGTCAATATACTCGAGAACTGGTAGATGTGGTGAAATGGGATCATTCCACCACGGTGCGACATTGGCATGCAGTGGTGAAGGTTCAAAGATCAGGTTTATAAGTACCGCATGCTCTAAACCAGTATCACAAAAATCAGTTGGTGCATTTCTGCTTGCACGTCATCAAACGGTTCCTGAACAAAACCGACCATTTCCACCCTGTATCGTTAATGGTGTCGAGAAATTGTGTCTTTTTACCAACGTAAGCAAAAGAAAGGAATGGTTGAGCCCCGACAAAGCAGCAACTCCACGTACAAAGATCTGCGGACATCCACAACATATCTGGTGGAACAGCGGTGATGTGGTGTAGTACGAATTGCGTCACCAATGTGTAACCGTCAGTGCTGACATTTATTGCCAACAACTGAGACGTCATGCAGATGCAGTCCAAGAACAGCGACCAGGAAGACTGCGTGACACGATGCTACTCCACGATAACCGCCACCCGTATTCTGCTAGATGTGACGTCCCCTCTCCTCTTTGTTGTCGCTGTTGATGTTAGAGCCGCTACTGCTACAGCTCGGTCGGTGGAATGGAGGCGCGACGCGCAGTGGTGGTTGTCCCCGTCGGAGAGCGTGGAACAGCACCTGAAAATCTCTAAAGAAAATTGTTCCTCGCGTGATGAACGAAAGTCCGTTTGCGAGTCCTCACAGTCTCCTCAGCGATGCGAACTACTGATTTTAATGGTCTATTGTGGTTTTATGATGATTTGTTATGCCCGGTTAGTTATTTATCGCAGCACTGAGTGAATCATTCATCACCGGCGTCGTTTCACACCACTGAAGCGAGGAAAAATTCATTTGCGGTTCAGTATCAGTAGTTGTTACGTTGCTAGGCAGAATTGTTCACAACGGCACGACGCAAATCCAGAGCTAATCAATAATGCTATCTTGCTTTCGTGCGTCGTGATATTATTTCGGCAAAACACTCCTTTCAATGCTCAATGTTCATCAAGTCACTCTTTCAATTAAAATGTTCACAGTTAATTAATTTCGATTATCAACTATCACAGAGTTCAGTTAGTGATGGAGCCAACACGTGAGATTTCCATTACAGACGAACAATTTTATTGTTCCTTCTTAGCAATTAGTTTATAATCATCACACCACACGCACTCCGATGGATCAGATCAATTACGATTCTTTTCAATTCGGTGATCGTGACAATAACGGCAACTTTTACAATTGGCTTATTTGTATTATCTTCGTGTGGTCGTATTAATGTTTCCTACTCCAGGCTAATCAGGTTTTGTAATCTTCGATACTATGTCCATTCTTCGTTGTATCTGTTCACTTTGATGAAGGTTGAGTCCAACAATAATATCTCCAATATTTAAAGTTCATTAACTCGTCGTACACTATCAGAATCTCACTTCAGTTCAAGTTCTCAAGTCAGAATAACTGAGAACAAAGTCCGCGCATCTCTATCACACAATATTACTTTTTTTGAATAGAAACAATCTTGTAACGTTCCGTTTGTAGTACTATAACAAACGGTGCTCTCTCTCGACTTGATAGCAAGAAAGCTAGCAAGCGACTAACATTTCCATGATCGAGCATTGTAGACGCATTGAATTTCCTTTTCGCCGCCCTCTCTTTCACAATAAATGTCATCTCTGACCGACATATTACATTGGACTTTACTTTCGTCGTCCTGATTTGCACTTATTACTGAGATGTTTGATAGCTAATTAAAAGTAACCTTTCTTTCTTTCTACCTTTACATCATGACATACTCAGTAATTATTGAAATTGGTGTTCATCAAAACTTTAAGGTGTTATATTATTGTCAAAGTTGTCGTGCCTGTCAGGATAACACTGTTCCCTACTTTAAATTATTATGACATCCTTATTTGGGTTTTCGGGTTTCTTGGGATGTTACATAGACTAACAAAAAACACAACGCAGGGGTTGGGTTGGAAGTCATTCCGCTCCCACCTTATTCACCTGATCCTGCACCTTCAGATTTTTCATATTTTTCGCCCTCCATTTTCTGGATGAAAATACGATCAGCATATGGCTCGACGAGTTCTTCGCCTTAAAACCTCGTGATTTCTATTGTTATGGAATCGAAAAGTTACCCCAGCGTTGGCAGACTGCTGACAAGGAAACCTCCCCATCGCACCCCGCTCAGATTTAGTTATAAGTTGGCACAATGGATAGACCTTGAAAAACTGAACACAGATCAACCGAAAAAACAGGAAGAAGTTGTGTGGAACTATGAAAAAAAATAAGCAAAATATACAAACTGAGTAGTCCATGAGCAAAATAGGCAACATCCAGGAGAGCCGTGGTCCCGCGGTTAGCGTGAGCAGCTGCGGAACGAGAGGTCCTTGGTTCAAGTCTTCCCTCGAGTGGAAAGTTTAAATTTTTATTTTCAGACAATTATCAGAGTTCAATCACTCACACATAATCAACTTCGCTCTCCAAAATTCCAGGACATGTTCAGATTTGCTTGGACATATGCAGGATTTGACGGTCTACACAAGGAAAAATTTGAAAACGTTAAAAACATTTGTTTTGACAGAGCACAGGGAAAACTGTGCGACTGTGAAACTGTTGCATTCATTTGTTGCAGTTTATGTGACAAACTCTTATGTTTTCATCACTTTTTTGGGAGTGATTATCATATCCAGAAGAAAACCTAAATCGGGCAAGGTAGAAGACTCTTTTTACCCATTCGCCAAGTGTATAAGTTAGGTGGGTCGACAACATATTCCTGTCATGTGACGCACATGCCGTCACCAGTGTCGTATAGAATATATCAGACGTGTTTTCCTGTGGAGGAATCGGTTGATCTATGACCCGGCGATCAAATGTTTTCGGTTCCCATTGGAGAGGCACGTCCTTTCGTCTACTAATCGCACGGTTTTGCGGTGCGGTCGCAAAACACAGACACTAAACTTATTACAGTGAACAGAGATGTCAACGAACGAACGGACAGATCATAACTTTGCGAAAATAAAGAAAGTAAACTTTTCACTTGATGGAAGACTTGAACCAAGGACCTCTCGTTCCGCAGCTGCTCACGCTATCACGGGACCACGGCACTCCGGAGCTCACACTGTCCTTGATGTTGCCTATCTTGCGCATGGACTACTCAGTTTGTATATTTTATTTTTTTCATAGTTCCACACAACTTCTTCCTGTTTTCTCGATTTATCTGTGTTCAGTTTTTCCAGGCCTATCCACTGTGCCAACTTATAACTAAATCTGACGGGGGTGCGATGGGGAGGTTCCCTTGTGAGAATAGTGAAGCAGAATGTATTATCGATGAATCAAGGCTCCGTTTTGTGTATCTGTTGTGTTTATTAAGCTTACGGAAAAACTCGACGAACTCATACACCAGTATTTTATATGAAGAAATATTTACATTGTGTCACTCAGGCGACAACGACAGCAATATGATCGAAATGTTGTCACTATACGAAGTGTAGCTGCAAACGGGATCATGCTGAAGACTATAACAGGTAGTCACGGTAACGTGATCCGATGACAGTTTAGATTATTCGGTTGGCGCTCGAGAGCACGCTTTCCTTTCGTTTCCCGCGCCAGAGTGAAAGTGCGGGGTGCGCCCGGCGCTAGGCCGCTGGAAGGCTGCCGCGGCGGTGCTCGGTGCTGGCCACGACCGTGGTCGCCTCTCGAGGTTATTGACCTCGCGCGTGCGCGCCACGTGGCGCCCCATCTGGGTCAGCGGAGCGGCCGGCGTGCACGCCACGCGCGCGCATCGATTCCGGAGCCGACGCTCCTCCTGCGTGCGTGCGTGGGGCAAAGGTCACGGGATCAGCCACAGCTGGGCGGACGTCTGCGAGAGGTTCGTGACTCGACTCGGTATTCCACGTCTGAAAACTGCAAGACGTTCAAAATGACTTCGAGACTTCCGGTGAACGGGATGTTAAACTATCTCACGTTGCTGCTCGTGTAATAAATACTTGAGACAGTTGTGGATAATAAACGAGGGGAAATATTTCTGCAATGTTAATCACAAATAGCGAACTGGCAGTACTTCGCAACTGCTAAATATGTATGGGAACTGGATGTGCGTCTTAATCCCCTACAGCGCCCCCTGTTTGTCCATCTCCTCCTCCGTCCCCTCTCTTTCTCCATCTACTCCTCCTCCCCCCTCTCTTTATCTGTAACCTCCTCTGCCCAATCTCTCTCCGTTTCTTCCTCCATTTCTCTCTGTCCAAGCCCTCCTTCTCCGCTTCTACGTGCATTTTCTCTCCCGTCCTCTCTGTCCATCTCCTCTTCCACCTTCCCTCTGATCTTGAATTTTGTTTATTGTTTTTACAAATGAAACTTTAAATGGGAATTGAAGTCGCTGAAAATAAAAGGAAAAATGGCTGGTATCATTTGGGACACAAGATGTAAGAGACATCTCCAGCTGCTGAATTTGAGAGGACAGTTGCTTCGACATTATTTTTCATAGTTGTAACTTAAAAACAGGTAGGACTACTTCGTTTTGGACGATTCACATTCCTAGTAATATTCTAATCATAAGCCAATAAGCCATAAAAATTGCTTTCCTAGTTTTTGTTAAATCCAATTATGAGGAACAAAACAAAAAATTATATTTTATATATATTGAGAGAAATCATTTTTCTAGTGGTTTAATTACCCTGCTATTGTAGTTAAACCGGACTGTGGAACAAGTTAACGAAATCGCACATTTTCACAGCACAGCACAACACAGCACAGCATTTTCTCTCTCACAGACGGCTTTAACAGAAAATCTGCGAATTGTTATTTAAAAAAATATGTAGCCTTTTGTCAGTATGATTTTCTATTAAAGCATCCTGCAAAAATTTGAAGAAAATTTGGTTAAGCGTTTCCTGCGATTTTTACTAACAACTTTTTCACATTGTATATTACATACATATTGTATATAGTAAAAATATATAGCTATGTCCATCCCAATGTTTATTAGAATATCATGTAATTGGAAGTAAATGGGCCAAGATCATTGCAAGATTTGTGCTACCTGTACTCTTTATATGTTACATAAATATTTATATACTGTTGATATTGAAATATGTGTAGACTATGTCTACCCAAGCGTTTATTAGAGTTTCGTGTAAATATATAAAAAGTACTATCTTACAGTTATCCAAATTTTTATTAGTGTATCGTATAAACAGTTGTAATAAATCGGTCAAGAGCTTTTCAGGATTTTATATACCGTATATATTAAAAAGATATGTAGCCAATGTTCATCGGAACTTTTATTAGACTGTGATGTAAAAATCTGAAGTAAATCGGTCACGAACTTTTCGGCATTTTTAGTAACAGAATTAAACGAAGACTTCTCTTCACATAGTGATATACATTAAACTTAACTAATTACGCGACCAAGCCCTCTAGATACGTGGTAATGACTAGTCGCTGTGACAGCTGCCACTGGCGTCGTTGGATGCGCTTGGGGGAGCTTCTGTTCGTAACTTTAGTGATAACTAGAACTAGCAAACTACTCAATCAACCTCTGTAAGCCACTCGCTGATTACTTGCTGCCGTGGCAGTTTCCAGCAGCCTGTAATTCACGTTGGTCCTCAGTTTCTCCCCGTTGTGCCGAGTGCACCTCTTTTTGGAACCCACAACACCAAAAAATCTGTTGCAGAACTGGGAATCGAACCCGAGTCCTCCGAACTGCTCAAATACGTAGACGAACGGTTTTGATGAAACAAAATAAATATGAGGGCAGTTTGATACGTCTGGTAAAAAAGTAAGAAATATGTTTGTTCCGTGAACAGCTCGCCTTACTTCTCGACATAGTCTCCTTTGAAGGATATACATTTGATCCAGCAATCCTCCACCTTTTTAATCTATCGGAAAAATAAGTTCTATAAAACTCTGCAAAATACTCTTTGATTGCAACTATCACTTCCTCATTTGATGAAAATTTCTTCCCAAGAAGCCAAAGTTTCAAGTTAGGGAAAAGGAAGACGCTACTTTGGGCTAAGTCTGGTCAATATGGTGCATGAGGAACCAATTCAAAGCCCATGATGCACTTTGCTATTGTTATCGCTAATGTGTGGGATAGTGCATTATCGTGGAGAAAAAGCAGTTTTTTGCTTTCCGTCCTTGGTCTTTTTCAGCCAACGCCAGTATCCAACGATCTAAGAATGAAGCATAATTGGGTCCAGTTATGGTTCTGCCTTTTTATAAGTAATCTATGAGCATTATTGCTTGGGAATCTCAAAAGCCAGTGGCCATCACCTTACCAGCTGACAAAATGGTCTTTTCCTTCTTCGGTGCACTGTCACCAGCCTTTGTCCATTGTTTTGGGTGGTTCAAATGGCTCTGAGCACTATGGGACTTAACATCTGAGGTCATCAGTCCCCTAGAACTTAGAACTACTTAAACCTAACTAACCTAAGGACATCACACACATCCATGCCCGAGGCAGGATTCGAACCTGCGACCGTAGCGGCCGCGCGGTTCCAGACTGACGCGCCTAGAACCGCTCGGCCACACCGGCCGGCCCCATTGTTTTGACTTCTGTTTTCACTAAGATGGCTAATGATCGATCCAGGTTTCATCAACACTCAGAAATCGGAAGAAAAATCTTGAAATAGTGTTGAAATGTGGCGCATGCGCTTTTGGTCCATTGTGAGCAATCGCAGCACCCACCTCGCACACAGCTTCTTCATAGCCAGTTCTCCGTGCAGGATATTATGCACTCGCTCAGTTGAGGTGCCTACAGTATCGCCAATCTCACGAATTTTTATTCGGCGGTTTTGCATTACCGTATCATGAATTTTGTGAACGGTGTGCTTTGTGGTGACAGTTTGACGAACAGAGAGCGCTTCGCCTTTTGTGCTTGTCCGACCACGTTAAAATTCATTAATCCAAAAGGAAACGGTCTTCAATGATGGTGCAGAGTCCGCGTGAACTTCATTCATTTTTGTTTTGATTTGTGCGGCAGTCCAACCCTTCAGATGAGAAAGTTTAACAACAGCACAAAGCTCGGTTTTATCTATTTTCAATCGCAGTCGACACACTGAATAATTCAGACGACTGCCAACAATGAACCATATGCTGTACATTGTTGAAATTTTTATACGATCTTTGGAATAATCAAGCTTACCAACCATGAACGCGCAACAAAAAATGATTCATTCTTTCATGGAAATCTACCTGATTTATCAAACCACCTTTGTACAAGGGATAGTCATAATTGCTACGAAACTGATTCGCATTTTGTGAATACAAATTGACATCAGCTTTTTGTGGCAAATGAAAATTTGTGTTGGATCGGGAGTCGAACCCGCATTCAAAAATGGCTCTGAGCACTATGGGACTCAACTGCTGTGGTAATAAGTCCCCTAGAACTTAGAACTACTTAAACCTGACTAACCTAAGGACATCACACACATCCATGCCCGAGGCAGGATTCGAACCTGCGACCGTAGCGGTCGTGCGGTTCCAGACTGTAGCGCCTTTAACCACTCGGCCACTCCGGCCGGCTAAACCCGCATTTTCCGCTTATCGTGTGCGTTCGCCTTAACAACTTCGGCTATCCTAGCACGAGTCCGTTTGTCAAAAACGGCTAACGTCAGTCCGGATTCGCGAAATTCAGTCCGGATTCGCGAAATGCGGATCAGTTTCGATATATTTACCACAACTGTAATCGCCAGAACTGTGTATGTGCCTTCAGACCTGCATACATGTGTGGAGGACATTGTAATGTGAAGATACAGAAGATATCCAACACTTAGTCAGGGTTCGTCGTTGATGCAATACCTCGATGGATATGCATCAGTGCCAGTCCATTAAAACGCTCTTCTTTCATTCTGCTGAGAAGATATGTCTTCAGACGGCGTAAGGTTGAAAACGACCTCTCCACAGTGCTGGTTGCTACAGGGAAGTTGTAGAACAACTGGCACAATACTCTACATTTAGCAGTGCCGTTGCTCTTTTATAGGCCTCTTCTGGAGACTTTTCCATATTTTCCATATATTTGTTGCCAAATTTATAGCTCTAAAGCTACAAAACAAGGGAGATCGTCTTTGTTTGGTTCAGCACTTTGCAAAACGTTCTCTGTATCTTTATCACTAAAAGTTCTGCGCGGCAATTTTTGTAGGGTTCCGATTCTTTGTAGGTGAGCTGTAGGGAGTCTTAATGACATTTCGGTTAACAAATGATCGAGAAAGGTATGAAAAATGACAGACGGTAATACCCCTCTACAGACTGTATCTGAAAATTGGGTCTCTTAGTTTGTTAAAAGCATAGAAGCAATGATGCGTAAACAGAGTTCCGCCTGTAAGCATTCCCAAAAGGTCTACAGCGATTATCTTTTACCCGTGGTTTCTTTCGCGTATCAAATAATGTTCAAATGTGTGTGAAATCTTATGGGTCTAAACTGCTAAGGTCATCAGTCCCTAAGCGTACACACTGATTAACCTAAATTATCCTAAGAACAAACACACACACACCCATGCCCGAGGGAGGACTCGAACCTCCGCCGGGACCAGCCGCACAGTCCATGACTGCAGCGCCTCGGACCGCTCGGCTAATCCCGCGCGGCTTTTCGCGTATCAGCAGTATTGTTATGATTGATGAGTAAGTACAGGAGAAGCACAATTCGCGATCTACTTCGTCCCCCCCCCCCTCCCGTCGCCCCACCCCCTCCTCGCTGCCCCATCGCACGAAGTCAGGTGTTGTAAGTCTTTGTATGTCTGTGGGATCACAGCCCCGACACGAATGCAATGATTTCAGTGCAGATTTTTGATTCATTTGAAGCCTGGTTTAATTACAATTGTCGTGAGATATGTTTGATGAAAGTTTGTTTGGCGGTTTAAAGGTAATCTGCTATATGAAGTAAAGAGTTTGCCGTCAGCAACACGCTGCCTAATCAACATGTGGTATATCATTTGACGTCATACTACAATATATGTCACAAAAATCTCTACAAAAAATGCCGCGAGAACATTTGTTAACTTTTATGATTATCCACAATAGCCATTTTTGTGATATCTAAATGGTTCAAATGGCTCTGAGCACTATCGGACTCAACTGCTGTTGTCATAAGTCCCCTAGAACTTAGAACTACTTAAACCTAACTAACCTAAGGACAGCACACAACACCCAGCCATCACGAGGCAGAAAAAATCCCTGACCCCGCCGGGAATCGAACCTGGGAACCCGGGCGTGGGAAGCGAGAACGCTACCGCACGACCACGAGATGCGGGCTTTTGTGATATCTCTCGGATTTTCTGCGCCCGGTGCAATCAAGAGATAAATTTTTATGGGTGAGCCATAGAAAATGAGCATATGCTCTCGTGGACTCTTGTGTAGTTCTTTTTGAGATCTATAGTTTCATACTTTCAAATTTGACGTAGCTCTTAACCGCCGGCGCAACGTATTGTAAAAGACTGCATAGCCGGCAAAGGTGTTGCTGCTTTTATTCACTATTATCGTCTACTATCACCTCCGCCTACTAATTTAATTTTTTAAGTGGCTTATGTTCTTTCTCGGGGTTCAAGCCACCTCCATAGCAAACTTCATCAAATTCATTTCAGAGATTCTGCCATGAAAAGGCAGATAGACTTACTTTCACATTTATAACCTTATGGATTATTCACTGTGCCTTTCAACAAGAAGTGAAGTGTTACATCATGACTGAAATACGCTGGTTCTGATAAAACTCCTAACAGGACACAAGGTGTTATTTGCCAACAAGAGGACTGGCGAAATGCCAAGGCGCGTAGAGCAACAAATGTACTGACCATGAGAAGCCTGCGCTGATGAAAATTCGAAACGTGGCAGTACTACTTCTTACCAACTCGGAAAAGAATCCGGAGGGATCAAATTTTTAACGAAAATATTTGAATGTGTCAGCCATAGAAATTTACAAATTTTTCACAAAGTAAAAAATTTAACTTTACTTGCAAAGCGAGTAAAACCTACACAATAGCTCATTTATCTACTACGCAATTACGTATTTATGTCTCGTTTAATCTACTTTTATCGTAAATTCTGACAAAAAAGAAACAAGTCATAACACACCAAGTCACACTAAAGTGCAGTTAATTCTTACATTTACATCCTGATAGTAAGCAAAAATTCAAAAATTGTGATTATGCCGAGATTCTCTCTCTCTTTCTCTCTGTGTGTCTGAGGGGCACCGCGCCCGTGCCCCCACTTCCAAATATGGCGCTGGCCATAAAGTTTTCATTTTGAGATCGAAATAATAGAATTACGTAATTTATTTTATGTTTGTTAGCTGGTAAATGTCTGTAGTCTTGGTACACATAGAAATCCACACGCCATATACATACCGCTAGAAGACCAACGCTGCAACAATCCGTGCTGAGTTGGTATAAGTGTACGGCAACATTGCACCACCATATAACGCAGTTGTGTGATGCGGATGCTTCCATTGTGATCAGACAAGTATGAATGACGAAAAACGATGTGGCAGACCATCTCTTTGCCTAGAACCGGGAACTGGAAGTGAAGTGGAAGTCGTGGTGCTCGAAGACCGGCGGATCACAATAGAGGCGCTAATGGATAATGTGATAGTCACAGAACGAAATTATGGAAAAACCAGTACTTAAACTATTCTGCAGTCAACCATGCATTGAAAGGTGCTCCATAAATTACAGGACTATTTAAAACGCCTTTAAAAGCTCTTGGCTTTTGTACTGGCCCATAACAAAAGGAGCCAGCAACATTCGATCACAATAAAACTGTCAACTGATCCTTTTTTTTAAATAAAAATCTTTGGCACACTTCTCATCTTTACCTGCCAAAACTGAACTAGGCAAACAATGCCAAAGTAGGCCCGTTTCATTGGCATTATAGATTTGGCTAGCAGTTAAAATATGGTGTTTAATCAAATTGCGAAAAGTTTCTTTGTATTCTTCAGCTGAATTTGATCTGCTGATCGTAACTCCTCACCTAAGTCAAGCTTCCGTATTCCATGACGAGTTCTGAATTGGTATAGCAAACATTAAGAAGGTACATATTCCATTTCCGATAACTCCAAATCATCACGGGACTGCTTACTTTTCTCCATAATAATAGGTCTAGTTACAGGTTTTCCTTCAGACCTTTTGGGACAGAAACACTTGTACAAAAATGCGTCCAACTGATCTAGTTTGGGCTCTTTCAAAGTTTTTAGTGATTCAGTGTCTCTTATTGCAACTGTCTGTGAGGCTTACTTTTGAAACTGACATCTCTTTTGAAACTTCCTGGCATATTAAAACTGTGTGCCAGACCTAGACTCGAACTCGGGACCTTTGCCTTTCGGGGGCAAGTGCACACAGTTTAAATCTGCCAGGAAGTTTCATATCAGCGCACACTCCGCTGCAGAGTGAAAATCTCATTCTGGAGACATCTCTTTTCCTTAATATAATAGATTGCTGAAGAACCAACTTTGTGTTCTTTCATAACATTATTTATGTTCTCATCTCCCTCAATCTGACTAATAATGTCAACTTTTTGTTTTACCGTAAGCGTAAAAGTTTACATTTCACTTCCATTTTGTTTTTAGAGGTGCTTGGTTGAGAAAACTTTTCCACAACGATACGCAGCACTACTTGATTGCGATATGAAACAGCACTAATCGTAATTACACCCAAGAGCACAATTTTTTAATCGCTGTAGGTAATTGGTGCACGTAAGAAGTATCTGGCAGGTGGCTGAAAGAATAGTTGGCACTGCACGACTCGATGCAGTTGACCACCGCCGAGCGCTACCTTATTCCACCGAACGCATTCGAAATATTCAGCATGTATGAAGCGATGCGGATTATTGAACATGATAGACGGTCGGATGCTTGATTAATGACCTGCAGGCGGCGAAAACGCGATGGAGCTGCTTAAACCCAGACTCGACCTGCGTATATCATCAGGGTGTAATAAGCGCCATGTACATGGATCTCGACACCCTCCTATTCAATGTGCTTTGCTTATTAATTATGGGGTACAGTTTTATGAGCTTCGCATGTGCTCCGCTGGCGACGTGTTGTATCTGGCGCCCCATCTGAGTTTCCGACTCAACCAACCACCAGACTTTTTCACGGAAATGTACTAGGCGTGTGGGGATCACGGTGCACACGTGTATCACTCGTAAGCAGGTACGAATGTAATCGATATTTTTCCAAGTTTTAGAGTGTTACTATTATTGTTAAGCTTTATGGCTATTTTTTGTCTATGGTCGTAAAATGCTAGTGTAATGCCTCTGAACTACGTCTTTTTCGAATTTTGTTAATAGCTTTGAGTTTTCATCCCATTGTTTTTAGGAAATATATGAAATTTATATCCTAACTTACTTAGTTGTCTGCTGTGGTAAGTACAACTGGCGATAGCCCGGTGAACCATTATTTTTCACTTAAAAACCTACTCCAAAAAATTACTCAGTGCAGTGATAATTATGGCGTAATTCTGAATACCAATAAAACTGGAGGAAAGATTGATTGCCTTAGCCTTCTTTTTAATAGTGACTTCACTAGGAAGGGAATATTTCGATATATCTCTGACGAAAGATAACACTTTATAAATAGGCAATATATAATCGCAGCCTTTGGAGTATCTTCAGCTGACAATGTAGTACACCGTCCTTTCATAACCACCTTTTGCTTACAGTAAGAAAAAGGGCCCTGAATCACTTTTTGAACATGTTTTAATTTTTGCAGCTCAACGCTACAATGAGAGAGAGAGAGACGATGTAAATCTGCTTTATTTTGCCTAAGGTCTTTTATTTCTGTTTCCATAATTTCTAATTGTTGGCATAAGCGCGCCTTGTCGCATTTACAGCAGTGTTTGTTTTCACGGTTAATGTTTTTCTAGTAGTAAGTTCTTCATTAGTTGGTAATATATTTACCTGTAAAGTATTTTCCACTTCTTTAGGGTAGCTTCGTTTTGCCCGTACATTCTCTTATTATCAGGCTCATTACTACAGTCTAAATCAGCAATGGAGGATGGTAGATTTAGAGTTGGAACATCATCTACATCTACATGGACAATCTGCAAATCACATTTAAGTGCCTGGCAGAGGGTTCATCGAACGACTTTCACAATAACTCTGTACTACACCAATCTCGTATATGGCGCGGAAAAAACGAGCAGCTACGTGCGAGCTCTGATTGCCCTTATTTTATTATGATGATCGTTTCTCCTTATGGAGGTCGGCGTGAACAAAATAACTTCGCATATGGAGGAGAAAGGCGGTGATCGAAATTTCGTGAGAAGATTCCGCCGCAAAAAAAAAAAAAAAAAAAAAAAAAAAAAAAAAAAAAAGTGTCTTCAACTTGCGTTTCGAAAGAATGTTCAACAGTTCATTGCTCAAATCCCTTTCAGTTTACAAGCATTTTCCACTTTCGTTTCGTCTCATTGTTTTTTAGCAAACTTAATTCTAATTTACTTAGTTGCCTGCTGTGGTTAGTACATCTGGCGATAGCGCGGCGAACAATTATTTTCACTTAAAAACTTACTCCAAATAAATCTCTCAGGACAATGATACTTAAGGGCATAACCCTGAATTCAATCGCCAATCTCTTGTAAAATATCACACCTTGTGTTCGCTCGTAAACGCTATTACAACAGAATACTTTATGGCAATTGCGGGCTACTGAACGCTGGTAGGGTGCAGTCTGACGTCAGAGGCGCGTCTTGCTGTGCATGTGACTCGTGATCCATACCTTATATTCTAGTATCCGAGGATCAACGTGTGAACAGAACTGCCTCACGCTTATCGACCTTTCCCTTGATACGACATTTCTCGAACCAAAGCTCGACAGTTCTAAGTGGTGTTAGTAGTGAATTAATGTTTGAGAGTTCCAATCTTGTGCTGGGACGGCGGTGTTATCTACGTAGATGGCAACATCATGTTATATGTTGCTTGGATATCGTTAATGCAGATGTCAAACGAGAGGGGCCTGAATATAATATCATGTTGATAGATTGCCTTGAACCTCAGTGTTGAAACTTCTTTTGTGAGGTAAGAGTGTATGAGAAATACAAGTCCGTCGGGAAAACAAGGGTCGCTCAGTTCGCTGATGAAGCCGTTGTGTCAAAGACGATCGAAGGATTTTTCGATATCTAGGAATACAGCCACCGTTACTTTGTTGGTGTTGTAACTGTCTGTTATGTGTTGTACTACGCGGAGGAGTTGTTGCATTGTAGAGTGCGAGTTCAGCACAACTATATCAAACACCGCAAGCACGTTTAATGAGCACACTTGAAAATACGAATGGTGCTGAACCGTCTGCCTCAGTAGAGGGTTGTCCTATCAACACACACACGGAATATTCTAGCAAAATACAATATTTCAAAAATAATTATGTTCCAGAAGCTTCCAGAAATCAGAAAAGTCAAATCATAAATAAAAGCATGCAACGGAAATTGAACCGATTACATGTACATCAAGAGCTAGCTCACAGCACACATCAATACCTGTATCGCACATCCTACAGTGGGGCGGTGCTTCCGGATCTTCCTTACTAAAGAACTTTTGATTTCAGTTGAGCATCGAATTTATTTAAATATTACGAAGTGTGAACTTCTATAAAATGGTTTCCTTTCACACAAATATCATAAATAACGTAAAGCAACGTAACAATACCGACTGAATGGTCTACCGTGCACAATCAGTTTTCGTGCCATCAACGAATTCTTCATCAACTCCGAATACTCTGAAAATTATTGATGTCCTACTTAAATTGTTATTTGTAATGTGCTTAATTAAAAGAAAAGTAACAAAAATGATCACGAATATGTTTCAGTTACTTTAAAATAACAGTCTTTCTGCCTGTTATACAGAGCGTTCCCACGACGTATCACATGAGACTCATAAATTTCGATTCAGCAGTTCAGTCGACGTAAGAATCAACTACACGAGTAGGTTCCAAGTTTTACCTGAGAGGTGAAACGTAATACCAACCAGGATAGCCCCACTGTCGGGTTTAGAGAGCTGGAGACAGCAACAGCATACAGCCCGGCTCAGCGAATTATCTTACGCATTTGTATTCCTTCTGCGCGAAAGAGAAAAAATAATACTGACTGCTACATTTTCCACGTGCGCTGATGTGAATATCTGAATAGCTCCTTCTCTCGTACCACTGCGCAATAAGGCACAGTGTCTTCGTCGTCGTCGTCGTCCCCTCCTCTTCCCCCCCCTCTCCCCCCCCCCACACAAATCTCTCTTCGTTTTGACAAGCAGTACACTTCGATGTCGTTAAAAATGAAGTCTTTAGGTACTGTTGCAAGTGGGGTGTCGTCGCGCGCTGATTGTGTAACAACGGGCAAATGATATTGGGATGCCATTTTTGGACTCTTTGCAGAAGTCTCTAAAATGTTATTCGGGTATTTTGTGCTACAAGACTACCCTCACAGTCATTTTGCCGTAATTCCTTCATTGCATAATGCAAAATACTTTCTTTTCATAAAAAACAATCTAATGTCGTATGCTCTTGTTACAACTCTACGCGGTCACTCACAGTGATGGGACAACCGACTGCTTTTAACAACCGATTGGTCAGTCGATTATTTATTCTTAAAGTCTGGTTTTTCAGATGAATGAAAGAACCGAACGGAACTAGGCTCTACGACGGTATCAGCTGTATGAAACCTTCACTCACTCACGGGTTTGAGCGATTTTCTTTATTTTTTCAGCTTTTTTGATTATACATGAACCATGATTAGGGTTGACAACTTTTTTAGAGAAAAATAAAGCATTCTATTTCGAGGACATGTGAATAAAAAATATATTTCTAAAAATACAGTATTTTCAACATGCGTGTGTTAGTCTCTCATATACGAATTTGGGTATTTGTGGCATTAAAACTCAGTTCTTGGTTCATTTTAAAAGTTTAGTAACTGGTGCTGCACTGCATATTTATGTATATACAGAGTGTATCATAATTAATGGCGTAAACGCCAGTTGAAAGTACACGATACCATAAGCAAAAAAGTCTCAGTAAACATAGGGTCGAAAATGCATACCGGAAGAGCTACGAGCAATTTTTCATCTTCGATACTGCGAAGCAAATCTCTTCTACTGCAAGCTCTTTGATTTCCACATTTTGGGAAGCACTAGTATGGGCCAAAACAAGAAAAAATGTCCAGTAAACATTTGCTCTAAAATGCAAAAAAATTGTTCAAATGGCTCTGAGCACTATGAGACTTAACATCTATGGTCATCAGTCCCCTAGAACTTAGAACTACTTAAACCTAACTAACCTAAGGACATCACACAACACCCAGTCATCACGAGGCAGTCTAAAATGCAAGTTATGAGCAATTGTTCATTAGAAGAGATGTGTTTCCAAGTAGCGAAGATAAGCACGTGCTCATAGTTCTTACGGTATGCATTTTAGAGCACATGTTTACTGGACATTTTTTCTTGTTTTGACCCACATTACCATTTCCCAAAATATGGAAAGCAAAGAGCTTGCAGTAGAAGACATTTGCTTCACGGTATAGATGAAAAATTGCTCGTAGGTCTTCAGGCATGCGTTTTCGACTCTGTGTTTACTGAGACTTTTTTGATTCTAGTATCGTGTTCTTTCAACTGTATGCGTTTGCGCCATTAATTATGACACACCCTGTGTAAATAAACAATCACTTTTTAACACACTTTTATTAGGTTGGATTCTTGTTTGTTTGTTCAGTTAAGAATTTTGCACATCTGACTTCGAGATAAGCTAGAGACTTGAAACTTTCACGATAGCTAAGAAATGGATGACACTGCAATATTTCCTCGCTTCAGAATCTGGTGTGTGGTGGAGGATACTTTGTCTATCGGTCTGTTTGTCTGTCTGTTCGGTACAAATTTTGCAACTGATTTTAAACTAAGTACTCGATAAGCTAAGGACTTGAAACTTTCAACGTAGCTCAGAACTGAATGACAATGCAATATACATTCACTTTCTTTTCTGGTGTGCACCGGAGGGTACTTGTGTGGCACAGCTATTTCCCTGTTCTGTTCTAGTCGCGAATGTTTCGCAATTGAAAACGATTGCTGACAAGCTTTCGTGTGAGCTCGATTCTTTCTAGTTTTTACATTCGGGATGTTTTAGTGAGATATGCGTACGAGGAAGCAATACATTGGTTGACTTAGTTGAAGAGAAACTGAAAAAAAACCTGAAATTTACCACATGTCTCTGTTGTAATCTTAACAAATTGTTTGAAATCAAATGAAACACTTCAGACACATACGACTAAAAAGCAGGAAATAACTATTTAAATAAAAAACTTTTTAATGTAACACTTTTTTACTTGAAAAGAAAGACTGACTAATCCAATCAATACGCAAAGCTGCAACAGTTTCAAATACACTGAAGCGCCAAGGAAACTAGTATGGGCAAACTAGAGATACGTAAACAGGCAGAATACAGAGCTGCGGTCGGCAACGTCTATGTAAGACCACAAGTTCAAAATGGTTCAAATGGCTCTGAGCACTATGCGACTTAACTTCTGAGGTCATCAGTCGCCTAGAACTTAGAACTAATTAAACCTAACTAACCTAAGGACATCACACACATCCATGCCCGAGGCAGGATTCGAACCTGCGACCGTAGCGGTCGCTCGGCTCCAGACTGTAGCGCCTAGAACCGCACGGCCACTCCGGCCGGCAAGACCACAAGTGTCCGCCCCAGTTGTTAGATCGGTTACTGCTGCTACAATGGCAGGTTATCAAGATTTAAGTGAGATTGAACGTGGTGTTACAGTCGGCGCACGAGCGATGGGACACAGGATCTCTGAGCTAGCGATGAAGTGGAGATGGTCCAGTACGACCATTTCACGAGTGCACCATGAATATCAGGGATCCGGTAAAATAACAAATCTCCGACATCGCTGCGGCCGGAAAAAGATCCTGCAAGAACTGGACCAACGACGACCGAAGAGAATCGTTCCAAGTGACAGAAATGCAACCCTTCCGCAAATCGCTGCAGATTTCAATGCCGGGACATCAACAAGTGTCAGAGTGCGAACCATTCAACGAAACATCATCGATATGGGCTTTCGGAGTCGAAGGCCTACTCGTGTGCTCTTAATGACTGCGTGACACGAAGCTTTGCGCCTGGGCACGTCAACAGCGACATTGAGCTGTTGATGACTGGAAATACGTTGCCTGGTCGAACGAGTCTCGTTTCAAATTGTATCAAGTGGATGGACGTGTACGGTATGGAGACAACCTAATGAAACCATGAGCTCTGCATGTCAGCAGCCGACTGTTCAAGCTGGTGGAGGCTAGAATGGTGCGGGGCGGGTGAAGTTGGAGTGATATGGGACCCTGATACGTCTGGATACGACTCTGACAGGTGACACGTACGTCAGCATCCTGCCTGATCACCTGCATCCATTCATGTCCATTATGCATTCCGATGGTCTTGGACAATACCAGTAGGACAATGCAAAACCTAGACCTCCAGAATTGATAGAGAGTGGCTCGAAGAACACACTGCTGAGTTTAAACACTTCCGCTGGCCACCAAACTCCCCAGACATGAACATTATTGAGAATTTCTGGGATGCCTTGCAACGTGTTATTCAGAAGATATGTCCACCCCCTCGTACTGTTATTTATTTATTTATGGAGAGCCCTGCTGGGTTCATGGTGTCAATTTCCTCCAGCACTACTTCAGACATTAGTTGAGTGCATGCCACGTCATGTTGCGGCACTTCTGCGAGCTCATGTGGGCCCTATACGATATTAGGCAGGTGTACCAGTTCCTCTGGATCTTCAGTGTATTCTCGATGAATTGCTCTCACGACTGTTTTCACTCGAAAAGTAAATGATTAATAATCCATCAGACACGTAAAACTTCAATCAGCTTACTCCATTGGTTTCGCCAGCCGCTGTGGCCGAGCGGTTCTAGGCGCTTCGGTCCGGAACCGCGCTGCTGCTACTGTCGCAGGTTCTTATCCTGCTTCGGGCATGGATGTGTGTGATGTCCTTAGGGTAGTTAGGTTTAAGTAGTTCTATGTCTATGGGACTGATGACCTCAGATGTTAAGTCCCGTAGTCCTTAGAGCCATTTGATTTTTCGATTGTTTTAATTCGGCTGCCACACATTGGTTTCCAGTCAAAATTCGGAATGAGTTGTCCGACTAACTGGACGATTGTTTTCATTCAGTTATTTCGACAGACTGGTTTCACTCATTCGGTTGCTGCCATCATATACAGTCATTCGTTTATTCTGGCATCTCTTTCAAATGGAATCACAAAGCTTCAACCTTTTTTAATGTTCTTTGCTGACCTTGCAGTCCTGTTGGGTGCCATGAAAGCTGCGAAGTTTTCTTATGGTACGTTCTTTAAAGTACCACAGACTTTTCTGCCCAATAGTACCTTTATGCGCATCAGCAGTTAAATACTCATTAAAAGTGCTTTCCTTTCCCTTCGAAGGACGGTTGATTAATACACTACTGCCCGTTAAAATTGCTACACCAAGAAGACATGCAGATGATAAACGGGTATTCATTGGACAAATATGTTATACTAGAACTGACATGTGATTTCATTTTCACGCCATTTGGGTGCATAAATCCTGAGAAATCAGTACCCAGAACAACTACCTCTGGCCGTAATAACGGCCTTGATACGCCTGGGTATTGAGTCAAACAGACCTTGGATGGCGTGTACAGGTAAAGCTGCCCGTGCAGCTTCAACACGATACCACATTTCATCAAGAGTAGTGAGTGGCGTATTGTGACGAGCCAGTTGCTCGGCCACCATTGACATGACGTTTCAATTGGTGAGAGATTTGGAGAATGTGCTGGCCAGGGCAGCAGTCGAACATTTTCTGTATCCAGAAAGGCCCTTACAGGACCTGCAACATGCGGTGGTGCATTATCCTGCTGAAATGTACGGTTTCGCAGGGATCGAATGAAGGGTAGAGCCACGAGTCGTAACACATCTGAAATGCAACGTCCACTGATCAAAGTGCAGTCAATGCGAACAAGAGGTGACCGATATGTGTAACCAATGGCACCCCATACCATCACGCCGGGTGATACGCCAGTATGGCGATGACGAATACACGCTTCCAATGTGCGTTCACCGCGATGTCGCCAAACGCGGATCCGACCATTATGATGCTGTAAACATAACCTGGATTCATCCGAATAAATTAATTTTTGTCATTCGTGTAGCCAGGGTCGTCGTTGAGTACACCATCGCAGTCGCTCCTGTCTGTGATGCAGCGTCAAGGGTAACCGCAGCCATGGTTTCCGAGCTGATAGTCCGTGCTGCTGCAATCGTCGTCGAACTGTTCGTGCAGATGGTTGTTGTCTTGCAAACGTCCCCATCTGTTGACTCAGGAATCGAGATGTGGCTAACGATCCGTTACACCCATGCGGATAAGATGCCTGCCATCTCGACTGCTAGTGATATGAGGCGGTTGGGATCCAGCACGGCGTTCCGTATTACCCTCCTGAACCCACCGATTCCGTATTCTGCTAAGAGCCATTGGATCTCAACCAACGCGAGCAGCAATGTTGCGTTACGATAAACCGCAATCACGATAGGCTACAATCCGACGTGATGGTACGCATTTCTCCTCCTTACACGCGGCATCACAACAACATTTCACCAGGCAACGCCGGACAACTGCTGTTTGTGTATGAGAAATCAGTTGGAAAGAAATATTCAGATGTGTGTGAAACATTATGGGACTTAACTGCTAAGGTCATCAGTCCCTAAGCTTACACACTACTTAACCTAAATTATCCTAATGACTTACACACACACCCATGCCCGAGGGAGGACTCGAACCTCCACTGCGACCAGCCGCACAGTCCATGACTGCAGCGCCTTAGACCGAAATCGGTTGGAAACTTTCCTCATGTCAGCACGCTGTAGGTGTCTCCACCGGCGCCAAACTTGTGTGAATGCCCTGAAAAGCTAATCATTTGCATATCACAGCATCTTATTCCCGTTGGTTAAATTTCGTGTCTGTACCACGTCATCTTCGTGGTGTAGCAATTTTAATGGCCAGTAGTGTATTAACGTCCGGTCGATGACGGGGTCGTTAGAGACGGGGAATAGGCTCGGGTAGGATAGAATATGTAAGGAAATCCGCCTGCGCGAAGCTATGGCAGACTTACTTAAGGCCTCTCGAGTTGATCGAACCTAACGGTAACAAATCTAGCAGCACGCCTCTGAATTTCTTCTGTCTCCGTTTAATCCATACTGGGTCCTATTACTTAAAAAGTCTTCGAACCACTTACATATTTGGGAACATATTCCGGGCTGGGACTGCGAACACTCGTTTGGTAATGAAGAACTGGTCACATAAGTGTTGTATGCGGTCTCCTTTGTAGATGAGCTACACGTTCCTAAAATTCTCCAGATATCCGAAGTCTACCATTCGCCTTCCCTGGTAACCTTCTGATGCGCTCGTAACGTTTCATATCACTTTGCAGCGTTAGGCTTAGACATTTAATGGACGAGACTGTGTCAAGCAGCGCACCTCTAGTACAGTATTCAAACATTACAGGATTGTTTTTCCTATTCATCTGCATTAACTTAAATTTCACTACATGTAGAGCAAGGTGCTATTCGTCACACAAAGTAGATATTCTGTCTAAGTCACGCTATATGCTTCTAAAGACACTCACCTACGATACTTTCCCGTATAATAAAGCTTCATCTGCAAACATTCGCAGATTGCTGTTCATCCTGTCAGACCACTTATGTATATAAAGAACAAGCCCGGACCTATCATACTTCCCTGAAGAAGTCCTGGCGGTATCCTTGTCTCTGATGAATACTCGCCGACAAGAGGACTTCGAGCCACTCACTCGTTACCTGTCTGCAGTGGGGCTCTGTGTCAAACGCTTTCCGGAAGTCTAGGAACATAGAATTTGCCTGTTGCCATCCGTTCATGATTTTCACGATATAGTGTGAGAAAAGGACATAATTTCGCACGAACGATGCTTTCTAAATCTGTGGTAATTTATAGACAAAAGTTTTTCTCTCGGAAGAAAACTTATTATATTCAGACGTAGAATATGCTCAAGAATTCTGTGGCAAAACTATTTTGGGCATGTTGGGCTGTGATTTTGCGTGTCCGTCCCGAGTAGTTCAACAACACACCGACAGCCGGCAGTGTGAGCTACCACGTGTTATCGGAGCAACAATGATTGGGAGTCCGGCCCTGTGGTGTTCCGAGATAGCGGGGACGGAGAAGGGCGGGCACTGGAGATTTTCTTCATGGGCACAACAGGTATTTAATTCTCCCCCTCCCCTCCCACCCCCTCGTAGAAACACAGATCCCTGTGTGCTTACTTTGCTTCCGAAGTAAGGGTTAGACATGATGTTTAACGGGAAAAAGACAAACTATTCAAATAATCAATATTTATATTATGAAAGTACGTGTACAGTGTGCGTGCCGATAAAACTCAGAAACGAGTCCCGGTACGATCAAGGGAGTTATGTGGTGTGATAGCCCCCTATCTTCTATCCATGAGGAAGATTCTCGTTTACACCTGAAGGGCGTGCTTTTGAAGATATAAGGGCTGGGAAGTTTCGCCCTCTAGAAATTTCTAGAACATTCCAGAACATTCCGCAACATTCGAGAATGTTCCGGAATGATCCAATATGATGCGGAATGTTCTGGAATTTTCTGGAATAGTCTGGAACATTCGGGAAGTTTCCATACTGTTAGGTGACATCCCAGATCATTGTAGAGCATTCCAGAACAATCTCGTATGTTAAGGGATATTCCGGAACATTGTGGAGCATTCGAAGCCTTTATGGTATGTTATGGAATTCGCCACTGATAGGACTACCCATTGGTAAAGACCCGTCGTGGGTTCAAACGTCCGCTGTGTGGCTGGATTGAAGAGTTTTTAGCAAACAGAACACAGCATGTTGTTATCAATGGAGAGACGTCTACAGACGTTAAAGTAACCTCTGGCATGCCACAGGGGAGTGTTATGGGACCATTGCTTTTCACAATATATATAAGTGACCTAGTAGATTGTGTCGGAAGTTCCATGCGGCTTTTCGCGGATGATGCTGTAGTATACAGAGAAGTTGCAGCATTAGAAAATTGTAGCGAAATGCAGGAAGATCTGCAGCGGATAGACACTTGGTGCAGGGAGTGGCAAATGTCCCTTAACATAGACAAATGTAATGTATTGCGAATACATAGAAAGAAGGATGCTTTATTGTATGATTATATCATAGCCTAACAAATACTGGTAGCAGTTACTTCTGTAAAATATCTGGGAAGTGGAATCATCATATAAAATTAATTGTTGGTAAGGCGGGTACCAGGTCGCGATTCATTGGGAGAGTGCTTAGAAAATGTAGTCCATCCACAAAGGAGGTGGCTTACAAAACACTCGTTCGACCTATCTTGAGTATTGCTCATCAGTGTGGGATCCGTACCAGATCGGGTTGACGGAGGAGATAGAGAAGATCCAAAGAAGAGCGACGCGTTTCGTCACAGGGTTATTTGGTAACCGTGATAGCGTTACGGAGATGTTTAATAAACTCAAGTGGCAGACTCTGCAAGAGAGGCGCTCTGCATCGCGGTGTAGCTTGCTCGCCAGGTTTCGAGAGGGTGCGTTTCTGGATGAGGTATCGAATATATTGCTTCCCCCTACTTATACCTCCAGAGGAGATCACGAATGTAAAATTAGAGAGATTCGAGCGCGCACGGAGGCTTTCAGACAGTCGTTCTTCCCGCGAACCATACGCGACTGGAACAGGAAAGGGAGGTAATGACAGTGGCACGTAAAGTGCCCTCCGCCACACACCGTTGGGTGGCTTGCGGAGTATAAATGTAGATGTAGATATCAGTGACGAAGGGAGGAACTGAAAAGTAGTGCAGTGACTGAATAAAAGCAAACAGTGAAGTGTGAGTAGTTAAAGTGATACAGTGGCTGAATATAAATCGAAAATATATTGTGAAAAGTATGTGAAGTATACTTAGTGTATTCGTTAGTAAAAAGTTGATTTGATTTATATTTTAGACTGTGCTCAAATGTGAAAGAGGAGGAGGTCTTGCCAGTTCCGTAGCAAAACGGCTAAAACAAAAAGAATAGCGAAAAAACGAAAATAGAATAG
This sequence comes from Schistocerca nitens, assembly GCF_023898315.1. Lineage (NCBI taxonomy): Eukaryota > Metazoa > Arthropoda > Insecta > Orthoptera > Acrididae > Schistocerca > Schistocerca nitens. The sequence goes on along the minus strand of NC_064618.1, from coordinate 349,072,758 downwards.
TTTCCAATAAATATTTTTTACCTCTTATACTCTCAAGTTTATTATCCTTTTATTCCAACTACCACACAACCTCATATCAAACTCCCTGGACGAAGCCGGGTACCCCACTAGTGATCTACAAACAAGCAGAAAGAATTGTTTGGCCTCAGAATATGCCCCATATAGCAGTATATACATCAGTGCACGTCTTCGTACCACACATTTAAAACAAAATAAAAACCTAGTTACTCAGAGGGGATTTTTTGAATAGTACTTCATTGCAAAATTGTTAGGTAGCATGGACTTAGGCAATAATAATGATATTTAACGTCGTGGAAAGTGGTTTATAAATGATTTTCTGGGGCACTGCTTCATTTTAAGGATTGACTCTTCTTCAACTTTTCTTAAAAAATTTCACAAAATAATTTTAACTTATCATATTAAATCATAACAGTATTTCACATTGCATTTACGAAAAACTGCCCACACTGCTATTTATACTGCTGGTAGTCTGAAAATAGCACAGTATCACGAAAGTACCACAAATGATTAAGGAATTTGGACGCCCAGCTGTAGTAATTCAGGATACTTAGTTTTGTGCTGATCAAAATCTATATCTATATCTCTTTAAGACTTTTGTTTCTATTTGTTTATATCTGCATATGACTCTTCAGTAGCATTTATCTTGATACCATACGAAACAATAATCAAGAAACACAAAAAATAGTTTCTTTACTTTCATTTAATTAACTGCAAACGTTAGTATACAGGAATACAATTTTTTTTCAACTTTTCATGACAGTTATACTGCTGGCGTTTGCTAACATGCATCACTAAACATCCCTCAAATAACCTTTCTGTCACCACAAATTTCAGTTACTCCTAGTCTTTTTTTTAACTGCAGTTTTCCGACAGCTCGAAGAAAGCTTTCCCCCGTCTCGAGGGGTCCGCGCCCAAACTACCTGACAAAGGTGGTATGCATAAATAATCCGCAAGCTCTGCTACTCTCATATCTCCGTGTTAGCATTTCTCCAGCTTCTGGCTCTTTGTACCAAAGATAGGGCCAAGTCATCGAGCAGGCGTGGTTCCAGGGTTCGGCTCCGGCTCCGGGGGATCCATACTTTGTTATTGTCCCTTGACCAATACCGCTGCAAGGAAATGCAAACCCTCAAGGACAAGGTGATTTTATTGACAAGTGAGGTGATAGGTAGTTCAGCATAGTAGGAATATATGAAACAAATTCAGATCAAATGAAGCGCACCACACATTTCACTGTAAAGGTTGTCTGAACAGTCGCATCATTACACAGTATAACCCCCTCCCCCCCCCCCCCCCCCATTCCCGCCGCCACCGTATAGTGGCAACCCGGGCGTGTATTCTCGCATGCAAAAGGTCATGTCGGTGCCGATGGCACCCTGCAATAGATTGTCCCAAGCACCCTGCGCATTTTGTTACAATTCAGCAGTGGTTCTTGCAGGCCATAGAGAACGAGTAAGTTCCTGTTTCATCATGTCCCTTACATGTTCAGTTCGTGACATATCTGGTAATCTTGCTGGCCAGGACAGTTGTTGTACACCACGGAGAGAGATGTGCAGTTACCAGTCCCCCAAATGCGCCAATTTTGCTGAATGACGAACCCACCCAAATGAAAGTGAGGTTCGTCGCTAAACCAAACCATACAGCTCATACTAATTCCCATCATGCCCCGCGACTAGCCGTGCTGTTTGAACGTCCTAACGCAAACCGTTAGAAGTTATGACGATTTCAATAATTGTAACTCTCCATAAGGGGCAGTCAAATGAAAACGAAAGAGTTCTGGAAAAAGTAAGTAAACTGTTTATTATTTCAAACGTAATTGCTATAACTTCTAATACACTTATCTCAGTATTAGACACGACAGCACATGCCCACGGAATCATGATTGTACTCTTCATCCGAAGCAAGTTTATAGCCACGAATCTCTTTCTTCGTTCTTTCGACTACGCTGCAGAAGTTTCGCTCGGAAGGCCTTACACATCCTCCATACATTCCCGATCTCTCCCCGTACGATTTCGGTATTTCTGGAGCCCCGAAGAGAGAAATTCATGGCCGTCGGTTTGCCTCGGACGCCTGTATACTATCATGGTTCCGTAGGCAACCGCAAACGTTTTTCCTGAAGGCTTTGACCGTCTTGTCTCACAGTGGGATAGATGGCATATTAACAATTATGGCGATGACTTTTCAAATAATAGACAATTTACTTACTTTTTTCCATGTGTCTCGTCTTTATTTGACTGCCCCTTATATTTTCCTAGAAACAAATGTAATGGCGGTAACAAACAGAATAAATCATTAGTACATTGTTCCCATGTAACTAACAGAACACTCTGAAAATATCTCAAAACCTCAGAAATTCTGTCGATGGTCTTCGGATTCGTCCTATACGCAGTATAACACAAGGACATAATTTGAGACTGTATGTGTTTCTAAGGAAACGTTACCGCGGAACTAGAGATTCGGCAATAGAATTCGTCTTGAAATAGGAGCTGCGCAACATATAGCCCTTCAGACAGCTGTCACTACTAATAGGAACAGATTATTAAACGAACCAGCTGTCAGTCGATTGATTCTACGAGCTCGGATACACATTTCCATTGATGGCAGTGGAATTTTCAACAGGCCCTCATACTCGCCGTGCACACGAACGGGAAAACGCGGCTTGCAACGCAAATACTTACATAACATAAGGTATGGAGAAGTTTGCGATGTGCGAACTGGTTTAACTCTCTCGTGTCTAAGTTGCGGCTTACACACGATGTTACTGTGTTCGAACAAATCAGCCTGATGCAAATATTTATACACGACAGCGAGCGTTCGTAGCTACAGAGCAGTGGCAATATATACAGTGTCTGTAGTATAGTAAAGGTGTAGTTTACTGGCAAAGATTATTTCAAACTTATCAGATGGATTCGGTGCTTTGGATTAATTTATACTATAGGAAAATTTTAAAACAGAGAACGCTTAGTTATCATACTTATTATTACTTCGCCATGAATGGATTATATCGACAGACGAAATGATTCGGTAATCAAAACTCTCACTGGAGGTCCTGTCTGACCTCTGAGATGTTACCATATGGGAATCACCTCATTTCTGCTTATAATAAGCTCTTCTCGTTTCCCTCATAGTCAGTAACACTACTCTCTTCGCAGTACACACTTAATCACAGTTATCTGCACTGGAGAGTTACGCTTGAGGCCTAATATTCACAATTCAACAAGAGTATGCGCCACTGTGCGCTTATAGAGTAAAACTTTTTTCTGTTAGGAGATACAGTGTTACTTTCTAGTTTACTGTCATATTCTGCCGTAATTGAGCAGCAACAAGCGTGAGACTGCAGTAGAAGTGGGAACTTTCGTCGTCGTTTTCAGCACGTTTATTCGGAGTGGTCAGTATTCAGAGATATTTTTTGGTAACATCTCATCATAGATATATCTGTCACCTCGTCAATCATCACAGGTCCGTCTTTGGCTTTTGCAGAATTTATTTAATGGGAGGAGAAAACTTCTTATCGTTAAACATGTTATTTTACTTGTATTGAGATTTTTGTAGCAGCGAGTCTCCCTCTAACTTCGCTGTTCTTAAAGTTTTTATAGATCATATTATGTTGCAGGTGACGTGTCATGGTTAGTATTAAATTTTGGCATACCAATTTTGCTACTGTGTGTAGACCTTGCCTGTCTCCGTAAAAATAAATACGTATGAATGTATAACTTCGACTATTCACTCGACAAAATTGCTTTAACTGATGCGAAATTATTTCATTCATCATGTAAGGTTACGTAAAATAAATTCTGTACTGAGGTTCATTAGTAGCCCTCAAGCCTATTTTTTCTCATATTTTTTTAAGCTTCAAACACTTCTTTCAGTCGTCGTACATAAAAAACTCTTATGAATTCTTCACAAGTAATCGCATAAAATACAAGGAAGTTTTCTGCCGCAGTCAAGTGTGTTCCTTTCAATGCCGTTAACAGCTTAGCAGAAGACTTCAATTCGGCAGATGACCGTTTACTGATTTACAGTCTTCAAACATTTTATTCGTGTAATACAATTAATTTATTTTGCATCAAGTTACCTTCCATTAGGAATGTGGAATGCACTCAACGACTATGATATGACGGTCAAAATGATGGAGCACAGCAATCAGTCGTCCTTTCCTTTCAGGCTTTATTAAATCAAATCTAAATTTCGACTAGTAACTTGCCAATATCAGTACAGTGTTTCAGAGTTTTAGTGCATGCCCTAGAACAGTGTTTATAATATGCCCAGCATATGTAAACAGATGTTCTGTTGTGTTCCGTGTCTGCATGATGTAACAAGCATCTGTGAGCATTATGTATATGAACATGCCCTTTTACACAAGGTGCTTTATGTTTTTAAATATTTTAGCGATGACAAACTTTTTATAGCGTGCTGTTTTTTATCCATTTGACATCTTGAGCATGAGGTTCAACGTAAAATGAACACTTTTACAACAAAAGTATTTTAAGGCCTGAAGGTGACAGCAAAGTCTGTTGAAATCAATTGTCTAAATAAAAAAATATTTTATGCCATCTTCGCTGTTGGACGAATTATTATTATTATTGCTGTTGTTCTTTTCTGACTTATCAAGTGGTTAAGTTTAACAAATAAAGTTCATTGTTCTTGGATACACACAGTAATTTGTAGGCTGGTCATAACTAATACTTGATTAAGTGAGTTGAAAGTATCTCATGCCCTCAAAATAATGGTTAGCATACAAACTACGTAAAAATAAAATATTTAGAATACTGAAAAGGGGGGGCCGCCAGTTGTGAAATTCAGATTCGATTCATACTGCGCATAATAAAAGCTCATAGCCAGAGGTGTAATGTGGCAAAGCACCAAGATGCACTTCTCAGCCGTTGTCGAGAAAACCGACAGTTAAAAGAAACCGTTGCGGTGAAATACTCTCTGCGATTAATAATTTTCTACAGCGTCGTGGCGCACCGGTAAGCGCTCGGGTTTGTAATCCGAAGGTCGCCGGATCGAATCTCGCGCCATGCAACGTTTTTTTTTAGTATTTGTTTTTTGTAATTCAAATGTGTACACACACACACACACACACACATATATATATATATATATATATATATATATATATATATATATATATATATATATATATATTTCCCGGCAATCAGTTGCAACAATTATGCATATAATAAGTTGTTGAAAGTCGTTTGTCGTGGAAAAACTGGCGACTTCGAACATCATTATATTTTCCGTAAATAAAGTTGTATTTCACAAATGTTATTAATTGTCTTCATAATGTTTACCACGTATAGTTAACGGAAGACGTAGACACGATATTCCGAAACGAATACGTATAGCGTAAGTCAAACGTTCGAAGTAGAATAGAGACCCCACGAACACAAATTTGCTGTGGCAGGTATGAAATATAAACTCCGTTACTCGCTTGTTACACTTGATGGACAGATGTTGGATGGGCCGAAACGAGCCGCCGCGTAACAGCGTAGTTGCCTGCTAACTTCGAATTAAGGTAGATGCGGTCCCTAGCGCAACTTATAACATCGTCGAAAATCAGTGCGGACGTGAGAGTTTTGGTACACCCTGTTAAACAAACGGAAAAATGGAGGCGGTACAATTGGAGAACGATCCGCCTTCACCAACATGCATAAGCAATTCATTAATAGTTTATATATATATATATATATATATATACACTCCTGGAAATGGAAAAAAGAACACATTGACACCGGTGTGTCAGACCCACCATACTTGCTCCGGACACTGCGAGAGGGCTGTACAAGCAATGATCACACGCACGGCACAGCGGACACACCAGGAACCGCGGTGTTGGCCGTCGAATGGCGCTAGCTGCGCAGCATTTGTGCACCGCCGCCGTCAGTGTCAGCCAGTTTGCCGTGGCATACGGAGCTCCATCGCAGTCTTTAACACTGGTAGCATGCCGCGACAGCGTGGACGTGAACCGTATGTGCAGTTGACGGACTTTGAGCGAGGGCGTATAGTGGGCATGCGGGAGGCCGGGTGGACGTACCGCCGAATTGCTCAACACGTGGGGCGTGAGGTCTCCACAGTACATCGATGTTGTCGCCAGTGGTCGGCGGAAGGTGCACGTGCCCGTCGACCTGGGACCGGACCGCAGCGACGCACGGATGCACGCCAAGACCGTAGGATCCTACGCAGTGCCGTAGGGGACCGCACCGCCACTTCCCAGCAAATTAGGGACACTGTTGCTCCTGGGGTATCGGCGAGGACCATTCGCAACCGTCTCCATGAAGCTGGGCTACGGTCCCGCACACCGTTAGGCCGTCTTCCGCTCACGCCCCAACATCGTGCAGCCCGCCTCCAGTGGTGTCGCGACAGGCGTGAATGGAGGGACGAATGGAGACGTGTCGTCTTCAGCGATGAGAGTCGCTTCTGCCTTGGTGCCAATGATGGTCGTATGCGTGTTTGGCGCCGTGCAGGTGAACGCCACAATCAGGACTGCATGCGACCGAGGCACGCAGGGCCAACACCCGGCATCATGGTGTGGGGAGCGATCTCCTACACTGGCCGTACACCACTGGTGATCGTCGAGGGGACACTGAATAGTGCACGGTACATCCAAACCGTCATCGAACCCATCGTTCTACCATTCCTAGACCGGCAAGGGAACTTGCTGTTCCAACAGGACAATGCACGTCCGCATGTATCCCGTGCCACCCAACGTGCTCTAGAAGGTGTAAGTCAACTACCCTGGCCAGCAAGATCTCCGGATCTGTCCCCCATTGAGCATGTTTGGGACTGGATGAAGCGTCGTCTCACGCGGTCTGCACGTCCAGCACGAGCGCTGGTCCAACTGAGGCGCCAGGTGGAAATGGCATGGCAAGCCGTTCCACAGGACTACATCCAGCATCTCTACGATCGTCTCCATGGGAGAATAGCAGCCTGCACTGCTGCGAAAGGTGGATATACACTGTACTAGTGCCGACATTGTGCATGCTCTGTTGCCTGTGTCTATGTGCCTGTGGTTCTGTCAGTGTGATCATGTGATGTATCTGACCCCAGGAATGTGTCAATAAAGTTTCCCCTTCCTGGGACAATGAATTCACGGTGTTCGTATTTCAATTTCCAGGAGTATATATATATATATATATATATATATATATATATATATATATATATATATATATATATATTACAAAAAACTAATAATGAAAAAAAGTTACATGGCGCGGGATTCGATCCGGCGACCTTCGGATTACAAACCCGAGCGCTTACCGATGCCCCACGACGCTGTAGAAAACTATTAATCGTAGAGAGTATTTCACCGCAACGGTTTCTTTTAACTGTCGATTTTCTCGACAACGGCTGAGAAGTGCATCTTGGTGCTGTGCCACATTACACCTCTGGCCATGAGCTTTTATTATGCGCAGTATGAATCGAATCTGAATTTCACAATTGGCGGCCTCCCCTTGTGAGTTGAAATTCACATCAGTGCAACCAATTCAAAGTCGAAAGTAGCTTCATATACAAAAATGCAACTCCTGCTGGGCAGCCAGCAGAAATAAAACACAGACGTGGACGCTGCACAAAATCTCTAAGTGTCCATTGAACTGATACGAAATACATAGAAGCATTGCAACGGACGGCACAAAAATTTCTGTCTCCGAAAAGCGTGTAGCTGAATTTCAGTTCAGACAGGCATATGCTTAGTGTTTCCAGCTCCATTCAAAGAACGGTGAATGTAAGCAAGATGGCCACTGCGGTTTTAAACCATCTGCTAATAACTTCGCCCTCCTTATCTGTGCAAATGTGTCACCGTCGGTTGCGCTTCCGTCGGATCCTGATGAAATGTGATTGTCTAAAGTAGGCTATTTCAAATGATATGGCCCAACCAAAGTTACAGTTCATATGCTTTAACAGCACTTTGATGAATTTCGTGCGGTTCAAGGTCAGATCGTGTCTGATTTAACATAATTTATGCACAGATAAATGGTTAGTCACATTCTACACTCAGTTGGCGTGCAATAATTTGATTCTTTGAGTGGGGTAATCTAACACAGACGTACTTGAACACAACGGCTTGCGTGTGGAGAATAAATCATTAACACATCCTTTAATCACTCCGTCCTTCTATACTGAAATTATTCAATATAAATAACAACACAGCAGTGTGACTGGCCTCGAAAATTCAAAGCGGCAGCCAACGAAGTCATGCCGACCGACGGTCTTCTGGGATTCTGAAGGGATTATTCTGTTTGTTGTTCTCCCTTGTTGTGCAACGATCAGCTCCGAATTGTATTGTGCTGCCCTCAGGAACTGAAGAAACGACTTCAGCGAGTTCGTCGGCACAAAAATCCAAACGCAAAGTCTCGCACATGTCTGCTCGCCCGAGAGGATCTCTCAAAGCTTCATTGGACTGTTCTTGCTCATCCATCTTGCAGCCCACATCTGGCATCTCCATACTTCCATCTGTTCAGCCCAAGGAAGGATGCACTCCACGGGAAGCAGTACGTGGATGATTGGGAAGTTATTGATGCAGCAAGACGTTGGCTCCGACGTCGAGCAGTTGAGTGGTACCCTGCGGGTGTACAGGCCCTAGCAGTGAGATGGCATACGATCGTCGCATTGAACGGAAATTATGTTGACAAATAAGATTTTGTAGCCAAAAGAGTGGGATATAATATAGTGTATTGTAACCTTGAATAAAACCAACCTGCTTTCAGAAAAAAAAATGCGTCTCAATACAATCCTCGTATATTCTTAGATTCATTATTTAATACTGGTTGTTGAAAGTTTGTAAGTAGGCTTTCTCTGGATAGTTGAATCCATCTTCAAGTGTCTGCCAGTTTAGTTTCTTCGTGATCTCCATGATATTCTCCACAGCTGAAACAAAGCAGTGACCATTCGTGTTGCTCATTGGATTTGAGGAATTCAAGCGTATTGCGGCAGTGAACGCAGAAGCATCAAGCAAGATGCATCTGCAGCTTCACACGGTCAGCTCGTAACGCGCACATGGGTGTGGGACATAGTAGGTCGCTGGGTAGGATTCCTCCGCTCATCTGTAATAATTTAACGAAAATAAAAAGGCACTGTGTCTGAGTTGCCCAAAACAAGTTTTGTATCATCTGGGTGTTTTACTAACATGTGCAGACTTAGATTCTAGGGTAGCAGTGAGTGAAAGAATAAGCCTCATGAAACTAACAAAATGACTTTACTGCGAAAGGAAAACAAAACGATAGCGGAAATAAATGTAATCTGCACAAGGCAGAGCAAATGTGTGACATAAAAATTTGCTTTTCGGTATCATTGAGCTCTTGTTACTGTCCGTTATGTGGTCGAGACGGTGATGCTCGAACCTGTCGCTCCTTAGGTCATCTACTGAGTAGGAAAGGTTCAACAAGAATAATCTAGTGGAATTGCCATTTTTCGCGAGACATGAGTTTCACCTTTTTCTTTTATAAGGATAGAAGCTGAAGTAATGAATTAAAATTTGTGTCAGGTCTAATGGTTAGCACATCTGCCTAGTCAGCAGGAGACCTACGTTCGTGTCTCAGCCTAGGCATAAATTTTAATTCATTACTTCAGCTTGTATCCTTATCGAACGTAAAGTAACTTTCAACTTGTCTCGCGTATGGTGAGTTGGGTTCATGTCAGCGGATACCGCAACTCATTGAATTTGGTTGATTCTTTACTCCTCGAGGAAGGCGTTCAACGGGTCGATTTGTTGAGCTACTGCATTTTGGTGTCGGAAAACAGGCCTATCGACGAAATGTTGACTGTAGGTCTATACATTTGATTAGGATTTCTGTCCCGATATCGCAAAGCTCTCGAATTACTCAAGTCACTGGTTAGAGGCATCTGACGTCCGATCCAGAACCTTACTGGATCAACCTCCCAGTTGAATCCATAGGACGGCATCCCTGAAACTTGTATTCGTACCTAACCTCCACTTGTCAGTGGGAAATGTGGCGTACTGGTTCGACACAGTCTCTAAAAAGGCAGTGCACTGACGAGCCACGATTTGAGCCACCGAATGTCAGGAACAACGGGAGAGAAAAGCGATGAGATAGATCAACCAGTCGGGAGTCGTCAACTGCGAATAACCGAATGGGAGCCGTAAGAACGCAATGAGGAACGGGATGGGTGGAGATGACACTACAGATAAACAGATACCAACGAGTGATCCGGGGAGAAAGAGAGAGAGAGAGAGAGAGAGAGAGAGAGAACCTCAGATATAGCATAAAAGGAGACCGAGAACCAACAATGCTTTACAACAACGTATAGCGATGCGTATCATACGCCACTACAGAACACTAAATTATAAGTGCAAGGCCCATGTTACGATAAAGAACGACAGTAGTGCCGCTAGTGGTCTGGCAGTTAACTTCGAAGTCGAGAAAATATGGGTAGCGAATATTTTAATTGTCTCCACTTTGGGTCCTAGTACCGGTCCGCAAGCTCGTCATACGATACCAGTATTGATGTCTTAGCTAAACGCGTTTCCACGCTGCACCAATTTATAACGTTACCCAAAGTTAATCTGTAGCAACCACGCGCGTGCGCCGACGCTCGAACAAGGACGTCGCATGGAAAACAAACACTGCCCGTCGAACACGTATAGATGTGACTATGCGTTGAGGTTCAAACAAACGCATTATTAGTCTCATAGTTATTAGGTTTAAATCTGACGGTATTTTGTCAACAAGGAAGTTAGATCGACGAGCGAAACAAACGTTTTCACGTAAACACACGGTTTGTTTGTTTTTCAACCTTGAATACTGTACCGGTACTCGTTCCAATAAAAAGTGACGGAGGTGTCCATAACTATAAAAATAAATATCGGGGAGGTATTAATACTAAACAGTTTCCGAGAACAAATTTTACCTTCTACTGTAGCGATATCTAGGACAAGGTTTATGTGAAAGAAAATTTTTGGAAAAGCCAACGGAAAAGTCGGAAATTAACATCAATTGCCGTATGTATGAATTATCATCAGTGAATAACGGCTCCACCGATTTGGTTGATTTTTGTCTTTGTTGTGTTCGAAACTGTCAGGACAAGGTTTGTATAAAAGAAATTTTTTGGAAAATCCACCGGAAAAGTCGGAAATTACTATTTTTTAAACTGTTGATGATGATGGTATTTTTGGTACGAAAAAGAAAATTAAAAAATTGAACTGGATTTGGCAGTTCTGCTGTCACATGCTTTCATCAGGAAAAAAAAACGGGTTGACAATTATACATGTAATATATAACTACGTATGTAATGTATAAAGGGATAAGGTTGTTGCGAAAATCTCGAAAGGTTCTTGACCGATTTATTTCAAATTTTTTCACGACACCTTAATGAGCGTTCGGACGAACATAGACTATATATTTTGTAATATACCGGTATGTAACATACACACATATGTAATACGTAAAGGGAAAGCGTAGTTATCACAAATCTCGAAAAGTCTGGACCTATCTACTTCAAAAATTTACATGATACTTTAACTAACATTCGGATGGACATAGGAAAGTACGCTATATATTTTTGTAATACATGTAATATATAGGTAAATATACGTGTAATAAATGAATGGAGAACCGTTGTTACCACAAATCTCGAAAAGTTCTTGACCGATTCACTTCCAATTTTTATATGATACTCTAATGAACATTCAGATGGAAATGGACGTAGAGAGGGGGGAGAGGAGCAGCTGGACAGAGAGAATGGGCAGGAAGTTATGCACAGATAGAAGGGGGGAGGAGGGTATGTACAGAGCTACTGAACATTCAGACGGAAGTGGACACAGAGAAGGGGGTCGAGGTGACGGAGAGTGAGATGAGGAGGAGGTTATGCCCAGAGAGATGGGGTGAGGGGGAGATGTACAGAGAGGATGGATGAAAAAATGGGCAGAGGGAGGGAAGGAGCAAGAAATTTAATATGTATATGTAATTTTCATACATACTTAGCAACTGAAAATCATTGCCATGTTCAGTAGTAGTTAATACATTTTTTATTGTACGTCCCTTCATCATTAGTTAAATGTGTTTTTTCTCTTTCTTCCAGAAATACATTGTGACGACAGAAAGATCGGGAGATCTTCATGTATATGTTCAGGTAAGCAGTATATCACTTCTTCATCTTCTTCTTCTTCTTCTTACCATTAATGTAGTCGATCTCATCGCCTGAACGTATAGACTTGGGATGGCAATCGGTGAAATGCAAATAAATTTGCTGTCTTCGGTCAAATTGCCCGACACGATATCGAATGTGGACCATGAGAAACTGATAAGTTTAATCAAAGATGGAGTTTTTGGCAGCCTAACGTTAAAAAAATCATGATCAGCATATAGTTCGGAATATATGGACCGAAATGGCAGTTTTATTGGTAACCACTAGTAGGCAAAATCATTATCTGGAATTAAAGCCGTATATTATAACCACAAAAAATAACCTGTTCAAGCGAGAAGTGTGGCGTATCTTATGCATCAAGTCACTGTAGTGGATCTTTTTTAAGCTGTGGAAGGTGGGCATTAGTTGTCCACCGATTATTGTTATTACTGCTCCCTGGCGGTTTCATGCCCGTACGGCGGTGATTCTATTGCATGACGGGGTCTGCAAAATGTGGTGTATGTGTTCCTACTTTCCAGTGTTGTAGATGTTCAGAATATCGTATTCTAATCTTTATGCTTGTCTTTCACACGTATGCCGAATGACAGTTATGGAAAGTTAATTAACATTTGTCTGCACAACTTCAATTACATTCTGTAAAGCAGGGCGTTTGTAATCTTGTCTTTCAAGGTCACCAAGAATCATCTCGAGTATGTGACAGAACGTTTTCTCCTTCAGCTCATATATTCGTTAAAGCTTATCTGGTTATTCCGATGGCTGAGGACAGAATGTACAGCGTTTACCACATTCTTTTTGAGACAGCTCATTCGCATGCATTTAGCATCATTTTAATAGCAAAAGCCGTATTGCAACACTCGTCTCCAAGCACAGAGGCGTCGTGGTTTCCATCCCAACCTATAAGGTTAGAATCTAACCTACTTCATATATATAAGAAATTCTAACCTAACCTAACCTCCCTGATACCGCCAAAAATTGACGAAATCGGACGCGGTGTTACCAATATGTCGCACGACGTTATCGGGCGACCTTTGGCGACGAAGTCCCACGACCATTACTGGTGCCACTGTGAACGCAGCCTTAGATTGATACCGACAAAGGTCGTCAGACGACTTCGAGAAATCGTTCGATAACATCGGCCGACGTATTGGTAACAGTGCGTTCAGTTTATTTCGACAATTTTTGGCGGAGTGAATCAGGTTAGCGTAGTAGCTTGGGTTATAATCTTTTCTTTGTATGAAGCTGGTTAGATTATAATCTCCTAAGGTCGAATGGATACCACAATACCTCTGCGCTTGGAGGCGAGAGCTGTAGTGCGGCTTTTGCTTTAAAAAAGACGCCGAATGCATGTGAATGAGCTACGGCGTCTCTATTTCGAAAAGAATGTTGCGAGTACTATACACTCTGCTTTCAACTACTGGAAGAACGAGACAAGTTTTACGAATATTTTAGATGACAGGAGAAACGTTCTGTTGCATACTCGAGATTTTTACAGACACTCTATTTCGCTGTATTTATTTAAAATTGTGCAGACATAAGTAAGTTATAACCTTCAATGACTGTAATTAAGCATGCATATGAAAGACAATCATAAAGTTTAACTTAAGAAACTATGAACACGTGAAGCACTGAAAAGTGAAAATTCACACCGTACAACACATTTTTGCAAACCACTTCATTTAACAGAATTATCACCCTATTGGCATGAAAACGGGAGTAAGCAGTAATAGTTTGTAAACAGGTAGTGCCAACCTACCACAACCCAAAAAGGATTCGCTACAGTGACTTTGAGCATAAGATACGCCACCCTTCTCACTTGAACAAATTGTTTCTGAGGTCAGAATTTACACCTAAAATTTCGCCTACTTGTGGTTTCCAATAAAGATGCAGTTTCAGTCATTGATTGCAAATTATATCCCGATTATGAAATGTTTCATCCAAGGGGTGCCACAGACTACCTTTTTGGACTAATCTTATCAGTTTCTCACTGTCCATCTTTCGTGTGTAAGAGCGTCAATTGATTTGACCAAAGAAAACAAACTGATTTGAATTGACGTCCGTAGTTTGTACGTTCGGGTGATGACATTGGCTGCATCGTGACAATGCACGTTGTGGCGTGCTGATTTGAAAATATAGGCCAATGTTGGCGACGGCCGAATCTACTGGTAAGGTGGAACCGTGACTGCAACTTACGCAAGAACTGACATATTTTGTGCATTGTGTAAGTTTTGCTCTATGTGTGATCTTATTGCAACTGTATGTATATTATATTTTCTGCGGCGGTGATTTGAGACAAGCACAGAATTTGCCTAAACGATCATGGGAAACCTCCGAAAAGTATAACTTAGGTAGGCGCACCAGCCACAGTCGTTAATCAGGCCATATTCCTTTCTCCCTAGCTAGCGCATTGACCGTTGCATTGTATGAGGAGGTCCGGAGCAATCTTTCATAATATCACTTACCTCAAAAGCGATTTGACATTCAATCAGCTAGTGAGAGGACAAATACACGGAAAAAAAATCAAGACAGATTCAGACACATTTTGCATTGTAGAGAAAATTTTTGTGTGTGATCGTGTAGATAATAATAAAATTCTGAGTACAGCGTGTCAGTGTCTAGAGGTAAAGGGCTCATGTCGGAGCACAAAAAATGCGAATATTTTCTATTTATTTAAAAGACTAACTGGAAAGTGGGGTACCAGCTGCCTCATTCTACCTTCCTCAGCACCTTTAAAATTTTTTCCAAAGATTTTTGGCATGCGAAAATACTCGCGCTTTTTTTTTAACATGGAGCTCATGTCATACTCCAACAAGTTACTCTAACCGTAACTCACAATCGTTAATCCATCGCTTAAGTCGCTCATACCCATCCACTCCCAGCTGCCCTTTCTCATTCACATATTCTGCTCAACTCTCTGTCATTATCTCATTGTGTCTCTCTGTCATTGTCTCTGTGTCACAGCCACAGTCTCCTTCGTTCTGGCCTATTACTACAGTCTCCTCCTACTCTCACTGTCTCCCTATTGCTCTCTTACTGTATACTATCTTATTCATTCCTTCCGACTGCTGCTGTTTCTTTTCTCTGTCTTCCATTATCCCTCGTTCTTCCCCACCTCCACTTTCTCCTTCTATTTATTCCTCTCCCCCTGGCACAGTCTCCTTCACTCTTTCCCTAGCACTATTCTGTCACCGTCAACTGTGTTCCATCGCCACTATATCCCTCACTTTTTATCACACTGCAATTGTCTCCTCCGATATTTCTGTACCACAACCACTGTCTACTATCTTCTAGTATTTATTACTTTTCCGTCTATTTACCACAGCCAGTATCTCCTTCACTCTTAGCATTAAAAGCATGCCAAAACTTTTGGGAAAATTTTCAGTGATGCTGAGGAATGTAGAATGAGGCAGCTGATACCCTATTTTTCAGTCAGATTCTTTTAAAGAATGTGGAACACATTCGTATTTTTTGTGCTCTAATAGGGGCATTTTTCCGCTGGTTCCCTTCTGTGCCCGCTGCAGGAGAGAATGGAACTCACATGAATCGAAATATGCTCGTAGTAAATGTGCGGGCTTTGGGTAGTGTGTGGAATTCATGTCATGCTGTAATCTATGTCCAAAGTTAAAGGGGACATGAGGCTTATTAAAATAAACTCGCTGTGACTTCTTAAAAGTAAAACATGAAAGAAGAAAAAGATCTGATATGTCAGTACACTGCATCCAAAGTCTGGAGGCGTAAACTTTTGGATCGAAATACTGTTACGTGTCTGACCCACACTGCCTAATAGTGATGTTAGGCAGCTGTCCACCACCCCGGCCATACTATGCCTCCCCCTCCCCACTACAGCCTCCTCCTTACCACCACCCAGTCACCACTCCCATCATGCACTGGTGCTGCTGCTCGCAGTGTTGAGTGTTGTTTCAGTTACCTTAGAGCTTAGACTGCAGTCATGTGTGTGAGTTGCATTTGTGTGAGTGTGTAAGTGTGTCTATTGTTGACGAAGGCCTTAACGGCCAAAAGCTCTAATTGTGAGAGTCTTTTTGTTGTGCCTATCTGCGACTCAGCATCTCCGATGGTGAGTAGCAACTTTACTTCTCATAATATTGTTACATTCCATTTTGGATTTTCGATTGTTTGATGTTAGAAAAGTTACAAAAAATAACAACATTTTTATATATAAAATAAAAATGTATGTATGTTTCTCATTGCCTCCCAAACCCCTGGATCGATTTCAACCAAACTTGGTGCACAAATCATTTACTATCTGGAAAGAAGCACTGTGTGAGTAAGAGACACCTACTTTCCACAGGGGTTGGGCCGAAGGTGACATTGAAGTATAACTCAGGAATGTCTGGAGCTGTTTTAACCAAGTTTTGTACATAGATGACTTATTTGTATAAAAATGCCGTATGGGTAACATACCCCTGTCTACCACCCCTAGCGGTGGGCGTGGTGATGAGAAGCCATTACGTGTAAAAATATTTGATAAATAACAATTTTGGTATTGAATCCATAGTTTTTTAGGTTGCTACACTCATTGACAACCGTCCTTGTGATATTTCACCCCTTCCAACCCAGAAAAAATTGCTATGACATTAGGACAGCTCCCCTCCCTCCCCCCCTTCCCCCCCCTTTTTTCAGCGTCCGCATAGGTGAGTGTGGATGCAAAAAGGGATATCTTAAAAGTATAATTCAGGTACACCTGGAGCAAATTTCAACCAAATTTGGTATACACATAACTAATTTTTTGTATAAAAGTAATGTGGGTGTACCATAGGGATGGGTATAGGTATGGGGGTGAGGGAGGTGATATGTAAAACTGTTCTACAACAAACAGTTGGTATTTATTTCCTGAATTCAGTCGAGTTGAAATACTTTAGAAGTATAATGTCTCATATTTGTGTGACAGCCAGGTTGCAACAATGAGTCCTGCAGAGAACCAAGAATTTTGTCAATGTGTTTCTGGATCGAAGATCATGCCATACAGCTGACTGCCATAGATACATTTAACATCCTCTGTGGAGTTGTATGATGTAAAACCACAAAGAATCTGACATATATGTGTGCAATATATGTGACGTATGCATAAATGTGTGAGGTCGTGGGTGAAAAGCTAGTTACACACAAAATATGTACAGCTACTGGGCTGCAGCGTCTGTATGGGAAGTAAAATTTCATTTGGATACGTATAAGGACCAGCAAGTGTTATTTTATGTGCTCCTAATAAAGTATTAATTTATTTAATCTCATGTCGTATTTCCCCTCCCCATGAACCATGGACCTTGCCGTTGGTGGGGAGGCTTGCGTGCCTCAGCGATACAGATGGCCGTACCGTAGGTGCAACCACAACGGAAGGGTATCTGTTGAGAGGCCAGACAAACATGTGGTTCCTGAAGAGGGGCAGCAGCCTTTTCAGTAGTTGCAGGGGCAACAGTCTGGATGATTGACTGACCTGGCCTTGTAACATTAACCAACACGGCCTTGCTGTGCTGGTACTGTGAACGGCTGAAAGCAAGGGGAAACTACAGCCGTAATTTTTCGCGAGGACATGCAGCTCTACTGTATGATTAAATGATGATGGCGTCCTCTTGGGTAAAATATTCCGGAGGTAAAATAGTCTCCCATTCGGATCTCCGGGCGGGGACTACTCAAGAGGACGTCATTATCAGCAGAAAGAAAACTGGCGTTCTACGGATCGGAGCGTGGAATGTCAGATCCCTTAATTGGGCAGGTAGGTTAGAAAATTTAAAAAGGGAAATGGATAGGTTAAAGTTAGATATAGTGGGAATTAGTGAAGTTCGGTGGCAGGAGGAACAAGACTTTTGGTCAGGTGATTACAGGGTTATAAATACAAAATCAAATAGGGGTAATGCAGGAGTAAGTTTAATAATGAATAAAAAAATAGGAGTGCGGGTTAGCTACTAAAAACAGCATAGTGAACGCATTATTGTGGCCAAGATAGACACAAAGCCCATGCCTACTACAGTAGTACAAAATGAGATTTTCACTCTGCAGCGGAGTGTGCGCTGATATGAAACTTCCTGGCAGATTAAAACTGTGTGCCCGACCGAGACTCGAACTCGGGACCTTTGCCTTTCGCGGGCAAGTGCTCTACCAACTGAGCTACCGAAGCACGACTCACGCCCGGTACTCACAGCTTTACTTCTGCCAGTACCTCGTCTCCTACCTTCCAAACTTTACAGAAGCTCTCCTGCGAACCTTGCAGAACTAGCACTCCTGAAAGAAAGGATATTGCGGAGACATGGCTTAGCCACAGCCTGGGGGATGTTTCCAGAATGAGATTTTCACTCTGCAGCAGAGTGTGCGCTGATATGAAACTTCCTGGCGAAAGGCAAAGGTCCCGAGTTCGAGTCTCGGTCGGGCACACAGTTTTAATCTGCCAGGAAGTTTCATATCAGCGCACACTCCGCTGCAGAGAGAAAATCTCATTCTGGAAACATCCCCCAGGCTGTGGCTAAGCCATGTCTCCGCAATATCCTTTCTTTCAGGAGTGCTAGTTCTGCAAGGTTCGCAGGAGAGCTTCTGTAAAGTTTGGAAGGTAGGAGACGAGGTACTGGCAGAAGTAAAGCTGTGAGTACCGGGCGTGAGTCGTGCTTCGGTAGCTCAGTTGGTAGAGCACTTGCCCGCGAAAGGCAAAGGTCCCGAGTTCGAGTCTCGGTCGGGCACACAGTTTTAATCTGCCAGGAAGTTTTACAGTAGTACAAGTTTATATGCCAACTAGCTCTGCAGATGACGAAGAAATTGATGAAATGTATGACGAGATAAAAGAAATTATTCAGGTAGTGAAGGGAGACGAAAATTTAATAGTCAAGGGCGACTGGAATTCGTCAGTAGGAAAAGGGAGAGAAGGAAACATAGTAGGCTAATATGGATTGGGGGGAAGAAATGAAAGAGGAAGCTGCCTTGTAGAATTTTGCACAGAGCATAACTTAATCATAGCTAACACTTGGTTCAAGAATCATAAAAGAAGGTTGTATACCTGGAAGAATCCTGGAGATACTAAAAGGTATCAGATAGATTATATAATGGTAAGACAGAGATTTAGGAACCAGGTTTTAAGTTGTAAGACATTTCCAGGGGCAGATGTGGATTCTGCCCACAATGTATTGGTTATGAACTGCAGATTGAAACTGAAGAAACTGCAAAAAGGTGGGAATTTAAGGAGGTGGGACCTGGATAAACTGAAAGAACCAGAGGTTGTAGAGAGTTTCAGGGAGAGCATAAGGGAACAATTGACAGGAATAGGGGAAAGAAACACAGTAGAAGAAGAATGGGTAGCTCTGAGGGATGAAGTAGTGAAGGCAGCAGAGGATCAAGTAGGTAAAAAAATGAGGGCTAATAGAAATCCTTGGGTAACAGAAGAAATATTGAATTTAATTGATGAAAGGAGAAAGTATAAAAATGCAGTAAATGAAGCAGACAAAAAGGAATACAAACGTCTCAAAAATGAGATCGACAGGAAGTGCAAAATGGCTAAGCAGGGATGGCTAGAGGACAAATGTAAGGATGTAGAGGCTTGTCTCACTAGGGGTAAGATAGATACTGCCTACAGGAAAATTAAAGAGACCTTTGGAGAGAGGAGAACCACTTGTATGAATATCAAGAGCTCAGATAGCAACCCAGTTCTAAAGCAAAGAAGGGAAGGCAGAAAGGTGGAAGGAGTATATAGAGGGTTTATACGAGGGCGAAGTAATTGAGGACAATATTATGGAAATGGAAGAGGATGTAGATGAAGATGAAATGGGAGATACGATACTGCGTGAAGAGTTTGACAGAGCACTGAAAGACCTGAGTCGAAACAAGACCCCGGGAGTAGACAACATTCCATTAGAACTACTGATGGCCTTGGGAGAGCCAGTCATGACAAATCTCTACCATCTGGTGAGCAAGATGTATGAAACAGGCGAAATACTCTCAGACGTCAAGAAGAATATAATAATTCCAATCCCAAAGAAAGCAGGTGTTGACAGATGTGAAAATAAGTCACAGCTGCAAAATACTAACGCGAATTCTTTACAGATGAATGGAAAAACTGGTAGAAGCGGACGTCGGGGAAGATCAGTTTGGATTCCGTAGAAATGTTGGAACACGTGAGGCAATACTTATCTTAGAAGAAAGATTAAGAAAAGGCAAACCTACGTTTCTAGCATTTGTAGACTTAGAGAAAGCTTTTGACAACGTTAACTGGAATACTCTCTTTCAAATTCTGAAGGTGGCAGGAGTAAAATACAGGGAGCGAAAGGCTATTTACAATTTGTACAGAAACCAGATGGCAGTTATAAGAGTCGAGGGGCATGAAAGGGAAGCAGTGGTTGGGAAAGGAGTGAGACAGGGTTGTAGCCTCTCCCCGATGTTATTCAATCTGTATATTGAGCAAGCAGTAAAGGAAACAAAAGAAAAATTCGGAGTAGGTATTAAAATTCATGGAGAAGAAGTAAAAACTTTGAGGTTCACCGATGACATTGTAATTCTGTCAGAGACAGCAAAGGACTTGGAAGAGCAGTTGAACGGAATGGACAGTGTCTAGAAAGGAGGATATAAGATGAACATCAACAAAAGCAAAACGAGGATAATAGAATGTAGTCAAATTAAATCGGGTGATGCTGAAGGGATTAGATTAGGAAATGAGACACTTAAAGTAGTAAAGGAGTTTTGATATTTAGTGAGTAAAATAACTGATGATGGTCGAAGTAGAGAGGATATAAAATGTAGACTGGAAATGGCAAGGAAATCATTTCTGAAGAAGAGAAATTTGTTAACATCGAGTATAGATTTAATTGTCAGGAAGTCGTTTCTGAAAGTATTTGTATGGAGTGTAGCCATGTATGGAAGTGAAACATGGACGATAACCAGTTTGGACAAGAAGAGAATAGAAGCTTTCGAAATGTGGTGCTACAGAAGAATGCTGAAGATAAGCTGGGTAGATCACGTAACTAATGAGGAGGTATTGAATAGGATTGGGGAGAAGAGAAGTTTGTGGCACAACTTGACTAGAAGAAGGAATCGGTTGGTAGGACATGTTTTGAGGCATCAAGGGATCAGAAATTTAGCATTGGAGGGCAGCGTGGAGGGTAAAAATCGTAGAGGGAGACCAAGAGATGAATACACTAAGCAGATTCAGAAGGATGTAGGTTGCAGTAGGTACTGGGAGATGAAGAAGCTTGCACAGGATAGAGTAGCATGGAGAGCTGCATCAAACCAGTCTCAGGACTGAAGACCACAACAACAACAATGTGGTATTTACAGTATAAAACAATTGACTTTTCAATGACCACCTCTTACAGTAACTGAACATGAGATGAACACTACAGTTTTTCCAGTACAATGCTGTATTTTCACTCAGATATGTGTTATTATTTATTAAAATCCATATAAATCATACCACATTTCATGGAGGTGTCATTGGATTAGGGAAGGATGGGGAAAGAAGTCGGCTGTGCCCTTTCAAAGGAAGCATCCTGGCAGTTGCTTGAAGTGATTTCGGGAAATCATGGAGGACATGGGTTTGACCGTTGTCCACCCAAATGTGAGGCCAGTGTGCTAACCACTGCACCACCTTGCTCAGTCAAACTCAGCTTTACCAAGTTGAAGAGAGAATCCCAGCATTTGCCTTGCAGGGCTTATGGTAATCTTTTGCCCATAAATGGACATAAATTTATTTTTAATCATATTTTTCGTTTGTTATTGTCTGTTGACATGAGGTTACATGCACCTAGGAGGATCATAAATCATAGTGTAGCAACCTGCAAATACCTTGTGTTAATAAAAAGTGGATACTGTGTATTTTTATTTCAAGTTCAAGAACTCATTTTTCCAAAAGGTCTTGGAGAATAATATTGCAAATTATCTGGCCTTTTCTAAAATTATATATCATTTTAATTGTATTTTCTTAAATCATTGGATAATTCATGTATTGTATGTGTTCTGTTTCTCTTTCTAGGGTGATCTCAACCAGCAGGCAAAGAAAGCAGTATTTCTTACTGTGCACGACTTAGGATGCAACCGTAAGTACAATGCCATTTAAATCCACCACAAGAGATGTTTGGGACATTGCATTGCTTTTTAGACAACAAATAATGAGTTAGAATTGCTGGCCAATACTTACTTCCAGGTGGTGAAATATCAATACTGCTGACAGGCACATATAAAAATATGTTACATTCTCTTAGCTTTAGGAACTAATAGTACTTGCTTTTGGGGAACACAGAGGGACAGACTGGAAAAGGTTAAAAAAGAAGGGCCAGTCACTAACATTCAGGATGAGAGGGACTCACCTGTATTGAGCACGAGGAGAGACAAAGCTGAAAGCAAGTTTAGTTTAGTACGTTTCATGGATCATAATTGTGATTTCTTGCTACTACATGGAACGAGCCAGTTTACAATAACAGTACACTATCTCTGTGTAAACATGACAATACACCGGCCATTTGCATAATTGTCTGAAGATATCTTTTTTGTGTATACAGTGATTTATACTTAACATTGTTCACACACACACACACACACACACACACACACCATACAAAGTTATAAGGTGCATTTTCTCTAGATTCTTGAAAATTCATTTTTGCAATGTATAGGTAGAGTCAGCCCAAGGCAATAATGCTCTTCATTTCCTGCGACCTCCATCCTCAGTGGAAAACATAGGTTTCTTCTCATTAATAACAAATTGGTCTTTGAAGTGCAATTTTATGTGTGTGTTTGATAGGGTTCACAGATTAGTCTAATGTGATTTTTTTGTGTAAGGAAGTGTATTACCAGGGACAGTAAAACATGAAGAATAGCCAGTAGGCCTAGTCCTGTAGGGACTGAATAGTGTTGTTGCACTGCAATGACAGACAGATGGCACAGCTATGAACCAGCATGTGGCACTTTTCACAAAAAGTATTTAATGTAGATAACAGCTGCAGACACCAAAAGAATGGAATTTTTGTTTTTGTTTTCCACATTTTCCTTGCTGAATTTTCCCCATCTCATGTGCTGCCCATGCCATCTGCTTGCTACTGCTACACATTAGCATTACTCAGCCACTATTAGAGCACTAGTTGCTCTCCATGTCTGACTGTCTCTGCTCATACAGGTCACTGAATATGATACTAGAGTAATTGGGAACTTTTCTCTTGAATTGATGCATGCAGGAAGAAGGAGAAAAAAGAGAAGAAACACTTAATTTTCAATGAGAAACATTGATTTTTTTTTTTTTTTTGCCAATCACATGATATAAGTTTGGGTTGACTTCATCCATACATTGTAGAAATAAATCTACAGATTGCAACACCAAGGAAAATACTCTTGATGAGTGTTAGAAGAGACATCAATTTAAAAAACAAATGCATATTTTCTGAATTATAAGCTTTCATCTGTGAAATGCAAAGAATTATGTAGCTCAGTTGTAAGGGCAGATAAATATTTACATTGTAACTGTAGAGTAATAATTAATTAAATTAACAATGTGGATTGCTTCTTAATGTCCCAAATCCATCATTTCTTGAGATATCTTTGTCTCTTTAGCTGATTCTACACCATGATCGGCATTTGTGGCAAATTAAAATTCTGCTGCAGAATGTAAGAATATTATGAGAAGATTCAAGAACTTACTTAAATAAGAGAGGGGAATGGCTAATTAGCTTCTGCAAAGAAAAAAACTCACTAGTAGTGGGTAACAAATTATTGGAAAATCACAAAAGGAGATGTTATATATGGACCTTAGTTTTGAATAGAGATAGCTGTTGGCTGGACTACGTTCTGATACAAAAATGGTTTAGGAACTGTCTGAAGGATACCAAAGCTTACCCAAGAGCAGACATATGCTCAGACCACAACCTCACAGTGAGAGAAATACAAATGAAGTTGGAAAAAGTGTGGAGGGGTAAAGCAAAAGAAAGATTAAATTTGGAGATACTCAAGGAAGTAAGTAAGGCTTCACAGTTGGAAGAGAGGTTTATGGAAAAATGGGAGAGAGCTAGAAAGGAAGAATGTGTAAATGATAAATGAATAAAAATGAAGGAAGGACCCATGGACTCTGCCAAAGAAGTACTAGGAATTAAAGCATCAAATAGCATCAGGAAATAATGGATAATGGAAAATATGTTCAAAAAGATGGAAGAAAGCAGCAAGCAGAAAATGTGGAAAATTAAGAAGGTAAAAAGAGATACAAGAAACTGAATAATGAATTAAGAAGAGAAACTGACAAAGGAAGTTTAAGGAAATAGAGAAAATGGAGAGAGAAGGAAAGTATGATATTATGAACAGTTTTTGAAAGGAAAAGAACAAAGACTAACAAGGAAGCAGAACATGTGGCTGGTACATTAGCTGAAGAATCATGGGAGGTTCTGAGCAGAATATATAGAATGTCTGTATAAGATGGATAAAATACCAAGTGAACTCAAGCTTGAAGAGGAGGAATGTGTGCAGGAAAATGGAAAGGAGTCCATCATCTTGGAAGTAGAAGTAGGAAAGGTATTGAGGGAGTATGTGGAACTGATAACTTGCTAACAGAAGTATTGAAGAGTTTGAGAACCAGCAGGGAGAATGAAATAGTCTACCTCTGTAATGAGATATACAACAAAGGGAATGGCCTGATGACTTTCCTGCACCAGTAATGATACCAACCGAGAAAAAGAGAAATACTGCAGAAGAAAGCTGTTACGGTAATTACAGGCTCATCGTATAAGGCACACTGTAAACCTTTGTTTTCTGAGCAAAAAATTATGACACTAATAAAGACACACACACACACACACACACAGATATATATATGGAAACATTCCACGTGGGAAAAATATATCTAAAAACAAAGATGATGTGACTTACCAAGCGAAAGTGCTGGCAGATCGATAGACACACAAACAAACACAAACATACACACAAAATACATGCTTTCGCAACCAATGGTTGCTTCGTCAGAAAAGAGGGAAGGAGAGGGGAAGATGAAAGGATGTGGGTTTTAAGGGAGAGGGTAAGGAGTCATTCCAATCCCGGGAGCGGAAAGACTTACCTTAGGGGGAAAAAAGGACAGGTATACACTCGCACACACACACATATCCATCCGCACATACACAGACACAAGCAGACATTTGTAAAGGCAATGAGTTTGGGCAGAGATGTCAGTCGAGGTGGAAGTACAGAGGCAAAGATGTTGTTGAAAGACAGGTGAGATATGAGCGGCGGCAATTGAAATTAGCGGAGATTGAGGCCTGGCGGATAACAAGAAGAGAGGATATACTGAAGGGCAAGTTCCCATCTCCGGAGTTCTGACAGGTTGGTGTTGGTGGGAAGTATCCAGATAACCCAGACGGTGTAACACTGTGCCAAGATGTGCTGGCCATGCACCAAGGCATGTTTAGCCACAGGGTGATCCTCATTACCAACAAACACTGTCTGCCTGTGTCCATTCATGCGAATGAACAGTTTGTTGCTGGTCATTCCCACATAGAAAGCTTCACAGTGTAGGCAGGTTAGTTGGTAAATCACGTGGGTGCTTTCACACGTGGCTCTGCCTTTGATCGTGTACACCTTCCGGGTTACAGGACTGGAGTAGGTGGTGGTGGGAGGGTGCATGGGACTGGTTTTACACCGGGGGCGGTTACAAGGGTAGGAGCCAGAGGGTAGGGAAGGTGATTTGGGGATTTCATAGGGATGAACTAAGAGGTTACGAAGGTTAGGTGGACGGCGGAAAGACACTCTTGGTGGAGTGGGGAGGATTTCATGAAGGATGGATCTCATTTCAGGCCAGGATTTGAGGAAGTCGTATCCCTGCTGGAGAGCCACATTCAGAGTCTGATCCAGTCCCGGAAAGTATCCTGTCACATGTGGGGCACTTTTGGGGTTCTTCTGTGGGAGGTTCTGGGTTTGAGGAGATGAGGAAGTGGCTCTGGTTATTTGCTTCTGTACCAGGTCGGGAGGGTAGTTGCGGGATGCAAAAGCTGTTTTCAGGTTGTTGGTGTAATGGTTCAGGGATTCCGGACTGGAGCAGATTCGTTTGCCACGAAGACCTAGGCTGTAGGGAAGGGACCGTTTGATGTGGAATGGGTGGCAGCTGTCATAATGGAGGTACTGTTTCTTGTTGGTGGGTTTGATGTCGACGGACGTGTGAAGCTGGCTGTTGGACAGGTGGAGGTCAACGTCAAGGAAAGTGGCATGGGATTTGGAGTAGGACCAGGTGAATCTGATGGAACCAAAGGAGTTGAGGTTGTAGAGGAAATTCTGGAGTTCTTCTTCACTGTGAGTCCAGATCATGAAGATGTCATCAATAAATCTGTACCAAACTTTGGGTTGGCAGGCCTGGGTAACCAAGAAGGCTTCCTCTAAGCGGCCCATGAATAGGTTGGCGTACGAGGGAGCCATCCTGGTACCCATGGCTGTTCCCTTTAATTGTTGGTATGTCTGGCCTTCGAAAGTGAAGAAGTTGTGGGTCAGGATGAAGCTGGCCAAGGTAATGAGGAAAGAGGTTTTAGGTAGGGTGGCAGGTGATCGGCGTGAAAGGAAGTGCTCCATCGCAGCGAGGCCCTGGACGTGCAGAATATTTGTGTATAAGGAAGTGGCATCAATGGTTACAAGGATGGTTTCCGGGGGTAACAGACTGGGTAAGGATTCCAGGCGTTCGAGAAAGTGGTTGGTGTCTTTGATGAAGGATGGGAGACTGCATGTAATGGGTTGAAGGTGTTGCTCTACGTAGGCAGAGATACGTTCTGTGGGGTCTTGGTAACCAGCTACAATGGGGCGGCCGGGATGATTGGGTTTGTGAATTTTAGGAAGAAGGTAGGGGTGCGGGGTATTGGTGGGGTCAGGAGGTTGAAGGAGTCAGGTGAAAGGTTTTGTAGGGGGCCTAAGGTTCTGAGGATTCTTTGAAGCTCCACCTGGACATCGGGGATGGGATTTCCTTGGCAAACTTTGTATGTAGTGTTGTCTGAAAGCTGACGCAGTCCCTCAGCCACATACTCCCGACGATCAAGTACCACGGTCGTGGAACCCTTGTCCGCCGGAAGAATGACGATGGATCGGTCAGCCTTCAGATCACGGATAGCCTGGGCTTCAGCAGTGGTGATGTTGGGAGTAGGATTAAGGTTTTTTAAGGAGGACTGAGAGGCAAGGCTGGAAGTCAGAAATTCCTGGAAGGTTTGGAGAGGGTGATTTTGAGGAAGAGGAGGTGGGTCCCGCTGTGATGGAGGATGGAACTGTTCCAGGCAGAGTTCAATTTGGATAGTATCTTGGGGAGTTGGATCATTAGGAGTAGGATTAGGATCATTTTTCTTCGTGGCAAAGTGATATTTCCAGCAGAGAGTACGGGTGTAGGACAGTAAATCATTGACAAGGGCTGTTTGGTTGAATCTGGGAGTGGGGCTGAAGGTGAGGCCTTTGGATAGGACAGAGGTTTCGGATTGGGAGAGAGGTTTGGAGGAAAGGTTAACTACTGAATTAGGGTGTTGTGGTTCCAGATTGTGTTGATTGGAATTTTGAGGTTTTGGGGGGAGTGGAGCTGGAAGTGGGAGATTGAGTAGATGGGAGAGACTGGGTCTGTGTGCAATGAGAGGAGGTTGAGGTTTGCTGGAAAGGTTGTGAAGGGTGAGTGAGTTGCCTTTCCGGAGGTGGGAAACCAGGAGATTGGATAGTTTTTTGAGGTGGAGGGTGGCGTGCTGTTCTAATTTGCAGTTGGCCTGTAGGAGGATGCTCTGAACATCCAGTGTGGATGTGGGAGAGGAAAGATTCAGGACTTTTATTAAGTACAGGAGTTGGCGGGTGTGTTCATTGGCTGAGTTGATGTGTAGGTGGAGGATTAAGTGGGTGAGGGCAATGGATTGTTCAGTTTGGAGCTGGTATGGGGACTGATGGAAAGAAGGGTTATAGCCAGAGATGGGAACTTTAAGTGTGAGGCCTTTGGGGGTACTGCCAAATGTCAGACAAGCCTGAGAAAATAAAATATGGGAGCGTAATCTGGCTAGGGCGAAGGCATGTTTGCAGAGTGAATGTAAATAAAACTTAATGGGGTCGTTCTGGGGATGTTGTGAGGGTGACATGGTATTAGAAGGTGGAAAGTGTAACATGAGGCTGAAATGAAAATGAAAATAAAAATATATGGGGATAGATAAAGGTGAACTAGAAAGCAACTGGAGATCTGGTGTGAAAAAAGGCAAAAACGTGTTGGTTAAAGCTGGGCTATGTTGAGCCTGTGGTGAACTTGGGTTGGTAGACAACGATGTGCACAAAGTTTAGGTGGTTGTGTTGCCGCCAAAACACGTTAAACAGTGGAGCAATTCGGGAAAATTTCGAAAAAACTGCGTGTAAATGTATTAAAAGGAGTGGTTTTGTGGTGGCAGATTGTGAAAATGAGGCTAATAATTGTCTGATGAAGAAATAAAGACGTTAAAACCTGTGGGAAGTGGCTAATAATGATCAGTGATGTGGGAAAAATGGAAATGGAAAAAAAGCGAAAGTTATTAGAACTAGCCACCAAGAGTGTCTTTCTGCCCCGTCCACCTAACCTTCACAACCTCTCAGTTCATCCCTATGAAATCCCCAAACCACCTTCCCTACCCTCTGGCTCCTACCCTTGTAACCGCCCCTGGTGTAAAACCTGTCCCACGCACCCTCCCACCACCACCTACTCCAGTCCTGTAACTCGGAAGGTGTACACGATCAAAGGCAGAGCCACGTGTGAAAGCACCCACGTGATTTCCAACTAACCTGCCTACACTGTGAAGCTTTCTATGTGGGAATGACCAGCAACAAACTGTCCATTCACATGAATGGACACAGGCAGACAGTGTTTGTTGGTAATGAGGATCACCCTGTGGCTAAACATGCCTTGGTGCACGGCCAGCACATCTTGGCACAGTGTTACACCGTGTGGGTTATCTGGATACTTCTCACCAACACCAACCTGTCAGAACTCCAGAGATGGGAACTTGCCCTTCAGTATATCCTCTCTTCTTGTTATCCGCCAGGCCTCAATCTCCGCTAATTTCAATTTGCCACCACTCATACCTCACCTGTCTTTCAACAAGATCTTTGCCTCTGTATTTCCACCTCGACTGACATCTCTGCCCAAACTCTCTGCCTTTACAAATGTCTGCTTGTGTCTGTGTATATGCGGATGGATATGCATGTGTGTGCGAGTATATACCTGTCCTTTTTTCCCCCTAAGGTAAGTCTTTCCGCTCCCGGGATTGGAATCTCCTTACCCTCTCCCTTAAAACCCACATCCTTTCGTCTTTCCCTCTCCTTCCCTCTTTCCTGACGAAGCAACCGTTGGTTGCCTTAATGGCTAATGGCCTAATGACAATAAAATTATTCTATTCTATTCTATTCTCAATTATAACTTCTCAAAAAATTTTTCTAACTGATGTCTTCATGTTTTCTTCTGTTAGATACATCATTCCATGATTTTGTCAACCATCCCTGTATGAGTGAGATCAAGGAAAGATCAGTTTTCATACATATTGATGTGCCAGGACATGAAGACAATGCGCCCAACCTACCAGAAGGGTGAGGAACTAGGCTAATATTTCAAGTGTTAAGTGTGAAATATTATTCTCCTTCACATTCTATTGCATCAGAATTCTTGAAGTCTTCTGGTTTTAACAAAACAGTTTCATGTCATTATTTTTTTTATGGTGGTGATGTGAAGAGTAGTAACTCATTCATTTATAAATGTTATTTTTTACTATGAAATTTTCAGTTTAAAATTGCTGATCAAATTTTTAATGTATTTTCTACTTCAGGTTTCAGTTCCCATCACTCCAGCAATTGGGAGAGGATCTTGTCACTGTACTTGACTTCTTACATGTCAAATATGTCATTGGTCTTGGAGAAGGTGCAGGTGCTAATGTGCTTGCAAGATTTGGGCTGGCCTACCCAGCAAGAGCATTGGGACTCATTCTGATTAACTGCACAGGGAGTGCTGCATCTGTGCTTGACAACTTCAAGAATAAGGTAGCATTGCCTGTAACAATAATATTGCTTTAATTAGAGTAAATTAGTTTTCCCACTTTATTGCCTCTACATACAGACTAAAATTAAACTGAAAATGACTGAAAAAGAAACTGCAGTGGCAACTGATACCATCATTACTTCAGATGGATGCTGAAACAAATTTTTTTTATCAAGGCTATGGCTGTAGGCTGCTTTTCCACCCTTCTTTGATTTAATTTATGCTCCTTATTTACCAAATTTGAGAGATGTTAGAGTCTGGACTTTCTTGATCTCCATTATAAATCAACAACCTACTACTAACTTAAAAAAATTATATTGTCCACATTTTATAATGTTTATGTTACCTCCCAAAATTGTTCAAAATAATAATTTGTTTAAGAGTGTAAGTAATGGATAAAGTAATAATAATGTGCATTCTCTAAAATTTCTAGCCCCATTCTCACTGTATGTCACTATGTTTTCCAAGATACTACACCTATGTCAACTTAAGAAACTCTTCTTCTTTACTTACAAATCAGTGGGAAATACAGGATGGCACATTCAACACCAGCAGTGTCATGTCAGGTTCAATTAATGACAGAGAATGTGGATATTTGAGAGAGTGTAGTGTACATGAAAGCTCAGCTAAATATCATACTTTTACATGTGCTGTTTTGCCCCTTAATGCCTCTGCAATTTGATGAGTAGTAAACTATACTTGTTGTGTATTGTTATTTCCTTTTACAAATTGTTCATTATTGCTGTTATTTAATTATTTCTTTTGTTTTACATGAAATAAATGAAAGGCAGCCACTCACCTGAAGTATCCTGATATGTGGCACATAGACACATGTAACAGAACACAGTATTAAGTGGCTTTTGAGACCTGGTACTTGTTCTGGCAGAAAGTACATAAATTCACACACACAGAGACCCAATTGCACACTACCACAGCTGCAGTACATGACAATGAGACAAGAAGTTTTAAGAAGTATCACCTTGTATTTCCTCAAGAAACCATACTTCATATTTACTTTGATCAAACCACACATGGGTTGGAAAAAAATTTCAGTTCAACAAGTTGGTGTTGAAGAACTAGCAGTAACTATAATGAAGCAATGTTCTTATGTGTACAGAATTACATCTTCCCCAAAATTAGAACAGAAAACAATGTAGTGACATTCTGTGTTTAAAATGTTTTGTTTTCTGAGGATAATTATTTTTGTATTTTTCTTTGCAGTTTGTCAATTGGAAGGGGGATGCTGGAGTGAGTCAGTCTGCTGAAGAGTATCTGATATTCCACAAATTTGGACATGTAAGTCTGCCTTCACTGTTTTGAGATTTAGACATCTCCAAAATTTTGGAGCAGTTGTATTGAACTTTATTTTTTCTATATGAATGTTTTATAATTTAATTGTTGCAAGTTGGTTACCTTGACATTACCTTCTTACATATTTACCCTAATTTATTAAAAAGGAAAAGGAATCACATTTATGTATGTGATACATGTCTGTAATTTTAAAATGTGAGTATAGTCAGCTTCTTTTTCTTGTGCCTCTCTCCTGCATCAGTGCAGAGCTACCATGGTTAAGTAATGGATCTGGCATGGTTAATTTAAAGGGTGGCCAGATAGGCTTCCTGTTGCCATTCCATTATCTCCCCAGAATAGAATATTTGTACCCCATCTTTCTGTGTGTAGTATTATTCACCCAGAAGTAAGCAAAAGTTTTCTAAGTGTTTGCAAATCACGTAACCAAGGCAAGCCTTGGGTACTAGTCAGGTATTCATCTAGTGCGATGTACGAAACTACCTAAAAGCCACATCCAGTCTGGCTGGCACACTGACCCTTAATGTTACTCTGCCATGTGGATTTGATCCAGGGCCAGTGCACCTCCAGTCCTGGAAGTTGTGGTTTAACATGTACGGCTGTCCAGGAGGGTTTAACACATAAGTATAGTACACAAATAATAAATTTAGTTTTTTAAAAAACTTGTAATGAAGTGATTACAAATGGTATTTTTAACTTCCCATCAAGGAACAAGTACAAATAAATTGTTGGGTGGACCCAACCTCCAGCAAGCAATATAAAAACATTGTGAACTCAAATCTACTCCTCAGTACTAAACAGACTGCTGCTCTACCTTTTGCTCAGGACAAGAAAACAGCTCTAATTGAAAACTGCAATCTCTTAAAGCTAAAATTGTATAAGCCCTTTCATTTTCTTTTAGCACAGTTGCTTCAATGATGTTACATAATATCTTTATTACACAACCTTCTGCCATTGAAAAAGTTTTGCAGTTTTGACTTCCATTATGAAAGTATTGGAGATCCCCTGTAAGCAAAAGATCATGTGTTGTAAATTGAGTCAGATCTCACAGGTTATTTTTTTCTAGAAGGTGCTGCAGGATACTATTCATTTCTAAAAACTGCCATGATGAGACTGCAAAGTTCTAGTCAACTAACCTAAAAATGATGAATTTGACTATAACATTGGCACCTTGTGTGTAATTTTAGATGTTACACCCTTTCCATCTTTGTTCTCACCTCTAGGGGTGTCTTAACTAAACAAATTTTTTACTCGTTAAGAAGTTATATGTTTACCAAGATTCAGTAAAATGGCTTCAAGAAGTCCAAAGTTTCAGTATGTACTGCTAAACCCACTCATGTCTTACCCCACTAGCTCTTTTTTCTGCATATGTGTACCAAGGTACAAATGTCAAAAGCATGGTAGAATATAATTTTAAGATGGTCAGTCTGAAAGTAGCAGACCCTGATAATATTACAATCATAGCAACAGCAGGAGAATGTCTGTCACATTCATCTTCAAGACAGAAAAAGAAAAGAGGAGTAACTGTAAGAGAATTGTCCTTCAGGGCTTGGTCTCACGGTAGCGTTCTCGCTTCCCGAGCATGGGGTCCCGGGTTCAATTCCCGGCGGGGTCTGGGATTTTCCCTGCCTCGAGATGACTGGGTGTTGTTGTGTCGTCTTCATCATCATCATTCATCCCCACTATGGTTGGAGGAAGGCAATGGCAATCCACCTCCATTAGGACCTAGCCTAGTAAGGCGGTGTGGGTGTCCCGCATTGTTCCCCTACGCTCTGTAAAGAAGCATGGGACTTCATTTCCATATTTTCCACATAAAATCATAGGAAGGGCAAAATTTACATGAAAGGAAAACTATGAAAACAATAGTGTGAGTTTATATTCTCAAAAAAATTACAGAATTCTAGTCTGACATGATTGTCACTATGCCTTTATGTATTCATTCATGTTAGAAGTATTACTCTTGTGTTATCTGTTATAACCTTTAATCAATAATAAATTGTGTGGATATACAAACGTAGAAACAATAGCAGGTTACATGCTACCAACTCCGTATCTGTCACTCAACTGCCGTGCCGTGACATGTGGCCAGCGCCATTCATAGCCAGGTGGCGCTCCCGCGCTCGGCCGAGCTACGGAGCGCCTCTATCGCTGTGTTCGCGTACTGACGTAGCGGCACTTTTAAATCTCATGGCACTGTCACAACACTTTTCCCCCCTTTGAAAAAAAAAACACTCACTTCCTTGGAGACATGGACAGTGTGGAGACATCCATGGCCTCTTGGGAGGCCCCGAGAAGATCCCGCGGAGAAACACGAGAGTATGGTCGAAAATGTCCAGGATGGAAGCTTGCGCGGGGAACGTGCCTCCTGGACGAGATGATGGGTGAAAACTCCGGAGCAGCATCCATAGGTGTCGTGGACCTGGGGGTGTGCTCCAGCGAGATGTGTCCCGGAGAAGGTGGCGTCGCGACTGGGGCCGGTTCCGGCGAACTCGGAACGGTAGCGACGTCGGCTGCAGCAACACACACGGAAGATCAGCATCAGCGACAGGACTGGCTTCTCGGGCTGGTGGAGGCGAAAGAAGGGGCGGTGGCACCGGCGTGGCCGCCACTCGTGGGCGCATCTGGTCGTAATGGCGAACAACCATGCCGTCGTCCGTATGTATTTCACAAAGCCGGCGGCCGCGAAGAGCCTGGACCACCCCTGGAATCCATTTAGGACGAGATCCATACCCTCGTGCCCACACGTCGGCGCCCACTGAGTATTTTCCCGCACTAGGGGACACAGTACAAGGCCTGACAGGGTGAAGCAGGTGCAGTAGAGTGCGCGGTTGGCGGCCATGCAAGAGTTCAACAGGGCTGCGATCACCCAGAGGCATGAAGCGATAAGAACTCCTGCCGGATCAGGCCATGGAGAGGGCATTGTACGGGGTGCAGCCAGTTGTTGAGCACACTGACCACACGCAGCGACCATGTGGGCGATATCCGAATCAATACCGGGCCAATAAACGTGCCTGCGGGCCAGGGACTTAGTCCGAGAAATCCCCCAATGGCCTTCATGCAATAGTTTGAGAACATCTTTGCGAAGAGAGGCTGGCACCACGACCCATGGAGATGCGCCATCCGTGGCCAGAAGAACAACACCCTCACGAACAGACAGGCGAAGGCGCAAGGCATGGTAGTTGCGAAGGGGATCCGATGCCCGGCCCTTGGTCCTGTCCGGCCAACCCCGTTGAACAAAACCGATCACCTGACGCAGGACCGGGTCCCGCGCAGTAGCCGACGCGACCTGCGAACCTGTAAGTGGAAAACCCTCGACCGCACGACGTTCTTCCTCATCAATGTGGAAACAGTGTAGTTCATCTCGATCGAAAACCGGGTCGGGGCCCATCGGCAAATGCGACAATGCATCAGCGTTGGCGTGCTGGGCCATGGGGCAATAGTGAATCTCATAGTGAAAACGAGACAAGTATAAGGCCCAACGTTGCAGGCGGTGAGCTGCCTTATCTGGAAGGGACGCCGAGGCACTGAACAGAGAGACCAGCGGCTTGTGGTCGGTGATGAGGTGAAACTTAGAACCATACAAAAAAACTCTGAACTTTTTTAGAGCATAAACGATAGCGAGCGCCTCCTTTTCGATTTGAGAGTAACGCCGTTGGGCATCGTTGAGGGTCTTGGAAGCGTAGACGATGGGTCGTTCCGACCCATCCTCATACCGATGGGCGAGAACAGCCCCTAGGCCATACTGTGACGCGTCAGTCGCCAGAACCAAGTGCTGACCCAGACGGAATGTGGCAAGACAAGGCGCCGACTTCAAATGAGCCTTCAGGCGGACAAAAGCCTGCTCATACTCGTCAGATCAACAGAAAGGAACGTTTTTGCGTAACAGCTGATGCAGAGGATGAGCCACCGCCGCTGTGGATGGAATGAATTTGTGATAATAAGCAATCTTGCCTAGAAACGCCTGAAGTTCTTTGACCGTAGACGGCCGGGGTAGAGCGGTAATGGCCGCAACATGCTGTTGTAGAGGACGTATACCCTCACAGGACAAGTGGAAACCAAGATACACAATGGAGGGTTGGAAGAACTGTGACTTGTCCAGATTGCACTTCAACCCAGCCTAATGCAGAACCCGAAACAGTGAACGCAAATTGCGAAGGTGCTCCTCAGTGGAGGCCCCCGTGACAACAATGTCATCCAAGTAGTTGATGCAGCTGGGAACGGAAGCCGTGAGCTGTTCCAAAAACCGCTGAAAAATGGCCGGCGTGCTAGCGACGCCAAATGGTAACCGCTGGCACTGATACAACCCGCAAGGAGTGTTGATGACGAGAAATTCCTTGGAAGACGCATCCAACAGCAACTGATGGCACGCCTCCGATAAGTCAAGTTTGGAAAAGAACTGGCCCCCAGCGAGCTTGATAAATAACTCCTCAGGACGGGGAAGAGGATAAGTGTCAATGAGGCTCTGAGCGTTGACAGTGGCTTTAAAATCACCACACAATCGCAGACTCCCGTTTGGTTTAGAAACCACCACGATTGGCGATGCCCATTTGCTGGAGGTAACAGGAAGGAGAATCCCTGAAGCTGTTAACCTGTCTATCTCAGCTTTGACAGGTGCACACAATGCCATCGGAATAGGGTGTGTCCGGAAAAACTTAGGGCGAGCTGTAGGTTTAAGAGTAATGTGGGCTTCAAAATCCTTGGCACGACCCAGACCAGCAGAGAACACGGACAAGAATTCAGAACACAATCCATCCAGCTGTTGATATGGAATATCCTCAGATATGAGGTGCACATCATCATCAATGGAGAACCCGAACAACTGGAAAGCATCATAACCGAACAGGTTTTCAGTGCCCGCATGATCCACCACATAAAACGTGAGGGGCCTAACAACAGACTTGTAGGCAGTGGAAGCATCAAACTGGCCAACGATAAAAATATCCTGCTTATTGTAAGTTCGTAGATTTCGCGTAACTGGAGACAAGCGAGGGGAGCCCAACTCCAAATACGTGCGAGAATTAATGAGAGTTACTGCAGAGCCAGTGTCCACTTGCATGCGAATGTCTTTTATCCAGAACACGAACAGTAACAAACAACTTATTTGTTTGAGAAAGCACACAGTTAACATCCATGTCCGATGCCTCGTCCTCATCGACAGGAACTTTAGGGGACTGACACACAGAAGCAATGTGGCCTTTTTTCCTACATGAATTACACGTGGCCCAACGTTTTGGACACGCGGCCCTGTCATGCTGTACGAAACAACGTGGACAAGAAGGAAGTGCGGAACGAACCTGCTTCTGTGGTTGCTGTTTTCGCTGCGAGCGTGGTGGCCCAACGCAACTTTGTTGATGCGAGTGAACCGCCGCCACATCGTCGTTCCCCTGTGAAACAGGCAAATTGTCCGCGTCGAAAGTGGTCTGTACGGCGCCTACATCACACCACGCATCTATTTGCGCACCAGCAGCGTGAGACACTTCAAAAGATTGAGTGATGCTGAGAACTTCCGACAACGACGGGTTTGGCAGTTGTAAGGCACGTTGCCGAACTTCTTTATCAGGAGCAAGCCATAGAATAGCGTCCCGAACCATTGAATCAGCATAAGACTCATGATGAGTGTCCATGACAAACTGACATTTCCTACTCAGACTGTGTAGTTCCGCCGCCCAAGCCCGGTAAGATTGATGGGGCTGTTTACGACACCGGTAGAACGCCACACGGGCGGCCATGACGTGGGTGTTTTTTCGGTAATAGTTAGACAATAAGTCACACATTTCTTGGAAGGACAGAGAGGCAGGTTCCCGCAGAGGGGCTAACTGAGATAGCAGCTGATAGATCCGTGGGGAAATCCAAGATAGAAATAACGACTTACACATAGGACCGTCGACAACACCGAAAGCCAAGAAGTGTTGCCGCAAACGCTTCTCATAATCCTCCCAGTCTTCAGCGGCCTCATCGTAAGGAGGGAACGGAGGCGGAGAAGAGGAAGACAGACGATGAGTAAGCGACGTCGACAACGCCTGAATAGCAGCCGTCAGCTGTGTTTGTTGTTCAATGAGCGCTTGCAGAAGCTGTTCCATGTCTGCCCCGACACGAACACACAATTCCACAACGCAGGAAAAAAAATATCCGACCTCGTCGCCAAAAAGTGTTATAACCTTTAATCAATAATAAATTGCGTGGATATACAAACGTAGAAACAATAGCGGGTTACATGCTACCAACTCCATATCTGTCACTCAACTGCCGTGCCGTGACATGCGGCCGGCGCCATTCATAGCCAGGTGGCGCTCCCGCGCTCGGCCGAGCTGCGGAGCGCCTCTATCGCCGTGTTCACGTACTGACATAGCGGCACTTTTGGATCTCGTGGCACTGTCACAACATTAGCTTTTGAAACAAAACTTTTTATGTGAACAGTTACCTCTTTGACAGTCTGTTCAATTGCACTAGTGTCCAAGAGGTTAGGTGGAGTGATAGAGATCATGTATCACTTCCACTTTATTTCAGATGTTAACCTAGCAAATTATTGACACCACAGCAATATAACCAAGAAATTTCTCGTTACCACTTTGCTTCATTGCTTGAGTGCTTTAAGACTCACGTATAAATCATGACAATGCGTAGCTTCACAAAAAATACAAGTCTCTCAATTATTGTTAAGATCTTAATAAGCTATGTTGGACCTTAAAGTCCCTAATTGTCTGTTGTTTATCAGAAATGTTTCACTCTAGAGAAAAAATTAACAATGGCAAGTGCCTAATAAGAGAAAAGAGGAGCATCAGTTGCAGTTGCTGTGAAATGATATTCCTTAGAAGCACAGGGGCAGTGTAATTTTCCAGTATCATATCATATCTTGTTACAGTGTGCTGGTGAGGTTTATTTCCTTTCATGTGTGTTTTTTCTGTTCTTATGTTCTTACTCACACCTCATGTTTTCTGCTTCTTGCTGCTGTGGCATATTTTTTAATGTAAGCAAATTTTCTTAAAAATGAGTGCCCATAAAGGAATTAATACCTTAATGGATACTTACCCTAATGGGGCATGCTCCACCTCTCTCATTCAATCATTTTGCTCTTCCTGTGAGTAGGTGAAACAGTTTTCAAAAATGTAGAATTAAGTGGCACCTAAGATGTATGACACAGTAATTAAGAAAACTGTAGAAAATTGGACAAATGTGCATAAAAGGAAGAAACATTAATTAAAACAAGAAGAAACATGGCTTATCTTTTACTGCAAGTAATTCTATTAATTATCATTGTTCTAAATTATATACTGAAAAATGAGGTAAGAGAAATTTACAATGAATCAGAAGAGAGCCCTCCAGTATATTCATGTTATGCCTTTATTGAGAAAACAGGAAGAAGTGAGAAAAAATTAAATGAATGGAAGGAAAGAGCAGAGTATTTAGGTTTCACCAAGAGAAAATATAGGGTTTGGACAAAAATATGGAAACACCACAAGAACATAAACACCGATATTACCCAAGTGCACAGGTTGTGCTGTAGCATTTGACAATGAACAGCAGCTGTGCAATGTCCTTAATACATTTTAAGTATCAGTCATGGTCTGAACAGTGTTCTGTGCAATTCTGAGTGCATTGTGTTGCAGCTAATGGAATTCGAACATGGGCAAATTATTGCTTGTATGGTGCGGCTTCCGTAATGAAGGGAGCCAATCTGTTTGGTGCTTTAAAGTTACCACATCAAAAATTTATACTGCATACAGGGAAAGCAGGAGGACATCATCCATTAAGTCACAACATGGACAGAAGTGTGTGTTGAGTTGTTGTGATGAATGCTCATTGAAAAGCTGCAAAAGTCACTGTACAACTAAATGTCATACTCACAAATTTTATCAGCACCATAACAACATGAAGGGAACTCTATGGGTAGTGAACTGCAGGATGAGCTGGAATTCCAAAACCAATAATCAGTGACACAAATGCCCATATCAGCAAAATATGGTAATGAGGCCATAAGGTGTGACTATGGACTGCCCCAACATGAACACACAATTCCACAACGCAGGAAAAAAAAAATTCGACCTCGTTATTTGGTTGGATGAATCTAGTTTCGCGCTGGTCAACTTTATGTCCCAAGAGTGAAACGTGGGGAGTTGGTGGGAGAGGGGGATTCAGTGATGCGGGCAGATATATCATGGTGTGTCATGCCCCATGGTTACTTTGCAAGGTCACATTACTGCCAAGGATTATCCGACCACTTTGGTTGATCAGGTCCATCCCATAGTACAGTATCTCTTCCCCAATGGTTATGCTATGTTCCAAGAGGATGGGGCCCCTGTTCACACAGCATGCATAATCCAGAACTTGTTTTGTGAGCAGATGGAGGTATTACTGCATCTCCATTGGGCACCACAGCCACCTGATCTTAATATTACTGAGCCTTTGTAGCCTACTTTGGAGAAAAGGATGTGTGACTGCTATCCACCCCCATCATTGTTACCTGAAGTTGCCACTATTTTGCAGGCGAAATGGTATGAAATTCACCTGAAAACCATATAGGATCTGTATTTATCCATTCTGAGATGACTGGAGGCTATTTTGAATGCCAGTGGGTTTCCTACACCATATTAGGCATGGTTGTGTGTTGGTTTTTGTAGTGTTTCCAAATTTTTGTATAGCCCCTATATGTCAAAATGACCAAGCAAAGAAAGTAGAAAAACTCATCACTTATGATTGAAAGTGAAACATTATAACCCAACATCAAAACTTGATCTTGTGTCAGTCAGTGATCTCTTCTTTGTGGCTCTCTTATTTTCTGTCTGTTGCCATTTATTTCTATAAATTTCTTAAAATATCAGTTGGTACTCATTTCTTGTATCAATAAATTAATTTATGCTTGTGATTAGTGGTTCTTATAAACTTTTTTCTTGCATTTCACCCACTGTTTATTTATTATTTTCATTTTCTGATTTTTCAGTTATTATTTCCTCTCAACTCTTAGCTGCCTCCTTTAATGCCAATGTATTAACAGACTCCATTCTTGTTTTTTGGCTAAAATCCTTCTGTTCCACTTCATGCACATACTTTCCTTATTTCTAACTTTACTGTTCATTGTTTTATGCAGTCTTCTAAAGGTTCATAAGAAACTGAGTGTACTCAAAATTAGCCGATATTCAGTCCAGACTAAATACTGGTGTCTTTCATACACATTTCAATACAATGTTTTTGTAGCATTTTTTATTATGTTCATTTCAGATGACCTTTCTCCTAATATCATTCAGAAATATCATTTCAGTTTTGAACTGTCTCATGCAAATTCTGGAGTTATTATGTGCAATGTCTTTCTGATATATAATTATGTGGTTTTTATAATGAAAATATCTTATCATGTGAAAGGAAATTTTTTTTCCATGCATGTGTTTGTAAAGAATATTCACAAAAAGTTGACATACCTGTGTTTTGTAATCCGCATGCAGATATGGCATAGCATGTGAATCCATCTCTGTATTGGAATGTTTCTTCCAACATACTTCACTGCACACAATATTTTGAAAAAATTCCTGAGTGTAGGGAACTCAAGTATTTAGCATGTATAATATTAGCAAAGACACTGTACAATCTGCTTGTAAACACCATTTTTAATTGTCTATGTGTAAAAGAGTGTTTTCTGTCATTGAAAACTGTTATGTATCTTGTGAAATTTATGAAACCCACAATTAATAGTGTCTACACATAATAAACATTGATGAAATGTTCCAAAATTCTTCTCGCAGAATGATCACAGTTTTAGTGACAATAATTTATAAAATACACTTCATTCCTAAGCATTCTGTGTACATATATTGTTCTGTTTGCATCATTTAAAATAATGCAGCTGTGTGGTATATGTGTTGTGATTCAATGTAATAGTTATGAATAACATTTTCTGCCATTACAGTTGGTGCTTGCATAAATAACTGCAACAAATTTTATAATTCAAGATACAGTAATTACATACAGAGTTACACCCATGGCAGTTTAACTTGAGTGTTACATCTTATAATAGCCTACACAAAATGTTAATATAATAAAACTCTTGTCATGACAAGGAATATTTATTATATTTCTTTAATCCTTATGCATTTCAGCATTAAGACATTTTCAAAGGAATGAAATCGTACTCATACAAAGTATCGCACTGAAGCTAATCACATGAAACATAAGTGCAA
Source organism: Schistocerca nitens (assembly GCF_023898315.1). NCBI lineage: Eukaryota > Metazoa > Arthropoda > Insecta > Orthoptera > Acrididae > Schistocerca > Schistocerca nitens. The sequence continues at coordinate 349,031,205 of NC_064618.1, read as the reverse complement.
ATTGCAGTTATGCACTTTCCTTTCAAAACAATAATTTGTTTCAATAGGATTTTGATGAATAAACAAACAGTCTTGGTTATAATAATAATAATAATAATAATAGCTTTATTCAACATCAAATGGTACACTGCACATGTACAAAGAAACAGTAATGATTAAAGTTATTTGTACAATACACAAGACACATTCTTCTGAATACATCATTAATTTACAGCAAAATTACAATAAGGTGTTTACTTATTTCTATTCACATAATTTCACAAAGCATTTGTTGTTCTTCATATAAGTATGGTACTCTTCTAATGTGTAGAAAGGGTGTTTTACTAAATATTTCTTAAGCTGATGTTTCAGTTTAATTGTAGGAAGAGCCATGACTGCTCTAGGCAGTGCATTAGCTAATTTTATACCTGCATACTGAGGCCCCTTTTCGTAAAGTGCTGTTCTGTGGCTGCCAATGTAAAATCTTTCTTTATTTCTAGTATTGTACTGGTGGAAATCTGAATAAGTGTTTGGGTGCAGGCTTTTCACAAGCAATATGGCTTTTAGAATGTATGTGTTTATAACAGTTAACACCTCTGTTTTTGGAAACAAGTTGCGACAAGATTCCCTATATTTTGCTCCACAGATTATTCTCACACCCCTTTTTTGAAGAATGAGTAGCTTATCTAGATTAGCTTTGGTTGTTGCCCCCCCAAATTTCAATACCATAGTTCAAGTGAGAGGAGAAAAGAGCATGGTATGCAGTCTTTAGGACTATGGTGTCTCTACAGAACTTGCTAATAGTACTGATTGCAAATATATTTTTTGACAACTTAGTTGCTAGAGAGTCAATATGTGTGTCCCATTTCAGGTTGCTTTGGATTGTTACGCCAAGGAATTTTACACGAGACTCTTTCTTTACCAATTCGTTGCCCATGTATAATTTAATTTCATTATTCAAACTACTTTTGTTAAACTCCATCAAACATGTTTTACTGGTGCTTACATTTAAGTGGCTTTCATTAAAAAACTGAACAATTTCTTTTGTCACATTATTACACTCGGCCTCTAGTTTATTACACGATTCCTTTTTACATACAACTTAGTTACTAGAGAGTCAATATGTGTGTCCCATTTCAGGTTGCTTTGGATTGTTACGCCAAGGAATTTTACACGAGACTCTTTCTTTACCAATTCGTTGCCCATGTATAATTTAACTTCATTATTCAAACTACTTTTGTTAAACTCCATCAAACATGTTTTACTGGTGCTTACATTTAAGTGGCTTTCATTAAAAAACTGAACAATTTCTTTTGTCACATTATTACACTCGGCCTCTAGTTCATTACACGATTCCTTTTTACATACAATGGACGTGTCATCGGCATACAGAACAATTTTAGAATTTATAGTACAGTATTTAATATCATTTACATAGATCAAGAACAGAAGGGGGCCCAAGACTGAGCCCTGGGGCACCCCATATTTTATGCAAGTGATCTATGATTTGTAGACACCACTTTCCGTTTTAAGTAGAACAAACTGCTTTCTATTGCTCATATAACACTTTATTAGGTCATAAGCAGCGCCTCTAATACCCATGTTCCATAGCTTGTCTAATAGGATGTCAACGTTCACACAATCAAAGGCTTTTTCCAGGTCTAGGTAACACCTCTTCAATTAGTTGAGCAGCTGCAGTGTTAGTTGATTTACCTTTTATGAATCCATTTTGATTTTCGAACATCAGCTTGTGTTTGTTAAGAAAGTTTATAATCCTGTTGTATATTACTTTCTCAACTATTTTGGAAAAGACAGGAAGGAATGAGACTGGTCTGTAGTTTTCTATTTTGTTGTTATCACCTTTCTTAAAAATGGGTGTTACCTGTGCTATTTTTAGTCTGTCTGTAAAGGAGCCTGATTCTATTATATTGTTGACTGCTGCAGACAGAGGTACAGAGACATTTTGGCTACAGGCTTTTAAAACGTTAGTATTTAGGCCATCATGCCCAGCTGAATTAGAGGGTTTTAGAGAGCTAATGATGCCCATTATTTCTGCACAGTTTGTGGGGGCTAGATATGTACTATGGTCACATGTACTACCTTTAAAACTGTAGTGCATGTTTTTATGTTTGTCATTTATGGCTTCCCCTACGGAAGAAAAATATTCATTAAAAATATTTGCAATTTCCAGTTGGTCTTTTATGAGCATGCCATTGTGGTTAATAGTAAAGTCCATACAAGATTTGTCATTGCCGGTTCTAAAACTGTTTATAACTGCCCAGGTGCCAGTACTTACGTTGTGTGAGTTTTGAAGCTTATTTGCAACATAGTTGCTTCTGGTCTGTGTAAGTAAGTCCTTATAGTGTGCTTGATATATTTTGAAGGCTTCCTTTAGCTCAGGAATCTCTCTATTATTCAGCATTGCACTGTGGAGTAGTTTTAATTTTTCCCTCACTTCAGTGACATTGCTATTTACCCAAATATTTTTGTTTATATTTTTTGTTTGTTTCATTTTTGTGATTACAACTGGGCATGTGGTATCAAAGCAGTAATAGAAGTCAGCAGCAAAGTTATCATATGAAAAGCTATTTTTTTCAAACCATTTTATTTGTGCTACCATCCAGTTTAGTCTATTTATGTTGTCATTATACATTATTCTTTTAGTTACAAACTGTTGCTTTGTGGTGACAGTGGGGGCCTCATGGCATTCCAATTTAAGCTGTACTGCATGGTGATCTGAGATGGCTAGTTTTAAAACCGATGCACTGTGGGGTAGGTGGGTCATGTTTGTTATTATGTTGTCAAGACATGTTTTACTTTTGCCAATTCTCTAGTGGGTTCCCTAATGAGTGGGATCAGGTTAAATTCATCACACAGACGATGTAACTTTTTGGTGCTGACATCATTTGTTAATAAATCTATATTTATATCCCCTGTAACTATAATATTTACATGACCATTTGGCCCAGAAAATGTTGTGTCTTTATATACAAGCAAGTCAGAAAGATTTACAAAAAAAGGTAACTGTATTTGCTGCAGGTGGCCTGTAAATACCGATAACTGTTATGTTATCTCTACCCCATTTCAGGTTTATTGCAGCAACTCCTTCCAAGCAGAAGGCACTCACATCAATAACATTAAAATTACTTTCATTTACAGTGAAAATTGCTACACCTCCCCCAGTCTTGTCTTTTCTACTGAAGGCTGTGCAGAATTTCATACACAGTGGTTGACTAATGCTAATCAGAGCTTCATTGTACCAATTTTCAGTTACAACTAATATATCGGGTTTGTCAATCCGTGAAATTACATCTAGATCATTATGCTTATTTCTAAGACTACCAAGATTCTGGTGTATGATTTTAAGGCTGAGTTTTACCTGCTGGACCTTAGAGGATAATTTTGGACTGGCAATGAGGCCAGCAGGCTTCACAAGTTTCCCTGGCTTGCCAGTGGTGGCTGGTGTTGTTGCAGATTTTGTTGAGGTGGGTTGTACCACCCCAGGGTTGCAGGGATATAACTCTTATTTGTTTACCAATGACATGTTTTGTATGATTCAGGCATCTTCAGATGAGCTGATATTAGTGGTGTTAGTTTGGTCTTATTTGTTTACCAATGACATGTTTTGTATGATTCAGGCATCTTCAGATGAGCTGATATTAGTGGTGTTAGTTTGGTGTGATACCAAGCATACAGAATACTCCAACAAATGATTTCAATTGTCAAATATTCAGAAACATTCCACTGGGTCCTTGTTGAAGCATGCAACATACTCTAATGAATGCAAAACAGGATCAGGCCTAAATAGATCTGTCACCATGCAAACATGTTTGAGGTTTAGTTGCTCATAGCTGGTCTATGCCCATGCATTCTTAAAATGTCATTTCATCCTTAATGTTGTACTTATCTAGCCTAGGAAAATTAATAGCATAAGTATCAAAAGATGTATTCCCATATGTGGAGACTTAAATATAAATACACTGAATCCTGATGCTACCTGTAACATTTTCTCAAGTTTCGCTCAAACTTACAATTTAGTGTCAGTGGTAAATAGTGATACAAGAATAACAGAACAGTCAGTGGCAGCTATTGATCATGTGTTAACGGCTTTAGATATAGAAAACTGTAGTGTGGACGTAATTATCCAACCACTTCATTCAGATTGTAAATACAGCCTCAGTTCCATTAAAAACAGCCAATCTAATTGAGCTTCCTCACACTTCTATAAATGGTATAGGTAAACATACAGGAAAGTGCTGCTTGTAGCATATACAAACCTCATAATTCCAAACTGATACACACTGCTGAAAACAAAAACAAAGCAGTGTGGAAAGTCATAAAGCAGGAAACAGGAACCAGAAAGAAGAATAAATCAAACATAAAAATCAAAGACAGAGGGGCCATAATAAAAGATCCAAGATTTGCCACACTATATAAATAACTACTTCAACAGTATAGGAACAAAATTACAAGAAAAAATTCAAACAGGTGTTAAAGGATATACCTATGAACTATTTAAATAAATACATCCTTGTTTCCAATGACCAGTTTGGTTTCCAATCAGGGAAAACCACTGCATTAACAGCAGCATATCTATCAGCTCATGTCCTAGATGCACTGGGTGAAGGGAATTGTACAACAGATATATTCCTCAATGTAACTAAAGCTTTCAACACAACTGACCACAAATACTGTTAAATAAGCTAGATGAACTGGGAGTAAGGGGGGGTGGTGAAAAAATGGTTTCAGTCATATCTAGAAAATAAGAGTGCAGTCGACTGAAATTACGTATGCATCAAGTGGCTCCAAATGTATTGAAAAACATAGTTGTGATCACAAATATATGAATATAATGGTATTGTAGTGTAGTGTGCCATGTCCAGCACTGTTTCTAATTTGCGAAAATGATTTCCCTCAAAGTATCAAGCATGGGCAAAATATATTGTTTGCAGATGACTGTAATGTACTGATCACAGACAAATGAGTAGAAGTACCAAGAGAGAAAGATGAAGAAATGCTTAGCAGCATATGTGAATGTGCAATAAACAGTAAAATCACTCTTAATATAAAGAAACCAAGCACTATGAACTACTACATAAACAAAAAGCCAGATTACAACAACCTGAAAGTAAATAATGAAGCTACACTATGTGTGGAAAGCACTACATTTATGTGAATGCATGTTGACTGTTAATTAAGGTGGAAATAACACATAAAAATACTTAGCAATAGAATCTCTACAGCATGCTGTTGTTGTTGTTGCGGTCTTCAGTCCTGAGACTGGTTTGATGCAGCTCTCCATGCTACTCTATCCTGTGCAAGCTTCTTCATCTCCCAGTACCTACTGCAGCCTACATCCTTCTGAATCTGCTTAGTGTATTCATCTCTTGGTCTCCCTCTACGATTTTTACCCTCCACGCTGCCCTCCAATACTAAATTGGTGATCCCTCGATGTCTCAGAACATGTCCTACCAACCGATCCCTTCTTCTAGTCAAGTTGTGCCACAAGCTCCTCTTCTCCCCAATTCTATTCAATACCTCCTCATTAGTTATGTGATCTACCCATCTAATCTTCAGCATTCTTTTGTAGCACCACATTTCGAAAGCTTCTATTCTCTTCTTGTCTAAACTATATATCGTCCACATTTCACTTCCATACATGGCTACACTCCATACGTATACTTTCAGAAACGACTTCCTGACTTTTAAATCTATACTCGATGTTAACAAATTTCTCTTCTTCAGAAATGATTTCCTTGCCATTGCCAGTCTACATTTTATATTCTCTCTACTTCGACCATCATCAGTTATTTTACTCCTTAAATAGCAAAACTCCTTTACTACTTTAAGTGTCTCATTTCCTAATCTAATTCCCTCAGCATCACCCGATTTAACTCGACTACATTCCATTATCCTCGTTTTGTTTTTGTTGATGTTCATCTCATATCCTCCTTTCAAGACACTGTCCATTCCGTTCAACTGCTCTTCCAAGTCCTTTGCTGTCTCTGACAGAATTACAGTGTCATCGGCGAACCTCAAAGTTTTTACTTCTTCTCCATGAATTTTAATACCTACTCCGAATTTTTCTTTTGTTTCCTTTACTGCTTTCTCAATATACAGATTGAATAACATTGGGGAGAGGCTACAACCCTGTCTCACTCCTTTCCCAACCACTGCTTTCCTTTCATGCCCCTCGACTCTTATAACTGCCATCTGGTTTCTGTACAAATTGTAAATAGCCTTTCGCTCCCTGTATTTTACCCCTGCCACCTTCAGAATTTGAAAGAGAGTATTCCAGTTAACGTTGTCAAAAGCTTTCTCTAAGTCTACAAACGCTAGAAATGTAGGTTTGCCTTTTCTTAATCTTTCTTCTAAGATAAGTCGTAAGGTTAGTATTGCCTCACGTGTTCCAACATTTCTACGGAATCCAAACTCATCTTCCCCGAGGTCGGCTTCTATCAGTTTTTCCATTCGTCTGTAAAGAATTCGCGTTAGTATTTTGCAGCTGTGACTTATTACACTGATAGTTCGGTAATTTTCACATCTGTCAACACCTGATTTCTTTGGGATTGGAATTATTATATTCTTCTTGAAGTCTGAGGGTATTTCGCCTGTCTCATACGTCTTGCTCACCAGATGGTAGAGTTTTGTCAGGACTGGCTCTCCCAAGGCTGTCAGTAGTTCTGATGGAATGTTGTCTACTCCGGGGGCCTTGTTTCGACTCAGGTCTTTCAGTGCTCTGTCAACCTCTTTCTGCAGTATCATATCTCCCATTTCATCCTCATCTACATCCTCTTCCATTTCCATAATATTGTCCTCAAGTACCTCGCCTTTGTATAGACCCTCTATATAATCCTTTATAATCCTTCCACCTTTCAGCTTTCCCTTCTTTGCTTAGAACTGGGTTTCCATCTGAGCTCTTGATATTCATACAAGTGGTTCTCTTTTCTCCAAAGGTCTCTTTAATTTTCCTGTAGGGAGTATGTATCTTACCCCAAGTGAGATAAGCCTCTACATCCTTACATTTGTCCTCTAGCCATCCCTGCTTAGCCATTTTGCACTTCCTGTCGATCTTATTTTTGAGACGTTTGTATTCCTTTTTGCCTGCTTCATTTACTGCATTTTTATATTTTCTCCTTTTATCAATTAACTTCAATATTTCTTCTGTTATCCAATGGTTTCTACTAGCCCTCGTCTTTTTACCTATTTGATCCTCTGCTGCCTTCACTGTTTCATCCCTCAAAGCTGCCCATTCTTCTTCTACTGTATTTCTTTCCCCCATTCCTGTCAATTGTTCCCTTATGCTCTCCCTGAAACTCTGTACAATCCCTGGTTCTTTCAGTTTATCCAGGTCCCATCTCCTTAAATTGCCATCGTTTTGCAGTTTCTTCAGTTTTAATCTACAGTTCATAACCAATAGATTGTGGTCAGAGTCCACATCTGCCCCTGGAAATGTCTTACAATTTAAAACCTGGTTCCTAAATCTCTGTCTTACCATTATATAATCTGTCCGATACAGCATGCTATGTGCTCGAAATTCTCACATCAGTATGTGTTATTTCATGTATGAGATCAGTGTATTTTGTTTGAATTCGTCTTGTTATTAGCTATGCCATAATTTTTTGGAGAGTTAATAAGAAAAATATTCAAGCTGTATTCCGACTGCAAGAAAGAACAATACATATAATGACCAAAGGTGGAACTATGGCCCACTGCCTCAAACTATTTAAAATGCTGGAATTGTTAACTGTACCTTTGAATATATTTTTTGGAGTGTTAGGTATCTTTAAAAAATATTGTCCACTACGTTACGAATTGCTTAGTATGTGATCATAAAACTTGAAACTACTACAATATGTATCTGGACAGAAAAAATTAAATTAAAACTCAGCATAGTTTTTTTTACAATGCCACCATATTATGCAACAAATTACCACAGCTTATAAAAGACATAGATACTACCTGTTCTTTCAAAACAAAGCTTAAAGATTGTTTACAAAATAAAAGTTTTTACACGGTAATGGAGTACCTAAATTAAAACAAGTTACCTATTATAAGAAGTGCTGTTTATAATGTGTATACAGAAGTAATAATTTGCTAAGACTATAACAAAAACCAAATGTGATTAGATTTTAAAAAATCATTGCCAGTTATTGTATAAGAAATTAATTTTAAGTCACAAAAATTTTAGTGTTTTGCGTGATGAAATTCATACAACATAAACTGTTTCACAGATTAATAAAGCAATCGACAAATCAATCAGTAATGGGGTTCCATGTAGAAGTATCATGATTCACAATAATGTCAATTTTTTAAAGAAAATGTTATCTTTGCAAGAACTGCAGCATTTCTCAAGAGATGCTCTTGTCACTGTACATGATTTCCTTTCATTTAATATTTGTCTTTTCAGTCATGAGGTTTATTACTTATTAGTGCATTTTTCATATTTTTATTTGCTTCAAAACCATATTACAGCTTTAATTCTTAAAAACAAACACATACTGCTACAGGCTTTCAATAATTTTTATTTTTGAGCTAAATGCTAGAAAACAGCCATACTCATGGATTTTGGTAAATAAAAATAACATAAAGGAAAAGATGAGTGAGAATAGCAGTTTACCACAGGTAGAGAAAGTTAAAAACAAACTTAATCAGTGGTGAAAGGAGATATACTTTCTAAACAGCAAATCTTGCAACAGCTTATGGCAATAAACAAAATTCAATGGTAAATGCAAAATGGTTTTTGAATATATATCACTAAATTATTAATATCTATTACCTTAAAGTTTGTCTGTATTTATTTAGTTCATAGACAAATTATTTTATTAGTTGTTGTGTTTATTCCACTAGTTACAAAAACGCACATATATGAAATCATGAGAATGATTTGAACATTGTATGTTACATGTTTCAATTAATTTTCTTTTTTCCTTTCATGTTATTCTACAACTAACTCTACAGCTAATGTCTGAGGTAATGACAAACAAATGTTATGCACAAATTAGTTCTTGGCACCTGTAGACGCTGAAATAGAAGGCCATGATGTCATTATGTTATGTATAGTTTTACTGTTTAGATGCCTTTGTTTGAGACAAGTTGTTACATGTACAGTAGAATTTGAGAAACAACTGCAACAGTGCACTGCCTTTATGATAGAACATAGAGGTATCTTTGTATTGGTAATGCTTGCAATAGTGCATATATCTGTAGATGTTACCTATTGCATTGACTTTTTATATAGGGTAGAGTTATCACTTTGCACACTTGACCCGATTTTTTGAGGTTCTTATGCTTATGATCTTTATAGCATTACATTACAATACCCCTAAAATATTTTATTTATTCAGTGCTTTTTGTTGAGATCATTCAGTTCCTGAAAGATTAAAAGATAACCATATGTCAGTTCTTAGTATGCTTATGTTTCTGCATCATGCTGCTTTCTTATTTTCAGCAATTGGTTAATGAAACAAACCCAGACAAGGAAAAAGTTATGCAAGAATTTCAAGCTCGTCTGCGAGGGACCATCAATAACAAAAATCTGAAGCTCTACGTAAATGCATTTTTGGGGTTAGTATGCATTATATATTCAAATATATTGCTAGCTATTTAATAGATCAGACACTACCCCTTACATTATCGTGTTATTGTTGGTATCTTAAAGTAGCTGTATGCTTCAATTTTAGTCCCTAAAAATAATGTGATCTTGTAATTAGTATGAAAATCATGAAAAAGGGGTGGGGGGGATCATTTCAGATAACAATTTCTTCAGTTTAGTCATGAACATCTAATATCTACTACAATATTTTGTACTGTAAATACAGTACAAATTTTTGAAAAGTTTTGAAGGTCAAAGGAATTCAAAAACCTCTTTGTAGGCTATGCTTATGTTCTTTATGTAAGTTACATTACATTAATTTTTGTTTCCGGCGTTATTGAGTAACAATGTCACACCATTGTTTCATTAGAAGGATGTCAGCCAGTGTTGACTCATAGGAATATTTAACAAATTTTAGGGTATCCTATAATAACAACACATGTACTGTAATTTCTGTGTTATACTATACCTAGTATGTTTTTGAGAGATGTATTCTTCATATTGGCTTACCTCTAATGCTCGAAAACCATCTTTGGCTCTCACTCTTGTCATCCATGCCATCTACTTCAGGCTCTTCAGTCATGTCAGCATTTGACTGCAACACTTTTCTACAGTTTCTTGGTCCATGATTTTTGTTGTATCATCTGCGACAATGCATTCATCCACCTCACAAATATCCAAATCTTCACATCTGCAAATTCTTTTTACCATATCTGTCAAGTTTCCAGAATTTTCTGCCTGATCTTTTTCAAGCCCATCATACATTTTCTACAGCCCTTTCAAAGAGTTTCTGCTTTCATTATCCCAGGCTTGTGCACACCAATAAACTACATGTTTCATATTCACTATATTTAGTGCATCATTCATACTTTTGTTTTGCATGTCATTACCTTGCAGGATGGTTCTTAAGAATATCCCATGGTAGTGCTGTTTAAATGTCATTATTATACCCTGATCGAGTGACTGAAATAGACTGGTAATGTTTGGGGGAAGGAAATGCACAATATCACCACTTTTAACATGGAAGGAAGTGTAGGCATATTGTCAGTTAATAAGATGCTGTTTTAGACAGATCTTTTTCAGTTAAAATGTAGACCATTCAGCAAAGAGTTCACAAGACATCCAGGAACGTTTCTGTTCTGTATAAAAAAACAACTGGTAGCACCTTCTGAGCAACATTCTTCAAGGCTCAAAGGTTTATCAACTTCCTGATACACAATGGAGGCATTCTGAATGTGCCAGAAGCATTTATCATTCTTTTTCATTTTGTGTCCTATTGTAGATGTTCTTTTGAGGAGGGTATGGGCAACATCTGGAAAATAAGTCCTGTTTCATCGGCACTGTAAATCTAGCCATTAGTATAGCTCTGAATGTAATCTTCAAACTCTAAAACATAAATTGTGTCTGGGTCTTCTGATAATTTTTCTCCACACACATTCAATTTCCCAATGCTGTATCTGTTTTCACAACTGTGTAACCACCCACAGCATGAAGGAAAATCTATTTCCTTCTCTCATAACAACTTGTATAATATTTTAGCTTTTTCTCGCAAAATCAGGCCATCAAAGGCATGCCTTTTTCTCATTGTTGGGTAAATCAAAGATAAAGAGCTTCATCTACATTTTCAAAGTCAGATATTTCAAGTGTATTTCTATGAGGATTGTTCACAGCTTGTTCTAGAAATTCAGCTTTCAACTTCATTCATTCTGAAATGGCAGAAACACAACTCCATAATTAGCCACCAGTTTTCAGTAAACTTTCATTTCCATCATCATTGATAGCAGCTAATTTATCAGCAAAAATAATCACAACATGCTTCTGCTTAAGTTCGATAGCAGAAAAATTGACTCACAATGGGAAGAAACAAGCACTGAAAGGCACTGTTGTTGGCAGTGTAGCTTTATTTAGACTGGTGAGTTGGTGGGTGAAGCAACTCAAGGTCAGGCAGTCACCTTTCCCTGCTACATGCAGTTCAGCACACTCCTGCCTCTTCCACCCCCCCCCCCCCCTCACCATACTCTCCAGAGGTGTTTCAGATAATCCAGGTTGTGGTTGTCCTAAGTTCAGTTAACCAGGGTTTTACTGTAAACTCAAAACCTTAAACTGATTTTCTATTATAATTTCTGGCACTAATTTTATTTCATACTGTTTTTCTTTCATGGAGAAAATGAGTATGCAGACTCTACAAACTGATACTGACTACATAATTATGATATCTGTTACTTAAAATAAGAGCTATTAAAATTACAACTTAGTTTAATACCTAGAACAGAAGCTTTAGGATCATCATTAAACAAGGATGAATTGGTAACAAAATTAATGGAGACAATATGCTCCCAGTAATAAATTATTTTGGACTTGTTTAGTGTAAAAATTTCAATCCAAAATATTTATATATTACGTTATTTAAATTAAACAGGTATAAATTACAAACAGTACAATTTGGAAACTTGGTGAACTGTGAGACAAAACCTTAATGTATATCTTGATATTTATTTACACCACTTCAAGTGAAATATTTTTAGGATGTTTTAGAAATTTTTATAAAAATTTTCTTCAGTATCTGTAATGTAATATTAAAATGGCTACTTTTACAGAAAACTTGACCTTAGAAAGCCGGTGATTGTAAAATAGCTTGCCAAGTAAATGTGGCTGCGAGTAAAGAAATGCCAACCATGTTCCACTACTATGCTTAGAAATATAAACTATATTTAATTCTGTTGAACTGCTTCAACTACATATTAGGTGCTATTTTACGTTACTGCTGCTTGATAGCCTTGATTAGTTTATGCCCTATACTTCTGTGACTATGAACTCAGAACTGTGCATCACGTGATTCACATAAAATGTGGACACAGTTACCAGTATAACAAGTGGTTGCAATTATTCACATGTTTATTAATTGTAAAAAATTATCACACTGACACACAGAAACTCCATTAAGACATGTACTTTTTATTTCATTATTGCGAATAGATACCTGAAACATAAGAGGTCTGCTGTATGAATTATCCTACATGCAACTGTACCTAAAAGTGGCATAATAAGAGTAAGCATGCATTTTTTGTTGAAATACCACTCCTTTCTTACGTAAATACAATCGTCATGTCCCCTCTATTTCCACACTATTTTGTATCTTTTCTATGCCTTGTTTGTGTTTTTAGAGCAGAAAGCCTTGATTTTGAGTATCTTCTAGGTTACATCCATTTTTATCTTATATCTTATGATAATTAATTACATCATTCTCTCTCTCTTGTCACACACACAGGAAAGTCAGAGAGAGAGAGAGAGAGAGAGTGAGAGAGAGTGGGGGAGGGGGATGGGGAGAGGATATTATGAATATATAATTTTAACAGATAAGAAGCATAAACATACTAACTATATGATAGTCAGATCTACAAATATGAAGAGTTCTTAGTATCAGGAGCCAAAGAAATTTTTGTGCTGAGTTATTCCATGTTGTAACTAGAAAATACTCTTCCATGTGTAAAATATTTCTTTTCTTTACAGACAATAGTCATTGGATAATTATAGGTGTTTTATGTGGTACTCCATTTGAATTCTGGTGATTTTTGCTTGTACTGGTATTGTAGAATAGTAGGCAAATGCACTTACTTAAAATAATATGAGGGTCATCCACAAAGTAAGTTCCATTTCTATTTCTATCCGGGGCAGTGCTATGATCACAGTTCCGAGCAGACATGGCAGTTACTCTGACTCAAGGAGAAGACATGTATGCCATTTTCAGATTGCTGCTGCTGATGTGTGCTTTATAGTGCTTCTTTATAATAACAGCCATAATTGAAAATGCTTCCGTGTGTGAAATCAGATCTGTGATTCGTTTTCTAAATGCAAAGAAAGTTAAACCAAAGGAAATTCATCAGCAAATCTGCGAGGTTTACGGGCAAAATGCTGTGACTGATTCAATGGTTAGAAGATGGGCCAGACTGTTCAATGAAGAACGTGATCTTAGTGTCTTATTCCCAAGTTTTTATATCTCATCATCCTTGTGAAGATATTGCTACTGGCTTCAGAAACCCAACTTACTATAAGTTCTTGTTGAAAGTTTTCCTGTTTTTCATTTTCTTTCTGAGTGTATTGCGTATTTTTCCCTCCTTTACTCTATCTAATGTACCTTCTAGCAAATTTCCCACCCTTGTCGTACTTCAGATAGATTTCACATTGTTGGAAAAATTGCATCTCATCAAATTGATACCTGTTTCAGGCGCAAAGACCTACCTTTGAAAAACTGCCAAACAGATGTTTTGCTTATCACAGGCATGTTAAGCTCTTATGCTTCAGTTGTTGAGAAACTACACAGAGACCTTGACAAAGCAAAAGCCACACTTCTTAAAGTGGAAAGAGCTGGAGATGTTCTACTGGAAGCTGTAAGTCATATCTTTAATTACATAATCACATTCATTAATAAAAAAATATGAAAAGTAACTGTGAGTAATTTTCTTACAATATATCCATAACAAATTTGATATGAAATTGTGATCACTGCATTTTATGTTTTCTACTTGCTATTTATTTAAGGTAATGAGTGGTCTATTACTTTGGAGAAGAAGAAAATAGAGTTTAAGAAAAGGAAAATGAGAAAAAAATAAATGAGGCTTACCAACTATATTTGCATAATTTAAAAAAAAAAATACATATTTGCAGCAACATAGATAAAATGTATAATGTATTCAAACTATTAAATGGGGAAAGTTACAAACATTATTGATGGCAAACCATCACAGGAGTGTGCTACTGAAACCTCCTGATACGGTTCGGGATGTTATTCAGGTGAGGTATTGAGGTAAGGTGACAACTGGAATCAGTTAAATCATAGAAATACCTGGGTGTAACAATCTGTAGGAATATGAAATAGAATTATCATAGAGGCTCAGTCATAGGTGGATCAGCTGGCAAACTCTGTTCATCAGTGGGATATTGGGAACATACAGTCAGCCTACATGTGAGATTGCTTACAAAACATTTGTGCAACCCATCCTAAACTACTACCCAAGTGTGTGGAACTCATACCAAACAGGACTAATGAAGGATATTGAACACAAACATAAGTATGGATCCCAGATCAGTAAGAAATATTGAAGTATTGGTCAAACAGGTGATTTGTAAGCTACCTGATTTGTCAATGGACTTCATTTTCTGTGGATTCTTCCAATGAATCTCAAGTATGGCATTTGCCTTATCTTCAAATAATTTTGTGTGGCTGTTCCACTTCAGATCACTCTGTACACATACTCCTCGATATTTTATAGAAAGTAACTATTTTCTACATTATTGTTCTACATCATAAGATAATGGGACTTTCTATGTATACACAATGTATTACATTTGTTTGTGTAAGGGTGAATTACTACTCACTAATCCAAATGTCAGTCCCTTGCAGAACTTCCTGCATTTCACCACATTTCTTCAGCATCATCCACAACAGTATCATCCACAAAAAGCCACATGGAACTTGTAAAATTATCCACTACATCATTTATATATGTTGTGAAAAGCAACAGTCCTATAACACTTCCTTTGGTATGCCCGACTATATTTTTATGTCTGAGGACTTCTCTCCATTGAGAATGACATGCTGCGATCTGTTTGCTAGAAAGTTTTCAGTACAATTACGCCGTTGGTTTAATACTCAGTACGCTCATTTTTTCTTTGTTATGCAGCAGTGTGGAACTGTGTCAGATGGCTTCTGGAAGTGTGCCTGTATCTACTGCTTTCTGGGTCTCATAGTTGAACAAGCAAGCTGGGCTTGACATACAGTTGTTTTTGAAGCCCATGTTGATTCCTACAAAGGAATTTTAGGACTCCATAAATGTCATAATCAGCAATTATAAAACATGCTCCAAAATTCTGTAACAGACTGACATCAGAGATATAAACATATAGTTCTTTGTGTCTGTTCATTAGTCTTTCTTGAAAATGAGAATGACCTGTCCTTTTTTCCAATCATTAGAAATGCTTTGCTCCTGCAGAGACTGCTGCTATAAGAGGGGCAAGCTCTATCACATACTTTATGTAGAATCAAACTGGTATCCATTCAGGTCCAGTAACTTTTTCTCTATCGAGCTTTTCTGTCCTGTTGTTACATTTCAATATGTCACATTATTAACTGCCTTTTATGGTTTCTCAGTTTCTCCATGAAACCATCTTATAGATCAAGCAAATTAGTGACCATTTGTGCTGCTATTCTATGTATATGTTCAATCTCCTTTTGTTAGTCCTGTTTGGTATGAGCCCTGCACACTTGAGCAATACTCTAGTATGGGTCGCACAAATGTTTTGTAAGCAATCTCCTTTGTTGGCTGGTTGTTATCTCAGTATCCTCCGATGAACAACATGTGGCAGCTGCTTTACCTTTTACTGAGCCTATATGATCATTCTATTTCAGATCCCTACAAATTGTTAGACCCAGGTTTTTCTATTATTGGACTGATTCCAGTTGTGACTTACTGATACTGCAGTCATAACATACTACATTTTTGCGTTTTATGAAGTGCACAGTTTTAAATTTCTGAATCTTTAAAGCAAATTGCCAAGCTTCTCACCAATTTTATATATTTTCAAGATCTGGCTGAATATTTCACAGAATATTTCATTTGTAGATAACTCAATCACAAGTGACAGTCTTGAGGTTAGTATTGATACCTTCTGCCAAGTCCTTAATATACAATGTGAACAACAAGGGTCCCAACAAACTTCCCTGTGGCATGTCTTAAATTATTTTACATCTTTTGAAGATTCTCTATTCAATATAACATGCTGCATTATCCCTACCAATCAATATTCAACCCAGTCACAAATTTTATTTGATACCCTGTACAATCATACAGTATTTCCATTAATAAGTGTTGACATGATACTGAGTGAAATGCTATTCAGAAGACAAGAAATACTATATCTACCTGAGTGCCTTGATCCATGGCTGTCAGAATGTCACACAAGAAAAGCTTTCACATAAGTTTCCAGAATTCATTTTGGTTGGCATGGAGGAGGTAATTTTGTTGTAGACATCTCATCACAGATGATGAGACCTGGTTTGCCCAGTGTCATCCAGAGTAAAGTTGGCAACTGCTGAAATGTTAACTTTGGCCCACAATGTTTATTAATATAAACAGCTTCTGTAATAAGCAAATAACAAATTAATCCATGAAACAGGCAGTGACAGTTCTTGGAGAAATATTAATTGGAGTCACAATAGAAACCATTCAATGCTATAGAGTAGAAGGATGAGGTCCCAGCAAGAGTAGTCAGTTAATATGTATTTCATAAGAAAGTTTTGTAAAGGCAAGAGGTGTTGGAACCAAATGCACCAAGCACACAGTAAACAATCAGTACTGCAGAGTCCACATGTAGAGCCAGTTGGATGGCAGCAAACTGAAGCATAGGTATCTGTTGGATGGCCTTTTATTTGGCTTGCTGCAGGCTTTCAAGTGACTGGCCTGTGGTAGTAACTGTGATCCCACCGTAGGTGCCCTCACGGTATGTGTGTGACAACTCATTGGTATTGTTCATTTGTACATGTTGTGGGATTACTAAAGCTATCACACAATGCCATCAGTTTAATTCATTGTAGAAAAGGCAGCCACTGTATAAATAGTACACAGCTGTCTGCATCATGTTTCAACAGACATCCAAAGACCAGTGTACTGATCTTTTAATTGACTCTAAAGAGTGTTGTGACTGATAGTTTCTAGTAGCTTTATAAATGTTGTAAAACAGAGAGTACTTTGAAGGTGAATAAATGTATGTTGCCTGTATTTCTGTTTTGTGATACTATTCACTGAACTTTTTAGACCCAACTTGTTCATTTGGTAACAGCATTGATAAACTGGCCCTTCAGTTAGTGACTCTGACTATCTATTGAAAAACGTATGTAATGTCAGTGTAAAGTAGGGGGTTTCATTTGCAAATGAAAAAAATCATGTGATATTTCAGGACACCCACTGAAGATGCCTTGTAATTAAGGTGAATCACATGAATCACACCTGGGTGGGAAAAAAAAGTTAACGTGCCGCATGGAAAAGGTGTTTTTCTTTTGAATCACTGTAATTTATATACAGATGATGCAAAAATGGCCAGCACAAGAATCTTGTAAAGTACAGTCTTGTTTGTATGTTTGTCAAATGCTCAACATCTCAAGTATATATTGAGTGATTGCCTTTACTCCTTTTCACTTCTACCAGCATTTTTATTCCAATTAGAGCTTTCTGATATTATCTAAATATTTAACATCACCAAAAGCTGATTAGCTCCATATTAATTATATTTTCTAAAGCCAGTGCATGGAGAGATATGACAAGTGATAGACAAATTTGTGTTGACAGAACTAAATAAGTAACAATACAGAAAAATTTGCAGGTGACAACATAGCTGGAGACAGTAGAGTCACATATTGTAACAGTAGGTATTTTTTTTACATCTGTCATGTAGTATGTAATGTTGTGTTACAAGCATTTTGTTCATGAGTGTTCCTATTGTCTGCACAGTAGTGATCTTATTCACCCAATGCTTACTGTTCTCTAAGCTGCCAGTCTTCTGTTCATTATCCATTATCTTATGAAGGAATGAAATATTAAAGATTCTGGATCAATTCATGGTAGAAGTTACATGTGTGTGTGAACTTGGGCAAGAAGATTGCCATCTTGATTGTTCAAACATTATATCAAGATTTATGGACTAAAATAGAGGATACCAATAAATGTCTACACAGGCTTATGGTGAGACATATCCCCATATTACAGTGCCTTAATAATTATTCTTAGATTGGATGATTATATGATTTTCCGTTCAGATTTAAATTTTGTGGCATGGTTCATATTGCCAGTTAAAGGTGCAGTGATAAGAGAGCCTGCAGTTGGTGACAAGCTAAATTGTACTGTATAAAATGCATGTTTGACCATCAGCTGCTTTTATTTTAAGCCTAAATATCAACCGGTTTCAGCCATGGACCATCTTCATGAATAAGGGTTAAAATGTTTTAAGCTGTTCACCATGAAGATGGTCCAAGACTGAAACCAGACAATACCTGAGATTAAAATAAAAGTGGCTGAGAGTCAAACATGCATTTCATACATTACTTGATGGCACTTGATAGTCACCTTGCAAAAATGTTTAAATAGTACTGTTCCTGCAAACTATTCCAAAAATTTTTTCCACACCAAGTGCTACCAACACAATCAGACAAGCACTGCATCATGCTTCACTATATGCCAGCCACTCAAAGGAGAGTTCATTTAAATGCACTTTAAAATAATATTCTTTAATCAGTAAAGATAATTCAGCTTAAAGAATGCAGTTTCATTTTGAGGTTAACAATTTGTTTCTGGAAAAGTAGCCAAAGTTATTAAATTGTTTGGTAAAGTTTTGAATGACTTTTCCATTTTCTGGAAGAAGAGTTTCACATCCTCAATATGAATCACTTCCTGAACATCGCAAGAAATCATTTCTATCAACAGCTCTTTTCTTGCAAAAAAATTTCATCCCATGATATGTTGGTGATTTGGTATGTTTACATTGCCTGTTTTTTCCATACTATTCATCTCTAGACTGAAACAGTGTCCACATATTTCTTCATATCTGCCTAAGGGCACACCACCTTCCATTACCTTTTGCAAATGTCAAGTTTTTCTTTTATTAGCCTTAGCATATTTGTATTGTTTCTTTCTTTTACCAGCTTTAGCTTATTTGCATGGTTTCTTGGTGAGGCTGAATATACTGGAGAACTAAACCACAATGAACTTTCTCCTTTTATTTCTGGACAATAAAATAAGCATATAAGTTTTTAATCCAGACACTTATTCCCCTATGGAACTTCCATTACTGTACCATGTGTATTATTTAACTTTATGTTAAATGTTTTACTGCTGCAGTGCAACATGCAGGAGTAGCATAGCACAACAGTTAACTGACTGTTCTGGAACACTGCAGTCTGTGTTGTTCCCATTTCCTTAAATATTTCACAATTTCTCAGAACATTTGCATTGAATGTGCATTTGCAAATGAAAAAGTCGTGTAGTACTTCAGAACACTCACTGAAGATGCTTTGTAATTAAGACAAAACATGTCAGGGTGCACCAGATAAATAAAGAACTTAATATCCAGGATTTTTGTTTTGAACGACTGTAATTGAAAGACTGTTGATGTTTCTGAGCTTCTGGACAGTTTCCTTCAGATCTAACAAAAACACACATAAACACAAATGTAATCATTGTCCTACTTTTCTGCAATGTCCTGGCATGCAGCCTGACAGGGATCCAAAACAAGGATGCTGTTCAAAAGCTTAGCAACTTTTTCAATCTCATTTATGTGCCTATTAACTGTTTACTGCCTCAACTATATAACCCCTTATATTATTTGTGTAATTTTTGTACTATTTTATCCAGAAAAGTATAAAAAACAGTTCTCAAAGCAGAAAAAATAAATTGAATGATGTTTATTATTCTCTTCTGTCTTAGATTAGATTAGATTAGATTAGATTGACTTTCATTCCAATTGATCCGTAGTGAGGAGGTCATCCAGGATGTGGAACATGTCAGAAAAACAACAATACATGACAAATATTTACAACTAAAACAAATAAGCTAATGTACCATTCCACAGGTCCCAAGTGGAATGATTGTCATTTTTTAATGAACACTATATGAAAGTCATTTTAAAAATACTAATGCACTGAATTTAAAACAAAAAAGTTTTTTATTTATTTATAAGGTAGGCTAATAAACATGTAATACAACTACTAGAATACTTACTTCATTTAATTCAGCACTAACATTATTCTGTTGTTACAGCCTCACAAAGTAGCACAGAGCATCTTGCTGTTTTGCAAAGGTCAAGGATTACTGACTTCTATTACTCTGCCTGGGGTTGAAAGACAGCGAGCATTTTCTGGAGGATCATTTGATGGGGAAGGGCGTCCAAGGAGACTTTCAAGAGGAATGAGCATGGAGGAGTATGACAAACCGAATATTCGGCGTCTGTCAATTACCATTAGCAATGATACAATGCCGAACAAGCACAACTAAATACTTCTCTGCATGTAAGATGCTGAAAGTATTTAAACATGCCCCAAACAGGCTGCCATCAAGTTTAAAATCGGAAGCAATTTTTTTTGTATCTGAAAATGAAGTAATAGAGGATGGAAAATATATTTCTACTGTGTTTTCAAATCACATCACACCAGTTAAATTTCTTTAGTGAAATCTGTGTTTTCAATGTGTTGGTGGCAAGACATTTCAATGGGGAAAATGCATCACTTTGCCTTGAATGTGTAGCTATGACTGGTGCAATGCTATGTCATTTGTTTCTTAATTTCTGAGAGCAAGCACTGACATAAAAATAGAGGTACCTGGTGTGTATTTAGGTAAACTAACTGTTTATCTGTATAAATAGTATTTTCATAAGATGTTTTTTTTTCTTTTTTAAACTGTAGCTGTAAGGAAGTTTTAGGAGACACAGAAAGACATATACAAGTATATAGATATACACAATAAAGCTAGATTTCATAATGCCACTTGGAACAGCAAACTGTATTATATCATTTACAACATTTCTGCATACCTGCTATAACTTGAAACATCCATGTACTGAGACAATCAGATTGTTTGCTGAAAGCCAGGGTTATTGGCAGATTTTGTAAAAAACTGTGATTCAGTTTTCAGCACTCAAAAAAGGCATATTATTAATGATGTCACCATTTGTTGCAGTGTTAAGCTACAATAAATTAAAATGATGGACCAGTTTTACTCTTGATACACCAGGATAGATCCTTCCGCTTTATGTTTGTTTGATAATGTATCTGCTTATAAAAATGTGGGTATTATATATCATAATTGCTTTTAGTTGTACTGTAGAGTACAAATCAAAATATAAGTAGATTGGGTAACTTTTGTACAAGAAGTGTAAGCTAAGGCTGAAGGAATACTAAATACATTCTATCAGATATTATTGCAACTGTGTTGGTCCTTTTTTGTAGAAATTTGCTTAAATGAGCTTGTTTCAGTGTTCATTAAATTATTTCTTTTTCATAAATTTCTACTCAAACCAATATTCATTCTACACTTTTGTTTCATGTTCCACCTAAGGATAAAACAATTGTTTAAATTATGGTAAGGAAACTGAATCCTGAATTACCAATTTTGTTTCTCAGTAACAATGCAAATGAGCACAGCGGTATTCCACAATCTGAAGTAATGCATAAGTGCCATTATTAATAGGACTGATCATAAGTTTCATGATATTACGTTTTATAACAGTCTGTTAGAACTGGATTACTTTCTTCTCTTGTATTACTTTTGAGAAGCAGTAAAAGCTAATGCAACCTTATTGTATCATAATTGATTATTGTATTTTGTTGTACATTTGTAGTTCACAGACTTCAAAATGTGTGAAAAAAAGTTTCATAGTACAAATGTAACTCAAGCAAGTATTTATATTGCCAAATGTAACACAATATTAATTAGACTGTGCCAAGAAACCTTGTTGAAAGACACCCATGCAGCTGTGAACTGCAAGTGTCATAGTAAATTAATCCGTTCTGTATATGTCAACGGCAATAAATATAGAAAACATTTTACAAGATGTAAAACCTGTGTCATATAACAGGTAGATAATACTGAGGTCAAACTTTAGTGTGGTATGTTTCTGTAAATAGAGATGCTTCAACAATGAACCAAAGAATATGGAAATAAATTTTATTGAAACAAAACTGTTCTCATTTTTCTTACTGCACATTGTATCGGAGTTATGTCTTAAGCATATCTTTTGAGTTTAGGTGATTGTAATGGGTGTATATATAGTGTGGTATCCTGTTTGGGTTGTGTGATGATGAGTGAAGGGAGAGAATGAAACCCAGTGCTGGCACATGGCCTACAATTCTCAAATACCAAGAGAACTGCTGTGCTTCATGACCCCATCCAATGGGTGGATCACCATAAATCAGTATCACATGCTCTCATTCCTTAAAACACTGTGGAAAAGTTGGAAATTTAATCCAAGGCATTGGAAGGTAGTGTGTTGATGATAATTTTTTCTACTACCATGATTTGAACCAACTATCTCTGAACTGAGTCCTATTGCAGAGGAATACATTAGGAACTTCTGTTAGAGAGATGGAGTATTGGTAATGTAAGAAATGCTACTACACACAGATAATGAGATGGGCTCAACAATAGTCTTTGAAGACCAGAGAGACATTTAGCCTAATCCCTGGAAGTGGAGAGGATGATGATAATTTGTGCTCCAAAAAGAATGTACAGGACATTAGCCAATTAGATTATTTTATGTGCCAAGGTGAAAAAAAGGCATCAATAAATAGTATTCCCTGAATGGTAGTGCAGATTTAGTGATTTAAATATGAATGTTAGTATTCTACCATTTATTTGTTTATTATTTTGTTTCATCTATTCAATAAAAGTCCTTCTGTTACACTATGAAACATACTGAACATAATGTTTTAAAATTATGGAAAGAGTAAAAGTAGCAACTCACCATATACAGAGTGTCTCAAACATTTTTGGTTGAATTGAAACAGGTGATAGATGATCCACAACTGATTGTATTGAGATAGGGAGTCAATAGTTAGAAATGCATATGTTGTGAGTTACGGACATACACAGCGTACACCACATAGCAACAACATAGCTCACAGTAATTGTTCAAAGCAATGATCATCAGTCTCAACACATGTATATCAAAGGTTCATGCAGTTCTGCTGCACTCTCAAAAAGATCCTGGGTGTCTGTTGTACACTGGAAAAGGCAGTGGGTGATGAACAACATAATTCCAGACGACCAAACAGACATACTTAGTTCATAGCATGTGTGTTGTGTTAGGACCACATGCATCTCATCAGTGCGTTAGCCTTTGCCATACGTGCATCACTATCCCTGATGTCAGTTGGCCATTACATTAGACTACTAATGATGTGTCAATGGTCAGGTGTGTAACTATGTACAGTGCTTGACGTGTAGTCAAAGATGGAATGTTACTCATCATGAGAGTTGGCAGACATACATTTAATGTATGGTGCAGCAGGTGTAGTGCCTGGAAAGTAGCATTAATGGACAGAGAATGTTTCCCAACCGGCATCATCCTAATTCAAAGAAGTTTGTCTCTGTGAATATCAACTTATGAGATGGGATCATTTCCACCAACAAGAGCAGGCCAAGGTTCCCTCCAAAGATATGTCTTAACACCAGACTTCGAGAACATGGTGTTAGATCATGTGGCCAACAACCCAGTAGTAAGGACCTGTCAACTTTCCTGTGAAATGCGCACTTTGAAGGATACAGTGTGGAGAGTACTGGTGAAACAGGAATTACACCCATCATAAAGAACAGATTTTGAGCCCCGCATTCACTTCTGTCAATGGATCACCCACTGCAGTGCTATAATGCCAAACTTGGTACAGTTTTTATTGCTCATGGATGAGGCCTCATTCACCAATGATGGTGCCGCAACAACTGCAACAGCCATATCTGTAGTGAGGACAATGACCTCTCCACCCACATTGGTGGCTACTAGCAACGAATTTGTTGACGTATTTGGAGGGGGGGGGGGGCATTGCCCAAGATCACCTAATAGGGCCTTATTTGCTGCATCCTCATTTAATTGGTCCATGTTACTAGGTGTTCCCACAAGATGTGCTGCCACAGTTATTGGAGACTGTATCCCTTGTTGCCTGTGAAGGGTGTGTACCAGCCCACTTCACTGTTAATGTCCACAAGCACCTCATCAACACATTCCTTCATCATTGGGCTGGAAGGGGAGGTCCTGTCCTATGGCCAGCAAAATTACTGGATCTCACACCTCTGGACCCTTTCCTCTGGGATTACATGAAGATACTGGTGTATGAAATACACATATAAATGGATGAAGACCTTGCTAGTGTCCAAGCTGCCGGTCTCCTGGTACAACAGTCACCAGGGATCTCTGTGAGACTGCAGCAGAACTGGATGCGTCATTGCAATACGTACATTGAGATTAGTGGTTGCCACTTTAAACAGTTACTGTGAGCTATGCTATTGTAAAACAGTGTATGCTGTATGTGTCCATAACAAAATAAATCTGCAGTTCTGATCATGGGTTCCCTATCTCAGTATAACTGGTTGTGGACCCACTATCACCTTTCCCAATTTGGGAAGTAGGAGGAAGGTATGGAGGTAAGGGAAGCTGATGGCAGCAAATTCACAGGGCAGGAATGGTGAACTCACTCTGCTGCAGAGGGCAGAGTTGTGTGTCTTGCAGAATGACATGGAGAAATGGGAGGGGGAGATATAACAAGGAAGAGGGAGACTGCACAGAGGAGGGTGTGAGTGCAGAATAAGTGAAGTGGGAGCCATGGGGAAAGGAGTGGATTTGAGAGAGAGAGGCTAAGAGATACTGAGGACAGGAGGATTACAAGATTGAAGGATGTATTGTAAGGACAATTAATCTCTACCTAATTTAGAGAAGGTGATGTTGGGGAGCAAGATCCAGGTTGTAGGGGTTGTGAAGCAGCTGTTGAACCTGAACACTTTGTATTCAGAACTGTGTCCTGCTACTGGGTGGTCAATCTGCTCTTTGCCATCCATCTGAGTGGACTGCCGGTTGGTGTCTGTGCCCACATAAAAGTTGTGCAGAATTTAATTCTTATAGGGTTAAATACAGTTTAACTTACAGAAGTGGTATTTCACTTGTGTTATAACAATTCTTGCTCCATATTATATACTTTTAAAGCAACTGGTTTTCCTTTCATCTTCAACAGAGGTTGTAGTCAAAGAAAGAGAAGCTTGATTTCCCTTTCAATAATTCTTTTTTTTCATTTTTTAGAAGTCCACTTTTCATGTAATTGCATTTGAGTATTCTGAACTTCACTTTTAACTATGTGAAGCACCTACAAGTTGATTTCATACAAGTTATACTGTACATCTATATGTACGAGGCCTGTTCAGAAAGTAAGCTCCGATTGATTGCCAAATTGAAACCACAGTGAACATTAGAAATGTTTTACTTGTAACAATTAGCTACACCTTTCAGCTACTTCTCTACGTAGTCGCCGTTCTGACTTAGACTTTTGTCGTAGCGTTGTACCAACTTTTCAATAGCCTCATCATAGAAGGCAGCCGCCAGTGCTTTCCGCCAATTCTCCACGCTGGCCTACACCTCGTTGTCTGTGTCAAAATGTTGTCTTCAAAGACAGCGGTTCATGTGATCAGAGATGAAACTCAGGGGGAGACAATTGCAGACTGTATTGTGGGTAATCTCACATTTCCATTTGAAAACGATGCAGGAGCATCTTCATTGCCCCTGCAGAATGCGGCTGAGAATTGTCTTGAAGAAGAAACAGCATGACAGTTATGTAATGTTAGCTGCATAGCTTCAGGCGAAATTTCTCACCAGGCCCTCGTACTTGGCGGCAGACACTATTTTCTAGACATCTTTACGCACTCACTGCGAGCTCAGAAATGAGAAGAGCGACGTGATGCTAACTGGGGTTATACTAGAGACACTACCCAACACATCTGTGCAAAGCTTTATCGTATTTTCATAGTCGTTTCCATTTCGCAACCGATCGGAGCTTACTTTCTGAACACCCCTCGTACATACACACTCTGCAAGCCACCATACGGTGCATGGTGGAGGATACCTTGTACCACTACTAGTGACAAGACGTTGCAACATTACCCTGTTTAACTGTACTAATATGACTCAGGTAGCTGAGCCTCCATCAAATCTGGTTGAAAAGTGGTTTTCAAAAGTAGGCTCTTTCAAGTGATATGGTATACACAGTCCCAACACTTTACCAACACTTTAACTGGACTTTGATGTTAAATAACCCATTGTTTATGACCACACTGAGTCTCGTGTGTCATAATTTATGGTCAGATAAATGATTAGTCATATAACTACACTCTGTCGATGTCCTATAACATGATAACTTGTGATTTGCACTAACTCATCTTTGTACACTGCACAGTAATTTTGGGCACAGATCTTGCTCATACCATAACAACTATGGCTTCTGAAATATTTGTTGTATGTTTGCAATAATTAAAATGACATTCAGCTATTGTTGATTGCTGCACTTTCATTATTTACAATCAAAGATTGCCATTTCTGAATAACTAAATAGTGGAATAAGATTTATTTGACTGGGGACTTTTAGATAAAACTATAATTTCTATTGAATTATGCTAGCCAATTTGCCAAAATATAGGATTCTATTTCAGTAGCAATGTTTATCCATGACTGCTACTTACTTTGAAACCAAATGAGTTCAGAAGTTATTACCACATTTTCAACATTAGTTGTATAACTGCTTAACTTTTTTATACATATTTTTGATTTAATTTATCAGGAAATTAGTTAGTGGGTATGTGTATGCATATGAACAATGATAAACACATTTTATATCACCTGTATTTTGTAATTAATACAATTTTTAGGTGAAGTAGTTACATCAAAGGATTCTAATTAATTAAATAAATATCATGGATAATAAAGTTTGTTGGCTGGGTCCTGAGTTAATATTAATTTTTTTTGGGGGAGGGGGGGTGGGGGGGCAAAGAAAAACATAACGGCAAAGAATCCACCTGCTTTGTTACTACTTGTTTGGCAAACAAACATGTGAAATAATAATTTATGTATTTGTGTAACAGAACATTTGTGGCATGTGCATGAGAGGATTTTTTTTATGCCAGAGGAACCCACAATGAAGAATTATGTGTCTTATTCAGAGAATGAAACTCATATATTTTAAGTACAGTGGGGTCTTAAGGCCAGAAAGATTAAAATGTTAACATGGCATTAGCGAGCTACAGGAGTAACCATGGTCCTGTCCTGGAATTCACCCATTAATGGTAATAACAACCATATATTGAACAGAAACTGACTGAAAACAGAACTGTATAGCAAAGCAATCTTAATTACAACTGACATAGATTCCCTGGAGTAGGCTACATCGATGGTGATGGAATATTTATTGCCATAAAGAACATGATTGTCTAGCATTATTATTTCAGATTTTGAATGTTTAATTGTCTGGCTGAAAGTGAGCAACAAAAGTAGGTCAAACGACATAATTTGATGCTTTTATAGAAAAATGCCTCAGGGGCTATAGTGTCAGAATGCCTCAGAGAAAACTTGGAGAACAATAGAGATAAATTCCCTAACCATATCATGATAACAGGATTAGGTGTCAGCTTACCAGCTATAGATTGAGAGAGTTAGATTATTTAAATAGGTGTCAGGAATAAGAATTTGAGTGAGATTATTGGTCCGAATATTGATAATCCCGCTAAATCACACAGGGCTAACAGGTAATTAGGATTGTGAAAAGAGCCAAGGGAGTTGCGGTCGGATTCATTTCACAATTGTAATTTATTATCATTTAGTACACAAATACACTTTTGACAGAATTAAATTTGCTTCACGGCTGAAGGCCTCTGAACAGATGTTTTAGAATAAGTTCAATTTTGAAAAGACATGACACACAGTTAAATCTACGAATAAGATAAATTGTATACGTATATGAGTTCAGCATGCAGAGCAGCTGAAGGCCACTGAATTAAATCTTCAAAATTCCAAATATACTGTGATAATTACTGAAGGCAGAAGGCCACAATGTTTTAAGAAGCTAACAGGGCAGATGGCCCACAAGGTGCACAGAAAGAGATAAACAAACGCAATAAGATGCCTGAAGGCTGCAAGGTAAATTCTGCAAATTAAGATAATAAAGGTAAAATAATACATTAAATTTAAAAATTTTCTTTTGCAACCCCAACGACGGAAGGTCCACAATAACTTGTAAAATCTTTCAGAGGAAATTACAATGACCTTTCAAGAGCAGAAGGTGATAATGTTTGGACTTGAAGGAAACTCTGAGAATATGTTTCTGTGGCTGAAGTCCCACAACTAACCTTGCCAAATTAAAAATGTAAAATACAGTTAAATTACAACAACATTAACACTGCCAAAAGGATAATTAAGAAACGGCACTCAGGAGTCTCCAGTGGATCGGTCTGCTCTCGTTCACTTACGTGAGACAGGTGGTGAGTCCAACTACACCTGATTCATTGGAACCCAACCAGGGGACAGTCATGGATCGACCGACCAACCGCTTGCTTGCCACGACAGAGTACATGAGAATTCAAGGCCCCCCAAAAAATTACAAGTATCACTAACCTCAACAAATAAGTATGTGAACTGAGCTGCCAAAACTACACACCATGTTGGACAGCAACAACAGGTGAGGAAAGGACACTGCCTAAAAACTACATTGGCGGCCAGGGCAGGTTACCAGAACACTGATGGCCACAAGGCAGAAAATTCCACTGGTTCACTTAACTACAAAACAAGATAATACGGTTAACTTCACCCAAAGTGAATACTGCCTGAATTTATGTCAGCGGCCAGGGCAGGTAACCAGAACACTAACGGTCACAAGGCAGAAAATACCGCTGGTGCACTTGACTATGGGTAAATTAATTTGATCAATTCCACCTGACAGCGGCTATCTTGAACACTTCACTTGCCGTTGCTCACAGCAAAACCTCCACAACAGCAGTGCCGGAACCAACAATGTAATGCTCAAAACCACTCAACCTTCACGATGCTCGTACTGATCGGACAGCTCCAGACAGACTCTGACACTGCGCAGAGACCGCCAGCATGGAGATATTCTCGAATGAACCGACCGACCAACAATCCACTGAAAGTCAGGCCTGGCTTAAGTGATGCGTGGCAGCAATGGTCGGGTGGGCGATGTCTGTACAGGGCTCACTGCTGCTGCTGCAGCCGGTGACTGGCTGGCCCAGGCTGTGCTCCAGATGTGTTGCAACTGGCTGCCAGGGCCCAACTGATGACCTGAACTGCCCCTGTGAACTCTCCTCCTCACACGTTCCGACTGACTCCTCTCAGAATGCTGACAACATCTAAAATCATCGTCAGTGGAACTAACACCAACTACAAACACAAGCTGACAAACACTTTCACATGCTCAAAGAAAAATCAGGAGTTGATGCACACACACACAGCTGACTCATGAATGATCGGCAAGCCAAAACTCATCGTCCAATAGGACGACTGACCCACGATCCACCAAGACCACGGCCCGGCTCAAGTGAAGCGTGGCAGCAATAGTTGGGTGACCATGTTGGCGCAGACCTCACTGCTCCAACCAGACTGCACTAGTGCCTCATTGCAACTCCCCAACTGGCAGGTCCGGACTGCGCTCCACACGTTCCAACTGATTGGCAGACCCAAACACCCAACCCGAACTGGCTTACGACAGACAATGACCGGGAAGTAATAGCAGTCGAGTAAAGATACTACGAGAGGGGATATATCGATATGCACTGCTAATGCCACTCATGGTCAGGCAAAGCAGCAACTCAGTGACAGCAGTAATTTAAATTAATATAATGAGGTGGAAGTACGTTAAAAACAGGGTGTAAATTACATGAAGGCGCGAACACAAGCCACACATGGCTCAAATATTTTATCTGACAATTATCTAGGAGATGTTGTTAGAGAACCAACTTCTAAGGATAATTCCCTAGATCTCCTAGTAGGTAACAGACCTAAAATTTTGGATTCCATGAATGTAGAGGAGGTCTCGATGGCTATAAAGCTGTTATAGTAGCAACAACTACAGCTCTTAAAAGGAATGATAAAGAAGGTAGGAAAATATTTAGGCAAACTGTGTGAACATTCAACATTGAAAATTCATCTGTGAGTACAAAATGTGGAGTACCAGTGAATAAAATTCAGAAGTATTCTACATATTCCAAGCATACTGTTAGTAACTGAAAGGTCTGCCAAGGTTAAATAGCCCTGTTAGGGGCTGCTGCTAAGAAATCAAACAGAGCTTCATCACAAATTATGCTAAGTCAGAACCTTCTTAAAGAACAAAAATCGCCAAGACCAGAATGAGTGCTAGGAGCAGCATTCAGTGAATCCAAAAGTAAAATTCAGCCTCCTAATCTGGCAAATTGCTGTAATAGCTTTTATGTTAAGTAAAGTCAGTAAATGGATCAAAGTCATCTATACAGCTGGCAGTAACTGCATTTGTGTCTTCCTAAATTGTTTCACTGTGAAAAACTATTCTTGCTTTCTATTGTTAAACAAATCCCAAAATAACAGACATAGAGATGACAATATTACGAAAAGGATAGTTGCTACTCACCATATAGTGGAGTTGCTCAGTCATAAATCTACATCTACATCTACATCTACATCTACATGATTACTCTGCAATTCACATTTAAGTGCTTGGCAGAGGGTTCATCGAACCACAATCATACTATCTCTCTACCATTCCACTCCCGAACAGTGCGCGGGAAAAACGAACACCTAAACCTTTCTGTTCGAGCTCTGATTTCTCTTATTTTACTTTGATGGTCATTTATACCTATGTAGGTTGGCCTCAGCAAAATATTTTTGCATTCAGAAGAGAAAGTTGGTGACTGAAATTTCGTAAATAGATCTCACCACGACGAGAAACGTCTTTGCTTTAATGACTTCCATCCCAACTCGCGTATCATATCTGCCACACTCTCTCCCCTATTACGTGATAATACAAAACGAGCTGCCCTTTTTTACACCCTTTCAATGTCCTCCGTCAATCCCACCTGGTAAGGATCCCACACCGCACAGCAATATTCTAACAGAGGACGAACGAGTGTAGTGTAAGCTGTCTCTTTAGTGGACTTGTTGCATCTTCTAAGTGTCCTGCCAATGAAACGCAACCTTTGGCTCGCCTTCCCCGCAATATTATCTATGTGGTCTTTCCAACTGAAGTTGTTCGTAATTTTTACACCCAGGTACTTAGTTGAATTGACAGCCTTGAGAATTGTACTATTTATCGAGTAATTGAATTCCAACGGTTTTCTTTTGGAACTCATGTGGATCACCTCACACTTTTCGTTATTTAGCATCAACTGCCACCTGCCACACAATACAGCAATTTTTTCTAAAACGCTTTGCAACTGATACTGGTCTTTGGACGACCTTACTAGACGGTAAATTACAGCATCATCTGCGAACAACCTAAGAGAACTGCTCAGATTGTCACCCAGGTCATTTATATAGATCACGAACAGCAGAGGTCCCAGGACGCTTCGCTGGGAACACCTGATATCACTTCAGTTTTACTCGATGATTTGCTGTCTATTACTACGAACTGCAACCTTCCTGACAGGAAATCACGAATCCGGTCGCACAACTGAGACGATACCCCGTAGGCCCACAGCTTGATTAGAAGTCGCTTGTGAGGAACAGTGTCAAAAGCATTCCGGAAATCTAGAAATACGGAATCAACTTGAGATCCCCTGTCGATAGCGGCCATTACTTCATGCGAATAAAGAGCTAGCTGCGTTGCACAATAGGCAAATAGGCAACAAAAAAAGACTGTCACAAAATAAGCTAATAGGCAACAAAAAAAGACTGTCACAAAATAAGCTTTCAGCCAACAACACCTTTGTCAAAAATGGACCACACACACACACAGACACACATGTGCACCCACAACTCACACGCGACCACAGTCTCTGGCAGTTGAAGCCAAACTACAAGCAGCAGCAGCAGTGCATGGTGGGAAAGGCAACTGGATGGGGTAAGGAGGAGGCTGAGGTGGGGAGGGAGAGGGATAGCGGGGCAGGGGTGGGGAATGGTGAAGTGCTGCTGTGGAATATGCAGGGATGAGGTGGAGAGAGGGTATGGCAGCGAGGTATAGTCGCTAGGTTAGACGGATGGTGAGGGAGAGAGGTGGGTAGCAGAAAAAGCAAAAAGTAAAAAGACTGTGTGTGTTGGTGGAATAGAGGGCTATGTAGTGCTGGTATGGGAACAAGGAAGGGGCTAGATGGGTGAGGACAATAACAAAGATTGAGGCCAGGAGGGTTACAGGAACATAGGATATATTGCAGGGAGAGTTCCCACCTGCGGAATCCAGGAAAGCTGGTATTGGTTACCTCATGGCTCATATCCCCATAACAGACCTTGATGCAAGACCTGTCCCATGCATCCTCCCACCACCACCTACTCCGGTCCAGTCACAAACATTATATCCCATCAAAGGCAGGGCTACCTGTGAAACCAGTCATGTGATCTACAAGCTAAGCTGCAACCACTGTACTGTATTATATGTGGGCATGACAACCAACAAGCTGTCTGTCTGCATGAGTGGCCACCAACAACCTGTGACCAAGAAACAACTGGACCACACTGTAGCTGAGCACACTGTCCAAAACAACATTACTCATTTCAATGACTGCTGCCATATGGATCCTTTCCACCAGCACCAGCTTTCCTGAATTCCACAGGTGGAAATTCTCCCTGCAATATATCCTACGCTCCCGTAACCCTCCTGGCCTCAACCTTTGTTAGTCGTTTTCCTCACCCATCTAGCCCCTTCCCTGTTCCCATTCCAGCACTACACAGCTCTCTATTCCACCAGTGCACCTAGTCTTTCTACTTCTCTCCTTTTCCCCTACTTCGTCCACTGCCCACTGTCTAACATCCCGACTGCACCTAGATGCCCTACTTCCTCTGCACCTCAACCCTACTACACACTCCCCAGCAGCACTTCACGATCCCCCATCTCCACCCTGATATCCCTCCTCCTCCCCATCCAGACTCCTCCTTACCCCCACCCAGCTGCCTTTCCTATCATGCACAGCTGCTGCTGCTGCTCATAGTCTGGCTTCAGCTGCCAGAGATGGTGGTCATGTATGTGTAAGTTGCATTTGCATGAGTGCGCACACCTGCGCTTTTGTGTGTGTGTGTGTGTGTTGTCTGTTTTTGACAAAGGCCTTGCTGGCTGAAAATTTATTTTGTGACAGTTTTTTTTTTGTTGCCTGTCTGTGACTCAGCATCTCCACTATATGGTGAGTAGCAACTAACCTTTTCATAATATTGTTACATTCCATCCTCTATTTCCAAAGTTTGATTTTGCCTGATGACTTTTCGTCTGTCCTAACCAGTGCTGTTTTCCTTTGTTACCATTTTCTAATGCAGTACTATACTCAGTATCCATACTTCCTTCTCTTCTTTCATGTGTTTATTTTGTTGCCTTACAAACTGCACTGCACTCTCTACTTAAAAGCCACCCCGTATCAGCCATCTTACCTGCACACAACAGATGGCTACAAAACCACGCTGATTGTTGGTGCAGCATCTTATGTCCCACATTACTCACCAACATCATTATCCTATACCTTCAAATTGATCACTCTTCCTGCATCACTCTCCCATAGTTATGGGTGTTATTTCCCGCACCTTACTGATGCTACATTATCTTGTATCTCATCCTACCAACCCTTCTCCAAACCCCACTCCTTCTCCATTCTGTCCCAGTTTGCACCTACTAATTTCACCTCATCCATTCACATCTGGCATTTCCTTCTTCACACTTATCCACCCTCAGACATGCAACCCAAGTAAAATATTTTTTAAATTTATATCTTTTCTTTGATCTCATTGTGACTTCACACCAAGTTTAGCAGTTTTTCGTCTTTCACTATAATCATACTCCCTCTGATTTCTTCTTGTTTCCCTTTGTTTCATCCATTTCATCCTTTTAGTGATTTTTCCCATGAATTTGGATGTATTTTTGTGAATTTTTTTGGATGTACACAGAGTGTTTCTTACCAGTTCGGAGTGCACAGCATCAGTTTTACAGTAATAAACAAATTTCTAGAAATAAGATTGTAAAATATTACATGTGATGTAGAAGTTGAAATTTAAAATATATACTCAATGCTGTATAAGACTTCCTTCACAAGTAAAACAGGTGAAGAAGAAAATGTTTATTACTTGCAAAATATATAAAGAGTTCCCAGACACATCAACTAGAGACAACTACCAAACATGTCAAAAAGCCCATAAACAAGCACTGAATGTATACACAAAGGAAATTATACATCAGAAAATTGCTACCTCAAATAACATAAGCAAATCAGTATGGAACTGTGCAAATGAGAGAATCAGCAGAAAACCAAAGCCTAGTGTCAACAATATCCAACTAATGACTGATAATGTAAATATTTCAGATCCATATATGATCAGCAATGTTTTTAATACCCACTTTATAAATTCAGGTAACATGTGTGTGACCTCTGACATTGATGACTACAGAACTCCTTACCAGGTACAAAAATCAGTGTTGATGTATGAAACAGATACAACTGAAGTAGGGGGAATCATAAATAAACTGCAAAACAAATTCTCTACAGGATGGAATGAAATCTCCTCCATTATATTAAAATGATGCAAACATTCACTCATACCTGTTCCGGTCCATCTCTTCAATGAAAGTTTGAATAAAGGTGTGTTTCCATCTGAATTAAAATATACAATAGTCAAGTCTTTGCACAAAAAAGATAGTATCGACAAAGTCAAAAACTACTGACCCATTAGCTTAATTACAATTCTAAGCAATGTATTAGAAAAGATTATTTCACTATGGTTAGAAACCTTTCTCGTCGAAGAAAAAGTGCTACGAGAAACCCAACATGGATTTAGGAAAGGCTATTCAACATCATCTGCCATATGTGATATAGTACATATAATATATCTAAAAACAAAGATGATGTGACTTACCAAATGAAAGTGCTGGCAGGTCGACAGACACACAAACAAACACAAACATACACACAAAATTCAAGCTTTCGCAACAAACTGTTGCCTCATCAGGAAAGAGGGAAGGAGAGGGAAAGACGAAAGGATGTGGGTTTTAAGGGAGAGGGTAAGGAGTCATTCCAATCCCGGGAGCGGAAAGACTTACCTTCGGGGGAAAAAAGGACGGGTATACACTCGCACACACACACATATCCATCCACACATATACAGACACAAGCAGACATATTTCTTTAAATATGTCTGCTTGTGTCTGTATATGTGTGGATAGATATGTGTGTGTGTGCGAGTGTATACCCGTCCTTTTTTCCCCCGAAGGTAAGTCTTTCCGCTCCCGGGATTGGAATGACTCCTTACCCTCTCCCTTAAAACCCACATCCTTTTTCTTTCCCTCTCCTTCCCTCTTTCCTGATGAGGCAACAGTTTGTTGTGAAAGCTTGAATTTTGTGTGTATGTTTGTGTTTGTTTGTGTGTCTGTCGACCTGCCAGCACTTTCATTTGGTAAGTCACATCATCTTTGTTTTTAGATATATTTTTCCTACGTGGAATATTTCCCTCTATTATAACCAGTGCATATAATAGTTATGATATTAGATGAAAAAGGAAGGGTGGCATGTTTGTTCCTAGATTTATCACATGCATTTGACACAGTATCTCATGAGCTGTTACTTGAGAAACTAGAAACTTATGGTATCAGAGGAATAGCCAAAAGACATACCTACAAGACAGACATCAGGTCACATGTCACACACAAAGTGGGCAATGTTATTAAGAAGTACAGCTCCAGTCCATCTACAGTAAAGTATGGTGTGCCCTGTGGGTCAGTTCTGGGTCCTTTATTGTTCATACTATATGTTAATGATCTGCCCACAGAACACAAGATACTTAACTATACAGACACAACCATTGTTAACTGGGGAACCAATGAGAATGATTTGGCCCAAAATTGTTCTGATGTCTTATTTGGATTGAAGAAATACTTTAAAAAAAAATCACTTAAGCTTAACATCAATAAAACAAATCTAATGGAATTTCAAATACACCACAAACAAGATGAAATGCAATGGAGTGTTGTGTCTGATGATGGTTCAGAAATAAAATTGAAAGATGAAACGTCCTTCCTTGGTGTAATGTTAGATCAGCATCTCTCTTGGGAGCATCATGTCGATTTCTTATGCCAAAACCTAAGCAAATAAATTTATGCAATGTGGACAATGTCACAATTTCTTAAATATGAGCAAATGAGTATAATCTACTATGCTTTAGTGTATCCAGACCTCACATATGGAATTGAAGTATGGGGATGTGCTGCTGCCGAGCATGTAAATAGGGTATTCATCCTTCAAAAAAAGGCAGTTAGGATCATGCAAGCTTAGATATAATGAGTCCTGCAAAGCAATTTTTAAAATTAAGGAACTACTAACACTCTCATCACTATGTATTTATAAAACTGTTAAGCTGATGCTAAAATACAAGCAGTACAATCATATAAATAGAGAAGTGCACATGTACAGTACTAGGAGGGATGATGATTATTGCCTGGAAGGAAATAATACAAAACGTGCAGACAAGAGCCCCTATTACATGAGTATCAAATTTTATAACAAACTCTCAAAAAAATTAAAAAGCTTAAGTGGAAGCTGCTTTAAAATTGCCTTGGAGTTCCTCAGCAATAAGTGTTTTTATGGTATTAAGGAATTCCTCTCAGAGGAGTAGAATACTTTCATTTGTATAACTAGTATTTACATGTACAAAAACAGTAACATAATTTTTTGTCTGTAGGCCTATTGTATATAATTGTTTCCCACAATGTTATAAGGGGGCATGACCAATAAGCAAACTAACCAAAAGAAATCCTTGTATTTGTCCATGGAGAATAAATAAATAAATAAATAAATGTGTACTAACTACCAGTGATACCTCTGCTTTGACAGTTGCAACCTGTTCGATACTAAGAAGTCCTTTCCAAAGAGCCTAGCCACCAACAGCTATTGCATCTGCAGTGACAAGTGGCCCCTCTCAAAATATATCTTTACAGGCTGTAATTATCCTCCCAACCTTGTACAAAAACAAATCTCCCGTGCCTTATCTTTCCAGACAACCACAATCTCCCAAAGTCTCAATGTCTGGCCACAGAAGGGCATATTCCTTGTAACTCAGTACCACCCAGGACTAGAGCAACTGAATTACATTTTCACCAGGGTTTCTGCTACCTCTTGTCATGCCCTGAAATGAGAAATGTCCTGCCCACTAACCTTCACACCCCTCCCATAGTGGTATTCCACCATCCCCCAAACCTACAAAATATACTCATCCATCCCTACACAATCCCGGTTCCTAACCCCTTGCCTCATGGCTCACATCCCTGTAATAGCCCTAAATACAAGACCTGTCCCATACATCCTCTCACCACCACCCACTATAGTCCAGTAACAAAAATCACCTATCCCATAAAAGGCTGGGCTATCTGTGAAACCAGTTACATGATCTACAAGCTAAGCTGCAACCACTGTGCTATATTTGATGTGAGCATGACTACCAACAAACTGTCTGTTAGCTTGAATGGCCACCGACAGACTGTGAGCAAGAAACAACTGGACCGCCCTGTTGCTAAGAACATCGCCCAGAACGACATTTTCATTTCAATGACTGCTTCACAGTCTGCTCCATGTGGATCCTTTCCACCAATACCAGCTTTTTGGAATTTCACAGTTGGGAACTCTCCCTGCAATATATCCTATATTCTCATAACCCACCTGGTCTCAGCCTTTGTTAGTCATCATCCTCACCCATCTAGCTCCTTTCCTGTTCCCATTCCAGCACTACATGGCCTTCTATTGCACCAATGCAGCCATCTTTTTACTTTTCCCTCTTTCACTACCGCCTCCCCTGCCCACCATCTAAACCCCTCACTGCACCTAGCTGCTCTACCCTCTCTCCAACTCATCCCTGCATGCTCCCCAGCAACACTTCACTTTCCCCCCACACCTACCCTGCTATCCCTCTCCCTCCCTGCTCCAGCTTCCTCCTTACCCCACCCAGTTGCCTCTCCCATCATGCACCGCTGCTGCTGCTCATAGTCTGGCTTCAGTTGCTAGAAAGACAAAGTTGCTGTTGGCCTAAAGCTTATTTTGTGACAGCCTTTTTGTTGTTGTCTATCTGTGACTCAGAATCTCTGCAACATGGTGAGTAGCAACTTTCCTTTTCATAATACTGTTACATTTGTTGTTGTCTATCTGCAACTCAGCATCTCTGCAACATGGTGAGTAGCAACTACCCTTTTCATAATATTGTTACATTCCATCTTGGATTTTCCATTGTTAGACATAGAGATAAATTATCACAGAACAGACAATCGACTAAAATAGTACAATAAAGGAAAGGCTTCTAGACCTGATGGGATACATTCACAATTCTGTATGGATTATACAAAAGAACTTGTTCCCTTTCCCCTAAGGTGATCACTCTGCAGTAGAATGAGTAACATGTTTTATGTTTAGCCATTATGACATTTTTAGAAATTGAAAATCTGCTATTTTGTAATGAGTCTTGTGAAACTTGGTTTCCTCTCTTCTTCCATAAAGTCTGGAAACTAATAGATAATTATGATGTTGTTATGCTATGTACTTAACTTATGGAAGCCAAGTTTCATTATAACGAATATTATAATAACGAAGCCATTCAGATCCTATAGTTCCACTCAAGGATTGTGAATAATTTATTGAGAAGCATTCTGTCTGAAAAAAATGCAAACTGCAAACTCAAAAAGGATTTCCTGTCTCTTCCACAGGAGTATCACTGCAAAGCATGATTTCTTTGTGAACTCTTGAGAGTCTTTTGGATACTATGAAAGAAGAATTAGTGACCGCACATTGCCAAATAGTTTCATTCGTGAAAATCCGCTCCAGTTGCTGTGTAGAACTTTATTTAGTTCACTACTAGTTACAGTCTTTATATTAAGCCATTTTCAAATGGCTCTGCAAACTGCCATAATTATAAAAGAAATATACATGCTGTGTAGAATAGAAGATGGGATAACACAATGTTTACATATGTATAAGTACAAATAGTGTTTTTATAGGAATCTTCCATAATTCAAGATAATTGAGGAACAGACACATACTGTAACTAAATGGTTTTATTCTCATAGTTAACAAAATACCACTTGACAACCGATAGCAAATACAGAACTGTCAAACTGAAAAGCAAAGAGAAAATATGCTACTGGCGGAGTTACCTCAGAAGACTAAAGAACAATATATACTTTTAATCTTTGTCCTAGTTGGATGCAACCCACACTCACAATAGGCTGTAGAGAAGCAATATCCAAATGGCGAAAGTATACGTCAGGTGCATTTAAGATGATATCATGAGAAATATGGGGGTTTTAAGACTATACTTCCTTACATTATAAATATTCTTTGGCTTTCAAAGGATTTATGTTTTGACATACACTCCTGGAAATTGAAATAAGAACACCGTGAATTCATTGTCCCAGGAAGGGGAAACTTTATTGACACATTCCTGGGGTCAGATACATCACATGATCACACTGACAGAACCACAGGCACATAGACACAGGCAACAGAGCATGCACAATGTCGGCACTAGTAAGGTGTATATCCACCTTTCGCAGCAATGCAGGCTGCTATTCTCCCATGGAGACGATCGTAGAGATGCTGGATGTAGTCCTGTGGAACGGCTTGCCATGCCATTTCCACCTGGCGCCTCAGTTGGACCAGCGTTCGTGCTGGACGTGCAGACCGCGTGAGACGACGCTTCATCCAGTCCCAAACATTGCTCAATGGGGGACAGATCCGGAGATCTTGCTGGCCAGGGTAGTTGACTTACACCTTCTAGAGCACGTTGGGTGGCACGGGATACATGCGGATGTGCATTGTCCTGTTGGAACAGCAAGTTCCCTTGCCGGTCTAGGAATGGTAGAACGATGGGTTCGATGACGGTTTGGATGTACCGTGCACTATTCAGTGTCCCCTCGACGATCACCAGTGGTGTACGGCCAGTGTAGGAGATCGCTCCCCACACCATGATGCTGGGTGTTGGCCCTGTGTGCCTCGGTCGTATGCAGTCCTGATTGTGGCGCTCACCTGCACGGCGCCAAACACGCATACGACCATCATTGGCACCAAGGCAGAAGCGACTCTCATCGCTGAAGACGACACGTCTCCATTCGTCCCTCCATTCACGCCTGTCGCAACACCACTGGAGGCGGGCTGCACGATGTTGGGGCGTGAGCGGAAGACGGCCTAACGGTGTGCGGGACCGTAGCCCAGCTTCATGGAGACGGTTGTGAATGGTCCTCGCCGATACCCCAGGAGCAACAGTGTCCCTAATTTGCTGGGAAGTGGCGGTGCGGTCCCCTACGGCACTGCGTAGGATCCTACGGTCTTGGCGTGCATCCGTGCGCCGCTGCGGTCCGGTCCCAGGTCGACGGGCACGTGCACCTTCCGCCGACCACTGGCGACAACATCGATGTACTGTGGAGACCTCACGCCCCACGTGTTGAGCAATTCGGCGGTACGTCCACCCGGCCTCCCGCATGCCCACTATACACCC
This sequence comes from Schistocerca nitens, assembly GCF_023898315.1. Classification (NCBI taxonomy): domain Eukaryota; kingdom Metazoa; phylum Arthropoda; class Insecta; order Orthoptera; family Acrididae; genus Schistocerca; species Schistocerca nitens. The sequence goes on along the minus strand of NC_064618.1, from coordinate 348,990,425 downwards.
TCGCTCAAAGTCCGTCAACTGCACATACGGTTCACATCCGCTGTCGCGGCATGCTACCAGTGTTAAAGACTGTGATGGAGCTCCGTATGCCATGGCAAACTGGCTGACACTGACGGCGGCGGTGCACAAATGCTGCGCAGCTAGCGCCATTCGATGGCCAACACCGCGGTTCCTGGTGTGTCCGCTGTGCCGTGCGTATGATCATTGCTTGTACAGCCCTCTCGCAGTGTCCGGAGCAAGTATGGTGGGTCTGACACACCGGTGTCAATGTGTTCTTTTTTCCATTTCCAGGAGTGTATTTGAGAATTCCAAGCTGTAGGTTTTACCAAAAAATTGATAAAAATAATTTTTGATGTTTCATAAAAACATAAAATAGTTGCAGTGGATGGTGCATCTAAGTAAAGAGTAGAATTATGTCCTGTGGCTTGTACTTTTATCATCTGGATGCTGCTCCACTGCACCATAATTTATTTTACACTGTACTTGTATTTATACATATGTAAACCTTATTTTCATCTTCCACATTTGCATCATACTTATGGCTGTTTTCAGAACCATTTGATACCCGTAGTGGACTACATAAATCCTGGCAAAGCCACTGGCAAAAAGGTTAGTGAAATATAAACTTGACATGAATTGTTTACAAACCACTAGGAAGAAGAGGATATAAGATTTTGATTGTCACCACTAGACTGCTGGAGTTCTTACACCAGTAGACAACTAGATTTCATCAATTGTGGGCAAGATGGCTACTGTGCAGTATAAATTTTTTAGCATAGTTGAGATCGGAAGAAATAAGTTGGCATTTTCACTGAATAAGCCACTTTGTCTCTCATTCAGCACTGAACCACTAACTAGATAAAACATATAAACCATTGGTTTAAGTAATTTCAGCAGAGTTAATGTGTCAAATGAAGGTGAAAGACAATTTGGAGGAAGTTTTGTTCACAGTCCAAGTAAATTAACCAAATGTTCTAATAGAGAACTAGGAATACATTAACCAAACTACATGGAAATTTTCAAGATGCTGTTTGTTGTACAAACTTGCTGCCTTCAATTTGTGTAGAGTCTTGTTGAAAATGACAGAGAGAAGTGTACTGAATTTTGTAGTGATATATTAGGAAAGACAGAGAATGAAAAATTTCTCCTGTAATAAATTTTTAGTGATTTTCATCTTAGAAGGGAAACATAAATCTAGTAAGACCCTGATTTTGCTCATTGTCTTTTGTACAAATGTATTATACACTTAGATGTACAAAATGCTACTTATGATGTGCTTCTCAGGTTTTAAAAAAACTGATGTTCATGGTTTTATGGGTCTGCTGAATACAATACAAGAATTCCAGCCATTGTGCAGCAGTGTTAACACAACTGGCTACGGTGACAGGTTAGAAGTCTACCCACACTGTGTTCAAGTTCATCTTCTGTAGTTTTACTAATCTTCCACCATACGTTTGTATTACTAAAACAAGTAATGTTTCAAGGATCAACAACAGCAATAATAATAATAATAATAATAATAATAATATGAGTAATAATTTACTTGTGTTGAGGTATAACCAAGACATAACAAGGAATTGTTATGAAATGATCATTTATTTATCCAATCAAAAGGAAAATTCTGTCTATAAAACTATAAAATTGATGGATAGAATTGCTAACCAGTACTCACCTAATGAAAATGGCAGTACTGTCAACAGACATATGCAGAGAATTTTTTCAAGAGTTGATGAATGTTGATAGTTCAAAATTTAAATTTTTGTGGTTACAAATCAAGCTTGTTGCCCTGTATGACCTACCAAAATGGTTTTGTCAAAAGCTGATATTCCCCGTTGTCATAGGCTGTTGAAAGCCATGAGTTTTAGCAAAACTATATATTTATTCTGAGATAGTTAAGCAAAAGTTCAAAAATGCAAAGTATACATGAAGGGAGAATAGCAATGTAGTATATCATTGTGAATGGCAATGTAAGAGAGTTTTCTGAAAAAAAAAAGGAATATAAATTGTAGGTAAGCACTTGCCATCAGAACCAACAATAGAAATAAATAAAATAAATTGTGGACAAAAGCGTTGGTACGTTGATAGAGACAATAACAAATACAAACACACACACAAATTTCAAGCTTTCGCAACCCATGGTCGCTTCGTCAGGAAAGAGGGAAGGAGAGGGAAAGACAAAAGGTTGTGGGTTTTAAGGGAGAGGGTAAGGAGTCATTCGAATCCCGGGAGCGGAAAGACTTACCTTAGGGGGAAAAAAGGGACAGGTATACACTCGCACACACACACACACACACACACACACAAATATCCATCCGCACATATACAGACACATGCAGACATATGTAAAGGCCTTTATATATGTCTGCGTGTGTCTGTATATGTGTGGATGGATATGTGTGTATGTGTGCGAGTGTATACCTGCCCTTTTTCCCCCTAAGGTAAGTCTTTCCGCTCCCAGGATTGGAATGACTCCTTACCCTCTCCTATAAATCCCACATCCTTTCGTCTTTCCCTCTCCTTCCCTCTTTCCTGATGAAGCAACCATGGGTTGCGAAAGCTTGAAATTTGTGTGTGTGTTTGTGTTTGTTATTGTCTCTACCAATGTACCAACGCTTTCGCTTGGTAGGTTACAGCATCTTTGTTTTTAGATATATATTTCCCACGTGGAGTGTTTCCCTCTATCATATTCAAATAAATTAGTGGTTTATACAACATTAACTCCTAATTATTGCTCAGCTCAAGTCAGCTTTTCAGGGAGCAGGAACATCAAGAAATAAACAAAAAGGGAGAATACTGATTCAATAAAGTACAGCATAAGGAAAACACATGGCCAGACTGTACCTGTGTGTGCTGCAACATTTCAAGCAATATCAGGAATGTCCAAAGACAAGACTCTCACAAGGAACAAGATATGGAGAAAAATAAACAATTAATTTCAAACCATAGGTTCCACAAATGTTGCATAAGAAAGTTCTATGCAATAATGAAGGAGGAGACCCCAAATATAAACAATATTAGGAAAAAGATAGATTGCTATTCACAGTAAAGCTGACATGCTGGGCTGCAGACAGGCACAACGAAAAGACTGTTACACATTTAATGTTCCGCCAAAGCCATCTTCAGAGAAACAACACACACACACAGACACACACACACATTCACACAAGCAAGCACGCCTCATGTGCACATAGCCACCATGTCTACGAGCTCAGACCAAAATAAAAGCAGCAATCTGGAGTGGGGTGGAGAAGGGAGAGGGTGAGGGAAGAGAAGAGTGCTATCTGATGGGGGGTTGAAGAGAAGAGTGCTATCTGATGGGGGGTTCAGGGACTAGATGGAGGCATGAAAAGAATGCCAGACACAGCCTCAGGAGGAAAAGGTGATGAGCAGGGAAGGGGAAAGACAGATGGGTGCACTGGAAAAGTAAGGCACACAATGAATATTAGCGGATGTGAATAGGGAGGAGGTGATAGGACAGAGGGGACAGAAACTATTGGGTGGAGGGTGCGGGGACAGTAGTTTACCTTAGGTTGAGGCCAGGAGTGGAGAATGTGTTGTAAGGATAACTCCCATTGTGCAGTTCAGAAAAGCTGGTGGTGGCGGGGAGGACCCAGATGGCCTTGGTTGTGAAGCAGCCATTGAAATGAAGCATGTTATGTTCAGCTGCATGTTGTGCCAAAGGCTGGTCCACTTAGCTCTTGGCAGTGACTGTTCATCCTGGTGAACAGATGGTTGATAGTCACATCAATACAAAAAGCAATGCAGTGATTGCAGCAGAGCTGGTATATAGTATGGCTGTTTTCAAAGGTGGCCTAGCCTCTGAGGGGGTAGGACAAGCCATGACAGGACTGGAATAGGAAGTGTTCACTGGGTGGAATGGGCAGGTCTTGCACATAGGCCTTCAACAGGGATATGATCCCCACGGCAAAGGGCTGGGATTGGGAATGGCATTGAGATGGACTAGGATATTGTGGAGGTTTGGTGAGTGATGGAGCACAACTTTAGGAGGGGTGGGATGAATCTAGGGTAGGATGGTCTGGAGTATCCATTGTTTCAAATGGGGTTAAAGTATGTTTTAATATATCCATGGCAAGTGGGGACTTGAAAATAAGAGATAATACATAATTAAAGTATGAAGTTATGGATTAGCACTGTTCAAAAACATAAAAAAGTCAATTACAGCCACAATTAAAATCACTTAACTAATGTTTGTAATAAATTCTACTTTCAAGATTTTGAGCGTAGCTGTTCTTCAGCAACTGTGCAAGAAAGAGCTTCAATGGATAAGAAATATCAGCCAACCAGTGGCAAAATACAGGTTTATTGGACCTTAATCAGGTTTCAACAGTTTTAAAACCATCTGCTTCGGAACATTATATACATAGAATCACATTATTTACAGCCTTATAGCCAATGTAAGAGCCATTGACTCTGTCTCGTACATGTCGTCTACTTGATCGCCGTTTAAAATAGTAGCTATTTACTGTAGGGCTTTGTCTTAAAACTGCTTTCATATAATGTATTTTAAATTAGGTGGATGACATGTACTAAAGTGAATCAACAACTCCCACATTGTCTATAGATAATGTGATTCTATGCATGATATATTCTGAAGAGGAAGGTTTTGAAACCGTCTAAATCATAGTTAAAATATATCTAAAAACAAAGATGATGTGACTTACCAAATGAAAGTGCTGGCAGGTCGACAGACACACAAACGAACACAAACATACACACAAAATTCAAGCTTTCGCAACAAACTGTTGCCTCATCAGGAAAGAGGGAAGGAGAGGGAAAGACGAAAGGATATGGGTTTTAAGGGAGAAGGTAAGGAGTCATTCCAATCCCGGGAGCGGAAAGACTTACCTTAGGGGGAAAAAAGGACGGGTATACACTTGCACACACACACATATCCATCCACACATATACAGACACAAGCGGACATCTCACAAGCAGACATATTTAAAGACAAAGAGTTTGGGCAGAGATGTCAGTCGAGGCAGAAGTGCAGAGGCAAAGATATTGTTGAATGACAGGTGAGGTATGAGTGGCGGCAACTTGAAATTAGCGGAGATTGAGGCCTGGTGGATAACGAGAAGAGAGGATATATTGAAGAGCAAGTTCCCATCTCCGGAGCTCGGATAGGTTGGTGTTAGTGGGAAGTATCCAAATAACCCGGACAGTGTAACACTGCGCCAAGATGTGCTGGCCGTGCACCAAGGCATGTTTAGCCACAGGGTGATCCTCATTACCAACAAACACTGTCTGCCTGTGTCCATTCATGCGAATGGACAGTTTGTTGCTGGTCATTCCCACATAGAATGCATCACAGTGTAGGCAGGTCAGTTGGTAGATCACGTGGGTGCTTTCACACGTGGCTCTGCCTTTGATCGTGTACACCCTCCGGGTTACAGGACTGGAGTAGGTGGTGGTGGGAGGGTGCATGGGACAGGTTTTACATCGGGGGCAGTTACAAGGGTAGGAGCCAGAGGGTAGGGAAGGTGGTTTGGGGATTTCATAGGGATGAACTAAGAGGTTACGAAGGTTAGGTGGACGGCGGAAAGACACTCTTGGTGGAGTGGGGAGGATTTCATGAAGGATGGATCTCATTTCAGGGCAGGATTTGAGGAAGTCGTATCCCTGCTGGAGAGCCACATTCAGAATCTGATCCAGTCCTGGAAAGTATCCTGTCACAAGTGGGGCACTTTTGTGGTTCTTCTGTGGGAGGTTCTGGGTTTGAGAGGATGAGGAAGTGGCTCTGGTTATTTGCTTCTGTACCAGGTCGGGAGGGTAGTTGCGGGATGCGAAAGCTGTTGTCAGGTTGTTGGTGTAATGCTTCAGGGATTCTGGACTGGAGCAGATTCGTTTGCCACGAAGACCTAGGCTGTAGGGAAGGGACCGTTTGATGTGGAATGGGTGGCAGCTGTCGTAATGGAGGTACTGTTGCTTGTTGGTGGGTTTGATGTGGACGGACGTGTGAAGCTGGCCATTGGACAGGTGGAGGTCAACATCAAGGAAAGTGGCATGGGATTTGGAGTAGGACCAGGTGAATCTGATGGAACCAAAGGAGTTGAGGTTGGAGAGGAAATTCTGGAGTTCTTCTTCACTGTGAGTCCAGATCATGAAGACGTCATGAATAAATCTGTACCAAACTTTGGGTTGGCAGGCCTGGGTAACCAAGAAGGCTTCCTCTAAGCGACCCATGAATAGGCTGGCGTACGAAGGGGCCATCCTGGTACCCATGGCTGTTCCCTTTAATTGTTGGTATGTCTGGTCTTCAAAAGTGAAGAAGTTGTGGGTCAGGATGAAGCTGGCTAAGGTAATGAGGAAAGAGGTTTTAGGTAGGGTGGCAGGTGATTGGCGTGAAAGGAAGTGCTCCATCGCAGCGAGGCCCTGGACGTTCCTTATACACAAATATCCCGCATGTCCAGGGCCTCGCTGCGACGGAGCACTTCCTTTCACGCCAATCACCTGCCACCCTACCTAAAACCTCTTTCCTCATTACCTTAGCCAGCTTCATCCTGACCCACAACTTCTTCACTTTTGAAGACCAGACATACCAACAATTAAAGGGAACAGCCATGGGTACCAGGATGGCCCCTTCGTACGCCAACCTATTCATGGGTCGCTTAGAGGAAGCCTTCTTGGTTACCCAGGCCTGCCAACCCAAAGTTTGGTACAGATTTATTCATGACATCTTCATGATCTGGACTCACAGTGAAGAAGAACTCCAGAATTTCCTCTCCAACCTCAACTCCTTTGGTTCCATCAGATTCACCTGGTCCTACTCCAAATCCCATGCCACTTTCCTTGATGTTGACCTCCACCTGTCCAATGGCCAGCTTCACACGTCCGTCCACATCAAACCCACCAACAAGCAACAGTACCTCCATTACGACAGCTGCCACCCATTCCACATCAAACGGTCCCTTCCCTACAGCCTAGGTCTTCGTGGCAAACGAATCTGCTCCAGTCCAGAATCCCTGAAGCATTACACCAACAACCTGACAACAGCTTTCGCATCCCGCAACTACCCTCCCGACCTGGTACAGAAGCAAATAACCAGAGCCACTTCCTCATCCTCTCAAACCCAGAACCTCCCACAGAAGAACCACAAAAGTGCCCCACTTGTGACAGGATACTTTCCGGGACTGGATCAGATTCTGAATGTGGCTCTCCAGCAGGGATACGACTTCCTCAAATCCTGCCCTGAAATGAGATCCATCCTTCATGAAATCCTCCCCACTCCACCAAGAGTGTCTTTCCGCCGTCCACCTAACCTTCGTAACCTCTTAGTTCATCCCTATGAAATCCCCAAACCACCTTCCCTACCCTCTGGCTCCTACCCTTGTAACTGCCCCCGATGTAAAACCTGTCCCATGCACCCTCCCACCACCACCTACTCCAGTCCTGTAACCCGGAGGGTGTACACGATCAAAGGCAGAGCCACGTGTGAAAGCACCCACGTGATCTACCAACTGACCTGCCTACACTGTGATGCATTCTATGTGGGAATGACCAGCAACAAACTGTCCATTCGCATGAATGGACACAGGCAGACAGTGTTTGTTGGTAATGAGGATCACCCTGTGGCTAAACATGCCTTGGTGCACAGCCAGCACATCTTGGCGCAGTGTTACACTGTCCGGGTTATTTGGATACTTCCCACTAACACCAACCTATCCGAGCTCCGGAGATGGGAACTTGCTCTTCAATATATCCTCTCTTCTCGTTATCCACCAGGCCTCAATCTCCGCTAATTTCAAGTTGCCGCCACTCATACCTCACCTGTCATTCAACAATATCTTTGCCTCTGCACTTCTGCCTCGACTGACATCTCTGCCCAAACTCTTTGTCTTTAAATATGTCTGCTTGTGAGATATCTGCTTGTGTCTGTATATGTGTGGATGGATATGTGTGTGTGTGCGAGTGTATACCCGTCCTTTTTTCCCCCTAAGGTAAGTCTTTCCGCTCCCGGGATTGGAATGACTCCTTACCTTCTCCCTTAAAACCCATATCCTTTCGTCTTTCCCTCTCCTTCCCTCTTTCCTGATGAGGCAACAGTTTGTTGCGAAAGCTTGAATTTTGTGTGTATGTTTGTGTTCGTTTGTGTGTCTGTCGACCTGCCAGCACTTTCATTTGGTAAGTCACATCATCTTTGTTTTTAGATATATTTTTTCTACGTGGAATGTTTCCCTCTATTATAACCATATCATAAATCATAGTTAAGGTTGAATTAACCTGTATTTTTCGACTGGTTGACTGTTACTTGTAATCCACTGAAATTCCACTTTAATCATCATAGTAGGCATGAAAATTTGATACTTACAGAGAATACAGTACAATCCAATTACACATTACATTATTTTGGGATGAAACACAGTTAAGCACTTGGAGTGTTTAAGCAGCACATTGTTTGCTACATTTGTGTTGTAAAGAAATATTTACAGCAGAAAAAAGAGAGAGCAATAGGACAGGTAATCCACAAAGTGGATAATCCACTTGTGAATAATCGAGAGTTTACTGTACAACAGAATCAGCCAATACTAAAGCTCTCTGTAGGTGAAGTATTGTATTAAAGACAAGTTTGGCTATATAGTTTGTGCAATATAATTCATTCCTGAACAAAGTCAAAGGAAAGCATTGCTTTTTATACTTGGCTTTAAACAGAACGAGTGAAAGGATGCAACCAAGTAACCTCTGCCCTATTGGACTTTCTCAGAAACTGTGAGGCATTCCAGCCAGAAAATGGTCCAAATGAAATTCGTTTATTTTCTGATTGCTCTACCAGTCAAAATAATAATATGGTAATGATGTGCACACTAGTGACCTTCATGAAAGAAAGCAGAAAATTTAATAAGCTGGTACATTACTTTCCTGCTCATAGTCACAGCTGTAGTCCTGGAAAAAGGAAGATGTTCTTTCACAAACCAAATACTGTAAAGATCTTGGCATCAGAAAGTTGTTAAATAAAGATTGAGAAGCAAAGGAGCTCAAGCAGACACCTTAAAAAGAAACATGGTCAGCAAGGGGAAAAACGGAAGCCTTAAAACTTAGGAGGCATTTTAACATACCAAAAGGAGCAGGAGAGTTTCATAAGAACATTTTTGACAGTGATCAATAGATTTACAGTTTAGTGTTGTTATAGAGGGTATTTTGTATTGTATTTAAATAATGTTTGTTACTATTTTGCTCTTCTGTTTATCAAATATTTATGAAAAAGAATGATGTTAAAGGGTTATACTGTAGTACATCAGTGAACTTTGTTCCTCTATTGCAAAATAAAGAATGAAAGTTTTAGGAAGGTCAAACATACAGCAGGCACTGTGCTTAAAAAACTGTGTGAGTGAGAGGGCACTTCTCATAGTACTAGTGGGGCTTCTGTCCATTCCATTCATGTATGGAGTGCAGGCAGAATGATTGCTTAAATGCCTATGTGTGCACTGTAACTAGTCTAATCTTGTCTTTGTGATCCCTACAGCAGCAGTATGTATGCAGTTGTAATATATCCCTAGATTCATCATTTATAGTTAGTTCTTGAAAATTTTGTGAGTAGGCTTTTAGAGGATAGTTTGCCTCTATCTTCAAACATCAGCCAGTTTGGTTTTCTTGCAAGCCAAACAAACCTGTGACAATCAGTGCCACCTTTCTTGTTATATGTTCAGTGTCCTCTGTTAGTCCTATTTTGTCTCACACATTTGAGCAATATTCTAGGATGGGTTACATTTTATTTATTTATTATTTGTCCCGTAGATCAAATCAGTACAATGGCTTGTACAACTGATATGGGATAAGTCAATACAAATATACAGTTTACAGGAGTCTAAAATAGTAAACAAGAATACAGAAGAAAGTTTATTTTACATTACCTACAAAATTATGTTACTTAAAGCTACAGCTTTACAGAGAATTGTTACATGATGTGACAAAACTGACTTAACAACATTCAGCTTTGATACATTATCATGCACTAAGACAATTTTGATTCCAAATATTCCTGGATGGTATAAAAGCATTCTTTTATTAAAAGAGATTTCACTGTCTGTTTGAATTTATTTATTTCTTGGATTTCTTGTATAAAAGTTGGAAGATGATTATATAATTTTATTCCCATGCACTTGACACCATCACTGTACAGTTTTGTTGAGTGGGGAAGTATTCTTAGAGAGGTTTTTGATCTTGTGTCATAATCGTGGTAGTCCATATTTTTGCTAATTTTGTTGATACTTTTTTTGGTAAAGAATAATAATTCTAGTATGTATTGGCATGGGAGGGGCAAAATATTTAGTTTCTTAAATAATGGTTTACTAGTGTCTCTCTGTTTTTTGAACATAATTGTTCTGACTATCTTCTTTTGCAGTTTGAATATCTTAATTGATTCAGAATTTTGGCCCCAGAAGATGATTCCGTAGTTAAGTACAGAGTGAAAGAGTGCATGGTACATTGTGGTTAGGGTACTTGTGTTAGTGATGTTCCTTATTGATCTAATCATGAAGCATACTTTACTAAGTTTTGTGCTGGTAACATCAATGTGCCTTTTCCATGTGAGCGTACCAGTAATAGTGACCCCCAAAAATTTTATTTCATTTTCAAGTTTAACGTTATTTTTTTCCAGTGATATAGTTGGTAGTAATGGATTTCTGTTTTGGGCAGTGTGAAAGGTTATTCCAATTGTCTTTTTTGCATTACTCAGCAGCCTGTTACTTTGAAGCTATCGACTTATTTCATCTGTGGTTCTATCTATATTAGATTGGAGAATTTGTTCGGGCGCAGATATGAGTATAGAGGTGTCGTCAGCAAATAAAAGGGTTTTCGTGTTTGGTAGGCTGTGAGGAAGGTCATTTATGTAAAGTAAGAACAGCAAAGGGCCCAGGACGGAGCCTTGGGGAATGACTTGCTTTATGGTATGTATGGAGGAATGTACAGTGCTAGCTGTACCTGAGAGCTTAGTTTCATTTAATTCGACATACTGCTGTCGATCTTCCAGATAGCTTTTAAACCAGTCATAGGCATTTCCTCTTATTCCATAGGAATGCATCTTTTGCAGAAGTATACTATGATTAACCATGTCAAATGCCTTTGTTAGATCTAGGAAGATACCTATGGCTGGGAGTTTTTTGTCCACAAGCTCCAGTGCATGATCTAGAAATTCTTGTATTGCATCTGTTGTAGCTTTCTTACTTTGGAAGCTGAACTGAGCAGGTGACAGGATATTTTCTTTGTCTAGAAAGGACATGATTCTGGTGGCCATTATATATTCAAATACTTTACTAAAAGTTGAAAGCAGTGCAATGGGTCGATAATTACTGGGATCCTCTTTGCTTCCTTTTTTGTGGACAGGTATAATTTTTGCAATTTTGAGCATACCAGGAAATGTGCCATTCAGGAATGAGAAGTTTATTATGTGAGCTAGGGGTTTACTGATAAAGTTACTGCAATTATGAAGGAGGAAGCATGGGATTTGATCTTGTCCAGCAGATGATTTTTTTTAAATTTTGCTATGAAGTGTCTTTTCAGTTTCAATTTCAGATGTAGGCCTTAAAAATAGAGTCTCAGAGCATAAGTTTGGTTCTAGTTGTAAGGGACAGCTATTTTTAAGATGGTTAGCTAGGTTTTCTACTGTTTCTGTAAAGTAGTTATTGAATTCCTCTGCTGTTTCTTTCCCACTGGAGACTAATTTTCCATTTATTTTTAAGCTAATATCACTTTGTAGCTGTTTTCCTCTATTAGTATTCATATTAATAAGTTGCCACATGCTTTTGCTCTTATTTGATGACAATTTGAGGTAGTTATCATTCTGTAGCTTTTTGGCTGCATTTACTACGTTCTTTAATATCTTTTTATATAGAGAAAAGTATGATTTAAATGCTTCACTACTGCCTAGTTTGGATTTGCTCATGTAAAAAAGTTCTCTTTTTCTTTGTGATGATCTAATGATTCCTGGGGTGATCCAGCTGGAGAGTTTTCTATCTTTGGTGATACGTTTTGTTTGTAAGGGAAAGTGGCAATTAAAATAATAACAGAAAATATCCAAGAATGCTTCATATTTGCTGTCTACTGTTTGAGCCTCGTATACATTTTGCCAGTTTTCATTTTGTATATCAAAGAGGAAAGTATGCATGTGGGTTTTATTGAAGTTTCTTCTCTGTACAGTGATTTTATTGAGTTCGTGGCTGTTATTTTGCAACCAGACCTGCATAATTAATGCATTGTGGTCTGAAAATCCTAGTTTGATGGAGGATACAGTACAATTTATATTGTTTGCTACTTGATCCAGACAAGTGGTACTGTGATTTGTTATCCTGGTTGGAGTGTTAACCATTAGGTCTAGGTTGTAGCTGTTCATAAAATTTTTAATGCTTAGATGGCTAGAGTTTTCTGAGAGAAAATCTATATTATAGTCACCACATATTAGAACACTATATGATTTTCTTTTACTTAGATTTTCTATTACTGGTGCTAGATTTTTGTAGAAAGTCCCTATGTTGCCAGAGGGTGACCTGTAAAGTGCTATTATATAAACATTTAGATCTATAAGCTCTACACCTGACAGTTCTACATCTTTTTCAATACTACACGAATTGCAAATATCAAGAGGTGTAGCAGAAATGTTGTCTTTTACAAATATGCAACTGCCTCCACCTTTGTAAGATGTTCTTGAGAAGTGACCCACGAGTTTAAAATTTGGTATCACAACGCTTTCTATTTCAAAAGACCTCATGAAATGTTCATTAATACATAATATCTGTGTATCTGACAGTTCACTTGCACTTGATAACAAAATTTCTAATTCATTAAGTTTGGTTTTGAGCCCTTGTACATTATGGATGTATACTTTTAGATCAAGAATTTTTTTGTTTAATTTTTTTACACATTGGTGAGGAGGTTCAGACTTTACCTTATTTACTACAATTTGCTGATGGAGTCCTTTGCCAGTTTTATGGTGTATCTTTAACTTGTTTGATGATGCTAAGTTTTTTCTTTCCTCAGAGAGGGATAGAAAAAATCCTCCTTCTTGGGTATATTCCGCCTTGATCTTAAATTTACTCTTACAGGTGTAGCTGCTGCAATCCTTTGTGGTTCTTCTGATGTCTCCTCTTTCCTGCTTTCTTCATTCTTGTCGAATTTGCTTTCCTCATTTTTGCTTGTAAGTCTTTCAGGAAGCTGATAGACTGATCTATTTTGTAATAGTCTTTTTTTAATTATTTCACTGATGTGATCGCACATAGTACTTTTTCCGTCATAATTAAGGTGCATTCCGTGTTTGGTGTGTAGGTTTCGATGTAGTTTACTTATGTCCAGTACATCACACTTTTTGTTTTGTAAGCGGTCTCTTTTGTAGATTGGTTGTATTTTTCTAGTATTTCACCAAACATCTGAAGTCTGTCACCTGCTTTACCTGAGACTGAGCCTACATGATCATTCCATTTCATATCCCTACAAATTGCTATGCCCAGATATTCATATGAGTTGACTGGTTCCAACTGTGACTCAGCCCCATTGCAATTACAGGATATGTGAAATGCACAGTTTTACATTTATGTACATTTAAAGCAAGTTGCCAATCTTTGCACCACTCTGAAATCTTATTAAGATCTGACAGAATATTTTTGCAGCATTTTTTTATAAGTTACTACATCATTTGCAAACTGTAGAGTTTACAATTAATATGGTTGGCAAGGTTATTAATGTACAGCAAGAATGGCAAAGGTCCCAGCACACTTTCCCAGGTTACTTCTACATCTATCAACAACTGTCCATTCAAGATAATGTGCTGCATCCTCCCTACCAAGAAATCCTGAATCCAGTCAGACATTTTGCTTGATTCTCCATATTATCCTATCTTCAGTAATAAGCATAGGTACTGAGGTAAAATGCTTTTTGTAAACCAGGAAATACTGCACCTACCTGGCTGCTATGATCCATGGCTTTGAGTATGTCACGTGAGAAAAGTGTGAGTTGGGTTTTACATGATGGATATTTTTGGAATTCATACTGGAAGGCCTGGATACAATCTGTTGGGAGAGGAAGCTGACCTTGAGGAAGATTGGCTTGGGTTTGAGAGAAATGTAGAAACATGTGAGTCAATATACTGGCCCTACAACATATATTGAGGAAAGGTAAACCTACATTTATACCATTTGTAGATTTAGAAAAGGCTTTTGACAATGTTGAATGGACTACACTCTTTGAAATTGTAAGGTAGTAGGGATAAAATACAGAGAGAGACAGGTTATTCACAATATTTACGGAACCTAGATTGTAGCTATAAGAGATGAAAGACAGGGAAGGCAAGTGGTGTTTGAGAATGGAGTGAAACAGGGTTGCAGCCTGCCCCAAACGTTATTCAGTTTGTACAATAAGCAAGATGTGAAGGAAACTAAGGAGAAATTTGGGAAGGGAATTTGAATTGAAGGAGAAGAAATCAAAACTATGAGGTTAGCTGATAACATTGTAACTCTGCCACAGACTGCACAGGACTAGGAAGAACAGTTAACCAGAATGGATAGTGTCTTGAAAAGAAACTACAAGGTCAACAACAACTGAAATAAAACAGATGTAATGGAATTTCGCTGAATTAAAGGAGGTGATCATGGGTACGAATCCCGGTCCGGTACACATTTTCGCTCACTGCCGCTGATCCCACTTAATGTCCTGCTCCAGTTGATAGCAGTCAACCCCCTTCAGTTTACATACAGTGTTTAACAGCCGTGAGATCTGCATGGTGGTGTTCTTTCAACAGAACAGACACCATGCATTCAAATAATTCATAAGCCTAGCTGGGCAATGGATCCACTTCCTTCAGTGCGGATGCAAAAATATGTCCAATCTCCCATGGGAATCTCTAAGTAGCAAACAGGAGTATAATGGACAGGGATTGTGGATAGGTGGCCCTCGTTGGGAGTGAGGATTGGTCGTGAGGTGTACCGAGATAGTGTGAGCAGTTACGGTAACGCTGTGCTCTGGATGGTGCAGTGGTTACCACACCTGCCTATTAAGCAGGAGATCTTGGGTTCAAATCCCAGTCCAGTACACATTTTCGATCATCACTACTGATTCTGCTTAATGTCCCACTGCAGTTGATAGCAGTCATTCCCCTTCAATTTACATATTGTGTTTCACAGCTGTGGGATCTTTGTGGTGTCTGTCTTTTTGATGGAATAGATGCCGTGCATTCATATAATTTTTTGAAGGTATTTGCTTGAAGTTTAGCCTTGTGTGGCAGTGAAACATGGTTGACAGGCAGTTAAGACAAGAAGAAGATAGAATCTTTTGCAGTGTGGTGCTACAGAAGAATACTGATGATTAGATGGGTAGATCAAACAACAAATGAGGATGTTCTGAATTGAATTGGGGAAAAAATAATTTATGACACAACATGACTAAAAAAAAAAGACCAGTTGATAGGACACATCCTGAGGCATCAAGGAACTCATTAGTTTGGTAATGGAGGAAAGTGTGGAGGGGAGGAGTGGAAGGGACAAAAACTGCAGAAGGAGACCAAGTATGTAGTTCTCCAAGCAGGTTGAAATGGGTATAGATATAGAATGCAGTAGTTATGCAGAGGTTAAGAGACTTGTGCAGGATAGACTAGTGTGGAGAGCAGCATCAAACTAGTTTTCAGACCAAAGATCACAACAACAAGTAGTTATATCAGTGCAAGTAAATCATGTATCAGTCTACAGATTCTCATTTTTTTCATTCTTCTTTTATTTTTTTATTATCAGCAACATGGATGCGTGAGCTGCTAAGCTGAATATGCAATAGTTCTTGCATGGTGGTTATCTGCAGGATTGTATGAATGAGGATTTTTTGAAAGTCTGATGGTATGTCTCCAGATCCATAGTGGCTAGTGGTGGTGGAAATCCTCTCAAAATTTATATATGTGAGAAATGTATTGATCACCAACATGTAAATCATGGTGTGGACTTTGATAAAAGTTCTATTGGCTGAGACCTACCTTGACCAATCATCACTGACAGCAGCCCACAGTCATTTTGACACTCCAAAAATTTCCATCTGTGGTATAGAGGTAGCATCATTAAGTAGTGATAAAAATGTTCTGAGTACCAAGTTTGATCCAAGCCACTACTTAAATTCTGAATGAAAATTGTCATAAAATGTGGCTGAAAACTTCCAGTACAAGGAGTCACCCTCATTCAGCCAATGGCCTCAATGAGGGCAGACGAGCAGACAAAGTTTCAAAGCAACCTCTTGCCCTTGGGAAGCTGCTCCTAAAAGGTGAGAGAATCAGCAATGATCAACAGAATCAAGATGTAGGAAGCAATGGGGACCGCTGCATTAAAAACAAGCAATATGTATCCAAAGGATGGCCTGAAACTGAAAAAGTGTCATCATGATCTCTCCACTTGTAAAAAATTCCACTTCAGTCCTCCATTCAGATCTCCAGGATTGGTCTACCAACAGAGAGGTGACTGTGAGAAAAAGATTGAATAACCAATAAAGGGATAACATTCTGTGACACAGAATGGAATGTCAGATGTTTGAAAATTGTAGGGAAGCTAGAAAATCCGAAATTGAAAACACAAAGGCTCAGTCTTGTCCTAGAGAAGTATTTCTGGGCATATCAACATATGGTAATATTAACAGCACCAGAAAAGTCTACAGCAGGAATCAGATTTATTATGAATAGGTTTGTTGGCAGATGGAGAGTTACTGTGAACTGTTCAGTGACAGGGTGACTCTCATCACAATCAATAACAAACCAATGCAAGCAATAACAGCTGAGATACACATGCCACCATCACAAGCATAAGACAAAGAGGTAGAGAAAGTACCTGATGATTTTTAACAGGTAATTCAATGTGTACAGAGCAATGATACTCTAATAATCAAGGGTTACTGGAACATGGTAGAAGGGTAAGGAATAAAAGAGAGAGCTACAGGGGGATACAGGCATAGTAGTATGAAAGATTAATTGAGTTCTGCAGTAAATTTCAGCTAGCAATAGCAAATATGCTGTTCAGAAACCACAAGAGGAGGAGTACATTTGTAAAAGATCCAGAGACAAGGGAAGATTCCAGATGCATTACATCATGATTATACAGAGATTCTGAAATAAGATAATGGATTATAAGGCATACCCATCAGCAGATATAGATTCACAATCAGATCACAATTCAGTGATAATGAAGAAGAGACTGAAAAGACAATTTTCCAGAATAACGTATGTGGAAAGGTGAGAAACACTGAATAATGGAAGAATAATGAAATGCACTTGAAATTCTCTAAGGCTTTAGATACTCTGATAATGAATAACATAGTAGAAGGTTGATTTGAAGAGGAATGGATGTCCCTAAAATGGGCAATCACAGAAACTGGACAAATAAATGTAGGTATAAGGGAAGTAACAGCAAAGAAACCTTGGGTGATGGAAGAAATGCTCCAACTGACTGCTAAAAGAAGAACATTCAAAAATGTTCAGGGCTGGCCAGGAATACAGCATTAGGAATAACTTAGGAATGAAGTAAAGAGGAAGTGCAGGGTAGCCAAGGTGAAATTTTATAAAGTCAAAAGAGCAATAGTAATTGGAATAACTGATTCAGCATATAGGAATGTCAAACAATATTTACTGAAATTAAAAGTGAGGATGGTAACATTAAGAATGAAGTGGGAATTAAATTGTTAAACACAGAGGGAAGAGCAGATAAGTGAAAGAGTACATTGAAAGCCTCTACAAGGATGAGGACATATGATGTGATAGAAAAAGATGTGGGATTCAATGTAGAAGGCATAGAAGATCAAATATTAGAATCATACTTTAACAGATCACACTCATATCCCACATAGCAAAAATAATGGAGAGGATACTGGCAAGAAGAGTGAGAGAAAAAGTGGAAGGGCAGTTAGGAGAGGAGCAATATGACTTTCATCACAGTAGATCAACAGTGGACCCAATCTTTAGTATGAGACAGTTGATGGAAAGACATTGGGAGTATGGGAAAGATCTGGTGATGACATTCCTTGACCAAGTGAAAGCATATGATAGTGCTCCCAGGAAAAATGTATGGGCAACCTCGAAGAAAAAGGTTCAAAAAATGGCTCTGAGCACTATGGGACTTAACATCTGAGGTCATCAGTCCCCTAGAACTTAGAACTACTTAAACCTAACTAATCTAAGGACATCACACACATCCATGCCAAAGGCAGGATTAGAACCTGCAACCATAGTAATTGCGCAGTTCCAGACTGAAGCGCCTAGAACCACTCGGCCACCACGGCCGGCGAAGAGAAAGGGAGATGGAAAGCAAACACTTGAAGTCATCCGGGCAATGTATGAAAAAAAGCTCTAGTTGTGTGCAGACACTAGTAGGAAGAACTGAATGGTTTAAGAATGTTACAGGACTAAGACAAGGAAGTGTGATATCACCACTACTATTTATAATCGTGATGGATGAAATAGTCAAAGAGACGAAAAAAGTCCAGAGGGGAAAGGAGATGAAAATGTTAATATTTGCTGATGGTATTGTGGTGTGGGGATCAATCAGTAAGGAGGTACAAAAACAGACAGCATAAATGCCAAGGTCCAGAAACGAGGAATGAAAATTAGTATGGAGAAAAGCAAGGCCATGGTGGTAACCAGAGGGGATAGAGAGGGCAAGGGACAAATTCATATTAAGGGATGAGATATTGAAATAGTGGACAACTTGAAATATTTGGGAAATGTATTACTGGGGAGACAGAAATCAGCAAAAGAATACAACAGGGTAGTACATTTTACCAGTGTGTGAGGGGCTTGGTGTGGGGAAGAGAAGTGCCAATGAGGTGCAAGCTGCTGTTATACAAGACTTACTTCACACCTGTACTAATTTACGGCTCAGAGACTTGGACTATGACTAGAAGAGAGGAGAGTAGGATACAATCCAGTGAAGTGAAGTTTCTGAGAAGTATGCTAGTGAAGATGAGGAGAAACAGAGTGAAAAATGAAGATGTTAGCAAGGAAATTGGAGTGGAGAAGTTGACTGAGAAAACTGAAAAGAATAGATTAAAATGGTTTGGGCATGTGAAAAGGATGAGAAAGGGAAGAATACCAAGAAGAATGATGGACTTCAAGAATGAGGGCAAGAGGCCAAGGCAAAGACCGATAACAAGATGGACTGCTACAATAAAGATGAGTTTAAAGAGGAGAAACCTACTAAGGAACCAAATTGTGGAAGATGAATGATGGAAAGACCAAGTAAAGTGGCAAAGTATCATTGATACCCCAGCCCAACCAGATCTTGGATAGAGGGGAAACGAAGATGATGAAGACTTTAACAAAGCTTTGAAGATCTGAAATCAAATAAGTCAGAATGGATAGACAACATTCGTTAGGAATTTCTAAAATAATTGTGGAAAGTGGTAACCAAATGAATTTACAAGTTGGCCTGTAGAATCTATGGATCTGGAGACATACCATCAGAGTTTCAAAAAATCCTCATTCATACAATCCTGCAAATAACCATCATGCAAGAACTATTGCACATTCAGCTTAGCAGCTCATGCATCCATGTTGCTGATAGTAAAAATATCAAGAACAATGAAAAGAAATGAGAATGTGTTAGATGATGATTAGTGTGGTTTTAGGAAAGTTAAGGCACCAGAGAGGCATTGATTGATTGATTGATTTTTATTGTTGTAGAGACCTCAGAGATCATATGAGGCATTACAAAAGTCAATATTAGACAGTATAAATGTTACACAAATAATTACAAAAACAAGAAAAATATTACACAATATAAATATTACACAAATAATTATGGTACCTTCACACAAATACAAAACAGAGAAACTTCTGGTACAAATTGATATTGCATAGTAAATTTAGCCAATTACAGACTTACTCATATATAGAAGCATATAAAAACTGATCACAAAGTGTAGTCATACCATATTCTTTGCCTTCCTTAAAAACTCACCAGTTTCATAAATGCTGAGCTCAAGAAGAAATTCTTTTACTTTTTTTTTGAATTGTTGAATTGGAATTTCATAAATGCTGAGCTAAGAAATTCTTTTACTTTTTTTTTTTGTTGAATTGCATTCTGACAATACACTTATAATGAAAACAAGACTTAATGTAAATCAAGGCATGTTCATAGGAAAATGTTTGACAGTATAAAATGCTGCAAGACACTTGAAATCCTGAGGAAACTAGCTTTAAGACATAAGGAAAAATGGCTAATATATAATATTTACAATACCGAAGAGGGCAAAGAAGAATGGAAGACTAAGAATGTAGTGCTCGGATTAAAATGATGAAAGAAAGGTCTGCACCCATCCCTTCTGTTCATTCTACATGCTGAAGAAGCAGCAGTGAGAAAAATAAAAGAAAAATTCACAAGTGGGACTAAAGTTTGGTGAGAAAGGGCATCAACAATAAGATCTGTTGATAGCGTTGCTATTCTCAGTCAAGTAATGAAGACTTTTACGATCCATTGCCTGGAATGAACTACTTAATGAGTGCAAATTATGGATTGAAAGTAAGCTGAAGAAAGTAATAGGTGTAGTGGAAGTGAGATAAGTGATAAATTTAGCGTCAACTGGTCACCAATAAGTGAATGAGGTAACAGAGTCCTCCTACTGTTGTTGTTGTTGTGGTCTTCAGCCCTGAGACTGGTTTGATGCAGCTCTCCATGCTACTCTATCTTGTGCAAGCTTCTTCATCTCCCAGTACCTACTGCAACCTACATCCTTCTGAATCTGCTTAGTGTATTCATCTCTTGGTCTCCCTCTTGGAAGTGAAATAACACATGATAAATGAAGCAAGGAGGATATGAAAAGCAGACTCATATGGGCAAAGAGAGCATTCCTAGGCAAAAGAAGTCTTCTAATATCATACACTGGCCTTAATTTGAGTAACTAATTTCTGAGAATGTATGTTTGGTGTACAGGATTGCAGGATGTGAGAAACAGAGAAATGTAAATTGAAGAGCTTGAGATGTGGTGCTATAGAAGAATGTTGAAAATTAGGTAGAATGATAAGGTAATGGATGAGGTGATTCTCCACATAATCAGCAAAGAAAGGAAAATATGGAAAACATGGACAAGAAGAAGGGACAAGATGAAAGGGCATAAGTTAATACATCAGGAAATAACTTCCATAGAGCTGGAGGGAGCTGCAGAGAGTAAAAAAGTGTAGGGAAAAGCAGAGATTAAAATATATCCAACTAATAATTGAGGACACAGGGTGCAAGTGTTACACTGAGGTGAATAGGTTGGCACAAGAGAGGAATTTGTTGTTGGCTACATCCAACTTGTCTGAAGGCTGATGACTAAAAAAACAAATCATCAAATTAAATCGATTAAAACATGTGATGGCCCTGCCTTTTCATCCATAGCTAAGTGGCAAAGTAAAAGAGCTAGTCTGCATTTTCAGAAGAAAAATGAAGAAGAGTTTGGGGAGGTACCCTTGGAGTCTGGTCTTGTATTATTCTTGAATAGATACAGAATGACACACCATCAATAAGGAGTTGGGATCCCCAGACACTTGTGGATCTGCTTTGACTGATCCCAGGTGTGAAGCCACAATAATATTGTACCCTGCACAGCCTGACTTCTTCTGTCTGAGTATGAAAGCTCAGCCAAGACCAGGTTGCACATCATTGATGGTCATCCTGACATATGGAGGGTGCAGAGCTGTGTGCCATATGAATCAGCTACACCTATGATGGACTGACAATCAGCAACATTCACCACAGCTGTAGATGCATGGGAGAAAACATTTCCTGTCACTGACACAGGAATGTCACTGTCGTCAACCACTTCTACATTTAAATCTACATCCACATCTCCATCTATACTCTGCAAATAACTGTGAGGTGCACGGCAAAGGGCATGTCCCATTGTACCAGTTAGTGGGGTCTCTTCCATTCCATTCACATATGGAGTGTGGGGAGAATGATTGTTTGAATGCCTCTGTCCATGCAGTAATTATTCTAATCTTATCCGCACACTCCATTTGTAAGCAATACGTAGTGGGTTGTAATATATCCCCAGAGAAATCATTTAAAGCCAACACTTGAAATTCTGTTAATAGACTTTCTTGGGATAGTTTACATCTATCTTCAAGGGTCTTCCAGTTCAGCTCCTTCAGTATCTGTGACACTCTCCCATGGATTAAACAAACCTGTGACTATTTGTGGTGCCCTTTTCTGTATACGTTCAGTATCCCCAGTTAGTCCTATCTGCTAAAGGTCCCACACACTTGACAATATTCTAGAACTGGTCACACATGACTTTTAAGTGATTTCCTTTGTAGATTGATAGCCTCTCCCCATGATTCTTCCAATAAATTGACTTCTACCACCTGCTTTATCCATGACTGAACCCATATAATAATTCTGTTTCATAACCATACAAAGTATTAAACCAAGTATTTGTATGAGTTAGCCAATTCCAACAGTGACTCATTGACATTATAGTCATAGGATAAAGCATTTTTTCACTTTTGAGCATTTAATGCAAGTTGATAATCTCTGCACAACTTCAAAATCTTATCAAGGTCTGACTGAATATTTATGCAGCTTCTTTCAGATAGTACGTCATTATAGGTAACTACATCATCTGCAAAAGCCTGATTTTACTATTAATACTGTCTGCAATGTCATTAATATACAACATGATCAGCTAGGGTCCCAATACACTTCCCTGGGGCACACCCAAAGTTAACTTTTACATCTGACGATGAATCTCCATTTTAGAAAACATATTGCATCATCCCTCCCAAAAAGTCCTCAGTCGAGTCACAAATTTCACTTGATAAACCATATGGTCATACTTTTGACAATAAGCTTAGGTGTGCTACAGAGTCAAATGCTTTTTTGGAAATGTCATATGAGAAAAGTGCCAGTTGGGTTTCACTTGACCAGTGTTTTTGAAATCCATGTTGGTTGTTATTAAGTAAGTCATTCTGTTCAAGATACCTTGCTCTGTTTGAGCTCAGAATATGTTCTAAGACTCTACAACAAATCGATGCCAAGGATATTGGATGGTTGTTTTGTGGATCACTTCTACTACCCTTCTTGTAGATGGGTGTGACCTGTACTTTTTTCCAAGAACTGGGCATGGTTTTATGTTTGATTTTTTATCTAGTTTACTGAACATATGTATCTTTCTGATTGTAGTTAGAAGAGGGCTGCTTCAGTCACAAACTCAGTGTAGAATCTGACAGAGATTCCACTGGGACCTGGAGCTTTGTTCAGTTTTAAGGATTTCAGCTGTTTCTCAACTAATATTCATTTCATTCTTCTTTTTAGTGGTATGAGGATTAATTCTCCTGAGTTTTCCTTTGTAAAGGAACATTTGAAAATGGAATTAAACATTTCAGCTTTTGCTTTGCTACTCTCAGTTTCAGTTTTTGTCTCATTCACTAGGAGCTGGACATTAACTTTGGTGCCACTAAAAGCCTTTACATACAACCAAGTTTCTTTGGGTTCTGTGAAAAATCTTTTGACAATATTCTGCTACAGTAACCATTGAAGGTATCATGCATTGGCCCTTGACAGCCAAAAGCATTTCATTCAGCATCTCTCTATCTCTATCCCTATGCTTGGTTTTATTATGCAGTAATATCTGTTTCCTTAGAAGTTTCTATACAGTGACTGTATACAGTGGAAGTTTCCTCTCGTTGTGGACTGTTCTACTGGGTACATATTTATCCAGCGTGTGGTGAACTACTCTTTTAATCTTCAGCCAGAGTTCCTCTACATTCTCCAGCCGAGTGCTGAAAGTTTCAAGTTCCCCTTTGAGATATGACACTAATGATTTATCTGGTTTACTGAAAATATGTGTCTTTCTGATTGTTTTAGCTGTCTTTTGTACTTCAGTAATCATTGTTGCCACAACTGGTCACTGATACTAGTTTTGATGCGGACATCCTCAAGGGGGGCAGGTCTATTTGTTGCCATTATATCCAATGAGTGGGATTCCTATCTGTTCTAGGTAGTTTTCAGAGAAGGCATTTAGTAGTGTTTCACAGGATGTCTTATCACACCCACCACTAATAAACCTGTAATTTTCCAAATTAACTGTTGGATGGTTTAAGTCTCCACCGATGATTACAGTATGATTGGGGAACTTATGTATAAGTGAACTGAGGTTTTCTGTAAAGTTTTTGGTTACATAAGGAGATGTGTCTGGTGGGTGATAGAAGGATCCAGCTATCATTATATGCCCACCGCTGAAACTGAGTGTTGCCCGAACAATCTGATGTGGAGCTACAGTTTCTACCTCAGTGGATTTGTGTTTCTTGTCTACTGCAACAAATACACCATCTCCATTTCTCATTTGCCTATCCTTTTGATAGGCACTTAAATTTTCCCTAAAAATCTCACTGGTATAATTTTCAGGTTTCAACCAGCTTTCTGTACATTGCGTTATGTGAGCTTCACTGCTTTTCATGAGCACTACAAACTCTGGCACTCTGTTGTGAATGTTCAGCAGTTTACCATTACGATTTTAATAGTCTCGCCTGTGGGAGGCATTTTGTTAGAGCTTACACTGATGCTTCTGCATTTCCTACAGCTGTAATTATCAGGATAGGGTGGAGAGTTGCCCAATCTCAAAAACCCTTGGGTGTAATATACACACAATCATCTATCTGAGTAGCAGCCTCTGATGTGTAGAGCACACCTGACCCATTTATGGGGACTCTACAGTTCTCAACCCTATGGTGCAATTCTCTGGAGCTCTTCCAACACACTGATTCGCAATAGCTGCCAACTGTTTGAGATTAGTCAGGATGATTTCCAGCTGCTTAGAAATGTTGACCAACACTTCCTGTTTTTGAGAACAACATTCACGGTGGGTCTGCATTTTGGCTAGTGCTATGTGTTACAAGACAGTGAACAAATAACTTTAAATTAAGCCCACAGATTATCTTTTAATCAGTTGAGCTAAAAAGTTGCTGATTTCCTATAAGAATGCACAAAATGAGATTTCTATTAAGGTAACACAAAAACCTGTGGTAAAAACTACTACTTTCCTAAAATGTTTTGATATCAATAATAGTTGTTAACAAACTCGAAAACAAGTTTAATTTATGATTAATGCAGATAATATATAGGGCTGCTCGTCTTTAAGGGAACACTAGATGTCACACAATATGTTTGTTAGAAAATCCTCTATAGTAACTAAATCCACATCGCCATTTTCCTACAGATTGCTTGTAGATTATGTAAAGGACAATGACAACTTCTGAAAATTCTCAAAAATGCACATTTTTGGTACTGAAATACAATGAAGTTCAGGTGTGATGTACTCTTTTATAGAACTGTTAATCACAAATGCTGATTAACTACAAAATAAATTACTTATAAAAAACACTTGTACCAGTAACTTATGAAAATATAGTTTTACAAGCATCTGAAAATTCTCAAAATAACCTATTTCTCAAGTAATTGTGCAATGAAATTAGAGAATGATTGTTTTGAATGAGGGTAGGAATACTGTTCTCAAAAGTTTTAAGGAGCACAAATAAGTTTAAGCCAACAATTAATGATAATAGTACAAGTTCATCACGATACTTGCAAATGTTGAAAATTTTACAATATATCACAATATAAATGGATATTGATATAGTCAATGAAAGATTATGCAGAAATGATACAAACAGTAAAATATGTGAATCCAGAACTTTGAATCAGCACTTGATCTTGGTCACACCACCACTCAGCCTCAAAGACCTGTAAGATCTAGGAACATCAAGATGCAACTGGCAATACCGAGCCCTATTCCTACACCTCATACCATGATCTCAACAATGTGGCCAGCTATCCGGGACACTCAGATGTTGTTGTTGTTGTTGTGGTCTTCAGTCCTGAGACTGGTTTGATGCAGCTCTCCATGCTACTCTATCCTGTGCAAGCTTCTTCATCTCCCAGTACCTACTGCAACCTACATCCTTCTGAATCTGCTTAGTGCATTCATCTCTTGGTCTCCCTCTACAATTTTTACCCTCCACGCTGCCCTCCAATGCTAAATTTGTGATCCCTTGATGCCTCAAAACATGTCCTACCAACCGATCCCTTCTTCTAGTCAAGTTGTGCCACAAACTTCTCTTCTCCCCAATCCTATTCAATACCTCCTCATTAGTTACGTGATCTACCCACCTTATCTTCAGCATTCTTCTGTAGCACCACATTTCGAAAGCTTCTATTCTCTTCTTGTCCAAACTGGTTATTGTCCATGTTTCACTTCCATACATGGCTACACTCCATACAAATACTTTCAGAAACGACTTCCTGACACTTAAATCTATACTTGATGTTAACAAATTTCTCTTCTTCAGAAACGATTTCCTTGCCATTGCCAGTCTACATTTTATATCCTCTCTACTTCGACCATCATCAGTTATTTTACTCCCTAAATAGCAAAACTCCTTTACTACTGTAAGTGACTCATTTCCTAATCTAATCCCCTCAGCATCACCCGATTTAATTTGACTACATTCCATTATCCTCATTTTGCTTTTGTTGATGTTCATCTTATATCCTCCTTTCAAGAGACTGTCCATTCCGTTCAACTGCTCTTCCAAGTCCTTTGCTGTCTCTGACAGAATTACAATGTCATCGGCGAACCTCAAAGTTTTTACTTCTTCTCCATGAATTTTAATACCTACTCCGAATTTTTCTTTTGTTTCCTTTACTGCTTGCTCAATATACAGATTGAATAACATTGGGGAGAGGCTACAACCCTGTCTCACTCCTTTCCCAACCACTGCTTTCCTTTCATGCCCCTCGACTCTTATAACTGCCATCTGGTTTCTGTACAAATTGTAAATAGCCTTTCGCTCCCTGTATTTTACCCCTGCCACCTTCAGAATTTGAAAGAGAGTATTCCAGTTAACGTTGTCAAAAGCTTTCTCTAAGTCTACAAATGCTAGAAATGCAGGTTAGCCTTTTCTTAATCTTTCTTCTAAGATAAGTCGTAAGGTTAATATTGCCTCACGTGTTCCAACATTTCTACGGAATCCAAACTGATCTTCCCCGAGGTCCGCTTCTATCAGTTTTTCCATTTGTCTGTAAAGAATTCGCGTTAGTATTTTGCAGCTGTGACTTATTAAACTGATAGTTCGGTAATTTTCACATCTGTCGACACCTACTTTCTTTGGTATTGGAATTATTATATTCTTCTTGAAGTCTGTGGGTATTTCGCCTGTTTCATACATCTTGCTCACCAGATGGTAGAGTTTTGTCATGACTGACTCTCCCAAGGCCATCAGTAGTTCTAATGGAATGTTGTCTACTCCTGGGGCCTTGTTTCGACTCAGGTCTTTCAGTGCTCTGTCAAACTATTCACGCAGTATCTTATCTCCCATTTCATCTTCATCTACATCCTCTTCCATTTCCATAATACTGTCCTCAAGTACATCGCCCTTGTATAAACCCTCTATATACTCCTTCCACCTTTCTCCCTTCCCTTCTTTGCTTAGAACTGGGTTGCCATCTGAGCTCTTGATATTCATACAAGTGGTTCTCTTCTCTCCAAAGGTCTCTTTAATTTTCCTGTAGGCAGCATCTATCTTACCCCTAGTGAGACAAGCCTCTACATCCTTACATTTGTCCTCTAGCCATCCCTGCTTAGCCATTTTGCACTTTCTGTCAATCTCATTTTTGAGACGTTTGTATTCCCTTTTGCCTGCTTCATTTACTGCATTTTTATATTTTCTCCTTTCATCAATTAAATTCAATATTTCTTCTGTTACCCAAGGATTTCTATTAGCCCTCGTCTTTTTACCTACTTGATCCTCTGCTGCCTTCACTACTTCATCCCTCAGAGCTACCCATTCTTCTTCTACTGTATTTCTTTCCCCCATTCCTGTCAATTGTTCCCTTATGCTCTCCCTGAAACTCTCTACAACCTCTGGTTCTTTCAGTTTCTCCAGGTCCCATCTCCTTAAATTCCCACCTTTTTGCAGTTTCTTCAGTTTCAATCTGCAGTTCATAACCAATGGATTGTGGTCAGAATCCACATCTGCCCCTGGAAATGTCTTACAATTTAAAACCTGGTTCCTAAATCTCTGTCTTACCATTATATAATCTATCTGATATCTTTTAGTATCTCCAGGATTCTTCCAGGTATGCAACCTTCTTTTATGATTCTTGAACCAAGTGTTAGCTATGATTAAGTTATGCTCTGTGCAAAATTCTACAAGGCGGCTTCCTCTTTCATTTCTTCCCCCCAATCCATATTCACCTACTATGTTTCCTTCTCTCCCTTTTCCTACTGATGAATTCCAGTCACCCATGACAATTAAATTTTCGTCTCCCTTCACTACCTGAATAATTTCTTTTATCTCATCATACATTTCATCAATTTCTTCATCATCTGCAGAGCTAGTTGGCATATAAACTTGTACTACTGTAGTAGGCATGGGCTTTGTGTCTATCTTGGCCACAATAATGCGTTCACTATGCTGTTTGTAGTAGCTAACCCGCACTCTTATTTATTTTATTCATTATTAAACCTACTCCTGCATTACCCCTATTTGATTTTGTATTTATAACCCTGTAATCACCTGACCAAAAGTCTTGTTCCTCCTGCCACCGAACTTCACTAATTCCCACTATATCTAACTTTAACCTATCCATTTCCCCTTTTTAAATTTTCTAACCTACCTGCCCGATTAAGGGATCTGACATTCCACACTCCGATCCGTAGAATGCCAGTTTTCTTTCTCCTGATAACGACGTCCTCTAGAGTAGTCCCCGCCCAGAGATCCGAATGGGATGCCTTCAAATACCAATACTGATGGGGCAGTTCCAGTCTTTGCAGTGGTTCAGCTGCCTACACATTGAGACGACAACAGAGTGAGTCAATTCCACTCTTACTCACAGGCTCCATCAAACAGGCAGCTCTAGATACAATCAGACAACAAGGGAATACCATTAATCAGGCCAAGGCAGATTGTAACTGAAAACTGCATCATTTTCATTGTAGACTTTGGGTCAAAGAGGCTCTATTAAAGCACTGCTATTGCCACACAGAATCACAACATCTCATCTGCAGGACTGCCACTGTCCAGATGCTGCAGTCCCCACTGTTTTAGACAGTGAAATAGGGGTGACAGAAGTAGGGTGCTGCCACCATAACTTAGAATTCCAAAAGCCACACCCTGTTGTGGAGTGGTGAGTGGGTGGATGGGTGGGGAATGGGGGGAGGGGTGGCAGGGGGAGACGGCTGTCCTGTAGGTAACAATTTCTAACAACACTGACAGCAGTACATGCAGACAGCCACAGCCCACGGACTACAACACCACGCAGAGAGCCACGCCATCCACATGGTGGAAATGATTGTAAAAGCAAAATGCTATAGGAACAGTGTCCTCATTAGTGTTTGCCTTTTGTGTCACCACTTACTCTTCATATTTATTTGTCTATCTACACGGCCTGACAAAGAAAGTGAAGCATCCAAAAGAGGAGGAGGAAATGAAACTTAACTAGTTGAGAAGGTATGCATTGTTATTTCAGTGATTATGCAATCAAGTCAAATTTACAAAGAATTTGGCAGTATGACCCACTTATTAGTTGATGTTGCTCTCCTCTGATCTGGATGTGTGAACTGATTCAGTTGGGAAGGGTGTCATAAAGCCATTGTCTCCTCTCCTGAGGCAATCTGGCCCACAGCTGTTGTAACTGGCTCTTGATATACTGGCACTGGGATGAATTGACATCTGAGCTGGTCCCACACATTTCACATTGGGGACAGCTCCAGGTATCTTGCAAACTATTGGCAGAGAGGGGGGGGGGGTACCTCAACATCACACAGACATTTCATAGAGACACTTGACGTATGGATAAGCATTGTTCTCTTAAAAAATGGCACCACAATATTTTCACTTGAGAGGTAACTCATGAGGCTGCAGGATGTCTGTGATACACCATTGTGGCATAGAGTTTCCTCAATCACAACCAGCTGTGACCTGAAGTCATACTCAGTGGTTCTCCATGTGATGACACCACAAGGAATGTTGCTATGCCTCTGCAAAACACTAGATGAATGGGACCTCTCCCCAGGTCATTGGCAGACTCACTGACAGTGGTCATCTATTCATAGATGGTGCTGAAGAATTGCAATACATCACTGAACATTGTGACAATTTTCATCAACAGTCCATGCTTCCCAGTCATGGCAGCACTCCAAATGTAGCCATTTGTCTTGTGGTGTTAAAGTCAGCCTGCACATAGGAATGTAATTCCATAGCCCAGCTGCTCTCTGACAAATGGCATGGGGTGACACAAAATGTTGGAGGAAGTCCATTACTTGTTCTCAGATAGCAGGCACAGATGTGAAGGGATTATGATGTGCTTGGTGCACAATATGGCAATCCTCTCTTGTGGTGGTCAGATGTGGTCAACCAGAACCTTGGCGATGATATACCAGTTGGGCCACTGTCACATCCAAATGCCTCAGAAATCTAAGTGTTGTACAATTCAACAGGCCAGCCAAATGAAGACAAAAAACAAGGTCCCATTCAAACTCTTCCAGGTGTTGATAATCCTGACTCACATATATACACAACATCTCCATGTCCTTCACAGTGCTCACTCTACGTCTGGCACTATTCATGGCTCTTATATACTCTCACAGGCCTGATAACAAAAAAAAAAAAAAAAACACTTGCATGCTCTGGTGGCAGTTCTACTTGTCACAGAGAACTGCAGCTCTAATTATTTACAAACCCGCCAATGATGTGTCTGTATGTGAAGGTACATTGACATTGGACAATGTCTTCTGAGTGATTCACTTTTTTGTCAGGCGCTGTATATAATTTATGTTACATATCTGGTTTTGGTAGTGTTTAACTCATATTATCTCTGCATGCCATCTTAGTAAGTGTTTCTGCATCACATTAAACTCAAGGCCTGTTTATTCTGTAGTTTTACCAATATCAGCTACTCTATATTACTGTATTCCTGTCTTTGCACAAAGGCAAAAACAGGAATTAGTACTTTGTTCTAATTCCTGTGCTCTGTTATTATTTTAATATAGATTTACCATAATAATATAGTTTTCAAGAAGGATTGGTTGACGGAATTTCAAACACAATTCTGAATAATTGTTCCAGCTAATGAGTAATATCTTTAGTCATGCATGCAGTGCATCACCAGCACAGGGAATTTTTCCAGATAGGTTAAAATATGCAGTTCTTAAACCACTTCATGACAAAGGTGACAAGGCACATTGAACAATTATTGTCCAGTTTCCTTACTGAGATCTTTTTTCCAAAACAGTAATATACTCAAGAATAGTTGCACATTTAAATGACTACAATTTACTTAGCATATCTCAATTTGGATTCTAGAAGGGTTGCTCATCTGAGAATGCTATCTATACATTCATTGATTCTTGATCTATGTGGATGACTTTGTTAAATATATGAGTCCCCAAAAAACTGTTCTATTTACTGATGTCACCAGCATATTGCTTACTCAATCCAGCCCAGCAACCTTGCACCCAGTAGCAGAAAGTTCTACGAAAAGACTTTCTGAGTGGTTCGCAAAAAAACAAATTCATTGTAAATACTGAAAAAACTGTGTGTGTCACTTTCATTTATTCCCTTCATCTAATCAAATGTCTGTTCGAGAATGATTAAGAAATTATCCCATAGAAAATGTAAGTGTCACGAAATTGTTGGGTTTGTGGGTTCAGCAAGACTAAAAATGAAACACAAACATAAATAACTTGTATTGGAAACTCTCATCCATGTGCTATGGTCTAAGAATATTAAAGTCTATAATAAGCAAAACAACAGTACTACAGGCATATTATGCACAGTTCCGTCCGCAGCTCGTGGTCTTGCGGTAACATTCTCGATTCCCGCGCACGGGGTCCCGGATTCGATTCCCGGTGGGGCCAGGGATTTTCTCTGCCTCGTGATGACTGGGTGTTGTGTGTCTCTCATCATCATTTCATCCCCATTGACACGCAAGTCGCCGAAGTGGTGTCAACTCGAAAAACTTGCACCAGGCGAACAGTCTACCCGACGGGAGGCCCTAGCCACACGGCATTTCCATTTTATGCACAGTTCCACTCACTGCTTTGATATGAGTTCATTTTCTGGGGACACTCAACACACAGCCTAAAGGTTTTAGAATTCAAAAAAGAGCTTTAAGAATAATTTGTGGCCTTAAAAAGATGAAGTCCTTTAAATCTCATTTTGCTGACCTTCGTGTTCTGAATGTTCCACACTTTTTCATTTATGAAACTTCACTAGAGACTACCTCTTGAAAACAGGCAGACTACTACAAAACAAAAATGTACACAACTAGTGTACTAGAAGGAAATTAAATATTCACAAAAATATAACGGAACTACAATGTATCACAGGAGCATAATTAACATTGGTGTAATACTACACAATAGAATACCAGAGAAAATAAAAATTGCAATGTATCCAAAATTTAAAATTGAACTAAAGGTGTTTCTAATAAACTACTGTTTCTATTCCATGAAAATATTTCTGAATATGTAACAAAAAAAGTTACTTAAAAATTAACTTCTAAGAACATTATCTTATTTTACTAATTTGCTACAACTACATATTACTTCAAGTTTTCTTTGACCTATCCAATATCAGTTGTACAATTTGTGCTGTATGATGTAACTGGACCAATAAAAAATCAATCAATCAAATAGTACAAGCCTTAAATAACAATATATCACCAGCTAGTATTTTCTGTGATCTTCCTGAGGTGTTTCATCATGTAGATTATATTACTCTATTAGAATAACTCACATTTTATGGGATTGATGCCTCTACACAGAGCTGGTAAGAATCATACTTAACAAACAGAATGCAACAAGTTGTGCTGAATAATTCAGACAGTGTCAGGAAGTTAGATAATTTCAGTGATAGATGATAAAATATATATTGCAAAGGGAGTACCACAGGTTTCAGTTTTGGGTATACTCCTATTCCTTATAGGCCTATATATGTGAATGACCTTCCACTTCACATTCAACAAGCAAAATTTGTACTTTTTGCAAACAAAACTTGTGTTATAATAAATCTCATTAGAGAGAAAGCAACAGAAGAGTTGGTAAATGATATTTTATGAAGAATTATTATGTGGTTCTCTAAAAATTGATTCTCCCTGAATTTTGAAAAACCACACATTCAGCTGATATTGCATATGTGCAGGAGTCAGTAAATAAAGTAGAATGCTCCAAAATTTGGGTATACATATTGATGAAAACTTTAACTGGAAGAAGCATATTACTGACTCTCTCAAACAATTAAGTTCAGCTACTTTTGCTCTTCATATGATTGATAATCATACAAACAAAAATATCAACCTGCTGATGTATTCTGCCTACTTCTGCTCAATAATGTCTTGCAGAAAAATTTTCTGGCATAAGTAATTACTTACAAATAAAGTACTGACTGTACAAAAGTGAGGAGTAAGAATAATATGTGGTGTTCACCCATAGACGTTGTGTAGGTACCTCTTCAAGGAGCTATCCATTTTAACTGTGCCATCACAAAACATATGAGGTTCATTCAAAAAACTCTGGAACATTCGTAATTTTGCACCAATGGTGTGTTGGAGTGAAATGCAGTTGGCATTCCTGAATGCACATGAATTTAATGTGTAGGTTCTGGAAGTTTCTTTGTTGTATGTCTGTTAGTCATTGTTCAGTGCTGTATTGAGTGGAACATTGTGTCACACGGTTTGCAAATTTTGACATGGCAGTTACAGGAGCAATACTTCTGCATTAAATTTTGCATGAAACTCAAGAAAACCATTACAGAGACGCACCAAAAGATGCAGGAAGACTACAGTGATGAGTACTTAAGCCATACTTGGTGTTACAATTTGTTCACATGGTTTAAAAATGGCTGGATGGAAATTAAACATGAAACTTGTTCATGACACCCTTTGATGTCTACTGACAATACACATGTCAGGAATGTCAACAAAATTGTGCATGCCAATTAAAGACTGACTGTCTGAGAGATCACAGAGGAATGTAACATTTCAGCTGGATCATGTCATGAAATTCTGACACATCATCTCGGAATGCATCGTGATGCCACCAAGTGTTCATCCCATGACCAATGAGTCAAGAGCAGAAAGACCTTCATCTCTCAATAGCTTTTTGATCACGCAAATGACAACGAGATATTCCTTAAGAGAATCATAACTGGAGATGCAATGTGGGTCTTCAGTTATGATGTTGAGGCCAAGGTTCAATCTTCACAATGGGTTGGGAAAGGTTCTCCAAAACTTAAACAAGCTCATGTCATGTCAAATGTCAAAGCCATTCTGATAGTTTTCTTGGACTTTGAAGGATTAGTTCATCATGAATCCAAGCCACAGGGACAAACTGTTAATTGATGGTACTATTGGGACATTTTACACTGCCTGCAGGTAAATATGAGAAGGAAATGGCCTGAAACATGGTGAGGCAATTCATAGCTCTTGCATCATGATAATGCAGCTGCATAGTCATCCCTGTTGATGCGTGACTTTTGTACAGAAAACAAAATCACTGTGCTGCCTCATCCTCCACATTCTCCACACCTGGTCCCTGCAGACATTTTTTATTTCCAAAGTTGAAAACCCAATTGAAAGGATGAAGACTTGCAATGATAGATGAGATAAAAGAAAATTCGCAGATGGCACTTCACATGATCCAGCAAGGGACATACCATGATTGCCTCTGGAAGTGGAAATGGCACTGGGAACAGTGTATCAATTGTGGAGGAGAGTGTTTTGAAGGAGACCATACACAATAAGTAAAAGGTAAGCACAGAAAAATTTTGTGGACAAAGTTCCGGAATTTTTTGAGCAGATCTCTAATATTCGCTAATGAAATTCTTCTTAAATAATCCATCACCATTTGAAACTGAGGAAGAGGAGGATGATTCCTTTGGTTTTTGGGTCAGAACTGATCTAGGTAGGGTGCAATGTTTACTTTGTTGATTTGGACCGAGTTGCAAATTGGTATATCCAATTGTGGGTACTAGTGAATGAAAGAGATCTTCGGCAGGAAAAAGTAATTGAATTTGTGTGTGATACTGATCTGGCTTTTCAGAAGAAGAGATATCTTTGGATCAGACAAGGATCAAAATGAAAGTCGTAGGACTGAATGGGGCCTGGGATTGTGAGGTGTTAAGAGTTTGATTGTTGGACCTACATGGAAGATATGCTGGGAGTGAGATGTTACTAGGGAGGCCAGATTGCACATGTTGGCTAGGAGGCAGGAAGTGTACAGAGTAGTGCTGCGGCTGGTAATTTAAATAGAGAAGCTGAGAAATGCCCCTTTCAGAGTATTTGACAGGATGGATAGTGTGAAACATTGTTTAGATAGTGTGAAACATTTTGATTAACTTCACAGACATCTTCAAGAATTGCACTAAGTTTGCTATCAGTGGCTGAAAAGAGAAGAATTTGAAACAGACAGAGAATCTGTTTAGTGTAGAGACATAGGTCAAAGTTGGTAAATTTTTTCTACTTTTAAATGCATCCTTTGCTAGTAATAAGGTTTTAGCCTCCAGAAGATAAGTACTGGTGTGTTGTTCTTTCTTCTTATAATTATTCATTTTCCCAATGGGAATTTTTTTTGATACACCAACTACAAACATAATTTGCAATGCTGATGAATGACTGCTTCTGGGCTTATCATGAGGCCAGTATCCAGTGTCGTTTAAGTGAGTTTGCATATTATATTGGGGATCTTCCAATTGTATCTTCAGCATACATTTAAGTTTTCCGACCATTTATGTGTAACTTCTATGAAATTCAGAAATAGTTCTTTGTATTATAAACATATAATGTCATTGCTGTTATTGCCTTCAGTCCAAACACTGGTTTGACACAACATTCATGAAGATCTACCACAATCTACATCCATTTGAACTTGCTTAATGTATTCTCACCCAGGTCTCCTCAACAATTTTTACTTTGCACATTTCCTTCCATTACCAAACCGACAGTTCCTCGATGCCTCACAATGGTCCTGTCGACTGATCCTTTATTTTAATCATGTTGTGCTGTGGATTTCTTTTTTCCCTGGTTCAGTACAGAATATCCTTATTTGCTGTTTGATCTACCTGTCTAATCTTCAGCATTCTTCTGTAGAATCACACTTTGAAAGGTTCTGTCTTCTTCTTGTCTCAAATGCCTATTGTCCATGTTTCACTACCATATAAGGTTAAACTCAACACAAATACCGAAATATCTTCAGAAATTTATAGTAAATGTTAAAAATATTTCTCTTTAACAATGAAGGAAAAGACGGATTGCTACTTACCATAAAGAAGACACATTAAGTTGCAGACACACACAACAGCCTTCATCAGTAAAGAGAGACACTCATCTTTTAAACACACATAAGCAAGCACACCTCGCATGTACACAAGCAGCAACTCCTGCACCTCAGGCCAAAATACAACTATCACTTGGGGTACAAGCAATCTGGTAGAGGAGGGGAAGGAGAAGGGATAGTAATGTAAGAGTGGGGAGAGGGAAGAATGCTGTCTGGTGGAGTTTGTAGGGATGAGAATGCCAACAGGTGCAGCATCAGGAGACTGTGGGACAGGGACGTGGGGACAAAAGGAGCAGAAAGGATTAAAAAAGGTGAGGAGTGGGGAGAGACAGGTGGATGCATTGGCAGAGGGCTAAGGTAAACAGGGTGGAGGATGAGAATGAGGAGGAGATGATAGGACAGATGGCGGTGGAAATTGTTGGATGGATGGTGTGAGGACAGTATGTTACCATAGGTTGAGGCTGGAGTAACTATGGGAGTAGAGAATGGGTTGTAATGATAATTCCCATCTGTGCAGTTTAGAAAAGCTGGAGGTGGAGGGAAAGATCCAGATGGCTTTGGTAGTGAGACAGCCACTGAAACCAAGTGTTTTATGTTCAGCTGCATGTTGTGCCACAAGGTGGTCTACTTTGCTCTTGGCCACAGTTTGGTGATGGCCATTTATCCTGACAGACAGCTGCTTGTTAGTCACACCAATATAAAAATCTGTGCAATGACTACAACAGAGCTGGTAAATGACATTGCTGCTTTCACACATGACCTGGCCACTGATGGGGTAGAATAAAGCTGTGACAGGACTGGAACTGGAAGTGCTGGGTGGGAGGATTGGGCAAGTTTTGCTTTGCACATGGGACTTCCACAGGGACGTGATCCTTGTAACATGACGTTGGGTTTGGGAGTGGCATAGGGGTGGGCTAGTAGGATGTTGTGAAGATAGGTTGGCAGTGGAACACCACTTTAAGATGGGTGGGGTGTCTCTCAATTCAGGTTATGATGACAGGTAACTAAAGCCCTGGCATAAGATGTGGTTCCGTGTTTCCAGTCTGGACCAGTACTAGGTGATGGAAGGGACGTTCCTTTATGGGTAGTTCTTAGGGGTAGTTGGTGGGTTAGGGATGTGATGAGAACTGGCATGAAAGACCTGTTTGTGGACTAAGCCTGGGGGATAGTGCCTGTCTGCGGTGAGACCCTCAGCATACTGAGCAATGGAGTTTTTGTCACTGCAGATACGCTGTCCCTGAGTGGCCAAGCTGTATGGGAGGGATGTTTTGGTGTGAAAGGCATGACAGCTGTTAAAATGCAGATACGGTTGGTGGATTTAATGTGGGCAGAGGTGTGGATACCATCATCCAACCTACTGCTGCCTCGGGGCACCAGTATCCATTCCCTATCATACTCACAGTGTTCCTTGTCTCCACAGCTCATAGCAGCTAAACCCTGCCTAGCTAACATTTTCAACTTGCCACATTCCCAATAACACCTTATCAACTTTCCATCAAATCGAGAGCCAAAACATTCCTGTGACACTGTTGTAACCTTCCCACCAAAACCCTCTGGGGCATTTGATGCTGCGTCACCTGGGGAAAGATGGTAAGGCTAAGTTAGAGGTAAGGAATTACTGGAAGGTGAACAGTGGGTGGTTACAGGGAAGGGCTGTGGGAAGTGTGTGTGTGTGTGTGTGGGGGGGGGGGGGGGGGGGGGGAGGATCACCACTGGATGGCGGTATGAACTGAAAGAAGCAGGTTTCAATTTTGGAATTAAGGTGGTTTTGTCTGGAGGAATTGGAGGCAAAGGAAGACATTCTCCCACTGCAGGGCTGAGGAGATGGAGAGTAGGCCTTTGCCAAGTTCAGCAGTTTAAATTTAGGTGTAGGGCTAAAATTTAAGCCTTTGGCTACGACTGAAACTTCTGTGGATCTGAGGGTTTTGGTGGAAAGGTTAACAACAGTGTTATGGGAATGTTTTGGTTCTGGATTTGGTGGCGAGTTCGTAGGGAGTTTTGGGGGATGTGGCAAATTGAACAGGTCAGCTAGGCAGGGTTTAGCTGCTGTGAGGGGTGGAAAGGAGGAATACTGTGAGTATGGTAGGGGTTGGATAGTGGTGCTCCAAGGTGGCAGCAGGATGTCAGCTGCTTGGATAACTTATGGAGCTGTTGTCAGGAATGCTCCTCCAGTTGCTGGAGTGCAAGAGATTCAGTTTTGGAGACGTGATGTAACGAGTAGGGGCTGGAGAGTAGTAGTACCTAATGGAGCAAGCAGACTTGGTTCTGGGATGCCTGTGACATGGAGACATGTTTTTGCAGTACTAGGTTTGGTTGGGCCAAGGATTAGAGGACTCTGAAGAGGTGTACATCATTGTGGAAGGAAGGGTGGGATCCAGAGAAATGAATCTTTATGGTTATGGCGTTTGGGGGGAATCTGTGGTTTAGGAAGCATTTGAGAAACAGGATGTGGGACTGGGTTTTAGCCAGGAAAAGGGATGCTTTTTTGAAATGGCGCAGAAACATGGAACAAGGATCCATTGTGGCAGGAATGGTGTAAAGAAAATGGGAATGACGCAGAAATGGGCAAACTGTGTTTATGGTTATTATGAGAGGTGCTTGGTAAGCGAAAAGATGAATAAAAAAATACGTAAAGACACGCAGAAATATGCACAGATACGCAAAAAGTGCGCAAAGATTCGTAAAAATACGCACAAATGCGTTAGAAACATACAGAAACGTGAGAGAAAAGGAACGAGGAGGTATGGGTGTGTGTGTGTGTGTGTGTGTGTGTGTGTGTGTGTGTGTGTGTGTGTGTGTGTTGCAATAAGTGAAGAGAGAGAGAGAGAGAGAGAGAGAGAGAGAGGACAGATGGGCTAGCTCAGGATGAGGCATTCGTGTGGCATGGACAGATGTGGAAAACAAAACACTAAAGTACTTCGGGATGTGGGATGAGTAGGAATGAATACAATTGTAACTTTCAGTGGAAAGAAACTGGGCCATCAGATGCTGCATCAACAATCTGCGGGGTCACAAAGTCCGAGTTGTGTGTGGAAGATCATTGTTACAGTGTGGCTCGGAAGCAGATGCAGTCTGGAGGGGGGTGAATAAATACAGTATAGAAGAGAAAGAACGGACGCTGAAAAGAGAAATGCTATAGAGAAGAGTAACAAAGGAAATTATCACAGGGTTGTGAATGAGAGAAAACAGTTCAGCAATCTGGAGGGAAAGGGGAAGAGACAGTAGTGTAAGGGTGGGGAGAGAGACAAATACTGTCTGGTGGAGCGTGTAGGGATTAGAATGCCAACAGGTGCAGCATCAGGAAGCTGTGGGACAGGGACGTGAGGCAGGAAGAAGCAGAAATGAGCAAAAAAGGAGAGGAGCGGTGAAAGATGGACAGGTGCATTGGCAGAGGGCGACAAATAGGTAGGCTGGGGGATGAAAATGGGGAGGAGATAATAGGACAGATGGGGTGGAAACTGTTGGGTGGAGGGTGTGGGAACAGTGTGTTACCATAGATTGAGGCTGGAATAATTATGGGAGTG
This sequence comes from Schistocerca nitens, assembly GCF_023898315.1. Taxonomy (NCBI): domain Eukaryota; kingdom Metazoa; phylum Arthropoda; class Insecta; order Orthoptera; family Acrididae; genus Schistocerca; species Schistocerca nitens. The sequence continues at coordinate 348,950,628 of NC_064618.1, read as the reverse complement.
GAGAATGTGTTGTAAGGATAACTCTCATCTGTGTAGCTCAGAAGAGCTGGTGATGGAAGGAAGGATCCAGATGGTTTGGGTAGTGAAGCAGCCACTGAATCGAAGTGTGTTACGATCAGCTGCTCTTGGCCACAGTTTGACAGTGGCCATTCATCCTGGTGGACATCTGGTTGGTAGCCACACCAATATAAAAAGGTGTACACTGATTGTAACAGAGCTGGTAAATCACATGGCTGATTTCCCAGGTGTCCTGGCCCTTGATGGGGTAGGATAAAGCTGTAACATGACTGGAATTGGGTGGGTGGATTGGGCAGGTTTTGCACCTGGTCTTCTACAGGAATATGGTTCTTGTGGCAAGAATCTGGGCTTAACTTTTAGCCCTACACCCAAATTTAACCATGCTGGACTTGTCAATGATCTACTCTTCTTCTCCTGAGCCCTGAAATGGAAGCACATCTTTGCCACCAATCGCTTCAACTAAAACCTCCCTAATTCCAACACGGAACCCTACTTCCTCCAGTTGATATCACCATCCAATCGTGATCCTTCCCCCCTTCTGTGTAACCACCCACTGTTCACCTTCCAGGAATTCCTTACCTCTAACTTAGCCTCACCATCCTTCCCCAGAACACCAACCTTTGAGTAGAAGGAAGAACAGCCATACACAACCTCAGAACAAATCCTGACATAATCATCCTACCTGCAGACAAGGGTTCTATCACTGTTGTTATGAATCACAGTGACTACCTGGCAGAAGGCATCTGCCAGTTATATGACTCCTCCACCTATAAACTCTGCCAGAGTGGCCCCATCCCACAGGTCCAACACAACTTACAATTCCTGCTTAAAGTCGTAGGCCCTTCCCAGTATATCTCCCCTGAGTCCATTTCCTTCCTCACTCCTATGACATCCCACACATCCACCTCCTATATGCTACCCAAAATCCACAAACCTAACAATCCTGGAGGCCCCATTGTGGCTGGTTAATGTGCCCCACTGAACAAATGTCAGCCCTCATTGACAAACATCTCCAACCGGCTGGCCATTATCTAGCCTCTCACATCAAAGACACCAGTCAATTCCTTCACCAACTCTCCACCATCCCCATCCCTTTACCATTTGGATCCCTACTCATCACAGTTGATGCTACCTCCCTACACACCAACATTTCTCATGTCAGTGATCTTACCACTATTGAACACTACGTTCCCCAACATCTTTCAGACTCCAAATCCACTACCTCATTCCTCACACACCTTACTACCTTTATCATAGCCCACAACTATTTCTCATTTGAAGAGAAGGCATATAAGCAAATGAGTGGTACAACAATGGGCACCCACCAAATCTCCACAATATCCTAGCCCATCCTAATGCCTCTCCCAATCCCAGTCCTTTGCCATGGGGATCATATTGCTGTGGAAGACTTAGATGCAAGACCTACCCATTCCACGCAGAAAACACTTCCTATTCCAGTCATGCCATAGGCTTATCCTACCCCATCAGGAGATACCTGTGAAAGCAGTCATGTCATTTACTAGCTCTGCTGCAATCATTGCACAGCTTTTTGGATTGGTATGACTACCAACCAGCTGTCCATCAGGATGAATGGGCACTGCCAAACTGTGGCCAAGAGCAAAGTAGACCACCCTGTGGCACAACATGCAGCTGAACATAACATATTTGGTTACAATGGCTGCTTCACTACCCGAGCCATCTGGACCCTTCAATCCACTACCAGCTTTTCTAAACTGCACAGATGGGAGTTATCCCTACAACACATTCTCTACTCCCATAATTACTCCAGCCTCAACTTATGGTAACATACTGTCTCTACACCATCCATCCAACTGTTTCCACCCCATCTGTCCTATCATCTCCTCCTCATTCTCACTCCCACCCTGTTTTATCTGTAGCCCTCTGCCAATGCATCCACCTGTCTCTACCCAATCCTCTCCTCTTTTGCTTCTTTCTACTCCTTTTTTTTTCCTCACCTTCCTGTCCCACAACCTCATTAGGATGTGTCATACTGTCAGTATTGCATCTCATGTTCCTACATTTCTCCAGAGCCCAAACTAATCTTCCACAAGGTCAGCTTCTACCAGTTTTCTCATTCTTCTATAAATAATTCATATCAGTATTTTGCAATCATGACTTACCAACTGATGAGTCAGTACTATTCACATCTGTCAGTACCTGCTTTCTTTGTAACTGTGATTATTATACAGTATTCTTGCTGAAGTCTGAGCATATTTCACTTATCTCATATACCTTACACACTAGGTGGAACAATTTTTTGTAACTGGTTCTGATAATGATCTGAATAATTCTGAGGCAATGTTGTCTACTCAACAGGCCTTGTTTCTACTCATGTCTTTTGGTGCTATGTCAAATTCTTCCTGCTGTATCATATTTACCAACTCATTTTCACCTACTTCCTCTCTTTTTTGTACAAACAAGTGAGGTGGTACAGTGGTTAGCATACTGGACTCTCATATTCAGGAGGATGATGGTTCAAATCCCTATCCAGCTATACAGATTAAAATTTTCATGATTTTTCTAAATTGCCTAAGCAAATGCCAGTATGGTTACTTTGAAAGTACATGGCCATTTTCTTCCTCAACCTTCCCTAATCTGAGCTTGTGTTCCATCTCAAATTATCTAATTGTCAATGGGATATTAAACCCTAATCTCCTTCTTTCCTTTACTGTCTATAACATTGTCCTCAAATATATTCCTTCCACCTTTCAGCCTCCCCTTCTTTGCTTAGTACTGGCTTGCCACCTGAGCTCTTGATTTCACACAGCAACTTCTCTTTTCACCAAAGATCTCTTTACTTTTCTTACAGGTGTCACCCAGCTTTCCCCAAGTTATGCATGCTTCTTCAGCTTTGCATTTATCATCCAGCCATTCCCTCTTTGCTATTTTACACTTTCTGCAAATTTAATTTTTTAGGTGCCTGTATTCCCTTCACCTGCTTCATCTGCTACATTTCTAATATTGTCCGTTGTCAATAAATTTCAATATCTCATGTGTCAATCTAAGATTTCTATTAGGCCTTGTCCTTTTACATATGGGATGCTCTGCTGCCTTCCCTACTCCATCTCTCAAAGCTACTCATTTGTCTTCTATTGTATTCCATTTCCCTGTTTCAGTTCAACATTACCTAATGCTCTCTCTGATACTCTCACCAACTCTTGGTTCTTTCAATTTATCCAGGTTCCACTTGTTTAGCTTCATACATTTTTGCAATTTCTTCAGTTTTAATCTGCAGCTGATATCCAATAAATTATGAGAAGTATGCACAACTGTCATGGAAAATGTCTTATAGTTAAAATCTGGTTCTGAAATCTTTGCCTTACCATTACACAATCAGTCTGAAACCTTCCAGTGCCCCCAGGTGTCTTCTGCTTTTACAACCTTCTTTCATGGATCTTAAACCAAGTTTTAGTGATGTTAAATTATGCTCTGTGCAAAATCCTACCAAAAGGCTTCCTCTTTTATTAATTTCTCCCAGGCAATATACTCTTACTATTTTCCCTTACCACCTTTTCTTATTACTGAATTTTGCAATCACAATTTAACTGTTATCCCTCTTAATTATCTGAAACGTTTCCTTTAACTCATCATACATTCTTTTAACTCATCACACATTCTTTCAATGTTTCAGCATCTACAAAGCCAGTTAGCATATAAACTTGAACTACATGTGGTGGGTGTTGGCTCTAAGTATATTTTGGCAATGATAATGCATTCACTATGCTGTTCATATTAGCTTACCTGATTTCTGTTTTCTTATTCTCAGGGCTTCTTCTGAATTAAACTTATTTATTTTTGTGTTGATAACACAGTACTGACCTGACAAGATGTCGTTTTCCTCCTGCACGGCACTTCACTTATTCCCATTACGTCTAATTTCAATCAATCTATTTCTATTTTTAAATTCTTTAACCTGCCTAACTTACTAAGCGATGTAACTTCCCACACTCTGATCTGTAAAATGACAGTTTTGTTTTCCCAAAAGCATACAATGGAGAATCCTGGATAGAACAATGATATGAGAAGGTCAGATTGCTGCTCACCACATAGAGGAGGCATTGAGTGACAGATAACATGACAACTAGATATCCTTTATCAGACACATTGTAATGAATCTTCCCTCTTTGAACTTTCGTAATTAAATTGAAATGTTGGATTCTGTACAAATTTTGGCCTGACTTGAGTTAATTTTATTCTTAAATTTTGTATTCCACATATAAAGATAATTTTGCATTTATTTGATCATCAAAACACTATTTTTCTGATAATGTAATCTTATTTTTCATGTCACTACATTTACCAAAATCCATCTTAGACCATGAAAATTAGTAATTATGATTGTTAACTTAAATGAGTCAAAACTACTTCACAGTGAAACTAACATTATTATGCTGCCAGAATGAGATTTTCGCTCTGCAGCGGAGTGTGCGCTGATATGAAACTTCCTGGCAGATTAAAACTGTGTGCCCGACCGAGACTCGAACTCGGGACCTTTGCCTTTCGCGGGCAAGTGCTCTACCATCTGAGCTGCCGAAGCACGACTCATGCCTGATACTCACAGCTTTACCTCTGCCAGTATCTCATCTCCTACCTTCCAAACTTTACAGAAGCTCTTCTGCGAACCTTGCAGAACTAGCACATTCGTGAAAGAAAGGATACTGCAGAGACATGGCTTAGTCACAGCCTGGGGGATGTTTCCAGAATGAGATTTTCACTCTGCAGCGGAGTGTGCGCTGATACGAAACTACCTGGCAGATTAACTCTGTGTGCCTGACCGAGACTCGAACTCGGGACCTTTGCCTTTCGCGGGCAAGTGCTCTACCATCTGAGCTACCGAAGCACGACTCACGCCCGGTACTCGCAGCTTTACCTCTGCCAGTATCTCATCTCTTACCTTCCAAACTTTACAGAAGCTCTTCTGCGAACCTTGCAGAACTAGCACTCCTGAAAGAAAGGATACTGCAGAGACAGGAAGTTTCATATCAGCGCACACTCCGCTGCAGAGTGAAAATCTCATTCTGGAAACATCCCCCAGGCTGTGGCTAAGCCATGTCTCCGCAATATCCTTTCTTTCAGGAGTGCTAGTTCTGCAAGGTTCGCAGAAGAGCTTCTGTAAAGTTTGGAAGGTAGGAGATGAGTTACTGGCAGAAGTAAAGCTGTGAGTACCAGGCGTGAGTCGTGCTTCGGTAGCTCAGATGGTAGAGCACTTGCCTGCGAAAGGCAAAGGTCCCGAGTTCGAGTCTTGAACGGGCACACAGTTTTAATCTGCCACGAAGTTTCATATCAGCGTACACTCCACTGCAGAGTGAAAATCTCATTCTGGAAACATCCCCCAGGCTGTGGCTAAGCCATGTCTCCACAGTATCCTTTCTTTCAGGAGTGCTAGTTCTGCAAGGTTCGCAGAAGAGCTTCTGTAAAGTTTGGAAGGTAGGAGATGAGATACTGGCAGAAGTAAAGCTGTGAGTACCGGGTGTGGGTCGTGCTTCGGTAGCTCAGATGGTAGAGCACTTGCCCGCGAAAGGCAAAGGTCCCGAGTTCGAGTCTCAGTTGGGCAAACAATTTTAATCTGGCAGGAAGTTTCATATCAGCGCACACTCCGCTGCAGAGTGAAAATATCATTCTGGAAACATCCCCCAGGCTGTGGCTAAGCCATGTCTCCGCAGTATCCTTTCTTTCAGGAGTGCCAGTTCTGCAAGGTTCGCAGAAGATCTTCTGTAAAGTTTGGAAGGTAGGAGATGAGATACTGGCAGAGGTAAAGCTGTGAGTACCAGGCGTTAGTCATGCTTGGGGAGCTCAGTTGGTAGAGCACTTGCCCGCAAAAGGCAAAGGTCCCGAGTTCGAGTCTCGGTCGGGCACACAGTTTTAATCTGCCAGGAAGTTTCATTATTATGCTGCACTAGCAGATTGAAAACATGTGTAAGCCTGGAGTGGGAGCAGGGAAGGGGATGGGCAGGTGGAGGACAGGGACAAGCAAAGGTTGAGGTCAGGGGGGGCTATGGACCAAAGGATATAATGAAGGAAAAGTTCCCACCTGCTAAGAAAATCTGGTTCTAGTGGGAAGAATCCAGGTAGCACAAACTGTGAAGCAGACATTGAAGTCATGCACGTCATATTTGGTCACATGCAACTGGGTGGTCAGGCTGTCTCTTAAATCACCATTTGACAGTGGCCATTCATGCTAACAGACAGCTTGTTAATTATCATGCTGTAACATTAAGCCATTTCATAATCTGCTGAAGTGTAAAAGAATTTATCGTTGTTTTTGGCAACAGTTAATATTGTGATAAGTTCATTAGGCAGAGGTGTAAATTAAGTGAAATATAAATCTTCTTCTTTTCTCTAATATGGAGAGTTAACATGTGATATGCATAATAATCAAGTTTACAGATGCACCATTTGAAATAATATTATCTATTATCACATTGTTAGGACTGATGACAAATGTAGATTCTGTCTCAAAATCTGATGGAAGACTAACCTTACTTGCTACATGAATCTGCAGCATTTATAGTAAACACTACAATGGGTTAATTGTTATAAACAGACTTTAGGTGAGTTACAATTCAAACTTTTACATGGAGTTTACAATTTAGTTGACAAAATACTTTTAATTTACAGGCAGAGTAGCAATTTATCCTCTCTATATATCCTGATGCCAACATTATACTGTATCATCACCAGCTGGAGTTTCAAATGGGGGCTATTTTACTTCTGGAATATCTTACCCAAGAGGATGCCATCATCATTAGGCCACACAGTAGAGCTACAGTAGTAGCTTCCCCTTTAACATTCAAAGTACTAGCACAGTAAGGCCATGTTAATGTTACAAGGCCAAATCAGTCAATCATCCAGACAGTCACCCCTGTAACTATTGTAAAGGCTGCTGCCACCCTTCAGGAACCATGAACCATCTGGCCTCTTGGCAGATACCCCTCCATTGTGGTTCAACCTACAGTATTGCTATCTTTGTCGTTGAGGCATACAAGCAACCCCTCCTCAGTAAGGTCCATGGTTCATGGTTCATATTATGTACTTATGTCAAATGTATGTTGTTATCAGATAAAGGAGTAGCTGTCCCAGATCAAAAAAGTACACAAATAATTGTATTCACATGTAACAAATGGTAACATCAATGTTACACTGTGTCAAGTGACTTATGCTATATAAGTTATCTTGCAAAGAAATTAATCAGATGGTAGAGCACTTGCCCCCGAAAGGCAAAGGTACCGAGTTCGAGTCTCAGTGCGGCACACAGTTTTAATCTGCCAGGAAGTTTCATATCAGAGCACACTCTGCTGGAGAGTGAAAATCTCATTCTAGAAACATTTCTGTTTTGTTGATTGTAATTTGTAATTGAAATATGAAAAAAAGAAAACATCACATGCTGTTGTGCTGTGTGAAATACATCTTCCTAAATGCTAATCAGAGGCACTGAATTAACAAATGTTAAGTGCTAGTGCTTGCTGGGAGTGGAAAATTCAATAGTTAGAGTAACTCTGTTAACACGGATCAAGGAAAATGTGGTAATGACTTAAAAAGAGTATTATGTTGGCATAAAACAAGAAAGAAACTGTTTTTGTTTTATTCAATGACATTTTTAAATAGTCACAAACTTTTAGAATGAAATGCAATTTAATATTGTGGTGGAATATGTATCCTTCATATAAATTTCTTTCTGAGAAGAGGCTGTGAAATATATAACACAAAAATCATTGCACTTTATTCAGACTAAATGCCTGAAGGCCAGAACAATGTAGTTATCAATGACAAAACTGATATAAAATAATTTTCTTTCATAGAGTTTGCACGGGGAAAGTTAAATCTATAATTTTATTAAACCATAGACATGATACATTCATCATTACATTAGTGAATTGTAAACAAAAGACACTGATGTATGACATTTAAGTGTTAAGCTTTGTATATAAATGATCTTCTGCAGCTATCACAAATTACATATATCACACGTAAAAATAAATTTCACAACATTTACTTATTTAATATCACATGTATACATACCTACAATTAATATATAAGGCAATATTTGTAATGCATGCCAATGCTCACTGAAACAAAGTGCAGTTTCTCCGTGCACATGCATCTATTTCAGCAATGAAGTTTCCTGACAAATGAATAACTATAAAAAATACCGTTCTGTTTCTAATGATAAATTACCTTTAGCTGTTCTACTTCTTTGAAAGAATGACTGTCTTGGGAACTATATGAATTTATTGAGGCCAGTGAATAAACTACACAAAAAACAAATTTATTTCAATCTCAAAGACAGTCATATCTGTATTTTGGCATCCAATAATATGAATTACGACACTTCAACACAGCACAATCATATAATAAGCCAAAATGTGTCCAATAAAGAATTATCTTCTAATGTCAACATTTATCTCAAGGAAATGCTTTTTCTAATTTTAGTGACATGTCATACAAAGTATGGACAGTAAAAATCTGAGAACGTCACCATGATTGATGAAAACAGTACAGTGAGCAAGGCTGGAGGCTCATATTTTCATAATTGTAGTACCATAGTTGTTAAAGTCTTTCTCAAGATTCCACTTGCTGATGTTTTATACAAAAACATCAAATTGAATACAACTCATGAATCTCTCCTCTTTGGATGCTTTATTCTCTGCATATTACTTACTATATCTATAAAGTGGGACAGTTACTGATCTGGTTGTAAGGAAAAGTAACATTATGTATACAGGGACTCTTTGGCCTTTTAGTCCTACATCTTTTGCATAAAATTCTTGTCATTTGCTCTTTGATTTCATTTGAATATTGTGCTTTTCATTGCCACATGCACATCTTGTGTTTGACACAGAAATATCGCTTGCATTAGTTTATACAGTTACTTGACCTTTGCACTTGTTTCTGTCATAATACCTAAACTACAGAGAGGGCATGTAAAACAACTGATAACAGTTTTATCATCAAAAAGATTACTTTGAAATTCTTTATCATTCCATGTGCTTTGTTTGTGACTTACAGAGCAAGTGTTACCAAAATTATTTTTCGTGTTTGATGGAAATGAACTTCTCTTTTCCTCTACTAAATCTTCACCAACTGAGACAATATGTGATCTGTAAAAGCAGTAGAGATAAATTATATAAGCAGTTTTTTTAAAGGTTTAATGCATTTTTAATGTAAACTATAAGCTTAACTTTATATGGGTATAATACAGGAAGAATATATATCAAGTTTTTGCAATTACAGTTATTTTGTCCTTTGTGTCATAAAAGAAATAAATAAAAAGACATTAGCAAGAAAACTATGCTACCAGAAACTGATAAATATAGACACAAGTTTGGCTGCAGGTAAGGCGACACATCAGAAATATTATTTTATCCTAGGGTACTAGCAACAGAATTATATTCAGCTAAAAATCAAAGTAACGTTAGCAGATGGAGTCAGTGTATCTGTGCTTGGGGAAATGAAATTTGTTTTAATCACATAATGTCAGTTATATTAAAAATACTGTCAGGGTATAGAATAGGAGAATCATGTAATAAAGAGATAAAGAGACGTGTGAGATTGTTCAGAATGTCTTCTCTGAAAATTACTTCCAATACAGAACTTACAAATGACAGCAACAGTAACAAACAGACCCAGTTAGGAGAATATTTTTGGTTAACAAGAGTGACTGCATACAAATGGCAGAGTATTCAAGTAGTCAATATCAAATATTGAATTCTGAGGATGAAAATGTGGAACACAAATGAAAAAATAAAAAGTGCTGCACAATATGTATTAGACAAGTATGTGGTAGAAGTATGGAACATTTTTACACTTACGCATTATGATGTTTTTAGAGAACAAAACTCTCCTTTAAAACAGAAATCTTGTGAAACTCAGCTTTCTCTGTTCATCCTTGAGATATACAGTACCATATACAATGGTGCCCATGTTCATGTCATGTTCCTTGACAACCAGAAGGCATTCAGTATGGTTTTGCACTGCCATTTAATAAACAAAAGTCATGAATATTGGATCAGATTTGCAACTGGATTTAGAACTTCCTTGCAGATGACACACAACATGTTATCACCATCAGGATTTCCTTCCAGTGAGCCAGGTGAACTATGTGCCTCCATTCGTTTCTGTCGTGATATAGCGTTTCGCTCTCCACTACATTTCATGTTACTCCTCTCCTCTTGAGATCTTCCTTATCCTGGTCTGTCCATCTTTTTCTATGCTGTCCAATTGGTCTTCTTCCTGGTACCTCCATCTCCAAATACTGGTGTGGAGTTCAAGTTGTGTGCATTAGCTTCACATGACCAAACCACTTCAATCTCAAAGCACTCATCCTCTCCTTTGCAATCAATGTCACCTGCAGGTTTCTTACATAATCATTTCTGACTCTTGTCTCTCTTAGTTTTTAGTAGAGCTAACCTAAGGAACTTCATTTCACATGCTTGTATTTGACTCTCTTCTCTGTTATTTGTGACACAGGCCTCTAGACTATACATTATAATTGGCAGGAGATAAGTTTTATATATGGTCTTTTTGGCTCTTTGAGGGACTTCATTGTCCCAGATTAGATTTCATACTTGGTAGAAGAAGCTAAATTCTTTTGTTATTCTAGTTTGGAACTTCCATTGGGTGATATGATGCTACCCAGATAATTGAAGCTTTTCACACATTCAACCTTCATCCCCTCCAGTAAGATGTGACAAGGTATGGTTGTCCTGCTCATCTTCATAGCCACTGTGTTGTTCCTACTCACAATTAACTTGAATTTTTTAAGTTTTGTGTTCCAGTAATCTAGTCTCCTCTGAACCTCCATTTCCGTCTCTCCCCAAATGGTGATGTCATCAGTAAAAACAAATGCATTAAGATCTTCATTTTCTTCTTCCTTGATTTCTTTCATGATTGTGTCCATAACTGTACTGAAGAGTAAAGGGGAGAGTGAATTGCCTTGCTGAACACCTCTCTTTGTCTTAAACCATTTTGATCTTCCACCTCCTGCTCGTACACTGCTCTCACAACCATCATACAGCATCTGACCTTTTCAATTAATGAATCAGGAAGATTATGCTTTCTCAAGCATTCCCACATTTTATCCCTTGGTACACTGTCATAAGCTTATTCCAAATCCATGAATACTACTATCAAGTCCTTTCCTTTTTCCCAATACTTCTCCATTAACTGACAGAGGGAGAAAATGAGATCTATTGTTCCCCTATTACTTCTGAACCCATGCTGTTGTTCCTCTGAATGCTGTTCTAGAATTTTCTGCAATCTTTTTCCTGTTACCTTTTCCATTATCTTAAGGCAGTGTGATAACAGTGTGATTCCTCAGTGGTTGGTGCATTTCTTTCTACTACCTTTCTTAAACAATGGTATTATAATTCCTTTTTTCCATTCATCCAGCACTTTGTTTTCTTTCTGTATCACCTCCAGCACCTGGTGTAACCGTTGTATTCCATGGATTCCCACAGATTTAATCATATCCATTGTCAGTTCATCTGCTCCAGCCACCTTCCCACTCTTCATCTGTTTCAGGGAATTCTCAGTTTCTAACTAAGAGATTGGATCCTGCTCCTCCTCTAATTCAATGAATTTGATGTCACTTTCTTGTGTACCTTCCCCATTCATTAAGATTTCAAAATAATTCCTCATCTCTTCTCTGATATCTTCCATGTCCCTGATAATATCCCCATCCTCTGTTTCAATAGCTTTTATGTCTTCTTTATCAGATATTTTACTTTTCAATAACCCATATAGCAGTTTTTGGTTCCCTTTACTATCCTGCTCTAGTTTCTGGGTTAATATTTCCCAACTCTTCTACTTATCTTGTTTCACAATTCTCTTTGCTCGGAGTTTCTTTTGTCGGTATTCCTTATCCAGTGTTGTCACCTTGAGTTCATCTTTTGGTACCAGCCCCTGGTTCTGATTTCTTATTTCAAACTCCATGTTTTTCTTTGCAATATTATATTTTTTAATTGCATCTTTTAATTTATCATTCCACCAACTGGTTTCTTTGTCTTTAGCATCTTTCTTTGTCTTTCAGTGTCATTCTTAATGGAACAAAATTGACAGACATAAATGTAATTTTAAGAGTATCCCAAGAAAGTGCACATAGGATCAACACTGTCTGCAATTTATATTAATGATATAGTGATAATACTGAATGCTCCTTGAGGTTATTCATGAACAATACTGTTGTCTATAGGTAGGTTGCAATGCCAGAAGACTATAGCAAAATGTGGGAAAACCTGCAGAGCATAAATAATTAACACAAGTATTGGAAGTTAATTCCAAACATAAATTAATGTGACATTGTGCAAACAGTTCCACTACCGTTTGATTACACTATTGGTAGCAAATTACTGGAAATAAGGCTTTGATTCCTAGGCAGAGTCTTAAGGAAATTTAATTCATTCATAAAAGAAATGGCTCACAAATCAATTATTCAGAAGATCCTTGAGTGTTGTACATCAGTTTGGGAGCCTTACTATCCCCCCCCCCCCCCCCCCCCCAAGAATTAATAGAAGAGTAGAGAAGATTCAACAAAAAGTGGTGTGTTTCATCACAGGATTGCTTACTTGGCCTGAGAGATGCTCAACAAGCTCCACTGGCACTACATCCATCAGGTGCAGAGATGTTTATTGTTTAAACAAGTCACAAGAAGTGTTGGACAACATATTACTTCTGCCACATATGTCTCATGAAAAAACAGTGATGATAAAATCAGAGAAATTAGATCTTATATGATGATTTGGGAAAAGATGTATGTTAATCACATGAAAGGTATACAGGATTCTCTAGCATAATGTTTCCCAACATTTTCCTTAAATTCATAAGTTTCATACATCATAAAGAATGGTAAGCTCGTAAAACAAAATCAACTGCCAGACACAACTGATTTCATCATTTATGACAATGCGTTTTGCAGTGGAATGTTTATTTCCTTTTTTTACATTTTTACTAATTACAAAATATCATCCTGCTATGAAATTTTTCAAAGCACACATCGCATACAGTAGTATCTTGGCACTTTTCTTGCTATCCATTGCACTGCTTTCTCTTTATGTTGTTCCCAACAAAGTAGACATGGAGGAGTTTCTTCTTTTTATAAAAAAAATGCTAACACTGAATATATAACATAAAAGTTTGATCAGTTTTGCAAGGAACATCTTTTTTAAATTGTTGCAGTATTATTTCCTAAACCAAAGTTAATGTTTATCTCTATTTATGGTACCCCAACCTCTGATATAAATCAGTTTATAGACCAAATGAGACTCTAAATAAGTATCTGCTTGCAAAATACAAGCACCACAAGATAACATCATTAGTGATATTAATATTAACATCATGCATAAAAATATGAATTGTCACCCATTTTCAAAACCTGTTTCGATCCAACAACTTGTACTGTGTGAATGACAAGACAACTCAAATAGATGCATGCCTGTATAACATAATATCTAATTTGATGAAAGATGAGTACCTATCTGATTGATTGATGGTCAACTGTGAAAACTATCCCATTCAGCAACCCAAACACAATAAGAGAATCAGATTGTTATATCCAGACAACATTACATAGCTAAGACAACAATTATCAGAACATGAGTGGGATACAGTGGACCAAATAACTGTGTTGGTAATGATAATGCTTTTAGCTTATTTATTAACTTAGTAACAAGTTAGTTCAAAGCCGTTGCCCACAAGTAACTAAAATGTGAAAATTGATGGTGCACAAAAAAGGCAGAACAACTGGTTTACAGATGAACTGCATAACCAGAGAAACACAGTTATTGCCCTACAGAAAATGGTCAAAACTGATGCCCTAGAATTGAAATACAGGTACAAAGGTGCCAGGAAGAAATGCAGGACTGATATGCAAACAGCACAGTAGAAAGGGACTTATTGCTTTCATTGAAAATTCCAGCAACAAACATAAATCTGCAGGAAGATTAGAAACACAATACCAAGGAAACATAAAAACAAAAAAGAAACTCCAATATTGCCAGAAATACTGAATGAATTCTTTGTAAAAAGCATGAAGTGTGAAGCTCCTACTACCTCCACAACAGATGATGCAACTTCTGAAAGTATTTTCGATAACATACCTGACTCAAGTAACTTATATTTTAAATGGACACATGTTACCTGCCAAAATGTATACAAAATTGCCACAAACCGACATTGCTCTTTGAGTGAAGATCTTTATAGCTTCTCAAACACCATCCATAAACAGGCAACTGATGTTATTGTTGCCCTCTTACCCTTCTGATCCATAATACTTTTAAGACTGGAAATTTTCTGGTGTCGTGAATCCTATTATTGTTATTCAAGGTTATAGCAGGACTGAAAATTACTGTCCAGTATCACTCATACCTGTAACATCCAAGATAATAGAATGTTGTATTACATTACAACTTTGCAGCTATTTTGAGGATCACAATCAGATTTACACTTTACTCCTTGGTTTTAGGCCAGTAGTAGATACGCTTGTTAAAGATATTTTTGATGGTTTTGAGAAAAATTTCCACAGTTGTGCCTTACACCTAGACCTGAGCAAAGCACTAAACACTGTGTCATTTTAAATACTCATAAATAAGATAGAATGATATGGTATGAAGACTAACAATCTGGCACCAATTGGAACATACTTGACTAACAAACTCCGGTGCTTATAGTAAATATCTGTCAGTCAAATGCACTACCAGTTTGACTTCTCAGATACAAGTAACAAAATACACTCCTGGAAATTGAAATAAGAACACCGTGAATTCATTGTCCCAGGAAGGGGAAACTTTATTGACACATTCCTGGGGTCAGATACATCACATGATCACACTGACAGAACCACAGGCACATAGACACAGGCAACAGAGCATGCACAATGTCGGCACTAGTACAGTGTATATCCACCTTTCGCAGCAATGCAGGCTGCTATTCTCCCATGGAGACGATCGTAGAGATGCTGGATGTAGTCCTGTGGAACGGCTTGCCATGCCATTTCCACCTGGCGCCTCAGTTGGACCAGCGTTCGTGCTGGACGTGCAGACCGCGTGAGACGACGCTTCATCCAGTCCCAAACATGCTCAATGGGGGACAGATCCGGAGATCTTGCTGGCCAGGGTAGTTGACTTACACCTTCTAGAGCACGTTGGGTGGCACGGGATACATGCGGACGTGCATTGTCCTGTTGGAACAGCAAGTTCCCTTGCCGGTCTAGGAATGGTAGAACGATGGGTTCGATGACGGTTTGGATGTACCGTGCACTATTCAGTGTCCCCTCGATGATCACCAGTGGTGTACGGCCAGTGTAGGAGATCGCTCCCCACACCATGATGCCGGGTGTTGGCCCTGTGTGCCTCGGTCGTATGCAGTCCTGATTGTGGCGCTCACCTGCACGGCGCCAAACACGCATACGACCATCATTGGCACCAAGGCAGAAGCGACTCTCATCGCTGAAGACGACACGTCTCCATTCGTCCCTCCATTCACGTCTGTCGCGACACCACTGGAGGCGGGCTGCACGATGTTGGGGCGTGAGCGGAAGACGGCCTAACGGTGTGCGGGACCGTAGCCCAGCTTCATGGAGACGGTTGCGAATGGTCCTCGCCGATACCCCAGGAGCAACAGTGTCCCTAATTTTCTGGGAAGTGGCAGTGCGGTCCCCTACGGCACTGCGTAGGATCCTACAGTCTTGGCGTGCATCCGTGCGTCGCTGCGGTCCGGTCCCAGGTCGACGGGCACGTGCACCTTCCGCCGACCACTGGCGACAACATCGATGTACTGTGGAGACCTCACGCCCCACGTGTTGAGCAATTCGGCGGTACATCCACCCGGCCTCCCGCATGCCCACTATACGCCCTCGCTCAAAGTCCGTCAACTGCACATACGGTTCACGTCCACGCTGTCGCGGCATGCTACCAGTGTTAAAGACTGCGATGGAGCTCCGTATGCCACGGCAAACTAGCAGACACTGACGGCGGCGGTGCACAAATGCTGCGCAGCTAGCGCCATTCGACGGCCAACACCGCGGTTCCTGGTGTGTCCGCTGTGCCGTGCGTGTGATCGTTGCTTGTACAGCCCTCTCGCAGTGTCCGGAGCAAGTATGGTGGGTCTGACACACCGGTGTCAATGTGTTCTTTTTTCCATTTCCAGGAGTGTACGTATTCCAATGTTTTAGGAAATCCAGCCTCTAAGGGGGTGAAATAGTGGGTGAAATGTTTTATAAAAATATTTCATTGTGAATCCATTTTTAAAGCTAAATCTATGAAAATTTGCATTTGGATCCATTTTTAAAGCTAAATCTATGAAAATTTGCATTTGGCTTGCTGAAAAGAAATGCATGTTTCAATGTTTTTGAAAATCTCACCTCTTACAGGTGAAATAGGAGGTGAAAATTTTTAAGGAAATATTTCATTATATTAAAATTTTTTAAAGCTAAATCTATGAAAACTGGTACTTCACCTCTTAGTTAGATATAAAGAAATAGGTGTTACAGGATGGAAATTCCTATGGAAATATCACCACAAGAATGCAAAAGGCATGATTAACAAAAACATTGGACTCCAGCTACCAGAATCATTTTTTGGTCAGAAGTACATTAGAAAAGACCATGCTTCTATGGCCTTAATTAGCATGAAAAGTTTAGAAGGTATTGCAGTTTGTGAAAAACATAAAATTTTGATTAAAGAAAAACAAAATATCTGTGCAGACCATCAGCCAATGCAAGCAAAGCAGGGGTGCTACACTGGTATGCAATGGCAGAAGAAAGCTGTGAGAGCAGTCACAGGAATTCAAGTTGAGAATAATGTCAAAAACATTTTGAAGACTAAGCATCTTGACTGTACCTTAGCTTTATATTAAAAACATGTCTTCTTTGCACAGAAAAGCAAATTATCTTTCAGTACAGCTATCCATTCCCATGAAACTTAAAATATAAATTGACTAGACTTAGAATTTACAAGACTGTGAAAAAAAAAATAGTTTCATACACACAGGAATGAAGCTATATAACAAGCTACCATCATCAATGAGAAATTTACTTAATGATAACTTTAGAGAAGCATCATCATATGTTGTTAGTTGATAAGCATGTTTACAGTGCTAAGGAATTTACATGTACACAGGAAACCACCTCATTCCCATGTATTGTTCAAACCCATCAATTATGGTAATAATTAAGCTAAGAAGGAAAAAATCCATACTTTGTATTAATCAAACTGTTAAAGTGTTTGCAAATACTTCTGAGTTATTGTTATTTGGATTTGATTCTACACTATATGCAACATTTTCTACACCAAAGTGGCAAGTGAAAATTTGTACCAAGGCCAGGAATCAAACCCTGGTCTCCTGATTACTAGTCACGTACATTAGCCACTAAGCCACCTTGACACAGCAGTTCACACAACTGCACAGATTACCCTGGCACACCTCCCCCCTAGATCCAAATTCTCGCTACCTTCTCAGTCTACTTAAAGATTTCCCCTTACACATGAACAGAACTGCCAAGGATCTTCATGTTCTGGAATAGCACCTCAGCATTGAATGTAAATGGAGGATCCAGCCCGAAACACTGGTGCAGTTACTTATATAAATGAAATGACACAATTTCAGAGCCTTTACTGGTCTCATGCAGATATGATTTTATGTATACAGACAGAAGTGGCAAGTGAAACTTGTACCAAGGCAGGGAGTCGAACCTGGGTCTCCTGCTTACTGGGCAGGTGCATTGGCCACTAAGCCTCCTTGGCACAGTAGTTCATACCACTGCATGGATTACCCTGGCATGCCTCCCTTCTCGATCCAAATTATCACGGCCACCTCAGTCTGCTTTAAATTCCACCTTACACATGAACAGTCATTTCATTTGTATAATTACCTGCCCCCGAGTATTAGGCTGGATACTCCGTTTACGTATGAAGCTGAGGTGCTATTCCAGAATATGGAGAGCCTCACCAATTCCCTTCTAATACACCTGCCCAGTAAGCAGGAGATGTGGGTTTGATTCCCAGCCTTGGTACAAATTTTCACCCACCACTTCAGTCTGTATACATAAAATCATATCTGTATGAGACCAGTAAAGTCTCAGAAATTGTGTCATACTATTTGTATTAATGAATGTATCTGATATATCCTTCAGTCACACTTGTTAGTAGGCATTTGACACTTTGAGTATTATCAGTCAAATGAAAAAGTAACTCCCCAACCAAATACTGGGCTGTCCTTTCATAAGCAAATGCATGCATTCTTCCAACACCAGATGTACAGAACAAGCCCACTAGTGAGTGTTCTTATGGGTAAGGGATATACCAAGGGATACTGCTCAATGCAGAGGCTTCTTAATAGGGGTTTCATCTCATATCAGTGAGTAAAGGAATCTACACTACAACCACATAGTAGTCTTCACCAGCCCCAGTTTATTGTTCTTCACTTCCAACCACTCTTCCTTCCAATAAAGCACGGCCTTAAGGCCCGATAGCAAAGTGATTTCACATATGAGGATGGAACAGGGTGCCACATAAGTATATTGCAGGGATCCTTGGCTGTAACTTCTACCAGTCTGTTGCCCAGAATTCCCACATGCTTTGGAACCCAGTGGAAAACACCTTCATTCTTAGCATTTGTAGGCTACGAAGAGAGTCTTGGATGTACTGGATTGTCTTCTTTGATTGATATGTTTGCTGTAGGGATTTTAATTTCACCCACAATAAGAGCAGTTGTGAAATTTTGTGTCTTGAGACATTCCTGAGCCCACAAGAGCATATATATGAGGGTTGGACTTAAAAAGTGGCAACTATTTATTCACAACCGATACACAAGAGTTACATGTTTGCACCTGTTACTGTTGTGTAGAATCCGTTGCCAGTAATGTGGAAGGTCTAGTACACCATTAGCAGAGACTTGTTCTGATGATAGTGCTAATGGAGCGGTCTACTGCCTGTCGAATCTCTGGAACAGTTCTGAAGCAAATGCCATGAAGTGGTTCCTTCACCTTCAGAATCAAATCAAAGGCACAAGGACTTAAGTCTGTGGAGTATGGTGGCTGGCACAGCACTTACTAGTCCCACTGACCAAAGAGAGCAGCCACAGCTTGCGCTGTATGCACCCACGGATTATCATGCAAAATGATGGGTGGGTTTGGCAGAAAGTTTTGCCACTTCTTTCACAAAGCTCGTCGCAGATGATGCTCCAAAACTGAACAGTAATACTGTGCACTGATGGTCTGCCGTGGAGGAATGTAATGCATTAGGATAACACAATCACAGTTGTACACAGGAATCACCATAATTTTTACCATACTTTGGCTCTGACATACTTTCGACTCTCGCGGTGACCCATAATGATGCCATTCGTTGGATTGGCGTTTCAGTTTTGGCTCATATGATGTCGCCCATGTCTCATCCAGTGTTACAACACGGCATAAGAACACCTCTCCTTCGCACTCATAGGGCTCCAAGTGCGTCTGAGCAGCATCGTAACGCATCCATTTCTGCATTTCTGTCAATTCATGTGGAACTCATCATGATGCAATTTTTCGCATGGCCAGGCATTCTTTCAGGCTGCGAAGCACCATCGTATGTGCTAACCCAGTTTCTTGGGTGAGCTCACAAATCATATGGTGTCGATCACTGTCCACTAACGCGGCAACAGTATGCTCTTCTTCTTCTACATCTACATCTACATCCATACTCCACAAGCCACCTGACGGTGTGTGGCGGAGGGTACCTTGAGTACCTCTATCGGTTCTCCCTTCTATTCCAGTCTCGTATTGTTCTTGGGAAGAAGGATTGTCGGTATGCTTCTGTGTGGGCTCTAATCTCTCTGATTTTATCCTCATGGTCTCTTCGCGAGATATACATAGGAGGGAGGAATATACTGTTTGACTCTTCGGTGAAGGTATGTTCTCGAAACTTTAACAAAAGCCCATACCGAGCTACTGAGTGTATCTCCTGCAGAGTCTTCCACTGGAGTTTATCTATCATCTCTGTAATGCTTTCGCGATTACTAAATGATCCTGTAATGAAGCGCGCTGCTCTCCGTTGGATCTTCTCTATCTCTTCTATCAACCCTATCTGGTATGGATCCCACACTGCTGAGCAGTATTCAGGCAGTGGGTGAACGAGTGTACTGTAACCTACTTCCTTTGTTTTCGGATTGCATTTCCTTAGGATTCTTCCAATGAATCTCAGTCTGGCATCTGCTTTACCAACGATCAACTTTATATGATCATTCAATTTTAAATCACTCCTAATGCGTACTCCCAGATAATTTATGGAATTAACTGCTTCCAGTTGCTTACCTGCTATTTTGTAGCTAAATGATAAGGGATCTATCTTTCTATGTATTCGCAGCACATTACACTTGTCTACATTGAGATTCAATTGCCATTCCCTGCACCATGCATCAATTCGCTGCAGATCCTCCTGCATTTCAGTACAATTTTCCATTGTTACAACCTCTTGATACATCACAGCCTCAGTGAACTTCCGATATCATCCACAAGGTCATTTATGTATATTGTGAATAGCAACGGTCCTATGAGACGCTATGACGACCTGCCCGATGAGACAGTTTGCTGACCTTCATTGAAGGCTTTTACCCAACGTGCCACTATTCTGTACGGCAATGCTGATTCCCCATACACCTCCTGAAGATCCTGATGACACTGTCATGCTGTACAGCCTTTCGCACATTCAATCTTGATCCAACTCCGTTGTTCCTGTTTCGAAAACATAGTGACACTGTTACAATAAACCCCTGCTCATAAGTGACTGTTTTTCCCTTGATTGTGCGCACACCGGTGACATGGGACAGCCGAGTCCATTTGCTCAGAGGTATGGTAGGTATGTCAACAACATGTGCTATCAGTGACAATAGTAGACTCCATTGCATAGTGTCTCCACAGTGTTGCCATTATTTAAGTTCCAATCTACGTACATGAGAAGCACATGTCACAAACTTCAGAGGAGATGAGGTTTCTGCCTCCACTTAGGCTCAGCAGTGTAAGCGGTGTATAAAAAGTGGTGATGGAATAATTGTTAGCAAATATGACTCTAAGAATGTAGCCTGGTGTAGTTTCCTTTTTGTAGTGCAGTATTTTTAAAGCAATTTTGGGTGTTATCATCTGTGGTGACATTATCCTATTAGTTCTTATACAGCTCCTGATAATAGCATAATTTTTTTCTTGAAATGTCCTATATCCTTGTAAAAAGAGGTCTATGGATGAATACTACTACTACTACTACTACTACTACTACTACTACTACTACTACTACTACTACTACTTTTCTGGTCTCGTTTTGTTTATAATACATGTAAAATAGCTACACAAAGATCCAATTCACATTCAAGCATGAATTCATAAAACTTTTGTTCATAGTATAATTTTATGATTGCTGATGACAGCAGTAGAGTTAGTTCACCTGTTATTCTTTTCTCTGAAGAAATAATCTTTGTTTACTATAGATGCAAACCATGTGAATGTGAAATTTTTGCTGAGCTAAAAGTTGTATGTTGGTAGATTATTACAGTGCACGTGAAAGCCCTCATTCTTTTCAACAAATGTTTTACTTTTTCCAAAATTTTCATGTTCTGGAATGTTCCATTCTCAGAATGTAATTATTTACAAAAGTGGGTACCACAGTTTTCTAGCCTTGATTTTTCTGTTTCCGGAAATGCATACTTTCACCAAATTATCTTATTAGTCTGGTAATTAATTAAATTAGAAAATTTCACTGTTTCAAACTTTCTTAAACAAGCTTTGGGAATCCCCTTTAACAGGAAACTGCTCTCTCATAAAATAAGACTGATGATTTCATTATTTTCTAACTATACAGCTATTAGTTAAACGAACTCAGGTATTGTATCTCCATCCCATTTAATTGCAATGTTTTTTATAGTAATATTCAGCTTGTAATAAGCTTGTATTTTATACTATTCCTATATTATGAGCATCTACAAATAGGCATTGCACACAGTGCCTTAGTTTGCACTATAGAGTCCAAATGTAAACATCATATAATTTGCAGTTGATCTTCAGTATTCAAAACATAAGCATCTATGTGAGTCAGTTGAGGCTGAACAGAATAAGTATGCAGTGATTGTCTGTCAGTCAGTCAGTGTCTTGTAGTCAGACTGTATAAATCTGTTTGAGTCAGTTAGCACAGAACCATTAAAATGTCATATTATTATATCTGTCAGAGTTGTGTAATGTAATATGTTAGTCTGCCACCAGTGAACTTTGTGGAATTTGGTTAATTGGTGTAATTTACTGATCCATTTCAAATATTGAGACTCCTATGTTTTACAAATCTGACCATCCAAAGATAACGTTGTATGCCAACAAATATGAATAGATAAAAAATCAACTACTGCAGTGTTGTGTATGTTCATTTACTCCATCAATAGGAGAAGAATGATCAAAGGAAGAAGATGAAGAAACACAAAAATCAGGTCAATAATGCTGCAGCCTGAGTCCTAAATAAGAAATGAGACTTCATCCTCATCAAATGTCACAATGATGGTGGTGGCTTGATATTAGAAAAGAACTATTTATTTATCATGCGATGGTGAGTAGCTCCTGTGCAGCAGTAGATTAATTTAAGTGATGCACTATTTTCTTATTAAAAATACTAGAAAAGTTAACACAACAGAACTAACCAAATTTCAAATATGGATTTATATTCCTTTTTTGTTTATAGATAAGTCACTGTCTTAAGTCAGAAGATACAGATTTTTAAACACTGTAGCAATATCAGGGGGGAGGCCCCTTGATAACAGCAACAGTGACCTATCATTGATTAAATACAGCTTCTTTTATGCTCAAAGGAACTATACTTACTACGTTTAGGCTTAAAAAAACTGTACATTAATATATAATGATGGTAAGCAATGAAAACCCCATAATTCCATCTGCTATGTACCTTCTTGATTCCAGTAACTAGTAACTTCATTATCAAAGAGAGATTTGAAAGTGCATGAATTTCTCTAATCTATCAATAACTAAGCATCTACTATATAGTTACTCATGTAGCAACATTACTTGTATCATTCATGTATTTCTTAAGAAACTGTTTTTGTTTCTCATGTAAAATTTAACAAAATGTAGTTATAAGGTTTTCATTGCCTACCATTGATAAAATAATTAGTAGGAAAGTCCTGAAAATAATTTTTTCCAGTACTGCCCCTTTACCAGTAGTACCACTCAACATCAGTTAGTATTTAGCTGATAGCACCTTTAGAGTTTAGTAATTCATATTAAATACTTACAGTCTAGTCCAGGTAATGATGGCTGTAGGAGATCCAGCTATTGACTACCAGACTCAACCTAAGATGTATTCAAAAGCTGTAAAGAAAACCTCAGCTCACTAGTATAAATATGTTCTCCAATCAAACTGTCATAAATGGAGAAAACTTTAATCATCCAACAATGGATTGGGATATTTAGAGTTTCATGGAGGGAATGATGTGACATAAAAAATATCATATGTTTTTCCTGAAGACTGCCTGCAACATACAGTTTGGAAGCCCATTCTACATGGCAACAAACAGAACTCTTTAAGGATATCCATGTTGACACACGTATCAGTGATGATGAGATCAAGTGCCCCGGTTTACCTCTGGCACCGCTACAAAGATGAGTGATATAGATATTAATGTCAGTGACTACAAAAAGGAAAGTAGAAGTGATCAACAAAATTATGGTTCAATGTTGTTGATGTCCATCTCTTAGAGAGCCTTAGAAAACTCAAGCCTAATGAGATATATCAAACAAAACGATCTCCACAATTTCAATTATGAAAACATCTGACATGCAAAACCTGACTAGTGCTTTTCTCACAAGACATTTCTAAAGCCATGGATCAAGGCATTTTTTTACTTCGAAAAAGCATTTGATTCTGTACTACACTAGTGACTGTTAACACAAGTAGTATCACGTGGGGAATCAATCAAAACTTAAGACTGAATTGGGAAGTTCTGGATAGAAAATAGCAGCATGTTATCTTGGATGGAGAGTTGTCAACAGATGTTTTTGTAATAGTGTACTGTAAACCACAGAATACTATTACAAAAACTATATAACTTTGGTATACGGGACACTGCCTACAATTGGTTTGCAAGCTACCTAGTAAAGAGAAAACAGTATATGCAGTTATGTGAGATCACCCCTTCAGGAAAATCCACAGTTTCATGTTCTGATATGCAAATCATAAAACATGGTGTCCCTGAAGAATCAACTTTAGGCCCAATCCTATTTCTCCTGTAAATTAATGTTCTTCCTCTTCATCTACCGCCTTGCAATACCTTCCTTTTTGCCGATGACACCAATATTCTGATATCTGTCTCAGATGATCGGTTTGGAGCTGCAGTCAACCAATGTACAGCTCTACTAGATTCATGGCTTACAGCTAATAGGACACTTCTTAATTCAAAAAGACTGTAGGCCTAACATTTCATATAGTCCAGAACAGAAATACCATCATCCCAACTATACAAACAGGGTAAATCGCATTGAATTGGAAAATGTAGCTAAATTCCTTGGAATACCTATCTCGACACTCTAAGCCAGAAAAGGCACACTGACAGCTTAGCTAACAAGCTAGGTAAAGTATGCTTTATGCTTCTGTCACTCAGGGAAGTGACAAGTATAAAAATCCTAACATCAGTGTACCTTGCCCTTTCTCACTCAATCCCTACATATGGCCTCATATTTTGGGGCTGCAGTTCTGAATCCAATAAAATATTTAAGGCAAAAAAAAAAAAAAAAAAAAAAAGCTGTCAGGATAATGTTATTTAAAAAGCAGAGAGACTTGCGTAAACAACTATTCTGAAAACCAGGTATTCTTCCACTTCCATGCCGGTACATATTGGAGACACTAGGTTTTACCAGGCTAAATATTGGCAGCCTGAAGCAGAATCTGGACTATCACCAACATGACACTAGAGGGAAATACTTGCTGACACAGTTTTCCCATTCCACCACTTTACATGCTGATAGTGTAAAATGCATACGGATTAAACTTTATAATCATCTACCACCAAACATAAAAAACATCAACAATCCAGACATTTTCAAATAAGGCTTAAATCGACATTATTAAATACTCTTTTTATAACTTACATGAATATTTTGAATGTGAGTTTCCTATGTAATGTATTTGCACACTTATCTTTCTGTGCTATTATTTTCAAAATGTAAATTTCAATAAGGTCTAACCGACAGTTAAAAATTAATCTACTTGTATGTTCTCAATACATTTATCTAGTAAATCTTAACTTTTGAATAAATTATATAATGCTTTTCTGTACTTAATCTGATTTTAAATGTGTCCGCAAATTTCAATTTTAATTAGGCCTAGCTGACTAATTCTGAACAACTTGTGAGTATACTAATACTATATCTTGTAATATGTAACTATCATACAATAGTGTAAGTCTAGGTATATTTTATTTGGCATTACATATTTTTAAATGTTTAACTATTATAATGACTTGTCCCATAATTCAGTGGATAAATAAAGAATGAATGAATGTAGAAGTAACTTCAGATGGCTGTTAGCACCCTATTTGATTACAAAGGCATATGGTTAATGGTCAGGTATCCCTGCTAGTGTGATAGTAATCTTTTCTTGACTGTTTGACCCTGAGCCTAAATCTCACGTCGGGTATTTTGCAAATACAGTTAGTGGGACCACATAATTCCAAGAGAATGAGAACATCACTTGAACACTGTTAAAGTCATTTAGCTTTGCTTTGATTCACTGTTCAGCCACATGGCACACTCTTTGCTTACAATACCTGCAATTTCACTACACAGCACAAGTGCAGAGTGTGCTGAATAACTTTCCACAAGTTACAAACACACTAGTGTATATAATGAAAGTGCTTCATCCAAAGTACTCAGTTACAATTTACACAGTTATGAACACATACAATCCTGCCCACCATGGTTTAGGGATGGTGTTATTAACTAGTAATCAAAAGTCCTTGGTTTGATGACAGCCACTGATCAAACTTTGAGTAAAATCATCAGCAGTGGTTGCTGAAGACTTAAGGTATGAGTCATTTTTGTTCTGTCAATGTCAAATAGAATGGATGAACAGATAGAGGTTCCAGGTAACCTCTTGCCTTTGGAGCTGGAAAATGCCCTTGATGGTGGAAGAATGATCAATAGCATGAATATGCAGAAGGCAATAAAACCCACTGTGTACACAAATGTACATCTGCATGACATGGACTGCAGTTATAAAAGTGTCATGAAGATCTCTCTAGCCAGAAAAGATTCTGAATTAGTTCCTCATTTGGATTTCTGGGAGGGAACTGCCAAGGGGCAGATGACCACGAGAAAAAGAGTGAATAACCAATGAAAGGACAACATTCTAGTTGTTGGAGTGTAGAAGTCAGAATTCTGAATGTGGTAGGTGAGCTAGAAAATCTGAAAATGAACTGGCCTAATCTAGAAATAATGGCACCAGAGACAAGAAATGGGAAGAAGATAAGGACTTCCGGTCAGACAAAGAGAGAATGTATCAACAGTAGCAGAAAATGGAATAGCTGGAATGGGATTTGTCATGAATAGGGAGGTAGAGTATAAGGAGAGTTCCTGTGAATGGTTCAGTGGCAGAATTATTCTCAGCAGAATTGGCAGGTAATTAATGCCAACAGCCATAGTTCAGCTATAATGCTGATGTAAAGCTAAAGATGAAGTGATAGAGAGGGTATAAGAGGATACTGAATGTGTAATTCAGTACTTAAGAGGAGATAACACTCCAATAATCATGAGTGATTGGAATGCTGTGTAGGGAAAGGAATATGAGACAGAGTTACAGAAGAATATGGACATGGTAGGAGGAATGAGGGGGGAGCAAGATTAATTGAGTTCTGCAAAAAATTTCAGCTGGAACAATGAATATACTGTTCAGATACCACAAGGGGAGGTGGTATATGTGGAAAAGCACTGGTGATAAAGTATGATTCCAGCTGGATTACATCATGGTCAGACAAAGATTGTGAAACCAGATATTGGATTTTAAGGCATACTCATGAGAAGATATTGATTCAGAACATTATTTAGTAACAACGAAGCATGCAATGGATGTTTAAATAACTTCTTGCAACAATGAATGTAGAAAGAAGTGGGATTTTGAAGTACTGAGAAATGATGAGTTGCATTTGAAGTTCTTTAAGGTTGTAGAAGCTGCTATAATGAATGCTAGAATAGACAGTTCAGTTGAAGAAGAGGAAAGGGCATAGCTAAAGAATGCCATCACAGAAGTTGAATATACAAATGTGTAAAGATGGTAATAGTGAAGAAACCTTGGGTATCAGAAGAAACACTTCAGTTGATCAGTAAATTAAGGAATACAAAAATATTCAGAAAAATAAAGGGATACAGCAAAAAGATTCATTTACAAATGAAATAAACAGACAGTACAAAGAAGCCAAAAGAAAACGGCTGTGGGAAATATGGGTAGCATATAGAAAAATCAAAAGAATATATCATGAAATTTCAACCAAAGACCTCAATGTCAAGAGTGCAAGAATAATTACAGAGTTAAACAAAGAGAACAGACAAGTGAGAAGAGTACCCTGAAGGTCTCTTTGAGAGGGAGGAATTGTCTGATGATATGACAGAAGAAGAAATCCGAATTGATAAGCAGTCATAGGTGGTTCAATACTGAAGACAAAGTTCAATAGAACTTTGGATACTTTGAGAGCAAATAAGGTGGAAGGCATAGATAATATTCCTTCAGGGTTTCTAAAATCATTGGGTGAAGTGGCAACCAAATGACTGCCCAACATGGATGTAGAATATATGAGCCTGGAGACATACCACCAGGCTTTCAGAACAACATCATCCACACATTATCAAAGATACAAGGGCAGATAAGTGTGAGAATCAGAACATCAGATTAGCAGCTCATGCATCCAAGTAGCTGTCAAGAATAATATATGGACAAATGGTAAAGAAAACTGAAGATCTGTTAGATGATGATCAGTTTGGCCTTGGGAAAGATAAATGTACCAGAAAGAAAGTTTTGATGTTGTGCTTTATAATGGAAGCAAGAATTAAGAAGAATCAAGGCATATTCATAAAATTTGTTGACCTAGAAAAAAGCATTTGACAATACAAAATGGTGCAAGATTCTCAAAATTTTCAGGAAAATAGGTGAAAGCTATAGGGAAAGACAGCTAATATACTATATGTACAATAACAAAGGTGGGAAAAATAAGAATGGAAGACCAAGAACAAAGTTCTCAGATTACCCCTACTGTTCAATATATACTCCTAAGAAGCAATGCCAGAATTAAAAGAATTTATTTGGGAGTGAGATTAAAATTCAGAGTGAACAGATATAAATCATATAATTTACTGATGAAACTGCTGTCCTCAGGTAAGAATTGTAGGAGGCATTCAATAAAATGAAAAGTAAGGAGCATATACTATGGAAAGAGAGTATAAGAAGAAAGTCAGATGTTACGATGAGTAGTGGAAATTAGATTAGCGATACACCTTGCATCAAACCTGATGACTATGAGTCTGATAAAATGAAGTAATTCTGTTACATTGGAAGCAAAATCATACATGATGGATGAATCAAGGAGGACATAAAAAGCAGACAAGCAGAGAAAGAGGGCTTTCCTGGCCACAGGAAGGCTTCTAATATCAAACATCAGCCTTAGTTTGAGAATGTACACTTGGAGCACATAAT
Source organism: Schistocerca nitens (assembly GCF_023898315.1). Taxonomy (NCBI): domain Eukaryota; kingdom Metazoa; phylum Arthropoda; class Insecta; order Orthoptera; family Acrididae; genus Schistocerca; species Schistocerca nitens. The sequence continues at coordinate 348,921,892 of NC_064618.1, read as the reverse complement.
TGTATGGAAGTTTATCATGAACTGTGAAAGAACTGTAAACGAAGAGTATCATAGCATTTGAGATATTAGTTCTGTAGAACGACATTAAAAATTTGGTGCAATGAGGAGGCACTCTGTAGTCAGTGAGGAGAGGAGCTTGTGGAAAACACTGACGAGAATAAGGGACAGTATGATAAAAATGTGTACAGACATCACAGAATAAATTTGATGCCACATAAGGGAGCTTTAGTAGATGAGAACTGTAAGGGAAGAGAGATACTGAAATATATCCATAATTGAGAGTATTGGGTGAAGTGATACTGTGAGAGGAATAGTTTGGCACAGAAATGCAATTCTGATGGGCCTCATCAAACCAGGAAGTAGACTGATCAAAGAAAAGAATAAATGAATAAATAAAATGAAAATTTGATTTACTAGTGGCTATGGCAGGCTAGTGGTAGACTATTATTGTACTTATTAGCCATATACATTAGGCAGAAGTTACATGAAGTTCCCCTGTTAATTACCAAAATCATACTGTCTCTAATTATTCCTAAAACAGTTAAATAAGATTTTTCTATGGTCATACATCAACATATTTCAGAGTATGGACTACTGCTGGCCTGGGAGAATCACATGAGTGCACATACATTGCTTCTAAAGCCAGTCAGTTTTTGTTCACCAGAAGTCATAATTAGGAAATGGAAAATCCAGGATGGAATGTAACAGTATCATGAAAAGGATAGTTGCTACTCACCATATAGTGGAGATGCTGAGTCACCGATAGCCACAACAAAAAGACTGTCACATAATAAGTATTCTCCCAACGAGGCCTTTGTTAAAAACAGAAGACACACACACACACACACACACACACACACACACACACACTCACACTCACACAAACACAATGCACATACACATGACCACAGTCTCTGGTTGAAACCACACTATCTTGTGTGTGTGTTTGTCATCTATTTTTGACAAAGGCCTTGTTGGGTGAATGCTTATTTTGTGACAGTCTTTTTTTGGTGCCTATCTGCAACTCAGCATCTATGCTATATGGAGAGTAGCAACTATCCATTTCATAATAAAATAACACATACATTCATACACAATTAAAACCACATTAAAAGCACATTTCCATTTAATACAATGAAGGAGAAATACTGACATCAGCCACACTTTTTTCTTATCTTTCTAGTGGAAAAGTGTCATTATTTTATTGAAGAATGCACTGAGGACAGTTTCACAGACTCTCATGATTGAAATGGTGCTGTTCAATAGTACATACATCTGTCCGACACAAAGTTGTCCACACCTACATAGTGTTTTATATACTCCCAGCATTATGAGGCCTATATCATCTTTCACAGTCCTTTTGAATTGTTGAATTTTTGCTGGAAGTCTGTAGACTGAACCAATTTTATGCCTGTATAGGAGCAGGCTAATCTTTCCTGTTTCTGAGCAATAGAATGGCAAAAACAAAAGTTTCTTTGTGCCCTCCTCAGGCATCCACTGAAGACTTGACACATACACAGACGGACCCTGAGGAGGGAGTGGAGAAGCTTGTGTTTTTGCCATTCTGTTGCTCAGTAACAGGAAAGATTAGCCAGCTCTTAAAGAGGCGAAAAGGATATTCAATCTTCATGGCTCGAGCAAAAATTCAACAACTCATGAGGCCTGTGAAAGATGATGTAGGCCTCAGAATGATGGGAGTATATGAAATAACCATGTGGGTGCGGACAGTTTCATGTCAAACACACTGTGCAAAGTATTGAACAGCACTATGTACAACATGAAAGATGTTTTTGCACTGAGAAATCAGGGGTAGCAGAGCATGCTCTAGAAAACAGACACAGTATTGCACATGACAAGATGTCTGGTATTACATGCACTAATAGTTTCCGGGATAGCATCATAAAAGAACTGTGAGCATGATAAAAATTTGACAACACCCTCAATCTAGGCAGCATCCTGGCGCTATGCAAATTTGGACCCTGCCATCAATAGGCTACAGTGGATGCAGTGGGTGTGTAACGAATACATTGCTATATATGGCAATGGAGTGAGCACTCAATAGTCACCACTTGACAATGGATAAGGAGTACATGACTGCAGGCACATGGATTTTAAACCACTTGATGTGATTGGAGGCCTCAGTGAATTGTATTAGTATATATTGCCACGAAACCAAGCACTCATACATTGTCAGAATTGGCAAGGGACAATCATTCTATAAAATATTTATTCATCTTGAGGTTGCAGCTCTTGTGCCTATGTTTTCTTGCAAATAAATTTGTTTTTGAATGGGATCTACTTTGAGCCAATACAATTTTTTTCTTTTTCCCAGATACGTTTAATTGAAGTTATAGTATCATTAATGGGACAATGCTGTAACTTCAGAGAGCCATGTCTGGGTAAAAGGCGAAAAACTCTGTTTGCTTATGGCAGATGCCATCCAAAAAGTAATTTATCCTGAGAAATTCTACTAACAAAATTTCAAGAACCTGATTTAAGTGATGACTATAGGAATATGCTATAACTCCCTATTTATTGTTCCTGCAAGGATCACAAAGACAAGTTAAGAATAATTACAGTGCACTCAGAGGCATTTAAGCAATCAATCTTCCTGTGCTCCATATACAAATGGGATGTGAACAAATGCTAATACATTATATAGTTTACAATTAGATATAACCTCTATCATGCATTTCACAGCGGTTTGCAGAGTACAGACATAGATATGGATGTGACTGTGTACTTATGATGCAGATTTGTTTATGAATATAGTGTTACCTACATTTACCAATTCAGAATCAAAATATTCAGATATTGCATAGGGAGCTGTCACAACAATGCTTCCTGTTACTTTATATGTAAGGTCTACGGAAGTCCTAATTTTTGTTTTAAGTAGGTGGGAAACTTGATAAAAACTTTGTCAATATACAAAATAAGAAGACTTTTTGCTTAGATACTGATTTTAGAAAGTAAGAGGCAATAATTTTCATTCAAATTTTCCTTGTATGATGTACATCAGAATATATTTTTTCTAGTGCACACACATCTAAGACATAAAAATTCTTTTATTTTACATTGATTTAATGGACCTGTTAATGTTGGCTTGAAACTTTCTCAAGAAATTGGACAAATTTGTTACAAGTTGAAGGCAAGATGACCAGAATGTAGTAGTATTGTGGTGTAGACGCTGTCAAGTAAATCTTTATGATAAAGCAGAATTTGAAGTAGGGCTCTTATCTCACATTCCATCATTGTATCAAGCCTTTTGACTGTTTCCTCAGCATACAGTTCCATTTGAAACAATCTTAGGTGACTTTGTATCTATGTTTTATGAAGTAGGAACAAGGGGAAACATCTTTTATCTTAGTAGCACAGGTCTGTGTTCTTACTGCATAAAACACCACCACTTAGTAGCACTTAGTAGTGTTTTCACTGAATAGGTAATTCCACCCTCCCTATCCTGCAATTTTAATAAATTCCTTGGACACTTTAACGAAAAATTTCAGTGCAAATATTAACAAGAAATATATCACTATATTTGTCCTTTGTGAAAGACAAAGAAACCAGTTACTGGAATGATAAAGTAAAAGAAACAAATAAAAAACGTAATATGGTAAAGAAAAACATGGAGTTTGAAAAAAGAAATCAGAACTAGGGGCTGGTACCAAAAGATGAACTCAAGGTGACCACACTGGAGAAGGAATAGTGACAAAAGAAACTACAAGCAAAGAGAATTGTTAAAGAACAAATGAGAAGAGTTGGGAAATATTCACCCAGAAACTAGAGCAGGATAGCAAAGGGAACCAAAAACTGGTGTATGAGTTAATGAAAATTAAAAGATGTGGCAGAGAAGTCATAAAAGCGATTGAAGCAGAGGATGGGGATATTATCAGGGACATGGAAGGTATCAGAGAAAAATCTTACTGAATGGGGAAGGTGCACAAGAAAGTGACACCAAAGTCATCGAATTAGAGGAGGGGCAGGATCCAACCTCTTAGTTAGAAACTGAGAATTCCCTGTAGCAGATGAAGGGTGGGAAGGTGGCTGGAGTAGATGAGCTGACAACAGATTTGATTAAATGTGCGGGAATCCATGGAATACAATGGTGACACCGGGTGCTGGGGGCGATATGGAAAGAAAACAAAGTGCGAGATGAATGGGAAAAAGGAATTATAATACCATTGTCCAAGAAAGGTAGTAGAAAGAAATGCACCAACTACCAAGGAATCACACTGTTATTGCACTGCCTTAGGATAATGGAAAAGGTCACAGGAAAAAGATTGCAGAAAATTCTAGAATGCCAATTAGAGGAACAACAGCATGGGTTCAGAAGTAATAGGGGAACAATAGATCTCATTTTCTACCTCCATCAGTTAACAAATAAGTGTTGGGAAAAAAGGAAGATCTTGATAGTAGTATTCATGGGTTTGGATAAAGCTTATGACAGTGTAGCAAGGGATAAAATATGGGAATGCTTGAGAAAGCATAATGTTCCTGATTCATTAATTAAAATTCAACTATATACTTAGTGTAATAACACAGCATTTACCAAACAAAGTACCTGAAGAGATTTTCCTTCACACAGTTTTTAAGCTTGTCTTCTGCTTTTGTGCAGTCTTCTACAAATTCTGATAGCATATTTAACTTTTTCACGCATGTTAGACACAGTTGTTTGGGGAGTAGATCAGTCATTTTAACCTGAAATAATTTTCAACATTTGAGCTTTTTATAAAAACAAATAAAGTTTACTTATATGAATTGGGGGTACTGAAATGGTGCAATTTATAACAGTAATTGGATGAAAATCTAAACGTGTAAATATAATAAATAATAATGTTGACCTAAATGTAGCAAGAGCATATTGTGGATCTGAACTAGGTATTGTGGGTTTCAATTAATATTAGTTTCATGGAATGAGAGAGGTGGAGGAAACACAATATGAATTCTTATAAATTAAAACCCAAACCTACTGAAAAACTCTGTATATTAACCCATTCCCCTCCAACAGTGAGTGGCTCTCGACATTGGAAATTTTATGAAGCTGGTATCTGTTCTTTTGGACATGTCCAAAATAACAGATACCATTGGTGACCAGACAGCTCTCTTAGAATGAAATGATAATTAAATCAAGACCCTAAGCTATTGACAGGCACTGATATACATCAATGGGGACAGTTGAAAATGTGTGCCCAACCATGACTTGAACTCATGATCTCCTGCTTACATGGTAGATGCTCTATCCATCTGGGCGTCATGAGGAGTGTGCAAGGGATAAATCCCTGCAGTCGCAATATCCACTGTGCCCTCAATGGCTCAGATGGATAGAGCGTCTGCCATGTAAGCAGGAGATCCCAGGTTCAAGTCCTGGTCGGGCACACATTTTCAACTGTCCCAGTTGATGTATATCAATGCCTGTTAACAGCTTAGGGTCTTGTTTTAATTATCATTTCACTGGAAATTTTATTTTCCTCTCAGATGTTGAGCATCATTCAATATGATTTTTTGTAGCCCTCACATGCTTCATTCTCAAATCTGACTGTACTAGGCACCAATGCTGCAGAGTGCTGCCATCTAGGGAAGCCCGTACTAACTTTGTGTCACACTGTAGCAACTCTGTTGAGAGAAAGATTGTAATTATTATGTTCAAGTTAGCAAGTGCAAAATGCCTAGTTTTTCATGCACAGTTCTATGACTATGATTGATTCCTTTGTAAGCAATTCGAGTGAAATGACAATGGAAACAGGCCGCCACGAAGAGTTTCAAAAAATATCACATAGTGAAAAGTTCTGTACTGTAATGCTTACATACAGGTATTTGAATGAATATGGACTTTTTGTTTTAATGTGTACCTTAATTGGTGGTCAGTGGCCTCATTATATGCACAAAGGGACTCACACAATTCTCTGTGGGGCACACGGAGCTGCCCTGTACATGCATTAACAGAGCAAATGGTTAATCACCAGACATACAATAAAACTGGTACAAACTGTCTAACAGTGGCATCTCATGCAAAATTTCATCAATGTGCTACTATGTGGTGGCCTATAGAGTTTTAACTTACAAGGGTGGTAACCTTTTAAGAAATTGTTCTCTCTGGAGAATTGCACAAGCATACCATCATTTGACTATTGCACAGAATTAATTATGGAAGACATTCTAATAAACATCCCTGATGTAGAGACACAACTGAAAGAGTTGAAAATAAATAAGTTGCCAGGTCTGGATGGAATCCTAGTTCAGTTTTACAGAGAGTACTCTATATCATTGGCCTCTTACTTAGTTAGCATTTATCATGAATCTCATGACCAGGACAAAGTGCCAAGAGACTAGTAAAAGGCACAGGTGACTCCTTTATATAAAAAGGGTAAAAGAACAGACTCACAAAATTACAGATCAACATCCTTAACATTAGTTTGCCACAGAATTCTGGAGCTTATTATGAGTTCAAATATAGTAAACTTCCTAGAGACTGAAAAGCTCATGTCCAGAAATCAGCATGGCTTTAGAAAGCATTGTTCATGCAAAATCTAGTTTGCTCTTTTCTCATAAGATTACTACAAACTATGGATGAAGGGCAACAGAAGATTCCATATTTCTAGATTTCCAAAAAGCAACGAACGCAGTATGCCACTACAGACTGTTAACAAAGGGTATGTGTATAAAAAATATGCTCCCAGATATGTGGAATGAGAAAAAATACTGAAGTTGTTTATATATTCGCTTTGTTTATGATCATCTATAGCGTTTTGACTTAGAAGGATAGCAATTGTAACTAAATTGAATATGTTAATATTATTTATACAAACTGAACTGTTCAAACATATTCAAATTTTATAATTAATTGTTTAACACTGCAAGGGATAAAATGAAATGAAAAAAGAAAATGAATATCTTGGTAGCAGCAGGTATCAAACATGGGCCAAAGAATTACCAGTTGGTGCAACTAACCACTCACCCAAGGAGCCATTTCTGCAATCACTCCTCAAAATTTCGCTCAAGCTCTATGCTTGCACAATACATGACATGCAATTTCAAAGCAAAATATGAATATGGTGCTGTGAGCAACATAACACATAGTATTGGAAAGAATGACCTCACATTAGACCATCATCATCATAATCATCAACACCATCATCATTTTTCGACTCCAGTTTCACAGGTGTGGTGTACAAGCATTCACCGTCACCTTCTGTTTTCATGTATCTGTTCCAGGACAACTTCCCATTTGTGTCCTTTCTGCTACACATCTGATCCTACAGCCTCTATCCAGCATTTACTTAGTCTTCCTCATGGTCTTCGTCCTATGAGGTTCAGGTTTAAATACTTCTTGACAGGTCTTTCACTGTTTATTCTCATTATATGCCCATACCACTGAGATCTGCATTTCTTTATGACACTGGTAGTAGGAACATCAATAGCAGCTACTTTTCTATCCACCTCGTTCCTGATTTTTGTCCTTTCTAGTTGTTTGATTCAGAGTTCTAATGAATCTCATTTTTGTTGCCTGAATTCTGCTGAAGTCTTTGTTTAGTAGGGCACACATTTCTAACCAGCACACATTTCTAAACAATATGTAGGGACTGGTATGAAATAGGTGTGGTATGTGTTTGCTTTTGCTCATTTTATCAACCCTTAGAAACTTCTTATTTGACTGTAAAAATTGGATGCTTTTTGTGTTCTGCTGAGTACTTCCTACTTAATGGTGTTGTCTTTTGAGATCATGCTTCATAGGAACTTGAAATGGGAAACAGATTATACTATGACTCCCTCTAAAAATATGTTTGAAGTTGTTCCTTGCTTGTTGATGGTCATTTCTAGTGTCTTTGTTAAATAAAAATTTTCAGTAGCGAGAATGTACTCCTAGACACAACAAGATTTTCAGCCAGCAACAACAACAATGATTATCAAGATAAATAAAAAAAAGTACGTCTTATGTAATCGTAACCCTTTTGAAGTATTCAGAATTTGTGCAAAGGATGAAAACTTTAATGGTGATGTCTGGGAGGGTAAGATTCTGTTGACTGATAAAGTTTTGTCTGTTGCAGAAGAAGAAGGAACTATAATTTGTGTCAATTACAGTTAATCCAATCACCTTAAGCTTTCTTAAGGTGATTGGATCAGAGAGCTGCCCAATAAAGTCGTATCAACAGTGATGAGAATTTCATATGATATCAACAATGACAGACCAGATGAACTGAAAGAGGACTTGACAACTACATTGAAGGACATTAGAAAAGAGAAGCAATTAATTTGTAAAATTGATCTTTCTTAGTGGACTGATGTGATTGCTAGATAAATGAATAGAGATGAGGGTAGTGGTGATGAAATGAAAGCTGTAGCACTCAGCCCAGACATGTTTGAACCAAGAGAAAGAGTAGTTAGAAAAAAAAGTGAAAACTGATATTTTGCAGATGATATTAGTAAAATTAGAGGAAATGAGAACAGACAACAATAGCAAATTTAGTGCCATTAATGATCAGTTAACCAAAAAATTTACTTCACTACAAGGACAATTAAATGAACTGAAAACAGTGACAAAATGGACAGGGTAGAATACCAAATATACCAACTTAGCAGTCAGGTTTCGGAGCTAAAAAAATGGATTTTCAAATGGATTAAAAAGCGTGAATCAAAAAGTTGATGTATTAGAAAGTAAATTTATTGTTTTGAAAATGAGTTAGTTGCACAATCTTCTTAACGGAAGAAGAATGTTAATGACATTAGAGTTCAACAGAAGGTCGAAAAGGAAAAAATGGAACAGAACTTTAGTAGTTTGGATCAAAAAATTTTAAATGTTGAAAACCTTATGCTAACTAATGTAAATATCTTAGACCAAAAAATTTCAGTAGTTCAGGAAAAAACGTATTCACAATAATCTGTATTCAAACAATGATACTGCATGGTCCAACATTCCAATCAAAAGTTTTCCATCAGACAATTTACATCCAGTGGATTTTCTGCACCACTGCAGAGATAGTTTTGTGTCAGGCACAAATGGCGACCAAAAGATTAAATTTTCTAAAAGATATCTTGTAGACAAAGCTCTGTCTTGAGTAAATCTAAATATAAGTCAGTGTGAGACATACCAAAGTTTAGAAAAGAGTTTTTTAAATAAATTTTGGTCAGAAGCTGAACAAGGGAGAATTAAAAGTGGATTTCTGAATGGTCCAAACTATAGAAACAGGGACAGTACACTGAAAGAATTTTGTAAGAATCAACTTAAGAAATTAGCACACCTTGACAAGCCATTTGACGAAATGACATTAATTGATGCACTAAAAAGGAGATTATAAGAAAGGTTGCAGTAGGATTTACTACATGCACCTGACAATCGTCTACAACAATTTTTATGATATGTAGACAGGCTGGATAGGGCAGTAGAATGACACATGTACCATAATAGCCAAAATGATAGAGTTCACAATGGTAACAACTACAGAAACAGAGAGAGTGCTAACTTTAATCAGGGTCAATATGGTAGTAGAGACAGAAACTTTGAACAATAGCAGAATAGGATCAAAGGGGATAACTATGGGCAATATAATAGGAGAAACAACCATAGAGGCAACTATTTGAGAAACGGTGGTCCGTCTCATGAAAGTCCACAGTTTTGGGCCGAAGAGACACAACAAGTACAGGACCCCCAATTTACGCATACATTTAGACAATAATAATAGTATTAATAATGTAGCACACGTAACTGAAGTTGAACAGCAGGAACATCAGATTTCTCATTTATGTTTTGATCAAAAGTTTTGGAATTCTGGGTTTAATTATAATGATGTAGATACTAATCACAAACCAGAATGTCAGAGTAATGAGAATTTTTATTTAGTATGTACTAATGATTTCTCTTCTTCATCAGAAAACAGTGATATTGATGTATGTGAAACAGGTAATAACTGTATTGGATCTGAATTGGATGGTATTTTAGATGTAGATGTGAATGAGAGCTGTGAAATGACTCAGGTTGGTAAGTCTGATACTGTTAGCTTATTGCAAATGAATGTAGGTGAGGTGTGTGTCTTTGTGGGAGATGAGACTTCTGTAGTTAATGTTGTTACTGATGAACTAATTTTGGAAGAATATGATGATGATGATGATGATGAGTATCAGGTTTTTGTAGAGTTTAAGAATAATGATGTTCCAGAGTTATTTGCAAATACAGGTGAAGTAAGTGATGTTTGTAATGATGTAAGTGGGTCATGGATTACCAGTCCAGTCAAAGCAGTTTTTCATTAATGTCATGCACAGTAATGAGCCAAACAGTAAAGGTGAGTTATCTGTAAGCCTAGAGAATAAAGGTGAAAATTTTTTGAAATTTGTTTAGTTAGTTAGTTAGCTGGTTGCATGTTCCATTGATCAATCGCACGGTACGATAGCTGTTATGATGTGGAATGAGTCAAGTGCACAAGAAATGCACATGTGAAACATGATATAAAAAGATGATGTGACTTACCAAACGAAAGCGCTGGCACGTCGATAGACACACAAACAAACACAAACATACACACAAAATTCAAGCTTTCTCACCAAACTGTTGCCTCATCAGGAAAGAGGGAAGGAGAGGGAAAGACGAAAGGATGTGGGTTTTAAGGGAGAGGGTAAGGAGTCATTCCAATCCCGGGAGTGGAAAGACTTACCTTAGGGGGAAAAAAGGACGGGTATACACTTGCACACACACACACATATCCATCCACACATATACGGACACAAGCAGACATATTTAAATATGTCTGCTTGTGTCTGTATATGTGTGGATGGATATGTGTGTGTGTGCGAGTGTATACCCGTCTTTCCGCTCCCGGGATTGGAATGACGCCTTACCCTCTCGCTTAAAACCCACATCCTTTCGTCTTTCCCTCTCCTTCCCTCTTTCCTGATGAGGCAACAGTTTGTTGCGAAAGCTTGAGTTTTGTGTGTATGTTTGTGTTTGTTTGTTTGTCTATCGACATGCCAGAGCTTTCGTTTGGTAAGTCACATCATCTTTGTTTTTAGATATATTTTTTCCCACGTGGAATGTTTCCTTATATATATATATATAACGAAAGCGCTGGCACGTCGACGTGCCAGCGCTTTCGTTGGTAAGTCACATAATCTTTGTTTTTAGATATATTTTTCCCACGTGGAATGTTTGAAACATTCCACGTGGGAAAAATATATCTAAAAACAAAGATGTGACTTACCGAACGAAAGTGCTGGCAGGTCGATAGACACACAAACAAACACAAACATACATACGAATTTCAAGCTTTCGCTGTCCTTTTTTCCCCCAAGGTAAGTCTTCCCACTCCCGGGATTGGAATGACTCCTTACCCTGTCCCTTAAAACCCACAACCTTTTGTCTTTCCCTCTCCTTCCCTCTTTCCTGATGAGGCAACAGTTTGTTGAGAAAGCTTGAATTCTGTGTGTATGTTTGTGTTTGTTTGTGTGTCTGTCGACCTGCCAGCACTTTCATTTGGTAAGTCACATAGTCACATCATCTTTGTTTTTAGATATATTTTTCCTACGTGGAATGTTTCCCTCTATTATAATTATATATACTGCAATACAGAGTTAAAGATTAATTTTTCTATTATTTCCCCCACTCCCTTAAATGGCACAGAATGCATATACTATATTTATAGATTTATTTATTCCTATTCAAGAGTTCATCTATGGTATAGAAGGAGTTGTTGAGGAGATTTGATTTCAATTTATTTTTGAAGCTATTACTGCTGTTTGTCAGACATTTTATTTCATCTCGTAATTTGTCGAAAAATTTTATAGCAGCATATTTTACCCCTTTGCAACCAAATTGGTGATAACATAGATAAATTTGCATTCTGGAATAAGTTAGCTGGGGTTAGTCAAAATCTGTATCCAAATTGGTAGAATGAAGTGAAAGAAGATCTAAGTAGTAAGTGTAATTTTGACAGTAATGTATTTTGTGTTCCTTCCACAATAAATGATGTTAGTTGTGCTATGGAACCATTTCAGTGTGTTCAATCTTTATCTGACAACATGCGTAACCCAAGTAATGCTATGACACCAGTAAAGTTGATAAAATCCTATAAAACAGTATTGATGTAGCATTTGATGAAATTGAAAGTGATCTCTTACATGAGAGATGATAATTCAGATTTTGGATGTCCTTACATTAAGATTAAGATTGATCAGTGGGAAGGGAACTGTTTGATTGATGCAGGTAGCCCAGTTTGTTGTATATCTGAACAATTTAGAGACAAGATCCAATATAGTAAAAATTTTGTGGAAATGCCCATTGCACATGTAAAGATAAGAGGTGCCACTGATAAGCAAAGCAAGTATGTAAAATGTCAAACACTGTTAACATTTCATATAGAGGACAAAACGTATGAACATGAATGGATAATGATACCTAGTTTAGAAGAAAATATTTACTATGTTTGTAGATTTATAAGACTATGTAATTTTGTTTTGTTTGCTGTAAATGAAGTATGTAAGATCATATAGTTTTAAAGTTCTGTCTTATCTATTGACTGAAGAAGATGATGAAAAAAACAGGGGGTAGCAGAAAGCAGAGCCACGGTTGTAGAGGTAGATTTTCTAAGTTTGAAGTAGGAGATCTTGTGTTGATGGAAGCCAAAGAGAAATCTGAAGTGTTGACATCTGAGATAAAAAAATTTTTTCAGTATTTATATTGGACCGTTCAAAGTTCTTGAAAATCCACATCCTAATGCATACAGACTTTTGTATCCAAAATCTAAGAAGTTGTTTGAATTACACAACATCACTGAACTGAAAGAATATAGACATGATCCACAAGTATCTAAATTTTGTTTGTTTGTTCTTTTTTCTGTTGTCATGAATTTAGTATGTAAGATAATGTAGTTTCTAGAGTTCTATCTTATCCATTGACTGAGTTTAAATCTATCTGTAGATTCATAAGACTATATAACTGTGTTTTGTTTGTCTGTAATTTAGTATGCAAGATGCTGTGATTTTTAAAGTTTTGTCTTATCTATTGACTGGGTTAAAATCTATGATACGCTATACAATTATGTTCTGCAATAGATTTGTGCTTTAGAATTAAATATATAGATGCCAGGAGACTAAATGAGTAGAGTTTTTTACAGTTTTGAAATGGGACAATATTCATATCTTGTACTGCAAAGATTAGGAATAATATCTGAGCATATTTGTGTGCATTACCTTATTAGCCCATTTTTTTTAAAAAATTATTTGCATTTAACTCTGATTATTAATGTTTCATGTGTGAAAACCTTTTACTCACATGTGACATAAGTCACATATAATTGACTATGTAAAATATTCAAGGAGAAAATATATCATGTGATGTGAAGGACATACTGAACAACATATTTAGTACACAATACAATGTTTCAGGATATGATGTGAATGCTAGACAGGAAGTTATCTATCCGTTGGAGTGTGGGATGATAATTCTAAGGAGGATGCTGAAAGATATGAACAGATTCACTCCCCACACTGCTGTATGGCTGTACCCTGCTGGACCAGTCATCTTGCAAGAGATTGTGGGTGCTGGGTAACATACTCGAGCATCTATTGACTGGAATGTGTGTTGTGTCTGATAGCATGTTTTTTGGCGGGGGACTGACTCTCCAGTCATTATGTAACTTTAAATCAGTATGTATTTTTTATCAATTGTAAAGGGATTGTAAATAAATCTTTGCATACACAGGTTAGTGTGAGAATCAATTACTAGTATGGACAATACAATAAGATGTATACATGTCTGCTTTCATGCTGTGATTTTGGTTCTCAAGCTTCTGGATTGTGTCATCATTCAAAGCTAACTATGACAATGTTTACCTGAATTTATCTTGAGTATTGCAGTATTGTACCTGATTTGATCTTGAGTTGAGGACAGACTCATGCTTAACTCTGTTTTGGGTACCCCTGGTCATTATGACTCTGTGTGTGTGTGTACTCAAGGAGAATGTACAACCTTTGATTGAAGCTAGATATTATGAACTTTATTCATTTTGTTGTGTCGAAACAATTTGCTGGTTGGTACCCCCAGTGTGGTTTGGATTCATGGGCCAGTCCCCACACTGTAAACTTAGGCCCTAATATTTTTCCATCGGTTTGTTCTTTCATGAGTCAACATATCCATAAATACTATGGTTTATATGGCTGACTGATTCCTACTCATGATTGAGTATATTCTTCTGATGTGTACCAATCATTGTGAGTTTTTGAGTCATCTCAATAATCGTACACTTAGGTTCTGAAATTTTTTCTCTTCTCTTTTGAAGACTTTGAAGGTTTGATTGTATAGATCTTAACTTAAAATTTATAAATTCTAGTAATTTACATTGCCTCTGTAATTATTGCTATAGTTTAGTGGTGTAATGTCATCCATATCCTGATGTATGTATAGATTATGATTTTTATAGTAAATTTTTTTCTTGTGTTATCTTTAATACATTATGTATCAGATACTTCTATACATCCATCTGCTATCCTGGACATCATTTTGTACACCATTTGGGAAACCTTATAGTCTGTCACAAAATATTGTAAATACCCTGTTTCCAAATTTTGTGAGGGGGATATTATAATGAATCATCCTCCAGTAACATTACCTTTTTTTATAGAGCTAACCAATACCATGTATACTATCAATTCTTGCATAGGTTAAAATTATCTCAGCTGTTTCACTACAAGATCATATGATTTTGTATAAGACGTATTATATTTCAGGCTAAAATGCACAAAAAAGCAATTAATGTGTTACAATCAATATTTACTAACAGTTAAAATAACTCTTCTTTTGAGAATAATTCAAACTACAAAATTTCTAGCATACTTAAAATTCCTATTATTAATTGTGCAACCTAACACTAATTGTTTAATTTGCTTCTGGATTTATTTGTGAAATAATGATATAATTTGGTAAAGATTCTTCTTCTAACGAGGAAGTTTGTAAACTCTTTTGCCTTGTAAACTCTTTGGAAACTGTGAGTACTGCAGAATGTAAGTAGTAGTGTGCATGCCTCAGATGGAAGTAGATGTTTTTATAAATTTGTTACCAGCAATGTAATTGTTAATTTTTTTGAATGTGGAAATTATAAAGTCTATGTGATTGAGAAGAATGAGATAAAACAAAAAGATATTCATAGTAACAGGCAACTCTTCAACAGTTATTTCATCTTCCAGAGCCTGCAATGTTAAATCAAAATTTTCAGCAGCAAGAATGTGCTCCTAGACACAACAAGATTTTTAGCCACTAAAAACAACAACAAGATAATAAAGATAAGTAAAAAAAGTTCTTCTTTTATAATCTTACTCCTCTCAAAGTTTTCAAAATTAGTGCAGAGAATGACAAGTTTAATGGTGATGTGTGTGAGGGTAAGATTACAGGTTTCACTTTCTGTCAGTGTATAGTTTCACTGATTTCATGGTCCCTGAATCACATAATTATTTAATTACTCTTACATTTACAATCAGAGTGTTTAAAAAAAACTGGACAGCTGGAGTTTTGTGTCCAGCAGTAATTCTATGAGTGACATCTGTGTTGGTATAAACCCCAAAACTACTGACCATATTCAACGGTTCAATTCTGTGCTTTGACTCTTTCAAGAAGTCAACATTTAAATCACCACAGACAACCAATTTTTTGTTACATTTAATATTATTGACTCGAAAGGACCCACTTAATTTGGCATTTACTTCCATTTGTTTTCAGACTGAAAAAGATATATAATTAATCATATCATCTGTATAGCAGCTAATTTGTTCAACATATGTTGTTATATACTACGGCTGATGTTTTGATTTCAGGTGCAAGGATGAATAAGTTATGTGGTTGTTGAGTGTGCAAACACTCTACATACAGTTATCTACGTGACTCTTTTAAATTCACTATGAAACATTGGAATGTTTCCCCTTATGATTTATTGACAGTTGTATTGCTCACAAATTTTACTGGGAACTGGATGCTTTTGAAACTGAGTGACTAGTTAGTTGAACTGCATGGACTCCATGGTATGAATACTAAGATCCTTTTCTCATATAAATTGAGTATTTCTATTTCTATAGTGTTGTTTAGAAGCTTTGTTGGATACCAGGAACATTAAGCAATTTCATGACTTCTGTTGAGAAGTTTATGGTTTTTTTTGGCTCATCATTGTATGAGTAGATTTAGATATTTTTTGTTCCCTTAGTATCATATTCCATACTAGCGGATTTGTTTGTTGGATTACATCATTTTTTGTACCTAAAATTGTTGTCGACGCTATCATTCTTCAATTATATGTTTCTCTAGAAGCAGAAAAATTTTTCAATGACTTGTTCCTTTGTCTTTACTATGTTGCACTGCTCACTGATTAAGATGATTCTGACAGATAGCAGATCAATGTTATATGTGCCTTTTCAATTTGTATTGTAGAACATGAGACTAGTCTACAACATTTAAAAACATGCTTTAACATTGGAGAATATCTGCAAAAGCTTGAGACTATTTTTTAATGATCTCAGAGTTCTTCCCTTGAAGGAGTGGGGGAGGCATGAATGTGAAAGAGAGAGAAAATGCTATTATGACCATCACACTCTGATGGTGACCACTCCGAGCTCTCATATCTCCATAAGCAGAACAACTACAACTGCACAACCACTATAGTACACAATGGGGAAATCAAGGGTAACAGCAGACACTAAAACTAGTGATTGACAGTGAGGGCTATCCGCACAAAAATTTTAATTTTTATATGTATATACTAAGTAAGCAGCCTTTCAGAATTTTCAGAATATATTGTTCAGTCTCACCATGGAGCTTCGTAAAGTGTTACAGTTACAATATTTTCCTCTAACCAAGTTTTCGTGTATTTCCATGACTTAAATAACTTACTTTCCAGCAACTGGATTTTGTGATATAGTAATTTTCAGATGCTAGAATTCTTATTTAGAGATGAGACCTTACCACTAACTACATATATTTCTAATGGAACACTTGTCATAAAAAATTTGTTAGAACTACTAGGCTGCACCAGGACAACATCAGATTTTTTAGTTACTTGTATAACACTCTTTACAATTTCTACAGCATTTGGCATAAGATATGTCTTTTGTGTTTCCTTTAAATAGTTTTGCGTAGAATCATATTTCCAAATATACTTAATTGAAGACCATTTGTAGTACAGAATGTGTAACAAACACTTCTGGTATCCACAATACTAATGCTTTGCTATTTTTTTCATACATTTGAAAGCTGTACTTTTGCTACACTAATGTCTGTTTACCTAGGGTCACGTTATTGTAGTAAACATGCTAAAGAAGATAATATTTTGGTGAGTCAGATAACTCAGCTGCTACTTTAAATCTCTCTGATAATTCATGCCTCTATACATTGTTTGAGCAGCCAAATAATGCAATGAAATAACTTAAAGACAATTCACCAATTGCTTCTGAATGTTAATGGTCTCTTATTTCAGAGAAGGAAGCAACAGGCTTGACAAAGTCCACTGCACTTACAGCTGATGTTTTATTTATATGAAAAATGACCCCACATCCATGACAACTGGTCCAAGCATGGGCTTTCGCAGGTGATTAAAATCTGCATGATGTTGTTCGTGGATCCTTTGGAGAACAGTAATGGCAAGCACCACATGGTATTTGAATATTTTCATGTTAAAGTTTAGATGTTCTGCTACTTAGGAGAATAGCTATGTCACCATATGGTGTTTGTATATCTTCAGCACAAATTATAAAAGCAGTATCATCACTGGAATCACTAGCACTCATTTTCTATGAACAGTTCACCATTCTGAAACTCAATGTCACACTTAAAATACAACAGTCCTTTTCACACAGTTTTTAAAGGCCATCAGTTATGTCATCAGAAGTCCAAGTGGTCTATGTACATTACATTATTGCACTATCATTCTTGCTACTAGTACAAAAAAAAGTAGCCCTTCGTATTTTATACTGATTTCCAAACTGTATGAATAGTATTAAAATCCAATTTCAGAGCATGAAAAGTAATCCCAAGAAAACATCCCTATTTTAACTTCACACACAACAGGACTCAAATTAAAATGTGGAACAAAGCAACAGACTAAATTCCTTTGCTTAATAACAGTCACATGAGATCAGCTCTAGCAGCAACAGATTTGATGCTGCTATTGTGTGAGTGTCTTGGAAATGTGACTGTGTACTACCCATTCTCAAAACATACAAACCAATCCTGATGAGAAATTTGCTTCATCTTCACACTGCATTTTATTATTCCATACTACATCTGACACTAGTCTATCCTCCGCTCTTACAATTTTAGAGTTTCATCCATATACACAGTGCCTAAGGTAAAAGGTGGCTGATATTAAATCCAGTACATTTGGGTTAGCAAACAAGTGTTATAAATAGGTAATAGTGGTCAATGGCATAACATAAAGTTCTGAATACACAAGAAGACCTACAACTGTTTCTCATGTTTGATGACTTACAAGTAAATACTTTTCATCTGTCCATATGCATTTCTTAAATTGTGTACCTAATATGAAAGTATTGCACAAGATTACTTCGGATCTTAAAAGTCTTCCACAGTTTACAGAAAATAAGTGTTTCTGAACCACGTTCTATAATTGTCACTGACTTGCTGGAGTAATATCATACATCTTTCACAAGCTTTGAATATATAGAATTAAAGTCATTGATATGCACTACTGGAATTTATATGTGTATGAAAGAAATAACAATTATATTTTACATAAGATTAGTTGATACAAATATAAGGGGGGGAAAAGACTTACAGTTATTGGCAAATATGCATTTATCTTGAATTCCAACTGCTGCATGCTCCCAGTGTCATCAAATATGTATATAATCTTTTTAGCATTCTTGGCACACAGGCGGCATATTTCAAATGGTTCCTCAGCAAAAGTATTAACTTTGTTCTCATAGCTTTGGAACAGATTCTGGTTACTACTGAAATTAAGTTTTAAATTTTCAGTAGGATTCATTTTTTAGGAAAACAGACGTAACAGAAATAAACATACAAGGATAATAATGCAGAATTTTAAATCTAGCTGTAACTTAATTTTAGTATTCAGTTTTGGCATAAAACTGCTGGAATATATGCTACTGTAAAACCATGAGACCATTTGATTTATGTCAATGCTTACTTTCAGGACAAGAAATTCTTACAACTTCCTATAGATACACCTGTTTACTAACTCAAGGGACATGAGAAACAGTACACCACAGAGGCTATTTAGATCCTCCAACATGATAATAATTTCCCTGAACTTTAGAGATGGGAACTTGCTCTCCAATATGTCTTTGCACACAGACACATTCCTACACTTATCTTCAGTTATCATGCTGTCACCCTCTCTTATTTTGTTACTTTTATCACTGTTATTTTATAACATTTTTTGTATCATGCCTTACTTTATTATTTTCTGTATTGATTTTTACTTTTTCATTTTGGTTCTCCTCCACCTATTCCCCACCTCTTGACTTTTTTCCCATGTCCTTTACGTCCTACTTCTTAACTGAATTAGTCATTTCATTTCTCTTCCTCTTAATCTGTCTAAGAGATACATCTACGTGATTACTCTGCAATTCATACTTAAGTGTTTGGTCGACAGTTCACAGAACTACTTTTAAACTGCTTCATGACTCTTCCAGTTTCAAACAGCATGTAGGGAAAATTAACATCTCAATCTTTCTGATTTCTATTATATTATCACAGGGTCATTTCTCCCTATGTACATGGGATTCAACAAAATAATATGCCATTCAGAGGGAACGATAATGAGTGAAACTTCATAAAAAGATCATGCCACAATTACAAACACCAATGTTTTAATGATTGGTTATAATATCTATGTATGAGATTCTTTCCCCTATTTTGTGATACTATAAAACAGACTGCCCTTCTTTGACCTTTTGGAGGACCTCTGCCAATCATATCACATTAGGACTCAGTGAAATAGAACAGTACTCCAGGAGAGGGTAAACAAGTCTAGTGCAGACTGTATCTTTAGTATGTTTCCTCTCTCACTTATTTTTTTTTATATGTAAAATTATTAACGATTTTGTTACAGCTTTACGCACCTTGAGTGAGACTCTAGAAAGTTAACAGTCTGAGCAAAGATGAAGTCTGGTATGGTGTTCAAAGCATGAGGTATTTTTATGTTTCTTAGCTTGCAGAAATGGCATGTTGGAAGTTGAAAGCAATTGGCGGCCAGCCATCCCTCAGTACATCTTGCCGGACAGTCCCAGAACCATACAGGGCAGAAAGAGAAGCCCCTAGTCGATACAGTTGTCCAGCAGAACAATGCCGAACTACCTGCCATGGTGCCAGCAGAAGGCTGGGCTGGGGGCGATGGATGAAGGGACACGTCTACACAGTGGAGTTGTAAACTTGATATTGTGTGCAGATCCATGCATAATAAAAATTCAAAAGTTTTTATGTTCACCGATACTGCAAATAGGCCTGTGATGCACGTCCATCAGCCTCCTCGGTTGTATAAGAAACTCTGGCGTCAGAAATATTTATAGATAGAATCTTTATTACGCCTCATAGCTAGGACTAACATGCTCCAAGGCACAGGCAACTTAGAGAAAGATCTTTAAGATTGTATTTGTTCACTTGTTGCAGTGGGAAGCAACACGACTTCGTGAAAACCATCTTCCCCCTCCATGAAAACTTAAAAAAGCCACAGATGCAGGTTTCTTAACTCTTGTGCTGGTTCAACATGAGTTTGTGCTGTCGTATAGGAGGGGAGTTTTAGTGGCTCCGAAGCACTTTGCAGGAAAATGGAAATTTTTTGTCTAGAGAGGTGTGAAGCTCTTGGGTTCTGGACTTCAGTCTAGAAGCATCTTCTGGTCGAAGCTCTGGCATGTGTGGTTGGTGCTTGGGACTTGTCCTGAGACTGACTTCACTTGCAAGTAGTTAGACTGGAGAGCCTGTGGTGATATTCTTACTGTATCGACAATGTGACTTCAAATGTCTCGGACTACTTGGTTGCCAAGGGCACACTTATTCATTTTTGATTTTCTAGACTGGACGTTTGGTTTTCTTGTGCGCTCTGTCTTATAAGTGAGGCAAATTGGTCATTGGTACAACCAGCGAACGGCTGTGTCACACATTGAAATCTACCATGAGTTCATTCCTCTGGTACCAAGTGAATTGCGATCTGTCTGCCTGATTGATAGACAGTGAGATTTTTGCATTTCTTTTGCTGTCGTGGTCGATTCACAGGTGCCGCCTCCACTTCTTACCACCACTGCGCACTTCTCGCCAGCTGCAATTTACATCGCCGCACGAAGCAAACAAGGTAATGTACTGCTGCTCCGGTCTTGTCAGGGATTACAGATTTCAATCGCCACTTGCTCTCAGCTGCACATATATTGAGAAACTTCTGTTGATTATCAATCAAAGTTTGCTCAGCATTAGATCAATTCAGATTGCGTTATCCACATTTTTAGGGCAGAGTATTTGACTAAATAATTTATGTCTGTTTTTTCTTTTGAAAAATAAATGTTGTTAGTAAATTTTACTACATTCTCAAACAATTTATATAGTCACCCCACGGGTTAACTTTCAATTTGACGCCCCATACCAGGATAACTTTCATTGTGGCGTCCCCTGCCAGGATCTCTGATTGATGACACCTTCTGTGACCGTCAGATCGTAGATAGTGTTGCATAGTGAAGTTTCAGTTCTCCATGTTTAATGTGGTGCACTGGGTAGAACAGATTTGAGTTGCTGGCCCCTAGACAAGGTACTAATATTTAATTACTGTATGTGTGTATTTTCATTGTGACTTCTGTGTCACTTGATTGTTTGTTTCTGATGGCTAACGGCGTTGTGCTGATTTGTTAGGATAGACTGAGATTTTTGTTTGTTAGCATAGACAAGCGTGCTGTTATTTGAATTCGTTGTCAGGAGCTAGGAATCAGTAGCTCACTGGAACGAAATTTAGAGTAGAACCTGAGTGGCACAGGAATGAGTAGTTCTTAAATTCGTTTGGGTCAGAATTACAGTGCGTGCTTACAAGAATCAAGGCACATTTGCTACTTAGTAGCGGAAGTAATTGTGCTTTGTTAACCATGGATCCACGTCAGATTATTAGCGGTGACCAGGCAGATATTACCCGGGATTCTCAGGTAAATGCAGTTGCAGACCGGGCAGAAATGGTGAACATTGAACCTGCAGAATATGACGACATGTCTCAGTCAGCTGACGAAAGTGAACAGGAGACCGCAGCAGAACGAAATGTAGGCGCTGCTGGTACGAGACGTATCATCAGTGAAATTGGCAGCCCAGAATCACGAACTGAACCTCACAGAATGACGGAATCTCGTTCATCTAGTCCGGAAGGCGTTAGCGGTGCATCTCAGTTTGAGGCTCTCATGCAATTCGTGCAAGAGGCAGACAGGAAGAGGCAAAAGACAGAAAGGAAGAGACAAGAGGCAGAGAAAAAGAGACCAGAGGAAGAGAAGGAAAGATATAAATTAGTCATAAGAATCGTCACAGATGGTATAGATGGAATAAAGAAAGAGATCACAGGAAACCAAGAAGAGCTAGAGAATGTCAAGAAAAGACAGTAGAAACGCGTGAGGTCACGGACCAGGCGAAGTGCGATGCCAAAACAGCGCGTTTGGTAGCGCAAGTACCATGGAAGGATGCATCAGTGGCCAAAGAACAAGTTAAACTGGCAAGAACTGAAATACGTAAGACAAAAAGGTACTTGCAACTCTCCAAAAACAAGGCAAAAAAAAATTGTTCAAGTAACGCAGGAAAAAATGAGTGACGCTGGAAGCGAATCGAACAAATAGAAATCAAGTCGAAATCTCTGAAGTTGAAGATCAGCAGACCCGAGTCTCCGCGAAAAAGACGATCGGTAGGCACATGAGTGTGTCGCGCAATTGCAAACACAATCTTGTCCGGAAGAGCGCCATCGAGAGCATCACAGATGTGGAGGCTGCGCGGGATTAGCCGAGCGGTCTCAGGCGCTGCAGTCATGGATTGTGCGGCTGGTCCGGCGGAGGTTCGAGTCCTCTCTCGGGCATGGGTGTGTGTGTTTGTCTTTAGGGTAATTTAGGTTAAATAGTGTGTAAGCTTAGGGACTGATGACCTTAGCAGCTAAGTCCCATAAGATTTCACACACAGATTTGAAGAAAATGTTTTGCAACTCTCTGAACCGCTGTTTGAGGACACACCCCCTGCACATAGGCAAATGCAGCTGGAATATGCCCCTGCTGTCGAGGAACGCGTAATAGAATATGCTCCATCGGTAACATGCAGAATGTCAGAGACCGAGCCCGAAAACAATTTTAAACATCTACCGAAGTCAGAAACGTTATTACGTGAATCTGACTACACGAGGGCATACCATAACAGTGCACGGGGATCGTTTGTTTATGGATACATGGAATCAAATGCTGCAGAGGAGAAGAAAAATTCGTACGGGGATGCGTCGAACCGCCGGCCGCTGTGGCTGAGCGGTTCTAGGCGCTTCAGTCTGGAACCGCGCGACTTGTAATGGTCCGCCTAAGTCGTTGATATCTTGCTAATTGCTGTAAACGCACTATTTCACTCCCATTTACGGAGCTTGTTAGCACTTGATGTTAGGTTGGCGCCATTACAATGTATTGTATTGTAGTAATCGCTGCTGCTTGCTGGATCGCTGCTGTGTCTCGTTGCTGATGCTGGCTCTAAATCTGGTTGTCTAGGGTAAACACATGAGGTCCCGTGTTTTTCATGTGCTTTTGATGATAAAGAACGAGCGAAACCAACACATATGTAAATATCAAATATTTATTACTTTAGTGGCCATATTAATTCCACTGTCCACCAAAGACCATAACACAACACAAAGTAGTACTTCCTTTACATGTTCTTTGCATTGTTTTGCCAAACAATAACACAGAAACACACTTCACCAAAGTGACATTCTGACTGCCCCTGACTGCCTCCGACTGCTCTCTCGACCCTTCTCGCTGCTTGTATTTATAACATTGTCAAAGAACTACTAAAAAGAGATATAGTTTATAAGTCACATGTACATCTGTTATCATAATTTGTGCAGAAAAGTTGTTAATTTGCATCGAGTGACATAATTTAACATGTTATTAAAATGACAGACAGATTTGTTGACTTGACAGAATAATTCTTTGTTACAAAAAGGTCGTTTTTTAGAAGTTTGTCAATTGACTTCTCTAATTTGCATAAATAAGTAAGTAACGTGAATTATGAAGAATTACATTGGTTTTCGTCTAAAATAGGATTGATTACGTGAATACTGAGTGAAAACGCTCCTAGTGAACAAATAGGTTTCACTGGGTGATTTTTATTTAAGGAGATCCAAAATACCTAAGTTGGCCACTATTTTTCGTACTTCATATTAATTATTTAAGATAAACTTAGTGTTTTTCATGATGACATTTGCTGTATCAGTGATCAAGTGATATAAACTTTTGTGTGGGTCAGTTATTCAGTATAATTTAATGGGTTGACTGTTTATGGAGACATGTTGTGCAATCATTGTTAACATACACAATAACTTTTCTATAATCATAAATACTCGTTAAACTGGTTGAATTTGGAAGGGATCGCATACTTCGGGAAAGTAAAGCCTTTAATATGTTCCGTTACAGACTGCTACGGTCGCATGTTCGAATCCTGCCTCGGGCATGGATGTGTGTGATGTCCTTAGGTTAGTTAGGTTTAAGTAGTTCTAAGTTCTAGAGGGCTGATGACCTCAGAAGTTAAGTCCCATAGTGCTCAGAGCCATTTGACCCATTTGATACGTCGAACCTTTCCACCACAAACTGTTCTTGACCATCCAGAATTTTCAAGTCTTCAAGGAGGCAAACAATGCATTACATCCAAAGACCTGGATGGCACAGTACGATCGCGTGCTACTAGAATCTTGGCCACTGAAGTACAAGTTCCAGTTTATCTGTGGTTTCTTAGAAGGGTCGCATGCAGAACATATACGTGGAGTTGCCGAGAGCTGTCGCTCCTACCAAGAATTTAAGGACGCATTCCCTAGCACATACTGGTCGCAAGACACAGAGGAAAGGATAAAACAGGAAATCATATTAGAAAAGAACTTAGAAGAGTTAGGATCCCGGAGTCCTGTCAAATTCTTCGAATCCCTGGTCAAGAAGAACAGATTCCTAGATCAACCGTACAGTACTAAGGAAATTATAAGGTACTGCTACATTAAATTACCTTTACGCTACCAGCAACTGCTCATCAGTAGATGCAGCGATTCAATCGAAGCTTTCGAGAGGGCGCTGTGCGAACTCGAGTACATGAATGAATTTCACAACTCGCAGGAAAGAAGCAGAACTAATGACTGTAACTGGCCACATTCACCAGAAAGGAATGGCGATGGACCAAATGGGGAAAATCATCGATCGAATCGAAACCAAAATTCGAATTTCAATGGGAATAACCAGCCGTCATGGGAAAATAGAAGAAGACGAGGAAATTATAGAAACACTTACCGACGAAACAGAAACTGGAGAGAGCAACAGAACTCGAGCCAGGATCAACAGGATTATAGGGACCACAGCAAAGCAATAGCAGGACCTACAATGGTCAAGGTCGATGGAATGGCCAACGTAGCGAATATGTGGAACTGAGGCCACCTAACCCGTCGCAGGGGTCATGTAGACAAAATTCAAACAGAAATTGATACACAGCTGCTGCGGACTCAGCTCAAAACAACGCTGCTGCAGAAACTATTAGA
Source organism: Schistocerca nitens (assembly GCF_023898315.1). Lineage (NCBI taxonomy): Eukaryota > Metazoa > Arthropoda > Insecta > Orthoptera > Acrididae > Schistocerca > Schistocerca nitens. The sequence goes on along the minus strand of NC_064618.1, from coordinate 348,896,174 downwards.
ATGAACGATATTAACCTGTTAGGAGTACGAAGATACAAGAGAACTGCCACGGGAAGAGAACATGCAGTATGTAAATAGTCTCCATGGATGAACTGTTTAATATAATTTAATGTTGATATTGTGTTGCTTAGCGTAATTTTCCATTTGTTCTATTTAGGTGTTTTTTGTTTGTTTGTCATTTCCAACAGTTTTCAGCAGGAGTCCTTGTTGAACGTAGTCAAATGATTTACGTATTTGCGACATCTTCACGCGAACATTTACTGGCAGGTGTCACACTGAATAAAATTCCGTTGCAGGTTAGATGTCAGCAACAAATTGGCACCTTTTGTGGCATACCAAACCAGGAACTTTGAAATACTGAGTACTCCAAGCAACTGAGTACTGCTATTATTTCTTTAGACCTCACAACTGTTATCAGATTTCTGCAGTTGAGCGTCGTACTCTGTCATAGCATTCTCTTAGAAGAGCCTTCACAATTATCACCATGGTCGATGAAATTGTTTCTTTTTATATTTCCGTGGGTTCTCGTACACTGTCCAAGGGACGGATGTACACCACTTTGTTTTTCGTGGTGTCTAGATGGTTAATCGTGCCACAGAGCATGTGCGTCTCGAAGTTTGGATGTGTTTCGTATGGTGTTAGCAGTGCACGCTTTGGGCGCGTGTCGACGCTAAGACTCAATGTGTTTGAGCCATCGTATGTCGTGCAATGTAGCCAGTCTCGTGGTGGAATTTTGCCAGCGCCATGTGAGCGCCGTCGGCGAAATATTGTGTATTAGCATGGACAAGTGCTAGTCACGGTAGAGTGACGAAACCTAGACCTGGAAATAGGAAGCACAAACGAAATGATGGAACATGGATGAGACTTAAATGAGAATAATATTTATATGTGTGAATGATGTACAATGCTTGTGTTTCATTTCAGCAACAGTGATCCTGGCAGAGGAGACAGGAGACATCATTGTAATATGTACAATTACGAGTATACAATCATAAAATACCACTTCAAAGATTTCTGGCAAACCACCAGCACGTGAGTGAGTAGACGCACTTCCTGGCCACTTCAGCGTCTGCAGACAATACTGACAGAAATCGAAAAATAAAAGATGAGTATACAAGGAATAAAATGCTTGAAAATTCGCTTTGGTAGTATTAGCAGAGGCATAGGGTAGTACAGGGTGGCGCAGGGAAACGGGAAATTTCGAAATAACGTCATTTCCATGAATAAATTCATAAAACTAGTAATTTATTAACGAAAGAGAATGTATTCAGTGTGCCATTATTCAGTATGTCTTTACAATCAAAATGTCCAAAAGTGTCTCTTTACTTTTTAAAGATGACATCGGAAAGATGTGCCCCCATTCGGCGTTCACACTCTAACACCCTTTTATGAAAACTCTGTAATGCGCGGTGTAGCAAATCTTGGGGAATGACAGTGATTTCGTTTTCAATGTTCTCCTTCAGTTCATGGATTGTTGCAGGACGTGTACCGTACACCTTGCCTTTAAGATATCCCCACAGGAAGAAGTCGCACACACTAAGATCAGGGGATCTCGCAATCCATGCAATGTCATCCTTACGTGAAATAATGCGTCTTCCAAACAATTGACGAACTGCTGCCATCGATTGTCGAGCAGTGTGTGACGTGCTTCCGTCCTGCTGAAACCACATGTTTTCGACGTTAATGACGTCCAAGCTGGTAATGCTGTCGAAATGTTCTCTGCGCAGCAGTCGCACTATCACCATTTTTGTAAAACGCTCACACAGCTACTGCACGTTCCACACCGGTCCAATTCTCCATGATTACTAAATGGCAATGCGTTCACATCAATTGTGCAAAGTTTCGAACATCTGCCGGCGCTACACTGCTGCCAACTGTAACGTTCAAAATTCCCCGTTCCCCTGCGCCACCCTGTACAATAAGTTAGTATTTAGTATTGGGAGAAGTCTGCACGTTTGGTGGAGGTATAAAGGTAGCGCCAGCGTAAAATTACAGTGCAAGACACGAGTAGAACTAGCCAAAAACTAACAAAAAACAAGTGCACACATAAATACACCTAACACCACATAATTTTCGTCCATACAACGTTAACAGGGCCCTACAGTCATTAAATTTAATTTTGGATAAATAAATAAATATATTAAGTAAAGAAAAAGGATTATATTCATCATGTTCTTTTTATGTAAATGGATTATATTGATGTAATGACATTTGGTTCAAGAATCATGAAAGGAGGCTGTATACATGGAAGAAGCCAGGAGATACTGACAGGTTTCAGATAGATTATATAATGGTAAGACAGAGATTTAGGAACCAGGTTTTAAATTGTAAGACATTTCCTGGGGCAGATGTGGATTCTGACCACAATCTATTGGTTATGAACTGCAGATTGAAACTGAAGAAACTGCAAAAAGGTGGGAATTTAAGGAGATGGGACCTGGATAAACTGAAAGAACCAGAGGTTGTAGAGAGTTTCAGGGAGAGCATAAGGGAACAATTGACAGGAATGGGGGAAAGAAATACAGTAGAAGAAGAATGGGTAGCTCTGAGGGATGAAGTAGTGAAGGCAGCAGACGATCAAGTAGGTAAAAAGACGAGGGCTAATAGAAATCCTTGGGTAACAGAAGAAATATTGAATTTAATTGATGAAAGGAGAAAATATAAAAATGCAGTAAATGAAGCAGGCAAAAAGGAATACAAACGTCTCAAAAATGAGATCGACAGGAAGTGCAAAATGGCTAAGCAGGGATGGCTAGAGGACAAATGTAAGGATGTAGAGGCTTGTCTCACTAGGGGTAAGATAGATACTGCCTACAGGAAAATTAAAGAGACCTTTGGAGAGAAGAGAACCACTTGTATGAATATCAAGAGCTCAGATGGAAACCCAGTTCTAAGCGAAGAAGGGAAAGCAGTAAGGTGGAAGGAGTATATAGAGGGTCTATACAAGAGCGATGTACTTGAGGACAATATTATGGAAATGGAAGAGGATGTAGATGAAGATGAAATGGGAGATACGATACTGCGTGAAGAGTTTGACAGAGCACTGAAAGACCTGAGTCGAAACAAGGCCCCGGGAATAGGCAACATTCCACTAGAACTACTGATGGCCTCGGGAGAGCCAGTCATGACAACACTCTACCATCTGGTGAGCACGATGTATGAGACAGGCGAAATACCCTCAGACTTCAAGAAGAATATAATAATTCCAATCCCAAAGAAAGCAGGTGTTGACAGATGTGAAAATTACCGAACTATCAGTTTAATAAGTCACAGCTGCAAAATACTAACGCGAATTCTTTACAGACGAATGGAAAAACTGGTAGAAGCTGACCTCGGGGAAGATCAGTTTGGATTCCGTAGGAATGTTGGAACACGTGAGGCAATACTGACCTTACGACTTATCTTGGAAGAAAGATTAAGGAAAGGCAAACCTACGTTTCTAGCATTTGTAGACTTAGAGAAAGCTTTTGACAATGTTGACTGGAGTACTCTCTTTCAAATTCTGAAGGTGGCAGGGGTAAAATACAGGGAGCGAAAGGCTATTTACAATTTGTACAGAAACCAGATGGCAGTTATAAGAGTCGAGGGGCATGAAAGGGAAGCAGTGGTTGGGAAAGGAGTGAGACAGGGTTGTAGCCTCTCCCCGATGTTATTCAATCTGTATATTGAGCAAGCAGTAAAGGAAACAAAAGAAAAATTCGGAGTAGGTATTAAAATTCATGGAGAAGAAGTAAAAACTTTGAGGTTCGCCGATGACATTGTAATTCTGTCAGAGACAGCAAAGGACTTGGAAGAGCAGTTGAACGGAATGGACAGTGTCTTGAAAGGAGGATATAAGATGAACATCAACAAAAGCAAAACGAGGATAATGGAATGTAGTCAAATTAAGTCGGGTGATGCTGAGGGAATTAGATTAGGAAATGAGACACTTAAAGTAGTAAAGGAGTTTTGCTATTTAGGGAGTAAAATAACCGATGATGGTCGAAGTAGAGAGGATATAAAATGTAGACTGGCAATGGCAAGGAAAGCGTTTCTGAAGAAGAGAAATTTGTTAACATCGAGTATAGATTTAGGTGTCAGGAAGTCGTTTCTGAAAGTATTTGTATGGAGTGTAGCCATGTATGGAAGTGAGACATGGACGATAACTAGTTTGGACAAGAAGAGAATAGAAGCTTTCGAAATGTGGTGCTACAGAAGAATGCTGAAGATAAGGTGGGTAGATCACGTAACTAATGAGGAGGTATTGAATAGGATTGGAGAGAAGAGAAGTTTGTGGCACAACTTGACTAGAAGAAGGGATCGGTTGGTAGGACATGTTTTGAGGCATCAAGGGATCACAAATTTAGCATTGGAGGGCAGCGTGGAGGGTAAAAATCGTAGAGGGAGACCAAGAGATCAATACACTAAGCAGATTCAGAAGGATGTAGGTTGCAGTAGATACTGGGAGATGAAGAAGCTTGCACAGGATAGAGTAGCATGGAGAGCTGCATCAAACCAGTCTCAGGACTGAAGACCACAACAACAACAATGACATTTGTGAGAGAATATGGCACTTGACCACACTTGAGGATTACGCCGGCTCTGGAAACAACACGGCAGACTGGACGTCACGGGCCACACCAGCCAGCAAGGGGAGAAGGGAGGGAGCGAGTGGACGTAATGAGTCAGCTATGGCAGCCCGGGTGTGGGGGACATCCCCCCCCCCCCCCCAAAGCGTCTACGTCATGCAGCCCAGTTGTCTACCTGTGCAGGCCGAACATCTCACGCATGCTCAGACAGTGAGATGCCACCACGTGCCAGCAGGAACCCCTAGCAGCCATAGTGACCAACGACCTGCCAGGCCGCTAATCAAGGGATGAGCAAGTCACGTGGAACCACAGTCGACGCACGCGCCGAGCCTAACCGACTCTGTGGGGTGCCATGAGGGACATGTCCTGTCGACAACAGGCGAGCTAATCCGATGCCCTGAGCTGGCAGGCACATTCCGATGCAGAGGTGAATGGAAAAGCTGGGCTGCTCCACAGCCAGCTAACGCTGAACAGATTTCTATGCCAGGGGGCAGGTGGAATGTCAAATGCAACACTGTCATGCCAGTCGCTGACAGCTAACAGCTGCCTGACCAGGATGACGCCAAGGGTACAGCTGCGGTCCATAAGCTGTCCAAGATGCGGGTTGCTGCCCAGTCGCCGGATTCTGCGAGAAGAAACGCCAGAGACGTCTGCCGCCACTTCTGCTACATCATGTGCTGAGTGAGAGGCCATTCCACTCTTGTGCAAATTGCTGTTCTTCAGTCCTACCAGTCACAGTTTTTGCGTGTACATGCGTGACATGTTTACAATAGTAAAAATTGTCTCTCCAGGGACCCTTGTGGAGGGAGCAAATGGTTACTTACTGTAGTATCATTATGCAATATCTTTTTGTGTTTTGTATGTGGCAATTCAGCTGTCTTGATTGTGACATATATATGTTTGTTCTGCACATTTATTAATGCTCTGATTATGTGCCTGTATTTGTTTTCATGTCATAGAAAATAATACACAAATTTACACAACTTATGTAATAAGTCAAACAGATCACACATGTGATTTCCTTGTTCATTGAGAATTTTAGAATGTATGTGTTTGATGATTGAGACCAGGGGTAAATCAGTGAGCAGAGAACAGTTCATTCCCAGGACATTTTAAATGATTACGGACATTAGATACCTCTGGCCTCAGGATATGGTGTGAATGGATATATTTCTTTTCTGTAAGGCCTTTTAACCGCCTATCACATGTTTATCAGAAGTCTGTGATGTAGCGATGACTGCTGGGTCTAACATAATTCATACTATTCACAGCAAAGTTTACATGTAGTTTTGCTGGCTTGCACCATCATGGGAGTGAATGACCCATGGAGTCAATGCGGTCACGTTAGGATGTGTTACAATGGTGGACAATCCCGATTGCAGAGTTACATTTTTCCACATGTATATCGGTTATAAGGATGAGATTTTCCAACTATTTTCAATTATTTCCTCTGGTTCGTGTCACACTAACCAATACTGAAGTGAGTAGTAATAGACGGCAAATAATCGAGTAAAACTGAAGTGATATCAGGTGTTCCCCAGGGAAGCGTCCTGGGATCTCTGCTGCTCCTGATCTATATAAATGACCTGGGTGATAATCTGAGCAGTTCTCTTAGGTTGTTCGCAGATGATGCTGTAATTTACCGTCTAGTAAGGTCATCCGAAGACCAGTATCAGTTGCAAAGCGATTTAGAAAAGATTGCTGTATGGTGTGGCAGGTGGCAGTTGACGCTAAATAATGAAAAGTGTGAGGTGATCCACATGAGTTCCAAAAGAAATCCGTTGGAATTCGATTACTCGATAAATAGTACAATTCTCAAGGCAGTCAATTCAACTAAGTATCTGGGTGTTAAAATTACGAACAACTTCAGTTGGAAAGACCACGTAGATAATATTGTGGGGAAGGCGAGCCGAAGGTTGCGTTTCATTGGCAGGACACTTAGAAGATGGAACAAGTCCACTAAAGAGACAGCTTACACTACACTCGTTCGTCCTCTGTTAGAATATTGCTGCGTGGTGTGGGATCCTTACCAGGTGGGATTGAAGGAGGACATCGAAATGGTGCAAAAAAGGGCAGCTCGTTTTGTATTATCACGTAATAGGGGAGAGAATGTGGCAGATATGATACGCGAGTTGGGATGGAAGTCATTAAAGCAAAGACGTTTTTCGTCGCGGCGAGATCTGTTTACGAAATTTCAGTCACCAACTTTCTCTTCTGAATGCGAAAATATTTTGTTGAGCCCAACCTACATAGGTAGGAATGATCATCAAAATAAAATAAGAGAAATCAGAGTTCGAACAGAAAGATTTAGGTGTTCGTTTTTCCCGCGCGCTGTTCGGGAGTGGAATGGTAGAGAGATAGTATGATTGTGGTTCGATGAACCCTCTGCCAAGCACTTAAATGTGAATTGCAGAGTAATCATGTAGATGTAGATGAGACACTAACCATGCAGAAATCAATGGCAGGTAGAGGGCTGTGAGGGAAGACACCTGTTTTTCGTATACGGAAAATTATTAAAGATTTTATTACAACCATAGGTACCTTGAGCAAGACCCTAGAAAGTTAACGGCCTAGGCAGACGTTGGTTGAACCTGGTAGGGCAGTAAAAGCATGAGATATTTTTATGGTTCTTAGCTCACAGAAACGGACTGCTGGAAGTTAAAAGCAATTGGAGTGAGTCCATTCCTCAGTAAATCTTCCGGACAGGCCCACAGCCGTACAGGGCAGAGAGAGTGGCCCCTAGTCGAGACAGGTCTCCAGCAGAACAATTCCGAGCCACCCGCCACGGCACCAGTGGAAAACTGGACTGGGGGCGATGGACTGAAGAGTCGCGTCTTCACAGTGGAGTCGTAAACTGGGCGTTGTGTGCAGAGCCATGCGTAATAAAAATTCAAAAGTTTTCGTGTTTCGCCGATAATGCAGATAGGACTGTGATGCGCTTCCATCGGCCGCCTCAGTTGTATAAGAAATTCTGGTGTCTGTGAAACATTTAGAGGTAGAATCTTTATTACACCTCATAACTAGAACTAACATGCTCCAAGGCATAGGCGATTTAGACAGAGATCTTTAAGATCGTATCTGTTCGCTTGTTGCTGCAGGAAGCGACACGACTTCAAAGAAAACCAGCTTCCCCCTCCGCGAAAAGTTAAAAAAGCCAGTAATTGCCAGGCTTTTTGTTTTTTTTCCCCAGAGACACAAGTTTCTTAACTCTTATACTTTTCGACATGAGTTTGTGCTCTCGTGTAAGAGGGGAGATTTAGCGCCCCCAAAGCCCTGTTATTGGCTCAAGACGGGTTGAAGTCGGTGTCGTTCGTGCACTCGGGGAAACGGAAATATTTTATCTGGAGAGGTGTGAGGCACTCAGGTTTTGTTCTTTGGTCTGGAAGCATCTTCTGGTCGAAGCCCTGGCATGTGTGGTTGGTGCTTGGGACCTGTCCTGAGACTGACTTCACTTGCAAGTAGTTAGACTGGAGAGCCTATCGTGAAGTTCTTACTGTACTGACAGTGTGCCTTCAAAATGTCTCAGGCCACTCGTTTGCAGAGGGCACACTTATTCGTATTTGGTTTACTAGATTAGACGTTTGGTATTCTTGTGCGCTCTGTTGTATAAGTGAGCCAAATTGGTCCTTGGTACGACGAGTGAACGGCTGTGTCATACATTGAAATTTCATGGCTCTAGTACAGAGTGAATTGCAATCCGTCTGCCTGATCGCTAGACCATGAGATTTTTGCATTTCTTTCACGACCGTGGTCGATTCACAGGTGCCGCCTCCACTTCTCGCCAGCTGCAGTTTACATCACTGCACGAAGCAAACAAAGTAACGTACAGCTGCTCCGGCCTTGTCAGGGAACACAGATCTCAATCGCCACTTGCTCTCAGCTGCCCCTATATTGAAAAACTTCTGTTGGTTATCAATCAAAGTCTGCTCAGATTGCGTTATCCACATTTTTAGGGCGAGAGTACTTGACTCACTTCTGCCAGGATCCTTGCCCATTGTGGGGTTAAATCAACTGTTGGTTGTTTATGGTATTCAGTCATAACTTGTTGAGAATAATTTATGTCTCTCTTTGTTTGTTGTCCGTAAACTAAATTCTGCATACATTCTCAATCATTTTTATATACTCCAAACATCATTACCTTTCAATGGGTCCAATTAAAGTTGTTTGTAGTTGTAATACCTAGGTATTTGGCCAAATCAACAACTTACAATTTGTTTTATTTATCATATAACAAAATTTTAATAATGTTTGTTTAGTATTAATGTGCAGGAACTCAAACTTCTTATTGTTTACGATCAACTCCCACTTTCTTACACCATTCAGATTCTTGTTTAAATCATTTTCCAATTTGTTTTGATCTTCTGATAACTTTAGTATTCAACAAATGGGAGCAACATCTATAAGCAATCTAAGAGGGCTGCTCAGATTGTCTCCTAAATCATTTGTATAGATTCCTTGGGGAACCCCACATATCATTTTGGTTTCACTAGTTTACCCCCAGTGAGATTATACAAATTGTGACTTCTCAGACAGGAAATCACAAATAAAATCACTCCACTGAGACTGCCTATCTTACCTTCTCACTCTGTCCTCATCCTCTCTGGACTGAAACTTAAACAGTGTACTTACTATCCATGACCTCTTACTTTTTTCAACAACTCAGTTCATTTGAAAATGGTCTAAAATGCAATGTTGGTATGGTAAAGTGTCATGCACTGAAACTGTCCTTATTACTCATAACTATAGCTTGGTATCTGGTAAGCAGAAGGTTACAGGTAGCAAAGAGCACACACAGGGTTTGCTGCAGGGAGAGGTGGGGTGCTGCGGAAACACCCTCCACCTCCATGCACCGTAAGTACACAGTGCAAACAATGCAAATCTGTGTTTTGAGACTCCACAAAAGCAGCACTGTGCATGACAGAGATAATGATCAGTTAAATACCAATGAATAATATAATTGGTCAATGCAGCAACACACAGATAGCTCAGCAACAAAACATACAGTGCAGCCAACACTGGCTAATTGTATGCTGCATAGTTGGCAACAAATATCTGTGAATGACTATGGCATGACATCTCCGAAGTCCATGAACCAAGTTATAGTTCTCAAATAGTATCAATCAATTTTTGAACAGTGTGTCAGAAGAGAAATCAATCAAAACTGTTTGAATTAGCAGTCTTACTTGTGTAGTATATGAGGGTGAGCCAAACAAAAAATATAAATGTGAAATAAAAAAGAAAAAATATGGCACCAGGAGCTCGTTATTTGAGGAACATGTTGTTAACAGTGTGCTGGATGTCCACTGGGTAGACGCACTGTGCAGATACCCAATCAACGCTGTGAGAAAAGTGTGCATATGGAGGCTCTTACAAGAGCTTACACGAAGGATGAACAGTATTCTGTTATTCTATCTCTGCTTAGCGATGAAATTCATCATAGAATGAAAGAGCAGAATAGTGATGCATGTCTATTATAGCAGAAGGTCTATGAATGGAATCAGATAATTGCAAATACAAACTTGCTGGGTGTGGGTAAGATTCTGTTGAAAATTCATGTGGCCTTGTGCTTTATGTGCATAATAAAAAAAATCATAACAAATACTTGAGGTTTTCAACTAAGCCACTGTTTAATATGTTTGAATATGGTATCTGTGAGACTGAAATCATTTAAACTTTTGCCACATCTTAAGTATATTGCTGATATGTTTAAATATTTTACTGACTGAGACAGAGACACGTCAGTAATACAGTACTGAAAAATTTGTATTTCCTCAAACTGCTAACAGTTTTACAATAATATTTTTTACGAAAAATTTAGTATCTAACATACTACATACATTTGTTCTCATTTCATTGCACCCATTTTTTCCCTGTATTCAACAATATTAGTGAAAGTACTTATAACGTTGTTAAGATGCAACTGGAAAACTCCTTAACTATAAAGTGATCTGACAATATGAAAAAGCTATTATTCCCTGCACTCCCAGATTCTTCATGCATCTTAAGAGCATCTCTTCTCAAGGTACATTTGACCACTTATATTCACTTCAAGTTCTTCACTTCCATCAATCATATACTTAGATTTATTGAATCAATAGACTTTTGTCCAAACTGAATAATGATAGAAAACAAGCACTGAAACACTGGGTTTAAAGAGTATCATAGAAGTTGGCTGGCTTACTGTTACTGTTCACTGGTTTCTTCTTCTTTTGTTCAATTCAGTCCTATTGCTCAAATTCTCCACAACCATTCTCTTTAAAGTTTATGTTAGGTATTACCTTTCTGACTGTATTTTTCTCTGATCATAACATTTAGTAATAAAAAAAACCAATTAATTTACCATTTTATTTGGAAAGTAGATATTGTCACTCCTTTGTTTCTTGAACAGTAATACATGTTTTACTGAGATTTACTCATAACATTTTGCTGTGGTTCAGTTTTAAAACAACCTTATCTACATATTCATGTCAAATAAGTGATGTTCAAATAAAACCAATGACAAAACACATTTAACAATTAGTTTAGTTAGAAATTATATTTCTACAGATTTTTTTAGTGGCCATGACAATGCCACAAGAGATAGCCAATGACTGTCATGTCAACTCACACTTTTTCTAACCACAAATGTCTTCATTACTTTTTTAGCTTTATTATCAGGTTTAGGAGTTCACACATGTTGTCAACAATGGCATGAATGAAAATCAGTAAGATATGGGCATGTGATCAACACACAACTATCTAAGTCATTAATGCTGCCATCTGAATTAAGATACTGATTTCCATCTAATAACTCCTAAGTTCTCAGCCAAAGGCTGATTTTCTTGTGTAGTAGTCCTCCAATCAAGGAAAACCCTTGGGAGTGCCAAGAATCAAACAGGTAGTCTCTACGTTGCAGTCAGTTGTGTTGACTGCTCAGCTACAAAGGCAAACACAGTGATATCACAAGTTTAATTATGAATTTTGTTTGGTTGTTTTCGTATTATAATGAATTGTTAACCACATATTTTGTCTGTTAATTCAGTGAAGTGTATAAATTAATAACTTTGATACCGACAATTCCATGTATTACATATTCAGTGGAAGAGTCTTTTTCAGCTCATAGAAGAATCAACACATACCTAAGATGCACACACTCAGAGGTAAGGCTGAGTGACTTCAGTCTATATTCCACTGAAAAGAAACCCCTTATCATTCTGAAGATCAAGCCCCTTTTTACAGCAATATCATAGAGAAGTTGTACTTGTCCAGGAAAAGAAGAATTTAACTAATGTGTAAGTGATTTCTTTGTTGGTAAAACAGCTCACTTACAATTTTTTTCGAAATTAATTTTGTTCTTGTAAATGTTCCCAAAACAAGATTGAAAAATTTGTCATTTCTGTGTAGAGCATTTCAGAAATCGATGTTATGATTCACAGCTTGTGTACGATTCTACTTTACATGGGGCTCCCTTCGTAAAGGGATTATTACTTTCAATTTCAGCCACTGCTTTTTACTATCACCACAGTGTTGACATTAGTGCACCTGACAACTACTCTGGAGATCAGGTTCTGTTCATGGTACCACCAACAATTTTCAAAGGTACAAGTATGGCTATCAAAACAGAAATACCTTGGATTGTAGTTTTCTCACTATTTGTCTGTATTCTTTAGCTGTCAAACTTTCAAAAAATAGTTATTAAAACCTCAGAAACTCAACAAGCTACTACAAAAATGCTCTAAAGTTTGGAATTACTTTTTAAAAAGTATGTATCCTTTAACATAAATCACAAATGTGTTTATATCTAATTTTAATTTCTCATTATGTTTTTACAAATGTAAAATACTGTCAACATTTAAACAATATTTTTGGAAGTGTTATTGCAACAAACTGCCACTGTCAATTCATAAATCATTAATTTTAGAATTAGATCCCATTATAAATGTGTGTGTTTTGTAATCTTTTTCAAAATGGTGTAGTTTACTAAAAGAATTTACAATTTGGTACACTTATTGACTAAATGAACTGAAAATGTTTTTGCAGTTCAAAAAACTTATTTAATAGGAAGTTTACTATAAAATGGAATTCCACTATTTGAGTAATAAATTATTTAAAAAAATACTTATGGCTTACACCAGATTTTTAAAACTATTTGTCAACTTTATTTCTAATACAAAAATAGTAAATGTATTAGTTAATGACAACAATTTAGTATTGGAATTAATAAACAGTTACCACAAGGCATTGGATTAACAGGCATTGTTGAAATGAGGGGAAGTTGCAAAACTGTTGCAAATAACTTGCTATATCATTGCAGAGGCCAAAGCAGTGGTACCATAGACAAGAACTGAGGCATGAAGTACAACCGAATATGGTATTCTCAGAGTTCTACCTTACAAAGCAGTAGGTCACAGCAGAGTGTGTGGTTCTTAAAAACTTTAAACACCACAAAACAGACTTGTTGGCCCAAACTTCATTTGTCAAGTAAGCAGTATTTTACACTTTGTTCTACACATTACAGTAGGTGATTGCTGAGTGAAGTTTGTAATGCCATGTGACATTTTTTACCATAGCGCTTGACTGTCACAAAACTCAATCCCGTTGTCAGCATCACTGATGTGTCGCCCTCTCCTCAGACCCGCTCCCCTCTCTGCTCTTCAATTCTTGAGTTTGGTGATGCTCACCAGGTTTCTTCACAAGATGTCGCTGGTGTTGCACCACTATTTTTAGCCAAGTTCTATTCCTGGAATCCACTATAAATTTTGATGTTAATTTATTTTACAGACCTGGTTCTGCAAAACACGCATTCTCTCAGGATTTCCTGCTCTGTTGGACGCAACAGCTAGTGAGATTTTGATAAACTGAGTTCTGGGCCTTGTTTAAATTGAAACCTCTGTTAGGTTTTGTTATGCATTCAGTTGATTAAGATCTCATAAGCCCTCACATCTGTCAAGGCCAGAAAACACCAAGAGAATGTGCATTTTATTCTGTAATGGTGTGGGCTCAGAAAGTAAATTGGCCTTAAGGATGTAATAGTGTGGTACCCACATAACTTCCCAGTCTACATGGAGTCCAGGTAGGGATACACAGAACAACACAGCTCATAGCACTTGAAGAAAACAACTGGGTCAGTCATGAAAGTACTGTGCATAAAATGTAATGAACAACTTGGCTATGCACTCAAATCACATCACTGATCAACCACACTGTGACTACTTAAGAAAGTAGTATATTGAAAGTATCCGAATACAAACACAAAGATTTGATTCACACAAAACACTCCTATTCTTCCCATAAAACACATTTAGTATTTAATTTAATTATATTTACAGGCACAAACCTGAAAAAATTTGTCTTTGCATTGTTCTTTAGCTTCTCTTCAGCTTTTACACAGTCTTCCACAAACTCTGATATCATATTTAGTTTTTTCACACATGTGAAACATAACTGCTTTGGAAGTAAATCAGTTGACTTAATCTGAAATTTTAAATCTCTGTTTCAGTGATAAGATCCCAAGAAATATTTAATAATAGATGTCATATTCGACAGTTTAAATGTTGAAACATAATTTTTTTCCTGCAGACAAATTAATCCATTAATAAAATGTATCCATTTTTTCATTAAAAAAAGAACCAAAAGGGTATGAAATAATTCAGGGTGCCTAACAACACTGAGAACAGGTAATGAATTAGTTATTTACATGTCTGATATAGAATATTTGTAATAAACATTATGATGTGAAACACGTTACATGAATAACATTGTATACATTTATTAAAGGAACGCTGTATATGGACAGGACAGAGTGATCAACCCCAAGCGACAAGAAGTAAATACAGGGTGGAGAAAAACTGTGTCAAGAAATTTTAACCCTGGGTAAATGATCCCAGTAGGAACCAAAATTACTAATGTTGTGTAGGTTGACAACATACCATTTTTAAACTGTGGAACCTTGGTAACATGTGTTCCAATTAGCTGTGGGACTGCCCTGCTGCTATTAATCAGTTGATGGGCAGTGCTATGGTTTTCGGTTCACACATAAAATCGTCCCTCACCCCTTCACTGCCCAATGTGATACCTCATGTGAAGAAAAAGGTCTTGCTGTTTGTCTCCACCTCACATCAGAGGCATTCACATGTAAGCTTCACTACTGAGCACATACACATCATCAGTGATTTATTCCTACAGTACGTATGGCAGCACAGTATCATTTGAAGAACAACAGGCCTCTGGGAACAGGGCAATCCCGTGGCCAATCAAAGCGCATGGTGCCAAGTTTCTGTGGTTTAAAAATAGTAGTGCTTTGTCGACCTACACAACATTAGTAATTTTGGTTCCTACTGCCATCAGCTATCCAGGGTTAAAATTTTGTGGCACAATTTTTCTCCATCCTGTATTACAGGAGAGCAAAATAAATATTTGAAAAAATCTATAAATAAAGTTTAAAAGTTTTTATGATTTAAAATATGCTTACAATACTGCTTCATCTGTTGAAAAATCAATAAACTGCTTCACCAATAGATGCACCTACTTATACTCAGCTGATAAATAGGGAAATCTCATTTCTGAAGACAGTGAGGCTAAGGCCCGAATCAGTCTGACCTCTCCATATACATAATGACTGTTACAAATAGGACTCTCACTTCTCATTTCTTTTCTAAAACTTACCTATTGCATCAAAGGAAGTGGTCAGAAGAAATTAATCTGCATTTGTAAATGCTATTGGTGTCTATCTGACACTTTATTTTTTGGAACAGAGAGTTTGATTACTCATTCATTCACTTTTGTATGAAAGTGAGACAGATTATATAGCATCAAAGGCAGAGTAACATGTAAAACCACAGATATTCTTTACCAATGAACATGTGTTCTCTGCATTTTCATTAGGAATAACCACTGCTAAATTGTATGACCTCATATGGCTACTTTCATGTGAAATCACCCAGTGGCCATTGCCCTTATGTCACAGATTTTTCTGAAAATTTGGTGTAAGGATGTACATAAAGGTTAGGGTTAAAATATTTTTTTGGAATTTTTCGACCTAAATCGTAATTACGAGACCATTTTGAACTGTGGGCCCCTTCTACCAACTGGTGTCGAGAAATGAAGTGCCTTGTAAATTTGTAACCACTATAACTTTTTTGTTTATGAATCACTTTTATTCAATTTGGTGTCATTGGAAAGCAAAAGAATAGAGCTATAATATTCTAATTACCTTAAGTGCTGTGTCTAAGCAACAAATGTTTGAAAATTTATAATTAATGTGATTTCTCACCTTTTTTGGCAAATTTTAAATTTTTGTTTCAAATAATTACTACTGCCATACTATTCAAAATATAAAAAAATCACAAAGCTGTTTGTCCTCTATTGTTAAATCTTATACTTTTTCAATAATGCTGTAATAATTAATTGCTTGAAATAGCTAATCAACAACACATGAAACAACAACAAAAATTTCAGTCTAGCAGCAACAATCACATGCAACACAGGCTGTGTGTGTTATGTTTTTGTGTGTCTGTGCACTTTATATATCTGAAGGACTTTTTTGTCTTGATTTTGTGCTTCTTACATCAGCAACCGTTCTGTCTGGTAAGTTATTTGAAAGTACAGTCGAACCACTCAATATGTTAACGTTCAGCAAATAGAGCCCCTCAGTATGAGATAGTGAAAAGGAACAATTGAAATTAAAAAGAGAGAGAATTCATCCAATCCATGCATAGTTGCACAGTAACGTATAACCAGGGAGACTTCATTAAACTTCCATAAGTACAATGGGTTGCATTTTTTCAACGTATTACAGTGCCCTCTGATGTATAATTATTATGAAGCTGTGCTAGACCATCCAATCATATTATAACCTACAAACAGTTGTTGCAGTATATGCTTTGTTTAATTGTGGCTTGTTATCAGATGTTTTAGTGAATTTCATTTATCAAATATTATAAAGAGTGAAAAAAGATCACATATTTTATGTAACATTGTTTGTTTTTCACTTGTTTTTCATATCAATTATCATTAGAAATAATAATATATTCGTATAAATAGTATTAATAGTCTTTCCATTTATAGTGAAAATTATAACATAAATGTTAATATAATTGGAAAGACTATTAAAGAAGTAACCAGCACAAGTTTTCTAGGTACTATAATAGACAAACATTTGGCATGGGGGAGCACGTAGATGCACTGTGTAAAAAGATAAACAAACAGATCTTCATCATGCATAAAACAGCTAAGACTGTGGATGATAAAGTCCTCAGATCAATGTATTATGGACTTGTCTTCCCACATTTGTCTTATTCAGTTCATATATGGGGAAATGCACAAGCTGGCTACCTAAAAAGAATATTCACAATTCAGAAAAGGGCAGTGAGATGCATTGCAAAAATACCACCAAGACAGACCTGTAGGCAAGTTTTTGTACACTATAATATTATGACAGTATATTCACTGTACATATACCAAAGCATAATGGCGGTAAGGTCAAGTGATAAACACCTCCTAAATAAAGATGTACACAAACACGGTACAAGAGGAAATGAAAATTACTAAATGATAAACAGAAATCTAAAACTGTCTATGACTGCCCCAGAAGAAGCAGGCAAAAGGTTTTTTAATAAACTCCCCATAATCATTAAAAAAGAAACAGATCTAACATGCTTTAAAAATTATTTGAAACTATATCTCACAGAGAAACGTACATACAGTTTGAGTGAATACTAAGATGGTGTTGAAATATATCATTACTGAAATGTACCTTTAAAAATTATCATTTCTGTATGTTGTTTGGATTTGTGTGTACATATAATGTGAAACATATAAAACCTTTGTATGATTATGGACTATTTCTGTTTAATTATTTGTTTCATTTATATATAATGAAATCAAATTTGATGTTAATAGGCTATTGTATGACACAGCCAATACTCTCAGCTGGATTTTCAGCTGGAGTCCATGGGCAAAGAATAAATAAATAAATAAATAAATTATTATTATTATTATTATTATTATTATTTGTTAATAATATTATGATCAAATATAATGCATTTAAAAATACGTTAAATTAAAATATAGTCTTATTTATAACTCCTCTTTGAAGTTTTTTTTACACTTAGTCATTACTCTTTAAATTATTATTTATTCAGTATATGATATCATCAATTTAATTATAAATTAAAAATCGAAATTTATATATTAATTTATTTATTAAATGTAATTTATATACTTGAAATATATATTACTTTCAAACCAATCATTAGTCCACTCAATTTTAACAATATAAGACCAAGTGATAAATAAATAATTATTAATTATTTTGTCATCGATTTTCTTATTGACAGTTGAAAGTTAATATTTATGTATTTCATTTTAAAGGCCGTTAAGACATTATTAATACTACATTTTTAAGGTTATAAGTGTTTTACATATTTTCGCAGAATTTAAACAAAAAAATATGTTCTTTATTTATGTATAATTTATTACTTATATAAGATAATTCAAATAAAATAAATAAAACAAATTATAATAAACATAGATCAATTCCACAATCGGAAGTTTTATGTATTATGAGTCTTACTACGCTCCTATAGTAGCATCTGATTGACTGTCATAAAATACGTAACACTATCAACTTGAGGGGTTTTAGACTATCATATTGAGGGGTTTCACATATTGAGTGGGTCCATACTGAGGGATCCGACTGTAATACAAAGTTGTTCCATATTGTGAATATTAGAGATCACTTAATAAATGGGTCATTAACTCTTTCTCATTTCCCCTTTACAGATTCTTCATAGTACATTCTTGACTAATCAGAATCAAGCCGATATTGAATTACTGAAGCTAAGAAGCACCTGTGAAAATGTTGAGAGTGTTTGTTCTTCTCACAAAAGGCTCTGTTTGGGAACATTTGAAGACAGACAAAGAATTTGGTGTGATCCTTTTAAGAACCATGGGAAAAAGACTGCTCAGAAATCTTTGAAACCTATTTCTTTAACCATAGCAAGAAATATAAAACCATTGGAATTATCCCAGGTACCAAGCTGTGCATAACATGCTGTAAGGAGATTTTATCTCCTATGGGGGATAACCTTCCAGGGATGGATGAATGTGAAATTGAAGATCAAGAATATACATCAGATCCATCTACAGCTCTTAAAAAACTTAATGAAAGTTGTTACTTCAAATTTCACCATTTAAGGTTACCAAGAAAGCACAAGATAGGCGTCCAGAATACATTCGATCCAAGTCTCGTCGCTTAGCTTCAAAATTCCAGCAAACAGCATTAGAAGTGCTACATGTTCCAGTGAAAAATCTGTCTGAAGTAACTGGCAGTGCTGAATGTACAGACTGTAATATTTTAATGCAAAAACTTAAAGAGAAACTCAGCAGAAGTTCTGTCAAAGAAAAACTACAAATACGTACCTTAGCACCAGCTTCACGGCGTAAACAAAAAAATACAAATGTTTTTTAACACTACCGAATACATGGTAAAGAAATCGAGGGTATTGCTAAAAGAAGATGGTATTTTGTCAAAAGGGAGTTATAAAGTGGGAAACAGAATAGGTAAGGATGTGGAAAAACGTGTCTAGAATTTTTACTGTGAAGATGATATAAGCCACATTTCTGCTAATAAAAAAGGCTGTCTGTCTGTCCCTTCAGATAATGGCAAAAGAGTGTATAAGACAAAACGATTAATTTTACATAATCTGAAAGATGTATACTTAGCTTTCAGAGGAAAATACCCTGAAGATGAAATGGGTTTTACTAAATTTTGTAAACTTAGGCCAAAAGAATGTATTACTGTAAACAGTTGTGGAATGCATAATGTATGTGTATGCATGTACCACCAAAACGTAAAACTGTTAATGCATGCTGCACATGTGAAACAACCATATAGTGAACTTCTACAGAAACTTGTGTGAAATTTGGAAAATGAGGAGTGCATGCTGCATCGCTGTTCTTGGTGTCCTGATGAATGTGAACTGCACAATTTTTTAATGGAGCTGGAGTCCTTAAAATATGGTGAAAATTTTGTATTCAAACAATAGATGCAAACTGATCGACCTGCATTGGAGACATTAATTTGTTGCATGAGACAATGAATTTGTTGAGTATCTCATGCACAAACTTCAAAACTTAACACATCATCATTACCGATATGTATCAAAATTTCATAGTCGCTACTTCAAAACAAGCAAAGAAACACTTCCTTGTACTACATGCATCATCATAGTGGATTCTGCAGATAACTATACCTGTTTGCTTCAGGATGCTGCACAAGGATTTCACTGGCAGAACATTGAAGTCACCCTTCATCCTTTTATAGTGTACTTTAAAACAGATGATTGCATTAAGTCAAGGTCATTATGTTGTATAAGTGACTGTTTGCAGCATGATACAACCACAGGCTACGTTTTCCAGAAAACTGCTCTCACTTATACAGGGTGGTCCATTGATAATGACCGGGCCAAATATCTCACGAAATAAGCATCAAACGAAAAAACTACAAAGAACGAAACTCGTCTAGCTTGAAGGGGGAAACCAGATGGCGCTATGGTTCGCCCGCTATATGAATGTTTTAGTTGGACCACATTTTCGCTTTGTGACAGATGGCGCTGTAATAGTCACAAACGTAAAAGTACGTGGTATCACGTAACATTCCGCCAGTGCGGACGTTTTTTTGTTTCGTGATACATTACCCATGTTAAAATGGACCGTTTACCAATTGCGGAAAAGGTCGATATTGTGTTG
This sequence comes from Schistocerca nitens, assembly GCF_023898315.1. Lineage (NCBI taxonomy): Eukaryota > Metazoa > Arthropoda > Insecta > Orthoptera > Acrididae > Schistocerca > Schistocerca nitens. Next base: position 348,875,877 of record NC_064618.1, on the reverse strand, counting down.
CTCTATGGCAATTGTGAACAAAATGCGCAACGGGCGTGTGCTATGTATGCAGCTCGGTATCCTGGACGACATTATCCAAGTGTCTGGACCGTTCGCCGGATAGTTACGTTATTTAAGGAAACAGGAAGTGTTCAGCCACATGTGAAACGTCAACCACGACCTGCAAGAAACGATGATGCCCAAGTAGGTGTTTTAGTTGCTGTCGCGGCTAATCTGCACATCAGTAGCAGATACATTGCGCGAGAATCGGGAATCTCAAAAACATCGGTACTTAGAATGCTACATCAGCATCGATTGCATCCGCACCACATTTCTATGCATCAGGAATTGCATGGCGACGACTTTGAACGTCGTGTGCAGTTCTGCCACTGGGCACAAGAGAAATTACGGGTCGATGACAGATTTTTTGCACGCGCTCTATTTAGCGATGAAAGGTCATTCAGCAAAAGCGGTAACGTAAACCGACATAATATGCATTACTGGGCAACGGAAATCCGAGATGGCTGCGACAAGTGGGACATAGCGACCTTGGTGGGTTAATGTATGGTGTGGCATTATGGGAGGAAGGATAATTGGCCCTCATTTTATCGATGGCAACCTAAATGTGCAATGTATGCTGATTTCCTACGTCATGTTCTTCCGATGTTACTACAAGATGTTTCTCTGCATGACAGAATGGCGATGTACTTCCAACATGATGGATGTCCGGCACATAGCTCTCGTGTGGTTGAAGCTGTATTGAATAGCATATTTCATGACAGGTGGATTGGTCGTCTTAGCACCATACCATGGCCCGCACGTTCACTGAATCTGACGTCCCCGTATTCCTTTCTGTGGGGTAAGTTGAAGGATATTTGCTACCGTGATCCACCGACAACGCCTGACAACATGCGTCAGCGCATTGTCACTGCATGTGCGAACATTACGAAAGGCGAGCTGCTCGCTGTTGAGAGGAATGTCGTTACACATATTGCCAAAAGCATTGAGGTTGACGGACATCATTTTGAGCATTTATTGCATTAATGTGGCATTTACAGGTAATCACGTTGTAACAGCATGCGTTCTCAGAAATGATAAGTTCACAAACGTACATGTATCACGTTGGAACAACCGAAATAAAATGTTAAAACGTACCTATGTTCTGTATTTTAATTTAAAAAACCTACCTGTTACCAACTGTTCGTCTAAAATTGTGACTATTACAATGCCATGTATCACAAAGCGAAAAAAGTGGTCCAACTAAAACATTCATATTTCTTTACGTACTACACGAATATGTGATAAAAATGGGGGTTCCTATTTAAAAAAAACGTAGTTGATATCCATTTGACCTATGGAAGCGCAATTTAGCGGGCCAACCATTGCGCCATCTGGTTTCCCCCTTCAAGATAGACAAGTGTCGTTCTTTGTAGTTTTTTCGTTTGATGCTTATTTCCTGAGATATCTGGCCCGGTCACGATCAGTGAACCACCCTGTATACTCGAACAATTACCACGCATCCAGCATGTTATGTACTTCAGGGATGGCAGTTCTGTACAATATAAAAACTTTAAGAACTTTGTTTACATTTGCCAAAACTCATGTTCCAGGAATAGAAACCTTTATGTTACAACAGAGGAGATAAAGTTCACAAACATCTTACAAAAACTGTATGAGACTGGTTCTACCATTCCTGCGACAAGAGTGAATCATTTATTCAGACCACTGAATGAAAACAAGTTGCTGATAAAGCATGTTTCATCATCTACTTTATTCTTTCAAGTTTCTCTTGGAATTCAAAACACTGCTTCTAACACAATTAAAGAAGAAACATTTGTCGCAGGTATCTATGATAACCAGTGGTGGCTTGGAAAAATTCTAGCGATAAGTGAAGAATACAGAGATGCAAAAGTCAAGTTCATGAGTCCAAGCGGCCCTTCCTCAAGTTATTCTTGGCCACTTCACACTGATGTTTGCTGGATACCTTATGAAAACATTTTAAAGACTTTGCCTGCTCCTAGTGCAAGTACAAGTACTGGTCGTTTATATACTTTTGAATCAGACACAATATTTTCCATTGAAAACTTGTTTGAAAGAATGGATGCTTTTCAGAATTTTATGAATGTGTTTCATGAGAACTAATGATCATTTGTGACCACTAGGTAAGATTCACAAAATGAAATGTGTATATTATTATTTTTCTTTCTGTTTTAAATGATTAAACAGAACGAACAACCTTCTGATTTTCTTTATGTTGAAACGTATGACAATAGGAATTCTTTGAGACAACATTTAAAATGGTGAAACTTGTGATTTTGACGAAGAAATTCATGAAGTTTGTTAAAAATATTTTGAAAAATGACTTTAATTACAGATTTGCACATCTTTATATGCATAATTGCAGCATTTTTTGGGGTTTAGAGATATAGTTGGGCCTTTCATCTTTCTAATCACACCAAATTGAATAAAATTGATTTATAAGTAAGGGAGTTAGTGTAGTTAAAAACTTTCAACCTACCTTCTGTAATGACGCCAGATGGAGAAAATGATAGACATTTCAAAATGGTCCTCTAACTACAGTTTTGATAAAAAAAACTGAAAAAAATTATTTTATCATTTTCTATTTATGTACTTTCTTACACAAAATTTTCACAAATATCTGTGACATGATGGCAACGAGATTTCTTTATTTTGGGTGATTTTGAATGAAATGAGCTGTATGTGTACGGAGAAGAACTACCTGACTTGGGGGCAACCAGTACCCTGTATCAGAGCATACTCGATAACATAATTCAATAGAACTGAGTATCCTACACCACATAGGCCACTTTCAGTGTCCCATCTAGCACAAGTTTCCCTGAACTCTGGAAATTGAAACTTGTTCTCTATCCTATTCTTGCATCCTGCCAATTTCCTGGACTTAAACTCCTAACCACCCCCTCCCCCCCCCCACTGCAGTTAATATATTTTTTGCTGTTAGTATCACTGTCTTATTTATTCAACTTCTTACTTTTTAAAATTTACTCCCTTTTTATTCATTTTAACTTTTTTATTTCCACCTTTTCCTCTTTCTGCCCCTCTCCCTCTTTTTACTTCTTCCCCATTTCTATTCCTGCTTTCCTCTTAGTTCAAAACTGAATAACAACACTTCGCCATCAGTCTTTGCTTCTAAGGGCCAGTTGTATGATCATGGGATAAAGCCTAATATAGCTGAAGGAGGCTTACTACAGCAAAACTGGGTGTATGCGTTGTACGATACAATTGTATTACCCTGTGAGTTATTCCTGGTGTAGTGTTCAAAAAATGTTCAAATGTGTGTGAATCCCTAAGGGACCAAACTGCTGCGGTCATCGGTCCCTAGACGTACACGCTACTTAAACTAACTTATGCTAAGAACAACATACACACCCATGCCCAAGGGAGGACTCGTACCTTCGGCGGGAGGGACCGCGCAATCCGTGACATAACGCCTCTAACCGCACGGCCAGTCTGTGCGGCGAGCAGTGTCCCCATTCATTAAGGTTACGATATTTAGTTGATTTTGCCAACTTCTGTTGATGTCTCACAGTTTGACCACGGCTCACAACTGCGTGCAATCGCTAACTGAGTGCCACTACCTAGCGAAATCATTACAGAAGAGGAACAGGAACATGCAGACAGAGTCAATGCTCCTGCACTCGCCCCCAAGATTAATCCTCTCCGCTGTCATACCATACGCGTCGGCAACAATGAAATTAAACTACGCAAGCTTTTAGTCGCACGTCCATTGTTTCAGTTGGGCTTTATATTTACTTGTACGTAGTTGAACGAGTTTACGACGTGTAGTGTCGATCGTGTTGTGCGCAATTCCGCCCAGTAAAAGAAATGACGTTTTGTGGGTAGCTTACTATCCTGGAACATTTACATATGACGGAATTGTTTTATATTGTCGAGTTTGCGAGAAAATCATTTCGTGAAAAAAAAGTTTGAAATAGACTACCATGTCAAGACAAGTCTTCATACCGCAAGAATGGAGAAGGGAGGACAACGACAACAACTTATGACAACAACCAGTTGGAGTAGCGGGGATTTGTCCAAAGGAACCAAAAAAGTCGGTTTAACATGGATCTATGTGAAGCATTCATTGCAAGTAATATTCCTCTTGACAGACTTACAAACCCTATCCTCAAAAGCTTCCTTAGCAAATATTGCTTAAATCAAAATATACTGGATCAATAAACAATGCTTAAATTTTTTGGAAGAAATACACAATGAACTCGAGTGCAGCATTATCTGGATTTCAGCTGACGAAACTTCTGCCACTTGTGGCCGATGTATTGCAAATTTAATTGTTGGTGCTTTAGATGAAGAGTCTTCATCTTCCTATCTAGCGGGCTGCAAAGAACTTGAAAAAGTAAATCAGTCTATGATCGCCAGATTTGTAAATGAGGGTATTAGAAAAATATTTCCAGAATCTTCTGCAGATGTTAAGGGTGTTTTTGTTTATTTCAGATACTGCTCCCTACATGATCAAAGCTGCAAAATCTCACCGAATATTTTATCCCAATTTGATTCATGTAACATGCTTTGCTCATGGAGTACCTCGCCTTGCTCAAGCAATATGTTCCACGTTTGTGAATGTAAATAAACGGATTTCATTCACAAAGAAAGTGTTTCTGAAGTCTAGAAAGTATTTCTAATTGATCCTGCTCACATCAAGACCTACAAAGAAAAACTATGAAGCATACCTTTACCTACCAAACCAGTGGTAACTCGATGAGGTATGCCGGTCGAAGCTGTGTTGTTTTATAATGAACATTTTGAGGCCATTAGAAGGCAGTAAATGACTTTGATAGCGCAAAGGCTTTGGCAGTTAGCCAGTGCAAGGAAGCTTTTAATGATTCCGGTATTAAAAAGACACTGCTGTGATTAGCACTCATTTTTCTAATATATCTGTAAGTATTAAAATCCTTGAAAATCAAGGTTTGGCATTGAATGAATCTGTTCAGTTAATGAATAAAATTGTTCTACTGAACTCCTCACTGTTGGAGGTATTCCAAAGAAAACTTAGGGAAAAGTCTGAAAACATTTTAAACAATAACCCTTGTGCCAAATTGATAGTTTTGTGAATGGGGCAGGTGAACTTTTACCAGAAACAATAAGTGCCAACATAGCACCCAAATTCAAATGCTGCCCACTACCTCAGTCGATGTAGAACTGTTCTTTTCTGCTTGTAAAAATGGTTTGAGTGATCGAAGACACAACCTTACGACCGAACATTAGGAACAGTACTTGATCGTTTATGTTTACAATAGTAGAAAAATGTAAAATAAGTTTTTAATGACGCTTTGGTCCAATAGTATTGATTAAACGTTAATGCTGTTCAAAAAATTGATGGTTGTACGTGGTTTTTTAAATAAAATATTACAGAGTTTTTGAGCATGCCCCCTGCGTGCGATATATATTGAAGTTGGTCCTATACATATCGATTGTTTCGCTGCGATTCACTCGCATAGCATCTGATTGTACCGACAATAATAGCAAAGATGGAACAATTCCTGCAAATTTTTAGAAAATATTCCCAGAAAGGCCCCCTTCCTAACCTCTACCAGGAAGTATTCAGAAAATGATATCAGCGTTCTAAATTTTTTCATGCTCTTCCACTCAATCGATATGCATACGTTCGACTTCGAGACATAATTCAAGCAGTAACTATCATGTTTTTTTTATTATTTGGTCTTACATATTTCGACACTTTTCACGCGTTTTAAGCGTTTTTCATGCATATTTTAAGGTTTTTATGATCCATATAATCCAGTCTCTAATGATAAGTTTAGAACATACTATAAGTCTTACTGTACTGTCTACAAAAAGTAATTCAAAAGCAAAAACATTATATATTGATAAATTAATAACAGAATCTAAAAATAAAGTGAAAGGCATTTGGAAAGTTGTGAAAAATTAAACTAATAACAGGCACCATGCTATAAACAAAACTTTGAAACTGAATCTAAATGTTGAGTTAACATCAGCACCAGGAAAAATCGTAAACGCTTTAAGTAACTATTTCAATACAATAGCTGAAAACCTGATAAACTGCCATAAAGCCAGCACTCAACACCCAACACATATGGAAACCACAAAAGCGACAATGTTTCTCCACAAGGCCTCAAACTCCTAATTGCTCACAGTTATAAAAAAGACTAAAAAATAAATACTCTAGTGGCAGTGGCAACATGCCATATTTTATTGAAAGGAATTGTGGGAAATACATTATAGAACCATTAACACTTATAATTAATACATCCTTTAGTAATGGACTTTTCCCTGACCCCCTAAAGTTATCCCTCTCCACAAAAAAGGACCAGATAATGATATAGCTAATTACAGGCTAGTAGTGCAACTCAGTACATTTTCAAAAATATTTGAGAAATTGTTGTACACTAGGTTAGAGAGTTTTATTAACTGATTCTCTTTAATACTGAATTTAGAAAAGCTAAAACAACCACAGCAGTGTATGAATCTCAACACAACCTAAACATCACTAGATAATAAAGAAATTACTACTGACTTTTTTTTAGATGTGTCTAAAGCTTTTGACGTTATTGATCATACCATGGTCTTTAGAAAGTTAGCTAATAAAAGTATGAGAGGAACTGCAAACCAATGGTTAGAATCATTTCTTTCAAACAGAGTGCAAAATATTGAAATGAAATTTGAAAAAAAATACTAATGTTCATCAGTGTACTGTGCACTCCTCTGAGAAAATGCCTGTTAGGTCGGTGTACGGCTAGGCTCAGTCCTGGGACCCATACTGTTTCTGCTACATAGTGATGACAAGCATGAAGCTTACTTCAGGGCATACTACACTATTTGCAGACAACACAAGTATTTTGATAACAGGCACAGACAAAGCTGACCCTGATCAAAAGATTAAATCACTTATGTCATCGCCAAGTTAACAATAAGAACAACCTCATCAGAAGTGCGTGAAAGTTTCAGCATCTCATTCCAAAAACAGGAAATCTCAGACTTGCTCCTAAACAACCAAGATCTCTCCAGTGCGACCTCTGTTAAGGTCCTTGGTATATGGCTTGAAGAAAATCTCAAATTGAACCATCATGTCAGTTATATCTCAAATAAGCTATTAACTGTGTGTTATAGTTGAAGGGTATTCAGCAAATAAGTCAGCAAATTGGTCCTTACACAAGTATATTATTCTTACTTTCACTCCATACTACAATATGGGATCATATTGTTCGTGAACTCACCCTGTAGCAGAGATATCTTTAAAATGCAAAAAAAGGCAATACATATAATATGCAATATAAGATGTAATGTATTATGCAGGCAATATTTCAATAAACTTGGCATTATGACACTGCAATCTGTTTACATTTGTAGTATTACATCTTTTCTCAAAACCTACCCATTAAGGAAAGACAGCCCATTGCCATTAAATGAACACATTCATAACTATGAAACAAGGCAGTAGTCTGACCTACATATGATTCAGTCCAGAGAAACTTGTTAAGAGAGAAGCTACATGTTGATATATGAATGTATAATAACATGCCAGCTGAAATTAAAAAAACTCAAATACCAAGAGTTTTCACATATAAATTAAAAAAATTCCTTTTGGAGAAAAACTGTTACACAGTAAGTGATTTTTTTACAAGGAAGGTAATAAATGTAAACTAATTTTTTAATAATTGATCACTTAGCCCCAATTATGTTTCCTTAAAGTATGAGCAAGTGAAAGTACAATGTGATTTCGAGTACCTTTGTGTAATATTGAAGAAACTTTCATGTAACAATTAATATTGTAACAATATAATTGTAAAAAATACTTGTTAAAATGTGTCCAATTTCACATGTGCAAATTGTACACTACAATAAATTGGATCGTTTAATCCCTATAATTGACAATTATCAACTGTAACGGCTTTTGCACTTTTTCATACTTGACGTGTTTTTCTACTTTTCCGGTGCTTGCAGCAGCTTTTCTAAATTTAATGAAACGTGTAGAAATGAACATGCCCTCTGTTTTTTTAATTTGTTTAAATGCATTTCACACAATTTTCAAAAAGCCACACCCCGATCGCAGTTGCGTTCAACCCATTGTTTAGGATTACAACTTAAGGATACTTCAGAAATAATAAATTTTTCGTTCAAAGACTGAGGAAGAAGAACTGATGATTCAGTAAGCAATTCACCATCACATTCACTTACATTGTTTCAGTAGACTCACATTCATTTATGTCTTCTGCAATAGGCCTACACTGTCTGTATTAGAAAAGAGAGCGAATGGAGTTTGGTGTTTCGACATTGTCTTTCGACATTAACACTTCTTTTTATAAGGTGAATTGCTGAAAACTGTATGCAGATTGCATAATCACATCACTCTTCCATTGTAAAATGTCAAAATACCTGCATACAAGAAGATGAAAATTAATTGCAACAATGGAAGCTTATTATTTTAGTGTGTTACAAGCAGCAGCTTTCCTTTTTAGATGTTCCTTTTTGCGTGTGTCAGCATATGCAGAGGTATCATGACTTTTCACCGTTGATTCCAAATTTGCTAAAAAGGGACTGCTGGTGCAGCTAAAATTTCTCAAAACAATACAGGCTGATTAGTTATTACAGTATGTGAACTCAGACGTTAATTTTAATTCATACATTATTTTCAGTTTTAATGTTATATACAAATAGACATGAATTCTCCGGTGGGAATGTAATTTCCTGGGGGACTACCATGGCCACACCTTGAATTAATCACTGTCTGGAACCAATTACATGGGGGCTTAATCGAAAACTGTACATAACGAATAAACAGGGTGAACATAAGGTCTGGGAAAACATTCAATTATTTATTACACAAGAATCAAACATTGTAAAGATATCATGCATATATCATTTTGAAGAGAAAATCTGAAAGTTTTGTGTCAGGTATACCGCCACAGCATAGTTTGGTAATTTGATGATAGTCACCGCTAGTCGAAAACGTGGCGAGTTCAGGTGCGGAGCGAACCTTCTGTGTGTTGGAGTTCGACAAAAAACAAGTGAGCTACAGCTTTTCAACGGATGTTTAGAACCAAGTGCAGTAAGAAGTCACCAACAAGGAAGGCCACTGAACACTGATGTAGCAGATCTCATGGAGAGAATGCAGGAAACGACTGCCACAGTCGACGATGCCATGCTGGGACGGCTATGGCAAGAATTCGATTACCGTGTTGAGGTCTGCCGGGCCACTCGTGGTTCGTGTACCGAATGTTTGTAAAAAAAACTTTCAGAGTTTCTCTTCAAACTGCAATATGTGTGACATCTACACAATGTTTACTTCTTGTGCAATAGATAATTGAAAGTGTTCCCGGACTTTACGTACTCCCTGTATTTGTACTAACAAGGGAACCTCCCCATCGCACTCCCCTCAGATTTAGTTATAAGTTGTCACAGCGATAGATCTTGAAAAACTGTACACAGATCAATCGAGAAAACAGGAAGAAGTTGTGTGGAACTATGAAAAAAATAAGCAAAATATACAAACTGAGTAGTCCATGCGCAAGGTAGGCAACATCAAGGAGCTCACACATAATCAACTTCAGCCTCCAAAATTCCAGGACATGTTCGGATTTGCTTGGACATATACAGGATTTGACGGTCTACGCACGGAAACATTTGAAAACGTAAAAAACATATGTTTTGACAGAGCACAGGGAAAACTGTGCGACTGTGAAACTGTTGCATTCATTTGATGCAGTTTATGTGACAAACTCTTATGTTTTCATCACTCTTTTTGGGAGTGATTATCACATCCACAAGAAAACCTAAATCGGGTAAGGTAGAAGAATCTTTTTACCCATTTGCCAAGTGTGCAAGTTAGGTGGGTCGACAACATATTCCTGTCATGTGACGCACATGCCGTCACCAGTGTCGTAAAGAATATATCAGACGTGTTTTCCTGTGGAGGAATCGGTTGACCTATGACCTTGCGATCAAATGTTTTCGGTTCCTATTGGAGAGGCACGTTCTTTCGCCTACTAATCGCACGGTTTTGCGGTGCGGTCGCAAAACACACACACTAAACTTATTACAGTGAACAGAGACGTCAATGAATGAACGGACAGATCGTAACTTTGCGAAAATAAAGACAGTAAAATTTTCACTCGAGGGAGGACTTGAACCGAGGACCTTTCGATTCACAGTTGCTCACTCTAACCACGAAACCACGGCGCCCATCAGCTAACATTGTCCTTTATGTTACCTATCTTGCAAATGGACTAGTCAGTTTGTATATTTTGCTTATTTTTTCATAGTTCCACACAACTTCTTCCTGTTTTCTCGATTGATCTGTGTTCAGTTTTTCAAGGCCTATCCACTGTGTCAATTTATAACTAAATCTGAGGGGGGTGCGATGGGGAGGTTCCCTTGTAAGTAGGGAAAGTATTTCATAGAGAAGACTGTGGCGGCTACATATTCACAATTATCTCGCAAACGGTCCGTTGGCGTTCTATGTTTACTGGACCGTTTGGTCCTTTTTTATGACACACTTTCACACGTGCCAATTTTCGATGTTAATTATGATCCATCCTGTATACGCAACAACATTTTCATTATGTTTATAGATGAATAAATAACAAATATCGTGCGTCTTAGAGCTTCATGCAAATATTTTTTTCTGACGCCATTTCAGTGACGGATGAGATAGTTTAAATTGAAGCTGTCAACAGTAATCCATCGCATGGAAACAGTGAATGCTACCGGTACTTCTCAGCTACGGAGGGGCATTATTTTATTTATGATGTGAGTACAATCTCAGGAAAAGGCAACTAACGGCTGATGGATGGAGGATGTGTGTGGAGGAATTGGGGGGGGGGGGGGATGTGATGCCAAATGATATATCACTTGTGTGGAAAAATGTTAAACGTTCTCGAACCGCCCCTAAGCATAGCATGATATGTCCCTATTTTGAAACGTGTGCCAACGTCATCAAATATTACATTACGATGACGGAAGTTTGAAACATGTTTATGTGGGGATTTTCCATACACTTGTGATGCTTCCCGGACTGGTAACAGTGGACGATAGCAATACGTTTTACAACAGAAAAATTGTCGCTGGAGACTGAAAACAGTGCAACAGTACTGTTTGATTTTTCGCTACCTAGTTCGTAACACATAGCCGCAAAATTATCCATTAGTAAATTTAAAAAATGTTGCTTTTTGTTTTGCTTCTGTAATGTTGTTACAGTAGTTTTAAAACTCAGAATGAAAATAAATATCCAACGGAATTAAGAGCAGCTACGAAGAGCAGCTGTTCCAGTGTAACGATATGTGCCATTCTTACTGCAAATTTTCGGTCCAGTCTCACAATATTACATACCCTCTTGGACAGCGGTAGTGGCCGGAATGTTTTTCACATAAATGTACAACATGACGCCGACTACAACCCATAAGAATGTTATCGAAATTGATTATGGTCGCGTGAGCCGATGCACTTACTTCTACCTTAATAATTTTTCTTTTTTAATTCTTGAATATTCGACTGAGAATTTAAATATGAAATCAGTTGTCGCACTTCTCCAAATGCACGGTACCTGTCGCGCAGCAGTGTATGATAGAAAATTTAGTCCTTACCAAACCTTGTTTGCTCAATGTTGGAAACACACACTCTTCGTGCGTTCGAGATAAAGAGCGCCATTCCTAGAAAACAGTCTACGGTGGTAGGCCTACAGAAGACATGCAAAACGAGAAGGGTACCACCAGTATTCACATTAAAAGGGTCGGTATCGCGTTCCCTTACAGACCACTATGGTATCAGCTTCCTAATTACTGGAAAAACTAAATATAGTGACAATGTTGATAAACAAGTGCAAAAAAGTGATGCAAGATTTGTTTCTCGTCATCATCATTATCGATTTCAGAACCATTACAAAGTTTCCACATGTGTAGTTTGTTACTAAGCAAGTATAACTACAATTCCAAATCATAAACGTCTTGATTTAAACACGGCAACCGGTGACGCACAAACTAGCAAAAAATTCTAATTTACAAGCTAATTGTATCTACGAAGTCACGTTGCTTCTTCAATTATTCCAGCGGAAAATACATGTGCAGAATCCTAAATCACTGTTACTTTGGTATTGGTGAATGTTTTCAGTTTAGTGAAGTGCTAATTTAGATGTTCACAACAGGAGTAGAAATATTGTAATCTCTGGCTAATACAGTAGGTGACCTAATGTTGACAGGTGATACTGAAATTTTAATATCAGTTACTTCGGAAGAAACTTACGGTCACTGGTAGGTACGCATTTATCTTGAATTCCAAGTGCTGCATATCTCCAGAATCGCCAAACACATATATTGTCTTCTTAGCATTTCTTGCACACAGGCGACACAGTTCAAATGGCTCTTCGACAAAAGCATGAATTTTGCTTTCGAAATTTGGGAACAAATCATGGCTAGTACTAAAACTAGCTTTTGAATTTTCTGCAGAATCCATTCCGCTGTATTCGGCTAGAAATAAAAAAAAAACAGCTTTGGAATGTAAACTTTGACGCAAATCCCAATAACATGGCAAAGGTCCTAAATAGACGTGCCGGTATAATATGTTCGTTTAATGACAACTAGTTGACATGTTTAAGATACATATGTTAAGTGAAATACTAAATTTAATGATTGAATTGGACTGCAAAGTTTCTTCCTTTCTAACCATTTATAGTGTTCTGTTTCAACGACTTCAGTATTAACTGGAGACCTACTTACTATCGCAAAAAGGAAGACACATTTGCAAATTGTTAATGAAGGGCGGTTTTTATTGAAAGTTAGCAAAAACAAAGAACATTTGGGAACTAGTGAAATTTATTGTTTGGTAGCAATCAGATATAAAGATCACTGACATCGAGATTAATACAAAGGCATCGAAATATTGGGTCACTCCTCACGAAGTTAAAACCGTGGTAGTATTCGTTAGTTAGAACGAAAATCGTCCTATGAAAAACTGAAACCAGGTAGGGCACAATGGGTATGTAGCCACGTTAAGATTCAGAAGAAATACTTTACGTACTACTGCAGATATTTCGAGGTATAGGGCTATATTATTGAGATTATCGTTTCTGAACTACTGTTGTATTCAAAACTAGCGAACGAACCAAAAAATTAATTCACTCAGTGCTGCTGCTAAACGATACCATTTCAAAATAAAGTAATTGCTTAGAATATAGCTTAAATAACATGCTCAGCTGACGAAAATAACTGAAATACTCTTGACAACTCTTAATAATAAAACATTAATTGTATTCGCCTGCGTAAGTAGAATTTACCCCGTAGTTATAACACTGAATATATATTCTGCGTACCTACTAGTTTACCAGGAAGATGCCGTAGGTACCACCGAACACACTAACGACAAACTGACAGGAGGCGCAATCGACATATTGGAACAATGCCATTCTTTTGTCTTTTTTGTATGTTTCTCTTCTTCTTATGTTTTCTTATCACTGACAAAGTTTCCTAATCTTTTCGTATTTCTAGATTCTTTTCTACGCAATATTGCATTATTTTTCGACTCTGAACTCATTTTTAGTGAAAAAGTACATCGAAAATGGCGTAATGTAAAACCTGACACAATGCCATCGGTAGCAGCACAAAAAATTTCAGTGAACGTTTCCTCTGGGTTAAGCGAAGGTCGCCTGCTCGCGGAAGTCAACTCCATTAGGCCACTGATGTCCGAGGACTTACATGCTGAATTGTAATTTTTTTATGCAACCGGTCATTGTCTGTTAACTGAAGGAAGCAATAAATGTACCGATAGGAGACTGTCTCGCAACACTTTTAAACGAAAATTAGTCTGACAACCACCGTCCGCTATAAATTCGGCGTGAGATACCTCAAGGTACATTATCGGGCGTTACTAGTGTAGCGCTCACGTTTTATAATGCCATCGTGCTGCTCTCTTCCACAAATAATGCCTATAATAACATAAAATATCAGTAAGAATAGCTTATCTCATTTCACCCGCTTTGATTTCTACACAGTTGCAGGCAGCAACAATGAGACCCTACAGAAGAAACGAGAATTGAACAAGGTATGCGGGAAGGCAGTGGTCGTCAAACTACGACCCGCGGGCCGCATGCCGCCCGAATCAAGTGTTCGTGTGGACCGTGGTTCTCAGCCGTATTTCATAATAGTACGCAAATTAAGTCACATGTTAAGGGGCAGGGAGTGGATTAACAAAGTGTGGCAAGGGGGCAAGGGGAGGCCGTTACATGTATTAACTATTGTTTTGTTTTTATTACAAATCTAAACTTCGACTAACGAAAAACTTAAAAACATTACCAGTTCTATCATTATTATTTAGCAAGGGTTTGTATCTTTTTTTTAGGATATGGCGGCTGCCCACGTAAGGTATCGCGTGTCAACAGCCTTTGACATGCGCCGAAAGGCCAACACCGCCTTTGAGGCTTTGAGAAAAACTGCCACCCCTCTGATTTCGTTACGTGTTGAATTGTTTATATCATTCTGTCGAAACTTGACATGCAATGAGTGACGGATGTGTTTCTTAGTTGTACTATTTTGTGATTTTCAGTTTATCTAACAAAATTTAAAATGAGTAAAAAAAGTGAGGAAGCTGTTTTTTGCCACAAGCTACTGTATTTTACATACTATAAGCCACACTTTTTCCTTCCAGAAATTACTTCCAAAATTCAGGTACGTCTGATACTCGAAAATAATATAAAATGTCCAGTGTTTGATTTAAAATTCCCGTCAGTCTTAAAAGTGGCAATATATTCGATGCCGCCGGAAACCTACCTCTATCTGGCAATACTGAATTCAACTGGCAGCAGCGGTGCACCGATGCGACGAACAGGAGTTGCCGGGATTCACAAGCTTGCAGGACAGATATTCAACAGGAAAGAAACATACTGAAGAGAAAGATCAGCACACCGAATGACAGAAAAAAGTAGGTATTCTAAAAATTCTAAAAACCAGAAAATTGTGAAAATATAGAGACTTACCAGCAGTTCTTGAAATTCGAAATACTGTTGGTTGACCGAGAGCAAAAGAAAATCAATCCGGTTTACGTGAAGTCATAAAGGAGACAGCAGTTTTTGTGGTAAAGCTAGTGGTCGACGTCTCGCTGAAATCATAAGGTACTGCAAAACTTTGGACGACTTACAAACCAAACCATGTAAACAAGGCTATATTATGGGTCAATCAGGGTTATATTTAAGACTGCCTCCCAGACGAGCCAATACAAAGAAATTGTTCCTGTTAAATTGTGCAAGCTAGAGTCTACGCTTCATGTAAAGCAAAAAGATGGCAAAGATTTCTCATCTACTATAAGAAATCTTGAATCTTTAGCCTCCGGTTTGGATCCTGGACAAGTATTTTTTCTATCTGTGGGTGACAAAGCACGTGAACCTTTAGGTGTTTACAGCAGCAAATGCTTATGGCTCCATTAATGTGCCTTGACTACCGTGTAAAATTATCGGATCATAATTTCGTGGTCGCTGAAAAACATAACATATTCCCTCTAATCATGCAGGTACAGCAACAAAGAAAGCTGATGAAGGGAAACCTACAGCTGTGATACACTTTGTGCCTACATTCGTGGCGATTTGTAGTGGAAAACATTTTTCCAGTAACACAGAGACTCTTGCCACAGGCGTACATAGATTAACTAAATTACCGACTTTCGTAAAGTCAATGAGAACTCGAGAATGCTTGGCAAAACCTGTGTTTAGTTTCACTTGCGATGGTGGTCCCGACGAAAAGCCACGACACGAGCGAGTTGTAGTTTCAGCTGTACATCATTTTAAAGATTTGACTTGGATGCTACTTACGCTGCCACAATGCTCCAGGTAGAAGTGCATTTGACAGACTGGAGCGATAAATGGCGTCTGTTAGTCGCGAAATTACTGGTGTTTGTTAAAACATAACAGTTTCGGTACAACCTGATCCTAGTAATCGAACTACTGACTTGGAGATAGAAAAACGGAGCTTTGAGAGCGCAGAATCTTTGGGTCTCCGAGTGTCATCACATTTCAAGCAAACTCTGTATTATGTCTATTGCCCCAGAGTCGAGGCATACTTATTTAAACGATCATGTGGCATCTGTGGGCTGGCTATATTTTTCATCATACAAGAAAGAAGAAGAAGACGATTATTCGTCATACAAAGCCACTTGCTAACACATTTAATCACATAAGAGCCAACAAGAGGTTTTGTCCATCACGATGATTCATTCTCAAATAATTGCAGCTAGGCGTGCCAGGGAAGTTCTTAGATAAACGATGATGATGCTATAAGTTTGGATGAAGATGATTTGACACATTGAATGTTCGTAATATTATACAAATCTAGGACGAAGTAATTGCTACGTCAATCATAAATAACGTGAAGGAATGGGTTCAAAGTTCTTGGACACAAGATGATCGAATTTTGTATCGTTCGCTTGATTCGTTATGTTTTGTAAATTTTCCAAAACATTTGATTTATTCTTCATTTCGTGAAAAAAGGACTCGTGCAGAAATATATAATTAATTCTGGAAGTACTGTTTTAATTTAGTAATTTTTAAATTTAAATCTGCAAAATATGTTATGTCATGCCACGGGAGGAGTCACACAAATGTGGCCACCTGTGACAAGCAGGGGGTGGGGCTCCAAAAATCGTGAAATTCGTGTGAAGTAATTAATGGATAGCCCCTTAACACTTTCGCACCTGAGCCCAACGCAGACCCATGTGCCCAGCTAACTGAGCATTTTTCATGATTTTTAGAATTCAATAACTTCTTAAGCTGTTATGCTAGAGGTAACAACTTTTTATGCTTTTGCAGACTGATGTGTCATCTTTTTTACGAAATAGGTTGTGGCAGACGAAAGAAAGAAACAAATTTTAGATACTAAAAAATATTTCAGATTTTGAAAAAAGTCAAACATTGAATGTAATACACATAATTTGTTTTTGTGTGGTATTCCCTGAAACATTCCGGTACACATAAAGCGACATTACACTCTTGACACTGAGAGGCACCCACATGCCTTGCTCATACTGTGGCATCAAGCAGTCAGGCCTGCAAGATGAGTGGTCTGCCAAGCGAGTGGATTCATTCTTATTTATCGAGTAACATGAACTTTAGTACTCACACTTAAGTTACAAGTTATCCTCCTATATGATTAATACGCAACGGAAACACGCATCTGACTATCAGTAATTTAAGGAACTCTGACTGTACACTACGCACTGGCAATACCACATTTTCTTTCTTTTTTATTTAACGGCTTTTGTCAACACGTGGCCACCGCACTGAATATGAATGGCGCACACATTATAAATTCGGGACATTATGACAACATACAATTCGAAGGAAAAGTCCACCAATCTTTTTCTTTTCACTATCTTATTTATTCCGATAAATTCTCTAACCTATACACACAAATTCTATAACCTACAACAATAACACATGAGAAATTCCGCCCAGTGGGCATGGCTTTACATTGGTGAATCTCTATATTATGGTCTCGTAATTATTTAACGCTACAGTGCACTTTCTGGATAGGATGGTGGATCTTTTATTATATCTCACACTTCGACTCTCACAATCATCATCACGAAACTTTCCTCCAGATTAAGCGGTACAGAAGGAACAAGCATAACCCACTAATCTTTTGAAACTACCTTGCTACTCTCCCATGCAAACCACACATACCCAAATTACATGACATACATCACACTACAATATGAAATACAAAACACTAAATAGTCACAACACTGTCACTTTCAGCTTTCCCACTTCAATTAATATTTATCCCAGTTTCACACGACACTGCCCCACTTCGTAATTCTACTTTCCTACTGCGAACTCTGGAGATATATGCACGTCTTCCTGTGCAATGCAAGCCAAGTGGCGTTGCTGGATAGACGGCCGACTCACCTTGCTTCTCTCTCAGAGTTTGAATCTAGCGTCACATGGAATCATATCACGCAAAGTAATATTAAGAACGTATTCATCACACACTCGAGTCCTCAACTGACACCATGGACGAGTACTTCTCTTTATCTTTTGTCTCATACACAGTTTGAGACTCACACAGTACTCACCACGTGGAAGTACTCGTCTCTAATTTCAAGTCCTGCACACGCCATTTCTTAAATATTTCAACTCATGGTACACACGCTATTTCTTAAATATTTCAACTTATTGTACACACGCTAGTAATTCAGCTTAACTTAAGCACACGGAAGTATTTCAACTTATTGCTACACGTGGTTTCATTGTGACCGTTGGCCACTTCCGAAGATTACTACAATCCCATTAATATTACCTGCCTGACACTTAATTCTCCACACAAAAGTTCCTGAAATAGAGAAATTATTATTTCAAACTACTCTTAAATATTCCACATGCATACCATGTCTCCACTCTTTTGTCATTACGGAGCACAACTAAAAAAGGTCTTAACAGCACAAGATCCAGCGGCAGAGTGCTGAAAGATGGCCGTTGTTCAGGTCCTCTCGCACCTCTGCTGAAGTGGGGGAGCATCTTGCTACCGTATTGGCCAGCCACGTTTCAGGTGCTCAAAGCTCAGGTAAATTTCATCTCTTTGGTCCCACCAAAGTTGGCCAAAGGATCATCTCAAAGATGATGATATATTCACATTCACTATCTGCGGTTAGCAGATGACCATACATTCATTCATTTCACAGATCTCACCAAACTGGATGTAGGGATTTATTTTGTGGGAGTGCACATGTGATCAATTAAATAAATAAATTGTCATTCTTTCCCACACTGGTATCCGGGTTCGCTGTATTAATTGAAATCGAGTTATTTTAAAAGAAAAAATGTGTTGTTCTGACAAAAATAGTGAAGTATGTTGTACCTATTTTCAATGTCGGGCGGTACTGTACCCTTTCAACACCACCAACATGTCTCTTTCCTCCCTGACTTGCCAGTCTGTGTTTTGCTCCTTTACGAACAAACTTACAAACCTGTGTGGGGTTTACTTTCTTCTCTGTCGCTGGGATCTTCTGTACAAAATGTCTTCCCTTCAGTCTGTCATTGATTGGACTATTTACGGGCTCAGTTTCCTCGTGTGCTCTTTTCCCAAGAGACTCGCCAACCTGAAGAAGGAATATCTTCGGACTACATTTTTTCCTGTCTTTAGCATTTCATATCTCCTTGTACAATACATAGTGAGACACATCACAAACATGGGGAAAAACAACTTTTTCCACCATTTGAACGGCTTCCTCCTGTTTTATAAATATTGTCGTCCAACACTACGTCTGGTTTCATTTTGTTAATGTGGCCCTGTTTAGTACCCACCGACACTTCCGGCGTCGTGGCCTTGTGACAAGTTGAAAGCATCAACACATCCCTTGTATCTTTCCACTTCATCAAAGTAAGTGTTCTCACCTCATAAAAATCATTTCCCCTCACTTTATCTTCTTTTCCACAACAGAATCTTTGGGCAGGTCTCCCCTGTTAGGCATGCATGTCCCCACTGCAGTGATATTCTTGTTCCATAGGTGGTCAAATACTGCAGGAGAGCTGTAATATCTGACCATGAAGACAGTTGGACTTTACCGAAATATTTTGAAAGTTGTCTGTCTAAGATTGGTATAACACCACTCTCTAGGGATCCTTTTTTTATGAACACTTCTAAGTTCAAGCAACAGCCAGACTTTGCATCACATACCATAATTTCATATCATATTTTTCAGGTTTATTTTTCATATAAACTCTGAAGTGAATTCTTCCTCTGAAGCCACACATGCCCTCATCTACATTTAATTGTTGGGGGGGGGGGAGGGGCTAGAGCATATAATAACTGACATGATCGAACCGTACTGTCATAAAACGTTCTAATTTTGAGAAGTGAGTCATAATTCTGTTGCCCTGTAGGATTGTAATTTTCATTATTGTTCAAGTGCAAGTTTGACAGAATTGCTTTGAATCTGTCCCAGCTCATTATGCTAGGAGCAAAGGACGAAGACAGCATGTAATTTGTTGAGCAATAATAATGCAATGAAGAATTTTTCACAAGACACATGTATAAATTAATAGCAATAAAAGAACAAATGTCACTCAGCTTCACATGCTGCCACTTAACAAACAAACTGTTTGCCTTTAGGGAGTTATTCCTTCTCATTTTATTGATGATACCTGCTGCATATCTATTAGTTTCAGTTTTGATTGTTTTCATAATTTCGTCTGTCATAAAAACACCAGCCGGCCGGAGTGGCCGTGCAGTTCTAGGGGCTACAGTCTGGAGCCGAGCGACCGCTACGGTCGCAGGTTCGAATCCTGCCTCGGGCATGGATGTGTGTGATTTCATAAGGTTAGTTAGGTTTAATTAGTTCTAAGTTCTACGCAACTGATGACCTGAGAGTTAAGGCGAATAGTGCTCAGAGCCAATTGAACCTAGAGCCATAAAAACACTGAAACAATCGTAAGCACTTGTGTTTCTGTTTATTTGTGCAATAACTCTACTATGTTCCCCAAAAACAGGAACATCAAAACATCGTCTTCTGTCCACACTGTACCTTCGTCTTCATTTTGAGAGCGCCGTACCTTTTTGGATGGCGGAGGAGTTTCAGATTCGGCGGCAATTTTATGGCGTTCCTCTTGTTCTCTTATTTCATCAGCATCGCTATTCTCTGCAAATTACGATATATTTATCTTAGAAGTGTTGACTGTTGTATACACGCAAAGAGAAAATCAAATAAAACCTCAGTAAATAAATATTCTACACTTCGGCGACTTACCCACAGTAAATGTTTCATTATTATCTGAAACACTTTCACATTCTTTAATATCTCCTTCAGAACCAGAATCGTCTGCAACTTCTTCTTTTAGAAGAGCTAAAATATCTTCATCCTTCAATCTTTCGCCCATGATGTAGGTAAGTCGCTTAGAAAACTATCATGCACACTTGCTGTCACTAGATAAACATGCGAAAGATGCGGGAATTTTCATAGGCGGAATTCACGCTACAGGCATGCAAAAAAGTGCGAGAAGCACTCAATAGACGGCAGCACATGATGCAGGAAGCTCGAGGGACGCAATAGCATGCGACGGAAACTCTACCAACCTAGAAGGCAGTGAAAAATCCGCAGCTGACTGTCGCCCGAGTCACACTCGGGCTCAGGCCGCTCGGCAATACCAATAAGCCCGATTCACACTCGGGCGCCGTCTCGAAAGTGTTACGCAACTGAAATCCGACCTCAACTAAAGTAAAGCTACCCTTAAAGGGTGTAGCTTTCCAGCTCAGTAACAAACAAAAGTACTTACAGAGACAGTGATATTTTAATGGCCGTTGCTGAATTCGGCAGTGAGTTATGTGTAGTTGGCCACTTACCCGAGGGGACAGAGGTCAGTAGCGCGGCCATCATAGGGTTAAAAGACGTGAGAGGAGTATAGCCGGATTGTTGGTAGAACCGCCCCTCCTGACGCTCCCCGACAGCAAAGAAACGAGATGTATCCCTGTTTTTGTCTTCCAGTATTGTAACTCAACTCTCCGCCGTGCGCGACTCTTATCGATTAGATGCTATGGTATAAATTTTGACATGGAAGTAAGATGGATTCGTGACTATGTGTCACAGAGACAGGCATCTTCATATGCTGTACTATTTGTAGCAAGTGACATTAAATTAATTAAGAATGTTGTAAGACAACGCAGCCACCAGAAGAAAAATGGCATTGAAAGCTTTTAGTAAGTATTTTTGATGGTGTCTCAAATTGTATTCAATCAATCAGGGTAACTTTTTACCAGTCGGGTTAGGGTGCCTTTGTACGACTTACTACTTTTGTTTCAGATCGGTGGGACTGGACCTACTTGCATTATTTTGTACTAAAAGTAACAGTTTTATTACCTCTGTGATTTTTGGTTCATGTTTTAACTGTCCTTCCACCATCCTACAAGCTCTTTGGCTTGTAATTATTCTTTATTTGCGTTGGCTATAAAGGAGCATCTGACGACTGTGGCTGAAACTGAACAATGGCAGGTCGATACAAATTAAAATTGAAATAGTACTCTAACAGGACATAATTACATACTTTTCACTTTTCCATGCTGTCAGTAACTACAGATGTACAATGTTACAATATCTGTAGTGACGTGTAATTTATTTTGTGTCCAGTACTTTCAAAATATGGAAAGAAGTGGTACAAAGTTATCCCAGTTGCCTGTAATTCATTTATAAAGGGTGAACATTAATAAAACCGAAAAAACTGCAGGGACGGATTCCTGACTGTAAATGGAGGAAGAAAGGTCCTATGAGGATACGTCTGAAAATGGACGGTGTGCATGCAACGACAACATATCACAACATACAGGGTGCACCAAAAAAGTGTATACACACTTTGAAGTGTCATAGAAAATTTATTTCCCGTTCTACAATGTTAAATGTCTGGAAATGGAAAGCTTAAAGTCCAATTGGAAAAATAAATGTACTTTGCAAATGTGATTAATGTACAGACTGGTGGCCTTCAGCATCAATGCATTTCTGAGTATGAGTCACCACTGATAACGTACATCGTACCAAAGTGTCCAATGAGATTTCTGCGCACACCGCCTGAATCTCATTCCAAAGTGTGTCCAGGTTACGTGGTTTACGCTTGTACACCTCATCTTTTACTGTGCCCCATAAGAAGAAATCCAGCGGCGTGAGGTCTGGAGAGCGCGCAGGAAACTCGATTGGTCCCCTGCGTCCTATCCACTGGCCTGGCACATTGTGATCCAGGTATGCTAGTACGTCCCTATGATAGTGCGGCAGGGCGCCATCTTGCTGGAAATAAAATCATCATTGCCGTATAATGCACGAATGGCAGGGAATATGGAGTCGTCAAGCATTGTCAGGTACATTTCTCCAGTAGCAGTACTTTCAAAGTGGAAAGGCCCAATGAGTCCCCTTGCAGACAAACCACACCACACATTTGTACCAGGCAAATTCACAGCCTTTTCAACTGTAGTGTGAGGATTATCTTTAGCTCAGTACACATAATTGTGCATATTGACAGTTCCATTGAGTTTGAATTGGGCTTCATCCGACCAAATTATGCTATCCATAAATCCTGGTTCACGTCTCACCATCTCCTGAACCCATTCACAAAATTCTAACCTTCGATCTGGATCGTCGTCACTCAGCTGTTGCACCAGCCTTGGAATGTACACACGAAACTTGCCTTACTTCAGAATGCGTAGCACACTACTAGCACTTACATTACTCTCACGTGCCGCTTGCCTTGAAGATTTTTGAGGCGAACGCTGAAACAGTTCCAAGACCGCAGTTGTTGAATCATCACTTGTAGCTGTACGAGGTCGCCTTGATCGACCTTTATGCACATCACACACTGTTACATGAATTTCGAATTTGTCTCGTAGACGTGTAATTGTTAACCTTGAAGGTGGTTCTGTACCATACTCACTTCTCCACTGTCTTCGAACTGCAGCTACATTCTCGAACTTCCAGTACCACTTAATTATCTGCTTCCACGCTTCAAAGCTCAAACGCACGTCCGCCATGTCCTTGCCACTGCTGCCACCTGTTGAAGAAACATAACATTACTTTCTCACAGATATTTAACTTTGTAGAACGGGAAATAAATTGTCTATGACAGTTCAAAGTGTGTATACATTTTTTGTATGTTCAAAGTGGCCTCCATGGGATGCAGTGCATGCGTTCACACATCTGTAAAGGAAACTGATAACAGAAATCCCATAATTGTGATGATCTGGCGCAAAAACGACGACGAGATCCATCCCCTAAAGGGAATTCCGTTACTGACAATCGTTGCACACGTCGCTGGTGATAGGGACAGTAGGGGTTGTCATGCAGGATACACATAATCGTCCTTTGCTTATACCATGCTGGCGGGCCACTTGCCTGGAGCTTGTACTATGGTTCGTCTCAATACCCTGCAGAACCCGGTCCTCCAAATCTGGTGCACAGTCCACCGCCGCCCTTCACATTCGTCTGTCTAAAAGGACCCACGATCACACAAACACCCAAAAAGAACTTGAAATGTTGGATGATGTGGTTGTTGTCTTGTGAGGGAACTTGTTCTGGTATAGCCGTGCTGCCTCTTGAACGTTTCCGTCTGCGCAGCCATACGCAAACACCATCTCGGTTTCTTCCCGATAGGAATACCGGCCCTTTCTGCTGCTTACAGTACGCTGGGCCAATCACACGGCCTGTAACACACAAGGAACACACGGCACGTGGTCAAAGGAACTGTCTTCCGTCAGCGCCACCTACCCTGGCAACGATGCATTTGCAGACCCATGTTCATAGGACCTTTTTTCCTCCGTTTCCAGTGAGAATCCATCCCTGCAGTTTGTTGGTTTTAATAACGTTCACGATCTATATAAATACGATTACTGTTATTAAATAGCTATTCATTGTCTCACGCAGACAACAAAACAACACTTCGTCAGACAGTCAATGTGGCACAGCTCCGAGGTCTCTGATGCTGTCAGCAAACTGAAACCAAGTAAAGTCGACACGAGGTGTTCCGAATAGTGCTAACTTTCAACGAACTGGAGACCGGCGCCAAACTTCTCGCACCTCTACTATAGCTTCTCTATTGGGCGCTCAAAACATACCGATTCATGTAGGCAAGGGCGCCGATACCCGGAGGCAAGCGGGGGCCGATCTGTCTCAGGAAAAGGAAAACATAGTGTGGTCAGGTGCTTTTCTTTCAAGAAAATAATTTAAAAGTCTATATTAAGCTGGATTTTAACAGTGTTGGAAATTATGGCTACTTACTGGTCGCCTTTCGTCTTCCAAAATATTAAGAATACTTCGTAACCCCCCCCCCCTCCCCATCCTCCGGTTCGGTCCCGCCGCCTATAAACTAACATATGGGCGCTCTTGTATGTAGGTAACTAATTAATAACAAGGTTGGTACGTATGTGGCCCCAGGTGCCGCTCCACAGAGTCGGTATTGGCTCCTGAGCAAAAAAAAGTTTGGCTAGCGTTGCTTTAAAGAGATGGCCTGATATCACACGTCTGTAGGCAAATCGCAGTTCGCGGCGATCGATCGCTTATCGCCTGGAATTCTCATGCAATGTTATGAGTCGCATGCGACGTGTGACAATATGGCCACCCAGCTGCCACTTGTTTTTCTAGCTATTAAGCGTGGTTGAGTAATTTTATCTCGTTTCACTATGTCCACGTTGAGTAAGAACTTGACGTTTGAATTAACTAATTATTCAGCTACCACAAAGCACTCTGAGAAGTGAAGTTGAGGCTGGAGTTGCCAATTATGTTAAGAAGTAATACAAATATAAAAACACTGACACCTCAGATTTTGTAATGCTTAGCGTTTTGAAGCTTGTGCTGCGGAAGCATGCTCGCTATATACTGGGTTCAAGCTGTCCTGATAATGAAAATTTGTGTTAGTTGCCAATAGCTTCTATTTCAATATGTTTGTAACTTGAAAGTTACTGACATAAACTGTTAAATACAATATTGAGAAGATTTTCTCAATTGAAACGTTTAGGTTTGAACAGAATATTTTTTCCTAGGTGCAAGACCGTATTGTACCTTGAAACTGTTCTCACATTTGGAAAACCATTACTTTTCCCAAGTAATTTTGTAAATTCGGAAAAAGACTGCAGCACAAATAAAGGGAATGATATTATTTCAAAATGGAGAAAGAAAATTCATTAGAAGTCTGAAATGTGTTCCAAGGTATTGTTGTGGGGAATGCTAACCAAGGTAATTTTGTGGGGAATGCTAACAAAAAACTGCGTTTTATTGACAGGACACTTAGAAAATGTAACAGATCTACTACGGAGATTGCCTACACTACGCTTGTCCGTCCTCTTTTAGAATACTGCTGCGCGGTGTGGGATCCTTAACAGATAGGACTGACGGAGTACATCGAAAAAGTTCAAAGAAGGACAGCATGTTTTGTATTATCGCGAAATATGGGAAACAGTGTCACTGAAA
The DNA here is from genome assembly GCF_023898315.1 of Schistocerca nitens. NCBI lineage: Eukaryota > Metazoa > Arthropoda > Insecta > Orthoptera > Acrididae > Schistocerca > Schistocerca nitens. Next base: position 348,849,957 of record NC_064618.1, on the reverse strand, counting down.
TGATACAGGATTTGGGCTGGACATCATTAAAAGAAAGTCGTTTTTCGATGCGACGGAATCTTCTCACGAAATTCCAGGCACCAACTTTCTCCTCTGAATGTGAAAATATTTTGTTGACACCGACCTACATGGGTAGAAACGATAAAATAAGGGAAATGAGAGCTCGTACGGAAAGATATAGGTGTTCGTTATTTCCGCGTGCTATGTTGTTGTTGTTGTTGTGGTCTTCAGTCCAGAGACTGGTTTGATGCAGCTCTCCATGCTACTCTATCCTGTGCAAGCTGCTTCATCTCCCAGTACCTACTGCAACCTACATCCTTCTGAATCTGTTTAGTGTATTCATTCTTGGTCTCCCTCTACGATTTTTACCCTCGATGCTTCCCTCCAATACTAAACTGATGATCCCTTGATGTCTCAGAATATGCCCTACCAACCGATCCCTTCTTCTAGTCAAGTTGAGCCACAAACTCCTCTTCTCTCCAATTCTATTCAATACCTCCTCATTAGTTATGTGATCTACCCATCTAATCTTCAGCATTCTTCTGTAACACCACATTTCGAAAGCTTCTATTCTCTTCTTGTCTAAACTATTTATTGTCCACGTTTCACTTCCATACAAGGCTACACTCCATACAGATACTTTCAGAAACGACTTCGTGACAATTAAATCTATACTCGATGTTAACAAATTTCTCTTTTTCAGAAACGCTTTCCTTGCCATTGCAAGTCTACATTTTATATCCTCTCTACTTCGACCATCATCAGTTATTTTTCTCCCCAAATAGCAAAACACATTTACTACTTTAAGCGTCTCATTTCCTAATCTAATTCCCGCAACATCACCCGATTTAATTCGACTACATGCCATTATCATCGTTTTGCTTTTGTTGATGTTGATCTTATATCCTCTTTTCAAGACAGTGTCCATTCCGTTCAGCTGCTCTTCCAGGTCCTTTGCTGTCTCTGACAGAATTACAATGTCATCGGCGAACCTCAAAGTTTTTACTTCTTCTCCATGAATTTTAATACCTACTCCGAATTTTTCTTTTGTTTCCTTTACTGCTTGCTCAATATACAGATTGAATAACATCGGGGAGAGGCTACAACCCTGTCTCACTCCTTTCCCAACCACTGCTTCCCTTTCATGCCCCTCGACTCTTATAACTGCCATCTGGTTTCTGTACAAATTGTAAATAGCCTTTCGCTCCCTGTATTTTACCGCTGACACCTTTAGAATTTGAAAAAGTGTGTTCCAGTTAACGTTGTCAAAAGCTTTCTCTAAGTCTACAAATGCTAGAAACGTAGGTTTGCCTTTCCTTAATCTATTTACTAAGATAAGTCGTAGAGTCAGTATTGCCTCACGTGTTCCAACATTTAGACGGAATCCAAACTGATCTTCCCCAAGGTCGGCTTCTACCAGTTTTTCCATTCGTCTGTAAAGAATTCGTGTTAGTATTTTGCATCCGTGGCTTATTAAACTGATAGTTCGGCAATTTTCACATCTGTCAACACCTGCTTTCTTTGGGATTGGAATTATTATATTCTTCCTAAAGTCTGAGGGTATTTCACCTGTCTCATGCACCTTGCTCACTAGATGGTAGAGTTTTGTGATGCCTGGCTCTGTCAACGCTGTCAGTATTTCTAATGGAATGTTGTCTACTCCCGGGGCCTTGTTTCGACTCAGGTCTTTCAGTGCTCTGTCAAACTCTTCACACAGTATCATATCTCCCATTTCATCTTCATCTACATCCTCTTCCATTTCCATAATATTGTCCTCAAGTACATCGCCCTTGTATAGACCCTCTATATACTCCTTCCACCTTTCTGCTTTCCATTCTTTGCTTAGAACTGGGTTTCCATCTGAGCTCTTGATATTCATGCAAGTGGTTCTCTTTTCTCCAAAGGTCTGTTTAATTTTCCTGTAGGCAGTATCTGTCTTACCCCTAGTGATATGCGGCTCTACATCCTTACATTTGTCCACTAGCCATCCCTGCTTAGCCATTTTGCACTTCCTGTCGATTTCATTTTTGAGACGTTAGTATTCCTTTTTGCCTGCTTCATTTACTGCATTTTTATATTTTCTCCTTTCATCAATTAAATTCAATATCTCTTCTGTTACCCAAGGATTTCTATTAGCCCTCGTCTTTTTACCTACTTGATCCTCTGCTACCTTCACTACTTCATACCTCAATGCTACCCAATCTTCTTCTACTGTATTTCTTTCCCCCATTCTTGTCAATGGTTCCCTAATACTTTCCCTGAAGCTCACTACAACCTCTGGTTCTTTCAGTTTATCCAGGTGCTATCTCCTCAAATTCCCACCTTTTTGCAGTTTCTTCAGTTTTAATCCACATTTCATAACCAATTGTTTGTGTCCAGAGTCCACATCTGCCCCTGGAAATGTCTTACAATTTAAAAGCTGGTTCCTAAATCTCTGTCTTATCATTATATAATCTATCTGAGACCTTCCAGTATCTGCAGGCTTCTTCCATGTATACAACCTTCTTTTATGATTGTTGAAACAAGTGTTAGTTATGATTAACTTATGCTCCGTGCAAAATTCTACCAGGCGGCTTCCTCTTACATTCCTTAATCCCATTCCATATTGACCTACTACGTTTCCTTCTCTTCCTTTTCCTACTATCGAGTTCCAGTCATCCATGACAATTAAATTTTCGTTTCCCTTCACTATCTGAATAATTTCTTTTGTCTCATCATACATTTCATCAATCTCCTCGTCATCTGCGGAGCTGGTTGGCATATAAACGCTATACGAGATTGGAGTAATAGAGAATTGTGAAGGTGGTTCGATGAACCCTCTGCCAGGCGCTTAAATGTGATATGCAGAGTATCCATGTAGATGTAGATGTAGAAGGTACGTACATCACTCTCCCCAGTATACTGTTGAACGAGACGTTGCGTAACTTGCAAAAATAAATAACCTAAACCGAAGAGCCTAAGAAACTGGTGCACCTGCTTAAAATCGTGTAGAGCCCCCGGGGGCACGTAGAAGTGCCGCAACACGACGTGAGATGGGCTTGACTAATGTCTGAAATAGTGCTGGATGGAATCCTGCAGGGCTATCCATAAATCCGTAAAAATACGAGGAGGTGGAGATGCCTTCTGAACAGCACGTTGCAAGGCATCCCAGACTTGCTGAATAATGTTCATTTCTGGGGGGTTTGGTGCCCAGCAGAAGTGTTTAAACTCAGAAGAGTGTTCCTGGAGCCACTCTAATACTGGGCGTATAGGGCATCACATTGTCCTGCTGAATTCCCCAAGTCCATCGCAATGTACAATCGACATGAATGGATTCTGGTGATCAGACAGGACCCTTACGTACGTGTCACCTGTAAGATTCGTATCTAGCCATATCAAGAGTCCCATATCACTCCTCCTGCACATGCCCCACACCAGTACAGAGCCTCCGACAACTTGAACAGTCCATGGGTTCATGGGTTCTTGACGTTGTCTCCATACCCGTACATGTCTGTCCGCTCGATACCATTTGAAACGAGACTCGACCGACCAGGTAACATGTTTCCATCATCAACAATCCGATGTCGGTGTTGACGGGCCCAGGCGAGGCGTAAAGCTTTGTGTCGCGCAGTCACCAAGGGTACACGAGTGGGCCTTCCGCTGCAAAAGCCCACATCGATGATGTTTCGTTGAATGGTTCTCATGCCGACACTTGTTGATGGCCCAGCACTGAAATCGGCAACAGGGTTGCACTTCTGTCAAGTTGAACGATTTTCTTCACCAGCATTGGGTCCGTTCTTGTAGGACCTTTTTCCGGCCGCAGCGATGTCGGAGATTTGATGTTTTAGCGGATTTCTTATATTCACTGTACACTTGTGAAATGGTCGTACGGGAAAATCCCCACTTCATCGCTACCTCGGAGATGCTGTGTCCCATCGGTCGTGCGGCGACTATGACACCACGTTCAACTCACTTAAATCTTGATAACCTGCAATTGTAGTAGCAGTAACCGATCTACAACTACGCCAGATACTTGATGTCTTATATAGGCATTGCCGATCGCAGCTCCGTATTCTGCCCGTTTAAATATCTCTGTATTTGAAAACGTATGCCTATACCAGTTTCTTTCGCGCTTCAGTGTATTTTATTTGAAGCGAATGATCCACATGCTGACACGAGATGGACTGTATCTAAATTATCTCTGCAGCTTCAGAATACGAAACATCGAGGGATATATTTGTAGAGAAATGGGAAATAACTTTGACAGGTAGAGAGTGCCTCAAAGGCTTTCAGTTACTGCAGAGACAAACAGTTTAAGGGTCAATATTAGTATGATGTTATACGTGACATGGCAACATGTGCTTCATTTCTTATGGGAGCGATTGTTCTTATCTGGACTTATAGGTCGGTATTGTGGTAAATGTATCATGGTTATGTTTCTTAATACATTGAAAGCAAAACTGAGCGTATACGTATTCAATTTGCCACTTATGTGAGATTTAATACCAATTTAGCACAGCAGCCGCCGAAGCGAAAAGGATTATCGCTGACCACCATTTGATCCTCCATTAGGTGAACTTTTTTAAATTTCAACATATTTAAAACCAACAGAGCACTATAAGGTGCAAGACATGCTTAAAATATAGAATAAATGATCCTGGAGAGTATTTAAACACAAAACTTTGATTTAATTACCAGGACTTGACTTAAATAGTGAAGGGTAAAACATAGATCCTGGCTTGACCGTACGAAACTGAGTAAGTGATTGACATTTACTTTCCAGTTGTACCGATAGCGAGGAGTGAGTCATTTTACGACATTTCTTGCAAATCATTTTATTGCCTCAAAAGTAGGTACTTTTGTGGTATATATATATATATATATATATATATATATATATATATATATATATATATATATATATATATGACTTACAGAGCAACAGTATAGTTTATGTGATTATTTTTTTGTTTACTTGATGCTAACGCATACGAACCATTTAGTATGCGAAAGTCTTAGCGTGATATTAGTGTAAATTTTCACTACTTGCAGGCGACATTAATATGAACAAGACGTACAGCACTGACTCTGCGCTTTTTCATCTCAGACATCTTGCCACAACTTTTTATACCTTATACAGCCCACGTACTGACCTGAACCGCACACCTTTCGGATTATGTGCGGCATTTTTCGGTCGGCACGATTTTCTTCGTTTCGACAGAATCGTAGTGTCAGCGTTTTTCACTCTTTGCTGTTTCTTCGTGGTATAAAAGAAATCCTCAGCCCCAGTAGCTGTTTGCACGAAAAAGAGACAATCTGCCGATCTATCATCAGAAGCATTTGGAAACGAATGGGAATGACATCAGAGAAGGATAAGCGTACTCAGTATCTGTTATACGATTAAAGTCGCATAATCGATGCGTTCTGTGATTTGTTATAGATCAACATTACAACACTACGGAGAAAGAATCAAAGGATTTATTTGACGATGAAAGAGGAAAAATTATAACGATCGACGTACGGGATTCATTATTCTGTTCAGCAAGACGTACTTTGTGGTAAATTTGCAGTCATGGAACGAGTGATAAAATTGGTGATACGAATAGTAAATTTTCTGAAGTCGCATGCACTATTCCACTGTCAGTTACAGCAGTTTTCGACGTTAAAGAACGAAGAGTATACTACTGAACGAATAGTATATTTTACTGCAAAGTACGTTAGTTAAGTCAAGTGGCATGCTTGGAATGATTTTTGGATTTAAAACCCATTATTTTTGGATTTATGACGGAAAATGGAGAGTAGGAACGAAAATTAGATCATCCGGAAAGGATTGCAGACCTCTGTATGCTCTCGCACATTGCACACACTGACATTGCAAGGTGACAAACATCTATTTCTTCAGAATGAGATTTTCACTCTGCAGCGGAGTGTGCGCAGATATGAAACTTCCTGGCAGATTAAAACTGTGTGCCGGACCGAGACTCGAACTCGAAACCTTTGCCTTTCGCGGGCAAGTGCTCTACCAACTGAGTTACCCAAGCACAACTCACGCCCCGTCCTCACAGCTTTACTCCTGCCAGTACCTCGTCTCCTACGTTCCAAACTTTACAGAAGCTCTCCTGCGACCTTCCAGAACTAGCACTTCTGAAAGAAAGGAAACATCCCCCAGGATGTGGCTAAGCCATGTCTCCGCAATGTCTGGAAACATCCCCCAGGCTGTGGCTAAGCCATGTCTCCGCAATATTCTTTCTTTCAGGAGTGCTAGTTCTGGAAAGTCGCAGGAAAGCTTTTGTAAAGTTTGGAAGGTAGGAGACGAGGTACTGGCAGAAGTAAAGCTATGAGGACGGGGCGTGAGTCGTGCTTGGGTAGCTCAGTTAGTAGAGCACTTGTCCGCGAAAGGCAAAGGTCCCGAGTTCGAGTCTCGGTCCGGCACACAGTTTTAATCTGCCAGGAAGTTTCATATCTGCGCACACTCCGCTGCAGAGTGAAAATCTCATTCTGAAGAAATGGATGTTTGTCACCTTGCAATGTCAGTGTGTGCAATGTGCGAGAGCATACAGAGGTCCGCAATCCTTTCCGGATGATCTAATTTTCGTTCCTACTCTCCATTTTCCGTCATAAATCCAAAAATAATGGGTTTTAAATCCAAAAATCATTCCAAGCATGCCACTTGACTTAACTAACGTACTTTGCAGTAAAATATACTCTTCGTTCAGTGGTATACTCTTCGTTCATTAACGTCGAAAACTGCTGTAACTGACAGTGGAATAGTGCATGCGACTTCAGAAAATTTACTATTCGTATCACCAATTTTATCACTCGTTCCATGACTGCAAATTTACCACAAAGTACGTCTTGCTGAACAGAATAATGAATCCCGTACGTCGATCGTTATAATTTTTCCTCTTTCATCGTCAAATAAATCCTTTGATTCTTTCTCCGTAGTGTTGTAATGTTGATCTATAACAAATCACAGAACGCATCGATTATGCGACTTTAATCGTATAACAGATACTGAGTACGCTTATCCTTCTCTGATGTCATTCCCATTCGTTTCCAAATGCTTCTGATGATAGATCGGCAGATTGTCTCTTTTTCGTGCAAACAGCTACTGGGGCTGAGGATTTCTTTTATACCACGAAGAAACAGCAAAGAGTGAAAAACGCTGACACTACGATTCTGTCGAAACGAAGAAAATCGTGCCGACCGAAAAATGCCGCACATAATCCGAAAGGTGTGCGGTTCAGGTCAGTACGTGGGCTGTATAAGGTATAAAAAGTTGTGGCAAGATGTCTGAGATGACAAAGCGCAGAGTCAGTGCTGTACGTCTTGTTCATATTAATGTCGCCTGCAAGTAGTGAAAATTTACACTAATATCACGCTAAGACTTTCGCATACTAAATGGTTCGTATGCGTTAGCATCAAGTAAACAAAAAAAATAATCACATAAACTATGCTGTTGCTCTGTAAGTCATATATATATATATATATATATATATATATATATATATATATATATATATATACACACACCACAAAAGTACCTACTTTTGAGGCAATAAAATGATTTGCAAGAAATGTCGTAAAATGACTCACTCCTCGCTATCGGTACAACTGGAAAGTAAATGTCAATCACTTACTCAGTTTCGTACGGTCAAGCCAGGATCTATGTTTTACCCTTCACTATTTAAGTCAAGTTCTGGTAATTAAATAAAAGTTTTGTGTTTAAATACTCTCCAGGATCATTTATTCTATATTTTAAGCATTTCTTGCACCTTATAGTGCTCTGTTGGTTTTAAATATGTTGAAATTTAAAAAAGTTCACCTAATGGAGGATCAAATGGTGGTCAGCGATAATCCTTTTCGCTTCGGCGGCTGCTGTGCTAAATTGGTATCAAATCTCACATAAGTGGCAAATTGAAACGTATACGCTCAGTTTTGCTTTCAATGTATTAAGAAACATAACCATGATACATTTACCACAATACCGATCTATAAGACCAGATAAGAACAATCGCTCCCATAAGAAATGAAGCAAAAGTAGCTCGATAAGACACACGAGCAACAAGATCAAAACCTAAAGAGCAATGCAAATCAATAGAGATAGGTCTACTTGTAAATTCCTATTTATACACTGTTTACAATGACAGCGATTCTTTCAGCTCTGCTTGCATCTACATCTCCTTGATTGTCATTAATATAATTAATATCTGTCATAATTACACAAAATATCCCTACATCAGAGGTCGTTTATTTTTATACGTTTACAAATATCGTTGTTACTTTTTAATGTCACTTTTTCTGTACGTTTTGCACTACTAATTGAATTCACTACCCAAGGGACGCAACAGACGCTGAGCACGCCAAACAATTTTAGGAATATTAGTGGTCCCAAACCATTGACTAACAGACGCTGCTTTATAACAGGATGCTTTAGGCTGATGCAAACAGCCATCGTCTCAGAACTGTTCTGCTGGATGTAGTACACAATAGTGTAAGATGTGTTCATATCCTTTCACATTTAGCGTATTGTTAATGCAAAAAAGTGAAACGATTGTATGGTATTGTTGGCCGGTAGGCCCCATTGGGAGATGGTTAAGATGGTTCTGAGCACCCTGGGACTTAATTGCTCAGATCATCAGTCCCCTAGAACTTAGAACTACCTAAACCTAACTAACCGAAGGACATCACACACATCCATGCCCGAGGCAGGATTCGAACCTGCGACCGTAGCGATCGCGCGGCTCCAATTTGTAGCGCCTAGAACCGCTCGGCCACTTCGACCGGCCATTGGTGGAAATTAAGGCCGCAACGTGCAATGTTATTTCAGTCGACGCACAGTGGGCGACTAGCGTACCGGTGATGAGGATGAAGTGATGAGGGCAACGCAACACCCCACCCACGAGCGGAGAAAACCTCCAACCCGGCCGGGAATCGAACCCGGGTGAGATTATGTATTTTCACACCACCACATCTCGTCACATACAACACTGATTTGAGTAACGAAAGAGGCCAAGAGCCATTTCTTTGTCAATGTATAATATTTAGCTACGCATTGTAACGATGTATTTTGACGATTTACAAGGAGAAATGAATCCAGCGCCACTGACGCGCCTAAGAAACTATAGACCAATTCAACGCGCATGTAAAAACATCGATATTGAAGACAGACTCTGAAGACATTTGAATATTAAAAAAAACAAGCGCGCAATCGTCCACTGCCGGACGATATCACTCTCTTCTTATCTCCTGTATAATACGGACGCACCATGACATAGGCGTCTTTATAAGATTTGTAATTTGTTTAAATCTATTGATAAATACTGTTATTTTGTTGCGTGTGAGACTAGTATGTGTGAAAAACACAGAGTGGTTAATGAATGAACATTTCTACGTGATTTCTGAACTTTTCAAACTACTCAAGCTATATCATTGTTATTGACATTAACTGTTAACATGTTATATGTACGTCCAAGTTCGTAATTATAGTGTCAAACACCGTAAATTTGTGTTTGCTTAATCATTTACTTTCTATGTACCAAGTTTTTTTTTCACAGATCCAACCGTGTCCAACGTGTCATTGTGTGGACAGAACAGTCGAGGCCGACGTTAACATATTACTTTTATCCCCCCCCCCCCCTCCCCCTTGTAATATTTTTCAAACTGTGTTGTAAACTGGCCCTTAGGTACATTTTCAGTGCGAGTGACGTTCGGGAATTTCTTAGCAAACTTCACTTCTCAAATCGTACATCGTTCGCACAAAGCCTCTTTGTTCCACAATGGTGCGCAGCACTTCCTAAATGGGAAACAGCCAGGCAAGTATATGTTGCTTCCCTTTCTCAATCTGATGCTTAATAATAATAATGTTTCCTTGCATCAGATGTGGCGCCCCAACAGGGACACGAATCAAAACCATAGCTAATCCTCTTGTTTTTAATTTCATGTGGTACCGGAGACGGAAATTTTCTGGAAAAAACGGACATGGAAAATAATATGGTAATTACCAACAGAACGGTAAAATGCAATTGGAGGCCGTAATTGCAGTTCCAAGTCGCTGTTTCAAGACAACGCAAAGTGAGTAGAATCCTTTGTGTTTTGCGAAAACCCCGCTTCCGTAGTGCATTTTCTAACATTCAAGTGCTGCGCAATCCAAAATTACTTTCCCTGAATATAGAGACCTGTATAACAATAATACTTCCAAACTAAGTAAGGACTTACGTCAAGTACCAAGTGTACACTAAACACGAACAGTGGTATAGTCATTTCGGAGTGAAAATAAGATATTACTGAATAGTGTATAAATGAAGTGAGCGAGTACTTACGCTAGCTTTGTAAATCTGATGTTCACATCCTTATCCCTTACCCTATCAGTGATGTAAGCTTAGTGTTAAGCAGAACCTAACTCAGGTTTTCTTTATTGATTCATGATAAAAGAAAAATGCACCAAGACGAACACACGTCATGGTCATTTATCTACATGGACGAACATTTAATGAGACTCCAACTTCGCCACGTCCTTGCCTTGCCCACCAAACCATGTAAAGATGTGGTGAGACAAGACCAAAAACTACCATGGACAACCCACTGCGAAGAACGTTAAAGCGTTTTGTGTTCGTGTGCAACACGAAAGTTCATTAGTGCAAATTTAAGCAATAAGCAAATGCCTTGGAATTCACACATAAAAAAACACAAAAACTGTACAAAAGGGACAAAACCGCTGAACTAACTAAAACATAGTACAAATGTAGAGACAATGATTGGTGTATAAGTCATCTACCATTGATTTTCATGTTAGACTATAAGTTTCTCTCTTTTCAGCAGGATTGAATTTATTAAATTTAAGAATATTAAAACTAAATTTATCTGTTGAACATTTATGTTTCAAGGAATGAAGGTCACTGCCTGTCCATAGACAGACGAACACAAATGACAATGGCACCGACTACAATGGACTGAAGCATAATAGTGCGAAAACAATGGACTTGCAGGTTCAAGGCATAAACACTTCTATGCGCTTATTTGATAAATATTATGGATATTGTGATGTATATGTTATGTTAATTAATTTAAGAGTGTGATTTTGATAATTTACATGAATGCATGTACTGTGTGCAACTACAGCATACTGGAATTACGTGTGGATCACGAGAATCCAGTAGGACTTCTCATTCTCCACACGGAAGGCGATGAGATGTTGTATTTTCTCACCGCCACATCTCGTCACATAAAACACTGGTTTGAGTAAGGAAAGAGGCCAAGAGCCAATTCTTTGTCAATGTATAATATTTAACTACGCATTGTAACGATGTATTTTGACGATTTACAAGGAGAAATAAATCCAGCGCCACTGACGCGCCTAAGAAATTATAGACCAATTCAACACGCAAGTAAAAACATCGATATTAAAGAGAAACTCTGAAGACATTAAAAAAAAAACAAAAAAAAAAAAAAACAAGCGCGCAACCTATCATCCACTGCGCGGACGATATCACTCTCTTTTTATCTCCTGTATAATACGGACGCACCATGACATAGGCGTCATTATAAGATTTGTAATTTGTTTAAATTCATTGTTAATACTGTTATTTTGTTGCGTGTGAGACTTGTATGTGTGAAAAACACAGAGTGGTTAATGAATGGACATTTCTACGTGATTTCTAAACTTTTCAAACCACTCAAGCTCTTCATTGTTATTGACGTAAGTGTTAACGTGTTATATGTACGTCCAAGTTCGGAATTATAGTGCCAAATACTCTAAATTTGTCTTTGCTTAATCATTTACTTCCTATGTGCCAAGTTTTTTTTTTTCACAGATCCAACCGTGTCCGACGTGTCATTGTGTGGACAGAGCAGTCGAGGCCGACGTTAACATACTACTTATGTTCCCCCCGCCCCCCTTGTAATATTTTTCAAACTGTGTTGTAAACTGGCCCTTAGGTACACTTTCAGTGCGAGTGGCGTTCGGGAATTTCTTAGCAAACTTCACTTCTCAAACCGTACATCACTCGCACAAAGCCTCGCTGTTCCACAATGGTACGCCGCACTTTCTAAACGGGAAAGGGAGCCACGCAAGTATATGTTGCTTCCCCTTCTCAAACTTATGCTTAATAGTAATACTAATATTTCCTTACATCAGACGGGCCCGCTGCATGGGAGGCAAGCACGATACCACTTAGCTAAGCAGGCGGACATGTCAAGTGCAATAAGGGGACCATATCCTGACCACGAAAGATTTCCCCATATTTTAACACCAACGCCTCCGTACTTCACTCTTGGCACTACATATGATGGCAGGTAACGTTCACCAAACATTCGCCAAAGCTACAGCCATCCATTGGCTTTTCACAGGATATACTGTGATTAAGCGCTCCAAATCATTGGCTTTCAGTCTTTTACTGAGCAATGGCGTTGTAGCGCAGACTGCCACAAGAGTCGCTTAGCACTGAGTGCACAAATCTGTGGCTTAAGGGGAGCTGTTGTATCAATGTACCCCATTCTTTTTAACTCCCTACGAACAGTCATTGTGATTCCTGCATTAGATGAGGGTGTCCATGTACTGTTGATCAAACAGTGTGTTATTTCACCAAGTAACAGGCTGACTCTTAAAAAACCATCAGATTTTCATAGCTTTGCAGATTATTTGTGTCTTGTTGTTCACGCAGTCCTAAATGTTAGCACGGCATCCTAGTAGTGATGCATTTCGACAGCCCCAATAAGCGTCCATCTCTATGGCGTCCATTCAGATTCGTTTCTTTACGATATGAAACTGTTCACTGGCATTATAAACCTCTCTTCGCTTTCTCAGTCTCAGTATCTGTCAAAGAGGGAGAGCTAGCTTAACGATCATTGGCGGAGAACGAGCCTATTGCGATAAATGTAACTTCAAATGGTTCAAATGGCTCTGAGCACTATGGGACTTAACATCCGAGGTCATCAGTCCCTTAGTCATTTAAAGAAAGTCTGTGGTCAGCAGCGCGAAAATATTCAGATCAGGCAATATTAGTTGGAGGCAAATGTCTATGGATTGCTTGTGGGTGGCTACAGACAGGCAGTTGTGTGAAGTACATTTGAACATGTCTCCTGAAAACTGTTTTGAACTGCTAGTTCAGTATCATACATGCAACAGAAATATTTTAGATCTTGTAGCTACAAACAGGCCAGACCTTATCAACAGCATCAGTTCAAAGACAGGATTACTGATCATGATGTCTTTACAGCAGCTATGGTTATGAAAGTTAATAAATCAGTTAAGAAGGCTAGGAGAGTGTTTCTGCTAGAAAGAGCCGATAAGCAGTTGTTAACAACATCTCACTTTGTGAACTGACTTCACTTAGTTCCAGTAAGATGGACATAGAGAATGGGCAAAGTTTAAGTAGATTTAAATTGCGGTCTGAAGAATTATGTGCCTAGCATGTGGATTAAGAATAGAAATTACCCACCATGGTTTAACAACAAAATTCAGAAAATACTGTGAAAGTAAAGGCTGTTGCTCTCTGAGTTCAAAAGAGAACACACAAATGACAATGAGCAAGGGTTGTTTGAGATACATGCATCTATGAGAAGATCTATGTGTGAAGCACACAACTACCACCATCATACCTTAGCAATAGACCTGGGAGAGATCCCAAGAAAATTCTCATCCTATGTAAAATCGCTGGACAGGTCTAAAGCTTCCATCCAGTCTCTCACTGATCATTCTGGTGTGGCAGTTGAAGATAACAAAACAAAAGTGCTCCCAGCCGCCGTTGGATAAGCAGCTGCAGCAGCAAGTCGTATACTCCTAGCTCACTCATTTGTTACATAGTTTAATTCTTAATTTATTTGCGTGTTTTTGGTACTTGCATTGTTTAATTCATAAATTTCGGGCGTATTATAGTATTTGAGAGTTGTAGCATCGCGTTTTAGTACCTGAATAGTGTAAAATCGCGTAGTCTCCTTCCGCCGACGAGCAGTGTGTCAGCAGTGCGCAAGTAGCAGCATTACTGCATTTACTAGGCAATCTTGTATTTTAATAACCGTTTAAATTTTGTGTCGATTTGTTTGCTCTCCCTGTAGATTAGTTCAGACGTTCTTTGCACAACAGTTTTTAGCATGGATAGGGACTGCAACTGCTGTGTTCGGATGCAGGCTGAGTTGGCATCCCTTCGCTCCCAGCTTCAGGCAGTGTTGGCTTCGGTCACACAGCTTGAGGCTGTTGCCAATGGGCATCACTGTGGGGGTCCGGATGGGGGTTTGTCGGGGACGACCAGCTCGTCCCACGCATCCCCCGATCGGACGACGACTGTGGTTGCCCGGGATACTGCCCGCATTGAGGCTGATCCCTCACCTGTGGTAGAGTGGGAGGTCGTCTCAAGGTGTGGCAGGGGGCGAAAGACATTCCGGAGGGCTGAACGGAAGGCCTCTCCAGTTTGTCTGACGAACCGGTTTCAGGCTCTGTCTCAGGCTGATACTGATCTTCGGCCCGACATGGCTGCTTGTCCTGTTCCAGAGGTTGCCCCTCAGTCTGCAAGATCCGGGCGGTCGCAGAGGGTGGGCTTACTGGTAGTTGGGAGCTCCAACGTCAGGCGCATAATGGGGCCCCTTACGGATATGGCAGCAAGAGAGGGGAAGAAAACCAATGTGCACTCCGTGTGCATACCGGGGGGAGTCATTCGGGATGTGGAAAGGGTCCTTCCGGATGCCATGAAGGGTACAGGGTGCACCCATCTGCAGGTGGTCGCTCATGTCGGCACCAATGATGTGTGTCGCTATGGATCGGAGTAAATCCTCTCTGGCTTCCGGCGGCTATCTGATTTGGTGAAGACTACCAGTCTCGCTAGCGGGATGAAAGCAGAGCTCACCATCTGTAGCATCGTCGACAGGACTGACTGCAGCACTTTGTTACAGAGCCGAGTGGAGGGTCTGAATCAGAGGCTGAGACGGTTCTGCGACCGTGTGGGCTGCAGATTCCTCGACTTGCGCCATAGGGTGGTGGGGTTTCGGGTTCCGTTGGATAGGTCAGGAGTCCACTACACGCAACAAGCGGCTACACGGGTAGCAGGGGTTGTGTGGCGTGGGCTGGGCGGTTTTTTGGGTTAGATGGCATTGGGCAAGTACAGAAAGGGCAACAGCCTCAACGGGTGCGGGGCAAAGTCAGGACATGCGGGGACCAAGCAGCAATCGGTATTGTAATTGTACACTGTCGAAGATGCGTTGGTAAAGTACCGGAACTTCAAGCGCTGATAGAAAGCACCGAAGCTGAAATCGTTATAGGTACAGAAAGCTGGCTGAAGCCAGAGATAAATTCTGCCGAAATTTTTACAAAGGTACAGACGGTATTTACAAAGGATAGATTGCATGCAACCGGTGGTGGAGTGTTCGTCGCTGTTAGTAGTAGTTTATCCTGTAGTGAAGTAGAAGTGGATAGTTCCTGTGAATAATTATGGGTGGAGGTTACACTCAACAACCGAGCTAGGTTAATAATTGGCTCCTTTTACCGACCTCCCGACTCAGCAGCGTTAGTGGCAGAACAACTGAGACAAAATTTGGAATACATTTCACATAAATTTTCTCAGCATGTTATAGTCTTAGGTGGAGATTTCAATTTACCAGATATAGACTGGGACACTCAGATGTTTAGGACGGGTGGTAGGGACGGAGCATCGAGTGATATTATACTGAGTGCACTATCCGAAAATTACATCGAGCAAGCCGGCCGAAGTGGCTGTGCGGTTAAAGGCGCTGCAGTCTGGAACCGCAAGACCGCTACGGTCCCAGGTTCGAGTCCTGCCTCGGGCATGGATGTTTGTGATGTCCTTAGGTTAGTTAGGTTTAACTAGTTCTAAGTTCTAGGGGACTAATGACCTCAGCAGTTGAGTCCCATAGTGCTCAGAGCCATTTGAACCTCGAGCAATTAAACAGAGAACCGACTCGTGGAGATAACATCTTGGACCTACTGATAACAAACAGACCCGAACTTTTCGACTCTGTAAGTGCAGAACAGGGAATCAGTGATCACAGTGCCGTTGCAGCATCCCTGAATATGGAAGTTAATAGGAATATAAAAAAAGAGAGGAAGGTTTATCTGTTTAGCAAGAGTAATAGAAGGCAGATTTCAGACTACCTAACAGATCAAAACGAAAATTTCTGTTCCGACACTCACAATGTTGAGTGTTTATGGAAAAAGTTCAAGGCAATCGTAAAATGCGTTTTAGACAGGTACGTACCGAGTAAAACCGTGAGGGACGGGAAAAACCCACCGTGGTACAACAACAAAGTTAGGAAACTGCTGCGAAAGCAAAGAGAGCTTCACTACAAGTTTAAACGCAGCCAAAACCTCTCAGACAAACAGAAGCTAAACGATGTCAAAGTTAGCGTAAGGAGGGCTATGCGTGAAGCGTTCAGTGAATTCGAAAGTAAAATTCTATGTACCGACTTGACAGAAAATCTTAGGAAGTTCTGGTCTTACGTTAAATCAGTAAGTGGCTCGAAACAGCATATCCAGACACTCCGGGATGATGATGGCATTGAAACAGAGGATGACACGCGTAAAGCTGAAATACTAAACACCTTTTTCCAAACCTGTTTCACAGAGGAAGACCGCACTGCATTTCCTTCTCTAAATCCCCGCACAAACGAAAAAATGGCTGACATCGAAATAAGTGTCCAAGGAATAGAAAAGCAACTGGAATCACTCAACAGAGCAAAGTCCACTGGACCTGACGAGATACCAATTCGATTCTACACAGAGTACGCGAAAGAACTTGCCCCCCTTCTAACAGCCGTGTACCGCACGTCTCTAGAGGAACGGAAGGTTCCAAATGATTGGAAAAGAGCACAGGTAGTCCCAGTCTCCAAGAAGGGTCGTCGAGCAGATGCGCAAAACTATAGACCTATGTCTCTGACATCGATCTGTTGTAGAATTTTAGAACATGTTTTTTGCTCGAGTATCATGTCGTTTTTGGAAACCCAGAGTCTACTACGTAGAAATCAACATGGATTCCGGAAACAGCGATCGTGTGAGACCCAACTCGCTTTATTTGCTCATGAGACCCAGAAAATGTTAGATACAGGCTCCCAGGTAGATGCTATTTTTCTTGACTTCCGGAAGGCGTTCGATACAGTTCCGCACTGTCGCCTGATAAACAAAGTAAGAGCCTACGGAATATCAGACCAGCTGTATGGCTGGATTAAAGAGTTTTTAGCAAACAGAACACAGCATGTTGTTATCAATGGAGAGAAGTCTACAGACGTTAAAGTAACCTCTGGCGTGCCACAGGGGAGTGTTATGGGACCATTGCTTTTCACAATATATATAAATGACCTATTAGATAGTGTCGGAAGTTCCATGCGGCTTTTCGCGGATGATGCTGTAGTATACAGAGAAGTTGCAGCATTAGAAAATTGTAGCGAAATGCAGGAAGATCTGCAGCGGATAGGCACTTGGTGCAGGGAGTGGCAACTGACCCTTAACATAGACAAATGTAATGTATTGCGAATACATAGAAAGAAGGATCCTTTATTGTATGATTATATGATAGCGGAACAAACACTGGCAGCAGTTACTTCTGTAAAATATCTGGGAGTATGCGTGCGGAACGATTTGAAGTGGAATGATCATATAAAATTAATTGTTGGTAAGGCGGGTACCAGGTTGACATTCATTGGGAGAGTCCTTAGAAAATGTAGTCCATCAACAAAGGAGGTGGCTTACAAAACGCTCGTTCGACCTATACTTGAGTATTGCTCATCAGTGTGGGATCCGTACCAGATCGGGTTGACGGAGGAGATAGAGAAGATCCAAAGAAGAGCGGCGCGTTTCGTCACAGGGTTATTTGGTAACCGTGATAGCATTACGGAGATGTTTAACAAACTCAAGTGGCAGACTCTGCAAGAGAGGCGCTCTGCATCGCGGTGTAGCTTGCTCGCCAGGTTTCGAGAGGGTGCGTTTCTGGATGAGGTATCGAATATATTGCTTCCCCCTACTTTTACCTCCCGAGGAGATCACGAATGTAAAATTAGAGAGATTAGAGCGCGTGCGGAGGCTTTCAGACATTCGTTCTTCCCGCGAACCATACGCGACTGGAACAGGAAAGAGAGGTAATGACAGTGGCACGTAAAGTGCCCTCCGCCACACACCGTTGGGTGGCTTGCGGAGTATAAATGTAGATGTAGATAGATGTAGAAGCCAGAGTTTTAAATTTCACAATTAAGAAATTGTTCACACAGCAGAATCATACAGACATACCATTATTTGATCACTGAACAGACCCTTGCATGAATGACATATTAATAAGCATTCCTAGCATAGAGAAACTACTGAAAGAGTTGGAAACAAGTTAAGTCACCAGGTCCTGGTGTAAACCCAATTCAGTTTTACAAAGAGTGCTCTACAGCATAGACCCCCTACTTAGCTTTCATTTATCTTGAATCTCTCATGCCGGCCGAAGTGGCCGCGCGGTTCTGGCGCTGCAGTCTGGAACCGCGAGACCGCTACGGTCGCAGGTTAGAATCCTGCCTCGGGCATGGATGTGTGTGATGTCCTTAGGTTAGTTAGGTTTAACTAGTTCTAAGTTCTAGGGGACTAATAACCTCAGCAGTTGAGTCCCATAGTGCTCAGAGCCATTTGAACCATTTTTGAATCTCTCATCCAGTGCAATATGGTTCAAATGGCTCTGAGCACTATGGGACTTAACTTCTAAGATCATCAGTCCCCTAGAACTTAGAACTACTTAAACCTAACTAGGCTAAGGACATTACGCACATCCATGCCCGAGGCAAGATTCAAAACTGCGACCGTAGCGGTCGCGCGGTTCCAGATTAAAGCGCCTAGAACCGCTCGGCAACACCGGCCGGCAAATGTAACTTCACACCAGTACCTAAAAAACAGATGATTCTCAATAAATAGGTCTGTCTAGCTGATATTGATGGCGTTACATACTACATACGTACACTGAAATGAAAAAAGTAGCTCATGGGATAGCGATACGCACATATATAAATGACGGTAGTGTCGCGTACACGAGGTATAAAATGACATTGCATTGACAAAACTATCATTTGTACTCAAGTGACTCTTGTGAAAAGATTTCCAACATGATATGGCCGCCCGACGGATATTAACGTACGTTGAATCCGGTGTGGTAGCTGGACCTAGGCGCATCATACATTCCATTTCGGAAATCGTTAGGGAATTCAGTATTCCGAGATGCACACTGTCAGAATGTGCCGAGAATACCAAATTTCAGACATCACGTCTCACCACGGACTACGCAGTGGCCAACGCCCTTCACTTAACGACTGAGAGCAGTGGAGTTTGAGTGAAGTACTCAGTGCTGACAGACAAGCAACACTGCCTCAAATCAATATGGGACGTACGACGAACGTATCCACTAGGACAGTGTTGCAAACTTTGGCATTAAAGGGGTATGGCAAGACACACGAGTGCCCTTGCTAACATCACGACATCGCCTGCAGCGCCTCTCTTAGGCTCGTGACCCTATCGGTTGGACCCTACACGATTGGAAAACCATGGTCTGGACAGATGAGTGCCGATTTGAGTTGGTGGCAGGATTCGAGTGTGGCGTAGACACCATAAATTGTGAACAAAGGCACTGTGCAAGCTGGTTGTGGCTCCATAATGGTGTTGACTGTGTTAACACGTAATGGACTGGATCTTCTATTCGAACTAACTGGAAATGGTTATGTTCGGTTACATGGAGCATTTGCAGCCATTCATGGACCTCATACTCCCAAATAACGATGTCATGTTACTAGGCCACAATCGTTCGCGTTTGGTTTGAAGGACATTCTGCGCAGTTCGAGCGAATGATTTGGCCACCCAAATCTCCCGACATGAATCCCATCGAACATTTATGAGACATAAGCGAGAGGTGAGTTCGGGAACAACATCCTGCACCGGCAACACTTTCGCAAATATAGACGGCTATAGAGAAAGCACGGCTCAGTATTTCTGCAGAGGACTTCCAATGACCTATTGAGTACCTTCCACGTCGAGTTGTTGGACTATGGCGGGCCAAAGGAACTCCAATACGATATTAGGAGATATCCAAAAAGCATTCGACGCGGTACCCCACTGCAGGCTGTTAAGGGAGGTACCTGCGCAGGGAACAGGCTCCCAGACATGTGGCTGGCTCGAAGACTTCTTGAGTAATAGAACCCAGTATGTTGTCCTCAACGGCGACTACATAAATGACGTGGCAGACGGCATGGGCAGCAATCTGCGATTGTTCGCTGATAATGCTGTGGTGTACAGGAAGGTGTCG
Organism: Schistocerca nitens; assembly: GCF_023898315.1. Lineage (NCBI taxonomy): Eukaryota > Metazoa > Arthropoda > Insecta > Orthoptera > Acrididae > Schistocerca > Schistocerca nitens. Next base: position 348,829,714 of record NC_064618.1, on the reverse strand, counting down.
AAGATAAGCCACTGGAAGTTCACACAAGATGACCTACACAAAATTTCTAGTTGGTCTGATGAATGGCAGCTGGCTCTTAATGTAGAAAAATGTAAGTTGATGAGTAGGAAAAACAAACTCGTAATGTTCGGATACAGCATTAGTAGTGTCCTGCTTGACACAGTAACGTCGGTTAAATATCTGGGCGTAACGTTGCTAATAGATATGAAATGGAACCAGCATGTGAGGATTGCGGTAGGAAAGGCTAATGGTCGGTTTCGGCTTATTGGGAGAATTTGAGGAAAGTGTGGTTCATCTGTAAAGGAGACCGCATATAGGACGCTAATGTGACCTGCCCTTGAGTACTGCCCGGAATCCCCACCAGGTCGGATTAAAACAAGACATCGAAGCTATTCAGAGTCGAGCTGCTAGATTTGGTACCAGTGGGTTCGATCAGCATGCGAGTGTTACAGTTTTGCTTCGGTAGCTCAAGTGGGAATCCCTGGAGAGACATTCATTTCGAAGAACACTACTGAGAAAGTTTCGAGAACCGGCATTTGAAGATAACTGGAGAACGATCCTACTGCCACCAACATACATTTCGCCTATGGTCCTCGAAGATAAGATACGGAAAATTAGGGCTCATACGGAGGCATGCAGACAGTCTTTTTTCCCATGCTCTATCTGCGAGTGGAACAGGAAAGGAAATGACTGGTTTTGGTAAAGAGTACCCTCCGCCACGCACCGTATGGTGGCTTGCGGAGTTTGTATGTAGATGCGGATGTAAATGTAGATTTGTTCCCATGACTTTTGTCACCTCAGTGAGACTTTCTGGAAGAGATCTGTGAGAACTTGTCTGTTAGTATGCTGTTGAGGGAGTAAGTAAACATACTGTTAATGGGAAGTGAACGTGCTCCGATAATGCTATTGCATGCTGTTAATGGGAAGTGAACGTGCTCCGATAACGCTGTTGTTTGTAGCTGGCGTTGAGAGTAGTGTGTTAGGAAGGGCAAGAGTGACTGCTAAAAGTGTGACTCCATCCTAAAGTTTTTTGCACTATGGTTGTCCTTTAGATAGAGCTAGTAGCATCTTCAGCACAGGTGAGCGGGACGGTTTGAAATTTCTTTTGTTTTCCTCGTATACAGAGAAGTAAGGGTAGTGATAGGTGCTACGGATCTTTTGCATGAATTCAGAAACCACTCAAGTTCTAGGTAAATAATCCGTAAGACATTGTACAGAGTATGGTGGAGGTCGAATAGTACATATATTATCAAATTTCTTTCCTATCCCATACGAATATTGAGCGAGGGAAACGTGAATGTCTAAACGCTTCTGTACGTATTCTAATCTCTCGTATCTTTTCCTCACGGTCACTACGTGAGATATGCGGTGATGGCAGAACATTCGTCGCATAGTCATCTTCAAATATAGGTTCTCTCGTCCGCCCCCGGTAGCTGAGTGGGCCGGCCTCTGTAATAAAAAAACTGAGTGGAAGGATCAACAAACGAACTTGAACGGATGTCATGTGACGTTCGCAACGACCAAACATAACGATCAACAACGAATAATGTACAAAAAAAAAAAAATGGTCAGCGTGACAGACTGTCAATCCTAAGGGCCCGGGTTCCATTCCCGGCTTGGTCGGAGATTTTCTCCGCTCAGGGACTGGGTGTTGTGTTGTCCTAATCATCATCATTTCATCCCCTTCGACGCGCAAGTCGCCGAAGTGGCGTCAAATCGAAAGACTTGCACCAGGCGAGCGGTCTACCCGACGGGAGGCCCTCGTCACACGACATTATTATTATTATAGGTTCTCTCGAAGGTATTGGTATAACAAGCCCTAATAATGATATACAGACTGTAAATATGTAGTGCCCAAGAGAACAAAGTTAGTAACGCCATGTGATTCGAAAATACAGAGGATGGAAAAAATATGGGAACTCCAAAAACACAACACATTACCATGCCTAATATGGCGCAGGAAAACTGTTGGCGTCCAAATAGTTTCCAGTCGTTTCGGAGTCGATAAATGCAAGCCCTTTATGTTTTTCAAAAGAAAACAGTGGCCCCTCAGGTGACGACGATGAATTTGGATAGGGATAACGCACCCTTCTCTCCAAAATAGACCACAAAGGCTCAAAAATAATGAGCTCTAGCCACAATTTAGCCTCGTACTCACAAAATCAGTCCTGGACGGTTGCGAGCTATAGAATAGGGGCCCTGTCGTCATATTCATCACTGGAGAACAAACATTGTGCATGGGATGGATCTGATCAGCCAGAATGGTCCCATAATCCTTGGCAGTATTGTGCCTTTGCAGAGTACCGAAGGGGGCCATATTTCAGGTTTAATGTATCGGCACCACGTTTTCCTGTTGCGGGAATTCCCATCACTTATGAATAGTTTTGGAATACCAGCTCGCTCTGAAATCCCCTGATTATGGAGCTCCCTTCGTGCTGATAGGGTTCGCGAGTGCGACATTCACTTCTTTTGCAGTTGTTATCCTCCTATTTGTCGTCACAAACCTCTTCAATGACCGTCCGTCACGATCACTTAACACACAGTTTCGTCCGCGTTGTGATTAGCGGATGATGCGTTTCCGCTTTTCCTGTATGCGGTATAAAACTTCGATATGGTGCCTCTTGAAACGCCAAATACTCACGACTTCCTTGGTTACGGAAGCACCCCACTATAAGAGCACCAACAACATCACTACATTCAAATTCGCCTGGGTGCGCTATAATGCACTTGTCAAATACAACAGCACAACCCGCGGAATTCGATAACACCTGCATTTACGTTCTAGCATGCAATTCTATCGAAGTATTTTTTTTATATTTTTGTACATGGAAAGTAGTCACACGCGTCACGCATACATAAACTTCAGCGCAACAGAAAGAAGAGTGGGCCTGCATATCGAAATATAGTATGTAACACATGAATGACAAATGGAAAAAACTGGTAGAAGCCGACCCCGGGGAAGATTAGTTTCGATTCCGTAGAAATATTGGAACACGTGAGGCAATACTGGCGCTACGATTAATCTTAGAAGAAAGATTAAGAAAAGGAAAACCTACGTTTCTAGCATTTGTAGACTTAGAGAAAGCTTTTGACAATGTTGACTGGAATACTTCTTTCAAATTCTAAAGGTGGCAGGAGTAAAATACAGGGAGCGAAAGGCTATTTACAATTTGTACGGAAACCAGATTGCAGTCATAAGAGTCGAGGGGCATGAAAGGGAAGCAGTGGTTGGGAAGGGAGTGAGACAGGGTTGTAGCCTCTCCACGATGTTATTCAATCTGTATACTGAGCAAGCAGTAAAGGAAACAAAAGAAAAATTCGGAGTAGGTATTAAAATCCATGGAGAATAAATAAAAACTTTGAAGTTCGTCGATGACATTGTAACTCTGTCAGAGACAGCAAAGTACTTGGAAGAGCAGCTGAACGGAATTGACGTTGTCTTGAAAGGAGGATATAAGATGAACATCAACAAAAGCAAAACGAGGATAATGGAATGTAGTCGAATTAAGTCGGATGATGCTGACGGAATTAGATTAGGAAATGAGACGCTTAAAGTAATAAAGGAGTTTTGCTATTTGGGGAGCAAAATAACTGATGATGGTCAAAGTAGAGAAGATATAAAATGTAGATAGAAACAGCAAGGAAAGCATTTCTGAAGAAGAGAAAATTGTTAACGCCGAGTATAGATTTAAGTGTCAGGACGTCGTTTCTGAAAGTATTTGTATGGAGTGTAATCATGTATGAAGTGAAATATGGACGATAAATAGTTTGGACAAGAAGAGAATAGAAGCTTTCGAAATGTGGTGCTACAAAAGAATGCTGAAGATTAGATGGGTACATCACATAACTAATGAGGAGATATTGAATAGAATTGGGGAGAAGAGGAGTTTGTGGCACAACTTGACAAGAAGAAGGGACCGGTTAGTAGGACATGTTCTGAGGCATCAAGGGATCACAAATTTAGCATTGGAGGGCAGCGTGGAGCGTAAAAATCGTAGAGGGAGACCAAGAGATGAATACACTAAGCAGATTCAGAAGGATGTAGGTTGCAGTAAGTACTGAGAGATGAAGAAGCTTGCACAGGATAGGGTAGCATGGAGAGCTGCATCAAACCAGTCCCAGGACTGAAGACCACAACAACAACAACATTATACTGTGTGAAACAAAGTGATGTGTTGGTGAATGTGTCAACACCTTTTAGATAGAGGAGGCCGAAATGCACGCTATCTAACGCAGACGGGCGTGAATTCTGGAACAGGATAAGTAGTGAATTCTAATAAGAAAAGTATGCAGCTCCTCTAATACTTAACTTTTATTTATCCTTGTTGTGAATACAGCATTCTTGATGAGACATTTCATACGATAACTATCAAACTATGTAAGGCTAATGGCGCCTTGCTAAGTCGTAGCCATTAACTTAGCTGAAGGCTATTCTGTCTCTCGGCAAATGAGAGCAAAGGCTTCGTCCGTATAGGCGCTAGCAACGTCGTCGTACAACTGGGGCGAGTTCTCCTACGTCTCTCGAGACCTGCCTTGTGGTGGCGCTAGGTCTGCGATCCTGACAGTGGCGACACGCGGGTCCAACATGTACTAATGGACCGCGGCCGATTTAAGCTACCACCTAGCAAGTGTGGTGTCTGGCAGTGACACCACACAAAGTACAGTTTATTATAGTCTTGTTGAGTTGGGCCATATATACTTTCAATATTATTTATTTTTTAATCTTGTGCTGTATTTGAGTTTTCTTTTTCATTTGCCTTTTTTCTTGTTTTCCAGTTGTAACATTTTTGGGTTTAATTATTTTATATTTGAAATTGTTTGCTTTATTGTTGTAACATTAGATACTTGTATGACATGCCATGCTCGGTATGTTCACTGCTAATTTTGTGATCAGATATCAGACCGTTCTTTCTCTTTGTTGTAGGTGTTATCTTACATTTACCCACGTTCAAGGAGAGCTGCCATGTAATACACGTAGTGGAAATGTTGTCCACGGCCTTCTGCAATTCCTTATGATGCCCAACAGATTTAATGTGCAATATTGCAGTGTCGTTTCTCTTGCTCTCTTTGTATCCCGTTGCCATTACGGTGAAGGTGACTAAAAGGGCAGAGAGAGGATCTAGAATCTTCCGTGTGCGCGCAGCTCTACCTCTCAGTTCTACACCAACACCGCATACAGCTTTGGTACAAACATTCACGCTGAAGTATAAACACTTAACGAAGAGATTAGAGTAACATTACGGATCCGTCTGCTTTTTATCTTTCCTGACCTTTGTTTCTTGCCAAGGGAAAGAAAACATTCCAGCGGTGTAGAAATACACTGTATTGTCATCCCCTGATACCTTTAGAAGATAGACAATCTAGCAAAACAATCCTTGACCCACACTCATGGCGTCACAATGACGTTACTGCAGCAACATGAAAAAGGCGTACGCAGTATCAGAGCTAAGCGTGTGTGCTAAGTGTGTGTGTGAGTGAGGGGGGGGGGGGGGGGCAATTCACGTTATTTTTCGCAGTGAATGACGCCAAACTGTAAACACTTCACAAAAAAGTAGAGTAACATTATGTATCCACCAACCCTTTTCTTGTTGTATTGATCTAATGTAAAAACAAATGTGTTATGTACAGTGGAACATTATAAGTGCACGAAGGTCACAAAAGATTTATTGCACTACAGCAATGTGTGCATATAAAATTTTTGAAATGTTGTATTTTGTGTTTTGTTAATAACATTATATCTTTTAATATAGGCCGGCCGGAGTGGCCGAGCGGTTCTAGAGGCTACAGTCTGGAACCGCGCGACCGCTACGGTCGCAGGTTCGAATCCTGCCTCGGGCATGGATGTGTGTGCTGTCCTTAGGTTAGTTAGGTTTAAGTAGTTCTAAGTTCTAGGGGACTGATGACCTCAGCAGTTAAGTCCAATAGTGCTCAGAGCCATTTTTATAATATAGACAATGGTTTACGAATGGACTAGTCACTAATAACAATATTATTTGCAACACTGACAGAAAACGATATACTTTTGAGATTTCACGAGAAATAGCTTCGGCTACCAGCAATATGGCTTTTTGTAAACTGATACTAAACTGATATGTCTCTCTTCACTGACGGAAAAGAAATCGCTACATCAAGAAGGAGTTCTGCAACATAAAAACGAAAGTTGGTAGGTGTGTTTCACCGTGTGAAAGATGATGTCTACTCAAATTTCTCGCTGTCGCATGAGTGGCATTAGTAGTGTCACTGTGAGGATGCAAATCAGGTTTACTCAAAATACACGCTGCAACGATCGTGACCGTTAGTAACCGTGGCACGCGGTGAGTTGATGTTAGTCAAGATCCCCATTAAGGCGACAAACAAGCCATTATCAACCCTTCACTGAGTTTGAACGAGGTCGTGTAATGGGACTATGAGAAGCTGGATGTTCCTTCTGCGATGTTGGAGGAAGACTTTGCAGCAATGCAGTTATTCTTCGTGACTGCTGAGTGCGATGGGCAGGAAAATGTATGGTCGCAAGAACATCGGGCTCTGGCCGGCCACGTGGCACTACCAAGACCATAACGTTCGGCCTATGGCTCTGGATCATCGTACTGCATCTACAGCAGCAATGTATGCAGCAGTTGGCACCACAGTGACACAGCGAAATGTTACAAATAGGTTACTTCGTGGACAGGTGCGAGCCAGACGCCCTGTAACATGGATTCGATTGACCCCCTCAGTGTTGTCAACAGAGAATTCACTGGAGGACAGGGTGGAGGTCTGTTGTCTGCTCTGATGAAAGCTTGTTCTGTCTCGGTGTCAGTGAGGTCCGTGTGTTGGTTAGAAGGAGGCAAGCTGAGGACTTGCAACCAACCTGTCTGCGTGCTAGACACGCTGGAACCACAACTGGAGTTACGGCATTGGTTGCGATTTCGTATTGCAGCAGGAGGACTATCGTGTTTATCCCACGCCCATTGACTGCATATCTGTACGCCAGTTTGGTGATACGTCCTGTTCTGCAACCATTTATGAACAGCATTCCACTGGGTGCTTCCACCGCGCGGGATTAGCCGTGCGGTCTAAGACGCTGCGCTCATGGACTGTGCGGCTGATCCCGGCTTAGGTTCGAGTCCTCCCTCGGGCATGGGTGTGTGTGTTTGTCCTTAGAATAATTTAGGTTAAGTAGTGTGTAAGCTTAGGGACTGATGACCTTAGCAGTTAAGTCCCATAAGATTTCACACACATTTGAACTATTTTGAAGTGGGTGCTTCCAAACAGGATAACGATCGACCATATACCACTGTTGTGACTCAAAACGCTCTACAGGGTGTCGACATGTTGTTTTGGCCTGCTCGATCACCACATTTGTCTCCAATCGAGCACAAATCGCACATCAATGGACGACAATTCCAACATGATCCACAAACAGCGTTAACTGTTCTCATATTGACCGACCAAGTGCAACAGGCATCCCACAAACTGACACCCAGCACCTGTGCAACATGATGCACGCACATTTGAATGCTTGCGACAAACATTCTAGCATTTACACCGGTTTATTAACGTACCAGCATTTTACACTTGCAATGGCTTGTCTAGCGTTTACAATAACCTGCGATCTTGCAATGTTACGTATTGTGAGGTAAATACTCTATAAGTTGGGAGTTGGCGTGGCCGCGCGGGGGGCCGCGGCTCGTCAGCAGCTGTGTGGTGCCAGACATTGGCCAGAGCAAGGGGGGTAGACCCGGCGCGTGACCCAGGCCTACCGCGTGGCTGGCAACTCCATGTTCACGCTGTGTCGAGGACTGTGCTTTGTGTCGATGAAGGAGATTTGTATGCCAGGAGTACCAAAGCAGACAATTTCCAGCCCACGTAGAAATTAATAATAGCCAGAGGAATCATGATACCTTAAAAAGAAACAGGTGCATTACCATTATTTGCATGACGATTCTGATGGTGTAATTCGATTTTCAATATCTTTATTAGTTTAAAGTTTAGTATCTAGCTGTAAATTATACAAGTAACATCCAACAACGAATTTCCAAAACTTAAACAGTTCACCCGCTCTTGTTGATCGATATGTCTTTAGAAAGCTATTGGTGTAAACCTAAATTGTTACGAATTACAGGCATGTAACTTGAATAGTACTTGAGTTATTGGAGATCAAAGTGGCCGATTACTATTAATCGCGTCAGACCATAATTACTCCACACGAAAAAACTGTAGCAGCATGCTTATAAATATATTTATTCGTCTATGTCTTTGTTTCTATCCGATATATACTATTCATGAAGAAATTGGTCAAATATTTATTGTGTTTTAGAAAGCACAGAGACTTTACGCTACTGGCCTGCTTTCGTTTCTATTTCTTTTATATATGTTTATTTGATTTGTTTATGGATTTTATGGTCCAGCAGTAGAAATATTTATTTAATTTCAAGTTATTTAAATGTAAATTCAGTATTTCGTACGTGTTTCAATATGTTTGTGAGTGTGCGTTGGCTTGGAAAAATGGCGGGAGAGCTCTAGCCAATGACACCGCTCTTTAATGGGGAGACTGGATGGAAGCGTAGAAGGATTTGAGTCAGACAGGACATGTAGAGAGCTGAACAGGAAGCAGTGATGGACAGTCGCAGGAAATGCTTGGAGAGTCGAGATGTTTGCTCGTGGTCGCGAGAGATAGAAATATTTCGTAGTGCCGACTTGTGCACTTGTGAGATTTCCGAGGCTTCTGCAGTGCAGACATTGCATGCGTTTAGAAGTGAATATCTCGTGAGCTATGCTGTTGTTCGTAACTAACTACGTGCTGTAGGATCTATTGTTTCCCTGTTATTCAATTTATATTTAATTTAATTGCTGGACCATCGATACCAATAAGTGTTTTATAGTAATAAATGGCATTCTTAAAGGTACTTCTACTGTTGTACTCATCATTTAAAGTCGTTAAAAATAGTACCTGCAGATTTTATTTAATTGCAATCTTTCATTTATAAATTTCTGTGTTACATTCAAATTCGCAATTGCTGAGTGATAGAAACCTTTGACCATTCGATTCAAGTGTATATCATATTGTATACTGTAGACTCAGCAGTATTTGTCTTGTAGTGCGGCAACTACGAATCCCGGCTCCTAGACAACGAAACCAGCCAAAACTTTTAATATTTCAAGTCTGAGTCAGAGGGTACATGGTTGAGGAACACCATCACACCTCATTCATTTTTATTGTTTGGAAGCCCTCAGTATGTTACCTACACAAATATATTACCAAAATTTCATTGCTCCACAGTAATTATGTTTTGGTTGCGTGATTTTTTTTCTGTCAGTGTATTTGGCGGAGCAAAATCACAGGATTGGGAGGAAATTGTTTTTTATTCCAGTGTGAGAGTACAGGAGAGCCATCGATGTACTCCTGTGGATGTCAGACTGATCCGCATCAATAAGAAGTGGCTGACAGTCAGATCGCTCCCCATGGACTTACACACGTTTAATGAAAAATGTATTGTACAACAGATAATGAAACCATCACAGCTTTATTATTACACATTTATTGTGTTACGTCTGATTTAGTTAGTTGAACATCTTAACGTTGCCTGCAGTTAAACATAACAGGGAATTAGGCTAAGGCTACAGCATCTTAACGAATGAAATATGCAACACACACTGGCAACAACCTTTCACTAAATTATTACCTAGTTGTGCTAAAGTCATGACAAACTGGTCTGGTTGACGTATGTAGTGTTTAAGCCATGTGTAGCTCGTGTTGGTGCCGTTTATTGCCTGACATCTTGTCTTTGCGGTAGTGCCGTCACGTTTCTTATTCGATTTACTGGCGTCACTAAGTTGCTGGCTTGCCTGCCTGTGAGTAGCAGCAGCAGCGCTTATCGATAAGAGCACTGTCGTACTATCTACGGAGCGACCGCTAGTATTTCCGGGTAGTCGTGTGTCAGGAGTTCAGTGGGGACAGAGCAGCAGTGGGGTCCGGACAGCCATGACTCGCCCGACCTCTGCCGACTCACATGTCTTGAGTGGGGACTACCTTGGTTGGTCGTTCAGTCAGTCGTCTCAGCGGATGACGTGTATTTGGTCGCTGACCGCTTCTGGGTTCTCCGTGTGTGTCGACTTGTGATTCGTCCTTGTTGTTCCACAGTCACTGGTTTTAGTGTTGTTTGAGTTGTTTGTGGAAGTGTTTTCGTGGAATTGCCTGTAGCTTGTGTGGTTTTGACTGAGCAGCTATTTTAATGCTGTCTGCATGCTGCAGTCAGCCAGTTGGTTGGGACGGAGCACTGAGGAAATCTCCCCGGTGTGAGGCCAGGCCGGGACCGCTGGTGGCATGCACACGCTTTCGGATCGTGTGATGCTAGGTTCGAGAGCGACGAAGTTCGTTGCCCACCGAACCTGGACGCTGAAGTTGAGTGATCAGTTAACCTGTTTTGAAAGCTCAACTATTGTGAAATCTCTTTGTTGATTTGCGGGTTGTTTCTCCATGGGCCGTTTGGGCTGGCAGCAACGTACGATGTGTTGGAGTCAGGGAAATGTTGCAGCTGTCTTCCAATATTGTGATTAATTATCAAATTGACTGTTACTTGCCAGTGAAGTGCACCAGCGGTATTTTCTGCCCTGTGGCTGTTAACGCCCCAATTATCTGCCCTGGTCGTTAGTGTAGTTTTCTGGCAGTGTGCCTTTCCTTATTGTGTTGATGCTGTCTGGTATGGCGTGTAGTTCGAGAGCCTTTTAGTTGTTTGGTTCATATTTTGCTTAGACTGGTTATTGTTCCCTTGGCTGTTTTTAGACACCAGTTTCTGAAGACATAGTGCTGTTCATATCCTCGTCCTCGGCCGATATTTTCCATCGTTGTGCTGTTGGTTGCACAGAATGGAGTTTGTTAAATTGTTGGTCGGTCCTTGGGCCATACCTAGTTTGGCTTGCCATCCAATTATTTAACTTCAGCTCTTGGCTGCCTGTCTCACCTCACCTTACTTTTGAGCAACCTTTTCATTTTACTTTGAAGTATTGTGTGAGGCCTTTGGCCGTGTATTAATTCAGATCTTTTTAAATTTTGCATAAAGGTCTTCAGTCGTGTTAAATTAAAAATTTCAAGATTGATTTTATTAAAAAAAGCTTGTTTTCTTAAAATTTATTATATCTGAAATTGTTTGTAATCCAGGCCCTAAGCCGTTAGTTGTTCGATGTACTATGTGTGGCCCTCAGTCAAAGATTTATGTGAACCCCTTTCAACAAGGCCTTCAACCGTGTGTATTCTTAAAGGAACATTTTTTATAATAAGGAAGGGGTTTATTTTAAATTGTTTATCTGACTTGTTCAGGCCTCCAGCGATTGTTTCATATTTCCTTGTGCTCTTCAGCTGTGCAATAATTTAATTTTTCTTTAATTAGGCTTTTGGTCATTCTGTTGTAAGTTTAAAAAGAAATTTCTTGGTTAGAAAAAATTGTTTATTAATTTTTTAAAATTGTAGTTGTCCTTCAGACGTGTAGTATAGGCCTTCAGCCGCTAATTGTTTTCAATTGTATGTTTTCTTAAAAAAAATTACCTTCTGTTTTTAATTGCTTTTGATTTCTAAGCCAGGCTTTCAGCCGTTCTTATTTTTGTGTGGTTTTGGGCCTTCAGCCCAGAAAGCATCTCAAATTTTCTTTAACTAGGCCTTCAGCCGTATTGTCGAATTGTGACCTTTTAAAGCAATGTGTAAATAAGTGATTCTTAGAAAAACTAAGTTGTGTGTTTGATTGTGCAACTCACAGTAATTGTTTACGGGCCCGTCCACAATTGTAAACTTATCCTGTGAGCTATCTGAGTACCTATCAACCAACCAAATTCAAAGAAAATGATCATAATCATTCTGCCGACGGCCTGGCGGAAGTATGACGAGCAGACACGGCATGTAGTGTACAGTAAACTGGCCAAACAGGAGACATGTAAATATAGTACAGCAGTTGTCGATGGCGATAGTCGACTGTGCAATCACAATCGTTACAAGCAATAACAAAACCTTAGATAGAGGACTGATATTAAGGAACACACTAACATTCCAAACAAATGAAAAATAGAAACGAACAAAAGTTTACAATGCAGGTGTGCACAACAACAAGGGAATAGGTTACAGTGCTTATACAAAACTGCATCGCCAAGTGACATGTGTGTCAGTAAGTAAACAACTATGAAATACAGTTAATTGTGTAAATTACATCAGGGACGGTAATTAAGATCTCGCAGAGTGATCATAAGTTGTGAGTCACGTAGTTACAGAAGACGCATTACCACTGAAAATGTAGGAGAGCTGAAGCAACAAAACTGGTGGTTATCGTATGCTGTTGATAAAATTACAAGCAAGCTGTATTAAATTAGCTAAAATTTATTTAAGATGAAAGAGAACAAATTCCTGTCGTTACATAAAGTTCTTTCCTCACTAGATTAATAAAGCCATACGATGTATTGTACAAATGCTTGTGAATTAATTACGTACAATATGACAGAATCTGTAATTCTGTCATATAAAATTATCATGACTACAAAATAAAAGTAATTACAACAAACAACGTGTTGTCATTGAACATGTGGGAAGCTAAAATAACTAAACTAGATGATTCCAGTCATGTGTTGACAAAATCTAGCTGTGTTTTACTTGTTATTCTATGTACGATAAAAGACAAATAGGACTAGTAACTAACAGATCAACGATGGCCCTAGCAGATATGAGACATGTTTATTGTACCCACAAAATATAATAAATAGGGTTTTCATCAAACTAGTGGTCCACACTAATCCCTGTTTAGTACAAAGTTAACTACTGACATACATGATAACAACCTATTACAGGTTCTGCCCAGTCACAAATAATACAAAGAATAAGAAATTTAACAGTTATTGATATGGGGCAGTTGTAATCTAACATTTCAATATCCTGACAAAGGTTTCAGGAATTACTGCAACCAATCGCCGTTTTCTCTTCAATTTTTACTTATTCATGACCGGTTTCGAACCGCCTGGTGATTCATCATCAGATGATACAATTTAGTTTGGAGTATTGTGGGGGTCTTACATCTGTGGAAAATATAGAGATGCAAAAGTGAGCACTGTATGTGGGAAGAATATTAAGATTGTAAGATTAATTTTGTGGTATTACTCACTGTTTTTATTCTTCTTGCAAGCACTCCTCTGGAAGAGATAATGTATGCTTTCCAGTAACGTTAAATATCAGGTGAAACCGGCACTTTTCCACCGATGATGACTCCCACATACTTTACAAAATATAAACAAACCAAAGAGTGTGGCTGTTGTTGTCTCCAAAGAGTTTTGTGGAGGCAGAGATTTTCTTTGCTCATTTTTCGTTTTGTGTGGCATTCATGATAAAAAATATATTTATTACATTACTTTCTTTATAAAAATTAGTATTATGTTTTTACATTGCAAATTTTTAATGTATTTACAAAACCTACAACAAAGTGTTTAGGAAAATATTTCTGGTAGTGAAGTTATGTTTGGCATGTTTCTCATTGCTCAATAAAGAGGAGAGTATACATATGGAGAAGGGAGGGAGGGGGAAGGGTGGAGGAAAGGGAGGGAGGTATGGGAGGGGAGAAGCGAGGGAGGGAGGGAGGTAGAGAGGGAGAAAGAGAGAGAGGGGGGGGGAATTGTGTGTGTGTGTGTGTGTGTGTGTGTGTGTGTGTGTGTGTGTGTGTGTGTGTGTGTGTGTAAAAAAGAGGTAACGAGGATGACGTTTAGGTGTGGTATGAGTGAGGTGGGGAATGGGTATGGGAGTGGATGAGTACAGCATTTATTAGTTTTTCAAATTTAAGGACTCTTTAAAATTTTGGAATAATGGGTTATTTGATAAATCAATTTGTTGATTTAAGATGGTGTGGGGTGGTTTACTGTTATGCATGAAAATTTCGAGTCGTTCCAAGAGGTCCATTTTTATTCCTTTTTGTACAATGTGTAGAATGTGGAGGTAGGTTTTTATATCTGTGATTGAATGACTATTTTGGGCTAGATGAGCTGCAAAAGTGGATTTATTTAAATTATTTAAACGGAGTGCGTCAGTGTGCTCTTTGTATCGGATTTCAAAATTTCTTCCTGTCTGTCCTATGTAGTAGCAAGAACAACTGTCACAAGTTAATTTGTATATACCTGATTTGTGATATAGTGGGCAGGTTGTTTTCATGTTGTGAATTATTTTGTTTGTTTAATGATACTGTAAAGCATACATTATGTCTTCCAGAGCAGTGCTTGCAACAAGAATAAAAACGGTGAGTATCACCATCAAATTAATCTTACAATCTCAATATTCTTTCCACATACAGTGTTCACTTTTTCGTCTCTACATCTGCCACAGATGCACGACCACCATAATACTGCAAACTAAATTGTATCATCTGATGATGAATCGCCAGGCGATTAGAAACCGGTCATGAATAAATAAAAATTGAAGAAAAATCGGCGGTTGTTGCAGTAATTCCTGAAACCTTTAACAAACCCAAATCCATAATGGATAAAAGTTTTATCCTGACAAAGACTGTGTGGGTCAAGTGAATGGAACAAGACAGTAACCTACATGGGAATCATGGGAAAATTAGAAACTACACGTACAACTAACATTGCTGGTTGAGCCAGGAATGAATGTACGATCACCTGGGAAAAGTAATGGATTCGCGAAATGTGGCTAATCCGAACAGTGCGCCTAAAAACACACGGTAATTCTTGTACCCTGCTTGCCCAAGCTGCAATCGCTCTCCACACTCAGCACTCAGATGCATGGAGTGTAGATGGCCCCGTGATCTGCTGCTGACTGTGACGTCCCCAAGTGAAGTCTTCTCCACCACATCCCACTCTCCTCCATTCCCAAGACGAAGTGTGTTCTCTACTGGCAAAGAGTTCTTAGTCGACTCTATCGATCCATTGGACACTCGTGTGCCAATGAAGGAAGTTCTGCAAAATGTTGGCCAATGACATGTTTATTAACAAGAGTAATCTTACCTCTTAGCGAAAGGTTTACAACATAATCAATTTATACACAACCCACACAAGCAGTTCTTAAAAAAATCTCCCACTCCTCAGATAAGTTTGCTACTTCAGCCAATACGCTCGGCTCCACATCCGCACTTCTCGGAAATTGGTGTCCTACCTGTACCTACACTGCTATTTTTTAGGTTAGCCAATGAGAAGCTCTCTTACAATATTTTAGGCCAGAAGTTATTCTCCCCATTTAAAGCAGCGTCATGGAGGACGACGTTTCGGCACAAAACAAAGTTCCTTTGAAGTGTGTTTTCGCTGGTTGTCCCTGCTTATAAAAAATGAGACTCTCCGGAAATGCAGTTGTTCGCCACGTTACTTCTGTGAGCGTAGCCCTGGACCCCATAACGTGTAGGATGTATTATCTGAAAAATTATAAGGACGTGACTCGTGGGCAGCAGAACTGACAAATGGCTGGGTCAGACATCCGGTCGACATGAAACGTCCCCTTTGAACAATTTTACACGAGACTGTGCTTATCCTGACACACAATATTTTTAGCGCAACGCAATCTGACTTTCAAAAATCCCTACAAAAGAATGGCCCTGACTAACATTAACCTATACGTTTCACAAATCACTTACCTCACAAAAATCTTGGTTACTCGAACTACTGCAATACAGCGAGCACCACTACTGCCAGCTAAATAAAAGATTCAAACTACGGAAGGCACTAACTACTGATAGGGATAGTTAGCAAATGAAAGATATTAATAGAGAACAAACAATGTATTTACCTTAATAGTCATAATATATATATATATGTATATATATATATAGCAGTTCATGACAAATTACAAAACTCCGCCATCTCTCTCCCCACATCCACCACTGCTGGCGGCTCACCTCCAACTGCGCAACGCTACGCGCTGTTCACATCCAGCTGCCGCTGCCCAACACTACAATGGCAGGCAACAATGCAAACTAGACACAGACTGCACACAGCACAGCCAGTGATTTTTATACAGAGGTGGCGTTACCAATAAAAAAACCTAAACAGCCTACTTACATGGCCCCCATGTTCCCCCCAAAAAATTTTACAAATTGTTTTGGGCACTGGGCAATACATATTTGTTAAAATTTTTCATAATCGTAATTACAATAACAAAGAAATCAAATGCACACACTTATTGATACAATGTTGGTCAAAAGCTAAAATTTTCTCACAGTCCATAAAGATAGTTCTGATCATTCATCATAATAGTAATTACATTTTTTTTCACAAAGTCTCATTAGTAAAAGAAATTGCACACAGAAGTAGTGGATTTCCATGCAGTCTTGAAGAAGTAGTGTTGTCCTTCCAACGGAAAGACAGTGCTGACTCTTGACATGCAGACAGGTAATGGGCCACAACAGAGCAAACCCACAGCAGAGTCAGTCGAAGTTTTGAAGAGTATTGGTAGGTAGGTCATCACAGAGCAGACCCACTGTAGTCCTGGTAGAGATTACGGTACTGGTGGGCCACCAGAGGTGCAGACCCACTGCAGTCCTTGTAGAAATAATGATACTGGTGCGTCAGCAAAGGTGTAGACCCACTGTAGTCCTTGTAGAAATGGCCAGCAGCCATCTGTTGTGACTGTGCAGGTGCACAATCACCATTGAAGAGTCTTGCGGACAATATAGCAAGTCCATAAACCACCACTTGTGCACTCACAAAGTTTTTGGAATTGTCCTTAGAACCAGCAATGCTGTTATCCAGTCCCTTGCTAAATTATTAACACACGTGCAAACACTGACAGTCCCTACTTCTCACATATTGTCCATATACTATGACCAACAGAAATGTGTGCAGTGAAATGGAACTTACAAGTTAATAATATGATGAACTGGTGTCAATTGCAATTTTATAACTTAAGAATACAATTACAAAGGTACAAAATACATCATTAAAGAACATAACAATACAGATAACATTTGTAGTAACAAACTTTACAAAAGAATCGAAATAACATATGCATCAGTGTTACAGGAATTATGACATAAGTGAATATATAAAATAATGAGAATAGTTTTCGAAACATTAATTTCACACATGAGCATTAAAACAGAATAGAATAAATAATGTCTTAACATCTTTACAAAGAAAATAACATAGTATTTGAAAAATTCTACAACATAAATCTTATTAGCTAAACACATAAAGACAGGAAAAAGACAAATACACAAGGGTACATAAACACATACCAGAATAACACAGGAGGAAAGGACAGGGTTTGTTTTCAGTGTAACATTTGGTAGTGCAGTCCAACCCAAAACTTCATTCCATCGATCTTTCGTCTTATTTCAACATTTGTTTCCACCAAAAAAATCCTATCCAAGCATGCTTTCTGTATTTATATGTCCACATATTTCTTACCTCATTATTTATTTTCAAGAAAATCCTACCTATACCTGCTTTCTTTACGTTTTTCGTATAACTTCTCAATGCATTTCTTCCAATTCATCGCAACTCATTCTCTTCTATAGTCTACCCCCTCTTAAGCTAACTTAAATCTACTGAGCTCAGATGCTAAGCTAAGGGACGAGGCAATGCAGCAGCACAAAACAATTAACATAAACAGCAATGACAAAAAAATGGAAAATTGCAAAGCTAGCTATAGGAAATCTAAATTACCAAGCAATGCAACGTTACAACTAATATGAGCCAATGTGCAGCAACAAGAAAAATAAATCAGTAGTAAAACTAGCTTAACAGAGTAATACAAAGTTAAATTCAGTAACACTATGCCTGGCAAACAGCAGCAGGAAATAAAATTTAAACCTAGACCTCAAGCAGAAAAAAATATTACACTAAAATGGCCATGTCTAATATCTATGTCACATCTTAACACTAGAGTGATGCATCACAATTTATTCTACAAAAGAAATTACCAAGTAATTGAAAAGAAAACTATGATTGCAGTTCCTGTGAAGGTAAATGTCTTTTTGTGCTCCCTCATTTTTTTTAAAAAAAATTATTATTTACTCGATCTGTAAACAGAAAATATTTATATTAGTACATCTATAAAATTTTATTTTAACCAATGCTACAGTGCAGCTAGACACTAAATATTAAACGAAATGAGCAAATATATACATAAATCAACATATTAAACGTCATTCACTAGGCAAATGTCGTCTCCAAAGGCAGAAAAAATCTCTCAACTAGAAAGACAATAGATGTAAAATGTTTCTCATCGTGTCATTAGGCATTTTAGTAAATATCATAAATTAAGAGCTCCACAGTGTAATCATATGTTTTCAAGTTCGAGCGGGTCGTTTTTGCGATGCTTTCTAGAAAGGAATGTCAATAGCGAGGTTAATGGTCTCTTTTTTATTTCTCCACCTAACGGCTTTTTCTTCAGGCAGGTGGCACAGCTAGGCGCTCACGACGCATTACGTGAAGGTCACTTAACTTTCTTACCGAAATATTTACGACATCAGTTTCTGCTACAGTGGCAGTCTCATATAAAAATTTCAGAGGTCGAGAATTTTCGTTGCAAATGTGTAGTTCCAAAATCCTATGAATATAACAGTGTTCAAAACGTTTTCGTCGGCATTGTGATACATTCATGCATTTACACACATTTCATAACTCTTAAAGTACGATTCTTGGTTACCAACAACCTTTTTCACAAATCAGCGTCCCTAACCACTACTCATTATTTCTTACCTTATTCATCGACACTTCTTCAATATTTCATCACCACAGATACATAGCATAATCAAATAACTCATACAGCATCAGCTTATTGATCATAAACATACCGCAACAGTGTAATACACATCGTTATCATAACATCATAAAACCTCAGCCAAATCTCAAAATCGTCGTAGCTTCCTTCAATAACTTCAAAACCTAAAAAAATTCTCTGCTCATGTCAAAAGTGTCATCTACCTCAAATGTACTTTAAAAATCATGATCCCATACCAAATACATCATTCAAAGCTCTCATAGTATCACAATGATTCCGAAAAAATAGGAACAGTTTACAAAGTACAGACAAAATACAGTTTCATAAGTGTGAAGTTATCCAACTGTGTAATTGCGTAAACATATGTCACTGATGTAATAAAAAATGTTTGTTTCTCTGTTAAATAATCAGATAGCTGTGTAATTTATGTGTTAGAGAAATATGGTACCGATGTGTAAAGTTGTATAAGCAAATACCATATTAGCTAGGGCTCCTTGTGCTTGCCAAACACATGGTACACAAAGGAAGCGTGTACCCCCCTGAGGATTAATGTAATTATACCCTCAGGTGTTACAGATTACAACAATGGAATGAAATTATTACAGAAAACCTTTGTATCATTGTACTTCAAATATCTATAAAAATAAATGTTTTAAGTATAAAATTAATCACACAAATACGTGTACTGTAGCGCTAAACTGTGCGTCTTGTTGTGAGATAATCTCTGTGGAAGTGTCGTAGTTATTGTCCTCCGAAAGCTAAGTTCTGCAGAAGTCAATGTACTTACCTCATGATAAACAAAAGTGAAATGCTTTGCGTATAGATATCTTAGTTATTACGCTTATTGCCGTGATGAGGAAAGTACTGTGCTGTAACATATTGTTGTCCTACGGAAAAGGCTGTCTCCTTGTAGCTATAGCACAAAAGATACTATTAAAATATGTTTTACTTTCCAAAATAATGCAGAAAAACTGTGCAGATATAAAACAGAAACACCGTCAAGCAACATTGCAAATTGTCACTCATTAGTAGCGTCGCGATAAAACCGTGTAGTTGTCACATAAACTAACCACTGTGTCGACTGGTATCTCACAGAAAGTACTTTAAATCCAGAATGTATTTTCAAGTAAACCAAAATGTTGCATTAAAATCTCATTAGCAGTACTGGTAAATGTTCTAAGTATGTAAGCCTTATAGTCGTTACATAATCGTGCAACTAACAAGCAAGAATGTACACACACAATAACACTGTGACGTCTGTTCACTATAACAATACATTCGTAATTTCTGTTTAAATAAGTTCTCTTGGTTCTTGATTGGATATTTAACTTCAAACATTGTTGTATGTTAACAGATTTTAAGTCTGACAAAGCATACTAGAAATGTGAAGTGCAAAATTTTATGGCAAAGACAAAGTTAAAAAGCAGATTATCTTTCAATAAACTGTTTTACATGTGAATGTGGTGTAAACCTTTACTCTTCCTAGTACGCAGACTTTCAACTGAAAAGCAATTGTCATGTTTTATACGTCGGTAAGGAATACTAAATATTTTCTCAAGGTTAGCGTCTGTGTTATTTTTCTCTGAACCAGCCGGCGCAGGTGGCTGCCTGCGGTGCGAGTCATTGTCTATTCCTTTGTTGGCGCGCGTCGTTATTGGGATTAGGAGACCTAGCTTCTACAAATTCACGTTGTCGAAAGTGCCCTGCTCTGTTTGAATCCCGCCAGTTCTGATGAAATTCAGGTCTGTCGTTATGATTATCTCGTCTGTCGTCATGTCGGTAGATTCCGTAGTTTCTTCCTTGTCCGTCACGTTGTGGAGAATTTCTCCCTGAATCGTAACTGTGCGCCGAACTGTTGCGTCTGAAGTTATTCTGTCTCCCTTGATAATAATTATATTGGTTCCCATATTGTCTGTTTCTCTGGTAGTCTCTGTGATAGTCATTACTATGGAAATGCGATCTTTCTCTGTAATTATTTTTACTCTGCCAACGGTTGTCATACGGGTGGTGTCTGTTTTGGTCACGATTTACGTTGTAAGAATAGCCTTGTTGTGTCCAGTTATTGTTTCTGTCGTCACGGAATTGTGACGGATGTGACCTGTAGTGATTGCTTTCCTGTTTTCGCATCCCGCGACTGTCTGTGACAATTTCTAGTTCTTGTAACAGTCCCTGAAAAGCTTCAATGTCGTCTTTGCAACGTCCTGCTAAAATAATATGTCGTAAATGTTCAGGTAATTTGATTAAGCAAATGCGGATGAGTTCTGAGGGGCTGTATGGGTTTGAAAGATACTGATTCTTATGCAACATGTCTTCAAAATATTTGACAAGACTGGAAAATTCAGATTGTTCAAATTGTTTCATCATCATGATGCTATGTTTTACTCGGTCTTGTGTAGCTTGAGACCAATATTCTGAGAGGAAGGCATGATAAAAATCTCCTTCATTGTGGCAATCGTGAATGACCGATCGCATTCTTACAGCTGGTTCATTCTCCAAGTAGCCACACATAAATTCTAATCTGTGTTCTAACGACCAGTTGGGAGGAAAACAATGAGAGAATTGATGGAGCCATGCTTGTGGATGAATGTCGTTGCCAGAATTCTTAAATGTTTTGAATTTACGTGTAGTAATAAACAGCTTATAGTCAAAATCATCATGTCGGCGAGTCGCATATCGGTCATTGTTAGGTCGTGTCGGCCGTCCCATCTCAAAATTCGGTGCACATTGCCAATTTCTTTCATAACTTCCGAAATGCCCTGTGTTATTATTTTCCGGCTTTTCCGTATTTCTAAGTCCCTCTTCCCGTGTTGGAGCGCGAGTGTCCTCTGAAATACGTAATTCTTGTATTACATGCGTCAACTGATCTTGTACTTCCCGGATTTCTCTTTTGTACTGTGTATTGATTTGATTTTGATTTTGTTTGAATTTTCTAATTTGTTCATACTCTTCTGTGTCAGTGAAGGCTACAGGTCTTGTGTCATTCAGATCATCATCTACCTTTGTAGATAAGTTAGTGACCTGATCCGAAAGTTCGGCTACTTTCTCCGATAGTGAACACATTTCCTCAGTGTGTTTTTCTGAACCAAGTTTCAGAGTGTCCATTTGTGTTGAAATCGAATCTACTGTGTCCTTCAAGTTTTCCTGAGTTTTTGCAAGTTGTGTAACCGAATCGGTAGATGCAACTGAGTCAATTTTAGCCCACAAGGTCTCATGATTTTCATGAACAATGGTTTGCTGTTCTTTTATGGCTGCTTCGTGATTCTGTAATGCATTTTCATGCCGCGAAAAAATAGGTTGAAAATGCTCACAAATTTGTGTTTTTACGTCATTACAGACTTTTTGACATTTCGATTCAATGTTATGTAACTCAGTAGTTAAATCTTCATGTGTTTGTTCAAGTGTGGTGTCTAACTTTTTAAGATTTTGTTCCACTGTGTCTAACTTTTTGAGATTTTGTTCCACTGTGTCTAACTTTTTGAGATTTTGTTCCACTGTGTCTAACTGTTGCTGTGTTTGTCTCTGGTGTTGTTCCATTGTGTCTAACTGTTGCTGTGTTTGTCTCTGGTGTTGTTCCATTGTGTCTAACTTTTCAAGCTTTTGTCCCATTTGTTGCATTAATTGTAATAACAATGCACTGGTGTCTGAAACATGTTCCTCAGTGCTTTTCGGCAGTGAATTTGCACCGGCAACATTCACATTTTGACAAGCGGAAAATGTGTCTTGACTCATTTGAAAAAACGGTGAGGACGCAAAACCTGAATCTACAGTATTTGCAAAATTGTGTCCTGTCATTTCGGATTCCTGAGGCGAGCTGTTGCCGAGCGATCGATCGATAATGCTTCTCTGTTCACTACCTGTTTCACTGTCTACGCCATTGATTGCAGCCCGCTCCATTTCCCTATGCACAGTTACCAAATTACTACTTTGAATATTAGTTAATTCATTACACGCTGGCGCTAACACACTGCTTTCGTCTTCGCTGTCATTTCTCAATTTACTTTGGAGCCTAGTGTTACGTTTTTCACACGCCATTATTGTCACAATAGTTCACACGACAACACAGAAAAACACAATTTGAAGAGCAACAATAGGGGAACACATTAACATAGCACTGAAAATAATATCTAGTTAATTGCAGCTGCGAAATACTTGGTGCAAATCTACATGCGTGCCACACCTGTTTTACTGTACAACAATGAAAGACTGCAACTACAAAGGAGATTCTCACTACAATTACGCGCTAGCAATAAACAAAATCTACACTAATTACACAAACTACAAGAAAAAAATCAGAAGATTCCACTGAGGTATCCTCGGCTAAGGGTCGACATATGAAACGTCCCCTTTGAACAATTATACACGACTGTGCTTAACCTGATACACAATATTTTTTAGCGCAACGCAATCTGACTTTCAAAATTCCCTACAAAAGAATGGCCCTGACTAACATTAACCTATACGTTTCACAAATCACTTACCTCACAAAAATCTTGGTTACTCGAACTACTGCAATACAGCAAGCACCACTACTGCCAGCTAAATAAAAGATTCAAACTACGGAAGGCACTAACTACTGATAGGGATAGTTAGCAAATGAAAGATATTAATAGAGAACAAACAATGTATTTACCTTAATAGTCATAATATATATATAGCAGTTCATGACAAATTACAAAACTCCGCCATCTCTCTCCCCACATCCACCACCGCTGGCGGCTCACCTCCAACTGCGCAACGCTACGCGCTGTTCACATCCAGCTGCCGCTGCCCAACACTACAATGGCAGGTAACAATGCAAACTAGACACAGACTGCACACAGCACAGCCAGTGATTTTTATACAGAGGTGGCGTTACCAATAAAAAAACCTAAACAGCCTACTTACAGACACCCTGGCCCACTGCGTGTAGCATGGCTCATCACGCACCCAACTAAACTACAGGAAACATTACATGTAAAGCAATCGACAATAAACAGAAGGAATTTATATGGAAGTAGACGGATTACTTCTGGCAATCACTAGTGTTGCTAATTACAAATGTTAACTATTTTATTAACCGACAGGAGTAAAGTTTAAACAGTAGTGACTTTAAATCAGTTATGAATACCACACACGAGTTGAGCCAGCCCATGGCTGGACTGACCCGTATCACTAGGATGGTGGTGGTGGTGGTGGTGGGGGGAATGCATCTGCCTCAACTGCCTCTTACTGCGTACGCCATAGAGAAACTTAACTCCTCTTTTTCAATCATTTCTAACTCTGGAGACTTAATTTCAAGTTGCTTCAGGTAATTTTACAGCTGATTACGGGTTCACAGGTAGATACCGTGTTTCTTGACTTCCGCAAGGCGTTCGATACAGTTCCCCACAGTCGTTTAATGAACAAAGTAAGAGCATATGGACTATCAGACCAATTGTGTGATTGGATTGAGGAGTTCCTAGACAACAGAACGCAGCATGTCATTCTCAATGGAGAGAAGTCTTCCGAAGTAAGAGTGATTTCAGGTGTGCCGCAGGGGAGTGTCATAGGACCGTTGCTATTCACAATATACATAAATGACCTGGTGGATGACATCGGAAGTTCACTGGGGCTTTTTGCGGATGATGCTGTGGTGTATCGAGAGATTGTAACAATGGAAAATTGTACTGAAATGCAGGAGGATCTGAAGCGAATTGGACGCATGGGGCAGGGAATGGCAATTGAATCTCAATGTAGACAAGTGTATGTGCTGCGAATACATAGAAAGATAGATCCCTTATCATTTAGCTACAAAATAGCAGGTCAGCAACTGGAAGCAGTTAATTCCATAAATTATCTGGGAGTACGCACTAGGAGTGATTTAAAATGGAATGATCATATAAAGTTGATCGTCGGTAAAGCAGATGCCAGACTGAGATTCAGTGGAAGAATCCTAAGGAAATGCAATCCGAAAACAAAGGAAGTAGGGTACAGTACGCTTGTTCGCCTACTGCTTGAATACTGCTCAGCGGTGTGGGATCCGTACCAGCTGGGTTGATAGAAGAGATAGAGAAGATCCAACGGAGAGCAGCGCGCTTCGTTACCGGATCATTTAGTAAACGCGAAAGCGTTACGGAGATGATAGATAAACTCCAGTGGAAGACTCTGCAGGAGAGACGCTCAGTAGCTCGGAACGGGCTTTTGTTAAAGTTTCGAGAACATACCTTCACCGAAGTGTCAAGCAGTATATTGCTCCCTCCTACTTATATCTCGCGAAGAGACCATGAGGATAAAATCAGAGAGATTAGAGGCCATACAGAAGCATACCGACAATCCTTCTTTCCACGAACAATACGAGACTGGAATAGAAGGGAGAACCGATAGAGGTACTCAGGGTAGCCTCCGCCACACACCGTCAGGTGGCTTGCGGAGTTTGGATGTAGATGTAGATGTAGATGATGACAATTTTTGAGATAGTTTCATGGGCAAAGGAAAAATTTGCATTCCAGAAGTTGTTGGTAATACTTTATGTTAATGCGCAAATAACCTCTCTATCGTGGAAGGTAATTACTTCCTCTATTTGAAACAGATGTGTAATTAAGTGTGTTCTAATACTGATCATTTCTCTTTCCGGATGGAGAATCGATACTCTCCTTCGTTAGTGACAGCTATTATGAAAGCACGCATAGTGGTTTCTCTGCTCCACTGTTGATACCATTTTCATTGAAATTGGAAAGTATGCATCACTATTCCTCATTGAAATGGATTCATGTTCGCCCACCTAATGAAAAGAAAACTACTGTAATCATCTGGAAGAATCATCCGAACTCATATCCCAATGTTGAACGTGCCGTTTACACGAGGAGCGCTATCGGCAGAAATGGCGCAACAAACACAAATTGTCTCCAACATTAATTTTGCAGGTATGTGCGAGTTCGTTAAATGAATGCGGTGGGGATACCGAGAAAAATCTACAAATTAAGAGCCAGTTTCTTCTAATCGCTGCGTGCTGATTGTGGGCACAACAATAATATTGTTTAGAATTCTGCAGCCGTCCAGTCAACTTACGAGCTGTCCAAGCTGTTAGCTTCCATTAGGGAATGACCGTATTTCACATAATGAAGGCTTTCACGATCGGATGACATCGCTGCAGGTAAACCTTTCGGGATATGAGGTCGTGGTCCAAGAAACTCTTCTGCTCCTGACCTTTAGTCCAGGACTGCGCTGGACATTCTCAGAGGCGCTCTTCCGGCAAGACTTAGAGGAGGAGCGCCTGTGAGAATGTCCAGCGCAGTTCTGGACAAAACGTCAGGAACAGAAGAGTTTCTAGGACCACGACCTCACATCCTGAAAAGTTTACCAGCAGCGATGACCTTATTTGTTATGGAAGAAGAAATGACAAGCGTTTGGATAAGTATCCACCTTTATCCCTACTACAGCAATCAAGATTGTTGATAGCCTATGAACACGACAGTACTGCACTCTGTGATCAAAAGTATCCGCATATCTATTTGTGGACAATTATATGGGGTGTGTCCACCCTTTGCCTCTACAACAACTTCAACTTTGCTGGGGACGCTTTCAGCGAGGTTGCAGAATGCTTATGGAGGAATGGCGGTTCATTCTTCTTCAAGAGCCGAAACCAGAGAAGGTTGGACGCTGGTGTCTAAAGCGATGTCGACGGTCTAACTCTTCCCAAATTTCTTCCATTGGGTTCAGGTCGGAACTCCCGTGAGGTCAGTCCATTTCAGCAACGTTACTGTATACAAACAATTGCCTCACTGATGTGGCTTTTGCATGGGGGCTTAATTAAAATAGAATGCAAATAATTTTAATTTTTGTTTTTAGTAGCTGTTTGTCCGATTACGAAGTCTCGTATCGGTTGGCCCTGACTAGTATTATTACGCAATCTGACTGCTAGAACAACAACAAAGAATGAAATGGAAATTTTCATTAACACAATTAATTAATTAAGTCCCCAGCAACTATAAAACCTACGAAATCAAAGCACAAGTATAACTGTTCTGTGTGTGGAAGTATGACTCAACGTACGCATCTGGCACGGTTCTTCTTCAACAACACAAGAAATTTTAAATATCATTTATACTGAATTAATTAAAGAAAATAAAAATACCATAATTACTCAAGAGAACCAGAATTACACTCTAATCCAAGAACACAAGCCAGATGCTTTGTTGACTGAACCTGTAATGACGCATTATTTAAAACATGGAAATAATGAAAAATAAATCAAGTTTCGTTACCTTCATATATTGACCAAAATCACTCTAATCATTACAATATATCTCCACACCGACTCGCTATTACCACATCTCAACAAGAACTTTTCAGTATCACATCTCAGCAAGCACTCCCTACTAGCACATCTGAACACGAACTGACTACTACGAGTCCTGGACAAGCACTGCCTACCACGACATCTCAAGAATCACTGCCAGTGGAGGCGGCGGAACAATGCTCTCTAGCGATCTCTGGCGCTGTGGCTCAGTGTAGCCACCTTTCATATGCCCTTCCTCCACGGCTAGAATTTGATGGTATTTTTGCCAGCATTGGTGGTGAAAATACCACCAAATTCGTCAAAAAAATACAGACAAAAATAAAAGATAATATTAATACGTAAATATCATATAACTAGATAAAATTTTGGCTTTGCACTGACCTTTCAATAACCTATTATATAGAATACAGTAAGCAATACAAATTCTTTCATACATGTGACTTTACATAATAGTTTACACAAGTATTATGTGGTTAAACAATTCAATCAATAGCGTCAGCAATGACGAATATGTGCAGGTAAGAGTCTCATAACTTTTCACAACCAGTAATACACAAAAAATCAGTTTATACAAATATTCACATAAACGCTTTCCATAGCTCAAGAATAAGCAGTTGACAGTTCCAGCAGTAGCACCCAGCAATGGTCAACAGGTGCAAAACCAACAAATGACATTTTTTTTAGTAGAAACAGTCCATCAGTGGCACCCAGTAATGTTGAATAGGTGCAGACACCAACAAGTAACACCATTTCAGTATAAGCAGTTCCATTAGTGGCACCAGCAATGTTGAGCAGATGCACACAGCAACAGGTGACATCTTTTCAGTAGAAGCAGTCCATCAGTGGCACCCAGCAATGTTGAGCAGGTGCCGACACCAACAAGTAACACCATTTCAGTATAAGCAGTTCCATTAGTGGCACCAGCAATGTTGAGCAGGTGCAGACATCAACAGGTGACATCTTTTCAGTAGAAGCAATCCATCAGTGGCACCCAGCAATGTTGAGCAGGTGCAGACATCAACAAGTAACACCATTTCAGTAGAAGCAGTCCAACAGTGGTACCCAGCAATGTTAAGCAGGTACACACAGCAACAAGTCACATTTCTCAGCAGAAGCAGTTCCATAAAATTCACTATCACTGATCACACTGTTCATCAGAGTTTATAAGCAGAAATTAAACATGTCCTAGTGGAACCAATCATGTAGAAAAGGTACAAGTAACAGTCCATAATTTTTACAATCACTGATCACACAGTTCATCAGCAGAAATTAAACATGACTAAATGTCACACATCATGTTGAAAAGTGCAGCACCATCACTAATCAGACAGTTCAGGCATGAACAATAGTTTGAATAGACATACAATGCTTTTACACTAAACATACAAATCATAACAAACACACAAATGATATCAGATAATTGTCCTATTAACTATTACAATACACAAATACCAGTAAACCTATAACATTTATGGGTATCAGTGCAAGCCACTACCAACAAATAAAATAATATTTAGGAGATAGGTGGGTAGGATTAGGAAAGGAAAACACACGAAACACACTCACTCATCTTTCATCCACATTAGTGCTACTGTGTAATTGAATAGTGTTAACTGTGTAAATGCAATTCTGTCAAAATTTTATGTTCATCATCTGTATCAAGTAGTAGTGGCAGCAATGTATAACAATCAATAATAGTTAGTCAACGTCATAGTCATCATGTCAAGACCAATGTTTGCCAAGCCAGATCAAAATGTACAGTTGCTGAACAACTGTCAGTGAGCCAAGATATGCAAATGCTTCCTCTCTCCAAAAAAAAAGTATATACTGCTTATTGATTTAACAAAGTGTGTGTGTAGACAATCTTCTTTGTACTTGAGTGTTCTAGTCTGCCATCTTCATCCTCCTTGTTCCATATAGACCAACAAAAAAAAAAAATATGCTCCTCACTTACTTCACCTCTTATCCACCAAACTCCAATAATCATCAGCAATACATAATCTCAATACTTCAATAATACCTCATTTACCTTACCTCTTGTCCACGAAACTCCAATAATCATCAACTTCACATAATCTCAATACCTCAATAATACGTCGATACATATAAACCTCAGCACCAATATCATTTCACTTCCATAACAACTCTTTCCTCTAGTCAGTCTCCTCGAACAAGTACAGACAAAATCCTAGTGCAACTTCAATTCAGCATCCCATACAATCCGAAGACACAGTGTCCACACAACCTCTGTGTAATCCATCTGACACAAATTTTCTACTCATTATAAATTATAAGATATATTTTGTTTACCTTGTCCATCATTAAATAAAAGAAATGCATACATGACCTCTAACAGACTTTAGTTCGAATAACTCTCAGTAATTAAGTACGATTACGGAGTGTGAATGATCATAATATTTCACAGTGTGTACACCACTTCAAGAATCATAGCAGAAGCAAACATGTGGAGTATTTTTTGTGTCAAGTGTCACTTCCTATTTCAATTGCTCACGAAGAATGCAGTGTAATAACTGTCAATGGTCTAAACCTAGTGTTGGTATGTCATGTCGTTAGCTTCCTTCCTATTAGCATAAATTTATACAGCTTCCATAAAACCTCCAGCTCATGTGACTTCTAAGCAGTTTCTTGTACCAATGTCGTTCGTAGAATTATAGCAGTTCATTTTCTTATCTTAAAAATATCAGGCACTGAGCGTAAGCAATACATGCAATATCGCGACAATATACCAGTAGCGAACAGAATGTCAACAAGTGGATGCAGCACAATCCCTATAACGAGGCTCTGCCAAGCGAACAATCTACAATTAATACAATAGTGTAACCTAATCTTCATGTTTGTACACTGTACATCAGCATTGCTATATTCTAAATTGAAGAGTAGTTATGACAACAAAACAGAAATGTGTAAATATGCAATCCATACGCACAGCAGCAAACATATATCTTACATAATAAACAAGTCATTAGCATCATTCAGCATAAGCAAATAAATGTTCATATGTAATCTTAATAAGTAAACATGAAGGTGCAAGCAGATAAATCACAAAATGTAACCTACATACCTAACTGCAGTCAGCACAATTAATCAGGTGACAATTATAATTTAAATAAATAAGCACAGCAGGCACATAATAGAAAAATGTGACATCAGTGAAAAAGCAGTGCAGCCAAGCGATGCGTAATATATACAAATAACAAGCCTGTTCATTAATCAATCATCGTCAAAATCAGTTAATGTGCGTAAGCACGTCGCTTCACAAGTAAATTCATAGAACATGAAATTTAGCACAACGTATGAGTCACGTAATCGCAAGCAGCAAATTATGTCTAAAGTACGTACCTAAGTGGAAATATGTTTTTTTTTTTAAATTACATTCTTCCTGAAATTTTCTCCATAGCAAGTCCTCTTAACGTCGGACACACATAGAATTTACCTGAAGGTCTTAAATATTTTATACAACCGTATCCTGAAAAATACTGAACGTTCATAACATAATTTATCAAGTCACTATAGCTTTATACTGAATTTAGTCGGAGAAATTAGACTGTGTATTTGTTTACGTCTGTCAGTGCATTCGCACTGAGCGCTCGATCAGCTGTAGGCGCGTGACGTAGGAAGCGATTGTTTGCGGTCAACGACTGCCTTGTGCGGCGCGCCGACTTGACTGTTGCTTTGAGTATGTGCCGCCGCCGGAACACAGCGCGGTATCCTTGTACTCTCCGTGTGTTTACGTAGCTGTTAGTTTCTCACAAGTATGTCATTCCACAAAAATTTTAACGTTAGATATGTGATGTATTCCCTTAGAGCGTCGAGATTTAAGAGTTTCTACTTCAACAGTGTTATCATGTATAATTTTGCGAATTCTATATGGACCGTTATAAAGCAGAAAAAAATTGCGACACAAGCCTTTTCCTTTGTGAGACAAACGATGAGACTTAATTAACACCTTTTGGCCAACTGACAAGATTTTTAAACGACCAGGATGTTTAGCTGATTTCTCTCTTCTAGCAGCCACAGATGCAATATTTTGTAGAGCCAGGTTGACAACTTCAGAATGCCGCAGTTTCCGTGAAGGCGGAAAAGGAACGATTTCAGAAATGCGATTTGTTGGTACTTTATTTTTTAATATCAATAGAGGCGGTAAGGAAGTTGAGTCATTAGGAAGTTCATTCAGAATGTTTTGAAAAATATGAAGATACTGATCCCAAGTTCTGTGATTCTGATGACAATAAAGACGGCACAATTTATTGATTTCCTTCATCCATCTTTCTGAAGCGTTAGATTGAGGGTGAAAAAGTGAAATGAAGATTGGTTTAATTTTACGACGCCGTAGGGTACGAAGCCAAATTTTAGAGCGAAACTGTGATCCATTATCTGATATAACCTTATCAACATGACCCACTTCTTTAAGAAAATGTTTGATGAAAGCATTAGATACTGAACGAGCTGTTGCTTTGCGTAACGGTGTAAAACACACATATTTTGATGTCAATTCCACTGCTACAAAAATGTACGCAAAACCATTAGTAGATCGAACCACTGGACCGAACAAATCAACTGCAGCCATCTCCTTTAATTTCGCTGGAATGATAGGAAACAACGGTGCTCTGTGAGAAATTGTTGGCGGCTTAGCCTTTTGACATAATTTGCATTTGGCAAGAACAGATCGAATACGTTTTTCCATATTACTGAAGTAGCAATTTTCTCGTAATTTATGAAAGCATTTTCTGGGACCAAAGTGCGCATAACTGAAATGTGTAAACGAGGTGCGACCAAATTGTCCAATCTAACAAAGCGTCTAAGAAAATTACAGACACCAAGGAAACTACGAACATCACGTTTTGTGGAAGGAAAAGCATAATTACGAATAGCGTCTAGTTTCTCTGGATCAGGAAGAATACCGTCTGTAGAAATAATGTGACCGAGAAATTTCACCTAAGAACGACCAAATTCAGATTTTTCCAAGTTCTCTGTAATGCCAACTCTTGCAAAAATACGTAATAATGAATCCAAAATTTTGTTGTGCTCACTCCAAGAACGTTTGGCAATAACAATATCGTCAACATATGAAGTAATATTGTCACGAAGATAAACAGGTAAAATTTCATTTAAGCTACGAATGAATGCTGCAGAAAATATAGTAAGTCCAAACGGTAATTTCCAAAGTCACTTTTGGGTAAAACAGTCAAATCCGGTTATTCTTTACCTACTGTCTAGATAGATGGATAGTAGAAGAATTGTTTTTATAGATGCAAAGAATAGTGAAAGAGTAGGCAGCGGTGCAGAAAACTAAAAGGGAAATAGCACCACTACAGCTCGGGGCCCTGTGAACGCTACGGCACATATTCACTTAGTATAGTGAATCCCCTGGGGACGTTAATAGCTGCACATAAATTTCAGTTTGTGACTTAGTGGCAAATTTGGCGTAAGTGCGTACGTAAATTGATCTAACCATGAACATGGATGTATCTCATTCTTAGAATTACGAAAGATCTTAAATTTCCGAACAGTCAAAAAGTGTTTATAGTCAAAGTTTTCGCCTCGTGGCGACAAAGACCTACCGCGTCTGTCCCAGTTTGAATGTCGATTATTGTCAAGTTCGCGCGCCTGGCGCTCTCTTGTTGCGTCCCGTAAATGAAACAAATTATTTTCTTCAAAGCCCTCTGCTATCTGTGATTCTAAATTTCTTCTGCTGTCTTTTCCTATAATTTCGCCTTCGATTTGTTTGACTTGCTTTCGTAATGCCTCAAATTCCCTTTTAACGCGTTCATTAAATTTTCCCTGATTGTCAACATGTTTATTTATGTTCTGGTACTCTTCGGTCTCTGCAAATGGTAATGGAGCTGTATCATCCGAATCTCTGTCCCCATGTAAACTAAGATTTGTCAATTTATCTGAAATCTCCTCAACTCTTTCCGATAAGTCACCTATTTTTTCTTTCTGTTTACTTACGTCTTCCGTAAGTGTCGCGACTCGGGTTTCAGTATTGACACATTTGGTAGTTAACTGTCCATATTGTTGTGTTAGGTTATTTAATCTGTCATTTGGTACGGATTCCTCGATTCTCTCAAATATTTCTTCCTTATCGTGTGCACGTTGTAAATTTAACTCTGAAAATTTTTGTACTATCACGCGATCTCTTTCCTCCTGTTCTCTATCCTGTTCCCTTTGTCTAATCTCTACTGCAATTAATCTATTTTTGTGAGCATTCAGAACCGGTTGTACTTCTTCTCTGATTTCTTTCTTTAATTCATCTTTCATATTTTTGAAACATGTCCCTATTCGTGAATCTAACCGTGTTTCCATTGTTCCCATCTCAGTTTTAATTGTTCCTATTTCTGTTTTAAATTCAGATCGAAACTGCTCCATTGTTCCCATACCAGTTGTAATTATTCCTATTTGTGATCCCTGTGAGTCTAACCGTGTTGCTAAAGTTCCTATCTCTGTTTTAATTGTTTCCATTCGTGCTCCCAAATTTAATATAGCACTCATCAACTGCTCCGTAATAGCCGGTTCGAAATTCTTTTCGCCCCCAACATTTCCCGCGAAACCAACTTCTTTCGTCATGGCTGTAAAGCTATCTGTGTTCGATACTATTTCAGAATCTTCTGTCGTTAATATCGGATTCTGTGAATTTTCTGATTGAGAAAAATTTTGAAATGGTTCCGGACTATTTTCCCGACTTATTACATTGTTTTCCACTTCATTATCCATCATACTGTTTTCCTCTGTTGGCGAGTTCGCCATGTTAACAGTTTCGTCATTCTCACTATCCATCATTTTCGCCTTTTTCATTGATCGCGTAATCATTTACAAAACATACAAAACTCGTCACTGTACGGAAATTATACACAATGACTCTTTATCTCCAACAATACCATTCACTCGAAATGTTTCCCTCAAACACGATTAATCGAACAATTGAAATAATTGCACTAATTGTCAAACCCATAGACAAGACAACAGAAATGAAATTTTGCAAAAAAAAAAAAAATACCATTAGAAGAATGACAATTACCAAATCTACACATGCAAAATAGACTACAATTGCTAAACTACAAATTACTACAACAATACTACTGTCTACTATTTTTACAATCAGAAGATTCCAAGGGACGATCCGAAGCAGCGGTCGCCACGTGCATGTGGGCTTAATTAAAATACAATGCAAATAATTTTAATTTTTGGTTTTAGTAGCTGTTTGTCCGATTACGAAGTCTCGTATCGGTTGGCCCTGACTAGTATTATTACGCAATCTGACTGCTAGAACAACAACAAAGAATGAAATGGAAATTTTCATTAACACAATTAATTAATTAAGTCCCCAGCAACTATAAAACCTACGAAATCAAAGCACAAGTATAACTGTTCTGTGTGTGGAAGTATGACTCAACGTACGCATCTGGCACGGTTCTTCTTCAACAACACAAGAAATTTTAAATATCATTTATACTGAATTAATTAAAGAAAATAAAAATACCATAATTACTCAAGAGAACCAGAATTACACTCTAATCCAAGAACACAAGCCAGATGCTTTGTTGACTGAACCTGTAATGACGCATTATTTAAAACATGGAAATAATGAAAAATAAATCAAGTTTCGTTACCTTCATATATTGACCAAAATCACTCTAATCATTACAATATATCTCCACACCGACTCGCTATTACCACATCTCAACAAGAACTTTTCAGTATCACATCTCAGCAAGCACTCCCTACTAGCACATCTGAACACGAACTGACTACTACGAGTCCTGGACAAGCACTGCCTACCACGACATCTCAAGAATCACTGCCAGTGGAGGCGGCGGAACAATGCTCTCTAGCGATCTCTGGCGCTGTGGCTCAGTGTAGCCACCTTTCACTTTATGACAGTGTGCACTGCCATTCTGATAGAAACCATCATCGTCCCCAAATTGTTCCTCTGCTGTAAGTACTACATAAATGTGTTCATATCCTTCTGCATTTAGAACTTCTTAAGGGTAATGAGGGGATCATACCCTAACCACAAGAAAACACCGTCTTACCGTAACACCACCGAGCGAGGTGGCGCAGTGGTTAGCACACTGGACTCGCATTCGGGAGGACGGCGGTTCAAATCCGCATCTGGCCATGCAGATTTCCCTAAATCGCTCCAGACAAATGCCGGGATGTTTCCTTTGATGATGAGTGCTCCGATTCACTTAGAGCCTTAGAATTGTTACAGAATCTATAACCTACTGACAAAGTGGCCTAGCTGATTTGTGAGCAACTATACTTGCCCGAAGGGCAGAGAAGCAGATATTTCTGCTGCATGCCAGGGCATGGGGAGATAAGGGGAAACGAACAGGCCGATCGGGCTGCCAAGGAGGCCTGCAGAGAACAGGATGTGGCTCAGAGTCCTATTACCTTGCAGGCTGTCGTTTCTACACTACATAGAAAGTTCATGCACCCTCACACATATTCGAATTCGGCACTGTCCTCTTACACGTGGCTTTTTGCTACGGCGAAAGGATCCCGCGTTTTGCGACGCTTGTGGCGTGCAAATTTCTATACGCCATAACAGAGTGCAGTTTATACCGTGATACAAGGGCAGAAGCAAATATCGAAGGGGGGAGGATCTGCCCTCTATTTTAGCTGATGTTGAGACGAGTGTGCCTAAAGTTATACAGTTTTGTGATGTGTCTGAACTCTGGCCTAACTTTTTGGGCTAGAGATTTGAGTGTGTTGCAGAGTCGCTGGTTCGTCCTTTTTTATTCTTGGGGTCAGCCAATCACGTCGATCTGATAAATTGTATTAACTCATTACACCACTTTCTTTCTGTTTAATTAATGTTTTAATGTTGGCGCGATACTCCGTTCCGTGCTTCTGCGTGGGTACACACGTACTTTACCAGTTTTTATTACCTTTATTTTCCGTGCTGTTTTATTATTTTATTATCATGTTTAGTGTATTCCCCCCCCCCCCCCCCCCCCCACCATGAACAATGGACCTTGCCGTTGGTGGTGGTGGGGAGGCTTGCGTGCCTCAGAGATACAGATAACCGTACCATAGGTGCAACCACAACGGAGGGGTATGGTATCTGTTGAGAGGCCAGACAAACGTGTGGTTCCTGAAGAGGGGCAGCAGCCTTTTCAGTAGTTGCAGGGGCCACAGTCTGGATGATTGTCTGATCTGGCCTTGTAATACTAACCAAAAGGCCATGCTGTGCTAGTACTGCGAACGGCTGAAAGCAAGGGGAAACTACAGTCGTAATTTTTCCCGAGGGTATGCAGCTTTACTGTATGGTTAAATGATGATGGCGTCCTCTTGGGTAAAATATTCCGGAGGTAAAATAGTCCCCCATTCGGATCTCCGGGCGGGGACTAATCAGGAGGACGTTGTTATCAGGAGAAAGAAAACTGGCGTTCTACGGATTGGAGCGTGGAATGTCAGATCCCTTACTCGGGCAGGTAGGTTAGAAAATTTAAAAAGGGAAATGAATAAGTTAAAGTTAGGTATTGTGGGAATTAAAGTTCAGTGGCAGGAGGAACAAGACATTTGGTCAAGTGAATACAGGGTTATAAATACAAAATCAAATAGGGTTAATGCTGGAGTAGGTTTAATAATGAATAGGAAAATAGGAATGCGGGTAAGATACTACAAACAGCATAGTGTACGCAGTATTGTGGCCAAGGTAGATACGAAGCCCACGCCTACCGCAGTAGTACAAGTTTATATGCCAACTATCTCCGCAGACGAATAAGAGAATGATGAAATGTATAATGAGATAAAAGAAAGTATTCAGATAGTGAAGGGAGACGAAAATTTAATAGTCATTGGTGACTGGAACTCCATAGTAGGCAAAGGAATAGAAAGAAACGAAGTAGGTGAATATGAATTGAGAGTAAGGAATGAAAGAGGAAGCCGTCTGGTAGAATTTTGCACTGAGCATAACTTAATCATAGCTAACATTTGGTTCAAGAATCATGAAAGAAGGTTGTATACATGGAAGAAACCTGGAGATACTGTAAGGTCTCAGATAGATTATATAATGGTAAGACAGTGAGTCAGGAACCAGGTTTTAAATTCTAAGACATTTCTAGGGGCAGGTGGGGACTCTGACCACATTCTATTGGTTGTGAACTGTAGATTAAAACTGAAGCAACTGCAAAAAGGTGGGAATTTGAGGAGATGGGACCTGGATAAACTGAAAGAACCAGAGGTTGTAGAGAGTTTCAAGGAGAGCATTAGGGAACGATTGACAAGAAGGGGGGGAGGAAGAAGAATGGGTAGCTTGAAGAGATGAAATAGTCAAGGGAGCAAGTAGGTAAAAAGACGAGGGCTTATGGAAATCCTTGGGTAACAGAAGAGATATTGAATTTAATTGATGAAAGGAGAAAATACAAAATGCAATAAATGAAGCAGGCAAAAAGGAATACAAACGTCATAAAAATGAGATCGACAGGAAGTGCAAAATGGCTAAGCAGGGATGGCTAGAGGGCAAATGTAAGAATGTAGAGGCGCATATCGCTAGGGGTAAGATAGATACTACCTACAGGAAAATTAAAGAGACGTTTGGAGAAAAGAGAACCACTTGCATGAATATCAAGAGCTCAGATGGAAACCCAGTTCTGAGCAAAGAAGGGAAAGCAGAAAGGTGGAAGGAGTATATAGAGGGTCTATACAAGGGCGATGTTCTTGAGGACAATATTATGGTTCAAATGGTTCAAATGGCTCTGAGCACTATGGGACTTAACTTCTAAGGTCATCAGTCCCCTAGATCTTAGAACTACTTAAACCTAACTAACCTAAGGACATCACAAACATCCATGCCCGAGGCAGGATTCGAACCTGCGACCGTAGCGGCCACGCGGTTCCAGACTGTAGCGCCTTTAACCGCTTGGCCACACCGGCCGGCTACAATATTATGGAAATGGAAGAAAATGCAGATGAAGATGAAATAGGAGATATGATACTGCGTGAAGAGTTTGACAGAGCACTGAAAGACCTAAGTCGAAACAAGGTCTCGGGAGTAGGCAACATTCCATTAGAACTACTGACAGCCTTGAGAGAGCCAGGCCTAACGAAACCCTACCATATAGTGAGCAAGATGTATGAGACAGGCGAAATACCCTTAGACTTCAAGAAGAATATAATAATTCCAACCCCAAAGAAAGCAGGTGTTGACAGATGTGAAAATTACCGAACTATCAGTTCAATAAGCCACAGCTGCAAAATACTAACACGAATTCTTTAGAGACGAATGGAAAAACTGGTAGAAGCCGACCTCGGGGAACATCAGTTTGGTTCCGTAGAAATGTTGGCACACGTGAGTCAATACTTACCCAACGACTTATCTTAGAAAATAGATTAAGGGAAGGCAAAACTGCGTTTCTAGAATTTGTAGACTTAGTGAAAGCTTTTGACAATGTTGACTGGAATACTCTCTTTCAAATCTGAAGGTGGCAGGGTTAAAATACAGCGATCGAAATGCTATTTACAATTTGTACGGAAACCAGATGGCAGTTATAAGAGTCGAGGGTCACGAAAGGGAAGCAGTGGTTGAAAAAGGAGTGAGACAGGGTTGTAGCCTATCTCTGATGTTATTTAATCTATATATTGAGCAAGCAGTAAAGGAAACAAAAAAAATCGGGGTAGGACTTGAAATCCACGGAGAAAAAAATAAAAACTTTCAGAGGTAGCAAAGAACCTGGAAGAGCAGCTGAACGGAAAGGACAGTGTCTTGAAAGGAGGATATAAGATGAACATCAACAAAAGCAAGACGAGGGTAATGGAATGTAGTCGAATTAAATCGGGTGATGCTGCGGGAATTAGATTAGGAAATGAGACGCTTAAAGTAGAAAAAGGGTTTTGCTATTTGGGGAGCAAAATTACTGATGATCGTCGAAGTAGAGAGGATATAAAATGTAGACTGGCAATGGCAAGGAAGAGAAATTTGCTAACATCGAGTATACATTTTAGTGTCAGAAAGTCGTTTCTGAAAGTATTTGTATGGAGTGTAGCCATGTATGGAAGTGAAACACGTATGACAAATAGTTTAGACAATAAGAGAATAGAAGGTTTCGAAATGTGGTGCTACCAAAGAATGCTGAAGATTAGATGGGTAGATCACATAACTAATGAGGAGGTATTGAATAGAATTGGGGAGAAGAGGAGTTTGTGCCACACTTGACAAGAAGAAGGGACCGGTTGGTAGGACATGTTCTGAGGCATCACGAGATCACAAATTTAGCATTGGAAGGCAGGGTGGAAGGTAAAAATCGTAGAGAGAGACCAAGAGATGAATACACTGAACAGATTCAGAAGGATGTAGGTTGCAGTAGGTACTGGGAGATGAAGAAGCCTGCACAGGATAGAGTAGCATGGAGAGCTGCATCAAACCAGTCTCTGGACTGAAGACCACAACAACAACAACAGTGTATCTTACCGACACTCATCTCAAACTGTTTTCGCACAGGTGCTGAAGACGTTGCTGTCGTGCGCCCATGCCAGTATATCCATGCATCATCCATCCTTACCGTAACATCACCTTCTCTGTACTCCACAAATGGCAGTATACGTGATGGCAGGTACACTATGTGATGAAAAGTATCCGGACACCTGGCTGAAAATGACTTACAGAGCGTGGTGCACTCTATTGATTATGCTGGAATTCAGTACGGTGTTGGCCCACCCTTACCCTTGATGACAGCTTCCACTCTCGCAGGCATATATTCAATCAGGTGCGGGGAGGTTTCTTGGGGAATGGCAGCCTATTTTTCACGGAGTGCTGCACTGAGAGGAGGTATCGATGTCGGTCGGTAAGGCCTGGCATGAAGTTGGCGTTCCAATACATCCCAAAGTTGTTCTGTAGAATTCAGATCAGACTCTGTGCAGGCCAGTCCATTACAGGGATATAATTGTAGCGTAACCACTCCGCCACAGGCCACGCATTATTAACAGGTGCTCGATCGTGTTGAAAGATGCAATCGCCATCCCCGAACTGCTCTTCAACTGTGGGAAGCAAGAAAGTGCTTAAAACATCAATGTAGGCCTGTGCTGTGATAGTGCCACGCAAAATAACATGGGGTGCAAGCGCCCCCCCCCCCCCCCATGAAAAACACGACCACACCGTAACACCACCGCCTCCACATTTTACTGTTGGCACTACACACGCTAGCAGATGACGTTGACAGGGCATTCGCTGTACCCACATCCTGCCACCAGATCGCCACATTGTGTACCGTGATTCGTCACTCCATACAACGTTTTTCCACTGGTCAACCGTCCAATGTTTACGCTCCTTACACCAAGCGAGGCGTCTGGATACTTTTGATCATATAGTGTACCTGCCATCACGTATACTGCCATTTGTGGAATACAGAGAAGGTGATGTTACGGTAAGGATGGATGGATGGTGTGATGTGTGGCTTATGAGCAGCCGGTCGACCATGAAACCCAAGTTTCCTCACCTCCCGCCTAACTGTCATAGTACCTGCAGTGGATCCTGATGCAGTCTACAATTCCTGTGTCGTGGTCTGGATAGATGTCTGCCTTTTACACAGTACGACCCTCTTCAACTGTCGGCGGTCTTTGCCAGTCAACAGACGAGTCGGCCTTTAAGCTTTTGTGCTGTATGTGTCCCTTCACGTTTCCACTTCACCATCACATTGGAAACAGTGGACTTAGGGATGTTTAGGAGTGTGGAAATCTCGCGTACAGACGTATGACACATTTGATACCCAATCACCTGACCACTTTCGAAGTCCATGAGTTCCGTGGAGCGCCCCATTCTGCTGTCTCGCGATGTCTAATGACTTCTGAGGTCGCTGAGGTACCTGCCAGTAGGTGGCACCTCATTGCACCAAATATAAAGAACGTATGCTTTTGGGGGTGTCCGGATACTTTTGATCACATAGTGTAACTCTCTGCAGCCATTTGCCAAATTAAAGCCCTTTCACCGCATTGCCAGAGGACATGATTCAACACTCCAAATATGTCGTTTTCATTCATAAATCGACCAGTTAACGTCACTCTTTACACCACGTCCAGCGTCGCTTAGCACTGACTACAGAAATATGTGGCTCAGGGGGAGCTACTTGATCATTGTAGCCCATTCTTCTTAAATACCTCTGTAAAGTCATTGTGGTAACTGTACTGGTGGTACCACTTTGACGAGTGCTTCCTTCTGGTGATTTCATGTAATTTCTTACGACCACCTTCCGTAATTCTCGATGGCCCTGTCCGTCGACACAGGAGGTCCACCTGGTCTTGGTTTAGCTGCGGCTGTTCCTTCGCGTTTCCATTTCACAGTCACATCATCATCACCCGACTTGGGCAGTTTTGGATGGGTTGAAATGTCCCTGATGGATCTGTTTCACAGGTGACATCGAATAAGTAGCTCATGCTCGATGTCTGAGCGACTCATTCTGCTGTTACTGCTTCTCTTTTGACAACACAGTACTCTCCGCATCCGTTTTCACTCCGCGCCTCACGTGACTTATAGTGCCCACTGCCATATTACATAGGGGCGTCATGATCTGATAGTGCATGAGTGCAGCACCGTCTGCTGACGTGTGCCAACTGCAATGCGAGTCTAGCATCTTCTGCCAGTAAAGGATGTTATCGCGAGCACCACAGCCACCCCAAATACGCTGCAGTAGTTCATTAGAAAGACTTGTAAAGAAGGTCCGCTTGTTTAAATTTTTTGTGGTGTGGGATAAGATAGCCGTGGCGTTATCTGAGGAGTCGTTTAGACACTGACCTCTGCTAGTGAGCTGGCGCAATCGTCAAAACACTGGACTTGTATTCTGGAAAACCGGTTTCACGCTCTCGTTCGGTCAATATTGTTTATGTTTCTTGTGATTATTCACATAAGGCGATCGTCTGGGATTTTCCTTTTATGAGACCATAATCGAATCCTTCTTCCATTCTTGTTTGATCGACCATCTCTATTGACCTTTAC
The DNA here is from genome assembly GCF_023898315.1 of Schistocerca nitens. Taxonomy (NCBI): domain Eukaryota; kingdom Metazoa; phylum Arthropoda; class Insecta; order Orthoptera; family Acrididae; genus Schistocerca; species Schistocerca nitens. The sequence continues at coordinate 348,787,831 of NC_064618.1, read as the reverse complement.
GCCGACGAACGTAAAGCTAATGCTCCGTCTCTGAAATGAAGGAATCTCTTAGAACGCTACATGAAACTGTACTTTTTACTCCTTTCGATAAATGAGGAGATATCATAAAATACCTTCTTCTACATATACATGACTACTCCAATTCACACTTAAGTGCTTGGCAGAGGGTTATTCCAACCACTTTAGGAGTATTTCTCTACCCTTCCACTCAGAGCGTGGGAAAAATGAACACTTCAATCTTTCTGTACGGTCTCTCATTTCACTTATTTTATTATGTTCAATTAATGGTAATTTTTATTTGGTAAACAATCATAAAAAGGACTCTACTACATCATATTACAATAATGTAGACATCTTTCAAATGCTCGGTTTTAATAACTTGTTATATATCAACAAGCAGGCGAAGAAATATTGTTTAAATATTACTTGTCATGAATGGAATATGTCTCCGATAATAGCATCACAACGTGACGTCAGAAACGTGAGCATCTGATGATAGCAACATCTGCTCGAAAGCCTACATAAATACTTATGTTTACATCTAAGTCTACACTTCACAAGCCACCTAACGTTTGTATGGCGAAGGGTATTTTGTGTCCTACTGTAGCTTCCCCCTTTTCTTATTTTAGTCACGAATGGTTCGCAGCAGGAATGATTCCTCGTTAATACTTCGTTTGAGCTTGAATATCTCTGGTTTTACCTTCATGGTATTTTTACGAGATTACGTAGGAGGCAGCAATATTCTGGTTGACTGTTCTAGGACGATACGCTCTTGGAACTTTAACAGTAAACCATACTGTGACGCACAACCCCTGTATTGCAAAGTCTGTCGCTGGAGTTCCTGGAGTTATTCTTCCAATAAATCTGAGTCTGGAATCTGTCTTAATCGCGATTAATTTTATGTGGTCTTTCCACTTCAAAGAGCTCCGAATGCATACTGATAAATACTTTGTGGATGTTACTGCTTCCACTGATTGTTCTGCAATCGTGTAATCATAAAATAGTAGGTCATTTTGCCTATTTACGTGCAGAACATTTCTTTATGTTGAGGGTCAACTGCCAATCCCTGAACCAAGCAGCAATCCTCTACGTGTTTCCGCACAGTTCGCTATGATTTTCTAGCGTTGCGGCTTCTCTATATACAACAGCATCATCCGCAGTAAACTTCACGGAAATTCCGACGTTATCCTCTAGATCAACTGTATGCGAGTATATAGTGATAAATAATGGTCCTATAGCACATCCTGTTTCTAGAACGTCTTCAGTCCAATCGTACAGTTGATCTGATACTCAGCACACGCTTGTTTTGGGCATCTGACGCAAGAGCGAAACTGTATCGAATGCCTTCCGGAAGTCAAGGAACACAGCACCTACCTGCCGCCAGTATATACTGCTTTCTGGGTCTCATAGCCGAATAGAGCAAGCTGAGTTTCACACGATCGTTGTTTTCGGCTCCCATGTTGATTTACAGAGAGGACATTTTCAGACTCCAGAAATCTCACAATACGCGAGGATAAGTACTGTTGAAAAAGTTAAAACAGGAAAACGTCAGAGATACAGCCGTACAGTTTTGTGCGTCTGTTCCACCACCCTTTTTGAAAAAGGGAGTGACCTGCTCTTGTTTTCAATCATTTGCAACGCTCCACTCCTCCAGCGTCTAATGGTACACTGCTGCTGGAAGAGGAGCGAGTTCTTTCGCACCATGTAGAGTCGTATTTATCCCGTCGGGCCCATTAATCTTTCCTGTCTTGAGAGATTTCAGTTGCTTTCGTATTTCATTGTCACTTATTTGGATATCTCACATTTTAGCGTTCGTGCGACGATTTTAATGGAACATTTACTCTACGATGATGATGGTGATGATGTTTGGTTAGTGGAGCGCTCAGCTGCGCGGTCATCAGTGCCTATACAAAGTCCCAATTTTCACACAGTCCAATTTTTTACAGTCCACTCTAACCACTGTCAGGAATGATCATGATGAAATGATGAGGACAACACAAACACCCAGTCCCGGGCAGAGAAAAATCCCCAACCCGGCCGGGAATCGAACCCGGGAACACGCGATCCAGGGGTGGCAACGCTAGCCACTAGACCACGAGCTGTGGACTTTACAGCACGAGCTTCCCCAGAAGAACAGTTTTGAAAAAAGACGTTTAGCATTTCGGCCTTTTCTGTGTCATCCTGTTTCCATGCCACTCTGCTGGCAGAGTGTCTGGACGGATGGCTTTGATCCGTTCAGTGATTCAGTATAAGAGCAAAACCTTTTAGCTGCTACTACGGTCGCAGGTTCGAATGCTGCCTCGGGCATTGATGTGTGTGTTGTCCTTAGGTTAGTTAGGTTTAAGCAGTTCTAATTCTAGGGAACCTCAGATGTTAAGTCCCATAGTGCTTAGAGTCATTTGAACCATTTGAAAACCTTTTAGCATTTTGTGTCAAGTCGGTAGACGGAATTTTACTTTCGAATTCGTTGAACGCTTCAAAAATGGCTGACTTTAGGCTAATTCTGGCATTGTTTAGTTTTTGTGTGTCTGTGAGTCTTCGACTAAGCTTAAATTTACTATGAAGCTCTCTTTAATTTTGCAGCATCTGTCTAATACGGCTGTCGGACAACGGCGGACCTTTGCCATCCCTTCCAACTTCGCTAGGCACACACGTGTTTAAAACGCATTGTACAGTACTCTTGAACTTCGCCCATTGATGTTCAACGATGTTAGAGCGGGAAATGAAATTTGCGTGTTATCGCTCTCATAACCAGAAATCTGTTTCTTGTCTTTCTTGCTAAGCAGAAATATCTTCCTACTTTCCTTTGTATTTGCAAACGTAGGCAATAGTGCTGTAACAGCCTCTCTGTTTCTGCCGTATCCCAGATTTCTTGCCATTCTCCATCAAATGTTCAAATGAGTGTGAAATCATATGGGACTTAACTGCTAAGGTCATCAGTCCCTAAGCTTGCACACTACTTAACCTAAATTATCCTAAGGACAAACACACACACCCATGCCCGGGGGAGGATTCGAACCTCCACCAGGATCAGCCGCACAGACCATGACTGTAGCGCCTGAGACCGCTCGGCTAATCCCGCGCGGCCATTCTCCATCAGTGAACGTCTTTATTTCCGTATTCGATGCGGCTCTTGTGCCCAGTATCTCCTTTGCCTCATCATTTGCGCTCTTTTTGAGCCGGTATTGTGCCCCTCTCTTTCTTACTGCTAAGTCTAGAGATAGCAAGCCCAGTATCACCTGTAGCGCCTCAGTCGGTCGGCCTGTCAGGAGTACGCCCATGCATGCTCGTCGTAGAGCGTGTGCTGTCCTTACCATTCTGGCCCTATGAGCCCAATCTCTCGGTCCTTACTGCACTTAGTGGCAGCTGAAAACTTCTTTGGCCATTTATCGCCATTTTATTTATAATCATAATGCTTTTGTGGCAGACGATTTCTACATGTGCATGAAAATTTTGCTTTTCATCGATGTTAATTCCAAAGTACCTATATATTTCTTTTCTTTTCACAAGTCGGTCATTAATTCTGATTGTGCGATTTCTCGTTCTTGATAATGTTCCTTTTAGTAACATACAGTATAAACTATATTGTGCACTGCTATCGTTAGTTTCCCACGCATAGTTCTCTTAGGTTTTCAAGAACTAACCTACTGTTTTCCTCTAAGTTAGTCCTTGAATTAGCAGATACTCCGATTAAGAAAGCATCTGCTTAGGCGATGCGACGTCTAGTGTTGTTACACTCTGAAGATACTTCAGTAATGAAACTTCCTGGCAGATTAAAACTGTGTGCCGGACCAAGACTCGAACTCGGGACCTTTGCCTTTCGCGGACAAGTGCTCTACCAACTGACCTACCCAAGCACGACACACGCCCCGTCCTCACAGCTTTACTTCTGCCAGTACCTCGTCTCCTACTTTCCAAACTTAACAGAAGCTCTCCTGCGAACCTTGCAGAACTAGCACACCTGAAAGAAAGGATATTGCGGAGACATGGCTTAGCCACAGCCTGGGGGACGTTTCTAGAATGAAATTTTTACTCTACAGCGGAGTGTGCGCTGATATGAAACTTCCTGGCAGATTAAAACTGTGTGCCGGACCGAGACTCGAACTCGGGACCTTTGCCTTTCGCGGGCAAGTGCTCTACCAACTGAGCTACCTGTAGGAGACGAGGTACTGGCAGAAGTAAAGCTGTGAGGACGGGGCGTGAGTCGTGCTTGGGTACCTCAGTTGGTAGAGCACTTGCCTGCGAAAGGCAAAGGTCCCGAGTTCGAGTCTCGGTCCGGCACACAGTTTTAATCTGCCAGGAAGTTTCATATCAGTGCACACTCCACTGTAGAGTGAAAATTTCATTCTACTTCAGTAATGATTGTATGTCGACATCTCGGAACTCTTTATCCAAACGGAGCATAGTTGGCTGCCTTTGGAGATGTCTTTCACAATTTTGTTTCTAGGACATTCTAATTGCAATTATTTCGAAGACTTTTATGGAGACACCTGGGACAGTCCATCTGTTTCAGTCTTTTAACGGGGCAGGCCACCACCAACTATCAAACGCTCCAGCTATACCAATCATCATGTCTATAAAACAGTTGCCGTCTGACGCGTTCACAATATTCCCTGCCGTAATTTATCGCACCCTCGGTGGATTTACCTTTCCGGCAACCGTACTGCAGGGGACTCATGCCCATTACCTGTCTGTGGTCCCTCAGGCGGCGGCACAGAAGCTTTTACTGTACTTCGGCTACAGCATTTATCACACAAATCGGCCTTTAAGGTTTCGGTTCTCATGGTAAATAAATATTATTTACTTGTTGTATTGTACTTTTGTACAGTGAAAATTATTGCATGCTTCAAAACCCGTAACACTGGGTGTAGTTTCCAAATTCCGCCGCGCGTGGAAGCCGTGCGGTCTGAGGCGTCTCGTCACGGTTCCCGCGGCTCCCCCCGTCAGAGGTTCGAGTCCTCCCTCGGGCATGGGTGTGTGTTGTGTTGTCCTTAGCGTAAGTTAGTTTAAGTCAGATTAAGTAGTGCGTAAGCCTAGGGACCGATGACCTCAGCAATTCGGTCCCATAGTCCTTACCAAACTAAAACTTAACTCCTCCCGAACAGGCCATGAAGGTCCAACGGTACCGACCGGCTGCCGTGTCATCCTTAGCCCACAGGCATCCCTGGATGCGGATATGGAGGGGAATGTGGTCAACACACCGCTCTCCCGGCCGTACGTCAGTTTCCGAGACCGGATCCGCTTCTTCTCAATCAAGTAGCTTCTCAGTTTACCTCACAAGGGCTGAGTGCACCCCTCTTGCCAACAGCGCTCGGCAGACCGGATGGCCACCCATCCACGTACTAGCCCAGCCCGACAGCGCATAACTTCGGTGATCTGACGGGAACCGGTGTTACCACTGCGGCAAGGCCATTGGCCATAGTCCTTCCCACAAATTTCCAATTTTTCCAAATGCCGCCAACCATTCTGACATTTATCACTAATATTATTGTTGAATATCATGGTGGCATACAGCTGCATTATTCAGTTTATCAAACGATGTAACTACTTAAGGGTGACTCTCTTTTTTGCAAATTGATTCTATCGATGCCAGTCTCACTATTATTGAATCACCCGATCCCATCTTTGGTCGATATTTGCTCAATTCTCAGCTTCTGCTGCAGAGTTTGCTTTTCTTATTGTATTTATCCATTATATCTATGTCTTTAACCTACTGAATAGATATGAAAACATTCGGTATGCTTTTAGCAAAAAATATGTTGACTACAGAAAGCTAGACATCCAGCTATTTTTACATTTAACTGAAACAGAAATCGGATAAAAATAACTATTATTCTGCAAAAGCAGAAAATGTAGAAAGAACCATCATCATTACGTGAGTAATTCTTATGATTTTGTCGTCACAAGCAAGATTGGTATTTAAGACGAAATCATTAACATTTCAACCCTACATCCTTCTGAATCTGTTTAGTGTATTCGTCTCTTGGAGACTCTCTACGATTTTTACCCTCCACACTGCCCTCCAATACTAAATTGGTGATCCCTTGATGCCTCAGAGTATGCCCAACCAACCGATCCCTTCTTCTAGTCAAGTTGTGCCACAAATTTATCTTCTCTCCAATTCTATTCAATACCTCCTCATTAATTATGTGATTTACCCATCTAATCTTCAGCATTCTTCCTAGCACCACATTTCGGAAGCTTCTAATCTCTTCTTGTGTAAACTATCTATCGTCAACGTTTCACTTCCATACATGGCTACACTCCATACAAATACTTTCAGTGACGACTTCCTGACAATTCTATACCCGATGTTAACAAATCTGTCTTCTTCAGAAACGCTTTCCTTGCCATTGCCAGTCTACATTTTATAACCTCTCTACTTCGACCATCATCAGTTATTTTGCTCCCCAAATAGCAAAACTCATTTACTACTTTAAGCGTCTCAATTCCTAATCTAATTCCCGCAGAATCACCAGATTTAATTCGACTACATTCCATTATCCTCGTTTTGCTTTTGTTGATGTTCATCTTATATCCTCCATTCCGTTCAGCTGCTCTTACAGATCCTTTGCTGTCTCTGACAGAATTACAATGTCATCGATGAACCTCAAAGATTTTATTTCTTCTCCATGGATTTTAATTCCTACTCCGAATCTTTCTTTTGTTTCCTTCACTGCTTGCTCAATATACAGATTGAATAACATCGGGGAGAGGCTACAACCCTGCCTCACTCCCTTCCCAACCACTGCTTTCCTTTCATGTCCTTCGACTTGTAACGGAACTGAAATGATGGTGGGCTGACAGTAATTTGGAGCCCGCGCGTCGGAAACGGGCGCGCTGGTGTGAGACTGCCAGGGAGTGGACCCTGATGCCATCTATTGGCGAAACTGGGAATTAGCGCTACCTGTCAGACAATGTACTAAGCTCTCGGAGTCAAATGTATTCTTTTTCTTGGTAATTGTAAGTTATTACTGTGTAATTTAATGTTGTAAAGCGCTAGTAGTAAATCATTATGACTGGTATGAACTCCAGGGTAATAAATATAAATATTCTTAAATACTAAATGATTTCGGTAAAAAGGTGGTAGGGGAACGCCCCCACTCTTGGTGATACGAGCGTAGCTAGGGGTAGCTGGAGACACAGGGACTGAACAATGGATTGTAGTGATGGGCTAAACTGCGATTTTCCGATATCAGTGATTTCTGTGAATGCTACTTTTCAGTATCTGTTATTCTTAACTGCGATTTGTCGCAGTTAAGAGTCGCAGTTAAGGAACATAGGTCGTGTATCCCTCCGCCACTGCTATTTCTGCGATTTCTGCTACTTCCGCGATTTCTGCTACTTCTGCGATTTCTGCTACTTCTGTGACTTCTGCGATTTCTGCTACTTCTGCGATTTCTGTGACTTCTGCTACTTCTGCGACTTACTACTGTATGAAAAAGTTACATTTGTCAACACGGAAAATTGCATCGCAACAAACCTGTCATTGGCAAGTATGTTTTACGTTTTTTCTTCCGTTGGCTTTAATTTTGTATTAAAGAAACAACTGTGAAAATATTAATAGTGTAATTAATATGTAAGTAGCCGTACAGTACCGTAATAGTTCGTCTTTAGAAAATGAATTCTAACATATTGTTATGTTCACAGGTACCTGAACTACATTTCAGTCACTCAGTAAAGTGATAACTCAAAATATCATTGTCAACAGATCTGAAGAAATTGCCACTGCGTCTTTAGACCGTTTTCGTCAGACGAGAGGTTAGTTTCTAAGCGTTTCAATGGACTTAATTACTTCAGTGAGATCGTTCTTGCAAATGTGATATTCATTATAGCAAATATTAGCAATCTACTCTGTCAATTATATTTCTAGTAATTAATGACAGCAAAAATTGTTTAATAATCCTTGTGTTTTTGCAGACACAGTTCTGACTCTGATTACTGGTTGCTGTACGTATCTATCCACATCAAGGCTGTTGGGAGAGACTCGTGAAGATTCAAGACAGCTCTTAGAGGATTTGCAGTTTAAAAGTGAAACAATTGTGAAATAAGTGTGTGAATGATTAAGCTGTGTTTTATTGAAGTTGTTGTGCGATTTTAAAGGAATAATAAATGTCAAATACAGTGAGTGAATAATAAAAATCTCATTTTCCACATGTTAAGCCGTCCTATACCCATAATTTTCCGCCACTTACTTATTGGTAAACACTTGTTGGAGAGCGACATGCCGCCCCCCCCCCCCCGCCCCCTTTCTCCCCAATCTTGGTGTGACACTGACCTGTAACATATCCCGAAGTCTACAATATGCATTTTGAGGCTGTTGATATGAAAGTGAGAAGTACAGATCTTCCAGTTAAATCAGGAATAGCTTAAGTGCATTACTTGAAACTAACACAGGAAAAGCTTACTTATGTAGGTGGTAGTAGTGTCGGCAAAAAGTTCTTGTGTGTGAAGTTGCCATGTAGAACACCAGGTGTAAAACTTTTCTCCCGAGTCTTGAACTGTGTCGGAACAAAAGTGAGGCATTCATATGACTGTTTTCATTTCTCTACACTTATACAGATGTCTGAGTTCTGCTGTGTTAACATTGCAAAGTCCTGTAGGCATGTGGAGTATTAACCAAAACTGTCATATTGGAAGCAGAATCAAACACATTTGTTACGTTACTTGATATTTTCAGGAGAAAATGGCAATGTTGCTTCTTATTAATATAATACATTCAGAGTCACAGCAGTATTTGACCAACCATAACTGATGCTGAATGTGCATGTCATCATATAATATGAAAGGCTTATTTCAATAGTGGTGCAAGTCCATTACCTCCACTTTTCTGTCTATAATGCTTCTAAAATTAGTGATCCAAACAAACATAAATAAAGGTTCATCTCTAGCAAGAAGCCATATGCTTGAATATTTCTGGTATCTCAACTGCAGATTTTTCAGCGCTCATTTAACTTTACGACTCTATATCTCAAAATTAACAAAAATGGACTTGTACCACTATTGAAATAAGCCCTTCATATGCACACACAGCACATCGATCTCGTGAGGCACAAGGCTCTCATAACGAAGTACGTACGTCGGTCAACAGATGACACTAGGAAAAGTATGTTAACTGCGCTTTTTAGTTGCTACTTGCGACTCTTAGTTGCGATTTGTCACAGAAATCGCAGTTTGACTCGGTAGCGAATAGCGTAGTATGAACTTTGCTCAACAGATGGCAGTGCTAACTGCGCTTTTTAGTTGCTACTTGCGACTCTTAGTTGCGACTTGTCACGGAAATCGCAGTTAGACTCCATAGCGTACCGCAGAGATGGGCGTAGTACGAACTTTGACCCACAGATGGCACTGTTAACCGCGCTTTCTAGTTGCTACTTGCGACTCTTAGTTGCGACTTGTCACGGAAATCGCAGTTAGACTCCATAGCGTACCGCAGAGATGGACGTAGTACGAACTTTGGCCTACAGATGGCACTGTTAACCGTGCTTTTTAGTTGCTACTTGCGACTCTTAGTTGCGACTTGTCACGGAAATCGCAGTTAGACTCCATAGCGTACCGCAGAGATGGACGTAGTACGAACTTCGGCCAACAGATGCCACTGTTAACCGCGCTTTTTAGTTGCTACTTGCGACTCTTAGTTGCGACTTGTCACTGAAATCGCAGAAAGCAGTGGTAAATTCGACCAATAGATGGCTCACGTCTTTGAATGTGAAATACTACTTGCGACTGCTAACTGTGACTGAAATCGCAGTTAGATTCTGTAAAGTTGCTACTGTGATATCTGTGACTTCTCAGTCACTGCGATTTCTAACAGATACGCGATTTCCTGCCCACCACTAATGGATTGGCCTGGGGAGTGTTGACGTGATCGGACGTGCGTAACTGTGCTCACGCAAAAGTGATTGTGCAACAGCGAAGAGGCGAATATCGTCGCCGTTCGTGGAGTAGAACGCGACGAATGGTTGTCGAAGCCGTCTCTATGCCACTGGGGCTGATTGTAAGAGTTCCTGCGCCCAGATTTTATGGCGGACGTGCAGTAGCTAATACGAGTGCTACAGCTCGTAGTTCCAGCCGCCATTAAGGGCATGAGGCGTGAAGAGCTGCGTTAGCCACATGCATCTCACCACCAGCACCGACACGTCTACCCAAGGCAAGACTGCTTGCAATTGTTAAGTCGAACTTTGTATACATGTAAAAGGAGAATACCAGTTTTCTTTTATGAAAGTGCAGAGTACAGAATATAGTAATGAGTAAAATTACGACGCATGTTGTTCATTGTAAAGTGTAGTAACCTCAAACATAGAATAGTGAAATCAGACTGAGGCCACCATCGCCTCTTTCATTTACAATTCTTTTGGTTGTGGAATACTTTAGCGTATAAGAATGTTGAAAAGAGCAATGGTCACACCAGAATGAGTCGCCTATTTATAGTTACTTAAATTTTTCTGAGTAACCTTTCAAGTAAAGTCACTTAACTAATTCTATATCAATTGTCCAAAGAGTAATATCCAAAATCATTAAATAAGTTGAAGGATAGAATTTTGTTAACCCAAGTTGCATAAATTGTCTTGGTAGTAATTACCAAGCCGACTCACAGAAATTGAGAGAGTATTTGCTTTGTAGAATCACCTAGAATGATCAGAAATAGTAATATTCAGAAGTAAGTTTAAATTCAACTCAAGCCGTTTCACTTTGAAACGAGCCAAAAATTGATTTATTCTTTTGCTCCTTCAGAGCTGGCGACCGTAGTTATAAGTATTTTCAGGAGGATTCGACGGTAAGTCTGCTGCTCTCGTCGTGCTGATAGGATTATCCACTGCTGCTAGCAGTGGTGATTGGATACATAAGCTCACTACCAAGTGAAGTGGGTCAGGTAGGCAGTGTTACTGTGTGAACTATAGGGCACTGTAGGCCGTGGATCGAACCCGTTCAATCATCACAGCTCTTTGGGAAATAGTCCAGTTAGGAGTGTACTAATCATTAGGTAAAAATACTGGCGAGTAACGGTCAAAAATGTATACGCAAGTGAATTTAGCAAGGTCCATGTAGCACCTAGTTAATGTGGTGCAATGGCGAGGGTAGGAGTGGAGTAAAAGTGAGCTGAGCTTGTGGCAGCTGTGCTGTATTCAAAGATTAACAACGTGAATTCACTACTACCTCTTACCATTAGGACTGAGCTATTCACGGTTAAAATACGTAGCAGTAAGCGCAAAGGCGTGACAGCTACAAGTCCGTATTGGCTTTATACATACGGAATTAGGAAGCGGGTCATTCCGTCAGTGGAGGGGGTTAAAACAACCGAGTCAGTTGAGAACATACTCCATTTACTGATGGAAAGATTCGGCGGTTCGGTCGCAGACTCTTATAACTGGCATCTGGTTTCTGTACAAATTGTAAATAGCCTTTCGCTCCCAGTATTTTACCCCTGCCACCTTCAGAATTTGAAAGGCAGTATTCCAGTCAACATTGTCAAAAGCTTTCTCTAAGTCTACAAATGCTAGAAACGTAGGTCTGACTTTCCTTAATCTATTTTCTAATATAGGTCGTAGGGTCAGTATTGCCTCACGAGTTTCAACATTTCTTCGGAATCCAAACTGATCTTCCCCGAGGTCGGCTTCTACCAGTTTTCCATTCGTCTCTAAAGAATTCGTGTTAGTATTTAGCAGCCGTGGCTTATTAAACTGATAGTTCGGTAATTTTCACATCTGTCAACACCTGCTTTCTTTGGGATTGGAATTATTATATTCTTCTCTAAGTCTGAGGGTATTTCACCCATCTCACACATCTTGCTCACTAGATGGTAGAGTTTTGTTAGGCCTGGCTCTCTCAAGGCTGTCAGTAGTTCTAATGGAATGTTGTCTACTCCCGGGGCCTTGTTTCGACTTAGGTCTTTCAGTGCTCTGTCAAACTCTTCACGCAGTATCATATCTCCCATTTCATCTTCATCTACATTCTCTTACATTTCCATAATATTGTCCTCAAGAACATCGCCCTTGTATAGACCCTCCATATACTCCTTTCACCTTTCTGCTTTCCCTTCTTTGCTTAGAACTGGGTTTCCATCTGAGCTCTTGATATTCATACAAGTCGTTCTCTTTTCTCCAAAGGTCTCTTTAATTTTCCTGCAGGCAGTATCTGTCTTACTCTTAGTGATATGCGCCTCTATATCCTTACATTTGTCCTCCAGCCATCCCTACTTAGCTATTTTGCACTTTCTGTTGATCTCATTTTTGAGACGTTTGTATTCCTTTTTGTCTGATTCATTTACTGCATTTTTATATTTTCTTCTTTCATCAATTAAATCCAGTATCTCTTCTGTTACTCAAGGATTTCTATTAGCCCTTGTCTTTTTACCGATTTAGCTCTTGTCTTTTTACCTATTTGATCCTCTGCCACCTTCACTATTTCGTGTCTCAAATCTACCCATTCTTCTTCTTCAGTATTTCTTTGCCCCATTCTTTTCAATGGTTCCCTAATGCTCTCCCTGAAGCTCTCTACAACTTCTGGTTCTTTCAGTTTATCCAGGTCCCATCTCCTCAAATTCCCACCTTTTTGCAGTTTCTTCAGTTTTAATCTACAGTTCATAACCAATAGATTGCGGTCAGAGTCCACATCTGCCCCTGGAAATATCTTACAATTTAACACCTGGTTCCTGAATCTCTTTCTTACCATTATATAATCTATCTGAGACCTTCCAGTATCTCTAGGCTTCTTCTATGTATACAACCTTCTTTTATGATTCTTGAATAAGTTTTAGCTGTGATTAAGTTATGCTCTGTGCAAAATTCTACCAGGCGATTTCCTCTTTCATTCCTTACTCCCATTCCATATTCACCTACTATCTTTCCTTCTCTTCCTTTTCCTACTATCGAGTTCCAGTCACACTATTAAATTTTCGTCTCCCTTCACTATTTGAATAATTTCTTTTACCTCATCATACATTTCATCAATCTCTTCGTCATCTGCGGAGATAGTTGGCATTTAAAGTTGTACTACTGTGGTAAGCGAGGGCTTCGTATCTATCTTGGCTTCAATAATGCGTTCACTATGCGGTTTGTAGTAGCTTACTTGCATTCCTATTTTCCTATTCATTATTAAAGCTACTCCTGCATTACCAATATTTGATTTTGTATTTATATCCCTGTAGTCACCTGACCAGAAGTCTTGTTCCTCCTGCCACCGAACTTCACTAATTCCCACTATATCTAACTTTAACCTATCTATTTCCCTTTTTAAATTTTCTAACCTACCTGCCCGTGTAAGGGACGGCTGTAATTTCCCCTTGCTTTCAGCCGTTCGCAGTACCAGCACAGCAAGGCCGTTTTGGTTAGTGTTACAAGGCCAGATCAGTGAGTCATCCAGACTGTTGCCCCTACAACTACTGAACAGGCTGCTGCCCCTCTTCAGGAACCACACGTTTGTCTGGCCTCTCAACAGATACCCCTCCGTCGTAGTTGCACCTACGGTACGACTATATGTATCGATGAGGCACGCAAGCCTCGCCACTAACGGCAAGTTCTATGGTGGCTATCCTCCAATTGCTTGTTTCTAACAGGACACAAATACGCGTTGCTAACGTCTGCACTACGCGAAGAAGAACTGCAGTGAGTGTACAGCCCTTTGTTATGTTTAGCTGCTCAGTACCCCAAATATCGACAAAGAACTGGCCCAATAGAGGAATCACAACAGAGATCTGTTACGTACCTGTATTGTCTACAACGTAGATCTGCTCCGTCTGTTATTAATTTACTTGGTATGAATTTTTCAGTTGCCATCAATACTATTTATATGGAACTAAGCCATGGTCTACTCTTATTTAGTTAGTGAGAAAGCAATCGAGACAGTCTCTTAGCAAGGTTCCAGGTAAATTTTTATCTGATTTTTTTTTTAAATAGATATATTTTGATGATGTAAAATTGACTTGATGTCAGGTGAAGACATTACTTTAATATTTCATTCTAGAGTTGGGCTTGTGGTTCCAGTTCCATTTTAGAATGTCTTCAGATCTATTTTAGTTGCACTAAAGTGTCTTATGAAGGCTGGGCACAGCGCATGTGACTGACACGGTGATGTGCAACTACGATGTATCTGAAGATGTTCTGAAATGGAACGAAACTACTAATTGTTAGAAACACGAATGCAGCTATACACAGAAATAAAAATACTAAGCTACCTTTTGGCGCTTATATTTGGTGGATTTAGATAATAGGGTATTTAGCCTCTCTAAACTGACTTTGCAGTCAGTAATCCCAGTATTGGTAATGATGCTCTCATACTTGCTCAGGACTGTTTGTAGCTAATGGGTCTAGTATGTTATCACAACCATTTACACTTCGTGTGAGTTCCTGAACTAACCGTCAAAATACTTTCTGGATGAAGCATTTAGCACAATTTCTGACGATGTTTCATCGTCAACGTATAGAGGGTTCCTTAATTTCACCACCAACTGTAACTGTATGAGTCGGGAACCTATCCGAAATGTCCAAAATTTGCCTAGAACCTTTCAGCGACTATATCATCTGAGTAGGAGGTGAAGGGGCAAAAAAAAAAAAAAAACAACCAATTAGTAATTCTGGCTGTCGTGTGTAACGTCTACCGACGCTAACAGCAAGTACTTACTTCAATTTCATTAGATTATAAACTACTTCTAACAGCAATAAACACACCTGTGAGAACGAGGCGAAAGGCAGACACTTTCCAGCAACCGACTTCAGACTTACTGAACACACGGAGTCACTATGGAATTTCATCGTCTCATTACAGGATGATTAAGGTTACAGTTAAGCTGATCAGACGGATATAAATTTTCATATACAAGGTTATTATGCTTGACTCTGTGCCCGCTCTAATATGTCACCTAGTTGGGTGGAAGCAGGCGTGACTAGCTGAGTAATTAAACCAACCATCTCAGACCAACAAATCGTTCAGCTGCTGAGGCTGTTTACAGTTGAGAGGTACAGCTCGTTTCAGAAACCGCTCAGCGGAGTAAAGTGGTAAGGGCTGATGGTTTACCACTAGAATCTACGACGGCTAATCGTAAAGTAAGGAAGGATCGGTCGCGAAATGGAAACTGCAGTGAAAATCAGATGAAGCTTTGCACAGGCGTGTTGGGCTGTGTCTCCAGAATGCCCGTAGATAGCGTCACTTCTCTCTTCTCAGTTCTGAGCGCACAGTGAGCGCGTAAAGATGTCTGGAAAATATTGTCTCCCTCCAAGTATGGCTACCTTCCGAGAAATTTCGTCTTATTTCGTGCAACTTTACGTAACAGTTTCTTCTTCATGACAGTTCTCGGCCGCACACTGAAGAGATAATGAGGACGCTCCTGCAGTGTGTTCAATGGGAAGCTTCTAATCAACCACTATACAGATAGGAGGCGGCTTCCTCTGATTTTCATCTATGCTCAGATGATCTGACAGATATGAAGACAACGTTTTGGCCCAGACAAAAAGCTGTAGTCCAGCACAGAGAATTGTCGGAAGAACAGGATGCAACCTTCTACGACTAGGGTATTAGAAAGTTGGTACAACGCTGCCACAGATGTCGGAGAAGTAACTGGAATTTGTAGCTAATAACACCATTTTTATTTTCACTGTAGTTTCCACGTCGCAACCGATAGTTCCTTTCTTTCCGAATAGCCCTCGTATACTATACCAGTGACTATACCAGAATCCAATGTCAGTTGAAAATTGCCTATCTGCAACAAAAATTTGACTTTAGGTTGGTTAGTTTATGGGATTGAAGAGACCAGACTACTAGGGCCATCGGTCCCTTTTTCCATGAACTTGAAACCCCCACAAGGAATAAAAACAAACAATGGAGATGACAAAAGACGACACAGGACAAGAAAGACACAGACAGAGACCAGACAAAAGGACTTGAAAAATCAAACCGAGTGTGACAGTAGTTGGCCGACCATAGAAAAAAAAGCCAACCACCAAGAAACGCACTCAAAAAAATGACTTTACCGAATTTAAATATTTAATATGCTGTCATGTTCTACTCACCGAGAGGTATAATCTTACGCTAGAAGTTTATCTCAATAAGACAAATATTACAGTTAACTGTGTGTTTTTGTTGAGGCAGGGTAACTGACAGCATGCAAATACCCGAACTAAATTCATACCATATTTAAGAATAGTTAGCGACTCCCAACAAACATTACACTTAATTTAAAACATTTATGAAACTTTTTCTCGGTGTCTTCCTTCAAAAAAATCATGATAGGAAACGAGTTTGCAGGTTATTACTTTTCATAGCTCATGCAGTCAAACTTTATCAACTGTCACTATGTTTTAATTTATTAGTCGCTATACAGTTTGCCGACAGTTCCACATATACTCCTGATTTTACCTGCAAAATTATATCGTTGTACGACGCACAGTTCAGGAGACATCACTTCATAAGCATTGAGACACATGAAAAACTAGCTTTTGGTTAAAATGAAACGCAAATTACTTAGAGAATATTCATCTTTGAAATGCCTGGGCTAGCAGGACAGAGCGGATTAGGTTGTGGAAAGGGGCCAAAATGAGTTCCTGTCAGTTGCACTCAAGACACGAACTTTATTTATCAACACACAATATTACAACACGGTTGTAAAACACTCAAAACTTTAATCGACCTCCATTGATTAACTTTAGATCGGCTGAAGGCCACATTCAAAATCCAAGACACAAGGCTTAAGCAAAATTGAAATACTGGGTTCTACTGGACGTATCACCCAAGAATATTTTCTAAATCTTCAATATAATCGGCTGAAGGCCTTAGCAATTTAATTTTAATAGAACTAGGCTGGAGGTCGCATATTAAGCAATAAGAGGAGTTCCAATCAAAAGGCAGAATGCCTTATCTTAAAACATTTTATGCAAATTGGGCTGAAGGTCCCATTCGAAAGCATAACAATCTTATGCCTTAAGGGCAAGAGAAGAAGATTAATTTAAGAGATATTAAAACTCAGCTGAAGGCTGCTCACCAACAAATAATTTAACGGCTTAAGCTCTAGAAAGAAGAGTTTCAATTTTAAAGGGCAGAAGGCCGAATCTTAAAACATTTAATATAAAATAAAGAATAACGATCTCATACCTTAAGGGCAAGACAATGACATTAATTTAGGAGATATTAATACTCAGCTGAAATCCACATATCAACAAAATATGTTTAAAAGCTTAAGGCCTGGAAGGAGTTTAAATCTAAAAGGCAGAAGGCCTTATCTCAAAACCTCTCCAGTAAAATTAGGCTGGAGGCCCCATATAAGTATAAAACAATCTCATGCCTTAAGGGCAAAACAAGAACATTAATTTAAGAGATATCGATACTCGGCTGAAAGCCACACATCGACCAAATAACTAAAATCCAAACAGGGAAATTACTACATAACACACAAGGAATGGCGCTCAGAAGTTTCAAAGTGTCGGCCTGGGACTGTAACACTAACGCCCGTTTAGGTGAGACAGGCAGCCTGTCCAACGGCTTCTTAATCTGGAGGCAACCCAACCGAGAGATAGCCGACCGATCAGTCAACCAAGTCAGTCTGCTCCACGCAATCAGCAAACGACCACAAGATTTCAATACACGACACACAGAATATTGGCGCCCACAACGACCAACAACACCTCAGCTGTCGAACACATCACGCTGGACAGCAAAAACATGACGAGGAAAACACACTGCCTAAAATTACGTCAACGACCAGGGCAGGTAACCAGAACATCAACGGCCACAAGGCAGAAGATACTGCTGGTCGACTTCAATAACAGGGAATAAATTAAGTTAAACTGCACAGGAGGACGGCTGGAATCTTAGCCAACTTCAATACACACACGTTGTTGCTCGCGGGAATGTCCCAAAAGCGACAACCAGGATCAAATGAAGAAATGTAAACAGTTGAGGCTCGATGGTAAGTTAAGCGAGGACTCAACTTCCATGTCCAAGATCGGTGGGCGACGAACTTCGTAGCACTCGCAAGCATCACCTCACACTCCAACCACGCGTGCACGCCACCAGCAGCTCCGGCCCGACTGCGCGACGGAGGCTAGCTTGCTGCTCCACGCCAACCAACCGACTGAACTGCTGGTCCGTCCGCGACTGCTGCTCCGTCGCGACTGCACTGCTGGTGCGTCTCCCACTCACTGACTACCCGACACATGACGACCCAGAAAATACTATCGGTCGCTCCAGAGGTGATACGACTGTGTGGTTATCGATACGCGCCGCTGTTGCCACTCACAGGCAAGCAAGGCAGGAAGTTAGTGACGCCTGTAAATGGAATAAGAAAAGGAGGCGGCACCTTGTCCACAACTGGACAAATTAAAATAGCTGTATAGAGAATTTTATTGGAATAGTGGTGAAAACCGCAACGTGATCCGAGGAGTAAATCACGAGATATTCAAGTTTTAAAGCTGCTGATTTGCTCGAAGTTCACGAGTGGCGGAAGTGAGCCATATCCGCTATTGTTGCGTAGTGGCGCGATCGCCGATGGTGGCCGCCAAAAACCAAGTCACTGGGACGCAGGTGAAGACACGGCGTTGGGAAAGTTTCGAAGGCTGGCAGATGGACATGAACTATGTCCCAAACAAGAGTACTAAGTAGTTTGCAGCAGCGGACACCCATTCTTTCCAATCGGATTAAAGAGTCCGCAGTGTGGTAAAAGTAGGACATTATAGAGTTACGAACTCTAATAGAGCTGCTGACAGAAAGTATTTTAACATCAAAAACATTCACAGTTCTGAAAGCTGATGACGTGACATCATCGTCGCCCATGATGGGCAGCAGCAGGGAGGACGCACCATTCTTCAGAAGGAGGTGGTTGGAGCCTGAATTGGTTGGTCATGATGTGAGACGCAACTCCACAGTTATGGTAATCTACGCTTTGTCCTTGCCCATATTATGTGAATAACGTATTTGGAAGTCAGGTCGCATAGGAACTGAATTCTTTTGGGGATTATAAGCATATCTTGATTTGTGATAAATTCGCAGACGATGCCAGACAATGCGAAAAGCTTTGCCAGTTGTGATTACTACAGTTAATGTACGTAAATTGAGTGCTTTTACTGTTCCAATGTTTACTGTTTTGTTGTTCCGACTTTATCGTCGCTATTGACCATTTTGTTGTGACTTTATCGTCGCTGATGACTATTTGTTTGCGACAGGGATAGGATTCCGTTATTTTCCCTGTTAAGAAAGTGGCAGCCAGGATTCGCTAAACTATCCTGGTGTTGTGGTTGCAAGACCAGCGTGGCTGGTACAGGCTTCTAAGCATAGTAGAATTGTGGCAGATTAGTGTTATGCATTCTAGTGCAAATAGCTTTCGCTTCTGCAGCGGATTGCTAACCGACGAGGTCCGGGTTCGATTTCCATCCAGGTTGGAGATTTTTTCCGCTTGGGGATAGGGTGTTGTATTGTCCTTACGTTCGTATCGTCATGATTGAGATTCCGCTGTTGAGATGACCATATTAGCACGTCCCGAAAGCTAATTATTTAAAAAAAGGAAAACTTTCTCTTGCATATCGGAAATGTCGGCCCGAGAGTAGGAAGTTAGGTTTGCAAGAACACTGTGAATTTTGAACGAAGCATTTGTAACACTTTGTGCAGCTGCTGTAACAAATGAACACCTACGAAATTTGAGGACACAGGGCCTCGACAATATATGAAACTTCCACTAAATTAGCCTATGATTGATTTACGGGTTTACCAACTTCCCCAGAATATAATTTTGTAGCACATTCGTTCGCAGAGTTCATATGCTGGTGCGTAACGTGCTGGTTGCTGTCCTGCAAATAAGATGTGGATGGGTAAGTTTGACAGATGGAGAATGCGCGGTTGGACTCCGAAAACATGGACGATCATTCTTTTCAATTTAAAGAATTTACTAATTTCTCCAATCCTTGGTCATCCCGATTATTGAAAGGAAAAATCACGTGTTTCTTTTTATACGTGACAAATCTATCGGCCAGCATTGCACTGGGCTGTGCCAGAATAATTTCTTATAGGAGCAGATATATATGCGTTATCCGGCGACCTTATTGAGGTAAGAATTTTCAATTTTTTTCAGAATGATCTTTCAGGGCCATGACGCAGCGCTGCTGACGTCCAAAATTTACCAGTTTAAATTCACAGTCATTATTGAAAGGTTATAAGTGAGCGACAAATTTTTTATTGAGAGATTAGTCACATTGTATTATTGCAAGATTACAGAATTTATCTGAGGGAGGTTACGCCGAATGTGAATTATAAATAATTATTGTTTTTACTGTTGGGAGATTAAGGAATTTATTTTGTGGGGAGGTTACACTAAATGTGAATATTATTCATAATATTTTATATTACTGTGGGGAGGTTACACTTGTCGACAACCGGCCAGGATCGTATTTTTGTGAATTTCTGAGAGGTAGTCAGTTATATATCTGCTCTTATTTACTTAATTTTAAATGTAGTTTGCATCTGGCGCAACGCATTTACTAACTTGTCACTCTTTCTTTCACAGGTCATCGGCAATTTATTGCTCTTTGTTGTAATTGTATTTGTTCCATTTTTGCTTTGACTTTGATTGATTTTGTGCTTAATTTTGATTTGTGAAAATGCCGCGAAAAACTGTTAACACTACATCGTGATGTGCAATGAGTGAAATAGCCGACTCGGATAATTTGACCGGTAATACTAGCGACTCTCAGTGTCATAATGATAATCCCCTAATTACAGATAATCAGTGTATACCGACCGCTAGTAATGATTTTAGTACTAATGATCAGCAAACAAATTCAACTGTGTCCACTGTTAATTTAACGACAATTGATGACGCGGCACGTTCCGTTACAATGAACGCTGCCCATTTTGAAACACCTGATTTGCAAAGTTTACACAGTGAACAGACAAATGTTTCTAACGAAGGTGAACAATATACACAAAACGCGTCAGATTTATTTGATTCCGATGTAGTGACCAACAGAGCACATCCGATTTGCAAACCTTTTCGTGAATCAGACAATGACCTAATGGTTACACAAAACGCGACAAATGCAGATACACCAACACACAGCATAGGAAATAGAGCCGCTAATTTTGGCTGGGATCAAGTTATGGCATTATTGATACAACTTAATGAAAATCTCAAACAACAACTTAATGAAGCTTTCAAACAGCGGAATGAAATACTAGATAACCATTTCAAACAACTTAATGAAAAATTAGACAACAATTCCAAACAGTTGAATGAAAGACTAGACAACGATTCCAAACAGTTGAATGAAAGTTTCAAACAGTCGAATGAAAAACACGACAACCTTAACGAACAGAACAAACAACTTAGTGAACAGATTACAGCCGTTGCCGAGCAATGTAACGAAGCTAAAGAACAATTGCGTGAAGAAATTATGGCTAGTGCTAGGAATAATAGTGAAGAAATTAGATCCGTTGCACAAGAGATATGTAGTACGCATGCAGACACAACAAAATTACTTAGAGATGAAATTAGTGCAGTCACTGAACAATGCTCTGAAAAAGCAACACAGTTACGCGACGAGTTTAAATTAATGTCAGCAGAACTTTCACACACGCTGGATGCGGAAGTCGATAAGAAATTTGAACAACAGAACAGCCAAATTGACGAACGTTTTAAAGTGACAGAAATGAAAAATGTTTCAGTCACTATCACGTCACAGCATTACGCCACATTCCGAACATTTGTCACACTCACACAGCCAGTGTAACTTAGGTACTTTACAGAGACTACGTGACTTAGAATCCGAGGAGACACAGACAAACAGATTCTCATGCAATCCTGAAACTGCTCAGACATACAGAGACGATAATTTTTATTACAAACACTTTCTATCTGTTAGGAAATTTAAAGTGCTTAATAATTACAGAACACAGATTCACGCTTTGGACTGGATACAACAATTTTCTTTCGCATTTCCACCAGCTTGGCTGTAATGCAGAAACTAAAATTTATTTGCAGCGCGTTAAGAGACCTCAGGGGATTCATTACACTTCGATGAATATGTGCCGTAGCGTGCACAGGGCCCCGAGCCGTAGTAGTGCTATTTCATCTTTAGTTTTCTGCACTGCTGCCTTCTCTTTTACTATCCTTCGTATCTATCAAAACAACTCTTCAACTATCGATCTATCTAGGATTAGAAACGTGTAAAGAAAACCCGATATGACAAGTTTTACCGAAAGTGACAGTTTTCATTAGACACTCGCGATATAAAAAGAAATACCAGCATAATTTTAATAACAGACAAAATTTGAATCATCAGTATGTACAAAATTTTCAGCTATCGCAGACGCATTTTGGCAACAATAGAGGGTTTTCTCCACGATAGCAACAAAACCAGCCGGTTAGCATACCTAACCAACAATGTGGTTTGCAAGGTCAACCAAGCCTTAATGTTTCGCCGCCTGCACGTATAGCGTCGGCCACACCAAATAGTAACGCACAGCAGCAAGGAAATCACTACGTACAGAAGACACATCATTTCAACTCGTATTGCAACGCGCCGTATAGCAATGATTATTATGACAGACGTAAAAGTAATGAGCACAGTTTTCAGCGTAACAGTCGGTCTTACCAGCAGCAGAATCATTCACAACAACAGATTATTATGAATGAACCAGACAGTCGGTATCATCCCGAACATAATACGTCAGGAAGAAATAACAGAACAGTACAAATAGTTGAGATGCCACAGCATCCTCCCGCTAATAGCAGCACGGCAGAAAGGATTTGACTAGATACAGTACAGGTTGCATCTTCCAGCAACGTAAGCACTACTTTTGACACACAGAATCTTGTTCACGAAAATGTTATTACTTTTGACGACATCCGAGACACTCTTTTACATGAAAAACCAGTTATACAAAAAAACCATTTCCCACCCTGTCATTGAAGTAAAGATTGGATCATCCACATTTTCAGCAGTAATCGATTCTGGATCACCTATGTCAGTTATAAATGAAGAAACCTTCAACGAATGCAATAAAGAGAGTATTTATCCTACGTTACCGTTAGGCAAAACTAAAGTAAAAGGAGCAATATCTGGTAAAGGAGTAGAAGTAAAATTACAGCGTTCCACTCAAATTTTTGGATTGTTCCCTTATTGAAAACAGACGTTATTTTAGGTACGACACGACGCAATTATTGACTTTCAAAATTCCTATTTAATGTTAAAGGATGAAAATGTACAACTGGCATTAGAATTTCAACACGCTTTATCTGCAGATGAACAGGCAATTAATCGAACAGAGGTCATTTCTACATCGCGTAACACGGACTGTCATTCCACATTGTTCACAGATACGTACGTACACAACTATAATACACCAGACGAAGCCGACTATGACGTTATGCAAATGATTTCTGATAAGGTAAAACAGAGCAGTGCAAATACAGACGACGAACGTACGCAACTACGCAAAATTCTTTTACAGCAAGCTCCAGTTTTTGACAACATCCCTGGTACTATGTCCGGTTTTATGTATGAGTTTCAAGTTAAACAGCATGACACATTTAAAGCCAAACATTATCCTATTCCTTATATCCACAGAGAACAAGTTAAGAAAGAATTGCAAGCTATGCTTGACCAAGGAATTATTGAACCGGCAGTTAGTCCGTACATAAACCCGCTCCATATTCTTAAGAAAAAGGATGGTTCACTTCGTCTCGTACTTGATTCGCGTCATATCAATGACATTATTATTAATGAAACAGATCGCCCTCAAACACTAGAAGAACTTCTACAGAAATTTCATGGTACTGCTATTTATTCCACATTAGATTTGAAATTGGGATTTTGGCAAATTCAGCTCCATCCGAACTGCAGAAAGTACACAGCTTTTCCCTGTTTTGGTGACTGTTATCAATTTTGCAAATTACCATTCGGTTTAACTATTTCTTCAGCAGCATTTATTCGGGGTTTGAATAGTATACTTCCGACAGAACTTAAAGACAGAATCACAACGTATGTAGACGACATTCTTGTTGCAGAAGCTAACTGGTCTGAACACAATCTGATTCTTGAACAACTGTTACGAACTTTTCGTGCACAAGGACTCACAGTTAATCTCAGTAAATCGCACTTTGGCAAGAGTTCTATAAAATTTCTTGGACATATAATTTCAGCAGAAGGCATTGCGCCTGACCCGGAAAACCTCAAGCTTTACGTGACATTACTGTTCCAACGACGAAGAAACAACTACGCAGCTTTCTGGGTTTAATTAACGTTTTCCGTAAATTTATTCATTACTCTGCTTTAGACACCCCTAGATTATGCCAATTGACGGGTAAAAACGCTATTTGCTCCTGGGATAGCCAAGCACAGTCTGAATTTGTCAATCTGAAACAAGCTTTGTTGAATGCACCTCTTTTATCACACCCAGATCTTACTAGAAAATTTTCCATTGCCACCGACAGTTCTAACACCGCTTTATGCGTACACATTTTTCAGGAAATTGAAGAAGATTGTACTACAGTAATTAAAAAAAAAAAAAACATCGCCTTTGCAAGTCGCATTCTGTCACCTGCTGAACGCAATTATTCTGTTACAGAACTTGAAACATTATGTGTTGTATGGGCATTTACGAGATTTAGGCATTTTCTTTATGGAAGACATACTACCGTTTACACAGATCATAGAGCTATACAGTTTTTACTTTCCGCAAAATTTACACACGACAGATTAAGCAGATGGAAACTTTATTTACAGGAATTTAATTTTACAATTGTTCACATTCCCGGTACACAAAATGTTGTAGCAGACGCACTATCCCGTTCTCTCAGCAACAATCAGCAAGACATCGCAACCAACTTCCGCCAAGCAAATTTTAGCGTCATGTACATTCAACAAGTTGCATTTGAAAATTTCATTTCGTCATCATTACGAGACATAGCACAGGAGCAGAGCAAAGACAACGTATGGAAAGAAGTTAAACACCTTTGGCAAGATAAGAATAATGTTACGATTAGAAACCATTACACTGTACGCAATAACATTCTGTTTCGCCGCTCTTACCCTGAAAGCAACAACTGGTTATTATGCATTCCTGACGAGCTTGTTAACAAATTAATTTGGTATACTCATTTAAGTTACGCACATTATGGAACCGGAAAATGTTTTCTTATACTGAGACAGAACTGTTATTTTGCGAGCATGGAGAAACATATTCGACGAGTTTTAGCGTCATGTAAAATCTGCCAGAAAGCCAAATCAGACACGACTTCACATGTTCCTCCTTTACATCCTATTGTACCAGTTATATTGAGACACATGGCCGCTGTTGACATTTTTGGGCCGATTCCCAGAACTAATAGAGGTTTTTGCTACATCTTTGTCGCTGTTGAACTCACTTCGAAATTTGTTACCTTCACTCCGTTACGCAAAGCTACTGCTAAATCCGTCTCGAATGCATTTGTAAAACATTTTTTATTTCATGTAGGGCATGTATTGAAAGTAATTTCTGACAATGGACCGCAATTTCGATCTGCTATATGGACACGTATGTTACGAGCTAGAAACATTTCTCCGATCTATATATCCAAGTATCACGATTCTTCGAACCCTTGTGAACGACTGATGAAAGAAATTGGTAAACTATGTAGAATATACTGCCATAAAAAACATATTGATTGGGATACACACATACTCTCATTCCAAGATGTAATTAACTCCATACCAAATGAATCTACTATGCTATCTCCGACTGTTATATTGAAAAATGTTGAACCACCTAACAAAATTAAAGAATTAGTATCCTTTCCTACATATCTTCTACTACGCCACCATGAAATAATTAACATTGCACTCAACAATATCAAACGTGCCGCAGAGCGCCGGAGACGACAGCAGAAACAGGTTTGTACACGCCGTGACTTTCACATTGGATAGAAGATATTAGTAGGCACGCATTATTTATCCAAGAGAGGAAAGAGTAGATGCAGTAAATTTGAGATTCTATACGCAGGTCCATACAGAATTCGCAGCATTCCTCACACCAATGTAGTACATGTTGAAACTTTGAGAACCAGAAAATGCAAGGGCAATCACTATGTCTCCAATATTAAACCCTTTATTAAATGAACATACTTTATGATTTATCACACTGTAATGCCTTTTCCAGATATTTATATGACCACTTACTGATGATGATTATATTTTTTCTTGGCAAGTGCTCGGCAAGGTAAGGTTATCAGGTCGCTTTTCTTGTCGTTAGACATCAGACCGTGCACATTTTCCATTTTCTTATGTATATATGATGATTTTCCTATCGAAAGTAGAATTTTTCTCTAGACGCACTATGAAATCTTTAAGATGTAACAAACACAAGTTGACTTTGACGTTTTTCCTTATGATATCTCAATATCTTGACTATTCTACATTTTTTGCTACTACATTATGATACTGTGTGTACATTTTTTGCACTTGAAAACTGTCTGTTTTTGACATAATACGTTTTCTGTCATGCTATGATGTATGCTTAGTTATATCAGTAGAAACAAGTTTTATCTAATGGGTATATGATTTAAATGCAAGATATTAATCCTTATTAATCATTTTCAGAAAGCAATAACGTGTACAAGAAATAAATTAAACAAGCCACAGTGGTTTACTCTGAAATGGAAGTTTTACCATCGGAATGAACGAAAGAAAATGCAATACTGTGTCATGAAGAGTAAATGGATCAGAATTAACAAGCATTAACCAGAATATACTATACACATCGTATGATAGCAGTCTTGACTAATTATTTTTCTTTCAGACTACGAGGCGATTGATGCAAGCTGTCAGACAGAACTACTCATGTTAATTTTAGTGATGAAATATGCTAGAAGTAAGAAAGTCTATACTATATGAAGTAATGAATGATAATGAATAGTTGTATGAAGTAAATGGTAATATGAATATGAATAATGAAGTGTCTATTTTTTGCAGATGATAATAAATGATGACGAATAGTTATATGAAGAATATGGTAATATGAATAATGAAGTTTTTCTTTGCAGATGAGGATAATGATGAAGTTTATATATTTACTATTAGTTAAGAGATGCTATGTAGTTATTTAAGTATTTGTTGCAGTTCCTTTTGACAGTATGTCTTATGTCGCATAGTATAATGACTGAATGTTTTGGGAAAGACAGCTACAGTACACAGATATTGAGTACTCGTTTCATTGCCTGTTAATTCGAAGTTTACTACTTTTCAGCATAATATAAATACATTTCTTCTTTCAGGGCAATAATCCATTTTGTATTTTTTCCAGGAGAAGCTTTTCATGATATTAATATGCTATAAGCAGTTACTTATTAAACCTGTTCTAGTACTAGCATTTTTTTTACCCAGTTGTGTCTATCATTTATGAATGTGATCACATATGCTCTACTTGTTTCATAACCTTGCTACAGCTGACTCATGACGAATGACGTTATTGATCCTTATTTCCAGCAATAAGTCAAAAGCAAATATTTTCATGGCCCAGCAATTAATTATCGAAAAATGGTTCAAATGGCTCTGAGCACTATGGGACTCAACTGCTGAGGTCAGTAGTCCTCTAGAACTTAGAACTAGTTAAACCTAACTAACCTAAGGACATCACAAACATCCATGCCCGAGGCAGGATTCGAACCTGCGACCGTAGCGGTCTTGCGGTTCCAGACTGCAGCGCCTTTAACCGCACGGCCACTTCGGCCGGCAATTAATTATCGATCACAACGCAA
Source organism: Schistocerca nitens (assembly GCF_023898315.1). Classification (NCBI taxonomy): domain Eukaryota; kingdom Metazoa; phylum Arthropoda; class Insecta; order Orthoptera; family Acrididae; genus Schistocerca; species Schistocerca nitens. The sequence goes on along the minus strand of NC_064618.1, from coordinate 348,760,122 downwards.
TGCATTGCTAGAAAAAAAAATTATTACCAGTCCCAGCTATTACCAGTATACAACCAAATAATGCTACCAGTTTAAGATATATTTCTAGTCCTAAATATAATGCAAATTTCTCAGATGTATTGAAGCCATTATATCTATGTATTATTGGACCACAGACCTTAAGTAATAGTTACAGTGTGTTACATTTTAAATATGTCCTACGTCACTTGAATGATGAGTTCTGAGTAATACTGAATGATGTTTTGTAATAATGCATAGATGCTATGCCAATGATTTCTGTAATTAGATGACTTATGAATAATGTTCTGTAATTATTACTGTAATTAGATGACTTATGCATAAATGCTATGCCAATAATTTCTGTAAATAATATTTTGTTATACTCTATAAATGAATGCCAATGATTACTGTTATATGATGACTTATCTATAAATGCTATGCCATTAATTAACTCTTGCTTTAAATGATGACTTCTGAATAATGCATAAAAATGGTTTGTAACTGGCCAATAAGTGCCAAGAATTACTGTAATTAGATGAGTTATGAATAATGTTCTGTAATAATTACTGTAATAAGATGACTTATGAATACTGTTCTGTAATACTCCATACATAGTACAGAAATGTTTAGTAACTAACCAATGAGTGCCAATAATTATTCAAATCGGTTGATACACTAATGTAATTCTCAATAATGACTAGCATAAGACTTAATGTCCTTCACCTTCTGACCTATTATCAGAAATTACTGCAATATCCGTTTGTCCTGTCCATCCTCATGATCATGGAGCACTATATTTGGTTTTTGCACTAATTCTCTGTTGATGTGAGAGTATGAATTCTACAATAATGTGGTGTTGACGTACCAAGCTGACCACTACCGTGCACTATGGAGATGTTATTATGGTCCTACCGTTTGGTGTACCTAATGTACTACCAAAATGATAACATTGAATATTAATACAACATTTCAGTGTCTTGGCTACACTGATAAATACTTCAGGGAAGAGAAGTTCAGATTCTCTCACTTGGTGTTGTGCTTCTGTAGAAAGATATGAACTTTCAGTGCAGCTACGTGCAACCTACTGTGCTACAACCATGATGCAATCCTTCCCATTCCTTTCCTAGTTCTTGTAAAATGATAAAGACTTATACAGTGCGTTTAAATTCTTATAAAATGATAAAGACATATACAGTGCGTGTGCACTTCATTTCATTTGTTAATAAGATCAGTTGTCCTAAATATGCTAAAGACTTCTACAGTGCGTGTGCACTTTATTACACTCCTTGATATGTTTAATTCATGTAAAAATGCTAAAGACTTTTACAGTGCGTCTGCCCTTTATGTCATTTGTTAATATATTTTGTACTCAGTGCGTGTGCACTTTATTTCACTCCTTCATATGTCTAATTCATGTAAAAATGCTAAAGACTTTTACAGTGCATTTGCACTTTATTTATTTAGTTCTTGTAAAAAAAATGCTAAAGAGTTATACAGTGCGCGTGCACTTTGTCATTTGTTAATATCTTTTGTACTCATTGCGTATACAATTTGTCAATCAGTAATGTATATACTCTGTGACTGTAGACTTAGTTAACTAAATAGATTATAGAAAAATTTATTGCTCATGGCAAGTCCAATTGACTCACCATCGCTGCCAAATTTTTGCCCCCCCCCCTCCCACCCAGTGGAGGGTTACGTAAGAGGTCCAAGATTAAAGAATTTGTTGCTGGCGCAGTCGAGCAGATGTAATTTCGATGGATTGCTCACGCACTACCTGCGATATGTAAGCTATAAGAGAATCTGAGACCAAAGAGTAGTAGGAACTGTGTAGCAGTAGCAGTAAGTAGTTGCTAGCGAGCAGTCGTGTGTATCGTGTTAGCTGGGCCGGTCGTGTTGGAGCGATGGCGGAGTCTCAGCGTTGTGGTATAAGGTAAAAGCAGCCTCGCGCATATGTAGTATTGTTATCTCAAGTCCCATGTAAATGTTTAAAAAAAATCTCTTAATAATAATCTTTCTCATAAAAAGTAACTTTTGACGATCATTCATTTCAATTTAAAGAATTTACTAATTTCTCCAATCCTCGGTCATCCCGATTATTGAAAGGAAAAATCACGTGTTTCTTTTTATACATGACAAATCTATCGGCCAGCATTGCACTGGGCTGCGCAAGAATAATTTCTTATATGAGCAGATATATATGCGTTATCCGGCGACCTTATTGAGGTAAGAATTTTCAATTTTTTCAGAATGATCTTTCAGGGCCATGACGCAGCACTGCTGACGTCCAAAATTTACCAGTTTAAATTCACAGTCATCATTGAAAGGTTATGAGTGAGCGACAAATTTTTTATTGAGAGATTAGTCACATTGTATTATTGCAAGATTACAGAATTTATCTGAGGGAGGTTACGCCGAATGTGAATTATAAATAATTATTGTTTTTACTGTTGGGAGATTAAGGAATTTATTTTGTGGGGAGGTTACACTAAATGTGAATATTATTCATAATATTTTATATTACTGTGGGGAGGTTACAGTGTGTGATGTCTTTAGGTTAGTTAGGTTTAAGTAGTTCTAAGTTCTAGGGGACTGATGACCTAAGGTGTTAAGTCCCATAGTGCTCAGAGCCATTTGAACCATTTTGTAGCAAGTCAAATTACGTAAAATACGAGAAGCATATGAGAAGAGGTTACAACATGGCGTATGTGCATCCGGGAAACAGCTTGGATATTGCTGAATAAAAATTGAAATACTGTTTCCAACTAGTGCATTGTGATGTTGAAACAATGTGCGATATTGGTGAGGAAGTAGTGAGAAACGTTTAAAACAGAGTAGAGTGGCCGGGCGAGGTGGCCGTGCGGTTCTAGACGCTACAGTCTGGAACCGCGCTACCGCTACGGTCGCAGGTTCGAATCCTGCCTCGGGCACGAATGTGTGTGATGTCCTTAGGTTAGTTAGGTTTAAGTAGTTCTAAGTTCTAGGGGACTGATGACCTCAGAAGTTAAGTCCCATAGTGCTCAGAGCCATTTTTGAGAGTTGAGTGAGTGGGGAACAACAATGAGCAGTAGCAGCCGGAAGCGAAAAGGCATCCTTGTGGAAAGGAAGTGAGAGTGTAGAAGCGTGTCTGGCACTTTGGCCAAAGCAGATAGTGTCGCCGGATGAAGCCACGTGGTCTGTGGCGTCGTGTGGTCCCAGTCGCCCAAACCGAGTTGTCAGCACCAGCTGACAGTGTCTCGCGCACGTCGGCCGTCGTAATTTAATATATTATTATTGTTATTATTATTTTTTGATTGTTGCCGACTTACGTGGTGGGCCTTAATAAAAATGATATTCCATTTAATTTTGATTTTACGATTAAATGCTTTCCTGAAGTTCTCCTTCTTAACAATACTAATCTCAAATTATTTGTTACGTTAATGAATGTTAGACTCGCTGCATCTTAAAACATGAGCATACAAGCTGAACAATGTAATAAACTTTTCATATTAATTTCCTCGGCTAGTCAGTTCACTTTAAAGCAAGAAATCTTTAGTTATTAATTACAATTGCGGCCCACACACGCGCGAGAGTATTTTTCTTACCTCCGTTAACCATTGTATTGTAGTCGGAGTCCTGGCTCTGACTGTCGGCTACGGTACTGAAAATTAGAATCTTAAAGCTACGTATTTCTGCAACTTCGTGCGGCTGTGGAGAAAAATTAATATTATGTTAATAGCGGGCGAGTATTTCGCTTCCGCTAATTTTTCATAAGTTAATATTGCCACGTAATGGCGTCGTTGGCTGCATCGGCAGCTACGATTGTTGAACTGTAAATTACTTGAATGCAGGTTAATTCAAAGAAGGCGGACATGGAATCGGGATCACCCCTTACAAATTAAAAGTGCACAATAATATTAAATCGGTATATTATGTGCTTAACTCATACAAATATGCTTACATTTGCCAGCACTCGCAAGATGTCCGTCTATGCACAACAAAGACAAGATAGGAAGTGAAGATGACTAAAAAATTAACAAAAGAGCGTATCTTGTCGTCTCTTTAGATCACTTTGTTATATTTCTTTGCTTTGCATTTCTTTGCATTTCTCGACAGAGAAATTATTGTTTTACGGCTACATGATAAAAATATTCAATTTTTGAATGTCTCGTCTTTGTAAACATTGTTTTTTAAGTCTTTTCGTAATATAGCACTGGGGACGCTATATTGCCCCCCGAAATGTTTATGTCATAAAAATTGCTGTGTTTTTTGACATAAATATTTCCTCTTTCATGTCCACAGTGTCCACACGCAGATTTTTCTTTCACAGTCTACATATGTCACATCGTATGTTTACACCGTAGTCATTACTGAGGTGTGTTGCACACAAAGAGTAATACAGATGAAGTTATCTACATAACAATACAATATATAATTGGTTAAGTATACAGTCATGTAAAAAAGGACATAGAATACAATTAGTTTCATTTTGGCTGCTTCTTTTTAGGGTTGCAACTTTTGCAGTGTTCAGAGGTATACAATCACGAGTTAGTCCGTAAACTTGAAGTCCCAGGGCTGTCAACTGTTCGCTCCCCATTTGGCGGGGCCGTAGGGAAACCCTGGGGAAAACCTCGGCGGAGCGACAGACTAACTGCTTTGGTCACTTTCACTTAATTGTTTCTGGGATGTCATTGGAGTACAGGAAGTGCATACATTACAAATATTTTTTTTGTTGCACTATGCAAAGAAATGAGGTCATTATAACAATTGATTGCGGTGTCGTTGATGATCTACGCCGCGACGTTTAGCTCGCGACGGCGTCGGTTGGTGTGTTCGGTGCTCGGCGTTCGCGGCGGCTGCGGAGAGGTCAACGCCCGCTCGACGCCAGCGTGTCTCTCGCCGTCGCGGAACGTCAGAATCAGCTGATCGGCTGCACGGTTGGCGATGCGTTTCTGTCTCGGCCTGGCGTGGCGAATTGGGATGGCATCCGCCACCCGCGCTTGTTGGCAGGAGTCACCTCTGCTACGCATCTCCGACGTAGTACATGAAACATACACACACCCAACGTAATATTTGTTTCCCGCTGCAGATGGTTACGCTAGTGGGAAAGAAGCATTTATTAGTGCGGCAGTTGTTAAGTTTTCGCCAGTTTCCGAGTGTCAAGCTAGCACTGTCTTGCAGAATACATGACATGGATCTTCTCCCGTGAATGAAGTTTTGATGTGCCACTGTTTCCATTACACGTCAGTTTTTGTCTTGATAAAATTATTTATGTTTTCGCCGCACTCGCCGGCACTGGTGAGTGTCCCAGTACGAGCTTAGCACAAACATTCGCCGTTTCTGCGGTCGCTGTTTTGCAACAGTCCACGCATCGCATTTCAATCTCGCATTATTGTACTCACTGAAATTACAGTCTGTCCCAAAAATATTGACTGTGGGTTCACTTCACGTTAACAGTTCACATTTATAAGCAAATTCACTGTTTTTCGTGCGTAATATTGGCGTTTGGCGTCCTTACCGCTGTTGAACGTTCAATACTAGCACTTCACTGTCCGTATCACAGTTTCACCTTCACAGTTTTTCACACTGCTTAAAGTAACTGTTTCGATTAGTTCACATTTTGGCTCGTGCTGGATTTTACCAGTCTCTCGCACTAATTATCTCTTTTCATTTTCCACTTAGAGTGGTACTTGCCTTCAGATTTTTTGACTATACAATTGTATTTCCGTCTCATCTGAGGTAAGTCCCCATGTCATGTCTACCCACTCATTGCGTACTTGTCCTCCAGAGCCAGGCTCGACTTTACAAAACCTTGCCTCTCGCATTATTGTATACAATTTATAATCTAGGCCTAGCGTGCAAGTTCCTAGATTAGTGTTAGATTTGTGACTTTTGTTTACATGATACATTCGTGTAAATCTCTGCCTTAGCAGATGGCAATATATTTTAACAGTGCTTAGCGGTAGTCGCGTTTACTGATTTGCTTTGTACCTTGTCCACAACACATGAGGTACCTTGGGTGATGTACACCCTGCAATCGTGTTGTTTAGTAAATTATGATTGAGCATATTTCAAGATCGGTGTAGACATAAATACATGGAACAACATATACTCTATAATATTGAATTTCATAAGTTTCATTACTACTACAGTTCAAAAATATTCATGACACACTAATGAAAAATTCTTTCATCATTAAATGCTGTTGAATTCTTTTAAATATTTTTTAAAGCATTTTTAAACATGAAATTTGTAAAATATTCTTAAACCTAGGTTCATTTTTTTTTCTTTTTCAAAATGCAATTGTTTAAAAATACTATTATTCCTTAACATCTACAAAACTGAATCGCACTAATCTTGTGTGCCTCATTGTCTTTAAATGTTACACTAAAATCTGAACATTTACTCACGGAAAATGACTCTATAAACTTAACCTACTGCTTATATATATGTAAAAGTTGCTCTACTGAGCGAACGCCTTTGTAAGTATTTTTCTCATTTCCTTCGTAGCTGCCTCCTTCTTTGACCACGGGATGGTGTAGTTTGCGTGACAGAAAGTATCGTGAGGTACCACTTCAATGTTGTAGGTGAAGCCCTCGATAACACCGGGTTTTTCCGAAAACACATTCTCATAATCTGTAAGTAGCTGCGTCAATTCGTTTTGTTGTGCTTCAGTCAAATGTTCTGACTCCCTGACTTTCATGGCTATCAGTTTCCCTTTTTCCTCTTTGTCTTCAGTAATAAATTCTTTAAAATATGCTTGTCTTGTACTTAAGTCACAATATAAATTCATTAAATGTATTCCTTCGAATAAGGACTGAAAGCTCCGGCAATATTTACCGTGCACTTCCCGTGTCCTCAACAACGGCAAAATTACCCGTCTACCCTCATTCATAAGGCTTACTTCCCCGCACAAGAGGTCGATTTTTGCGTCCCTCTGGCGTAAAAATTCCATCCCCAGGATGCAAGCGACACCTAATCCCTTAACTACTAGGAACGAGCTTTTCATTGCTTCATTTCCTACCATAAACTCGACTTGTACCTGGTGCCTTATGATATGAGATTGTGCACCGATTGCACCTGTTACACGACAATTCTTCACTGGCAATACCGGTTCTGGAACCGCGCGACCGCTACGGTCGCAGGTTCGAATCCTGCCTCGGGCATGGATGTGTGTGTTGTCCTTAGGTTAGTTAGGTTTAAGTAGTTCTGAGTTCTAGGGGACTTATGACCTCAGCAGTTGAGTCCCATAGTGCTCAGAGCCATTTGAACCATTTTTGAGCAATACTGGTATTTTATTATTTTGACTCAAGTACTTGTAAAAATTTGCACTCATGAGATTGGTTGACGCACCGGTATCGACTATTATCTGTATCGGTGCTCCGTACATATCTGCTTGCAATATAGCCTGCACAACACTTTTGTCGGTTCGGTTACATTTCTGCGGTATGTCTACAAGTTCCTTTTCTATTTTTATTCCCTCATTGTATCTCAGCATACGAAGTTTATGGCTGTCATCCGTGGATGTGCCCTCACTACACCATCCTGCAGCCAACAACGGAGAGCGTATTGTTGCTGTCTTTAGTTTAACGGATGAGCATTAGTGGGTTGACAGTTGTCTGTCACTTCCACTAACCTCACATTGTGGTTCTGGTTGTTGTTGTTGTTGCTATTGTTGGGTTGGCCACCCTGTCTCCCCGATGGTGTAATTTGATATTGTGTATGGCTCTGGTTTTGCGGTGGTCGGTTGTAACTCCCTGACATGTTCTGTGACGGACCTGGGTTGGCGTTCCATTGTGGCGCTGTGTTTTGTTGCCACTGTGGTGTCGGTTCATTACAACCACGCCACTGGTTTCGGTTGTTCCGCCATTTCGGATTGCCGTTACCATTATATCCATTACTCATGCGTCCATCGTGATGTCTCTTTCGATTCTGACGATTATAACCGTTGCCGTTATAACCATTGCCATTGTTTGTGCCTCAATTATTTTGCCGGTGCTCTTGCCTATTCCCGTTACCATTTGGTACAAGTTACTACCGTTACTGTGGCTGCTATTGTAATCGGCTTTTTGTTGATTAAAGCCTGCATGGTTCCACTTGTTTTCGGTTTTCATATCTTCGATCAATAAGTCAACAGAATCCACTATTTCCATGAATTGTTCTATATCGTAGTCCGACGCATTGATGAAATATCTTTTAATTTCACTGGGCAACTTCATTTTTATTAATCTGATTATGTCACGATCGGACATTGGCTCGTGTCAGTACCTGGTTTTGTTTATATACTTTTCGAAATATTTGCGTAACGTTCCCACCTTAGGATTGTACATTTCTGGACTGTACAAATTCCTTTCGTAGTCTTTCTTGGACGCTATCGGACCAGAATTTTTGCAAGAAAGCACCTTCAAACTGTTGCATCGTTAGACATTTTTCGGACACGTTGGTGGCCCACAGTGCCGCGTCACCTTGAATAAAGGAGACCACGAACTGTATCCTTTGCATAAAAAGGGGGCTAGATCTGATGTCAACAATTACCGTCCAACCGGATTCATTATCTGTCCGCCACTGTTTACATTGCTTTCCAACACAGACAGTCTCCGCGCGACCTCCTATTGCCAATTTGGCAACTCCGCTGTCACACGGGACTTGATCTGTGTTAATTCGGCGTGTAGTGCGGCAGCGCTAGCGTCAATATTTACACTCGCGACTGCAGTCGCTTGTTCTACAGGTGATTTTACGTTGCTTTCAATCTTTGCAGATATCTCGCGATCCTTTATTTCTAGCCATTCATTTAATTCTTTTTCTACTTTTTGAGCTTGCACTTCCAAATATGCGTCAATACTTTTCCGTGCATCTATCTCCACATTATCCACGCGGTTGGTTAAAGTCTGGACATTGTCTTCAAGCCTAGCCTGCGATATCTGTAGTTTTTGCATCTCGCCGGCTAAGCTTTGCACAAGATCGGGTATTTCTTTGCACGCGTCCCGCATCTCGGCAAGTTCGCTTTGTATATGGTCTAGTTTCGCTTCACTGCGCTGCTCTTGCTCACTGAGCTTTTGCGTAAATTCTTTCCCTTGGTCATGTAGCATTTGCGTTAATTTTTTCTCCTGCTCATGTAGCATCTGAGCCAGGTTTTCGTCTCTTTGTTTTTCCCTCTGTTCTGACATTCTTTCTTTTCCCCTTTCTTCCTGTTCCCTTTGTTGCTCTTGCTCATAGAGCATCTGAGCCAGTTTTTCGTCTCGTTGTTTTTCCCTCTGTTCTAACATTCTTTCTTTTTCCCTATCTCTTTCTTCTAACCTGCGCAGAAATTCTGCAAATGGGTCTGCAATCGGTGAGCATACTGGTGCCCCGCTTAATCTAGCACTCGATTGGCCCCCCTGCCCAGGCAGTGGAGTTGTTATTCTATTCCCATTCTGCTGTGGAGCGTCATTCACCCACAGATCCTGGCCCCCCGCTCCGGAAATTATGTTATCCGAGGCGGTGGCTTGGGATTCGTTTGCATATTGCAAATGACCCTCACTTTCCATATTAACAAAATTTTGTTCGTCTGGTACGGATGCATTAGCTTGTCCTATCTTACCCATAATAAATTCACTTTAAGCCACTGACGAATCTTTAACACTGATACACACACGAATAATTATCCCCTCCAAAAATAAACATATAAATACACAAAACGAATAATTATCCCCTCCAAAAATAAACACATAAATACACAAAACACCGAAGGTATCTCATGTGCACATGGGTTCGATATTCCGCACAGAGCTACACAGGATGCTTGCACAATAGGCCTTACCTTACTTATTTTTCTTTCTCGCAATCCTTTTTCTTTTCTACACTTTTTCTTCTCCAGATCTCCTCAGGGTGTGGTTTGTTGTTGTACATGTAAAGGAATTCATATAGGCATTAATATTTTACAACAATTAGACACATACATAATTACATTCATTACAATAGAGTCAGATTTAGTAAATTTCATATTTTCTTTGATCGGGCCCCACGTTGGGCGCCAATCTCGCGTCCGTCGGCCGTCGTATTTAATATATTATTATTGTTATTATTATTTTTTGATTGTTGCCGACTTACGTGGTGGGCCTTAATAAAAATGATATTCCATTTAATTATGATTTTACGATTAAATGCTTTCCTGAAGTTCTCCTTTTTAACAATACTAATCTCAAATTATTTGTTACGTTAATGAATGTTAGACTCGCTGCATCTTAAAACATGAGCATACAAGCTGAACAATGTAATAAACTTTTCATATTAATTTCCTCGGCTAGTCAGTTCACTTTAAAGCAAGAAATCTTTAGTTATTAATTACAATTGCGGCCCACACACGCGCGAGAGTATTTTTCTTACCTCCGTTAACCATTGTATTGTAGTCGGAGTCCTGGCTCTGGCTGTCGGCTACGGTACTGAAAATAAGAATCTTAAAGCTACGTATTTCTGCAACTTCGTGCGGCTGTGGAGAAAAATTAATATTATGTTAATAGCGGGCGAGTATTTCGCTTCCGCTAATTTTTCATAAGTTAATATTGCCACGTAATGGCGTCGTTGGCTGCATCGGCAGCTGCGATTGTTGAACTGTAAATTACTTGAATGCAGGTTAATTCAAGGAAGGCGGACATGAAATCGGGATCACCTCTTACAAATTAAAAGTGCACAATAATATTAAATCGGTATATTATATGCTTAACTCATACAAATATGCTTACATTTGCCAGCACTCGCAAGATGTCCGTCTATACACAACAAAGACAAGATAGGAAGTGAAGATGACTAAAAAATTAACAAAAAAGCGTATCTTGTCGTCTCTTTAGATCACTTTGTTATATTTCTTTGCATTGCATTTCTTTGCATTTCTCGACAGAGAAATTATTGTTTTACGGCTACATGATAAAAATATATTATTCAATTTTTGAATGTCTCTTCTTTATAAATATTGTTTTTTAATATGCTTACATTTGCCAGCACTCGCAAGATGTCCGTCTATACACAACAAAGACAAGATAGGAAGTGAAGACTACTAAAAAAATAACAAAAGAGCGTATCTTGTCGTCTCTTGAGATCACTTTGTTATATTTCTTTGCATTGCATTTCTTTGCATTTCTCGACAGAGAAATTATTGTTTTACGGCTACATGATAAAAATATGTTATTCAATTTTCGAATGTCTCTTCTTTATAAATATTGTTTTTTAAGTCTTTTCGTAATATAGCACTTGGGACGCTATAAGTGGTGGGGGCCAGCACGGCAGCCGGTTCCACTGCTGACGACGAGCTGCTGGCCACATCCAGAGGTATTCTCTCACATTCTTTATCAGCTGCTGGGGGTGCTAGTAACTTTACAGAGTAGAATGACTGATTTTGAGAGAGACCCAACAGATTCCACTTCAGAGGTGAAACAGAAGGTATAACTGATATGGATAGGATGAAGGAAGAATTAAGAAGTGATAAGTACTTATACGTACTCAACAAGAATTTTGGATGAAGAGGAAATGAGTTTAGAATCTGCGAGTATTGTAGCATTAGAAGAAGTCAAACTGGAACTACTAACAATTAAACAGAGTGAATCGATGCTTGCAGGTATTGATGATACTCAAGTAATGATAGAATCACTGGAGAAACAGCTTCAGAGGTAAAGCCACGTGAGAAAGATGCTTTGCTGTTATCAGTGTTTGAAACGGTAGATAATTTCAAGAAGGAATTGCATAACCAAATAAGTAAACGCTACGAGGCAGCAAATTCTCATTTGTCTAAATCAATGACAGAGTTAAAATTGGACCTATGGTGTAACACAGGAAAACATTTTGCCCAATACGTAGAAAAATTAGAGTGGAAGGCTGATGAAGAGTTGAAAAATTGGTTTCAAAAGTAGATTCCGATCTTAACAAAGTGTGTAAAAATTGTGATGTATGACAAAGGAAGCTGAAAGAAAGACAGCAGAAAGGCTATCACTGAACAAATCGAATTAGAATATTTAGAAAATGAGCAGAGAGTTTTCCAAGAAATACTAGATATCAGTGAAGATAATGACTGAACAAAATACTAAGTTTGATAAACATGTGAATGACAATGGATGATTGCTGGTTGCTGACGATCAGCAAGTCATCATTTAAAGCAAGTAAAAGCTCCATAGACTTTAAGCTGGTTCAAACTGATAAGGAAATCTCACAGCTGTAACGAACTGTGTTGCAACATTCTCCTGTTCTTCAGCAGAAGCTGCATGTATTCGCTGTCGTGAATTTAATTATTTCGATCCGCAAGGAAACGTGCATCCGAAATTGTTCATACAAAAATTTGTGGATGTGCTAGTGTATTCTCGTCTGCTCAGGATCAAATTTCTTTTCTAGCAGAAAAGATGTGGCTGACGAGCATAATGATTCACGAGTGTTCGAGGACAAGTTTTTAGAAGTATATTGGATTGCAGAAATTTAATGAGAGCTGTTCGTACACTACTGGCATTAAAATTGCTGCACCACGAAGATGACGTGCTACAGACGCGAAATTTAACCGACAGGAAGAAGATGCTGTGATATGTAAATAATTAGCTTTTCAGAGCATTCACACAAGGCTGGCGCCGGTGGCGACACCTACCACGTGCTGACATGAGGAAAGTTTCCAACCGATTTCTCATACACAAACAGCAGTTGACCGGCGTTACCTGGTGAAACGTTGTTGTGATGCCTCGTTTAAGGAGGAGAAATGCGTACCATCGCGTTTCCGACTTTGATAAAAGGTCGGATTGTAGCCTATCGCGATTGCGGTTTATCGTATCGCGACATTGCTGCTCGCATTGGTCGATATCCAATGACTGTTTTCAGAATTTGGATTCGGTGGGTTCAGGAGGGTAATACGGAACGCCGTGCTGGATCCCAACGGCCTCGTATGACTAGCAGTCGAGATGACAGGTATCTTATCCGCATGGATAAGCATATTTCCATGGATCGTGCAGCCACGTCTCGATCCCTGAATCGACAGATGGGGACGTTTGCAAGACAACAACCATCTGCTCGAACAGTTCGACGACGTTTGCAGCAGCATGGACTATCAGCTCGGAGACCATCGCTGCGGTTACCCTCGACGCTGCATCGCAGACAGGAGCGCCTGCGATGGTGTACTCAACGACGAAACTGGGTGCACGAATGGCAGAACGTCATTTTTTCGGATGAATTCATGTTCTGTTTACAGCATCATGATGGTCGCATCCGTGTTTGGCGCCATCGCGGTGAACGCACGTTGGAAGCGTGTATTCGTCATCGCCATACTGGCGTATCACCCGGCATGATGGTATGGGGTGCCATTGGTTACACGTATCGGTCACCTCTTGTTCGCATTGACGGCACTTTGAACAGTGGTCGTTACATTTCAGATGTGTTACGACCCGTGGCTCTACCCTTAATTCGATCCCTGCGAAACCCTACATTTCAGCAGGATAATGCACCACCGCATGTGGAGGTCCTGTACGGGCTTTTCTGGATACAGAAAATGTTCGACTGCTACCCTGGCCAGCACATTCTTCAGATCTCTCACCAATTGAAAACGTCTGGTCCATGGTGGCCGAGCAACTGGCTCGTCACAATACGCCAGTCACTACTCTTGATGAACTGGGGTATCGTGTTGAAGCTGCATGGGCAGCTGTACATGTACACGCCATCCAAGCTCTGTTTGACTCTATGCCCAGGCATATCAAGGCCGTTATTACGGCCAGAGGTAGTTGTTCTGGGTGCTGATTTCTGAGGATCTACGCACCCAAATTGCTTGAAAATGTAATCACATTTCGGTTCTAGTGTAATATATTTATCCAATGAATACTCGTTTATCATCTGCATTTCTTCTTGGTATAGCAATTTTAATGGCCAGTAGTGTACAAACTGTAATAGCATACAGGCAAAATTTTTGCAGACATCATTGCGGAAGAGTATCATATGGAGCTACCGACGGAAGGAATTCTAGTATCAAAAATATTCACAATTCTTAAAGGTGATAATGTGACGCCATTGTCGGTCGTGAAAGGCAGCAGTGGGGAAGAGAGGACGTACCATTGTTCAGGAGAACTCGGCTGGACCCTGAAGTGGACGGGTGTGGAGCTAGAGGCAGCCAGACAGTTACGGCAAAATACTGTTTTTCCTTGTCCACATCAAGTAAAAAATGTATTCGCTAGTTAAGTCGCATAGAAATTAAATTTGTTTGAGGCTTGTAAGCATATTTCCATTGACAAATTCTCAGACTGAGATGATGTCCCACAATGTGCAAAGCTTATAGCAGCTGCGAAGCTGTACGTAAAGTGGGTGCTTTTACTATTTCAATATTTACTGCCTCAGTGTAGTGACTTTATCGTCACTGATGACAATATGGTAGCGACAGGGAGAGAATTCGTTATTTTGGGTTCGTTGAGAAAGTGGAACGTTTTCCAAACTATTCTGGCGGTATGTTAGCAAGACCCGCATGGCAGGTACAGATTTCAAAGCGTTGTGGAACAGTGGCAGATTAGTACTGCACGTTCTGATTGGTAGTATCGGGGCGAGAGTAAGAAGCTACATTTTCGAGAGCACTGTGAATTCTGATCGGAGCATTTGTAACTTTATGCAACTACTGTAACGAATGTACACCTATGAAATTGGAGGGCACTTGGCTTTGACAATATATTAGTCTTTTACCAGCTATTGTCGGCATTAGTAACTTTACAGAGAAGAACGGCCGATTCTGATAGACAACCAATAGAGTCTACTTGAAAGGCGAAATTGAATGTAGGATTCACATTGTTTGGATTGAGAGAGGACTACGTAGCAGAGAAGTGACTAGTATTACTGATACGTGCTCGACAAGAATTTTGGTTGAACAGGAAATGAATTTAGAATCTCCTTGTATTGTAGCGTTAGCGTGCTCCAAGAGGGAATGGTAGGACTGGGTCGACCTGTGAATAGTCTGTTACATTTAAAACTTTTATTCTCAAAATTAATTTTACAGAAGATATTTAGCTAATTAATGTAGCGCAGTTTAAATATGTGTTTCACAATGTAATGTCTTTAACAGCTCCACGGCGAGGAAAGCCACAAGCAAATTTCACAATTAAAAAACGAAAGACAAAAATTCGCAATTAAAGAAACAATTAATACACTCCTAGTACCCGAAACAATCTTAAAACACAAAAGCAACAAATTATTTGAATAATTATACACGTTCCTGAATTCCGAAAATTGCTTAACGACAGTCAGCAAAAATGTACTTAGTAAAACCATTTGAAATGGAACAAAGGCCCAGTTATTGAAGGACTGTGGAGCTGCACACAACAATATTTGACTATAACATTACTTATTCTTACATAACGGGCCAGATACCAGTACACCTCAAGCCACCACAACTGGCCACTCCCTACAAAACTGAAAATTTATTTTTTGGTCATCAATCTTCTGACTAATTTGATGCGGCCCGCCATTAATTCCTCTCCTGTGCCAACTTCTTCGTCTGGGAGTAGCACTTGCAACCTACGTCCTCAGTTATTTGCTGGATGTATTTCAATCTCTGTCTTCCTCTACAGTTTTCGCCCGCTACAGCCTCCTCTAGTATCATGGAAGTTATTCACTAATGTCTTAACAAATGTTCTACCATCCTGTCTCTTCTTCGTCCCAGTATTTTCCGTATATTCCTCTCTTCATTCCTTACCTTATCAGTCAACCTAGTTTTCAACATTCTTCTGTAGCACCACATCTCAAATGCTTCAATTCTATTCTTTGCCGGTTTTCCCACAGTCCAAGTTTCACTTCCATATAATGCTGTGCTCCAAACGTAAGTCATCAGAAATTTCTTCCTCAAATTAAGGCCTATGTTTGACACTAGCAGACTTCTTTTGGCCAGAATGGTCCTTTTTGCGAGTGCTAATCCGCTTTTTATGTCCTTCTTACTCTGTCCGTCATTGTTTATTTTGCTGCCTAGGTAGCATAAATCCTTAACTTCATATGTTTCGTGATCATCAATCCTGATATTAAGTTTATTGCTGTTCCGGTTTCTGTTCGTCTCATTACTTCCGTCTTTCTTCGATTTACACGCAATCCATATATTGTAGTCATTAGACTCTTCATTCCTCTTAGCGGATCCTGTAATTCTTCTTCATTTTCACCGAGGCTAGCAATGTCATCAGCGAATCGTATCATTGATATCCTTTCACCTTTGATTTTAATTCCTGTCTTGAACCTTTGTTTTACTTCCGTCATTGCTCCTTCGATGTACGGACTGAACGGTAGGGGCTAAAGACTACATTCCTGTCTTAGACTCTTTTTAATCCGAGCATTCGTTCTTGATCTTCCACTTTTACTGTTCCCTCTTCGTTCTTGTACATATTGTATGTTACCCGTCTGTCTCTATACCTTACCTCTATTTTTTCCAGAATTTCGAATAACTTGCACCATTTGACATTGTCGAACGCTCTTTACAGGTAAACAAATCTTATGAATATGACTTGAGTTTCCTGGTGTCTTACTTTCATTATGAACCCCAGTGACAGAATAACCTTTCCTAAAGCCAAACTGATCGTCATCTAACATACCCTCAATTTTCTTTCCCACTCTTCTGTGTATTATTCTTGTGAGCAACTTGAATGCATGAGCTCAATATTACTAGGGCAGTTTAAATAGCTAAAACTAGACTGCTGGCCATTACAATAGCAACAAAATGAAGGTGCCACACAAAAAACGTTGAGCCAGAATGGAATGCACTGCTTACGAAGATGGTTAGCGTATCGGCGGAACCTCACCAATTAGGTGGAAGGGGTTCCATGTTCTTCATATGCGTACGAAAAGATTACGTAGGGTGTTTCTCACTCAGAAATGGCTCTTGAATGTTATTTGTGAGAAGATCATTTATGTCTCACGTGAGAAGCATAAGCGTCTGTCGATACTGTTCACCGTCCCATGATATTCCTGCTCGCTACGGCCGTGATCGCACCACTGATAAGAAAATGTCGAACTGACGGGTTAAGGAGTTACTAAATACAGTTTTCCGAAATTATTTCACTAAAGCAGATAAATTAAATATTTCAGAATTCCAAGCAGATGCAGCAGCTGCCAATATGAGCAACTAAGAAAAAGATATCCTTGGTGTAGCATCTATCAAACAAACTGAAACCATTTAATAAAAATAAATCTTAGGTCCAGACTGTGTACCAAATATATTCCTTTCAGGGTATGCTGATATAATACATCAATTCTCAGCAATTATATACACTTTCTCGCTCGATGAAAGACCCATAACTAAGGACCCATAACTAAGGACGTTACACAGGCCGCACCAGCACTCAAGAAAGGAAACAGAAGTAATCCGCTGAATTACAGACCCTTATCACTGACGTGGGTTCCAGTGCTGTTTTAGAACATATATAACGTATTCGAACATTATGAATTACCTCGAAGAAAACGGTCTTTTGACACGTCGTTCTTGCGCTACACAATTCCTCATGAGGATGAACTTAAGAGTTAGTGTACTCATACTGAGTATGAAGGGGCGATCTGAATTTACTTTTATAGGAGAAGACAAACTTCTTAGCCAAGATCGAATTAAACACTGTATTGTTGATGATCGGTTCGGTAAACAATGTTGGCATCATCAGATTTTCGCGCAGGTTATTATAAACATCTTGTGCTAGATGCACACAAAATCTTTCCATTAAATCTCCAGATGCACAACATGTGACATGAATGATGTGTTGGCACGTCAAAAGTAAAAGTTAAAATTACTATGTACCCAAATGCCCACAACATTGCATCCATACGATCACACGTCATGACAGTCAGTCTAGTGGCACCCTAGTAGGCATGTCGTGTGATCATATGATTACAATGTTGTGGCCATTTGGGTACTACATAATAATTTTAACTTTTATTTTTGACGTGCCAACGCATCATTCGTGTCATATGTTGTGCATCTGGAGGTTTAATGGAAAGATTTTGTATGCATCTGGCACAAGATGTTTATACTCTGAAGAACCAAAGAAACCGGTACACTTGTCTAATATCGTGTAGGGCCTCAGCGAGCACGCAGAAGTGCCGCAACACGACGTGGCATGGACTCGGATAATGTTTGAAGTAATACTGGAGGGAACTGACACCATGAATCCTGCAGGGCTGTCCATGAATCCATAAAAATACGAGGGGGTGGAGATCTCTTCAGACTTGCACGTTGCAAGGCATCTCAGTTATGCTGAATAATGTTATACACTGGGGAGTTTGGTGGCCAGCTGAAGTGTTTAAATTCAGAAAAGTATTTCTGGAGCGACTCTGTAGCAATTGTGGACGTGTGGGGTGTCGCATTGTCCTACTGGAATTGCCAAAGTCCGTCAAAATGCATATTGGACATCAGTGGATGCAGTTGATCAGGCAGGATGCTTACGTATTTGTCACTGTCACAGTCGTATCTAGACGTATCAAAGGTTTCATATCACTCCAACTGCACACGCCCCACACCATTATAGAGCCTTCACCAGTTTGAACAGTCTCCTGCTGACATGCGGGGTCCAGGGATTCATTAGGTTGTCTCCATACCCGTACACGTCCATCCACTCGATAAAATTTGAGACGGGACTCATCCGAGCAGGCGACATGTTTCCAGTCATCAACAGTCCAATGTCGGTGTTGACGGACCCAGGGTGAAAGGTGGCTACACTGAGCCACAGCGCCAGAGATCGCTAGAGAGCATTGTTCCGCCGCCTCCACAGGCAGTCATTATTGAGATGTGCTAGAGGTCAGTGCTTGGGGAGAGCTCGTAGTAGTCAGTTCGTGTTGAGATGTGCTTGCTGAGATGTGATACTGAAAAATTCTTGTTGAGATGTTGTAATAGCGAATCGGTGTGGAGATATATTGTAATTATGAGAGTGATTTTGGTCAGTATATGAAGGTAACGAAACTTGATTTATTTTTCATTATTTCCATGTTTTAAATAATGTGTCATAACACGTTCAGTCAACAAAGCATCTGGCTTGTGTTCTTGGATTAGAGTGTAATTGTGGTTCTCTTGAGTAATTATGGTATTCGTATTTTCTTTAATTAATTCAGTATAAATGGTATTTGAAATTCTTGTCTTTTGAAGAAGAACCGTGCCAGATGTGTACGTTGAGTCATACTTCCACACACAGAACAGTTATACTTGTGCTTTGGTTTCGTAGGTTTTATAGTTGCTGGGGACTTAATTAATTAATTGTGTTAATGAAAATTTCCATTTCATTCTTTGTTGTTGTTCTAAGCAGTCAGATAGCGTAATAATACTAGTCAGGGCCAACCGTTACGAGACTTCGTAACCGAACAGACAGCTAATAAATCAAAAAATTAAAATTATTTTCATTTCATTTAATTAAGCCCCCATGCACGTGGCGACCACTGCTTCGGATCGTCCCTTGGAATCTTCTGATTGTAAAAATAGTAGACAGTAGCATTGTTGTAGCAATTTGTAGTTTAGTAATTATAGTCTGTTTGGCATGTGTAGATTTGGTAATTGTCATTCTTATAATGGTATTTTTTTCAGAATTTAATTTTGTTGTCTTGTATACGCGTTTGACAATTTAGTGCAATTATTTCAATTGTTCGATTAATCGTGTTTGAGGGAAACATTTCGTGTGAATGGTATTGTTGGAGATAAAGTGTCATTGTGTGTAATTTTCATATAGTGACGGGTTTTGTATGTTTTGTAAATGATTACGCGATCGATGAAAAAGGCAAAAATGATGGATAGTGAGAATGACGAAATTGTTAACATGGCGAACTCGCCAACAGAGGAAAACAGTATCATGAGTAATGAAGTGGAAAACAATTTAATAAGTCGGGAAAATTGTTCGGAACCATTTCAAAATTTTTCTCAATCAGAAAATTCACAGAATACGAGATTAACGATAGAAGATTCTGAAATAGTATCGAACACAGATAGCTTTACAGCCATGACGAAAGAAGTTGGTTTTGCGGGAAATTTTAGGGGCGAAAAGAATTTCGAACCGGCTATTATGGAGCAGTTGTTGGGTGCAATATTAAATTTGGGATCACAGTTACGATCTGAATTAAAAACAGATAGGGTAACAATGAAAACACGGTTAGACTCACTGGGATCACAGTTACGATCTGAATTGAAAACAGATAGGGAAACAATGGGATCACAGTTACGATCTGAATTGAAAACAGATAGGGAAACAATGGGATCACAGTTACGATCTGAATTAAAAACAGATAGGGAAACAATGGAAACACGGTTAGACTCACTGGGATCACAGTTGGGATCACAAATAGGAACAATTAAAGCAGAGATGGAAACAATGGAAACACGGTTAGACTCACGAATAGGGACATGTTTCAAAAACATGAAGGATGAATTAAAGAAAGAGATTAGAGAGGAAGTACAACCGATTTTGAATGCTCACAATAATAGATTAATTGTAGTAGAGATTAGACAAAGGGAACAGGATAGAGAACAGGAAGAAAGAGATCGCGTGATAGTACAAAAATTTTCAGAGTTAAATTTACAACGTGCACACGATAGGGAAGAAATATTTGAGAGAATCGAGGAATCCGTTCCAAATGACAGAATAAATAACTTAACGCAACAGTGTGAACAGTTAACTACTAAATGTGACAATACTGAAACACGAGTCGCGACACTTACGGAAGACGTAAATAAACAGAAAGAACAAATAGGTGATTTATCGGAAAGAGTTGAGGAGATTTCAGATAAATTGACAAGTCTTAGTTTAAATGGGGATAGAGATTCAGATGATACAGCTCCATTACCATTTGCAGAAACCGAAGAGTACCAGGACATAAATAAGCATGTTGAAAATCAGGCAAAATTTAATGAACGCGTTAAAAAGGAATTTGAGGCATTACGAATGCAAGTCAAACAAATCGAAGGCGAAATCGTAGGAAAAGACAGCAGGAGAAAATTAGAATCACAGATAGCAGAGGGCTTTGAAGAAAGTAATTTGTTTCATTTACGGGATGCAACAAGAGAGCGCCAGGCGCGCGAACTTGACAATAATCGACATTCGAACTGGGACAGACGCGGTAAGTCTTTGTCGCCACGAGGCGGAAGCTTTGACTGTAAACACTTCTTGACTGTTCCGAAATTTAAGATCTTTTACAATTCTAGGAATGACATACGTCCATGTTCATGGTTGGATCGATTTACGTGCGCACTTCCGCCAGATTTGCCACTGAGTCACAAAATGAAATTTATGCGCAGCTATTAAAGTCCTCAGGGGATTCACTACACTAAGTGAATATGTGCCGTAGCGATCACAGGGCCCCGAGCTGTAGTGGTGTTATTTCCCTTTTAGTTTTCTGCACCGCTGCCTACTCTTTCACTATTCTTTGCATCTATAAAAACAACTCTTCTACTATCCATCTATCTAGACAGTAGGTAACGAATAACCAGATTTGACTGTTTTACCCAAAAGTGACTTTGGAAATTACCGTTTGGATTTACTATATTTTCTGCAGCATTCATTCGTAGCTTAAATGAAATTTTACCTGTTTATCTTCGTGACAATATTACTTCATATGTTGACGATATTCTTATTGCTAAACGTTCTTGGAGTGAGCACAACAAAATTTTGGATTCATTATTACGTATTTTTGCAAGAGTTGGCATCACAGAGAACTTGGAAAAATCTGAATTTGGTGGTCGTTCTCAGGTGAAATTTCTCGGTCACATTATTTCTACAGAAGGTATTCTTCCTGATTCAGAAAAACTAGATGCTATTCGTAATTATGCTGTTCCTACCACAAAACGTGATGTTCGTAGTTTCCTTGGTGTCTGTAATTTTCTTAGACGCTTTGTTAGATTGGATGATTTGGCCACACCTCGTTTACACATTTCAGTTATGCACACTTTGGTCCCAGAAAATGCTTTCATAAATTACGAGAAAATTGCTACTTCAGTAATATGGAAAAACGTATTCGATCTGTTCTTGCCAAATGCAAATTATGTCAAAAGGCTAAGCCGCCAACAGTTTCTCACAGAGCACCGTTGTTTCCTATCATTCCAGCGAAATTAAAGGAGATGGCTGCAGTCGATTTGTTCGGTCCAGTGGTTCGTTCTACTAATGGTTTTGCGTACATTTTCGTAGCAGTGGAATTGACATCAAAATATGTGTGTTTTACACCGTTACGCAAAGCAACAGCTCGTTCAGTATCTAACGCTTTCATCAAACATTTTCTTAAAGAAGTGGGTCATGTTGATAAGGTTATATCAGATAATGGATCACAGTTTCGCTCTAAAATTTGGCTTAGTACTCTACGGCGTCGTAAAATTAAACCAATTTTCATTTCACTTTTTCACCCTCAATCTAATGCTTCAGAGAGATGGATGAAGGAAATCAATAAATTGGGCCGTCTTTATTGTCATCAGAATCACAGAACTTGGGATCAGTATCTTCATATTTTTCAAAACATTCTGAATGAACTTCCTAATGACTCAACTTCTTTACCGCCTCTATTGATATTAAAAAATAAAGTACCAACAAATCGCATTTCTGAAATCGTTCCTTTTCCGCCTTCACGGAAACTGCGGCATTCTGAAGTTGTCAACCTGGCTCTACGAAATATTGCGTCTGCGGCTGCAAGAAGAGAGAAATCAGCTAAACGTCCTGGTCGTTTAAAAATCTTGTCAGTTGGTCAAAAGGTGTTAATTAAGTCTCATCGTTTGTCTCATAAAGGAAAAGGCTTGTGTCGCAAATTTTTTCTGCTTTATAACGGTCCATTTAACACTGTTGAAGTAGAAACTCTTAAATCACGACGCTCTAAAGGAATACATCATATATCAAACGTTAAAATTTTTGTGGAATGACATACTTTTGAGAAACTAACAGTTGTATGTAAACACACAGAGAGTACAAGGATACCGCGCTGTGTTTTGGCGGCGGCACATACTCAAAGCAACAGTCAGTCTGCGCGCCGCACAAGGCAGTCGTTGACCGCAAACAATCACTTCCTACGTCACGCGCCTACAGCTGATCGAGCGCTCAGTGCGAATGCACTGACAGACGTAAATAAATATACAGTTTAATTTCTCCGAATAAATTCTGTATAAAGCTATAAGGACTTCATAAATTATGTTATTAACGTTCAGTATTTTTCAGGATACGGTTGTGTAAAGTATTTAAGACCTTCAGGTAAATTCTGTGCGTGTCCGACGTTAAGACGACTTGCTTTGGAGAAAATTTTCAGGAAGAAGGTCATTTCGAAGAAGAAAGTAATAAACAAAAAAAGGTAACGGTTAATTGAGTTTATTTTTCAGGTAACATAATTCCACTTAGGTACGTACTTTAAACGTAATTTGCTGCTTGCGATTACGTGATTCATACTTTGTGCTAATTTCATGTTCTATGAATTTACTAGTGAAGCGACGTGCTTATGCATATTAACTGATTTTGACAATGATTAATTAATGAACAGGGTTGTTATTTGTATATATTATGCATCGCTTGGCTGCTATGCTTTTTCACTGATGTCATATTTTTCTATTATGTGCCTGCTGTGCTTATTTATTTAAATTATAATTGTCACCTGATTAATTGTGCTGATGTGGTTAGATATGTAAGTTATACTTTGTGATTTATCTGCTTGCGCCTTCATGTTTACTTATTAAGATTACATATGAACATTTATTTGCTTATGTCGATGTGATTCTAATGACCTGTTTATTGTGTAAGGCATGTTTGCTGCTGTGCGTATGGATTGCATATTTACACATTTCTGTTTTGTTGTCATAACTACTCTTCAATCTAGTATATAGAAATGCTGATATACTGTGTACAAATATAGAGTTTAGGTTACACTGTGGTATTAATTATAGATTGTTCGCTTGGCAGAGCCTCGTTGTAAGAATTGTGCTGCATCCACTTGTTGACATTCTGTTCTCTACTGGTATATTTACTCGCTATTGCTTGTTTTGCTTACGCTCAGTGCCTTATATTTTTAAGATAGGAAAAAGAACTGCTATAATCCAACGAACGACATTAGTACAAGAAACTTCATAGAAGTCACATGAGCTGGAGGTTTTATGGAAGCTGTATAAATTTATGCTAATAGGAAGGAAGCTAACGACATGACACACCAACATTAGGTTTAGACCATTGACAGTTATTACACTGCATCCTTCGTGAGCAATTGAAATAGGAAGTGACACTTGACACAAAAAATACTCCACATGTTTGCTTCTGCTATGATTCTTGAAGTGGTGTACACACTGTGAAATATTATGATCATTCACACTCCGTAATCGTACTTAATCACTGAGAGTTATTCGAACTAAGTCTGTTAGAGGTCATGTATGCATTTCTTTTATTTAATGATGGATAAGGAACTAAAATGTATCTTATAATTTATAATGAGTAGAAAATTTGGGTTAGATGGATTACATAGAGGTTGTGTGTGGACACTGTGTCTTCGGATTACATGGGATGCTGAATTGAAGTTGCACTAGGATTTTGTCTGTACTTGTTCGAGGAGACTGACTAGAGGAAAGAGTTGTTATGGAAGGTAAATGATATTGGTGCTGAGGTTTATATGTATCGACGTATTATTGAAGTATTAAGATTAAGTGATGATTATTGGAGTTTGGTGGATAAGAGGTGAAGTAATTGAGGAGCATATTTTTTTTGTTGGTCTATATGGAACAAGGAGGATGAAGGTGGCAGACTAGAACACTCAAGTACAAAGAAGATTGTCTACACACACACTTTGTTAAATCAATAAGCAGTATATACTTTTTTTTTGGAGAGAGGAAGCATTTGCATATCTTGGCTCACTGATAGTTGTTCAGCAACTGTACATTTTGATCTGGCTTGGCAAACATTGGTCTTGACATGATGACTATGACGTTGACTAACTATTATTGACTGTTATACATTGCTGCCACTACTACTTGATACACATGATGAACATAAAATTTTGACAGAATTGCATTTACACAGTTAACACTATTCAATTACACAGTAGCACTAATGTGGATGAAAGATGAGTGAGTGTGTTTTGTGTGTTTTCCTTTTATAATCCCAGAGAAGTGATCCCAACCTATCTCCTAAATATTAGTTCACTTGTTTGTTGTGGCTTGCACTGACACCCATAAATGTTATAGGTTTACTGGATTTGTGTATTGTAATAGTTAATAGGACAATTATCTGATATCATTTGTGTGTTTATTATGATTTGTATGTTTAGTGTAAGAGCATTGATTATATTTTGTTAAAGAAATTGTATGTGCATTCAAACTATTGTTCATGACTGAACTGTCTCAGTAGTTATGGTGAATAGTATGGACTGTTACTTGCACCTTTTCTACATGATTGGTGCTACAAGGATATGTTTAATTTCTGCTGATGAACTGTGTGATCAGTGATTGTAAAAAAAAATATGGACTGTTACTTGTACCTTCTCTACATGATTGGTGCCACTAGGACATGTTTAATTTCTGCTTATAAACTCTGATGAACAGTGTGATCAGTGATACTAGATTTTATGGAACTGCTTCTGCTGAGAAATGTGACTTGTTGCTGTGTGTACCTACTCAACATTGCTGGGTGCCACTGATGGATTGCTTCTACTGAAATGGAGTCACCTGTTGCTGTGTGCACCTGATCAACATAGCTGGTGCCACTAATGGACTGCTTCTACTGAAATGGTGTTACTTGTTGGTGTCTGTACCTACTCAACATTTCTGGGTGCCACTGATGGACTGCTTCTACTGAAATGAAGTCACCTGTTGCTGTGTGCACCTGATCAACATAGCTGGTGCCACTAATGGACTGCTTCTACTGAAATGGTGTTACTTGTTGGTGTCTGTACCTACTCAACATTTCTGGGTGCCACTGATGGACTGTTTCTACTGAAAAAATGTCACTTGTTGGTATTTGCACCTGTTGACCATTGCTGGGTGCTACTGCTGGAACTGTGAACTACTTGTTTCTTGGGCTATGGAAAGCGATTATGTGAATATTTGTATAAACTGATTTTTTGTGTATTACTGTTGGTGAAAAGTTATGAGACTCTTACCTGCACATATTCGTCATTGCTGACGCTATTAATTGAACTGTTTAACCACATAATACTTGTGTAAACTGTTATGTAAAGTCACATGTATGAAAGAATTTGTATTGCTTACTGTATTCTATATAATAGGTTATTGAAAGGTCAGTGCAAAGCCAAAATTTTATCTAGTATGTGATATTTACGTATTAATATTATTTTTTATTTTTGTCTGTATTTTTTTGACGAATTTGGTGGTATTTTCACCACCAATGCTGGCAAAAATACCATCAAATTCTAGCCGTGGAGGAAGGGCATATGAAAGGTGGCTACACTGAGCCACAGCGCCAGAGATCGCTAGAGAGCATTGTTCCGCCGCCTCCACGGGCAGTCATTATTGAGATGTGCTAGAGGTCAGTGCTTGGGGAGAGCTCGTAGTAGTCAGTTCGTGTTGAGATGTGCTTGCTGAGATGTGATACTGAAAAATTCTTGTTGAGATGTTGTAATAGCGAATCGGTGTGGAGATATATTGTAATTATGAGAGTGATTTTGGTCAATATATGAAGGTAACGAAACTTGATTTATTTTTCATTATTTCCATGTTTTAAATAATGTGTCATAACACGTTCAGTCAACAAAGCATCTGGCTTGTGTTATTGGATTAGAGTGTAATTGTGGTTCTCTTGAGTAATTATGGTATTCGTATTTTCTTTAATTCAGTATAAATGGTATTTGAAATTCTTGTCTTTTGAAGAAGAACCGTGCCAGATGTGTACGTTGAGTCATACTTCCACACACAGAACAGTTATACTTGTGCTTTGGTTTCGTAGGTTTTATAGTTGCTGGGGACTTAATTAATTAATTAATTGTGTTAATGAAAATTTCCATTTCATTCTTTGTTGTTGTTCTAAGCAGTCAGATAGCGTAATAATACTAGTCAGGGCCAACCGTTACGAGACTTCGTAACCGAACAGACAGCTAATAAATCAAAAAATTAAAATTATTTTCATTTCATTTAATTAAGCCCCCATGCAAGCTGAAGTGTTTAAATTCAGAAAAGTATTTCTGGAGCGACTCTGTAGCAATTGTGGACGTGTGGGGTGTCGCATTGTCCTA
Organism: Schistocerca nitens; assembly: GCF_023898315.1. Lineage (NCBI taxonomy): Eukaryota > Metazoa > Arthropoda > Insecta > Orthoptera > Acrididae > Schistocerca > Schistocerca nitens. The sequence continues at coordinate 348,733,026 of NC_064618.1, read as the reverse complement.
CTGGAATTGCCAAAGTCCGTCAAAATGCATATTGGACATCAGTGGATGCAGTTGATCAGGCAGGATGCTTACGTATTTGTCACTGTCACAGTCGTATCTAGACGTATCAAAGGTTTCATATCACTTCAACTGCACACGCCCCACACCATTATAGAGCCTTCACCAGTTTGAACAGTCTCCTGCTGACATGCGGGGTCCAGGGATTCATTAGGTTGTCTCCATACCCGTACACGTCCATCCACTCGATAAAATTTGAGACGGGACTCATCCGAGCAGGCGACATGTTTCCAGTCATCAACAGTCCAATGTCGGTGTTGACGGACCCAGGCGAGACGTAAAGCTCTGTGTTGTGTAGTCATCAAGGGTACACGAGTGGGCCTTCGGCTCCAAAAGCCCATATCGAAGATGTTTCGTTGAATGGTTCGCACGCTAACACTTGTTGGTGGCCCAGCATTGAAATCTGCAGCAATTTGAGGAAGGGTTGCACTTCTGTCACGTTGAACGATTCTCTTCAGTCGTCGTTGGTCTCGTTCTTGCAGCATCATTTTACCGCCGCAGCCATATCGGAGAGTTGATGTTTTACCGTATTCCTGATATTCACGGTACACACGTGAAATGGTAGTACGGGAAAATCCCCACTTCACCGCAACCTCGGAGATGCTGTGTTCCATCGCTCGTGCGCCGACTGTAATACCACGTTGCAAGGGGGTTTAATTAAGAAGGAAAAGACTAATATTAATGAATAAATGCAATAATTTTACTAGCTGTGTGACCGGTTACGAAGTCTCGTAACCGGTTGGCCCTGACTATTATTAGCACGCAATCTGACTGCATAAATTAAAAATAAAGAATGACAAGGAATTTCCATTAAAACAATTGATTAATTAAGTCCCCTGCAACGATAAAAGCTACTAAGCAACAAAGAAAAAGTGTAACTGTTCTGTGTGTGGTAGTGTGACTCAACGTACATGTATCTGGCTCAGTTCTTTCTCAATACGACAAAATATTTTAAACACCATTTACAGTGAACTAATTGAAAAACCAGAAATACTATAATTGCACATATAAACCAGAATTACAAGTCTAATAAGTGAACACGAGCCAGATACTTTGTTGACTGTACCTGTGAGCAAGAGGGATTGTTATTAAAGAAAACTGTAATACCTTTTTATGTCATTATATATTGACGAAAATATTCCATTACATCAGCATCATAAATCAAAAGCCCATCTCCTTTCTCAAATATATTCAGACAATTGCATCTTCTTCCATCTATACATTACACCAACCGAACAGTACAACATTTCAGTCAACACTCAGATCGTCTACTCTCTCGCCCAACAGAACAACGACTGTCCTCGACATCCTCTGAACTACTACTGCCAGTGGAGGCGGCGGAATAATAATCTTTGGCGCAATCTCTGGCGCTTTGACTCAGTGCAGCCACCTTTCAACGTCCAAACTCACTTAAATCTTGATAACCTGCGATTGTAGCAGCAGCAACCGATCTAACTACTGCGCCAGACACTTTTTGTCTTGTATATCGGCGTTGCCGACCGCAGCGCTGTATTCTGCCTATTTACATATGTCTGTATTTGAATACGCTTGCCTATACCAATATCTTTGGCTTTTCAGTGTAATAACGTGTACGAAGGTTTGATGGTGGTAACATAGTTTTACCGAAACCGGTCATCCACAATACAGTATTTTATTTTGATCTTGGCTAAGAAGTTTGTCTTGTGCTAAGAAAAAAAAAAAAAAGAACTTAATAGTGTTATCGACAGGGATCCATATTTCTGGATTTCCAGAAGGGTTTCTATACCGTTTCTCACAAGTGGCGTCTAATTAAACTACGTGCATATACAGTGCCATCTCAGTTGTCTTAAAGTAATAATTAATGGAAAGACATCGATTAAAACAACAGATGTATTTGGCGTTCCCCAAGAAAATGTTTAGGCCCTCTACTGCTACTAATCTATGTAAATGATTTAGGAGACAATCGGAGCAGCTGTTAGCAAACGGTGCTGTCTCGTAAAGATATGAGATGAACAAGGCAAAATAATTTAGACAAGACTTGGGGAGAAATGTGGTATTTGGCCCTAAATAATGAAGTGTGAGGTCTTCCAAGAGTACGAAAGGAAATCCGTTAAACTTTGGTTACATGACAAATAACACAAATCTAAATGCTGTCAATTCAACTAAATACCTAGGTATCACAACTGCGAACAGCTTGAATTTGAAGGATTGACGAAGGAAATCGAAAAAATTCAAAGAAGGGCAGCTCGTTACGTATTATCGAGAAATTCTTCTATCACATCAGACAATTATTCCTCCTAGTAGAGGCCTTCAAAATAGACTTTCCACTGTCCTCTCTCTTATATGCATTCAGCATTGGAACTCCTATTGCACTCTTAATGCTACCGTCCTTACTTCTACACTCATGTTCAGAGAAAACAGAATACCTTGAACAACTAGAGAAAGGACCTTCATGTTCGTAGGACATGTACTTAGTATGTTCTGCAGAAAGGATTAGCAGTTCAGTGACTTCGGTTCAGCACGTGTCCTGTTGCCTAGCAGGCACTGAGTTCGCCACTGGCCCTGATAAATTGTTCCATGTGTGCTGGCATCGACGCGTATAAAGCGCGAATGGCGTCCTGTGGTATTGCGATCCATGCTACTTTCACCTGGTTCCAAAGTTCATTTGTGTTGTTCGGCATTGGGTCACAGTGCTGCACCCGTCGTTTCACCATATCCCACACATTTTCGATTGGTCTGGTGATCTGGCGAGCCAGCGCAAAAGGCCGACATCCTGTGATACCGAGAAGGTACTTGTGGTCGTGCATTGGCTTGCCGAAAAATAGCGTCGGGATGTAGTGCAGAAAGGGTCGCAGGATGTCATACACGTAGGTCACACTAGCCACAGTGCCCTGGACACACACCAACAGTGATTTGTGGTTGTAACCAACAGCACCCCACACCACAAGGCCTCGAGTTAGCGCTGTATGGCTTGGAAGAATGCAGTCACTATGATGCCGCTCCTTTGTCGGTGGCGAACCAAAATTCGCGCACCATTTTCTAACCAAAATTCGCACACCATTTTCAAACCAACAGTACCTGGATTCGTCAGCAAACACCATCTGATGACATTCCTGTCCACAGTGAGGTCGTTCCATTCGCCATTGCCGCATAGCATGTTTCTGCACATTCGTCAAAGGTAGGCGTAGAAGTGGACGCAAGTAACCCGTGCCATAATACATCTACATCTACATCTACATTTAAACTCCGCAAGCCACCCAACGGTGTGTGGCGGAGGGCACTTTACGTGCCACTGTCATTACCTCCCTTTCCTGTTCCACTCGCGTGTGGTTCGCGGGAAGAACGACTGTCTGAAAGCCTCCGTGCGCGCTCTAATCTCTCTAATTTTACATTCGTGATCTCCTCGGGAGGTATAAGTAGGGGGAAGCAATATATTCGATACCTCATCCAGAAACGCACCCTCTCCAAACCTGGCGAGCAAGCTACACCGCGATGCAGAGCGCCTCTCTTGCAGAGTCTGCCACTTGAGTTTATTAAACATCTCCGTAACGCTATCACGGTTACCAAATACCCCTGTGACGAAACGTGCCGCTCTTCTTTGGATCTTCGCTCCCTCCTCCGTCAACCCGATCTGATACGGATCCCACACTGATGAGCAATACTCAAGTATAGGTCGAACGAGTGTTTTGTAAGCCACCTCCTTTGTTGATGGACTACATTTTCTAAGCACTCTCCCAATGAATCTCAACCTGGTACCCACCTTACCAACAATTAATTTTATATGATCATTCCACTTCAAATCGTTCCGCACGCATACTCCCAGATATTTTACAGAAGTAACTGCTACCAGTGTTTGTTCCGCTATCATATAATCATACAATAAAGGATCCTTCTTTCTATGTATTCGCAATACATTACATTTGTCTATGTTAAGGGACAGTTGCCACTCCCTGGACCAAGTGCCTATCCGCTGCAGATCTTCCTGCATTTCGCTACAATTTTCTAATGCTGCAACTTCTCTGTATACTACAGCATCATCCGCGAAAAGCCGCATGGAACTTCCGACACTATCTACTAGGTCATTTATATATATTGTGAAAAGCAATGGTCCCATAACACTCCCCTGTGGCACGCCAGAGGTTACTTTAACGTCTGTAGACGTCTCTCCATTGATAACAACATGCTGTGTTCTGTTTGCTAAAAACTCTTCAATCCAGCCACACAGCTGGTCTGATATTCCGTAGGCTCTTACTTTGTTTATCAGGCGACAGTGCGGAACTGTATCGAACGCCTTCCGGAAGTCAAGAAAAATAGCATCTACCTGGGAGCCTGTATCTAATATTTTCTGGGTCTCATGAACAAATAAAGCGAGTTGGGTCTCACACGATCGCTGTTTCCGGAATCCATGTTGATTCCTACATAGTAAACTCTGGGTTTCCAAAAACGACATGATACTCGAGTAAAAAACATGTTCTAAAATTCTACAACAGATCGACGTCAGAGATATAGGTCTATAGTTTTGCGCATCTACTCGACGACCCTTCTTGAAGACTGGGACTACCTGTGCTCTTTTCCAATCATTTGGAACCCTCCGTTCCTCTAGAGACTTGCGGTACACGGCTGTTAGAAGGGGGGCAAGTTCTTTCGTGTACTCTGTGTAGAATCGAATTGGTATCCAGTCAGGTCCAGTGGACTTTCCTCTGTTGAGTGTTTCCAGTTGCTTTTCTATTCCTTGGACACTTATTTCGATGTCAGCCATTTTTTTCGTTTGTGCGAGGATTTAGAGAAGGAATTGCAGTGCGGTCTTCCTCTGTGAAACAGCTTTGGAAAAAGGTGTTTAGTATTTCAGCTTTACGCGTGTCATCCTCTGTTTCAATGCCATCATCATTCCAGAGTGTCTGGATATGCTGTTTCGAGCCACTTACTGATTTAACGTAAGACCAGAACTTCCTAGGATTTTCTGTCAAGTCGGTACATAGAATTTTACTTTCGAATTCACTGAACGCTTCACGCATAACCCTCCTTACGGTAACTTTGACATCGTTTAGCTTCTGTTTGTCTGAGAGGTTTTGGCTGCGCTTAAACTTGGAGTGAAGCTCTCTTTGCTTTCGCAGTAGTTTCCTAACTTTGTTGTTGTACCACGGTGGGTTTTTCCCGTCCCTCACAGTTTTACTCGGCACGTACCTGTCTAAAACGCATTTTACGATTGCCTTGAACTTTATCCATAAACACTCAACATTGTCAGTGTCGGAACAGAAATTTTCGTTTTGATCTATCAATATCCAATAAAACAATACCAATCGCCGTTATTTAGGTTTATTTCTAGGTTACCAGTTTCGAGGATACACTACGTCATCTTCAGGCCTGCTTCAATCGAGTAACCTTCGTGTTACAAAATACCGGCGACGGACTGTCACCCCTGATAATTTAAGATGTAGTACACTGTTGCAATGTTGCGCCAGAGTCAAGGCGGACGCAGATCTGTCCTGCAATGCCATTCGGATGAGGAGTCGATCCTCTCCGTGGGTGGTCTGGGTGGTGCGACCTGACCCATTTCGTCGTGTTCTATGGTCTTACCGCGAAGCATTCCACACACACCCGTAGCACTGCCGAAACACTTGGTCCTACAAGAGCAACAATTTCCCCGATGCATGCATCACATTCTCTTATGCCAATAACGCGTCCTGTTTGAAACTCACCGATCTGAGTGTATTCTTCGCTTATACGCCTGCGAGGCACCCTTCACGTTTGATCCGTTACCTTCGGTTTACAGCGACAACCACAAGCACGGGCAGATTTTACCGGTGGGTGGTACTGAGCCGCGAGATTGATGCTCATCTTGGACCCGTGGGCCAACATCGTTCAAATGCTACTCGTTTCTGCAGAACATACTAATGTACATGTGCTGTGAATATGAATGTCCTATCTCTAGTCGTTCAAGCTGTTCCGTTTCTTCTGAACATGAGTGTAGTTTCTGCTGAGTCAGTCCTTCTGACCAGAATTCCTGTTTCGATTTATTCACCCTTTCATGCAGCCATTCCGCCTTAGCTTTCCTGCACGTTCCATTTATTTAATTCCTAAGTTACTTTCTTTCGTGTGTTTCTGAATTTCCCTGAAGATATTTGTACTTCCTTCTTTCATCGACCAACTGAGGTACAGGGTTATTACAAATGATTGAAACGATTTCACAGCTCTACAATAACTTTATTATTTGAGATATTTTCACAATGCTTTGCACACACATCCAAAAACTCAAAAAGTTTTTTTAGGCATTCACAAATGTTCGATATGTGCCCCTTTAGTGATTCGGCAGACATCAAGCCGATAATCAAGTTCCTCTCACACTCGGCGCAGCATGTCCCCATCAATGAGTTCGAAAGCATCGTTGATGCGAGCTCGCAGTTCTGGCACGTTTCTTGGTAGAAGAGGCTTAAACACAATCTTTCACATAACCCCACAGAAAGAAATTGCATGGGGTTAAGTCGGGAGAGCGTGGAGGCCATGACATGAATTGCTGATCATGATCTCCACCACGACCGATCCATCGTTTTTCCAATCTCCTGTTTAAGAAATGCCGAACATCATGATGGAAGTGCGGTGGAGCACCATCCTGTGGTACGTTTAGCTCCCTGCTTGCTTTATTCGTCGACTTCTGCGGGCTACGCGTGAAACTTGCCCGCATGCGTTCAACCGTTTCTTCGCTCACTGCAGGCTGACCCGTTGATTTCCCCTTACAGAGGCATCCAGAAGCTTTAAAACTGCGCATACCATCGCCGAATGGAGTTAGCAGCTGGTGGATCTTTGTTGAACTTCGTCCTGAAGTGTCGTTGCACTGTTATGACTGACTGATGTGAGTGCGTTTCAAGCACGACATACGCTTTCTCGGCTCCTGTCGCCATTTTGTCTCACTGCGCTCTCGAGCGCTCTGGCGGCAGAAACCTGAAGTGCGGCTTCAGCCGAACAAAACTTTATGAGTTTTTCTACGTATCTGTAGTGTGTCGTTACCATATGTCAATGAATGGAGCTACAGTGAATTTATGAAATCGCTTCAATCATTTGTAATAGCCCTGTATTTCTTCTTTTACTCATAGTTTCTTCGCAGCTATCTTCTATGTACCTATGGTTTTCCTTTCAGCATCTTTGGCTGTCCTTTTTAGAGATGTCCATTCCTTTTCAACTGATTTGTCTACTGATCTATTCCTTATCTCAGTATCTATAGCCTTAGAGAACTTCAAGCGTACCTCTTCATTCCCTAGTACTTCCGTATCCCACTTCATTAGCGAATGCAACTCCATCTCCTGGCTGGAGTATGGGACTAAGTCTGGTCAATATCCAATAAAACAATACCAATCGCCGTTATTTAGGTTTATTTCTAGGTTACCAGTTTCGAGGATACACTGCGTCATCTTCAGGCCTGCTTCAATCGAGTAACCTTTGTGTTACAAAATACAGCAGCACTTTTAACTGGTCTCGTAACGATTATTCGGGCGTGCGTGCTCGTTGGACAACGAAGGGTAGTTCAAATATGCGTATAGTCCGCAATTCCAATCCGGAATGAGCAACCTCGACTTTACCGACATTTCCATCTGCGTGGCAGAAGCCTAGTCTTTGTTTCATGTCTCGAAGAATCCTGTCGCACCTTGCATCGTTAGTTTTACACAGACCATGTTACTTACGATCAAAAAGTAGATGCCGATGATGTCCGTTAGACAGCGTTCGAAAACTAGTGCTTTTGGTATAGCAAAGTCGCTTTCAAAAAGCGAATCTCAGTGTTGATCTCCGGCTTTCATTCGCCATGATCTTGTTACGCTACGGCGTAACGTTAGTGTCGGGCGAAAAAAGTAAACAAGACGAGTGGGCCAGCACTGCAGGCGGAAACACAGAACATGACCGCGCTTTCGGCCGTTAAAGCCGTAATGCCGTAGACCTCTGGTGAAGTTCTACCAGCCTAGTACTGGTAAGATATGTTGCGCCTATAAATCGCACCTCTCTTTCGAATCGAACACACTGATTGGATCAAGAAGAGAGCTAACCACCACTTGTCAAACGAAGTAAGAATAGCCTTTTCTGATCACACATTCACAGAAGTTAAGTTGCTGTGTGCAATGTTGCCTTGCGGGAATAGGCCGCACAGACAGGCGTAAAGCACACAATTATGCGGCCAGCCCACTCTTTTCTGACCAGTTTGCCGGTGGCGTCCCTGGCACTCCACTGCTATCTCTGCACAATCGGCCCCCAAGAAGTGGCTGAGCTATAGCTCTGTATAAAGGAAAGTATGGCCATCCTTTTCCCCTGCGTTTCAGGATTGGCTGAAACCGCGTCATGTGACATTAGCAGGCATTGTTGGCCGAAGCGTTATGCGTGAAGCGTAAAAAGTGTTGTGTATTTTCGAAGTTTTAAGTAGAACAATGCCTCAATGCTGTGCTTTTGGCTGTTGAGAAAAACTGGAGAAGAAAACTGAACAGAATTCCTTTTGAAGGGAGAGATACAACAAGAGGGAGAATATGGCAGAAAGGTTGCAGGAACTCGATTTAACCACTCGGATAAGTTTATTCATTACTGTCCTGTTGTCTTTGTCTCATTTTTACATTTCTGTTACTTAGTTTCCGATCCATTCGAACAGCAAAAAGAAAAGTCAGAAGAGCTATTACGCCGGTTTAATGGTAATTTAATTACAAAATAGAAATCTTAGAATAAAACTGCCACTGTTAGCACATAAAACGAAAAATAGTGAATGGTACCGTACAAAGTTATCATGACTGGTTCAAAAATTGACCTGATTGACTGTACAGTATGGTTTAGGATGCTCACTATGGTAAACTGTACTTCGTTCCACACAATATAATGTTGTTGTTGTTGTGGTCTTCAGTCCTGAGACTGGTTTGATCCAGCTCTCCATGCTACTCTATTCTGTGCAAGCTTCTTCATCTCCCAGTAACTACTGCATCCTACATCCTTCTGAATATGCTTAGTGTATTCATCTCTTGGTCTCCCTCTACGATTTTTACCCTCCACGCTGCCCTCCAATACCAATTTGGTGATCCCTTGATGCCTCAGAACACGTCCTACCAACCGATCCCTTCTTCTAGTCAAGTTGTGCCACAAACTCCTCTTCTCTCCAATTCTATTCAATACCTCCTCATTAGTTATGTGATCTACCATCTAATCTTCAGCATTCTTCTGTAGCACCACATTTCGAAAGCTTCTATTCTCTTCTTGTCCAAACTATTTATCGTCCACGTTTCACTTCCATACATGGCTACACTCCATACAAATACTTTCAGAAACGACTTCCTGACATTTAAATCTCTACTCGATGTTAACAAATTTCTCTTCTTCAGAAACACTTTCCTTTCCATTGCCAATCTACATTTTATATCCTGTCTAGTGCGACCATCATCAGTTATTTTACTCCACAAATAGCAAAATTCAGCTACTACTTTAGGTATCTCATTTCCTAATCTAATTCCCTCAGCATCACCTGATTTAATTTGGCTAAATTTCACTATCCTCGTTTGGCTTTTATTGATGTGTATCTTACATCCTCAAGAAACTGTCCATTCCGTTCAAATGCTCTTCCAGGTCCTTTGCTGCCTCTGACAGAATTACTATGTTGTCGGGAAACCACAAAGTTTTTATTTCTTCTCCATCGATTTTAATTTCTACTCCAAATTTTTCTTTAGTTTCCTTTACTGCTTGCTCAGTATACAGATTGAATAACATCAAGGATAAGCTACAACCCAGTCTCACTCCCTTTTCAACCACTGCTTTTCTTTCATCCCCATAGACTCATTCAACTGCCATCTGATTTTTGTACAAATTGTAAATAGCCTCTAGCTCTCTGTATTTTACCCCTGCCACATTCGGATTTTGAATGGGAGTATTCCAACCACCATTGTCAAAAGCTTTCTCTAACTTTATAAATGCTAGAAGCATAGATTTGCCTTTCCTTAACCTATCTTTTAAGCTAAGTCGTAGGGTCAGTATTGCCCCATATGTTCCAACGTTCCTTCTGAATCCAAACTGATATTCCCCAAGTTTGGCTTCTACCAATTTTTCCATTCGTCTGTAAGGAATTCGTGTTAGTATTTTCCAATTGTGAGTTACTAAACTGATAGGTCTGTAATTTTCACATCTGTCAACACCTGCTTTCTTTGGGATTGGAATTATTATATTCTTCTTGAAGTCTGAGGGTATTTCGTCTGTTTCATAGATCTTGCTCTCCAGATGGTAGAGTTTGGTCAGGACTGGCTCTCCCAAGGCTGTCAGTAGTTCTAATGGAATGTTGTCTACTCTCGGGGCCCTGTTTCGACTCAGGTCTTTCAGTGCTCTGTCAAACTCTTCACGCAGTATCATATCTCCCATTTCATCTTCATCTACATTCTCTTACATTTCCATAATATTGTCCTCAAGTACATCGCCCTTGTATAGACCCTCTATATACTCCTTCCACCTTTCTGCTTTTCCTTCTTTGCTTAGAACTGGGTTTCCATCTGAGCTCTTGATATTCATACAAGTGGTTCTCTTTTATCCAAAGGTCTCTCGAATTTTCCTGTAGGCAGTTACCCCAAGTGAGATAAGCCTCTACATCCTTACATTTGTCCTATAGCCATCCCCGCTTAGCCATTTTGCACTTCCTGTCGATCTCATTTTTGAGACAGTTGTATTCCTTTTGGCCTGCTTCATTTACTGCATTTTTATATTTTTTCCTTTCATCAATTAAATTCAATATTTCTTCTGTTACCCAAGGATTTCTACTAGCCCTCCTCTTTTTACCTACTTGATCCTCTGCTGCCTTCACTACTTCATCCCTCAAAGCTACCCATTCATCTTTTACTGTATTTTTTCCCCCATTCCTGTCAATTGTTCCCTTATGCTCTCCCTGAAACTCTGCACAATATAATGTACAAGAAGAAAAAAAAGTGCGCTATGCAAGTGCCGTACCTAACAGTAACTGTTAACGATACCAGGAGAGTATTAGAACTGTTGCAACCTGGCTGCTAATCTACATTGTATTAATATGAATACGGTTGTTACTGTTTCTTACAGCCTACTTTTGGTCGTAGGCCTAGTTTTATTCGAACACATTTTAAAAATATTGTTTTATCTTGCACTTTGGTAATCATTCTCCTAATGTCATAGAACAATTTGCAGGCAAAATTTTATGTGATAGATCTGACAAAAATATAAAGCACGCGCACTCATACATGCACGTTTATCAATTTCATTTACCAAGGTACCGCGCGTATATAATTCAATGCAATGCTTTATTTGGTATAACAAAAGAGACATTGGGCGAATGTTCATAGTACCGCGTAGCAGGAACAAAAAGTAAGTCAATATAGAGCTTTAAATTAGCGATGGATTTTTCCTTGCACTTGCGAACTCATATTGGTTCCCTTTTGTCCTGCTGACTATTGGATAGGACCATTTTAAGGCTAATTACGAAAACAGGTGTTCAAACTCGATACCGCAACAGAAACTGCGAAATCTGCTTTCACCATTAATAACGGCTAACAGGGAAAAAACTGTGTTTCATGCACGCCACAACAAATACTTTACGACTCATTTACCTTAATTTGTTGAGATTTTTTGTCGCTAAGTATCCGACATGTTCCGTTTGCAACCACTGATCAGTTTTAGCAGTGCATTAGACGCTTGAGTGCACTTATTTAATATACACGGCTAAATATGCTGCGGAAGTCAATGTATCACCAGCGGCGCAGTGGGCCGAAAATGGAGGTTACTGGCAAGTTGACCATACTTTTCCTATAGGGAGGTTTAAGCTGAGCGGTGCCGCGGCGCCGCTGCCGCTGTTTTTGAATAGATGCAGCTCAGTGACGTCGTACGAGGGTGAAGCTGGAACCGCTGGAAATTAATTTGCGCAGTTCGCTGCTTGCAGGCAGTGATGAAACTCAAGTAATGACAAGTAATGACAGATAGAGCGGAGAAGCAGCTGGCTCCGGAGACAAAGCCAGAAGGGCAAAATGTTTTCCTGTGATCACAGATTGAAACGTCAGTTAATCCCAAGATTGAAATTGAAACCCAAATAACTAAGTACCTACTATGAAGCCGTTATGTAGGGTTTGTCTTTGTCTAGTAAGCAAAGTGTCCTGGGTCCCAGGTTCGAACACAGTCACTGTTCAAATTTTGAACAAAAAGCATCAGCAATGGCGGCTGAAGACTTCCGGCACAAGAAGTCACCGTCGTTCTGCCAACGGCCTCGTCAAAGAGGGCGGAGGTATCGGACAGAGGTTCAGGGCACTCTCTTGCCCTTGGGATGGAAACTGTCCCTAAAAGACGGAACAATCGTCAATGATCAATAGCATGAGGAAGCAGAAGGCAATGGAAACAAATGAATTAAAGACATTATTTCTATCCACAGGACATGTGGCCTACATTGGAAAAAGTCTCATGATCGTCTTCCCATTGGCAATAGATTTCGGGGTTGTCCCCCGATTCGAATTTCCAGGAGAGGGAGGTGACCGTGAGAAAAAGGTGAAATAAACAATGATGGGATAACATTCTAGAAGTCGGAGCTTGAAACATAATAGGAAAGCTAGAAAATTTGAAAAGGGGAGTGCGAAGGCTCAGTCTAGATATAGAACACTCAGTCCAGTGAAATGGAAAGAACATAAGGATTTCTGTTCAGGGCTGCACAGAGTAATATCAACAGCAGCTGAAAATGGGAGTAGGATTCGTTATGAATAGGAAGGTAGAGCAGAGAGTGAGTTACTGTGAACAGTTCAGTGATATGGTTGTTCTTGTCAGATTTGGCAGTAAACCGAGGCCGACAACGATACTGTTTAGGTATACATGCCGATGTTGCAAGAGAAGCTGGAGAGATAGAGAAGGTATATGAACACACTGAACGGGTAATTCAGTATGTAAAGAGAGATAAACGTCTAGTAATCATGGGGGGATTCGAACGCGGTTGTAGGGGAAAGAAGAGCAGAAAGGATTACGGGAGAATATGGGCTTGCCAGTAGGAATGACAGAAGAGGAAGGCTAACTGAGTTCTGCACTAAATTTCAGACTGTAATAGCGAATGCTCTATTCAACAATCACAGTAACACGAGGTATACTTGGAAGAGATCTGGAGGCACTGGAAAATTCTAGCTGGTTTACATCATGGTCAGACAGAGATTCCGAAATCAGATATTGGATTGCACGGCGTACGCAGGAGCAGATGTATGTACCCAGATAACAAATTAGTTATGATGAACCGCAGACTGCTATTTCTTATCGCTATATCCACATCCTTAGCCAACTTGAAACGGGTCTCGTCATTCCTCAGTATTTCAGTATCCCGCACCATTCAACACTGGCGCTTCCGGACGATTCTCTTGAACTTCAGAGTACGCAGTTCGGCTGAACAGCATTGGACATCTCTTAAAAGGGCAATCATAGATGTTGCACAGTCAAATATAAGTACAAGGAAAGGTAAGAGTATAGAAACCTTGGGTTACGGAAGAAATATCTCAATTGGTCGTCGAAAGAAGAAGGTACAAAAACGTGCTGGGAAAGACAGGAATACAGCAACATAAATCCCTTAAGAATGAAATAAATAGGAAGTGCAAGGCAACGAAGGAGAAAGGGCTGTAGGAAAGATGTGAAGAATTTTAACAGAAATAATGGTCGGAATGACTGATTTAGCAAATAGAAAAGTCAAAAAAGCCTTCGGTGACATTTAAAAGCAGGGGAAGTAACATTAAGAGCGCAATGAGAACTCCACTGTTGAATGCAGAGGAGAGAGCGTTAGGTGGAAAGAGTACACTGAAGGCCTCAGTGAGGGGAAGGATTTGTCCGATGACGTGATAGAAGGAGAAGCTGGAGAGAATATTGAAGACATATGGTATTCAGTACTGGAATAAATATTTAAAAGAGCTCAGGAAGATTTGATTTTCAGGAGGGATAGTAATTTTCGATCCGAATATCTAAAATCATTGGACGTAGTGGCAACCAAATGACTATTCCATTTGGTATGTAAAATCCATGATACCATCGAACCTTCAGAAAAATATCATCGACGCGATCCCGAAGATAGCAAGGGCCGATAACTGCGGGAACTGTCGGACAGTTAGATTAACATCTTCCAAGCTGCTGACAGGGATAATATACAGAATAATGGGAAAGTAAATTGAGGACTGTTGAGGACAATAAGTTTGCCTGTAGGAAAGATAAAGGCACCAGAGGCATTTCTGACGTTGCGCTTCTTAATGAAAGACGAGACCGAAGAAAACTCAAGTCAACTTCACAGGATTTATCGATCCAGAAAAGCGTTCGACTGTATAAAATGGTGAATGTTCCACATTCTCAGACAAATAGGTGTAAGACATAGGAAAAGAGAGATAATACACAACACATACCAAAACGAAGAGGGAACAGTACAGATGGAATACATAGAACTAAGTTCTCGTATAAAAACTATGTAAGACAGGGATGTACTCTTTCTCTGCTACTGTCCAATCATCGAAGAAGCAACGACGGAAATAAGAGAAATGTCCAGCAGTCGGATTGAAATTCAGGATGACAGGATAATAGATAACTTTATTCTCCTAAGTAAAAGTGAAGAAGAATTACAGGACCTGTTGAATAAATGATCTGTCTACTGAGTACAGAATATGGACTGAAGATAAACCGGCGAAAGATAGTAACGAGGAGTAGAAGAAATGAGGTTAGCTTTAAAATGAACACAAAAATTGGTAACCAAGTAGTAGATGAATTAAAGGAATTCTTCCACTTTCGAAGCAAAATAACCCATTACGGACAACCAAGGAGGACATGAAAAGCAGGCTAGCTAAAGCAAAGAGGGCATTCCTGGTCAAGAGAAGTTTACTGATGTCAAACATAGGCTGTAATTTGAGGAAGAAATTTCTGAGAATTTGCGTTTGTAGCACAGCATTTCATGGCAATAAATCGTGGGCAGTGAGAAAACTGGAACAGAGGAGAATCGAATTGTTTGAGACGCTGTGCTACAAAAGAATATTGACAATTAGGCGGATTGATAAGATAAGAAATGAGGGTACTAGAGCTACTCTGAGACAAAGGCGTTAGCTAAGCAGAGGAGTCCATGGCGGGCCGCAGCAAACCAATCAGAAAACTGGTGACCCAAAACAGAAAAAAAAGTAGTAGATCCTCATGTGTATGAACAAATGACGAAGTTCAAGTCGGACGTCAGGCGTGACATTAGAAAACAGTTTGCCCAATACCGAGTAAGGCTAGAGCAGAAGGCTGATGAAAAGTTGAAAAAACTGGTTGCGAAAGTAAATTCCAGTCTTAGCGAAGTGCGCAAAATTTGTGATGCTTGACCTAAGGAAGATGAAACAAAGGTAGAAACAAGGTTGGAAGAATGTGAGACTGTGTATCGCACTTTCACTGAGCAAACGAAACTAAAGTACTTAGCTTAATTTTATCAATTTCTGTCAGCGTTTCTGCAGTCACTATATTACTTTCGTGAAAGAAATAACAACCGCCTTCAGTCAGAGTCGTGATTTTATTTGAGTGTACTATGCATTTCGAGCCCTGGGGGCTCATCTTCAGGTGCTTCGACAGATTGCCAGGACCAGAGTCAACCGAAATCTGAAAAAAAAAAAAACCGTTGTAGACTGCCAAAGCACCTGAAGATGATCCCCTAGCGCTCGAAATGCTTCGTACATTGAAATAAAATCACAATTGTGACTGTAGGCTGTTGATCTTTATTTTAGAATAGTACTTAGAACTAAAGCAGGCAACAGGCCAAGCATTAAACGATATTAGCGAAGGTAATGCTTGAACAAAGTACTAGGTGTGATGAACATGTAAATGAGAATGGCTGCTTGATAGCCTGGGTGCTCAACCAACAGCACGTGCATCATTTCAAGCAGTGAAGATGGCACATAATAATTGCATAGATGGTAAATTGGTTAAAACTGATAAGGAACTTTCGAAGTTGCTACAGACTGTGTTGCAACATTCTCCTGTTACTTCAGCAGAAGCTGCCTTTATTCTCTGTCGTAAATTTAGTTATTTCAGTCCCCACGGAAAAGTGCTCCAGAAACTGTTCACACAAGAATTTATGGACATGCTACCAGTATCATGGTGTGCTCAGGAACAAATTTCTTTTTATAGCAAGACACAACAGGGCAGACGCCGTTAGATGTGCGAATGATGTGCCTAGTGACTGTAAAAATTTACAAGAAGTTTTTAAAGTGTGTTGGTTGACAGAAATGCAAAGAGAATTGCTGGTAAGTTTCTGGAATGTAACAAGTATCAGACGGAACACTGTGCGACGAAAGGATTCTGCACGTGCTTGTGAAAGTGTATTAAGTATCTCGCATGTATGGCGATCGAACTTCGGCGTAAGTAAAAATACCGCATAGTTTGCACTTTGCCGGCCGTGGTGGCCAAGCGGTTAAAGGCGCTACAGTCTGGAACCGCGCGACCGCTACGGTCGCAGGTTCGAATCCTGCCTCGGGCATGGATGTGTGTGATGACCTTAGGTTAGTTAGGTTTAAGTAGTTCTAAGTTCTAGGGGACTGATGACCTTAGCAGTTAAGTCCCATAGTGCTCAGAGCCATTTGAACCACTTTTTTGCACTTTCTTTCCGACCGAGTGGAAGAGCCCGAAGTGTATCACATGGAGAGCTATCAATTGAAGCTATTCTAGTAACAAAAACGCGCATATTCTTAAAGGTGATGGTGTGATGTAATTGTCGCCCATGACAGGCACCAGTGGGGAGAAAGCACTATTGTTCAGGAAACGCGGCACGAGCCTGAAATGGACGGAGGGACGGACGTAATGCGAGAGTCAGCTCCAGATACGCGGCAAAATACGTTTTGTCTTTGTGCATCTTACGTAAATTATGTATTTGCAAATCAAGTCGCATAGGAAGTAAATTTATTTGGGTATTGTAGGGGAAGATAATGGTTTTCGTGTCGAGTCCTTCTGGACCGTGGTGTAGTCTCTGGTATTCCAGTACCAGAAAAACGTTGTTCACTGGGATACATGATGCCTACCTCTTCCTTCGGTACGCCAACCCCCTTCCATGCATCAGCAGAGACTGATCGCTCTGAGCTGCAACGCACTATTTGTAGGCACAAGGTATTGCTATTATAGCGCTATCTGTTGGCAGCTGGCCGGCCTGTGTGGCCGAGCGGTTCTAGGCACTACAGTTTGGAACCGCTCGACCGCTACGGTCGCAGGTTTGGATCCTGCCTCGGGCATGGATGTGTGTGCTGTCCTTAGGTTCGTTAGGTTTAAGTAGTTCTAAGTTCTAGGGGACTGATGACCTCAGATGTTAAGTCCCATAGTGCTCTTAGCCATTTGAACCATATGTTGGCAGCTTTTCGAACTATTTCGAAACGTCTGAACAACTACTATATAAAATTCTTACAGCTTTCATAATAAACATACCGTTTGTTGCACTCGTCTATCGAACTTACTTTTCCAGGTATCTAATTTCGAAATCAGTGACTCCTTCGCTGGAAACCCTCGATTAAGATTTCGTCCTATTCTGTTAACCAATTTATCGCGGGAAAAATGATTTCTTAAACGCCTCTGTGCAAGCTGTAATTAATTGAATCTCGTCTTTGCAATCACTATATGACCGATATGCAGCAGGCTGTAGTATATTCCTAGATACCTCACTTGATACTGATATTTGAAGTCTTGTAAGTAGCCTTACGAGAAATAGTTTAAATGCGGAATATTAGTGGAATTTAGCGACGTCTTGTGTGTGTTTTTTAACATACAAACAAGACTATAGCAACATTCCTACATGGAACTGTTTAATTTTCCCGCCATTATTTACACGTCTAGTATAATCTTATGGTGTCAGACTCCTCTAAGGCAGCCTGATAGTGAGATCATGGTGTGTTGACCATTGTAACATAGTAATAATGCATCGGCAAGTTCCTTACAGTGGAAAGTAGACCAGATACATAGCAAGAGTGTATTTATTTAAATAATGCGCTGTGCTAATTGTTAAATATTATACTCTTTGTGTGGCTTTTAGTGACGATCTTGAAAAGTTGTTGAAAGTGGAATATTGAGAGAATATTGGGAAGTTTTCTGCAAAAATTGTCCAAAAATTGTAGGATATTTTTCCAAAACTGGAAATAGCTATAGGAGGTTGTTATGTGCTGAAGTACCAATGTCAAAGTGTCTGGGCAGGCATGACGTCATTAGATTGTAATAATTCACCCAGTAGCGTAATGACCCATCACACAATTGGTGTAGAGGAGGTAGCAGGTATTTCTTTGAATTTATCATGTAGACTGTCTTGTCAAAGCGTCTGATATAATTGTTTTGGATCATAAATTATAGTAATTAAGATAAGGCTAAATACACAGGGTGTT
Organism: Schistocerca nitens; assembly: GCF_023898315.1. NCBI lineage: Eukaryota > Metazoa > Arthropoda > Insecta > Orthoptera > Acrididae > Schistocerca > Schistocerca nitens. The sequence continues at coordinate 348,714,652 of NC_064618.1, read as the reverse complement.
ACAAAGGTGGGTTAGAGCATAAGAGAGAGGTTTAGTTATGGAAGGGTCATGAAATAGATTCTTAAAATACATGAGAAATCTGGCAACCATGCAGACTGCACTCAAATCCCCAACAATTAGGAGAATACCCCTTTGAATTTTCTATCAACCAATTTGCCTAGAGATGTGGGGAAAGAGGGGGTGGTACAAGGGGAATGGGGGAGGGGTGTTTCTTTACATACGGAGATCTGGCAGCAGTGTGGTCTCTGCTGAAAACAGCTCTATTCCACTACTACTAGATTGTGAAAACGTTTGGTCAAATGGGGATTTTCCTAGCTCTTTCTGTCGGTTGTCAAACTTCATGTCCATGTATATCAACATACATACTCAACAAGCCACTATACAGCTCGTAGTACGTTACCTTGAAACACAGACATTCCCTTCCCTGTTATATTATGAAATGGAGCGAGGCAAAAGTGCCTATAGGCCTCCATAAGATCCCTAATTTATCTTGTCGCCACTGTACTTACGCGATATGTACGTTGGTGCCAGCAGAATCGTTCTGCAATCTGTCGCAAACACCTATTTTCTAAACTTTGTCAATAGCATTCCGTGCAAAGAATTCCGTGCAAAGAACGTATTCGTTCACTCACGATTCCCATTCTCTTGTTGATCGAATCTATCGGTAACAAAACTAGCAGCACACCTCTGCATTGATCTGATGGTGTCCTCTCCTCCGATCTGGCGGGGATCCCAAACACTGGAGCAGGACTCAACGTTTAGGTTGCCTTCATCTGGATGGACACTATCCCACCTACCTCCCAGCATTACACCTACTGCGTCCTCTTCATACAAATGAATCTTCTAATATCACCACCAACTTCGTGCAATTAATAATTGTAAATGGAGATGATTTGCATTAAAATTGGCTTTACCTAGAAATTTTTCTGTCCCTCTCATTTTCTGTCTGTCTCTGTCTCTCATCTTGGGAACAAATGGGAAATCGTTATGCACCCTTTGGACCATATTAATAACTTAACTGCTCATCATAAATTATGTTTCACTTGTTGAGTTAATAATAGTCCTTGAATTTAAGAAAGATAATTATACATTCGGGTCTCAGACTTCAAACGGGTTACATACTCATAATACACTCCTGGAAATGGAAAAAAGAACACATTGACACCGGTGTGTCAGACCCACCATACTTGCTCCGGACACTGCGAGAGGGCTGTACAAGCAATGATCACACGCACGGCACAGCGGACACACCCGGAACCGCGGTGTTGGCCGTCGAATGGCGCTAGCTGCGCAGCATTTGTGCACCGCCGCCGTCAGTGTCAGCCAGTTTGCCGTGGCATACGGAGCTCCATCGCAGTCTTTAACACTGGTAGCATGCCGCGACAGCGTGGACGTGAACCGTATGTGCAGTTGACGGACTTTGAGCGAGGGCGTATAGTGGGCATGCGGGAGGCCGGGTGGACGTACCGCCGAATTGCTCAACACGTGGGGCGTGAGGTCTCCACAGTACATCGATGTTGTCGCCAGTGGTCGGCGGAAGGTGCACGTGCCCGTCGACCTGGGACCGGACCGCAGCGACGCACGGATGCACGCCAAGACCGTAGGATCCTACACAGTGCCGTAGGGGACCGCACCGCCACTTCCCAGCAAATTAGGGACACTGTTGCTCCTGGGGTATCGGCGAGGACCATTCGCAACCGTCTCCATGAAGCTGGGCTACGGTCCCGCACACCGTTAGGCCGTCTTCCGCTCACGCCCCAACATCGTGCAGCCCGCCTCCAGTGGTGTCGCGACAGGCGTGAATGGAGGGAGGAATGGAGACGTGTCGTCTTCAGCGATGAGAGTCGCTTCTGCCTTGGTGCCAATGATGGTCGTATGCGTGTTTGGCGCCGTGCAGGTGAGCGCCACAATCAGGACTGCATACGACCGAGGCACACAGGGCCAACACCCGGCATCATGGTGTGGGGAGCGATCTCCTACACTGGCCGTACACCACTGGTGATCGTCGAGGGGACACTGAATAGTGCACGGTACATCCAAACCGTCATCGAACCCATCGTTCTACCATTCCTAGACCGGCATGGGAACTTGCTGTTCCAACAGGAAAATGCACGTCCGCATGTATCCCGTGCCACCCAACGTGCTCTAGAAGGTGTACGTCAACTACCCTGGCCAGCAAGATCTCCGGATCTGTCCCCCATTGAGCATGTTTGGGACTGGATGAAGCGTCGTCTCACGCGGTCTGCACGTCCAGCACGAACGCTGGTCCAACTGAGGCGCCAGGTGGAAATGGCATGGCAAGCCGTTCCACAGGACTACATCCAGCATCTCTACGATCGTCTCCATGGGAGAATAGCAGCCTGCATTGCTGCGAAAGGTGGATATACACTGTACTAGTGCCGACATTGTGCATGCTCTGTTGCCTGTGTCTATGTGCCTGTGGTTCTGTCAGTGTGATCATGTGATGTATCTGACCCCAGGAATGTGTCAATAAAGTTTCCCCTTCCTGGGACAATGAATTCACGGTGTTCTTATTTCAATTTCCTGGAGTGTATGTACATATCGGAAACCTGATTGGACGATCGTTGTCACGTTCGTTGGCTTTAGACCAAGTCTCAGGAAGGTCATTTCAGAAGCGTGTGGAAGGATTTCCGGCCTCTCAGTGAGACCACGGATGAAATGTATAACTAGCCTCAGTCGTCTGAGACAGAACTATGATCAGAACAGTGGGTCGACAATGTGTAACGAAATATTCAAAACAGTTTTGCCGAACGGGAGGGCGAGGGGTGGAGGAGGAAGAGGCATGACTGGGACATTTTTTCGAGTCTCACAGGATATCATGAAGGATTGTTGACAAAAAGTACCTAAAACGGGAGCGGCTCTTACTATGAAACTGCATCGTGAGTTGAAGCAGAAACAACAAAGACTAGTGCGCAATCAAAAACTGCTCACGCGGTAGAACAAGTGCAAGATGTGGGATTCTAAACGGAACCTCATCCACTCTACTATCACTATCTGGTAATAGGTGACTCTTTTGCGTTTTGTAACGTCAAATTACAGCACAACGGAAAGAATGAATTAATCTGCATGGTAAAGCAGTTGCATGTTATGGAATATATGTTATCGAATATAGCGTGCAAGATACCTCGTGTGGGAGGGAGAAAGAGGTGTGAATTTTATTTAGACTCTATAAATGAAATGCAAGGAGTGCTGTTCAACATATAAGTGGTTTATTTAGTGGAACTGCATTAAACTGCATGTACAATAATTATTGAAATTTTATCAAATTCATTAAACAGTCACTCACAAATTATTTAAATAATGATAAACAAAAATAAAAAAAATTGTGTCGTCAGATACTGTAGAAAGTACATAAAAAAACAACAAATATAATTGAATTGACTCCAAGAGCTCACAACAAGTGAATTATATAAGGTGCCTGCCCTGGTATTTGCCGTTTAACATGAGCATTATATGACTTCACTCTAGTTTAACATATAAATAAATTACACGAGACGGGTTGACCTGGTGCAATAAACGAGGAAGGAATTAAAAAAAAAAACAGCTGAACATATGACTCTCTTAATGGGCAAACGGTGAGTACTGTGCCTTGCGTCTTTATGATCATCTAACACATTGCAAAGAATTGAAGAAAGCGAAAGAAGAATGCGCAGCTAGGAAAGCAGGCGTTTTCTGTATTACCATGTTCATAGCGTGGACGGCGTGGCGGTGGAGTCGGCTGATTGCGTGCGGCTGTATCAAGACTCTGCTGGCGACGTAGCTGATAGCGTCTAACATGCCCTACACTGAAAATACTGACCGAAAGCTGCTACTAGAAGTTATCATTACTGGACGACGGTATGCATCAATCTGCAAGTGCAAACCTACGTGAAACTGCATTAAACAAAGCTCAAAACTGTTCTAACAGTACTACCGTCATCGGACATGTAGTAAATAAAAATGTGATCCTGAGTTAAGCTCTTGATAACGCGCACAATGAGTGAATCTCGCCTATTTGGATCTAAAAAACTTTGCTCTCTACGCTGTTTGCGACGAATGCAAAGTGCATAGTCTCATGACAAGCGATTAGAGAATCCTTGCGACTTATCGGAAGCAGTCAGGAGTGAACTCCTGTCTCCTCAGAAGCAATATTCGAAAAAGCCCCGTACTAGTGCGCTCCTTGCACCTGGAGAGAGAGAGAGCCACTCCCCTCCAGCATCTTGTCTCCGCCCTTCCGCAAATTACGTAGCTTGTACTATTTTTCAAAGCGAACATTAGATTCTTTCCAGTGAAGAAGTTCCTTTCAAAATTTCCTCCCTCCTTGCCGTCGCATTCCGCGAGGAAAAGAGAGCGATACCCTGTGTGAGACAGAGTATACAAATAAACAAATAAACCAAGACTTCTCCGTTTGAGTATTGCCGTTACGTTCCCAGGTGTTCTGATCGCGGGAAACGGCCAAAATTCCCCGCGCCACTTGCGATTCTTGGACACCCAAATCGTGCTGTTGCTATTCAACTCGCCGCTCTGTCCGCGTTACCTAGAATCGTGACAAAACTGTTCTTCGATGGAAGTTTGTAGTTTCCGCTGCCTCGGGCACACGTGCAAATGTCCACGGCTTCCCTTGGCAGCGTGTTGATGTACGCAGCGTCTTCGCCTGTCGCTAATCCTCTGGGGGCCTGCCCTGTGTGAAGCGTGCCGACATGGGCGCGCGACCGCCGCTCGCCCGTGGTCGCACTACCTGTGTCCACCTGGTCTCCGGGCTTCCCAGCTAGGAACGTATCAGAAGAATTCCTTTCATGCACAAAGTGTACCAAGTTTTCAAACAGAAGAATCATAGCCATTTACCGACGCTTAATGACACAATAATTCACCTCCATCACACTTCATATATTGCAATAAACTAATGACTGATTTTAAAAGCAATTATCTCCTTTAATTATAAACATGAACAGCTTTGACGCTTTTCAAGCGGACAAATTTTTGTTCTAAGGGACGGAAAGACTGATATTGATTTACATGTGTATAAAGATGAGAAGTAAGGCCAGTTCCTAAATTTCTTACTAAACTTACCACTACACGGAACTCCCGTGTGGTACAGTGTCGGATTCACGAGAAGCAAGAAATTGTTCAAAAGAAGACCAGTTGACGATACCGGCATGTTTTATTTTAGAGGATGAAACCCGTTCAATAATGCTTCAGTCAATCGTTTCGCTGCGCTAACGAAATGCTGTAATGGTACGAAGGTTTCTCTGACAAAGATGTTACGCCTCTTTATGCATCAATTTATACTCTGTATTCGATTGACACTGTTTCGCCGGTCGGAGTGGCGGTGTGGTTCTAGGCGCTTCAGTCTGGAACCGCGCAGATGCTACGGTCGCAGGTTCGAATCCTGCCTCGGGCATGGATGTGTGTGATGTCCTTAGGTTAGTTAGGTTTAAGTAGTTCTAAGTTCTAGGGGACTGATGACCTCAGAAGTTAAGTCCCATAGTGCTCAGTGCCATTTGAACCATTTTTTTGACGCTGTTTCCAATCTGAGAGCATTATTGGCGTCGATTTCGTGCACCGTTTCCACAAGCTGCTGTTCATGCTCATGTTGGATATTTTATTAATTCTATAATTCTGGTGTGTTCTGACACTGAACTGTTACTGGTTGCTGCACATCCACTGCCATCTTGATTAATAATATAGGGACGAACACGAGGTTGCTGTCTGAAAAAAAAAAGTTTCTTATTACGTTCACCATTTGTTTCTCTAGCGTACCATAACAACCACAATAATATTGAAGACGTAGACAGGGAATGTCCTTGAGGTAGGATACTTTCGGCCTCAAATGTCCGTCCAGAAAACTTGCACACAGCAGTAGGAAAAAGGTATACATTATTGTTCATCATTTACACCGTATAAGACACGAGAATTTGCGTCCTGACGAGAGTACTAGCTTTTCTTTTAGCTAATAAGCAAGTTAACTTTCATGTGTACGGCTACTTCATTTTATATTCTCGCTCTTCTTTTAATTAATATTGTTTTACTTTACTTCCTTCCATAACGGTTGGCACGCTTAGTAATTCATCATGCTATTTTCCTTCGTAACAGATGTTTGTGGGTTCCCACTTAATTTTATGAGTAAAACTTGAAAAGGGAAAAGTAGAAAACACAAAACAATTGGAGAAAGAAAAATAACAGCGAAAAAGTTGAATATTAATGAAACTACAAAATTTTATCTCGCATACTACTTACAAGACTATACATACAGTTAACAAAACGAGTAGGAGAATGACAAAGATCTTTCTTGGAAACTAAGATGATTTGTAGAACAATTAAAGCAGCATTAGAAATGTCATAATGCGAATAAAATATTCAACAGCTGTGTCATTAAGTTTATGAAGTCCTAAGAATTCTTATACCGAGCGACTTTGCTCTGTATCATGAAAGAACTGGATCTCGACAGCCAAATGCTAAATATCGTTATGTTCACCGTGACGAACACCTGCCAGTAAGATACATTTTAACACCGATGCAGTATTTACGACGAAGAACACGTCAACAGAGAACTGCTACCTAATAGCAAAAATATTGCAGAACCAATTTCTTACTGAAATAGCTTTCTGAAGATGTAAGTCATTATAGACCATTAGAGAAATACCAAGCAACAAGGACTAATATAATATCATACGCAAGAAAGTTTATAGAAATAACACCCATCAATAGATACCGAAATGTGCGACACAATAATCGGATCATAAATTCTTCACACATTAGGAGCCCTCATTGTTAAAGGAACTGCACTGCTATAAAAGCTAGAGATTAAATAAAGAGACATCTTAAAAATTATGTTCATACGAGAAAACGTAAACAGAAACTTGATCTTACACGAGAATTTTTTTCTGAACACAAGGAAGCAGTTAAATGTCTTTGAAGAATACACAAGCAGCTCGAAAAATCTTGAACTGAAAGCCAAACATTTATCATCGTCGTCCAATGACGGTAAAACAAACACTGTGAGTATGCACTCACACACACACACACACACACACACACACACACACACACACACACACACACACACAGAGAGAGAGAGAGAGAGAGAGAGAGAGAGAGAGAGAGAGAGAGAGAGAGAGATACGCAGTCATTGTGCAGTGAACCAATAGACACTCGGCAGCCGACAATTCTACAGAAACTTATCTGTGCGCATGCCAGTAACCACCTGTGTGGTGATACCATCACTTCCAGTAGCGTAACGTAGCGTACTGTAAGTCAAAAACTGGGACCAGACAACAGCTGCCTACTTGAGAAATTACCACAATCGTGAGTTAAGGCACAATTTAAATCAATAATTTACCCAATTATTTATATCCTAAGAATACATTTTGTTTCAGCTGGAAGTAAACTGTTCTCAGTTAACTGTAATTAAAGTCATCATCGAAATTATAATTTTTAGTTAATTGTATGTGTGCTTTTTTGTGACTGACGATAGTATATTGCACGAGTGCGAAATTGCCTGAGACTACCTGCTGGAAAATACAACGTAATTATTTTTTAAAAAAAGTCACAATTCCTGTTATAGTGTTTGCCTGTTAGACTGATGATCTACTTGTGTCATATGCAGAAAAGACAAGTTCACGGCACGTGTACAGTGGAGCATTATTTTGGGAGTTTTAATAATATTGCTGTTAATTCTAGACACTTTTTCGTGCCAGTTGATCTTATGGCTCTTAATGCTCTTCATAGTTGCAGTGCGTAAGTAAGATCATAGCGAAACCTGTAATATTTCACAGTTTTAATCAGCCCCGAGAAATTAGCCCAATATTTCTTCGTATTTTGAATACATTTGGAAAATATTCTCTGTAGGTCTTAGTTAGGTATTTGCTATTCATGCGCTTCTTGCCATTATATCCGTGTCTGGTATAAAGAATCATTGTAATCGATCACAGTTCCGACACCTCTTTGCAAATAACTTTTTATGTAACTGCCTATTTATCGAGTAGTCGCTTTTGTCACACCGTCTTTAGATGTCAGAGCAGAAAACGAAGACACTGTGCAGATTCCATTGCCTGTTTAAATCCTGGCTTATGTTCGACGTGAATTTTGTTTTTGACATTGTATTCTGTACGCCATGAATGCATATTTAATATCTGCGTGGTATCCTTCAGACATGGTATGAACGCTGGCTAAAGAAGGTAAGATGGAGTCCGATACATGAAAACCGTGTGTAGTGAACATGTGTAATACTAAAATTTGTTACTTTTGCGTCTTAGCTTCAGTTAGAATTAGCAGGTCACAAGTCTCATCTTTCCTCATAGAATTTGAGACTCTTGTGTTAATGCAACAGGGCATCGGATGTGGCCTCACGAAAAAGTGAGCAGTTCCTTTACAAAACCTGTTATGTAAATACTCGTAGAACCTCATTATGGCCGTCAGTCTAGTCTGTCAGAAAGAGTAAGAGATGAATGTATGCCCATATACATTAACACACAGTGCATTAGCGACTTCTAAAATCTTAGGTGTCGGAATGCACCTCTTCAATCAATAACCCCCCCCCCCCCTGCCATAAAAATCATGTTTCGATTTTTGAAACCCTGCGATAAAACTTACTATGAGAAATCATAGTGTTACAAAATACTGATACGAAATTCAGGTTTTTAAAACTTTTTTTTAATAATCACAACAATAATACCATAAGATTTAATGCAGACAACAGTTGCTACGTCTGTCACCGTAGCAGTGTTACATCGCTCCCCTGTTCTTTCACAGGTGTGGCACGAAACAAGCATTACAGTTTTTGTCTACTACGATATAGCATGGGGTGATAGAGTCGTGTTACCGTGTTTATGCTCTAGCAGAGAATCTGAAATTTAATAAAGAAGGTTTTCAAAGTTCTTTCCTTCTGAAGAAAGGAGTGTCTAGAGAGCCTAGAACAGAATTCCATGTTGATTTTCGGTAGATCATCATTTCAACTACTGAGAACATAATTTCAACTGCTGCGGGTCGGGATTCAGTTCCCGGCCGGGTTGGAGATTTCCTCCGCTCGTGAACTGGGTGTTGTGTTGTCCTCAATTTCATCCTTATCACCGGCGTGCAAGTCGCCCAAGTCCTCCGCTCGTGGACTGGGTGTTGTGTTGTCCTCAATTTCATCTTTATCACCGGAGCGCAAGTCGCTCAATGTGGCGTCGACTGAAGTAAGACTTGCACTCGGCGGGCGAACTTTTTTGTTTGTTTGTTTGTTTATTTGGCCTTTGAGTGTGTACTCAATTTAGCCATCGGCAACACATAGTGACAATGTACACATAATTGAATAAACAAATACAGAAATGCATATTTACAAGAATAAAAAGCTTAACTGTTACAGTTTTGTACATAATGTTTTAAAAATTGAATTGAATTGAATTGGAAAATAATTAGAAGTGTCTTGGCTTACAAGTCACACCAATTCTGAAATATCTCATCAGCAAGACATATTTATAATTTACGTACACCATTAAAACCTACAGATTGTAACCAGTACTCTCGATGAAGTTAACTATCACTTTATATAGACGAACGTCTTTAGTACACAAAAGAGAAGAAGCTGATTGAGGAAGATGGTAGCCCATACTCAGCAATGTCTTCAGAAAGACCAACCGTTCACGGTCAAATTTGGGGCACATAAATAAGATGTGGTTGACATCAGCTTCCGACTCAGGATCACACTCACATGCTGGTGAACTGTAATTGAAGCGGAGTCTTATGATGGTAGAAATCGTGGATCGGTCCAGATGTGTCCTCATGAACCATGGCTGTCAAGGAATCCGAGGTTGTAGCACTGCGTAATAACCGCCTTTTGTCTGTTGAGAAACGTTCCACATTTCCTGCCATTGTCGTCTTGCGTGATCCTTGACTTCACGTAAGTAGTCTGTATAAGGAAGGTCTTCCCCGGATGGGGCCTCCTGACCAACAATGCCATACGCTCATTTCATTTCATTTCTCTCTCTCTCTCTCTCTCTCCCTCTGTCTCTCTCTCTCTCTCCCATACCCACTCTCTCTGGAAATAGCACTACGAAGATCCAAGAGTGTCGAAGGAGTACCTTTGAAGACTTAGTCGTACAGGTAACACCATAACAAAATAGTCACAAGGGTTGAGATCAGGATAATAATAGGGCCGTTCCACACTGTGTCCAGTGAATGCTATGTTGTCCAGGGCAACGATACAATCTCTCAACGTCGCCCGCAGGAAATTGTGCTGGTTCGTGCAGAGTGAAGCACATCCACACCGTACTGCGAACGTCTTCAGACACTTCCTAAAACCTATTTTGCGCAGCCCTGTAAAAGTTACGTTGTGATTTAATCCACATTTACTGTTTTAAATCTGCGATGCCGACTTGTACCTGGGAGGTGTCGAAACGCCGTTACGGCTCGTTCCGGCCGAAATTAAGCCCTGCGCTAGTCTGTAGGGCTGAACACGTGCCAGATCCAGATCGAACTGACGACTATTGGTATGGTAGACTGGAGAACCTTGTAAGTAGGCTGTTTAGGTTTTTTTATTGGTAACGCCACCTCTGTATGAAAATCACTGGCTGTGCTGGGTGCAGTCTGTGGCTGCTTTTCATTGTTGTAATACTCGCCATTGTAGTGTTAGGCAGCTGGCTGTGAACAGCGCGTAGCGTTGCGCAGTTGGAGGTGAGCCGCCAGCAGGAAGTTTAGCTTTTGACCAACATTGTATCAATAAGTGTGTGCAATTGATATCTTTGTTATTGTAATTATAAAAAAAATTTATCAAATCATTATTGGCCACTGTCCAAAACAATTTGTAAAATTTTTTGTGGGGAGCATGGGGGCTACGTAAGTAGGCTGTTTAGGTTTTTTTATTGGTAACGCCACCTCTGTATGAAAATCACTGGCTGTGCTGTGTGCAGTCTGTGGCTGCTTTGCATTGTTGTAATACTCGCCATTGTAGTGTTACGCAGCTGGCTGTGAACAGCGCGTAGCGTTGCGCAGTTGGAGGTGAGCCGCCAGCAGTGGCAACGCTACGCGCTGTTCACAGCCAGCTGCCTAACACTACAATGGCGAGTATTACAACAATGCAAAGCAGCCACAGACTGCACACAGCACAGCCAGTGATTTTCATACAGAGGTGGCGTTACAATAAAAAAACCTAAACAGCCTACTTACAACCTGAGTAATGGCTTTTATGAGGTTTTACACGATAGTTTAGGCATATTACGGGGCATAATAAAGTACAACATACACACACATGCACACCTAACCCCCCCCTCCCCCCACAACGCACAAACACACACGAACGCACAGTTAGAATAGGATAAAATACAGTAAAAAACCAGTTAACGGCCCACCGCCTGATTCTTTAAAGAATCGAACGTTCATGTATAAAACACTTGTTTCACGCATCTGAATGTTTATGACGACATATCTTCTGAACTATTTGCCTTAAAATGACGTAGTTGTGGATGTACGTCAGTACTATATCCAGATACTGTCTGAAAAATGTATTGCAAAAAAAGATAATGGTAAAGAAGTAACAAATTACAACGTAAGGGTCGATGCTACAAGTCTTAACCGAAGACATGGCTTTAATGCTTGACTTACTGAGTTAATCATTTAATATAAGTGAGTAGCTTATGATAGCGTTTTCAATTTTTAAATTTGGTCGATAGTTATATGAAACAGTGAAAATCAAAATTTTATTGCCTCTGGAAGCCGTAGATACGCAACCTACAGCTGGGTATTCGCCCTGGATTATGTTTCGAGTGATATAAATTTACACGATTTAGACAGGGCCACACAGCTAAAAAGGTAAAATAAAATAAATTTTCCGAATCATAAAAAAGCAGAGTCTGTTCGACGAGATGGACACAAGATGAGACCGAGAGACACGTCTTCGGTTTATGCATAACATGTCATATCCATGCAAGCACAGTTGCAAGAAGGTCTCTGCCTGTATTTAATGGTAACACTTGTCTTCATGCCAGAGAACAATGGATGAGGTCTCACAAAGCTATTCCATCGTAACGAAGTGACTAGATATACGACAAGAACTCTGTGGTAATCAGAATCTCACCGTGGGCGCCGGTCTGTTTTGTCAGACAGATCGAGAGATCACTATCAACGGGAAAGGCAAACAAAACTGAGTTGATATACAGCGTGCTCAGAAACAGTCTGAAAAACTTGTAATGATGTTGCAAGGTACGTTGTACTGAGAAATAATTGTAAGAAAAAAATTTCTGTAGTTGCGCAGTTTCCGAGTTAATTAGCATTGAAGTTAGCTAATAAGGACATTGCAGTGTAAATTCAAAAGGTCGACTAGATACCAATAATACCCGTTGTTCTCACAGCGTAGATGATAGCGCATGAGACCGCCCAGTCTTTGGCTTGGGCTCGATCCTTTCTACTCTCCCGTGTCCACTTTTCGTATCGCTCTCTTGTCCGGTTTTAAGAAACCAAACGAAGAACACGTTTGGTGATACCGTGTCTGAAAGGCATCCGGAGTTTGTACGTTCAACGACCTGATTAGATAACTTCAATGATAATTAAATCGCAACTGGAACAACGTACCGAAATTTTTTCTTAGCAGTTATTTCTCGGCACAAACTAATCTGCAACACTCTTACAACCTTTTCAGACTCTTCTTGACCAACTTGTGTTTGTAGGGTGCTTCAGAAGTCTACATCTACATCTACATCTACATCTACATCTACATCTACATCTACATGGTTACTCTGTAATTCACACTTAAGTGCCTGGCAGAGGGTTCATCGAACCATTTTCATATTACTTCTCTACCATTCCACTCTCGAATGGCGCGTGGGAAAAAGGAACACCTAAATCTTTCCGTTCGACCTCTGCTTTCTCTTATTTTATTATGATGATCATTTCTCCCTACATAGGTGGGTGTCAACAAAATATTTTCGCATTCGGAAGAGAAAGTTGGTGATTGAAATTTCTTAAATAGCTCTAGCCGCAAAGAAAACAGCCTTTGTTTCAGTGACTGCCATCCCAACTCGCGTATCATATCAGTGACAGTCTCACCCATAATGCGCGATAACACGAAACGAGCTGCCCTTCTTTGCACTTTATCGATGTCCTCCGTCAATCCTACCTGGTGAGGATCCCACACGGCGCAGCAATATTCCAGCAGAGGACGGACAAATGTAATGTAGGCTGTCTCTTTAGTGGGTTCGCCGCATCTTCTAAGTATTTTGCCAACAAAGCACAGTCTTTTTGTTTCGCCTTTTCCACAATATTATCTATGTGGGCTTTCCAATTTAAGTTGCTTGTAATTGTAATTCCTAGGTATTTAGTCGAACTGACAGCCCTTAGATTTGTGCGATTTATCGTATATCCGAAATTTATCGGATCTCTTTTAGTACCCGTGTAGATGACCTCGCATTTTTCTTTCTTTAGTGCCAATTGCCACTTTTCGCACCATACAGAAATTCTCTGTAGATCATTTTGTAATTGGAATTGATCGTCTGATGATTTTACTAGACGGTAAATTACAGCGTCATCTGCAAACAATCTAAGGGGGCTGCTCAGATGATCACCTAGATCCTCTTTGTAAATCAGGAACAACAGAGGGCCTATCACACTACCTTGTGGAACGCCAGATATCACTTCTGATCTTCTCGATGATTTGCCGTCTATCACTACGAACTGTGACCTTTCTGAGAGGAAATCACGAATCCAGTCACACAACTGAGACGATACTCCATATCCACGCAATTAGATTAATAGTCGCTTGTGAGGAACGGTGTCGAAAGCCTTCTGGAAATCTAGGAATATGGAATCGATCTGAGATCCCTTGTCGACAGCACTCAATGGGAATAAAGAGCTAGATGTGTTGCACAAGAACGATATTTTCTGAATCCGTGTTGGTTATGTATCAATAAGTCATTTTCTTCAATGTGATTCATAATGTTCGAGTACAGTATATGCTCCAAAATCCTACTGCAAATTGAGGTCACTGATATGGGTCTGTAATTCAGTGGGTCACTCCTATTTCCTTTCTTGAATATTGGTGTGACCTGTGCTACTTTCGTCTTTAGGGACAGACGTTTCGTCAAGAGAGCAGTTATGTATGATTGCTAAGAAAGGTGCTATTGTGTCTACATTCTCTGAAAGGAGCCTGACTGGTATACCATCTGGACCGGAAGACTTGCCTTTTTTAAGTGATTTAAGTTATTTCGCAACACCTAAGATATGTACTTTTATCTCACTCAAGCTAACAGCTGTTCTGGTTTCGAATTCTGGAATATTTACTTCGTCTTCTTTCGTGAAGGAATTACGGAAAACTGTATTTAGTAACTCCGCTTTAGTGGCACCATCGTCGGTAACATTTCCATCTTATCGCGCAGTGACGGTATTCACTGTTTTTTGCCGGTGGTGTATTTCACATGCGACCATAATCTCTTTGGGTTTTCTACAATATTTTGAGACAATGTTTCATTGTGGAAACTATTAAAAGCATCTCGCATTGATGTCCGCACTAAATTTCGAGCTTCCGTGAAATTTAGCCAGTCTTGGGGATTTTGCGTTCTTCTGAATTTGGCATGCTTTTTTCGTTGCTTCTGAAACAGTGTTCTGACGTGTTTTGTGTATCATGGTGTTTCAGTCCCGTCTCTTCTTAACTTATGCGGTATGAAAGTATCTATTGCTGTCGATACAGTATCTTTGAATTCGAGCCATATCTGGCCTACATTTAAATAATTAGCTTGGAAGGAATGGAGACTCTCTCTTAGGAAGTGGTGGTCAATAATTCACTCACGGAAAGTACAGATGAAAAGTAGCTAAAAAGCTCTAATGAACGTGGGTCCGCGAATCAACAGTTGCCGAGGTATCGCACTAATTCGAATTGGGAACCAACTGTAAGTGCCCCTGGATACTGTGTTATTTACATTGGTATCTCAAGGTTTTGGATCGACTTTCTGCTTGTTTACGCATGCGCTACTAACTACCGTCCCCCCTCCGTGCACTGTGCCGTATAGGCCTCACAATCAAACGTGAAGGCACCCTGGACAGAGGTTACACCAATGAATAGTACGATGACACGCATTTCAAGTATGGTAAAGCGAACGGCAGTACCCTTGAGACTTCACAATTGTATGAAGAAGCTTTTACTCTCCTGAGACATGCCGAAAGGCGTACAGTCAGCCGGTTACGTCAGCGCCTTAGAGAAACCAGGAGTTTAGCACACTATATACGAGAACGTCGACCCAGATCCGTAGCACCCGATGTTGAGGAAAGGGTGTTACGCATTGGACACGAACGTCCGAGTACTTCAACAAGGAGAATTGCTACCCAAGAGCGTGTCCTGAGTCACAGCAGTGTGTGGCGGATTTTATATCGGCAAGTACTCTATCCATATCACCTCCAGCCATTGCAAGCCCTCAACAATGCAGACTTCCCTCCTACAGAGAACTGCCAATGGGTGCAACAACAGTGTATCCTGAATTTCCTGTTTGTAAGCAGCATTAACGGATGAGGCTGGATTTACCTGTGATGCTATTTTTAAGTACCACAACTGTCATATTTGGGCTGATGTCAATCGTAGTGCAGCCCACTTATCACGACATCAGCAAGGTTATTCGTTGGATGTCTGAACAGGACTGCTCGGAGACCTCACAACTGGACCACACTTCCTAACACATGGACTAACCGGACAGCAGTACGTGAGGTTTCTGCTTCCAAATGTAAATGATGATGTTCCACTGAACCAACGTCTGAACGTGTGGTTCATGATTGACGGTGCTCCAGCATTTTTTCATTTACTAGTGCGCCAGCTTCTAACTTGGATGTATGATCAACATTGCGTAGGTAGAGGAGGCCCTATGCCGTAGCCTCCAAGGTCTCTGGATTCCCCAGGACTGCCTGAGAGGATTATCAACTAATTTCAAAGACGGGTTCAATGTTACTTGCAGACGCATAGACAATATTTCGAACACCTACTTTCAAGTTTGGAGATGCCATGTGTTCCTAGACACTGATGAACCGCAACAGAAAACGTGTTTTATCCCGACAGCGGTTGATTTGTGGACCCATGTTTATTGAAGCTCTTTAGCTGCTTCTGGCCTGTGATTTTCACATATGAATTATTGATCATCATTTCTGAAACATCCTGTATTTGTCAGTCGAAGTAGCGCGCTTAGATTTTTAGACTGGATTGTCTGTGCCCCTTTATATTTTCATCACGCCAAACGAAGTGACGTAGCTCTCAAGCAACTCGACCCGCATTCTAGATGAGCCACTTTGTTGTCCCGATTTTCGTTTTTGACCTGTCAGAGACTGAGTCCAGCCCGTACCGACCGTGCGAGCACCAAGACATCGAAACCTCACTTGCCCTTCCTTGCTTTTTTATTGTCCGCCTGGCATGTATATGCTCATCAGCTCATAACGACAGAAACAATAATGAGAATGACGTTACAGGCAAATGAACGACGCAGAACTGTACGCCAAATCGAGCAGCCTCCAGCAGCAATTCGTGAACAAGGTGCTGGAGGAGCTGTGGCCGGCCCTGGAGTGGCGGTGCGAGCAAGGCACTGTGCTGGACGTTGGCTGCGGCGCTGGTGACGTCACGACACACGAGCTACTGCCGCGACTGCCGCCAGGAGTCAGCGTCCTCGCTGTTGACATCAGCCCCGCCATGGTAGCCAAGGCTGCAGACAGGTTCTCCGGACCACGTCTGCGCTTCCGTCAGCTGGACATTGGCACCCCGCGTATTGAAGAAACCGACGTCTGGAGGCTGGGACCGTTCCCAAAGGTGTTCTCCTTCTTCTGTCTGCACTGGGTCCAGGATCAGAGGTAAGTAGGTTCTTAACACATTGCACTAAAGTAAAGATTGGTCACAATACATGCGTCAAGTATGTCCCATCTGAAATGGCTAAATATGTCCGGTAATTGTACACTCTTCTTTGAACGTTCTCTCTCTCTCTATCTCTCTCTCTCTTTCTCTGCACCATCAGTCCTACCTGGTACGTCCTGCAATAACGACAAATACTCAGGGATCAGTCAAAAGAGAGTTTTTTTTGAGCTATTCATTTTGTTTTTCCTTAGAGTTCTTCCTGTGAATGTCAGTCAGGCTGTAAGACGTTGTGGTCTCCTGGCCTTCATTGCTTACATATTCTGCCCTCAAAATCATATTCCGCACATCAAGACGCTTCATTCGAACCCAAACTCGATAAGATAAAGTCAGTGTTGTATGAATTAATGTAAGCGATATGCAATTAACAAGTAAGCGCACCGTGGTTGAAATACTCAAGGCTGGTGTACACACATACATTCCAGACACGACGGTCCCAGAAGCTTTTAGTTTGGGAGAGAAACCGCACAACGGGACGCCAGTCCCTTCAGAGGACGACCCAGCCTATGTCGGCCAGTGACTGCCCGTGTAGCGGACAGCGTGGGCCCGAGTGAAAGGGGGGAACAACCCTGTGTTTGGCTTAAAAGCAAATTCCGCTACATTGTGTGGGAGTGGCCAGCCTATGCATTTTTTACACATAGCATGCAGTTTCAGAGATTTTCACATGGAGACAGCAAACGCCAAACGCCAATGCTGTAGGTTTCCAGATTGGTCACCTTAAACGAAATGTCATTCTCCCATTTTAGAAGAGCAATGCTGATTGGCAGACGATATTTCTGACGCCTTGAGCTGAAGGAATAATGGAAGAGACCGAAAGATATCCCCCTTCACGTCTGGCGTGGAGAGGCGCCGTTCCGTTGTCGCTCTTGGAGAGAGGAACAAGTCTCTCTCCTCAGTACTTCACTGGGAGAACACCTCTGTTGGGAGCGAATCGAAGTGCTTGGGATTAAGTGTTGTTCACTGTATTGGCCGACACACTTATTGTACGGTGTGAACGGACAAAGCTATAGTTAAACGCCTGTGAGCGAATTTTGAGTGGCATCGTAGTGGACTGGTTATCTGACCGGTGTACCACGCCAATAGTTAGACTAGGGGCGAATAGGAATCCTTGACTTCATCAAGGCATAGGGAGAGTTTTATTGGCGAAGGTCAATCCAGACAGAACGAGACTTATCTTATTTGTCAGCAGCGAGCGGCGCAGACAGCAGTCATCGCAGCTTATGGTATTGTGCGCTACAGCTATTGCGAGCCCCATATTTCCTCCACAACAGTACCAACAGTACACTTCACTGCATTTCACGCGCGACAGCCTCGACCGTTCCTAGCAACATTCTAAAGGATAATTATTCAAGTTGAGTATGCATGCCTCTCAGCCATTCTGCCAAGTCAACAACCATCTTAAGCTTTGTATAGAAATTTCATTAGCGAATCCTATCCTTGAGAGGTAACTTCACATCCCGAAAAGAACCAGGATATAACTTGTTCAATGCATAACTAAAAGTGCCATTGTTATTTCTCAGAGCCGGCCGGTGTGGCCGAGCGGTTCTAGGCGCTACAGTCTGGAACCGCGCGACCGCTACGGTCGCAGGTTCGAATCCTGCCTCGGGCATGGATGTGTGTAATGTCCTTAGTTTAGTTAGGTTTAAATAGTTCTAAGTTCTAGGGGACTGATGACCAAAGAAGTTATGTCTCATAGTGCTCAGAACCATTTTTTTGATTTCTCAGAATTATTGCAAAATAAATAATAACTTTCGTTAGTTTCATGTTTTTCTTACACTAACTAGCACTACTCCAGTACTCAGGTATCCCACTAGTTACGTAAGATATTTTGTGAATTTTTGTGTCATTTCCTTACAGCGGACGACTTCAGAAGATATTTATTGCGGAAAGTTTTTCAGGCATTTCTCTTTAGAACGTTAGGAGTGTCTGTCTGACTTCTGTAGTAGTGTGGGGGTGGAAATTGCATCTTGCAGGAGCCACAGGGTAAAGGGCACATCTCAGATTAATCCGTTGCGCAGAATAACAGAATAACAGATCAACCCCACACCTCAGAAGGCGTTTGCTTTTCATGCACTTACGAGGAGGCCGCCCAGCAATCGCACTTTGGTAACTTTCTATATTTCTAGTGCTTGAAGCTTGGAACTCAAAGAATCTCTCCCATCACCCTTTAGGCGCAACTCTCATAAATTCTCGCGGAAATTAACTTTGAAGTTTTTCGACCATCCTTACCGGGCCAAAACAAGGACATTTTCCGACAAGCAGCGTGGCTCTAAGTGCCCGCATCCCACCTGGCGGGCCTGGGTTTGGCTCCCACTGAAATCAAATTTTTAAATAAAGGTGCATGTTCTGCGAGCATTTATGTGAAGTGTAGAATATATACACACACCAAAAGCGTTCTGCATTACCTCGGTTCCGAGAGTTCCGGAACCTGTACAGAAAAATGGAATAGAAATCAACATAAACATCATTTCCGCCATTTTTATTGCTCATGAAAACCGCACACTGCATGTTGTATCACCATACAGCGAGACCTTAAGAGGTGGTATTCCAGATTACTATACACACTGGTACATCTAATACCCAGTAGCACGCCCTCTTGCATCGGTGCATGCCTGTATCGCCGTGGCATACTATTCACATGTTCATCAAGGCGCTGTTGGTCCAGATTGTCCCCCTCCTCAACGGCGATTCGGCTTAGATCCCTCACACTAGCTGGTGGGTCACGTCATCCATAAACATCCCTCTTCAATCTGTTCAACTGTTCAACTGTGTGTGAAATCTTATCGGACTTAACTGCTAAGGTCATCAGTCCCTAAGCTAACACACTACTTAACCTAAATTATCCTAAAGACAAACACACATACCCATGCCCGAGGGAGGACTCGAACCTCCACCGGGACCAGCCGCACAGTCCATGACTGCAGCGCCCTAGACCGCTCGGCTAATCTCGCACGGCCCTCTTCAATCTATACCAGTCATGTTCGATTGGGGTTTGTGTCTGGAGAAGACGCTAGTAGAGCGATGTCGTTATCCTGAAGGAAGTCATTCACAAGATGTGCACGATGGGAGCGCGACTTTTTATCCACGAAGACGAATGCCTCGCCAATATGCTGCCGATATGGTTGCACTACCGGTCGTAGGATGTCGTTCACGTATCTTACAGCCGCTACGGCGCCTTCTATGACCACCAGCGGCGTATGTCGGTCCCACATAATGCCACTCCAAAACAGCAGGGAACCTCCACAAATTGGTTCAAATGGTTCAGAGCACTATGGGACTCAACTGCTGTGGTCATCAGTCCCCTAGAACTTAGAACTACTTAAACCTAACTAACCTAAGGACATCACACACACCCATGCCCGAGGCAGGATTCGAACCTGCGACCGTAGCAGCAGCGCGGCTCCGGACTGGAGCGCCTAGAACCGCACGACCACCGCGGCCGGCGGAACCTCCACCTTGCTGCACTCGCTGGACAGCGTGTGTAAAGCGTTCAGCCTGACCGGGTTGCCTCCAAACACGTCTCCGACGATTGTCTGGTTGAAGGCCTATGAGACACTCATCGGTGAAGTGAACGTGATGCCAATCCTGAGCGGTCCAATCGGCCTGTTGTTGGTTCCATCTATACCGCGCTGCATGGTGTCGTGGTTGCAAAGATGGACCTCACCATGGACGTCGGGAGTGAAGTTGCGCATCATGCAGCCTATTGCGCACAGTTTGAGTCGTAACACGACGTCCTGTGGCTGCACGGAAAGGGTTATTCAACATGGTGGTGTTGCTGTCAGGGTTCCTCCGAGCCATAATCCGTAGGTCATCCAGTGCAGTAGTTGTTCTTGGGCGGCCTGAGCGGGTCATGTCATCGACAGTTCCTGTATCTTTGTATCTCATCCATGTCTGAAGAACATCGCTTTGGTTCACTCCCAGATGCCTGGACACTTCCCTTGTTGAGAGCCCTTCCTGGCACAGAGTAACAATGCGGACGCGATCGAACCGTGGTATTGACCGTCTAGGCATGGTTGAACTACAGATGACACGAGTCGTGTACCTCCTTCCTTGTGGAATGACTCGAACTGTCGGCCCCCCTCCGTCTAATAGGCGCTGCTCATGCATGGTTGTTTATATCTGAGGGTGGTTTTAGTGACATCTTTGAACAGTCTAAGGGACTGTGTCTGTGATACAATATCCGCCGTCAACGTCTATCTTCAGGGGTGATGCAAAACTGTTTTTGATACGTGTAAAAGAAACAAAAAATCGATAGCGCTTGAGACTAGTAATTGCTGGATAGTCTCATTTTGGTTATTACTGTTTTCGTTTCCTTCCATTTAGTACGTATATTTACGTCATTTAATTATAAAATTCGTGAAATATACGCTAACACATCTAATTGTAATCTGTATGAAAAACGCTCGTGTTGTTATTTCTAATTACATAAGTAAAATAAAGCAATTATCAGTCTGAAGATTGTTTTGAACACAGTGCTTTACACTGATGAGTCAAAACATTATGACCACCTTTTTAATAGTGCGTTGTTTCATTTTTCAAACACAGGACATCCGAGATTCTGTTTGGTAGGGACTCTACAAGTCCTTGCCAGGATTCCAGAAACATGTGGCACCAGATGCCTAGACACAAGCAATTCCCGCAAATCACGAGATGGTGGTTTACAGGCATGCAGCTGGCGCCTGATGTGTTTTCCAGTGGGTACAAATCAGGCACATTTTCTGTCCAAGACATCAATATGAGGTCACTATAATGCTCCCTTAACCACTGGAGCATGATACTCACCTTGCAACACGGACAGTTATCCTGCTGGAAGATGTCATGGGGGGGGGGGGGGGGAGGGGAGACTTCAAGCATGAAGTCAAGCAGGTGGTTTGCAATAATGCTTACGTAGGGCACTGCTGTCACGACGCCTTCGATTACCTCCACAATTACCATGGAAGCCCAACTCATAATTCTGCCCTCACTGGCCTGCATCTGTGGCGTGGTGCGTGTTTCGTGCAGCCATTCACCCGGATGACGGCGTCCAAGGACCTAACCATCGAACTGGTGTAACAAGACAGGCGGCACGTTCCTACCGATCCACAGTAAAAATTCAGCAATGCTGTGCCCACTACAATCATAACTAACGATGTCGTTGAGTCAACAAAGGAACATGTAAGGGTCGTGTGATGTATAGGTCCATGTTCAACCATGGCCTCTGAACGGTGTGCTCTGAAACACTTGTGTCTGCACCAGCGTTGTCCTATGTCGTCAGATATGCCACAAATCGCTGCCTAAGCCGAATTATACGAGGTTTGTCCGGAAAATACGTATAAATGTTGAAAATGTCTTTATGTTACAAGTTGCAGTCACCGCCAGGTGGGACTACTGCTGTAATCAATCCCATCAACGCTCAGTTAGAGCACTCTGCGTGAAGGTGGGAGTGTGCGGCAGCTTGTTGATAGTTACCCTTTTTCACCTGCCGTCGGCATGGAGCTCTCTCTGATTGAGGAACAGCGCGTCAACGTCAAGTTTCTAGCAAAGCTAGGCAAGAATGGCCGTGAGATTTTTGAGTGTTTGAAACAGGCTTACGGAGGCAATTCTCTGAAGGAACCAACCGTGAACAAGTGGTTAAAAAGGTTCCGGGATGGCCGAGAAGAAGTGAACGATGACCCTCGCCCAGGACGCCCGTCGACATCAAGTTCCGATTCAAATGTTGAACAAATTCGGGCTTGCGTTCTTAAAGAGCGTAGACTGACAGTCAGAATGATTGCTGACGAGCTGTGAATTCCCAAAACAATCGTTCACGAAATCCTGACACAAAAACTTGAAATGAAGAAACTGTGTGCGAAAATCGTACCGAAGCTCTTGACGCCAGAACAGAAAGCAAAGAGGGTTGAGTGCTGTGAGGATTGGTTGGAAGCAGAGGAACGAGAGGACTTTCTCAATCGAGTCACCACTGGAGACGAGTCCTGATTTTAAGAATTCGATGTGGAGCTCAAATCTCAAAGCAAGGAATGGAAACTAGCAGGAGAACCGAGAACAAAAAAGTCGCGAAAATCAAGGTCGAATGTGAAGACAATGTTGATTGTTTTCTTTGATTCTAGGGGCATTGTTCGTAAGGAATTTGTCCCTCCCGGCCAGAGAGTGAACAGAAATTTTTACGCTGATGTTCTGACACGTCTCAGAGCTCGTGTGGTCCGAGTTCGACCGGAGTTGGCAAAAGTGGGCAGGTGGATCCTTCATCACGACAATGCGCCCGCTCACACGTCGCACGTTGTGCGCGAGTTTTTGGCCCGAAGCTCAATCACCGTTACAGACCACCCGCCTTATTCACCCGATTTAGCCCCGTGTGACTTCTTCATGTTCCCGAAATGCAAAATGGTGCTTCGGGGGCGGCACTTGGGAACTTGGGAGATGTGGAAGCCATCAAGGCGGAAACGACACGGCAACTGAACAACATCACAACTGAAGACTTTCAGCAATGTCATCAACAGTGGAAACGGCGTTGGCAGAAGTGTATCGCGTCTCAGGGCGAGTACTTTGAAGGAGACCATATTGTGATACTTGAATAATTGTAAAATAAAGTTATTATTCAACTTTTATACGTATTTTCCGGACAAACCTCGCACAGTGGGGGATCTTCCGACCTCTACGTTTTGTGATGAGACTGGTCGTCCAGTGCCATACAACCTACTCGTTATTTCACCATCCTTCAATGACTTTCCAGAGGTGCTCACGACAGTAGTACGCCTATAGGCGACCAGCTTCACCGTTTCTAAGATTCTCGTTTGCAGCTGCAGCGCCACAACAATGTGCCCTTTGTCAGAACTGCTTATATGAGTGGATTTCCACATTTGCTCCCGTATCTTCCCTATAATGACTACCCATTCGTCTCTCTTCCGCTTACTTTCATGCTTACTGCGTCACATGCCCGGAACACCACTGGAAGGCATCCAAGCTCGTGGTGGGCAGTTATCATAATGTTGTGGCTCATCAGTGTAGTAAGCATGGTCCTGTTGGAGGTGGTACGCCGTTGCCTTCCTCTGACCTTTGTACTGAATTATCCAGCCAGTTATTTGGGGATCTGAAGTTTAATGTGGATTCCAAATTTTCCAGAGATGAAAGAAGT
This sequence comes from Schistocerca nitens, assembly GCF_023898315.1. Lineage (NCBI taxonomy): Eukaryota > Metazoa > Arthropoda > Insecta > Orthoptera > Acrididae > Schistocerca > Schistocerca nitens. Next base: position 348,690,695 of record NC_064618.1, on the reverse strand, counting down.
GACAAGTGACAGATAAAAATTCTAGGATTCTATCACAGACAAAAATCGTCTTCATTGAAAAAAAAACTCCTTTATCATCGATCTTTTATAAAAGTTTGTTAATGAACATTGTTTAAATAAAAAAATACAAATTTATCTATTTCTTTGCTGTTGAGTTCTGCAGCTGTGGATTATATTATTTTAATCAATAGAGCAACCTACCACTCACTTTGCTATTTGTTTTTGCCTAAGGTAATATGCGGTTGGGACATCCACCCATCATCAGTTAGCGTACTGCATGTTTGAGTCTTTAGACCGTACATAGTTACAACATCGACAGCAAACTGGATGCTGCAGCTGCTCTGTCAAAATATCAATTTCGTTTAGCTACTGCACTTCACGAGTTGTATATTTGCGATATGTCGTTTTTTAGGTGTACTTTCCTTATACTCATCTTCTTGTTCTCGCAATTTGCGCATTTATGGATGTGTCGTAAACACTTATATTTTGCACAAAAACAGTACAGTATCCGCCACGTTGGCAACTGACATCTTTGCTTATGTCCTAAAAAAAGTCTGCCGTCAACGATTATACAGGGTAAGTCAAAATCGAGTTACAAATTTAAGTGACATAAAATTTTATTGACGTTACTTACAAAATCGGTGGATGTGTCATTCTGTAGTGAACAACCTCAAGTTTCACATAACAGTGTTAAGTGTCAAAAAATGGTTCAAATGGCTCTGACAAGGGAACCTCCCCATCGCACCCCCCTCAGATTTAGTTATAAGTTGGCACAGTGGATAGGCCTTGAAAAACTGAACACAGATCAATCGAGAAAACAGGAAGAAGTTGAGTGGAACTATGAAAAAATAAGCAAAATATACAAACTGTGTAGCCCATGCGAAGATATGCAACATCAAGGAGCTTCTGAGCTCAGGAGCGTCGTGGTCCCGTGGTTAGCGTGAACAGCTGCAGAGCGAGAGGTACTTGGTTCGAGTCCTCCTTCATGTGAAAATTTTAATTTCTTTATTTTCGCAAAGTTATGATCTGTCCATTCGTTCATTGACGTCTCTGTTCACTGTAATAAGTTTAGTGTCTGCGTTTTGCGACCGCACCGCAAAACCGTGCGATTAGTAAAATGGTTCAAATGGCTCTGAGCACTATGGGACTCAACTGCTGTGGTCATAAGTCCCCTAGAACTTAGAACTACTTAAACCTAACTAACCTAAGGACATCACACACATCCATGCCCGAGGCAGGAGTCGAATCTGCGACCGTAGCAGTCGCACGGTTCCTGACTGCGCGCCTAGAACCGCGAGACCACCGCGGCCGGCGTGCGATTAGTAGACGAAAGGACGTGCCTCTCCAATGGGAACCGAAAACATTTGATTGCAAGGTCATAGGTCAACCGATTCCTAAACAGGAAAACACGTCTGATATATTCTATACGACACTGGTGACGGCATGTGCGTCACATGACAGGAATATGTTGTCGACCCACCTAACTTGTGCACTTGGCGAATGGGTAAAAAGATTCTTCTACGTTGCCCAATTTAGGTTTTATTGTGGATGTGATAATAACTCCCAAAGAAGAGATGAAAACATAAGCGTTTGTCACATAAACTGCAACAAATGAATCCAACATTTCCACAGTCGCACACTTTTCCCTGTGCTCTGTCAAAACATATGTTTCTAACGTTTTCAAATTTTTCCATGTGTAGACCGTCAAATCCTGCATATGTCCGAGCAAATCTGAACATGTCCTGGAATTTTGGAGAGCGATCATGTGTGAGTGCCTTAACTTTGATAATTGACTGAAAATAAAAATTAAACTTTTCGCTCGAAGAAAGACTTGAACCAAGGACCTCTCATTCCGCAGCTGCTCACGGTAACCACGGGACCACGGCGCTCCTGAGTTCAGTCTGCCCTTGATGTTGCCTATCTTGCGCATGGACTACTCAGTTTGCATATTTTGCTTATTTTTTTCATAGTTCCACACAACTTCTTCCTGTTTTCGCGATTGATCTGTGTTCAGTTTTTCAAGGCCTATCCACTGTGCAACTTGTAACTAAATCTGAGGGGGGTGCGATGGGGAGGTTCCCTTGTGAGCACTATGGGACTTAACATCTGTGGTCATCAGTCCCCTAGAACTTAGAACTACTTAAACCTAACTAACCTAAGGACATCACACACATCCATACCCGAGGCAGGATTCGAACCTGCGACCGTAGCGGTCACGCGGTTCCAGACTGAAGCGCCAGAACCGCACGGCCACACCGGCCGGCTGTTAAGTGTCATTTTGGTTCGATGTGACTACAATTTGTGATATGGCAAACTTCACACCGGTACCTAATCAATTTCCTACCACACTCGTTGCAGCAAATCGCACGTAGCTTATGCAACGGCAGTGTAGATTCGTTTTTTCAGGTCGGATAAATTGTTTGATAGCGGAGGAACATACACACAGTCTTTAATGAAACGCCAGAGAAAGAAATCCAGTTGTGTCAAGTCTGGGGAGCGAGGTGACCATGCGATTGTCCCTTTACGGTCAATCCACCGACTTGGAAAGCGATTATCGAGGAAACATCGAACTTCCGTGATGAAATGAGGTAGTGTACCGTCGTCCTGATAGTAAACCGTCCCATTTCACTCATCTTCATGGATTTCATGAAACCAAAACACATGGCGAACACACTCTGCACCACTGAAAGTAGCCATTTTAAGTGTGCACTACACTGGCGCTCCTGGTGGCGGAATGAGGTATTTATGCACCATATAAACCAAAACTGACATTGTCTGCTACAAAATGACTGCTATACCTATTCTATAAGTTATCGCAATAAATTTCTATTTTATTCCAAATTTGTAAAGTCCTTTTTGACTCACCCTGTATTTTGCTTACAGGTCAAAATTATATTTTGCTTACAGGTTCTGTATAAAATTAGATTGTATGGGATATTATAAAAATATCTTGGGGAATTACATTAATCTTATATAGATAAGCACCATCTGTGAACAACCTCTATCAGGTTGATTAAAATTCTTCTGAGTGTTGTACTGCTTTGTTGTATAAAATACTTTAAAATCTAAGCTAATTAAACCTCTTGCAGACTGCGACCTTGCCCTTTCTTTTTTATTTTTCCTCACAAGGCGATAATGTCTGCTGTATCTATCAGGCTAATGGGAGAAATTTTTATCAAAGTTATAGACGTATTTTTTGACAGAATCATCAGATGTCCAGGTCAACTTTTGCAGTGGTCCATGTTACACCATAGGTGCAGACAAAAGAAACCTAAAGGGCTTAGTTATAGAGAAGGCTATTTACTAATGCATCGAGAATGTACTTAATTCATTAGACAGTAAATTACAATATAGTTTTACATTTTGTGACCTGTCATAGGTATTTCACTGTGTAAACCACAATATCCTTTTAATAAAATTACGATATAATGCTGTAACAAAAATTGCTGCAAAATGGGTTAAATTGTATCTGTCTAATAGGAAACAAAAGTTTCAATAGGAAAAAGACCTGTATTAAGCAGTAAGGCATCATCTAACTGGGAAATAATTGCATGCAGCGTCCTGCAATGTTTCATCATAGGCCAAATGCTTTATGTTTGTGAATGAACTTTCATTAGTAACATTACCAAATAGCAAGTTTGTTTGTTTTTATATGATACCAAAATTGCAATAAATCGCAAAGCAAGATTAATATTAAAAATATCAGTTAACAAAATTTAGGATTTCCTCAACATGCATTTTGCAACAAAATAATCTAAGGTAATCCAAAAATCCAACGATAGGCGACAGGAATTCATTTTTGTGGCAGATGTCCAGAAATCACTAACTGCAGGTGAATATGCTCTAAATGGTGTAGAGTGTCACAGAAAACACCATCCTTGATCTGAGGATCAGTGGAAAAACATTTAATTGATAGAAGAGTGATAGGGTATGATGTAAACTGAGGTGAGAAAAGTAATGGGATACCACCTAATCTGATGTCGGACACCTTTAACGCCAGATTTCGCCGCACTGTTCCAATACGCTGGTCGTACGTCCCGCATTAATTTCTGCTGTTATTTCATGCAGTGTTGCTTATCTGTTAGCAATTATAGCTCTCTGCAAACACCGCTGCTCTCAGTCGTTAAGTGAAGGCCTGTCTGTCACTGCGTTGTCCGTAGTGAGAGGTAATGCCTCATATTTGGTATCCTAGGAAAATTCTTGAAATAGTGCATCTCGGAATATTGCATTCCCCAACGATTTCCGAAATGGGATGTACCATGCGTCTAGCTCCAAGTCCGGTAATTTGCATCGTGCGAATATAATCACGTCGGAAACATTTGCACATGGATCACCTGACTACAAATGACAGCTCCGCTAATGTATTGCCCTTTTATACCGTGTGTCTGCGATACTATCGCCATCTGTATATGTGAATATCGCTGTCCCTGTCACCTCACAGTATCTCTCACATGGGTTGTGTACGTGGCAAATAGCTGGGGAAGGGTATATAAGAGTATGTGAGTGTGCTGCAGCGATAGTGAAAATTGACGGCTATTAATTGTTGTGCAGTTTGGGTTAGGAGCACTACATTTGGTCGATAGAAGACATATCTCTAAGAACGTATATTAGGCTACAGCACGCATTCCAGACTGTGACAGCAGTTTGAAATTGAGTCTTTTATTCATCATCATCATGATGCTGCTGTTCACAGTGCAAGGGACACCACTTTGCATTTCAAATGAACACATGCTTCTGAGAGTTCGTGCCCAAAAGCCACTGATACCAGCACTTTTCGGTGTCGGCATTCCAAGGATTGTTCTAATGTCAGCACATTTTTCTGCCACTCAGACAACACTACTTGTTATATTTAAGGGCGCTGGCCTGCTTTTCCGTCCCCGGTTCACCGACATTGTGATGCTCTCAGTCAACCGATGAGGGGCGGGGGTGGTTGAGGGGGGCAGGTGTACTGCTTTGAGCAATGTCATCACAATCTCAGCCAACTGCTGGGAAGGGAGGCACTGCTTTCGAGCTCTGTCCTAGCTCTGTCGTGAAAGGACCACAATTAATTTTGATAAATTGTTTGTAAAATGCAGGTGTATCTGCCCAATGTGTAAATGCGCCCATTCTAGCAGAAAAAGACATGTGCATCTTCACACTGTAATTAGATGACTGATGTTACGGTTTTAAAAGCTTGCCGTTTGTTATATAACAATTCTTTCTTTTTAAGAAATTGTATGAATCTAATCTATTTCATTGATCAGCTTCTTTTGAAAATAATAACAATGATATAACACAACAACAATTCTTTCTTAACAATAAAAAATCTTATGACCAATAATATTCATCAGTCTTTTGTTTCTACTTTAAAAGATGCCTTATATACGAATACTAGTGAAACCTGGCAGACATTGCCCTGTCTGTGTATATTTATTTGGAATCTATAATTCGTTGCCCAGTTCGCCATGAGGAAAACATGGATTTTGTAAATGTAATCTGCCATCACGCAGTCACTGCGCTTGAATTTTGTTGATTGTCATCGTGAAAGTGAGACCCACAACAAAACTGTAGTCAAATGGCGTTTGAATGTGAAGGTCAAATCAAAGGGAATCACTAGAATGTGCGGATTCAGCGCATCTTCTCCCTTACATCTGCCGTTAATCATTGTCGTACCGAGAGTCTGGTCCCATTCCACAACTGTGGCTTGTTGAGGTTCCAAAGAATCAGTGTTGCTGAGACAACTTTCCACATCAATGTGTGTGCTGGCATTTCAGAAGGCTCCAATGAATTAAGAAATTCTACTGGGTAGTTAACAGCTTGATACTCTTATGTAACAGTGTTGATGGATTCGTGTTTCGTAACCATACCAGGAATTTTCAACTGGATATTATTTTTGATTCGCTTGCGTTATCATTCTTTGGACTTCAAATAGCAGGCTCACATCGCCAATTGTGATTCCTGAAGTTTTTGGCGATGTTTCGAAAAACTTTCTTTTAAAGATCTTCAGTTGATGACTGTAAACAGAAGAATGAAACGTCATAGTTATTCATGTCAGGGTGCAGGAAACAAAATGAAAATGGCATTCCATTTCAAACTCAATCATCAGTTACTAACCATAGCCACAATCACCATGTGTTATTACAGAGGACTGAGGTGTCGTTCTGATTCTTCTGGTCAGTTGAACAGTACGGAAGTCGATATGCTCCAGCGCCATCAACCAGCTAGTTACAGTAAAATAGATACAATTAAAACCATTAAAAATACATGTATGTACCAACCTTCATGTTGATTGGCCAGATGGTGTCTAAGTTCGTTAATTTCAAACAGATATACCAACATCCATTTTTATGTGTAAGATATACAGAGCAATAATTTTCAGCAATTTCTTTTCTCTATACTTATAATTTTTCTTTACTTATACTCTTATATTCTACTTTTTATACTTATACTCTTACACTTGTACTCTTACACTAGTTATATTTTCTATACTAATACTCTTATACTACTTACATTTTCTATACTTATACTCTTTTCTCTATACCTTATATAGAGAGATACAACACTGAAATAGCACCTCTTTTGTTACAATAATTTTTTATACTTCATCGATAGCTACGTTCATATTTGTAAAAATAGTACTATCAGGTATGGAGATACACTATATTTATGCTAAAACTAATAAAGAATCTACATATACTACATTTTCCATTGTATTATTAGAGCACAGAACTTTCTTCTCTGTATACAGTTACATTCTGTATATAATATTTACAATGCATGGGTAACTGGTGAACTAGCAGCTGCAAATAAAGAAAAGCCACATACGCATGCATGTATACATGCACACATAGTATGTGTAGTACACACTATATTTAAAATTTATGAGTACATGCACACATAATGTAAAATCAATCACGCATACACACTGACTCACACACACACACACACACATATATATATCACTATGTACAAAGGAATGCACAACTATACACTCAGTCTGCACAGATGAATCGTTTGTTATCATGGGGTGACAGTATGACTTTCAGCTGCAGTGCCACACGACGTCGCAATTTAAAGACTACTTTGTGAATCATATGCAGAACACCACCAACACTGCAAGCAGACATTTCTTATAATCCTTGATCATGAGAGCCTTTGAGGTCACATGATGCACATCCTTAGTATGCCTTAGGGTGAGACCTGCACTTGTATAGTATGTGTACATTTTAGGTCCGAGTCTCGCGAACTCTGGAGTGTGCATTCCATTTCCGACGTCTTTCATTAGGTTGGTAATCTTCTTGTTCTGAGGTTTTGTACCATAAGGAATATCAGCCGCAGGTGCAGCTGTGATAAATGTGTGGGGGTTGTACCTAATTACTTTATATGGATCGCAGCCTTGCACCAATTAGATGAAACTATCTATATTCATATAAAGGAACTTGGGATCACTGATGTTTGGTTTCAAAAACTGATAGTGGAATAGATAATGTGGAGCTTGGAGGGGTCCAAATACACATTCTGATATAGACACGTTTCATCACTGAAACCTTATCCATCTTCACACTGAATGTCCTTCATTGAAGATTATGGCTTGGTGATGTAATCTCTTGCATCATAGCGCCCCTCCCTATGGCAAACTAAATGAATTTTGTGGTGGTTTACAACATTTTCCATGGTTTTGCCGAAATCAGAATTATTCATTAATTTATAAAGACCATTTCCAAAATCACGTCGACAGAGCCCTCTTTTCACTATTTGCTTCAACACATTCCTTCAGACAGGGAAGCTTGAAGTAGATACTGATGATGATTCTAACAGAGTCATTACTAGAGATTTCTGTAGTGCAGAATGTATCTGTGCTTATTCCCTAGCATTGTGCAATGTGCAGATGGTTAAAATATGCCAAAGCCTCAGCCACACGTTGGATCTTCTTCCCCATTCTGACGACTTCCTTGTTGGGCAGCTGTTGGTAGCTTCCATATGGCAGAGACTGCAGCATAGCGTGCCTTTTGAGTTTGCTTACAGCGAAGTAAAGAATGTAACTCATATTTTTAGATAGCCTGTACTTCTCCTTGCTCATATGCAGGTTATTTGCCCAGGCATACCAGTGTACACACTGCTGTGTTTGGAAAGAAAGCAGCTTGTATATGTCGATTAAAAGTCTGATGCCAACAGTGTCTTTTTTACCATTGCACGCCACGAAAGTCCTTGCACAGTGTAATAGAGGGCAGGATCCAGAGTGTATGTGTCCATGCACACATTCTGAAATTTCTGAAAAATGTTTGCAAGTAGGCGTATGTCAGTGTCCACTTATAATTTAGCATATTCTCCTAAATCAGGAATGTTGAACTCCAGCCCAGGTGGTCATACTCAGCATCCGTTAAGGTAATGCTTGTGAATTTCCTGGTGAACGTAGTTATGTGAGGTAACGTTGTTTCGTTGAGTCTCTTCTTCAAATCCAATTATTTGTAGGGATAGATCCGTTCTTAGTCACAAGACGAAACTTTGCATCTTCTGGATGTGTAGCTCTGGTGATATGCTTGTCCTCCTGATGCATTGTATTAAAAGTTTTGAAGAAGCAGCTGCATGAAGTGTGATGAATCCGAGTAGTGTTGCTCTGTTCTCGGCTTGATTTACTTGATAAATGAAATTAGGAGGGCGTGCTGGACAGAATGTTTCATTCTCTTTTCAATTTCGGTTGTTACATTTCATGCATGTTACTCAGTCGACTTTCACGCTTCGCTGGCGCAAGTTTTATAACTCTGAATTATAGCATGTAACATGGTGGCATCTAACCTAGCTATGTTGGTGCGTAAGAAACAGTATACTGTGTGCACGGTGGGTGCATCGAATGCTCATTTCTGACATGAAACAGGGGAGACTGGACATTTGTCAACAGTTTCTTTTGCGTTTTGAGTGTGAGAGTAATGGGTTCTCTAACAACATTGTGACAAGTGAAGAAAGCTGAATACAACAAGTTGAACACCAAAACAAGAGAACATCAATGGAGTTCCTCCACAGAGGATCACTAACACCAAGAAACTTCAAGACCATGCCATCATAAGGCCAAGTCATACTCACAATGTTCTGGGATGTTCACAATATGGTACATTTGAAACTCATGGTTAAAGGCATTACCATAAGCTCTTCAAGGGACTTCGAGACCCTCAAAAAACTTAAAGCATGAACTCAAAGAACTCATCCAGACATGGAGGACCCTTTCCTTCAGCGTGACTATGCTGTGGCATCTGCAACTATCTGACGCCTTGAGTTCATTGTCATCGATCATCCTCCATAAAGTCCTGAATTGACTCAGCCAATTGTCATCTATTTCCAGAACTTAAAGAGCATCTTCTAAGATTTCATTTGATAGTGATAAAGTGGTGCAAGTAGAGGTGAGGTTGTGGATCTATCAACAAAGTCAAACATTCTTTAGAGACAGAATCAACAAATTAATATCTCATTAAGAGGAATATTAATTGCCAGGTTGCCTACATTGAGAAATAAATGTGTAGGCATGAGAAATAAAGTTCTAGAATGTTAATTAAGTTCTTTTTAAGTAAAAAGCTTTAAGAATTTCTATAAAAACATACAGAAGCATTACTTTTCAGCACAACCTCATAGTTTTCTACGTTGTTGGGTATGACACTGACCTTATCAATCTTCATGCAAAAATTACCCAACTGCTCAATAAGAAACTGAGCATCATACTCACTCAAATTGTGTGTCATGGTAGTTGGTATTTCAAGTCACATGTGTTGTGAGCTACATCAAGGAACCTACCCATTTGATGACAGTGGTCTCTACATGGAGTTTCTCCTTTTCAATCCAACGACAGTTCACCAATACAACAGTCAATTACTTGCCCATATAAGACATAATTCTCCCCTGATGTTTGGTCATGGGAATGTTATTGCAATAAATCCCCACAACACTGAGTGAAATTTTTTTGAGCTCAGAAGCAACCATCTCTCTGTATTATCCATGATGTATAATTCAAATTGATTGATAGTAGAGTTATACAAGCAAATAACTTGATAAACTGCTGCATACAATATGTGCTGCCCTGTCAAGATAGTATGTGTGTAAATGGGATCATTTTCAGGACACGTCAGAGGAGCTATACTAAGGATTCAAATTCAGCATATGCGATGAAGGGACAGCTCTTCTTGTTGTGCTCATTCTTAAACTTTAGAACTTTGTATCCTCGGTAGGCATTTCCACGCATACCAATTCTTGGCTCGTGCAATCAATTAGATGCCTTCCTAGATACTTGGTCTTACTAAACGAGCTGAGGCATCTGTGACCAAATTGGCATTTACGCTTATGTTTAGACAGCTGGGCATAAAGTATACAGGACATGTTATTGATCGAGACATACTGATGCTTCTCGGCTTTGGATAATAGTTAGAAGTCTACATGTTTGGGAAGCTGATGTGCTCGTTTAGAAAAGTATAGGGCTTCAACTACTTTATGCTATAGTTCTTTCTGCCCAGTGTTCTCTTCATCATCAACTTGTTTGCTTTTGTCTATGTCCAAGTGGTAAATGTGAATTGAATAATTAGAAACCTGCCTCTCGAACTTTGGTATGGCCCTGAGTTTTACAGGGAATGACATGCCGTAGATACTATAATGCCACAGACATTACATATTTTGTATATGTCTGTACATTACGCATGTTTTGGATAATTTCTATCGCAACCAAGAAGCAATCATGTGTAGCAATATTCATCACCCTCATATGGATTCTGGAGACTGATACATTTCTCTATAGCGGCAATATCTTCTGGAAGAAGAATGAAACTGGATCCCCTATATACTGGGTCCTGAACAAGTGAGTGTGTATCGCATGTACTGACAGTAACCAGAATGAGGCAAAACAACTAAGACAAAAGGAAGGTTGATATTACATTGCCTCACTTGATCATGTGATAATCTAACAATGTAATAAGTACAATAATCCTTCACACCATTATGTTTCATGTATTAAAATCCTGTTCATGGGCTAATCAAAATAACTACTGCTCAGTTAATTAAGTGCAGTTCTAATCTGAATAACTTACTGCAGTGACTGAAACCGTACACTCATAACGAAACTTAATACTTGAGTGCCAAATTAATTTGTAATGATGGGTTGCAAAAACAGTTTACACTGTATTTGAGTCTTTTAGTTTTAGAATGTGAACGCAAACAGTTAGTGAGAAGCTGTATGTTAGAAATAAATATATCACTTATATAGCCATGTTATAAATATTCCTCCATACGTATTTCATCAAACATCACAGAATGCTCTCATTAGCACACAGAATGCCATTGCCACAACGATCCAACTGCTACAAATTTCCACTCTCTAAGTTTGCTATTGTTAAAGAAAGACTATGCATAACTAATGCAACACTTGTACAAGCACAGTAAATGTTTTAAATATTTTATTTCTTGTTAATACATAATCTACTTCTTAGTATAATTCAACTTTTGAAATAACTGATTGCGCAGATAATATTATCTACAGATATCAAAGTATTTACGCAAACCTTTTCTTATGCCACTAACAGATGGCATTACTGGTGACAGTATCAGAACATTGGTGCATACTATGAAATATCCGAGATCGGATTAATAAACTCACAAATAAAAACTACACTGTGCCTCTATGTTTCGCATTTGAGTGATTTTAAATGTGTGTTACTCTCTTGACATTAACTGTATTGTTACTCGTGCCCCATCAGGTCAGAGTGGATTTTCAAGAGAAAATATTGGCTGATCTGCCTCAGGTAAAGAGCTATAAAGAGGTTACAGATGCATCTAGAAACCTCTAGCTGTCTGTGTTGCCTTCAACAAATAATTTATAGAATTTACATATTTCTGTTTAAAAATAGATACTACATATAGTTGATAAATTTTATTTTGTTTAAAATTTTTACAATAATGTGTTATTGAAATGCTGAATTCATTGTGAAAAAAAGAGTAGATACTAGCTCAACTGAATGAGCACTGATCTTTCTGTATTTACAGCTGCTCTTAGAAAAGTGTATCTACAAAATCGTCCAGGCTTTCGTGGCCACTTGTTGACAAACTTCCTGTTGGCTTCTGTCTCAGGTTCTTCGGCCGACGTTCGTCTGATAATGTTTATGACGTTTCACCGCCACGAGTGGCTGGCATTGTCAGAGTTTCACCCCACCAGCATTTGAGAAATCTCTCACGCAGGAGGATCGTACAAACATACCCCCGTTTGAGTCTCGTGCAGATTCCCGTATGGAGGACGTAGTGAGAGACATCCCTGGGGTTGTGAAGCAGCTGAATGGGTTGAAAATAAATAAATCGCCAGGTCCTGATGGGATTCCAATTCGGTTTTACAAGGAGTACTCTACCGCATTGGCTCCTTACTTAGCTTGCATTTATCGCGAATCTCTTGCCCAACGTAAAGTCCCGAGCGACTGGAAAAAAGCGCAGGTGACGCCCTTATACAAGAAGGGTAGAAGGACGGATCCTCAAAATTACAGACCAATATCCTTAACATCGGTTTGTTGCAGGATTCTCGAACGTATTCTCAGTTCGAATATAATGAATTTCCTTGAGACAGAGAAGTTGCTGTCCATGCATCAGCGCGGCTTTAGAAAGCATCGCTCCTGCGAAACGCAACTCGCCCTTTTTTCACATAATATCTTGCGAACCATGGATGAAGGGTATCAGACGGATGCCATATTCCTTGACTTCCGGAAATCGTTTGACTCGGTGCCCCACTGCAGACTCCTAACTAAGGTACGAGCATATGGGATTGGTTCCCAAATATGTGAGTGGCTCGAAGACTTCTTAAGTAATAGAACTCAGTACATTGTCCTCGATGGTGAGTGTTCATTGGAGGTGAGGGCATCATCTGGAGCGCCCCAGGGAAGTGTGGTAGGTCCGCTGTTGTTTTCTATCTACATAAATGATCTTTTGGATAGAATGGATAGCAATGTGCGGCTGTTTGCTGATGAAGCTGTGGGGTACGGAAAGGTGTCGTCGTTGAGTGACTGTAGGAGGATACAAGATGTCTTGGACAGGATTTGTGATTGGTTTAAAGAATGGCAGCTAAATATAAATATAGATAAATGTAAATTAATGCAGATGAATTGGAAAAAGAATCCCGTAATGTTTGAATACTCCATTACCAGTGTAGCGCTTGACACAGTCACGTCGATTAAATATTTGGGTGTAACATTGTAGAGCGATATGAAGTGGGACAAGCATGTAATGGCAGTTGTGGGAAAGGCGGATAGTCGTCTTCGGTTCATTGGTAGAATTTTGGGAAGATGTGGTTCATCTGTAAAGGAGACCGCTTATAAAACACTAATACGACCTACTCTTGAGTACTGCTCGAGCGTTTGGGATCCCTATCAGGTCGGATTGAGGGATGACATAGAAGCAATTCAGAGGCGGGCTGCTAGATTTGTTACTGGTAGGTTTGATCATCACGCGAGTGTTACGGAAATGCTTCAGGAACTTTGGTGGGAGTCTCTAGAGGAAAGGAGGCGTTCTTTTCGTGAATCGCTACTGAGGAAATTTAGAGAACCAGCATCTGAGGCTGAGTGCAGTACAATTTTACAGCCGCCAACTTACATTTCGCGGAAAGACCATAAAGATAAGATAAGAGAGATTAGGGCTCGTACAGAGGCATATAGGCAGTCATTTTTCCCTCGTTCTGTTCGGGAGTGGACAGGGAGAGAAGATGCTAGTTGTGGTACGAGGTACCCTCCGCCACGCACCGTATGGTGGATTGCGGAGTATGTATGTAGATGTAGATGTAGACGAATGTCGGCCGAAGAACCCGAGACAGAAGCCAACAGGCAATTTGTCAAACGTGTATCTGTTTGTGTTGTAAGGCAAATTTTAGTCTAGTAAATACAGAGTGAAATAATTACAGAAAATATTAGATGTATGACACATTTCTACTTGTTTTGTAAATAAAACCGCCTTTTCTTGCTGCAACATACTTTATTTTTCCCAGACACGTTTCGCCCTTTTTGTTGCTCTAAGGCATCTTCAGTGGGATAGTTTGCTGTGACCTGCGCTTCCTCTCCTCTGGTCTGGAGGTCGCACTACCACTTTATTTCCGAAACATAAGCACAGTTTTCTATTCCGAACTTTTCCACACTGTTCAGCATGTTTTTCCTTCTTTTTTGTGGTGTACTATTATCCTTTTGCCACTAGATATAGCTTTTTGTTCGAACATTGTGCTTTTACCAACGTAAATATTGAGTTATAATATTTACATCACAGTCTGACTCCCCGTGTAGATGTTGGCCAGATCAACTCTAAACTGCGCCACATACGTGAATTTTATATTGTAATAAGTCTTCTGGGAGCCTACATTTTATCGGTTACACAGCATAGTACCAGATCTTTGTCTGCCATTGGGGAGTACAATCATCCCTCTCCCCTACTGAAATGGCCACACCATTGAGAAACTTGAAATTAGTATTGTTTGATGTTAGTCTTCTTGACAACGATCCCTGCCCCGTGTTTTTCGCCAGCACATAGTAAACTCGCATTGGAAATGGGTTTCCACGTTAGCGTGCTTTATTCTTATATTTTTAGCACCTAACTATCGTCGTCAAGGTATTGGATAAGTTTGGTTCAAATGGCTCTGAGCACTATGCGACTTAACTTCTGAGGTCATCAGTCGCCTAGAACTTAGAGCTAATTAAACCTAACTAACATAAGGACAGCACACACATCCATGCCCGAGGCAGGATTCGAACCTGCGACCGTAGCGGTCGCTCGGTTCCAGACTGTAGCGCCTAGAACCGCACGGCGACTCCGGCCGGCATTGGATAAGTTTGGATAGGTCTTTCTTTTTCCTTGTTCTGGGACGTTCTCTCAGTGCGACCTTTCTAGAGAAAGAAATTGTTTTCTTTTGAGTACCGGAATTGTGGAATTATGTCTATCAAGTTTTATTCGAAAAAATAAATAAAGAGGCCAGTACCATATGAGGGACCAGCACAGTGACAGGGAGGGGGGAGGTGGAGGGGGGGGGGGCGGGGACCAAGGGGAGGCATCATGACCAGGCCCCGGGAATCGACCCCAGCCTACCTTGTCTCCATCGAGCCTGAAGCTGACTGTATCCGTTCTTTCCTTTAATAAGAAATTAAAATGAAGTGACATGGCGGCTAGCGTTGTGGCCTGTCAGTTTTGCGACCCGTGTTCGGAACCCAGCTATTGTTTATATTTATTTTTTATTTTGTTCTTTTCTCGTTTATCAATAGATAAATTCGATAAAACGCTCACCCGCGAAAGGCAAATGTTAAGAATTCGAGTCTCGTTGCGGAACACAGTTTTAATCTGCGAGGCAGTTTCATATCAGCGCACACTCAGCTGCAAGGCAAATATTTCATTCTGGAATCTCCTCCAGGCTGTGGCTAAGCTATGTCTCCGCAATATCCTTTTCCCAGGAGAGCTAGTCCAGCAGGAGAGCATCTGTGAAGTAAAGCTGTGAGAGGCATCGTGAGTCATGCTTGGGTAACTCAGTCAGTAGTGCACTTGCACACAAAAGGCAAAGATTCTGACTTCCAGTCTAGTTCCGGCACTTAGTCTTAATCTGTGAGGAAATTTTAATGTCACTGTATATGAAAAGAATTTGTATACGGTTTTGCCCGTTCGAGCTGGGTACGTCCCTTATTAGTGGCACCAAAGAATTATTTGAACAGCCTCTTCAATGAACTGTGAGGTCATCTGCTTGGAAGCACATCACATTACTAATTATGTCTAGGCAGATCATTGGTAAAGATAGCTCGTTATCGTAATTTACATAATTTGGTTCTTATTATCTTAGGAGATACTGTTTTCGACGACTATGGGCTAAATATTGTATTTGTGATTTGTGTATTGTGTATTATGCATTGAACTGGGGTCCTACAAATGACAGAGAGGCTTCGTCCTGCCGTAGCCCGCAGTGGTCCATTAACCCCACAACAGGCCACAGCAGTCCACCCACCCCACCGCCGCCCCACACCGAACCCAGGGTTATTGTGTGGTTCGGCCCCCTGTAAACCCCCAATCCTCCCCACAGGAACCTGTCATACCAGAAGAGTGTAACACCAATGTTTGGGTTTGCATGGTAGAGTAATTATGGTGTATGCATACGTGGAAAAAAATGGTTCAAATGGCTCTGAGCACTATGGGACTTAACATCTGTGGTCATCAGTCCCCTAGAACTTAGAACTACTTAAACCTAACTAACATAAGGACATCACACACATCCATGCCCGAGGCAGGATTCGAACCTGCGACCGTAGCAGTCGCGCGGTTCCAGACTGAGCGCCTAGAACCGCGAGACCACTGCGGCCGGCATGCATACGTGGAGACAGTGTTTGCGCAACAGTCGCCGACATAGTGTAACTGAGGCGGAATAAGGGGAACCAGCCTGCATCCACCGAGGCAGATGGAAAACCGCCTAAAAACCAGCCACAAGCTGGCCGGCAGACCGGACCTCGGCACAAATCTGCTGGACGGATTCGTGCTGGGGACCGGCATGCCTTCCATCTCGGGAAGCAGCACATTAGACCGTGTGGCTGCCCAGGCGGGCTGTAGCTGTGGTTTACTGGATTTTGCATTGCCTGGAAATGTCTTTCTTGCTTAAGAACACACATAAGGTTTTTCAGCTATAGTTCAATTCTTTTATCTTGGCGGTTCGCGCACGCCCGCCCAGACGCGAGAGATTGCTGTGTTGCCAGTTGTACGCGCCAAGAGAAGCAGCGCCATAGTGTAGTTCGTAAACTTACGTTTATGGGGGAGCGCGCAGTTTATGAAGTAAAGCCACCACGGCAGCATTAACCCTTTCGCTGCGCGATGTGCGCAATTTTGTCATGATTGCGCTGCTCGCCTGTGCAGACACATGGTGTTCCGACTGCTTTGACACACTTTATCATTCGATTTCACAAAAACTATTTGGCCCAAAAATTTGATTTTTACACATCTTCTTGACTGATACCTTCCCCCCATAAATGACTTAATTTTGTTTCGTTGTTCAACACAGTTATTGTGCAGCAGTAGATGTAGTAAACCATTGCACGAAATTTTGAAGAGTTTGCAGAGGTAAAAGTCCTTGCGTATACTTTCCGTATGGTCGATTTTAGTTGCCACCAGAAATTTCCAAAAATTACATTCAAAGGAATAAAATTCATGAAGTAAGATACTTTGATATTGTTTTTAAAATAAAGAAAATATTAAGCACCGATCAAGTATTGAACTCAGAACCTTTTATTCAGCAGGCAGGCACTTTAACCGTTACACTAACACAGCTCGTCGTTCAAGTTTCGTCCCAGAGGACTTTAATATATCACGCAAAATACCGACAAACACTGTTGGTATGATTATGAATTACTCACGTTTCGTCGAAGTACAATAGGAAATAAACAATTACCGCCCTTCTTTATTGCGAAAAAGCGGTTAGTGAGAATGATACAAACACCTTTCCTTGCTATCGTCTGAATTAGGAGACTTATTGCTTGTTTGGTTTAATTAATTAATAGAATATGAAGCAATTGGTATAAAGAATGCTTTTTCCAAACTATCTATAAAAGAAAGTCTGCTAGCAAGACATTGCTTTTGTTTAATTACTTTATTTATGACTGAACGTTTCTAAAACTGAAGACACTCGTCCGTGCTCTGCACTGCGGTCGAGCTCTGGCAACGTCGTTCTCTGTTCATTGGCTGACTGTGTTTTGTGACGTCAGATGCGCAGAACGAACCTAAACTCGGCCGCCGTCATAAATGAAACGCACTTTAGTACCGAAATACAATTAACATTGTACTTACTGAGGGGAAGAAACAATTATCTTTTATTTTAATGTCAGGGAGACGATGTAAGTAAGAACAGTTAATAACTATTTTTAAAAGTTAGTAAAGAGTTATGTCACACAATTTTTTCAATTGTTAGTCAGATCACTAAATGTATCTTGGGTAGAGCTTTGAGGAACTTAGTTACGTATTTCTCCTAGTGTAGAAAAGTCTCCCACATCTACAAATACTGAATTATGTAACCTAAACGGTTATGGATTGATTCAATTAAGCATTGGTTGCTCCATTTATTAACCATTCTGTTAAATATATTCATCTTCAGTTTGTTATTAAAAAATAGGGTCATTCTGATGTGAAGCACTTCATTCCAGAATCGCTCTTCAGAACGTCAGCAAACTTCTATCTCCTGGAGGTGAAGCACTTGTGATCATTGTGATCGGCAGTCCGTTATATAAGATGTTTGAAAACCTGGCCACGTGCTCTCGTTGGAGTGCCTATATGACGGTAAGCCGTAATTTATTTACCTCTTAGTGGAGAAGTCGTGGTGATTTTTAATACTTATGTTTAATGAAATGTCGAGCCATGGAACTCCATCAAACTTTAATTGGTTTCAAACGAAATCGCCCACAGCTAACAATGTGTCTGACAATCCCAACTTGAAATAAAGCGTAACTCCGTGTGTCAGTTCAGCTATAAGAAGGGTACGTCTGGTCTGTTGTAGGATTATCGTCAGTTCGAGCCCCCCTACATACGTGCAAAAGATCCAGTGGGTGAGCTGACGAAGTACCTGCATGAAGCTGGTTTCTGTGTAAAAACGTGCCGCAGTGGGGGCAACAGCTACAGTTCTATGGATGAACAAGATCTTATAAGTAAGTCCATTACAGTTCACGGAAGACTTGGGAGAATCAGATTATGAGAAGAGTATAGTTGAGGAGTTCCTTAAACGTTCACATGATTGTGGTTTCTAAATTAAATTTCTTTGAAGTAGTAAATGGAGTACAAAGTACTACCAACAATTAATTTAAAAAATAAATAATCATTGAACGTATACTGGAATACATCAATTAACGACATGCGTGATGGAAATGTGGATAGGTCTGTGAATGTACTAGATTAAATTACAAATAATTCACCAGTGTTATTTTATTATGTTGGCTATGTGAAAGTGAGCTCGTGGGATACATGAAAACTGATATCCATCTGCGTATAAATAAAATACGGGAATAATTGCAGAATATTTTGTTTGTTGGAGATCTGTAGATTGAGTTAATATCGCTGACAGCGCTATGCGCCCCCGGCAAGAGATTCTGTGGCTGGATGGACTAGCAGGTGGCGAGTGAATAGGGAAGTGTATGGGCATGATATTGTTAGTGGAGACTCTGTGTTGGTGGGACATGCATTGTAAAGTGAGATGAAATGATTTGTTTATAATGAAATACTCAAGGAAATATATGATGATGGATGTTTGTTTGATAATGTTTGTGCCATGGAATTATTGACAACTATATAATTTTTGAAACGAATAGGGTAAAATTTTCTAAAGACATTCTTTGCTCTTCAACAAAATTTTTCTTTCGTTAGCTATGTGCCTCCTAGTAATTAGAGTCTATAATATTTAGAATCTTTTTATTTAACTGGCTGTAGTTGCTACTTTCTGTAATTGCTGTAGTTCGTGTTATTAAGATTTTCTGTGAGGTAAGTGGCTTATGAAGAGAAATGTGGTTTGCACTGTTGGGATTCGTGATTAAAATGAATTTAGGCAATTAACAGAGTTGGAGGTAGTTTCATATTTCTTTAATTTCATATGTTTAGGATCTGTATTATTGTTAGGGTTTTTGCAATTCAGGGCCATTCTTTTGTGTTAATTATTGGAAATCATGTTGTCAATGTATAGCATTGAGATTGCGTTGGACTTGTATATAATAGGGGTAATAAAGGAATAGATCAAGTCTGAGTTGTCTTTGTCAGGGAAAATTCTGTAGGCCAGTGTTTAGTAAAAAAAATTAAAGAGGTAGTTTCAATTTGCATAAAAACTCCTAACTTTACGCCTTTGTATTATGTTTATGTACCTCTCCATCCAGACTAAAGTTGCTGTTGCATCACTTAACTCCTTGACAAATACCCTCTATATAAGAATACACTATCTGATCAAAAGTATCCGTCCAGCTATTAGTATACATTAATAAGGGATGTGTGCACCCTTCACCTTTATAGCAGCTTGAACTCTGGTAGATGACTTTTTCAAGGAGGTTTTTGAATGTACTTGGAGGAATGACAATCCATTCTTCCTCAAGATCCGCAACCAGAGAAGGTAGTGATGTCTGACACTGAGATCTGGAGCGAATTCGACATTTTAATTCATCCTAAAGATATTTCGTTGGATTCAATTCGAATCTGGGCAGGCCAGTCCATTTCAGGATTTTTATTGTCCACAAACAATTGCCTCACGGGTACTGCTTTATGAGAGAGGGGATTGTCATACTGATACAGTCATCATCTCCAAACATGTCGCCTACTGTACGCAGTACACAATGCAGCAAAATGTGTTTATATCCTTCTGTATTGAGGGTTTTCGTGAATGCAATAAGGGGACCACGCCATGACCACGAAGAAAACCCCAAAACGGAACTCCACATCCTCCATTCTTTACTGTTACCTCTATACATGATGACAGGTAATGTTATCCAGGCAATCGACAAACCCAAATCGTTCTATCGGATTGCCACAGGATGGGGCGTGATTCATCATCCAAGGTCACTGGTTTCCAGTCGTCAGTTGTCCAGTGGCGGCACGCTGTAAACCACCTCAAGTCGTTTGGCACTTACTACATATACGTCTGCCGTGTGAGGAGCTGCTCGATCACTTTAGACCTCTATTTCAATTCCTCGCACACAGTCGTCATGCTTGCTGGACTGCTGGTAGCACTATGCAACTCGTGATGATGATGTTTGGTTTGTGGGGCCTCAACTGTGCAGTCATCAGTGCCTGTACGAAGTTCCAATTTTTACACAGTCCAATCTAGCCATTGTCACGAATGATGATGGTGATGTTGATGATGAAATGATCAGGACTACACAATCACCCAGTCCCCAGGTGGAGAAAACCCCTAACCCAGTCGGGAATAGAATGGTTCAAATGGCTCTGAGCACTATGGGACTCAACATCTTAGGTCATAAGTCCCCTAGAACTTAGAACTACTGAAACCTAACTAACCTAAGGACATCACACACACCCATGCCCGAGGCAGGATTCGAACCTGCGACCGTAGCAGTCCCGCGGTTCCGGACTGCAGCGCCAGAACCGCTAGACCACCGCGGCCGGCTCGGGAATAGAAACTGGGACCCCGTGATCCAGATGCCTCTGGATCACGGGGTCCCAGGTTCTATTCCCGACTGAGTTAGTCCACGAGCTGCGGACTATGCTACAGGTGATCCTTTTCACTGATTACAACCATCCCCCAGCAATGCTCGACGATACACGATGTTTGCCCGGTCCTGTTTTAGTTATGTTTGTTCCTTCGTGTTTCCATTTCACAGTCGCATCACCAACAGTCAACTTTAGGCAGCTTTAGAACAGCTGAAATTTCCGTGATCGATTTGTTCACCTTAGGAATCACTGAGCTTTCCTGACCAACCCGTGCTGCTGTTGCGGTTTTATACTGACATCGCAGTAGTCTTCGCCTCCTTCTACTGGCGGGTCCGTCTCTCCTCACGTCTTGTGATAAGTTCCACATTACGTGGGTGTTTATGGATATTTTTTAACTCATAGCCAGCCCACGATGCCAAGCGATCGTTTTCTTGTCTATGAAGAACATGTTTACTTGGAGCCAATACAGCCTGCAAGACGGGTGTTTAAAAAGTCCTCTTTGAACTGCGGTGACATTGTGTATTTTCCAGGTGCAGAAGCACAGCACTGAAACTGCGCAGACCACAACACTTCCTGTGGATGTCACATCACACTTCTCTTAATGGTTCCGAATTGGCTGTCTACACACTTTACGTAAAATTTACAACAAAAACTCCCTTAGCTTAGCGAAAGCTAAGTGGAAGTATGCTGGAAGTGTATCGACAGCTGTCAGTCGGCATCGCCGTATCGCATCTCATCGCAAAAAAAAAAAAAAAAGAAACCCCCCCCAAGCATTTTGATTCTCAGAAAGGACTCTTGGATCCTCAGCGGTTAGACAATATATGTTGTTTGGCAACGATCTGCTGCAGAACGCTGTTTGAAAGCTGTGGAAACTCTTGTCAGCAGAAATATGGTGTAACAACAGTTGTCACTAATTTATTCATTAATTATTTGTAGCAGCTCGTGTACCGCCAGACGACCATGCTTGTCATCACGATGAGTGTTTCAATTTCCACTCTTGAACAAACTATACTATTGGTGCTCAAGACCGTCAATCGTTACGTCCGATCCATATAGGATGCACTGCTCATTCTGAACAACGCCTACATTATCCGTATCTATATAACAAAATCCTAAGGTACCCTAAGGGTACGTTTATGCTGCCACATCTCTGGTCACCGGTATGCTATCGGCAGGGTATCTCAAACTGATACCATATTTCTGCATTTCCAGAAGGCTTTTGGCACCGTTCCTCACAAGAGTCTTCTAATAAAATTGCGTGCCTATGGAATGTCGCTTCAGTTGTGCGACTGGCTTCGTTATTTTAGATCAGGCAGATTACAGTACATAGTAATCGACAAAAAATTATCGAGGAAAACAGATGTGATATCCATTCTTTCCCAAGGAAGTATTGTAGGCCCACTACTGTTGGTAATCTATGTAAAGTATTTAGGAGATAATCTGAGCAAACCTCTTAGATTGTTTGTAAATAATGCTCTCATTTATCGCCTAGTAAAGTCATCAGAACATCAAAACCAATTACAAAACAACTTAGACACGCTTTCTCTATTGTTCTAAAAGTAGCAGTTGTCTCTGAATACGGAAACGTGTGAGGTCATCTACATGCGTAGGAAAAGAT
This sequence comes from Schistocerca nitens, assembly GCF_023898315.1. Lineage (NCBI taxonomy): Eukaryota > Metazoa > Arthropoda > Insecta > Orthoptera > Acrididae > Schistocerca > Schistocerca nitens. The sequence continues at coordinate 348,667,951 of NC_064618.1, read as the reverse complement.
ATCTGTTAAATTTCGGTTACACGATAAATCACTCAAATTTACAGGCTATAAGTTGAGCTACATACCTAGGAATTACGATTAAGACGTCTTAAGTTTGGACGATCTAAAAGATAATATTGTGGGGAAGGCAAACCAAAGACTGTTTTATTGGCTGAACACTTAGAAGATGCAAGAGGTTTACTGAAAAGACTGCCTTTACTACCCTTGGTCGTCCTCTGCTAGAGTACTGGCGTGCAGTGTGCCATCCTTGCCAAGACAGGATTGACAGACGATATCGAAAAAGGCAGCTATTGTTGTACCATCGCAAAATAGTAGTTAGTGTCACGGACATGATAAGTGAGTTAGGCGGCAATCGTTAAGACGAAGGCGTTTTTCGTTTCGGCGAGATCTTTTCACGAAATATCAATCACTAACTTTCTCCTCTGAATGTGAAAATATTTTAGTGTCGCCAACCTTCAAAGGGAGAAATGGTCGTAACAAAAAAGAGAAATCAGAGCTCGCACAGAAATATTTAAGTATTCATTCTTCCCGCACGATGTTAGGGTGTGGAACGGTAGAGAAACAGTCATATGGTTGTTCGAAGAACGCTGTGACAGGCACTTAACTGTGAAGCGCACAATAGTGATTTGCAGACGATGGTGTAGTAGATGGAGAAACAAGTGCGCTGAGTCTTACTGGCCCATATAACCTGCACCATCGCTGCTCGCCCAGTAATCAAGATGCTTAATGCTTCGCGTCCCGACACTCGCCTAACGTCCTGAAACTTGAGCTGTGACTGGCTGCATCAGGCTCACTCTAGCACGCCGTGTTTGACTGCTTCTCGTTGTGCGGTTTCTCGTGCAGCATACATTTACTTTCACATCTGTATCTGCAGCCATACTCGGCAACATGCTATGAAGTGCTTAGCAGAGGGTACTTCCGTTTGTATCATATATTAACATACTGAGTGTGTGAAAAATTGCTTCTTAAATACCACTTTCAAGCTGCAAGGAAATTAATCTTATATTTGCAGTCACTGCGAGATTGATACCTTGGGAGCCATAGCATATTCCTACGTTCCTCAATACTGGTTCCTGAAACTTTGTGAATAACCTTTTGTGAGATAGTTTTCATCCAACTGCCACCATCTTCCATCTCAGTTTCTTCTGCATTTTCATGGTGTTTTCTCATAATCAAATATGTGGCCATTAGTGATACCCTATTTTGTATACTTTTAATGTCTGCTAACAGTCTTATTCGGTACGGTTCCCACATACTCCAGCTATATTCTAGGATGGAAATAGTAGCACAAAGCTGGTATCAGTGCATTTTTTAGTGTGGTTTGCATAATCAACTTTGGAGTCTACACAGTTTTTCGTATGAAGCTTATTTTTCGAGTTATTCTGGTTTGTCAGCTTAAAATTTACACCCTGTATATCTACCTTTATAACTTAACGTTCGAGAGATTGAAATTTTCCATCTGTGTACAAATGCATTCTGTCTAAGCACACCTATCCTCTCTGCTGAGTGCCTGGCATATGTACAATTTTGTCCATGGTATGATCTACACTAACATACTCGTGCTTTCCTTTATAGCTATTTATATACTGGCATTCAGTTTTCTTGAACCATCAGTAACAATAAATCCATACTGTGTGTGATTCTAGCAATCTGCAAACATCTTTACAAAATCATTGAATGATATGTTGGTTCCTACTTGCGCCTGGTAAATGTGTATTCAGTTCAAACTGTCTTGTCTGAGAGCTATAATGAGATTTGCATTATCCCTCACCAACTGTTTTTGTATTCTGGTACATGTGTGACTCAAATAAAATGTGTCAATACTCATATGATGACCAAAACAGAAATATTGTAGAATTTGATCTTAGTTTTCCACAGAAATATCGTAAAATACGAACATTGTGTTTGGCTTTATTTTTTCTGGTGGGGGAATTTGACTGCTTTGTCTGAATTTCATGTATGTTGCACCGTGCAGTAGCTGGTACTTGAGATGAAACAGCATTTTTGAAAATATACATACATGCTCAAAGCAGACTCCATTCAGATGTGTTTGTAGTGATATGAGATCACTTATCTTGCCACAGTTAGATGGACCTATAACTATCGCTCTTAGGTTATTGGGTAGGAATACTCGATTCTTCTTCTTCTTCAGGTCTTCTTCTGCAGCATCACAGGACCAGTCACAATAAAGTCCTGATTTGCATCCACGTGGCCATGGTACCAGCTACATCCGGTCTTGGTGTGCAATGGGCTTTTATAGAAAAAGAAACACTTGTACTAATAATATATGTAGCCACTACAGCACAATCATGTTACTGACTGAGCTACAATGGCTACAGGCTACACCTTACATTATATAATGGTGAGGTAGGTAAATAAGAAAAACAATATATATATATATATATATATATATATATATATATATATATATGTTGTTTCTTGTATGCACATAATTCCACATGCATTTCTCTCACACTGCTGAGTATTACTTTAGCTTCCTCTTTTCACACCATATTGATACACTGTTCTAAATCGTCAGCATGTACACTATATGTGCAGTGATAGTTCATGATGCTTTTATACAGTGTCTGAACATACGGCAAATGGTTCAAATGGCTCTGAGCACTATGGGACTCAACTGCTGAGGTCATTAGTCCCCTAGAACTTAGAACTAGTTAAACCTAAGGACATCACAAACATCCATGCCCAAGGCAGGATTCGAACCTGCGACCGAAGCGGTCTTGCGGTTCCAGACTACAGCGCCTTTAACCGCACGGCCACTTCGGCCGGCAACATACGGCAACCCATGGTTCAATCTTTCCAGTACGAGGGATAGTACCATACGCATGCCGAACAAGTTCATAATGGTGGCATGTTGCAGATAAATGGATTTCTCTCCAAATCTTATCATGAGTGTCATGCTGTAGTACGATCACGTTATAGGTAGCGTCAGTGATCACAATAAATGTCAGAAGAGGGAAAGTACTTCAAGGTCATCTGCTGGTTGATGTAGTGTTCTGCACAACAGAGTTCATATTTTGCTCTGGCTCCTTGGCATCTGCCTCTGGTCATCCAGAACCTTTTCACACTGATGAAGGTCTTCCTCTATCTCCTCCACCAACTATAGGATTTCGTCCTCATCTGAATTGGGGAAGAGCCATTTGTCCATCTCACTGTATAACCTAAAACCACATATTCATTTTCTAGTAATGAAAACATATACAAGGAGTACAAGAAAAAATCCCTTTTTTTTAGAATATACGTACACTTACAGGAGATCTGTGATGGCTCTTGCTTATCCCCAACACATACCCCTCGCTATAATCTTTTTCTACAAGGAAATTCGTCCATAACAACAACAAAGAATATGCACCATATTACATATAGGATGCAAATTTTGTCAGACAGCAGCTTATCACGTGTACATGATGCTACAAAGAAGAAAAATATTTATACTACTTACAGTGATGCTGCTGCTGCTGTTACTGGCTTTCATCAACTAGCTCATCAAATATATGTTGGCTATATACTGAAAAAATAAGATGACATTTATTCAATATTACAAAATTATTAAGGAAATTGTTACAGTTATTGACCTTGATTTTCGAAATCGTGTACAACAGCAAAGGTTCTCTGACTGGCCAATAAATAACACTAGAATATCATGTGAAATATGAAAAATGTATATACTACTTACAATGCTGCTACTGCTGCTGCTACCACTGATGCATTTCAGCATTTATTTCATCCACAATTTGGTGGATCTATGCTGAAACAGAAACATGAAAATTATTTTATACTACAAAATCCATAGTGGAGGAAAAAGTTACAGTTCCCAACTTTAATGTTAACTTACCAAGTGATTCTCATTGTCTGCGATAGCTGCTTTTGCTTCATGCCAATGATCACTTTGTTTTTCCTAATAAAAACTGGTAGAATGCACATGAGCAAGAAGACGACCTGAGGCACTGGTGAACGATAGCGGAATGAGGCCTGGGGTGTAAGGGTGGGGTTTATATAGACTCAAGCTCTGGCTACTAATTTGGTGGGAACCAATTGGGTTGCAGTATTCAGGGGATACCTTTGTCGTCAGGTTTAGCAGGTTGGTTCATGCACACACAAACAGGATGTAACGACTTGAGAGAGACCAGAGGTGGTTTCTAGGTATCAGATATCAAAAGGATGCTGACTTCTGCTTTGAGGTCGTTGGACTAACCAGATGACAATGCTCGAGGCGCTCCCTGGGAGGATAGATAGTGGACTGCTTCTTAGCACACATTTTGCTGCCTTCATGACCTCACAGGTTAGGGCAGTGCATAGAGAGTGTTTGTGTCCTCCAACATCTCTACATACAAAACCCCTGATATATAACAACTGTTTTTGAAATTGGATGGCTTGATTTGTTTTCATCTGTCTATACACTTTGGTCTGGACCTCACCACTCTTTGTGATATGATCACCAGTCAGTAGTGCCCACAAATGTCGGTTGGTGGTCTGGGATCACTTGTTAGTCGTCCATGGGCCTGGGCACAAGGTGTACAGACACCATGGGAAGGAGATTTGTTGTGGTGACCGTCCCAGTGAAGCATGGTAAGGGAGTTTATTACTTTCTAGCACTGTGCATTTACTTGTAGCTGTTAGCAGGTGCATATTTTACGAGTTGCGGCATACATGTTAGGCTGGGGTTTGTTCATAATGTGTTATTTCCAACACCTATCTGTACCAATGTAATGAGAGGAGGACATCACACCTGATGTCGTGGCAGCAGAAACCTAATGCTTCCTAGCACATCTTACAAGTCAGCACAGCCACTCAAAGGCTTGCCTTCACCTGGCACTTTGTTTGGGGATTAGTGCAACTTCTGCTCTGTGCACTGTATGAGCTGGTGCTATGTGTGTGGTAATACATGAGGCACCTGGTGGTGTGGTAGCCAACAGCAGTCATGGGCCGAAGTGGGCAAAGTGCAGCCTCTCTCCCAACCTGTGGCTGCAGGAATACAGGAAACTACCAGCACCTCTGCCCTGTGATTGGTGCAAAAACAGGAGTGAGAGATTTTTAATGATGTAATAATGTGCAATGAGTTATGTTGACTTCGATTGCCTGACATTATTCCTTGCATGATTCGAAAAAAAGTGATCTGTTTAATTACTTGTTTTTGATGTTCTTTAAAAGACCTGCATCTTCAAAAACAGTGAAGTATGACGAGCTTTTCTCACCAAATAAAAGAGAGATCCAACCCCATCATATTGGATTTTATAAGCAAACAGTATATTCTTTGCTATGTAATTGAATTTACTGTAGTGTGATCCTTTCTCTCCAGCAAAGATTGAGTCCTCTGCCTGGCAATTTCCAGACAGGAGTGAGGAGGGGGAGGGCTGAGGATTTCCTAGAAGGGAACAGGTATTTAATTTTTCGATTGAACTAATTAGTCAATTAATATGATGACAAAAGTGTGCTTGTATTGAAGAGAGGGTTTCCAAGAGGGGTGAGGGAGAAGGAGTTGAGGGGGATGGGTGGAGGGGTTTCTCAGAAGCTCAGATTATACCTGTGCAGTCATAAGTCAACTAACATAACAATAGGTCAAGGGGAAAGGAAGGGGTCGTAAATGAATGTATGCAACCCCCACAAACAAATGCCCCAAACTGGCTTTGCCCTACTACTGATGGATCATGTGAGTGTTTTGTAAGCGATCTCCTTTGTAATCTGACTGCCCAATACCAAACAAGGAAACCAGACAGCTGCTGCTGTAAGAAACACAATCGATGATTTTAAACAGGCACTTATTTCAGGAGTTTTTGGTTGCAAAGCTATCTGGGACCAGAGGCATGAAGATCATCATAACCATTTCATGGTTGTGTGTAATAATTGTTTGAAATTAGTTAATGTGTTTCCCCCTTTTTTGTCATTAGAATATCAGCACATAGCTGTATGATGTGGTGTGGATAGTAACTGATGAAACATTGCCTCAGGCTGAGAAAGTCTACCAATTTCTCTTCAGCAAAAATTTTGTTAATAATTCCAGGTCAAGTCTGCCTATGCTAAAACAGTCTCCTGCAATACCGTTTAAAAGAAAGTGGAAAAAAAATTTATGACATTTACAACTGTCTGAAAAAGTGCTCTAGATAATTTTTGAGCTGTTGCTAGAAATGGTGAGAGTATCTGCATTGTGGACAGTCTATGTTCAAAAGGTATATGAATACCTCTTTTTGTTTCTCGTTGCCAATAACCATATTTTTGTCATGAACAAACCACCATTTCTGTTACCAGCCGATGCATAAAACACAGTTTTGCACCCACATTTCAAGCAATCAACTCACTAGCGATGTTAGTGAAGTATAGGTGCCTGGTGAGAACCTAGATGCTTGCGTTACCAGTGGCGTGCCAGCAGTGAGGCTGGAGCGTAAATGTAACTTGGTTGGTGGTGAGTAGCGAGATGCGGTGTTCCAGTAGTGTGCAGTGAGGTGCCAGCAGTGAGGCTTACTTTAAGAGTAAGGTACGTTTATGCTTCATACCCACTGCTGCCATCTCACTGCTCACTACTGGCCCACTGCACCTTGCCACTCGCGAGGTGCAGCATCACTGATCGCTGGTCGCTGGGAGCAATTACCCTGCAGCTGTTCAGATAGCTATCTGTGTGCTGACAGAGTCAAACGCAGCACTGCTGGAGTGACCTTGAAACAGTCAATCACGGCTCCAGTTTCTGGACATGCAGCGGTGGTTGCAGCACGAAACCTGAACCAGCTTGATATTATCGTCTGTTGTGGATAATAGTGAGCAACAGGGCGAGCTGTGATGGTTCAGTTTAAATACACTGGTAAGACCCAGTGGGCTCGTTACAGCATCGACATGCCATGCCAGCAAGAGTAGTTTCTGTAGCTCCATCTAACCAGCGTCTAGACAAAATATGGCGACACAAACGACTTTTCTCTGTTATTACTGTTTGCTTGACCAATTAATTTTTCACAATTTTTTTCTTTAGGTACTGTACCATGTTTTTGTGTTTGTATATCACACCTGCGATTTGACCGAAGTATTATTTACTTTGGTGCACAGTGGTGTACCTTGGAACTCTTTTTCAGACTTTTGCCCTCTGCTAGCCCTGCCATAGAAGTTTAAAATATTTTCTTACTTTGTTTCGAAATGACAGCTTTCACTTTATGTTTGCTGCAGCATTTTTCTGAAATTTCAAAAATTATTCCAGAAATGTAAGGTTTTCCCAAATGTGGAAAACTGTCCCAAGGTACAACATGATCATGTACCAATGGAGAAATATTCTATTCAAATTTAAGAATGTTTCAGTCGAGAAAATATTGTCAACAGTGTATAGAAGAATGTATGTGTTACATTATAAATTTACAGCACACTAGTAATCACGATGAGAAATCAAAATAAGAAGAAGTACTATCAAAGACCAGTTAAAAGTTAAAAACGTTTTGAAACAGAAGCTGTTGCTGACTAACACAACTTCCATTTTCAATAAAGGGAGAGTTGTAGAAGGCATTAAAGAAACTCGATTTATTTGCAAATGTCATGCGTTTCTTGGTAGAAGCCCTTTTCTTACGAGGTAAGAGATGATGCATGATTGAAAAACTATGGCTTAACTGTCCACGTGTTATGTAACTAGTTTTAAAAATTTACACAATTTTACTCACCTTAATGCTTCGTAAGAGGACTATCTGGGCCAGGCATCATGCTCCCGTCAGCTGATGACTCACGTGACCATCCTCCCATACTCCCACTGGTCGAGGGCTTCTGGTGAACGTTTGCTAGTCATCTGTTCGTCAGCAGTCCCCAATCGTGGGGAAATCTGCCCGGCCAGCAGCCGAGGAACAAGCCATGAGAATGGTCTCGCAACTCTTGACCAGGGATCTTCCCATACTTTGCTTAACAAATCTGGATCAATGGAAGCAACAGCCCCTCCCATTCTGTGTCTCAACTCTGACAAATCATTAAGTAGAGGCAGGACGCATACACGCTCTTTCGTAAAAACCCCAAAGGAAGAAACAGCTCCGCGTGAAGATAGATGAACGCGAAGGGCAGCGGAAAAGAGCTCCATCATATTGACCATTGCGGCCAACCCAACATCCAGGGACTTCGACGTTGAAACACTCTCGTGCAGAGAAATGCCAAAGGATAATGGCCCCCTTTTGTTGCGAAATAAATTTTTCAGGTTCACCTTCAAACTGGGGTAAGAAACATTCTTGCAACATATCCATGTAAGCCACCACTGTTACGCCAGCTCCAGTAGAACAAAAAATCGTCAGTGCTCTTAACATAAGGATACACCAGAGAAAGCGTTTAATTTTGGCGAACCTTCTTGGTATTCATGAGGATGTTCTAACCCCCCTCCCCCCCCAGGTATCAAAATTATGGGTATTTACTTTTCCACTTAGATGAGAAGTTGCCTCACCATTAAACACCATAAGACAGAGAAATAATCTTCCCGCTGCCACAATTCATTTGCAAAGCTATAACGTATACCTTTGCCATCTGGCTTTAAGGCCTGTAACAGCTGTCACCGACATGGAAGCATGTGTAAACCTTTTTGCCGGCCACGGTGGCCATGCGGTTCTAGGCGCTTCAGTCCGGAACCGCGCGACTGCTACGGTCGCAGGTTCGAATCCTGCCTTGGGCATGTATGTGTGTAATGTCCTTAGGTTAGTTAGGTTTAAGTAGTTCTAAGTTCTAGGGGAGTAATGAGCTGAGATGTTAAGTCCCATAGTGCTCAGAGCCATTTGTACCATTTTTTTTTTGTAAACCTTTTGTTAAAGGTTTCCACACTGTCGTCTTTGGCAACCGAAGTTCTAGATCTTCTTTCTGAACAGATTTCTTAGGTCTACGAAAGTAAGATGCTCTGGCAAGGTCAACATCCCTTAAAAGCTCTTTAGGTCATCCGGTGCTTTTCCCTTTACACATATATCCGGTCATTTCGAATTGACCATGATATTGGCGGATGCTTTTGCTAGACAGAGGGTGACAATTAAACTTTAAACAAAACGCACGTTGAAGTGAAACTGCAGATTCACTCTTAGCAAACTGTAGAATACAAAACGCGTCTCGCTCTAGCATCGCCATTTTGGGAATGTGGCGTACATGGCTCTGATAGTGGGAAAACAACAAGGCAGTACTCGTGCATGCACTCATATAAAACAGATTTACGTTACATTTTAATTGTGACCTTGAACGAACAGTCTACAAGGCTTATGGTTAGTACTAACAAAATTTACTACTGGGTCCTTCTTTCGTGGACACCCGTACTATATTTAAGGTCAACAGTTGCATTGGGTTGGTGTGTAAGTTCTAGCTTTTTTCTGTTAGTTTAATAAACACAACAGATAGCTGTAATGGCGACTTTAACCTTAAGTAATACACAAATAAAAAAAAGTTTGTATCATCTCGGTCCCAAGAGTTCCGGAACCTGTACAGAAAATTGGAATAGAGATCAACATAAACATCATTTCCGCCATTTTTATTGCTCATGAAAACCACACACTGCATGTTGTATCACCATACAGGGAGACCTTCAGAGGTGGTGGTCCAGATTGCTGTACACACCGGTACCTCTAATACCCAGTAGCATGTCCTCTTGCACTGATGTATGCCTGTATTCGTCGTGGCGTACTATCCACAAGTTCATCAAGGCACTGTTGGTCCAAATTGTCCCACTCCTCAATGGCGATTCGGCATGGATCCCTCAGAGTAGTTTATGGATTACGTCGTCCATAAACAGCCGTTTTCAACCTATCCCAGGCATGTTCGATAGGGTTCATGTCTGGAGAACATGCTGGCCACTCTAGTCGAGCGATGTCGTTATCCTGAAGGAAGTCATTCACAAGATGTGCACGATGAGACCGTTAATTGTCGTTCATGAAGACGAATGCCTCGACAATATGCTGCCGGTATGGTTGCACTATCGTATCGTACAGCCGTTATGGCGTCTTCCATGACCACCAGTAGCGTACGTCGGTCCCACATAATGCAACCTCAAAACATCAGGGAACCTCCGCCTTGCTGCATTCGCTGGACAGTGTGTCTAAGACGTTCAGCCTGACCGGGTTGCCACCATACAGGTCTTCGACAATTGTCTAGTTGAGGGCATATGCGACTCTCACCGGTGAAGAGAACGTGATGCCAATCCTGAGTGGTCCATGCGGCATGTTGTTGGACCCATCTGTACAGAGTTGCATGGCGTCGTGGTTGATGTGTTGGCAGAAGAGCCAACACCGTGTTGCTAGAGGAGGCCGAAATGCACGCGTTTAAGCTCACGCAGACTGGCATGAGGTCTGGAACAGTTAAAGTAGTTGAGTCTAATAAATAAAGTACGAAGCTCTTGGAATACTTAACTTTAATCCACAATTGCAGAACATCGCTCTTGTTGATACATGAATTATAATCTCAATATAAACTGGTAATGGCGCCTTGCTAGGTCGTAGCAAATGACGTAGCTGAAGGCTGTGCTAACTATCGTCTCGGCAAATGAGAGCGTACTTGTCATTGATCCATCTGTGGCAAAGTCTGCTGTACAACTGGGACGAGTGCTAGGACGTCTCTCTAGACCTGCCGTGTGGCGGCGTTCGGTCTGCAATCACTGACAGTGGCGACACGCGGGTCCGACGTATACTAACGGACCGCGGCCGATTTAAAGGCTACCACCTAGCAAGTGTGGTGTCTGGCGGTGACACCACAGTGGTTGCAAAGATGGACCTCGAGATGGACGTCGGGTGCGAAATCATGCAGACTACTGCGTGCAGTTTGAGTCGTAACACGACGTCCTGTGGCGTTCTTGTCAGGGTTCCTCCGAGCCATAATCCGTAGGTAGCGATCATCCACTGCACCCTTGGGCGGCCTGAGCGAGGCATGTCATCGACAGTTCCTGTCTCTTTGTATCTCTCTGTATCTCCCCCATGTCCGAACAACATCACTTTGGTTCACTCCGAGACGCCTGGACAGTTCCCTTGTTGAGAACCCTTCCTGGCACAAAGTAACAATGCGGACGCGTTCGAACCATGGTATTGACCGTCTAGGCATAGTTGAACTACAGACAACACGAGCCGTGTATCTCCTTCCTGGTGGAATGACTGGAACTGTTTGGCTGTGGGACACCCTCCGTCTAATAGGAGCTGCTCATGCATGGTTGTTTACGTCTTGGGGTGGGTCTAGTGACATCTCTGAACAGTCAAAGGGATTGTGTCTGTGATACAATATCCACAGTCAGCGTCTATCTTCAGGGAACCGGGGTGATGCAAAACTTTTTTTGATGTATGTATATCCTCCTTCACTGTTTACAACAGTCCGCTAGCACTGAGATAACTCTTCGATCCAGCAACTGTGGAACCGACGTGGTTTTGAGGCGGAGATCTCGTCGAGCCATGTTCGTAATGCGTTTCCATCCAGAAAGGAAGTTGTTTGAAGTTTGATCGATGTAGTTCGTAAAAGGTGAAAATCTTAGGGCGCAAGATCAGCTGGATAAAGTGGGTGCGCAATGACTTCCCAACACAACTTCTGCATATTGCTTTTTTGTCAATCTAACAGAATGCATCCATGTGTTGCCGTGGAGTAGAATCAATTCACGCAGTCTTTCTGGACGTTGTTCTTGGATTACGTGTGCAAGACGTATCAGTTGTTGATAATAGATGGTTTCAAAATGGTTCAAATGGCTTTGAGCACTATGGGACTTAACTTCTGAGGTCATCAGTCCCTGAGAACTTAGAACTACTTCAACCTTTCTAACCTAAGGACATCACACACTTCCATGCCAGAGACATTATTCGAACCTGCGACCGTAGCGGTCGCGCGGTTCCAGACTGTAGCTCCTAGAACCGCTCGGCTACCCCGGCCGGCCTGATAATAGATGTCAGCAGTGATGGTTACACCTCGGGGAAGCAATTCGTGGTACACCACACCGTCACTGTTGCACCAGATAAATAACATTATCTTTTGCAGGTGCGCACAGTTACTTCCAGTTACTTCTATATGGAATTGGAGCTTGGTTTGGGCTCAACCATTCCTTTCTTTTCGTTACGATAGCATAAAGACATCATTTCTCGTCACCAGTAACGATACACGATAGGACTGGTCAGTGTTGTTCATGAGCCACTTACTGACGAGCAAGCAGAGACGCACGTATGGCCCCCCACTGATTTTTTTGATTTTGATTTACTGGATGCAGTACCCGTACACCCGATTTTTGAAGCTTCCTCATCGCGTAGTGGTGGAATAATCACTTTTCATCACATATGACAGTGACGTGAATAATTGTGGATTAATGCGTTTAACCCATCTTCATCAAACTCTAAAGGTCTCCCTGAAGGTAGAGGGTCACTAATGTCAAAACGACCCTTCTTAAACCGAGAAAACCATTTTCTTGCTGTGCTCTGTCCAGTGGCATTATCCCCATACACGACGGAAATGTTTTTGGCTGCCTCCGCTGCTGTCACGCCTCTATTGAACTCAAACAGATGTATATGTCGGAAATGTTCCGATTTCTCCCTTTGGCACTTCATTTTCTAGCGCCCACAGCTCCACTCACTACTCAAAACGACAAAATGACAGTATGTAAACTTGAATAGTAACAGTAAATAAGAACGTTGTGACTAGGGCCACCTGTCGGGCAGACCGTTCGCCTGGTGCAAGTCTTTCGATTTAACGTCACTTCGGCGGCTTGCGCGTCGATGGGGATGAAATGATGATGGTTAGGACAACACAACACCCAGTCCCTAAGCGGAGAATATCTACGGCCCACCCGGGAATCGAACCCGGATCCTTAGGATTGACATTCTGTCGCGCTGACCACTTTTTTTTCCCTCCTGCTTACATGGCAGACGCTCTATCCATCTTTCTTTTTTTTTAGCATATTCTGTCTTCTTCCCTTTTTTATTTTTAGTAACATTTATTGAACAAACTATATATATATATATATATATATATATATATATATATATATATATATATAAGGCGGTTAGTAGACCCGCAACCGAGCACCTCCCCAGGCGGCGGATAGGGGAATGCCTCCTAGATAAAGGTGGTACCGAGGAAATGAAATACTCGGGACGGACCAAAACTACTAGTAGCGTCTGTTCCCACAGTGGGCGGCTACAAAAGGCGTCTGCTCCACATGTCAGTGGCGGCCTCAACCAACCTCCTGATCTGGAAAGTCAGGTTGTAGTCGGCAGCATGCCATACATCCAACTACTAAACGTCATGATGGTACAACGAGAAAAATCTCATTACCCCGGGCCCCAGTCAATAGACTGGGATCGTCGTGAGCATCGGATTCCGGGGGCTCAAGGACATCATGAGAAGAATCGGAGCTTCTCAAACTCCCTCAAGACCAAACGCAAACACTACATCGGCACACTCAACGTGAACACACTGATGAAGACAGGAAAGATGAAACAACTGACAGACACTCTCGAAAAATTTCAAATCAAAATATGTGCACTGCAAGAAACACGATTCACAGACGAAGACCATTTCAACACGGAGAATTTCAGAATATACAAAGGAAAACCATCGAGACAACTGAAAAACCTAAGGCTTTTTGGCACAGGATTTGCAGTACACAGGTCCATCACGGACAGCATAATCGACTTTTCGTCACCAAACGAAAGAATCAGCACCATCACAGTGAAATCAGCCAATAAATCCTACACAATAATTAACGAACATGCACCGACCAATGACTACAACAGGAAAAACCCGGACGAAGTTGATGACTTCTGGACGACAATGGAAGAAACTATCAGAAAAATTCCTGCACATGGAGTCAAAATAATACTGGGAGACTTCAACGCTAAACTCGGAAAAGAAAAGATATACAGACATATCACAGGAAAACATACTCCACACAAGGACACCAACAAAAGCGGAAAACATGTGATAGACTTTTGCAAAAGCCACGACCTCGCCATTATGTGAACAAAATTCAAGAAACCAACACGAAAACTTGCCACGTGGAAATTACCCATCGGAAAGCAAGAACTACAAATCGACCACGTAATAGTCCAGAAAGCCTCACAAAAAGAAATTTTGAACATAGACACCCGTAAAGGCTACTTCGACTCAGACCACCACCTACTACAGATCAGGAATCGTCTTTTGCCCAAGAAAAAGCTCCATAAGAACAAAATTGTTAGACCAGATCCAGAATACGTTACTTTAAACCAGACACAAATATTACACAAAATTAAAATGGAGAAAACGACAGACTGGACACAACTTTCGCGAAGAATCCGAGAGGCCATGAAACTAGTACAAGCAACACGCACACGCAAACACCGTTGGTGGAACCACACATGTGGCCAAGCTATTGACCAACGAATCAGTGCATGGAAAAAATTTAGTAGCCATAAATCCCAAGAGAATTGGAGGAACTTCTTGAAAACACAGAAGCAATCAAGCAAAATCATTCGCAGTGAAAAACGACAGTATGACAAACGGCGACTGACAGAGATTGAATCGGAGTTCATGAAGAACAATACAAGAAACTTCTACAGAACGTTCAGAGAAAATATGACTGGATATCAACCACCCAACTTGTGCTAAAGAAGACCGGATGGAACCCTAGAAACCAATACCAAAAACAATTGTGACATTCTGGCAAAGTACTTTGAAAAACTGCTCAACACGGACCCCCCTATGGAAGAAATGATGACAGAAACGAGCACATACAATCCAGATAGTGAACTTCCAAACTCTAGAAGAAGTTAAAGAAATAATGAAGTCACTCAAGAATCGTAGAGCACCAGGAGAAGATGGCATCATCGCGGAAATCTGGAAGTTACAAGATCCAGAACTCACCAAAGACATCCACAGGATCTTGGAAGACATCTGGAAGACCATGAAAATTCCTGACAACTGGAAAACTGCCCTGATACACCCACTACGCAAAAAAGGTGACAAGACTGACCCGAACAACTACAGAGGAATATCCCTACTACCGGTCACATACAAGATCCTCTCTAAAGCTTTACTGAACAGACTAGAATGCCAGACCGACCACTTGATTGGGGAATACCAAGCAGGCTTCCGTAAAGGGCGGTCTTGTGCGGAACAAATTTGGAACCTGAAAATCATTTTACAACACAAACAGAACCTGATCATTACCTTCGTTGACTTCAAAAAGGCGTACGACTCTATCGACCGGAAAACTCTCTTCAAAATTCCAGCAGAATACAAAGTAGAGAACAGAACACGGGCTATCATAGAGCAAATTTTAACCAACACAACCTCCAAAGTAAAGTTCTTTGGTGAACTATCAGAGCCCTTTGAAATTCGCACAGGTGTCCGACAAGGCGATGGCCTCTCACCTCTCCTTTTCAATCTGGTGTTAGATAAGGTCATAAAAGAATGGGAAACATCACAACGGGGGATAACCTTAGGAAACCTACAGATTAAATGTCTGGCTTTTGCAGACGATTTGGCGATTGTCACGAAATGTATAAAGGAAACAAAAGCCGCTATTGAAAAACTGCACGAAATTGCTTCCAAAACTGGACTACAGATCTCTTACGAAAAGACACAGTTTATGAGCACAAAGAAACTCTCATCTCTGAACACAAAGTATGGCACGATTTACAAAACGGCAAACTTCAAATACCTCGGTGAAACACTACAAATGAGTGGACATAACAGAGACTCAAACGAAGAAAGACTAAACTGGACAAGGCATACAAAGTAGTGTGGAATCATTACAACAAGAAGTCTATCTCACAAAAAGCCAAATTGCGCCATTACGACACGGTGGTGCTCCCCGAGGCACTATATGCAGCAGAGACCACACTAATCCTAGGGCATACACGTATCAGACAATTAGAAAAAGTAGAACGGAAAATACTTAGGAAAATATTTGGCGCAACTAACAACAATGGAATATGGATCAAGAAACCTACAGAGGAACTGTACAAACATACGGAGACAATCACAGAAAAGATTAGAAAACGCAGACTACAATCCTATGGACACCTATACAGAATGCCATCACACAGGCTGACCAAACAGATCTTTGACTGGGTAACCACTAGAAACAACAAATGGGTGGCAGAGGTAGAAAACGACCTGAACCAACTCAACATAACAGCAGACACAATAAACGACAGAATAAAATTCAGAAACATCATTAAGAAAAGTAAACTACATGAGATACAATGTGACAAACGAACAGGCATAAAATGGACCGAAGAACGCAAGCAAGATCACGGCCAGAAGATGAAAGAAATATGGGCAACCGAAAAGGCAATCAAGATGAAGCCGAAGACACAAAGCCGACAAAAAGCATGGACAGAGGACCGGAAAAAGAAACACAGCGAGCGAGTGAGGGAAGTTTGGGCAGCAAGGAAGGCAGCAAAAGGAACTGGCCATGTAGTTTAGTCCAAATGCGCTCTTTAAGGGCAAAACACCAAATATATATGCAAGAGTTCTTCGAGGTACCATTTAAACATATACAAATGACTGTTAGTTAAACAAAAAATATTAGAAAAACATAAAATACAACAAATTATAACATATTCTGTCTTCCTTTTTTTTTATTTGTGTTTTGGTCGATGTATGAGAACGTGGATAAGGGTGTTGCATCATATGACAGATAGACATGGCACACCCCAACTTTGAGGGAGGTCAAGGAAGACGCTGCGGAGATAACCGGCAAAAGTTTGTCGGTAAGATGGTTTTCGGGTGAGGGTGCTATGTGCGGTCACAACTTTGTACCAGAAGTCAAGGACTGTATGCGGGCCACTCTGAAAAAGGTATACTAAAGCCTGTCCTCGAAACCAGATTAGGGTATGGTGCTTAGCAAGAGGGTAGTGAAATGTCTGGGGCAACAACAGGAAATCCGGTGTTACAGTTGTTGGAGGGGCACGGAGGTAAAAGCCCACGATTCGTTGGATGAGGAGCCATATGTTTCGTTTCAGGGGGCACGTAAGACGGTGCTCGTCGGTGTCTTGGAGATGACAGTCAGGGCAGAGTGGGGAGGTGGCCAGTCCTATGCGATAAAGTTGACTATTAGTCGGGACTTTGCCGTAGACTAAAACATACCAGAGTTCAGACACAGACGACGGTAAAAAGGGTGCATGCACACACCCCCAAACCCTGAGTACAAGCTCTCTACGTGTTATACATGCAGAAAATTGTGGCCACAATTTTCTCATGTAGAAAAGTCATTAACAACATATTGGAAATGTAGTACTGGAGAACACCGAGATTCTGGTACCGCGTGCCGCGGCATTTGAATCCGCGCCAGACGTCATGGACGTCGAAGACCCCTAGAGGTCTCTGCACGTTCGCGCCGTAAGCTGTGGCGGCGCGCGCCTCCTGGCCCGCTTTTAGTGTGAGGGCGCCACAGTGGAACTCCTGGTTCCAGCGGCCAATAGCGGCGCCCCCGATAGAATACTTAACCACTTGCCTCGCTATCTCCCCCCCCCCCCCCCCCCCCGAGTCCTTTTGTATTCCCCTCCTCTGCCTTCCCCACTCCCTGTCGCGTCTGCTCAGCACCTCCCACCCCTCTTATGGGTTCTCATCCTCCATTGGCTCCTTTCCCCCCTCCCCCTTCGCTTTTCCTCTCCTTCCCCCCTTTTTTATTTTCCCATCATCTGTCCAGTTTCCCCACACCTGCTCTCGGCTGTGGTATGTCATATTTGTGCCAACTTTTTAGTGCAGTGTTCAAGTGAATGTTCACTGTTGTTCGTCTTTCCACAGTGTTGCGAACAGAAATCATGCTGTCGCTGGGTGTGAATTTTATACCTCTTGCGAACAGAAACCAGACTGTCGCCATGTATTTAACTGTCGGTCTATTATTTTTCTGCTTCCTGTGTGTTTTATTAGCATCATCATCCCTTTGTTCTATGTTTTAAGTCCCACGATTTTCCGTCATGTTACCATTTAAGTCTCCGATTTTATCGCCTGTTTTTATTATTTATTATCTTCATATTTTTAAAACAAATTCTGTAGGCTGAAGAGCGGCATACTAAGCTGTTGCCAGCCCGCCCCCTTCGGGGGGAATCGAAACTCAATAAAGGAAAGAAAATAAAATTAAAAAAAGCTCCGCCAGCAGTCTAACATCGCATGCGTCTCAGGACATATCGCCTCAGACAGTGTATTGACTTCCGTGTTTCTATTCCAGTGGACGTGGTTGCCTTGTTTCTTTTTTTTTTTTGTTTAAAATAATTCTTTATTTCAACATCTATAATATTTATACAAAAGGAACCCACCACCTTAATGATTAGTGGGTCATAACAATACTACAATGTTATATATTCAGCAGCTATTTTCATTATTATTACAATGGTACTATGTTTATTATTGTGAGCTACAAACAGGATACAATACAGGGTAATAGGCAGACTACAGCTATTAATCTATACTACTTGCTAATTGTTAGTTTTCTTACCTACTTGTTAATTCCTAACTGCCTGCAGCGTTACAGGAGTGTCAGCGTAGATATAAACCTACTACTTTAGGCCCTGCTCATCGAGCTAATCCCGATGAGCATGCCCCTGACACTGGGCAGGCCAATATTGTTTGTCGCTGCAGGTTCCTAACTTAATATCTATATCTAAAGCTACAACTACTGTACTAACCTACGTCAATTCCGGTGCTTTTGGTCTAGATTAGTGTACCCCGGTCCCCCTAGTCCTGCACGTGGCGGATTGCAACTGAAAAGTCGACCTGTCCACGCACAGGCGGTATAGGATCAGGGTAATTGGACACGTTCGGTATTTGTCGTTAGTCGTGAAAGTCCCTCAAGTATGCTGTCAGTACTTTCCGTGATACCTCGTTTGCCAGTCTATTTAAAGTTTCAAAAGTTTCTTCATGTCTCAATAGGTCATATGTATTGTTATGTGGAAGCTGTTGTCTTAGTGTCACTGCTACATCATCGAAAAGGGGGCACTCGTAAACCACATGGTCGGGAGTGCCCTCCGAAACGCCACAGTCACACTCGGGTGTAGCCTTTTCCCCGAACCGACACAAGTATGTCGGGTAGGGCTCATGACCAGTGAGAAAGTGTATTAGACACCGCGTTGGCTCGAAGTACTTCATCCCTAACCTTTCTTTAACATTTGGCAGGAACCCAAAGGTTCTTCTGCCAGTTTCTTCCGTTTCTCAGGACTGCTGCCATAAGTCCTCACCCCTTCTGCGTATTTCTCCCTTGTCCCTCACCAGTGCTCCCAGGATATTCTCTATTTTCGTGTTGTTCCCCTTCTTAACCCAATACCATGCTGCTCGCTCCCGTATTTTTATATCTAAAGGACAGAGCCCCATTATTATTAATAGTGCACTTCCTGGGGATGTTCTGTACGCCCCTATAGATCTTAATAGCATGTTTCTTTGGACTCTTCTCACTGCCATGGCAGGCACCACCCTCGTGAGCCTATGTGCCCAGACTCCCAATCCGTAATCCACTATTGATGTTAATATACTATTATGATACAGCTGGATTAGGTGTGGTGGAAGGTGAAATCGTTTGTGGCCTATGGAAGTGAGGTTGTTTAGTACTTGTAGTGCTTTTTGGGTTACAGGCTCAATGTGCCTTCCAAAGTTCCACCTTTCATCGATGTTGACGCCCAAGTAGCGAGTCTCTTGTCGTCTTATAACTGGTGAGCCTCCGATTCTGACTGTAGCGTTCCTTACCAGCTGTCCCTTCAGTAATAAGTACGTCGATTTTGTTGGTGAGATCGTCATCTTAGTATTTGTACACCACAGTTGTAATTTGGTCATTGCTCTGTCTATTTTTGGCTCAATGTCCTCACGGCTCCGGCCGTCGACCAGCAGGAGGTCATCTGCGTAGGCTATCACCTCTAGCACTTCTTCACTCTGCTGCAGACTATCTAAAAGCGGTTCCATATGGATGTCCCAGAACAGGGGACCTAAGACGGAACTCTGGGGACATCCCTTAGTTATAGTTTTTCCTACTCTACCGCTAGGGGATGATAGCCAGACCTCCCGCCCTTCACAATAGCTCCTCAGACAACCATATAGCAACCCTGGACACTCCTTCTCTCGCAAGCAGGAGAAGAGCGAAGGCCACCACAGGTTGTCAAAGGCGCCACTGATGTCAACCATGATGCCAACAACGTACTTGTATGGGGTAGAGCCGCAGACCTCAGCCGCCAGAGCGATCGCATCAGTTGCCGATCGCCCCGGCCTGAAGCCAAACTGCCCGCCACTCATCCCGCACAGCACTCGGTGTGCAGTGTCTGTCAGCTAGCAATTTCTCAAGTAATTTCCCAAAGATGTCCAGTAGGCAGATCGGTCTATAGGACTTGACATCCGCTGGGTCCTTGTCGGGTCCCTTTTTGATGATCACAACGTTTGCCTCTTCCCAGATTTTCGGGAATTTTCCCTGTCTTAGGCACTCATTGTATAACTGGGTTAGTGGCGCCACCAGTTGGGGTGCCAGGAACTGTACCACCTCCGCCACAATGCCGTCTGGGCCGGGGGCTTTCCCTGTTTTTAGTGCTTTGATGTGGCCAGCCACCTCCTCTTCAGAGAAGGGGTAGATTGCCCTGTTGTTAGCTATTCTGTCCAGATCTTGATTTCGTAGCTGGGACTGGCCTTCCGTATCGCTGGCCTCATCGTCATCAGGCAGCAGGGATCGGAGAAGGACCTCAGCAGTCTCCTGCCAGGACTCCGTCATCCCATCCCCGTGCCTGACCGTTGATAGCATCATTGGGGAACGGATCTTTTCCCTTACTAATTTGTAGGGTACTCCTCAAGGATCCAAGACCAACTGGTCCAGCACAAATCTTTCCCAACTGTGTATTCTGACCTCTTTCAGTTCTTTTTGAAATTTCTCTTTTGCCTCCCGGTATTGCAGTAACCATCGTTGCTTTTCCCACCAGACGACACTACGCTGGTAGTGCCTCCTCAGCCTTCTGACAGACTGACGCATTTCCTCAAGTTCAGCTGACCATGGTGACGGGGAGGCCGCCATGGCCCTCCTCCTGGTTGGAACAGCAGCCTTTACCGCTCTAGTAACTGCACCCACCAGTTCTTCGGCCCGCTTGTCTATGTCCAGGTCCTGTTGTGCGTCACCTTCTGGCAATGGAGGAACGTCGCACTCTCTCGCTAGTCTCTCCCAGTCAGCTCTCTTGAAGTTCAAATGCAACTCCCACCCCGTGGCCCAGAGACACCCTCTATTCCCTAGGCTGAACATAATAAGATTATGGTCACTTGTTGTAGCGTTCTCTTTAACTTCCCAGTTCTGGATGAAGTTGGCAGTATTTGGTGTAACTAGCGTTACATCTATATTGGTGCCGAGGCCTCCTCCCGCCGCATAGGTGGGAGGGTTGCCAGGTCTATTTGCAACCACAAGTTGTAAAGCCATAATCATATCCTCCACTTTTTCGCCATTTTCATCTCTTGTGCCACTGTACCATAGGGGGGATTCTGCATTTATGTCGGCTGTTATAACCAGTTTGCGTACCCGCAACGCCATGGCTACTCTTGTTAGGTGATCCAGATGTTGTTCAATATTGTCTCCATATTGAAAATACGAGTACATCCGCCGTTGGATAAGCAGCTGCAGCAGCAAGTCGTATACTCCTAGCTCACTCATCTGTTACATAGTTTAATTCTTAATTTCTTTGCGTGTTTTTGGTACTTGCATTGTTTAATTCATAAATTTCGGGCGTATTATACACTCCTGGAAATGGAAAAAAGAACACATTGACACCGGTGTGTCAGACCCACCATACTTGCTCCGGACACTGCGAGAGGGCTGTACAAGCAATGATCACACGCACGGCACAGCGGACACACCAGGAACCGCGGTGTTGGCCGTCGAATGGCGCTAGCTGCGCAGCATTTGTGCACCGCCGCCGTCAGTGTCAGCCAGTTTGCCGTGGCATACGGAGCTCCATCGCAGTCTTTAACACTGGTAGCATGCCGCGACAGCGTGGACGTGAACCGTATGTGCAGTTGACGGACTTTGAGCGAGGGCGTATAGTGGGCATGCGGGAGGCCGGGTGGACGTACCGCCGAATTGCTCAACACGTGGGGCGTGAGGTCTCCACAGTACATCGATGTTGTCGCCAGTGGTCGGCGGAAGGTGCACGTGCCCGTCGACCTGGGACCGGACCGCAGCGACGCACGGATGCACGCCAAGACCGTAGGATCCTACGCAGTGCCGTAGGGGACCGCACCGCCACTTCCCAGCAAATTAGGGACACTGTTGCTCCTGGGGTATCGGCGAGGACCATTCGCAACCGTCTCCATGAAGCTGGGCTACGGTCCCGCACACCGTTAGGCCGTCTTCCGCTCACGCCCCAACATCGTGCAGCCCGCCTCCAGTGGTGTCGCGACAGGCGTGAATGGAGGGAGGAATGGAGACGTGTCGTCTTCAGCGATGAGAGTCGCTTCTGCCTTGGTGCCAATGATGGTCGTATGCGTGTTTGGCGCCGTGCAGGTGAGCGCCACAATCAGGACTGCATACGACCGAGGCACACAGGGCCAATACCGGGCATCATGGTGTGGGGGGCGATCTCCTACACTGGCCGTACACCACTGGTGATCGTCGAGGGGACACTGAATAGTGCACGGTACATCCAAACCGTCATCGAACCCATCGTTCTACCATTCCTAGACCGGCAAGGGAACTTGCTGTTCCAACAGGAAAATGCACGTCCGCATGTATCCCGTGCCACCCAACGTGCTCTAGAAGGTGTACGTCAACTACCCTGGCCAGCAAGATCTCCGGATCTGTCCCCCATTGAGCATGTTTGGGACTGGATGAAGCGTCGTCTCACGCGGTCTGCACGTCCAGCACGAACGCTGGTCCAACTGAGGCGCCAGGTGGAAATGGCATGGCAAGCCGTTCCACAGGACTACATCCAGCATCTCTACGATCGTCTCCATGGGAGAATAGCAGCCTGCATTGCTGCGAAAGGTGGATATACACTGTACTAGTGCCGACATTGTGCATGCTCTGTTGCCTGTGTCTATGTGCCTGTGGTCCTGTCAGTGTGATCATGTGATGTATCTGACCCCAGGAATGTGTCAATAAAGTTTCCCCTTCCTGGGACAATGAATTCACGGTGTTCTTATTTCAATTTCCAGGAGTGTAGTATTTGAGAGTTGTAGCATCGCGGTTTAGTACCTGAATAGTGTAAAATCGCGTAGTCTCCTTCCGCCACCGAGCAGTGTGTCAGCAGTGCGCAAGTAGCAGCATTACTGCATTTACTAGGCAATCTTGTATTTTAATAACCGTTTAAATTTTGTGTCGATTTGTTTGCGCTCTCTGTTGATTAGTTCAGACGTTCTTTGCACAACAGATTTTAGCATGGATAGGGACTGCAACTGCTGTGTCCGGATGCAGGCTGAGTTGGCATCCCTTCGCTCCCAGCTTCAGGCAGTGTTGGCTTCGGTCACACAGCTTGAGGCTGTTGCCAATGGGCATCACTGTGGGGGTCCGTATGGGGGTTTGTCGGGGACGGCCAGCTCGTCCCACGCATCCCCCGATCGGACTACGACTGTGGTTGCCCGGGATACTGCCCGCATTGAGGCTGATCCCTCACCTGTGGTAGAGTGGGAGGTCGTCTCAAGGTGTGGCAGGGGGAGAAAGACATTCCGGAGGGCTGAACGGAAGGCCTCTCCAGTTTGTCTGACGAACCGGTTTCAGGCTCTGTCTCAGGCTGATACTGACCTTCGGCCTGACATGGCTGCTTGTCCTGTTCCAGAGGTTGCCCCTCAGTCTGCAAGATCCGGGCGGTCGTAGAGGGTGGGCTTACTGGTAGTTGGGAGCTCAAACGTCAGGCGCGTAATGGGGCCCCTTAGGGAAATGGCAGCAAGAGAGGGGAAGAAAACCAATGTGCACTCCGTGTGCATACCGGGGGGAGTTATTCCAGATGTGGAAAGGGTCCTTCCGGATGCCATGAAGGGTACAGGGTGCACCCATCTGCAGGTGGTCGCTCATGTCGGCACCAATGATGTGTGTCGCTATGGATCGGAGGAAATCCTCTCTGGCTTCCGGCGGCTATCCAATTTGGTGAAGACTGCCAGTCTCGCTAGCGGGATGAAAGCAGAGCTCACCATCTGTAGCATCGTCGACAGGACTGACTGCGGACCTTTGGTACAGAGCCGAGTGGAGGGTCTGAATCAGAGGCTGAGACGGTTCTGCGACCGTGGGGGCTGCAGATTCCTCGACTTGCGCCATAGGGTGGTGGGGTTTCGGGTTCTGCTGGATAGGTCAGGAGTCCACTACACGCAACAAGCGGCTACACGGGTAGCAGGGGTTGTGTGGCGTGGGCAGGGCGGTTTTTTAGGTTAGATGGCCTTGGGCAAGTACAGATAGGGCAACAGCCTCAACGGGTGCGGGGCAAAGTCAGGACATGAGGGGACCAAGCAGCAATCGGTATTGTAATTGTAAACTGTCGAAGCTGCGTTGGTAAAGTACCGGAACTTCAAGCGCTGATAGAAAGCACCGAAGCTGAAATCGTTATAGGTACAGAAAGCTGGCTGAAGCCAGAGATAAATTCTGCCGAAATTTTTACAAAGGTACAGACGGTGTTTAGAAAGGATAGATTGCATGCAACCGGTGGTGGAGTGTTCGTCGCTGTTAGTAGTAGTTTATCCTGTAGTGAAGTAGAAGTGTATAGTTCCTGTGAATTATTATGGGTGGAGGTTACACTCAACAACCGAGCTAGGTTAATAATTGGCTCCTTTTACCGACCTCCCGACTCAGCAGCGTTAGTGGCAGAACAACTGAGAGAAAATTTGGAATACATTTCACATAAATTTCCTCAGCATGTTATAGTCTTAGGTGGAGATTTCAATTTACCAGATATAGACTGGGACACTCAGATGTTTAGGACGGGTGGTAGGGACAGAGCATCGAGTGACATTATACTGAGTGCACTATCCGAAAATTACCTCGATAGGTAAACAGAGAACCGACTCGTGGAGATAACATCTTGGACCTACTGATAACAAACAGACCCGAACTTTTCGACTCTGTATGTGCAGAACAGGGAATCAGTGATCATAAGGCCGTTGCAGCATCCCTGAATATGGAAGTTAATAGGAATATAAAAAAAGGAAGGAAGGTTTATCTGTTTAGCAAGAGTAACAGAAGGCAGATTTCAGACTACCTAACAGATCAAAACGAAAATTTCTGTTCCGACACTGACAATGTTGAGTGTTTATGGAAAAAGTTCAAGGCAATCGTAAAATGCGTTTTAGACAGGTACGTGCCGAGTAAAACTGTGAGGGACGGGAAAAACCCACCGTGGTACAACAACAAAGTTAGGAAACTACTGCGAAAGCAAAGAGAGCTTCACTCCAAGTTTAAACGCAGCCAAAACCTCTCAGACAAACAGAAGCTAAACGATGTCAAAGTTAGCGTAAGGAGGGCTATGCGTGAAGCGTTCAGTGAATTCGAAAGTAAAATTCTGTGTACCGACTTGACAGAAAATCCTAGGAAGTTCCGGTCTTACGTTAAATCAGTAAGTGGCTCGAAACCGCATATCCAGACACTCCAGGATGATGATGGCATTGAAACAGAGGATGACACGCGTAAAGCTGAAATACTAAACAACTTTTTCCAAAGCTGTTTCACAGAGGAACACTGCACTGCAGTTCCTTCTCTAAATCCTCGCACAAACGAAAAAATGGCTGACATCGAAATAAGTGTCCAAGGAATAGAAAAGCAACTGGAATCACTCAACAGAGGAAAGTCCACTGGACCTGACGGGATACCAATTCGATTCTACACAGAGTACGCGAAAGAACTTGCCCCCCTTCTAACAGCCGTGTACCGCAAGTCTCTAGAGGAACGGAGGGTTCAAAATGATTGGAAAAGAGCACAGGTAGTCCCAGTCTTCAAGAAGGGTCGTCGAGCAGATGCGCAAAACTATAGACATATATCTCTGACGTCGATGTGTTGTAGAATTTTAGAACATGTTTTTTGCTCGAGTATCATGTTGTTTTTGGAAACATAGAATCTACTATGTAGGAATCAACATGGATTCCGGAAACAGCGATCGTGTGAGACCCAACTCGCTTTATTTGTTCATGAGACCCAGAAAATATTAGATACAGGCTCCCAGTAGATGCTATTTTTCTTGACTTCCGGAAGGCGTTCGATACAGTTCCGCACTGTCGCCTGATAAACAAAGTAAGAGCCTACGGAATATCAGACCAGCTGTGTGGCTGGATTGAAGAGTTTTTAGCAAACAGAACACAGCATGTTGTTATCAATGGAGAGACGTCTACAGACGTTAAAGTAACCTCTGGCGTGCCACAGGGGAGTGTTATGGGACCATTGCTTTTCACAATATACATAAATAACCTAGTAGATAGCGTCGGAAGTTCCATGCGGCTTTTCGCGGATGATGCTGTAGTATACAGAGAAGTTGCAGCATTAGAAAATTGTAGCGAAATGCAGGAAGATCTGCAGCGTGTAGGCACTTGCTGCAGGGAGTGGCAACTGTCCCTTAACATAGACAAATGTAATGTATTGCGAATACATAGAAAGAAGGATCCTTTATTGTTTGATTATATGATAGCGGAACAAACACTGGTAGCAGTAACTTCTGTAAAATATCTGGGAGTATGCGTGTGGAACGATTTGAAGTGGAATGATCATATAAAATTAATTGTTGGTAAGGCGGGTACCAGGTTGAGATTCATTGGGAGAGTGCTTAGAAAATGTAGTCCATCAAGAAAGGAGGTGGCTTACAAAACACTCGTTCGACCTATACCTGAGTATTGCTCATCAGTGTTGGATCCATACCAGATCGGGTTGACGGAGGAGGCAGAGAAGGTACAAAGAAGAGCGGCGCGTTTCGCCACAGGGTTATTTGGTAACCGTGATAGCGTTACGGAGATGTTTAATAAACTCAAGTGGCAGACTCTGCAAGAGAGGCGCTCTGCATCGCGGTGTAGCTTGCTCGCCAGGTTTCGAGAGGGTGCGTTTCTGGATGAGGTATCGAATATATTGCTTCCCCCTACATATACCTCCCGAGGAGATCACGAATGTAAAATTAGAGAGATTAGAGCGCACACGGAGGCTTTCAGACAGTCGTTCTTCCCGCGAACCATACACGACTGGAACAGGAAAGGGAGGTAATGACAGTGGCACGTAAAGTGCCCTCCGCCACACACCGTTGGGTGGCTTGCGGAGTATAAATGTAGATGTAGATGTAGATTTATAGAGGTTATAATTCCCATGGGAGCCTGTACCTCCACGACGTTGCAGTGGCTGGTGGAAAATTGTGCGAGTGTTGTTACACGTAGAGACTGGTTTGTAATGATAATTACCGCTTTGGGGGCGTCCCCACTACTAGCTATTTGCCATGTAGCGGCTGCAAATGAAAGTTTCCCAGCTTGAGAGTACGGCTCCTGTAAGCAGAGTTCGTCAAGCCTCTTCTCCTCCACCTCCCTTCGGAGCTCCTGCATCACAAGTCTGCTGTTATGCGTGTTTAGTTGTCCAACAGTTAGTTTAGTCATTATGGAAGTAAGTATGCATTCTGTCGTCAGGCCAAGTCTTGCTCCAATCAAAGGCGATTCGACCGTGAGCTAGGACTGATTAAATGTAGATGTCGTCTAGGTCAAATTTCTCCCCACGTCTCTCAAACACTTTCTTGAGTAAGTCTCGCAGGGCTCCGAAGTCGGTAGGAAGGTTCACTGACTTCAAGTGTATTCTATCTACAGCCTCCATTACCGAGAAGGTGACCTTTCTTCCATTCTCATGTCCTACCCGGACCACATGTCGTAAGGCAGTGGTCAGGATAGCTGGCTGCTCCAATCTTGCCAGTTGCATTGTAAATTCAATGTTGGGATACACCCTAACCGGGTCTACAGGCGGTAGCCTGATTACTGGGGTATCTGCCACGGTTGGGTTTGCACTGGTGCTTGTAACTGTACTTTCTTGGAGTGGTTGTCGTTTGGTATGTTTAGGTTCGTGAGTAGGGGCCAGGGAGGCCGCCACCACCACAGGATGCTTCTGCCGTTGTAGATCTTTATTCGGCCATTCTCCCCGGTTTGGGGAAGGGGGAGCTGTGTTCTTTTCCGGGAAATCAGTTTGCATACATTTGTCCACCATAAAGGGATCTGTTTGAATTTCATTCTCTACTGTCGTAATTTTTACGGTGCCCGAAAGCGACCTTAAAAATTCCCTAAATCTGTTAGCCCTCACAGCATCCCTCCTTCTTTTACTCGGGGACTTGTGTTTAAGCATCCTGTTAACTGAGCCCTGCTCAGCCATAGTCAATTCTAGAAATGAGGCGTTGTTCTAGCATCCGGCTAGTGGGGCAATTCCGTCCCGTGGCACCACAGGATTTCTTCCCACGATTTTTACACGGGATGCAGACCCCTGTTGCTTTACATTCCTTGCGGTTGTGTCCACTCTCGCCACACCTGGAGCAGGCCGACCACCTGGTGCAGTGCCTTAGAATGTGGTCCAGGTCGCCACAATTGTGGCAGCGAGGTACCACGATATAGTCTCTGGTGTTAATGGCGTGAAAGCCTACATATAGTCTGCCCATTGATCTTATTCTTTTCCACAATTGCGCAGAGACCTCGGCCACGTGATGCACCACATCACGATCTCGAGGCCCTGTTTTGAATTTCAACTTGAAAGAGTTTTTAAATTCCTGTTCGTCCACGTCATGGAAATTTTGTGTTCTAATTGTGTCATGTAGCTCCTCATTCGTCATCACTGTAGGTGCATCATATAGTATTATTAGTGGGTTTATCTTTCTGGGTGGTTCACATCTCACAACTGAATTTAGTTTTTGATTATTTAATAGTTTTTCTTTGTCCTCCTCACTAGCAACTTCCACAGTTACAGAGTTTCTGCTGGGCTTAACTTTCTTAATCTTAATTTATCCTTGACTGTATTCTTTTAACACTAGTATCTTGGCCAGGCAGGGTCCTCAAGAAGACTGCCGTATCTGACCGTTTTACAACTCTTTCAATGGTGTCTTTGGTTGAGATTTGTTTAGTTGGCGCCTGTGCAGCCACAGCCGCCCAAGTCTTAGTGGGTTGCTTCCTTAGCCTTTCATTTTCTTTTTCTAACTCCAAAACGCGGCCTTCAAGTCTTGCATAAGCTATGGCCCAGGCCGATAGCTCATTCTTGATTGTATTAAGAGCCGCTTGACTAATTTTCCCGTTTTTCACATTTTGCTCTAAGAGCATGGTAATCCTTGCATGCCTCTGCGCGACACTCTCATCCTCTGCCTGTCCCATCCCGTCCTGTGGAGAGGGAGCAGACATCGTAGATGCCCGTAAAGGCGCACTCGAATCACTCGCTTCGTTTTCAGCCATCATAGGTAACGAGTGATAAAAAGATGTGGGAGCCCGTCTCTTGCCCCGGACCGGCTCCTCTGGCATGGAGGGGGGAGGGGGGGGGGGACTGCTGCAGCTCGCCCACCGACGTCGCCCCTAGGTCAAGGGCACTTCCGAGCTGCTGGGTTCAACGCGCCGTTGCCAGCGCACTGGTCCCCCTCGGTGGCCCCGTCATCGACGATTTCACGCGACGCTCCTCGGCAAGTGCACCCCGCATTCCGGAGAGGCGGATGCACCTCTCGTCCTTCGCCGCCTACTTGCCCGAGTTTCCACCTCTCGGCCAAGGACCCGCTCCTCCTCAGGTGGCGGGTCGGTCCCCCAGTCGTTCGGCGGTCTGGACCCATCTAACCTGGCCCAGGCGATGTCACCACCTCCTGGATTTGGCAGAAGACGCCCCGGTTACCCAGGGGCGCGGCGAAGCACCCTTGCCGACTCGCGCCGCGATCCCACGCCGACAAACGAAGTCGCCGGCATGCAGAGCACCTGTTGGTCTGTGCCCTGCGAACAGAAGGGACAGATGTTCGGCCCCTCGACACAGCTCCCCCTGTGCCACGCACCCTTCGCTTTCGCATCGGGTTGGGTCGCAGCTCTCCCTGTTGTCGCAAGGCAGAATGCCGAGCTTAACATCTGGCACCACGGGAAGGCGGAAAGAGCCACTTGGGAAGGAGAGGCTATGAGAGACGCGTCACTTCCCCGAGTGAGGACTGCCGCGGCACGCTCGACTGGAAGCGATACGCCCCAGTGCGAGCTTCCGTGCCTTACGGCGCGCCGGCAACGGGCGGGCCCGCGCCGAAACGCGCCGTCAAGCGGCTGACCTCTTGTTTGGTTCGTTACTCTGTTGTCTGTTCTTGTTGTGTCGTAACGTCCTCTGTTGGTCGTGTCTTTCCTCTCCCATTGTGTTGTTGTTCGCGGGCCGCTCCGCGGGTCCCGCCGCGTTTCCGTCACTATTACCTCGCGACCGTTCCGGTCGCCGTTACATCAAAATTGGACTGACAACGTTATTAAATTGAGAGAGTGGCGTGACATCTCTCAAAAACATTATGAACTTATGCATTAACCTAATATGTGACTCATGCTACACGTGCTGCTACTTGTAGACGGCATTGCTTTGTGTGTTGCAGATACAGTGAATGCAATAAACCCTTTCGTCGGCAGGATTCCCCAGCAGCTGCAGGAGGCCTTCATGCGGGACTGTGTTACAGAGGCTTACAGGACCGGCACGATACGTGCTCACAGCGTGCCTAATGGTACGGTCTATTCCCACTCATACAGTACAATGGTCGCCCACGCAATCAAGAGCTGAGCCTGCTGGCCTTTGAAGTCGTGGTGTCCAGTGGTTCGCAAGGCTTATATTTTGCTCTGATTTCCTCGTACTTTGAAACACAGCTGGTCTTTCTGTGCTGTTAGAAATCCAAGCATATTTAATATTTATTATTATTATTACTATTATCTGTGGGAACAAGAATTGAGCTGTTGTTATGAAGAGCAGAATTATCAATTATAACCCAAATAATGTACACTAAACACGGTAGGTAGGAATAATGGTTGGCAGGAGGTGAATGCATGGTCTACATTAGATATTACTAGAGAGGGAGCACAAACTTGGGCTGCAAACTGTCTGTGACACTGTGTAAAGAATCATCCTGATAGTATCTTAAAGTAGTTCAGGAAGCGACTCACCACACTATGCTACTATAGCGTTAGTTTGTCAACTTGACAACTGATAAAAGTAGCGTCTTCACTGCAATTCAGGATTAATGCCCACTTGTCTCCTAAACTGCACGTTTACCAATTGTGTTCCAGAGAGCACGACAACACTGCTGATGTGACTGAATCTGCATGGTGTTCCATATACAGTGTAACTGTGCAGTTCCAGGAACGCTAACATGGCAATAGAGCAGGGGTGGCCAAGATTTCGAAATTTCAACTCGCGAGCCACGCCAAGGCCCGAGTGCCAAAGGGCTCAGATTCACTTCTCATTTCTCCCACGGCCACGCGCCGCGCTGTCTCAGCGAGAGTGGGGGAAGGGGGGGGGGACGGGAGAAGAGAAAACAGTGAATGCGCCGCATTTAAATGGCAGTGCAGTCATACTGCATCTGACTTAATTTTATATTTCACATTCTTCAAAAACATAGTTTACAAACAAAACAAGTTTTCAGTATTAATTGAAGGCATAAGACAATTTTTATCTGGTGCGAACTGTCGGCATACAAACAGACACAGACAATTTCCTAGAGTTCGCAATAGAGTTGCCACGTAATCTTGACTTACTGAGTTTCATAATCGAAAAACCGTCTTTCACTCTAACATGTCGATCGAAATACTGTACCACTTTTGCAACCTCATTATAGAGACTTGGAAAAATGTACCCGAGAAAAGCAATGGAGACGTCCTGGACAGCTTTATCGTAAAATGATTTGCAATCAGAACTGGAGATACCTAGCAGGTCTGTCAGTTACATCTGAACAAGGGCGCTTTAATCTGAAACGGCAAGCGGAAAACAGCTCGAAAATAGATATAGATTTGACAGTGTCCTCAAAATCTTTATAAAACTATCGTTGTAATTCTTGCAGTGCCACAATGAATTCTTCAAACCTCGCGCTTTCTTTAACGCCAGTGATCTTCGGGAACACGATTTTCCTTTTAAGTGAATCTCATCAAATCATAAAGAAGTTACATCGCAGTGTCTTATTATGTGTAGTGTGCAGTCAGGTCATCTTAAAATGCGACGTCTGCAATCCATTCCTCATGTTCCAATTTTCGTTCCTGCACTCCTTTTCCCTACATAAATTCAACAACAGAGAAATTTAAATTGAGAAATCTTTGCAGGTGTCCCCCTTGACTTAACCAATTCACTTTGAAGTAATACATGAAGTCTCTATACTCTTCGTTCATTTCCACTGAAAACTGTTGCAATTGAAAATGGAATGATGGTTGCGACCTCAGAAATTTTACTATTCGACCAACCAATTTCTTCAAGTGCTCCATGCCTGCACATTTAACACTAAGTGCTTCCTGAGATACAGAACAACGAATCCTATCTGTCGATTGTTGTAATTTTTAGCTCTTTCATTGTTACCTAAAAGTTTGCATGGTACTGTAATTTTGGCAGTAAGAGGCAGTCAAATGGAAACGAGACACATGGGAAAAAATTTATAAACTGATTATTGTTTCAAAAATAATCGGAATAACTATTAATACATTTATTCCAGTATGAGACAAGTCATTCAGCGTCGACACGGAAAAATGTTTGCTGTTGCTTACGGTACCACGATTATACACAGGCGTGCACCTCTGCATCCGCAGCAAATCGACGGCCGCGAATGTTATCATGTGCCGAGAGTTCGGCGGACACATTGCTAATTTCGACAGCTGCCGGATAAAAGCTAAAAGCGGCGCAGAGTATGGATGTCGGTGAGGATAATTAAGAAAGGAGGCAAGAAATTCTAAGCTTCATCTTTCTTAAATGACATGGAAGACACCTTTGGCACTATCGCGCGACGTAATTTCCCATCTGTAGCCCATCTGCTACTCCACGTCTATCTCCTTAGCAATGGTGGGTGCCGAGGCTAGTCTTCTTCTTCTTGGTTGGCTCTACAGTCCTTGAAGAACCTTGGCCTCCTATATCACCTGCCTCCATGCTTCTCTGTCCAACGCCTTCCTTCTCCAGTTTCTTATTCCCATCGCCTTTGGGTCTTATTCCATATACCGAGCGAGGTGGCACAGTGGTTAGCACACTGGACTCGCGTTCGGGAGGACGACCGTTCAATCCCGTCTCCGGCCATCCTGATTTAGGTTTTCAGTGATTTCCCTAAATCGCTACAGGCAAATACCGGGATGGTTCCTTTAAAAGGGCACGGCCGATTTCCTTTCCCATCCTTTCCTCACCCGAGCTTGCGCTCCGTCTCTAATGACCTCGTTGTCGACGGGACGTTAAACACTAATCTCCTCCTCTTATATCGTCCAGCCACCTTTTCCTGGCTCTTCCTCTTCTCCTTCTACCGTCAGGTTTTCCCATGAAAACTTTCTTGACACTCCGAGTTTCTGGCATTCTCTGTACATGTCCTGCCCATCTTATTATTCTCTGCTTAATTTTAACAACAATATCCATCTGTCCAAAATGTGTTTGTAGTTCTTCATTTGGCCTTCCCCTCTCACTGCTCCAAAAATCCTTTTCAGTATCTTTCTTTCCCATATCAATAACCAGTTCTCCTCCTTTAATGTCAATACCCAGCCTTCTGATCCATATATTACAATAGGTCTTAATATGGTCGTGTGCATTTAGAGTTTTGTATTCCTACAAACATTCCAGGAATTAAATACACTCTGCAAGGCAAAATAGCAACGATTTCCTCTCGCTATCCTTTCTTGAATTTCTACTGCTACTCAATTGTCCTCCGTTATTACAGATCCTAAATATTTAAATGTATTCTCTCTTTCATATTATTCCCTATTCATTACTACTGAATTCTTTTGTCCGTTTATATTGGGCTCCCCCATCACCATATACTTTGTTTTGTTTACGTTTACTTCTAAACCTACTTTGTCCTTTAGTGCCCTTTCATTCCTTGCCATTAATGGTACATCATTCGCATATGCTACCACTTGAACTTGTCGATTAAGTAGTCGTAGCCCCCTCTGTACTTGGAATTCACCAAACAGTTCTTGCTCTGTTCTTACTTTACACACTGTTGCTTTCATTGTCATTTCCGTTTAAATTGACCTGTTTTAGTGGGATTCTAAATTCTTTCGTGATCTGTATAATTTTCTTCCTGTGTAGGCTGTCGTACGCTTGCTTAACATCAATGTACAACTGATGTAGTTGCTTGTCATACTCACAAAACTTCTCTAGCACTTGTGTTAGTAAAAATATCTGATCCATCGTGGATCTGTTCCTCCTAAATCCAGCCTGATAGTCCCCCAATCCCTTCAAGTCTGGAGGCTAAAATTTTACTAAATATCTTATATGTTACATCCAAGAGAGTGATTCCAAGATAATTACTACTTTCTGACTTGTCGCCTTTTTTATGTAACAAACAGATAATTCCCATGTTCCAATCCTTAGGCAGTACCTCCTTTATCCATATTGCCTTTATCAATTCATGGACTGCCTCCTCCATTTTCATTCCCCCATATTTTAATAATTCGGCCTCTATGCTGTCTTCTCCTGCTGCTTTATTAGTTTTAGACTCTTGATAGCATTCTTCACTTCCTCTAGCTCTGGTACTACTTCCTCTTTCCGATCCTCTACATCTAACTCTGATTCCAATTCTGAATCCTGTTCCCTTTCATTCTCAATCACGGTTCCTTCTTCTTTATCCCCTTCTTTCCCGTCAAGCAGTTCGGTAAAATACTTTTGCCACCTTTCTAGGACTTTGCTTTTATCTCCAATTATATTTCCGTCCTTATCCTTATAAAAAACTGCTCGAGCTTGGAAACCTTTCTTCAAATCTCTTGTTCTTTTATAGAACCTTCTCTTTATTGTCTCCCATTTGTCCAGCTGCTCTATCCTTCTCCTTTAATGCTCCCTTTTCTTGACCCTACAAAGCTTATCCGCTCTTTTCCTCTTTTCTCTGTATTCTTCCGCCCCTAACCTCGTGTTCCTTTCCAATATTCTCCGTCTCGCTTCATTTCTCTCGTGTATTGCCGTTAAGCATTCCTCGTCGGACCACTTAACCACCCTTTTGCGTTGTTCTCTCCCTAGTATCTCTTCTGCAGCTACGCTAATGGCAGTTTTCAACGACTCCCATTTAGTTCCCGCATTATCTTCATTCCGTGTGTTTCTACCTGGTTCCAACATCTCTTTTAGTTTCTTCCTATATTCTTTCTGTGTTTCCTTCGTTTGGAGTCTTTGTGTATTGTGCTTCATTCTTATCTTATTCCTTTGGTTTCTTACCAAATCTATCTTGTGCCTATATCGAATTCGTACTAAGTAGTGGTCTGTGTCTCACTCTGCCCCTCAGCAGCTGCTAACTTCCATAATATCTGATGCATGCCTTTTGTCTATGAGTACGTGATCTATTTGGTTTATTGTGTTTCCATCTGGTGATACCCATGTACAGTTGTGGACAAAACGAGTGAGACCCCTCGGCTTTTCGTTATGCTGATCCGCACAGCTTTAAAGTCTGCTACACAGCATAACAGGCAAGGCGACGAAGTGCTACCAACATATTATGCACAGGCGTGACGTTGAAAAACTGTCCGAAATTTGTCAGACTGTTTCCAATCATGTGTAAGACTATATTAATGCTGATTAATGTGTTAACCACAACACCTAAATATAAGGTATAAATGAAAGACGAAACGCTAATTAGTACGTACTGTACTAATAAAAATGAATTTCAGCTTATCGAGATAACATAACGGTTTTAGTAAGACAAAGTACTCCAGATCGTTACGAATTAGGAAAATATTATGCACATTCGGCCGCAAAACGGTCTGTGTCAACGTTCAGACCAGTCATATTGGATTACCGTTGCTGACTTACCATGAAAGTTTGCAAATTTAGCAATGCGTGAAGATTCATAACGAAATTCAGTTAAAATTCATTCAGTGCTATTCAATTATTGACAGAAGCGGAAAAAGTAGGCAGTAACAAGTATGAAATTCTATAGGAGTTTCATATCGACATCCACATGGCGCCGATACAGAATAAAGGCAGCAATAAAACGTATTGGGGGCGCGAGAATTTCTTAAAATTCCTTTACTGATAGTCTATCTGCCTCCATCGAGATTAGAACCGAAAGCAAACCAGACTTCCCTTGCAGTAGCAAACACCTTTCACTAAGCTAGCACACAACTCAGGCAAACAGCCCTCTATTATTAGCCCAGACATGAATAAGCCGGCAATTTCGCAATGAAAATGGCAAAATGATCTGCAGTTTCTGTTGCATACAGCTTTCTGGACTCAAAAAAATTAATTGTCTACCTTTATGTCACCGCTTATGTGTCAATCATTCGGGATGTTTATCGAAATAACAAAAAACTGTTATTAGCGAGAAAATTTAGTAGGATAATTCTGCACCACCCCAGGAAATAAACGGTGACGTAGCTGCCAAACGTATTCTACAAGGTTTCGAATTCTCCATTAGACCTGCCACAGCCAGAAAACGTTCATTAGCCGAAGTGTTCCTGAAGGTAGCTAGCAATGGGAATGCTCGCACATCTGAAACGCGGTGGCATTAATAGTGGGACCTGAATTATCGCGTGTATAGGCAAATGGATTTTATTTTCATTTCTGTAAACGTGATTTGGATCGAAAGCGTAGCTACGATTAATATGCTGATGTATCGACTGCAACTGAAACATTTCGAATAAAAAGTAGGGGAAATTATTATGCGGCCCTCATCTTCATAACTGTGGTAGATATTTTCGTTGTTAGGATTTCGTCACATAAATAGGTAAAAATGGAACCCTACTAGTCTCACTTTCTTGACCGTCTATCTGTCTACCCAACCCTTAAATCCCGTTTATCTCGAGTACGGGTGGACATAATAAGCGGAAATGTATCGCACTTCTTATGGTATACGGTCCCTTGGTGGCGTAAAAAAGTGAGCTATGTCAACGCAATCTAAAGATATGGCCGTTTATGCAAAGAAACTTACGCGAAAGGTCAAAAAATGGCTCTAAGAACTATGCAACCAAACTGCTTAGGTCACCAGTCCCCTAGATTTAGAAGTACTTCAGCCTACCTAGCCGAACACACATCCATGCCCGGGAAAGGATTCGAACTGACGGAGCAAGGAACCGCGCGGTCCGCGATATGACGCCGTTGAGCGCACGGCTAACCCGCGCCGGCAAGCTGTTAATATCACCTAGTGTTGCTAAAAAGTTATTCATTTCTGGTGAATGATTTTCTGCGCAGTTCGTTTAAGAAAGAATAACTAAAATATATTTGATGTTACGGAAGAGGAAGGACGCCTGATTCATTTCCCCTTGTCTTCATTCATGATGTTAGATTCGCAATCTGAGCATACGTACTATCCATAACCACACTTTAGATCCAAGTCATAGTCACAGATATGCGAATACAACATAATGGCTTATACTTGAGGTATTTCGTTTCCCACGAAGTGGTGGCAGACGATGCTGTGGCGTCTTCGAAGTGCGACTTTCGCCAGTCCTTGTAGCAGACTTTAAAGCTGTGCGGATCATCATAACGAAAAGGCGAGGGGTATCGCTCGTTTTGTCCACGACTGTACATTTCTTAATATCTTTCCTTGGGTGATAGGTGCTTTTTATCATCATGTTCTTCCTACTGGCGAAATCTATCAGTCTGGGCCCATTATCATTACTGCCATTGTGTAGACTTTCCTTTCCTATTATACTTCTATATACCTCTTCTTTCCCTATTTTGCATTTAGGTCTCCAAGTATTATTTTGACATCATGCCTTTGAATTTTACCAATTTCTTCTTCCAATTTGGCATAAAATGTATCCTTTGCATCTTCATCTGTCTCCTCCGTAGGAGCGTAGACATTCACTATTGTAACGTTAAAAAATTTTGCCCTTATCCTTAGAGAACACATTCTGTCACTTATTGCCGAGGCTAGTATACCAACTTACGTCTGAGGTCGGGCGACACGTGACACTGAGACCTAGTCGACTGGAGGCTACTGTTACATGCTGATGTACTCCTATTTATTTGCCATATAGGCTCGCTGTCACAAGGACGTTTCCAAAACACTCTGTGGCGCACTAGGCACCGCTGGAATTTTGATTGCCATATTAGGCCGCGTCTGGAAACTTCCTCTTGCCTGAGTCTTGGCATGCTGAGCGCCACGTAACCCTGTGGGCAGCTCTGTTTGTCACACGGCGTCGTGACGTCGTCCTCGCTATTATCTTGTTCAAACGCTGGGGCAACACTTCTTTCCTCCTCTGCAGCTGGTTTCTGTGCTGTCTCACAGCTTGGTAAATTTATCAACAGTTATGACGATTACGTTTGAAGTAATAAACAGTTCAAAAAATGTTCAAATGTATGTGAAATCTTATGGGACTTAACTGCTAAGGTTATCAGTCCCTAAGCTTACACACTACTTAACCAAAATTATCCTAAGGACAAACACACACAACCATGCCCGAGGGAGGACTCGAACCTCCGCCGTGAACAGCCGCACAGTCCCTGACTGCAGCGCCCTAGCCCGCTCGGCTAATCCCGCGCGGCATTAAACAGTTCACTTAATTTTTTTTCTCCATCCGTCTCGTTTTCATTTAACTTCCCCTTTTAGAAGTCATCCTGTGTGTAGAAAATAAACTAGTCACAGACGGTCTTGAGTTAACGATAACTTCTCCGCTTTTATAATTTAATTTTTGTAAATGGTGAATAGAGAAAACTATACAAGTAGGACTCCGTGCAACCGACAAGAAATTAGTTTTAGAATAATACGAATTACTAACATAAGTATACGTCGTATGAAAGGAACTGAACTAAACTGCCTGTCAGGATTTTTTAAGTCAGAACAATTGGCAACTACATTCAGCTTTAGGTTGTGTTTAAAAAATATTTTCTTATAGCTATAAATACTACAGAATGATGTAAGATAATTATCCATTGTTTGGCGTGTATTATTTATAAGCACTTTTGATTTACGGCCACTGAAAATGTACCAAAAATATTGACATTTCCAACTGTTTTATCCTAATGTTTTAACATTTTGTCGATAAGTACATGTATCTGTTGTATGCATTAATTGCACACTTAATACAATAAATTTCTCTTTAGATGAATTTCAAATTTATATATATAATTTTCTAATGCTACCCACTTCCCGCATTAAGTAAGCGAAAGAGGAGCTTCGAATTTGAGTAGAAATGAGTCATGACGTTTTCCAAGGGACTTCTGTTAGAATCCCACATTTAAAATTCAAATAAAAATAAGTCCCACCAGCTACGTAAAACTTAACATCGATCACTTCCGTTTTTAATTTGTTACTTTGTATATGAATCGAAATAAGGAAGAGAATAACAGCTGTTTGTTCACCAACCAATCACAAAATGAGCCGATGGACCCCCATTGTGTTCTGTTCACCTCTGCCACATCGCATTGATTCCTGAGCTTGTGGTTAGCGAAGCTGCTGTCAAATGCAGCGGGTAGCGTTAATTCATTTTGGTTTTGTAACGTGCTTTGTTTCTCTGTACGATGTCTTTATTATAATTTTTATGAACAACTGCTGCCTCATAAAGTGGTATGTATGATGTTTATATCGGGTATGAAGCAGAACTTTCCATTCTGCATTTTAAATATTGGAGAAACTCAGGTAAATTTGTCGAGCAGATTTAGCTGGTGTAGTAAGGCAGCTCGACGTAACATGGACTCCACAAGTCGTTGGAAGTCCCCTGCAGGAATACACCAGAGGACGCAGTGCATTCCATGTAAACACATTCACACCATTACGGAGCCATCACCAGCTTGCACAGCGCCTTGTTGACAACTTGGGTCCATGGCTTCGTAGGGCCTGCAGCACACCCGAACGCTACCACCAGCTCTTACCAGCTGAAATCGGGACTCATGGCTGTGCGCGTGTGTTGTCCTTAGCGTAAGGGACCGATGACCTCAGCATTTGGTCCCTTAGGAATTCACACACATTTGAACATTGTTTTGAATACTCCACCGATAAGAAGGCTTCGTTAAACATTGAACAAAGAGATATTTTCTTAAAACAGCTATCCAGTTTTCCACCTAGCAAATGTTCTATAAAATATCCAGTGGGCTGCCCTCCAGCATATACATTTTTGACAAAGCCAAGCTCCAAACTTACCTTTCTAAGAAATGTTTTCGTCGCCCAATGTGCTGTATTCCCACACAAAGTTTATAGAAAACGGCATCCTGAACTGCCACTTACGAGATTTTTTTTTTAGAACTTTCAAATGGCTCTGAGCACTATGGGACTCAACTGCTGTGGTTATCAGTCCCCTAGAACTTAGAACTACTTAAACCTAACTAACCTAAGGACATCACACACATCCATGCCCGAGGCAGGATTCGAACCTGCGATCGTAGCAGTCGCACGGTTCCGGACTGCGCGCCTAGAACCGCGAGACCACCGCGGCCGGCGAACTTTCAATGGGCTTCCTCCCATAATGTGTGTGAGAGAGAGATTTGTATGGGAAGTGACATCATGCCATCACATTCCCCTTCTACATGAGGGTTGAAGAAAAAAAATATTAATAACAAACAGCTTTTTTTAAAGAAACATCACTAGAGAAAATAAGCATTCCATTCAGATATTCTCTGAGTTGAGTACCTGACTTAAAAAACTAATTACTTCTGCACTGGCCAGAGACGTAACGCTGTTGAGTATGCAAGCAGTTTCTACACAGACCCCAGGACACCACAGTGCATGGCTCGATCCAGAGCAACCTTCGCCACTTGCCCCATACTGACGCCAGTCCAGAAAATTCGTAGTCCCGAAACCACCTACCCGACGTGCAACACCTGGGTCACTGTCCATGCTCCTAGCTTTCTGGTTCCAGGAAGCTGCCTAATTTCCTTATGGACCCCTGGGACCTAGGTGGCTGTGGTTTCTGCCCCCTTCTTCCGTGAGGACCAACCTTAGACTTTGTCAAACACAAACAGCACAAACACGGGGCATGCAATTAACTACAGAGGCAGAGGAAAATTAAGATGTATTAGTAACAATCACTGACATTACCTACATTATCAGCATCCGATATCAGATACATATTTTGATAAAGTTAATCAAAAGCAATGATAAATGAGACGCGCCAGTCCACCAGTTGACCGACGTACTTCATCCCATCTGCCACCGGGGAAAAATTGTACAGAGGGTGTTGCACTTAGTAATATCATAGTGTGACAACACCATGCAAATTTATTTAAAGTATATCGTTACCACGACTGAGCAGGAAAGTTAGGAAGTAGGTAAATTGGCCTTTGATAAGGCAACTTTCGTTTATTTACTATTAAAAACAGTCTTGATCACGATTTATTTATTAAGGTGACCGGTTTCGACCACTACTGTGGTCATCTTCAGACCATTGAGTAGGAACCTCTTTCTGCTAGAGAATCACTACTACTTGAGTAGTGATTCTCCAGCAGAAAGAGGTTCCTACTCAATGGTCTGAAGATGACCACAGTAGTGGTCGAAACCGGTCACCCTAAGTGATTCTCCAGCAGAAAGAGGTTCCTACTACTTGAGTAGTGATTCTCCAGCAGAAAGAGGTTCCTACTCAACGGTCTGAAGATGACCACAGTAGTGGTCGAAACCGGTCACCTTAATAAATAAATCGTGATCAAGACTGTTTTTAGCAGTAAATATTTGCAACACATTGATCACTGTCACTCCCATAATGTATTCAAAAGTAACTTACGTTTAGCTTAATTTCCATTCATTCAACTCTGGAGCCATCAGTACTCACTCACATGCAAGACTGGTATCTGTGCTCGATGATTCATTTCAGTTTATACAAAATTAGAGCAAAATAAAAGAAAAAAACAGCTTGCATATCTCATTCATTCATTTAAAGAAGAAACTTTAAATAGTTGACAGTTTAACCCTCATCAATTTGATCCTTCTCATCGAACAATCACACTTAGAGCCAATCATTCCACTTTAGCATGAAAGTAATCGTTGGTCTTAAGCCACACACAGGTATTCAAATTTCCAGGAATGGGAAAAATATTTCACGTATACAACTAAATGTAAATAATCACCCGATTTTAAAAATAAGGAAAATTCGGAATATTTAAACAATCACAAAACACATTTTCATGGTTGTATCGAAAATCTAAATACCTGTTGTTATCGCTAAACACTATACTGAGCATTTTACTAAATTGCACCATCTAGGTGAAAACTTGTGCTGAGAGCACAGTGTTACCATCACTCTTAACAGTAACTGTAAAGCAATATTG
Organism: Schistocerca nitens; assembly: GCF_023898315.1. Classification (NCBI taxonomy): domain Eukaryota; kingdom Metazoa; phylum Arthropoda; class Insecta; order Orthoptera; family Acrididae; genus Schistocerca; species Schistocerca nitens. The sequence continues at coordinate 348,625,800 of NC_064618.1, read as the reverse complement.
CACTTTAGTAAGGAAAAGAATAAAAATAGTGTCACAGTTTAAGTCTATGATGACCGGTCACTAAAACTGACAACGACCGGGTGAACGGTGTGCCAACCACATGCCCCTCCAGATCCGCATCCGGTGACGCCTAAGGACTGAGAATGAAACGGCGGCCGGTCGGTACCGTTGAGCCTTCATGGTCTGTTCGAACGGTGCCTTTTACTTTTTTAAGGGCCAGTAACATGTACATGTTACAATGACAGCTCTTTACAATTATTTTAGTTATAGTTCTGCTGAAAAGAAAACAGTACAGACATTTAATTTTACTTCGATCTATCTGTCGTCAAACGTTCTCAGTTTCGGCAGATTGTGTATTTCACTAACAGGTACACACAAATACGTGAGGCTGACATGGTTCAGTTCAGCAGGGCTGACTCACGTTAGTGTCTTCTGGCATGTACTTCCACATTGTCACGGATTGGAAATACCAAGTCTATTTCTCTAAGCAAGGCTAGCAAAGCGTCTCGTAGCTGCATTTGCACGATTAAACGCTGTAGTTGGCACTGTGACTGAAACAAAGGGGCTTAGAGAGACATTTTCCTTGTTAGTGATCGGGAACACATAACAAAAAGAAAAGTGAACGTACGGGTACAGCTCTACTAAGGGTCGTTGATCAAACCAAAAGGCGTCATCAGATGAGGAAATGTTCCTGCAACCATTTAAGGATCGGTGAGAGGCACTGGTTCTGATAAAGATACAGAAAAAAGAACGTTGCTTATGGTGCAGCGTTACTGAACTGTTCTGACCTGTTGACCAGCGGTGACGTTCAGATGATTCTCATGAAGCTCATCGCTACTGAGTATGGTAGACTGTTCAAACATGTGGGTAAATGGCGACAGGCTTGTGCGAGCATTTGATCATCATGGAGAGGACGTGGCACAAAGCTACTGAGAATGGTAGGTTGTCCAATGTGTCCCTCACGGAAAAGAGAGGCGCTAGAGTGACTCCTGAGACAACAATTGTCCATCTCGCATACCCTGCCGGTGATAGGCTAGCACGTCTGCCTTCTTTGATCGCAGGAAGTTAGGACAAGCGACCGTGAACTGGTCTGACAGATGCCACAGCGTGTCACGAAAGACAATACCAGAGCGTGGCTTTCCATAATCTGCATGCCATTCCATTTGTAACGTTAAGCGTATGTAGACGAGCTAATCAGGTTCACAAACATGTGCGGCCCCAATGCCGAGAGCACTTCGCGGCCGCTCCAGGCGAGGAAGGCGCAAAGGGGGCCAGCAAAAGACCGGATGTGAGGAAAATCCCGGTATGGGGAATTTGGATAATGATCCCACAATGGCGGGCTTTGAGACCAACTGTAAAACTTCTTCTTACAGTTCTCTAAGAGTCTATAATAATTTACGATCAGATATTAATGCAAATGTGAATACATAGGCGATCCCTGAAAAATGAGACGCATCCACACACAACAATAATCTCAGTACCTTTAGAAATACAGACATTGATATTCCACAGCGAACAAACATTTTAGCACTGAACCTTAGAACTAACGACTTTTAAACACTGTTTGTGGTTTCAACAAACGTTATCTCAGATGACAGCATTGCAGTATAGCTACCATCTCTGAAAGCTATGTATCTGCATCCATTTTATATACTGACTTATGACGTCTTCTATAACTTTCTTGTTACGCAAATATTTGTCAGAACATCGTATTCTTTACATTTACACAGAAAATGGACACAGCATCAGTATCTCAAATTTTGTCATACTTGTGTATTTATTTAATGAACAGTTTAGTATTTTCAAAGTAGCTTTATTCAAATGTAGACTGCAAGTGCTATTGAAAAACTGTGCTAATTTAAAAATGGTTAATCACGTGTGTTAGCAGACACCGTAGTTGGAAAGACCACCACAAGATGCTTCTGTTAAGAAGGTATAAGTAATTATTTAAATAATATTTAGCAACACCCTCCATGAACCATGGACCTTGCCGTTGGTGGGGAGGCTTGCGTGCCTCAGCGATACAGATGGCCGTACCGTAGGTGCAACCACAACGGAGGGGCATCTGTTGAGAGGCCAGACAAACATGTGGTTCCTGAAGAGGGGCAGCAGCCTTTTCAGTAGTTGTAGGGGCAACAGTCTGGATGATTGACTGATCTGGCCCTGTAACATTAACCAAAACGGCCTTGCTGTGCTGGTACTGCGAACGGCTGAAAGCAAGGGGAAACTACAGCCGTAATTTTTCCCGAGGACATGCAGCTTTACTGTATGATCAAATGATGATGGCGTCCTCTAGGGTAAAATATTCTGGAGGTAAAATAGTCCCCAATTCGGATCTCCGGGCGGGTACTACTCAAGAGGACGTCGTTATCAGGAGAAAGATAACTGGCATTCTACGGATCGGAGCGTGGAATGTCAGATCCCTTAATCGGGCAGGTAGATTAGAAAATTTAAAAAGGGAAATGGATAGGTTAAAGTTAGATATAGTGGGAATTAGTGAAGTTCGGTGGCAGGAGGAACAAGACTTTTGGTCAGGTGAATACAGAGTTATAAATACAAAATCAAATAGGGGTAATGCAGGAGTAGGTTTAATAATGAATAAACAAATAGGAGTGCTACTACAAACAGCATAGTGAACGCATTATTGTGGCCAAGATAGATGGTTCAAATGGCTCTGAGCACTATGGGACTCAACTGCTGAGGTCATTAGTCCCCTAGAACTTAGAACTAGTTAAACCTAACTAACCTAAGGACATCACAAACATCCATGCCCGTGGCAGGATTCGAACCTGCGACCGTAGCGGTCTTGCGGTTCCAGACTGCAGCGCCTTGAACCGCACGGCCACTTCGGCCGGCTGCCAAGATAGACACAAAGCCCATGCCTACTACAGTAGTACAAGTTTATATGCCAAATAGCTCTGCAGATGATGAAGAAATTGATGAAATGTATGACGAGATAAAAGAAATTATTCAGGTAGTGAAGGGAGACGAAAATTTAATAGTCATGGGTGACTGGAATTCGTCAGTAGGAAAAGGGAGAGAAGGGAACATAGTAGGTGAATATGGATTGGGGGGAAGAAATGAAAGAGGAAGCCGCCTTGTAGAATTTTGCACAGAGCATAACTTAATCATAGCTAACACTTGGTTCAAGAATCATAAAAGAAGGTTGTATTCCTGGAAGAATCCTGGAGATACTAAAAGGTATCAGATAGATTATATAATGGTAAGACAGAGATTTAGGAACCAGGTTTTAAATTGTAAGACATTTCCAGGTGCAGATGTGGATTCTGACCACAATCTATTGGTTATGAAATGCAGATTGAAACTGAAGAAACTGCAAAAAGGTGGGAATTTAAGGAGATGGGACCTGGATAAACTGAAAGAACCAGAGGTTGTAGAGAGTTTCAGGGAGAGCATAAGGGAACAATTGACAGGAATGGGGGGAAAGAAATACAGTAGAAGAAGAATGGGTAGCTCTGAGGGATGAAGTAGTGAAGGCAGCAGAGGATCAAGTAGGTAAAAAGACGAGGGCTAATAGAAATCCTTGGGTAACAGAAGAAATATTGGATTTAATTGATGAAAGGAGAAAATATAAAAATGCAGTAAATGAAGCAGGCAAAAAGGAATACAAACGTCTCAAAAATGAGATCGACAGGAAGTGCAAAATGGCTAAGCAGGCATGGCTAGAGGACAAATGTAAGGATGTAGAGGCTTGTCTCACTAGGGGTAAGATAGATACTGCCTACAGGAAAATTAAAGAGACCTTTGGAGAGAAGAGAACCACTTGTATGAATATCAAGAGCTCAGATGGCAAACAAGTTCTAAGCAAAGAAGGGAAGGCAGAAAGGTGACCGAGCGAGGTGGCGCAGTGGTAAGACACTGGACTCGCATTCGGGAGGACGACGGTTCAATCCCGCGTCCGGCCATCCTGATTTAGGTTTTCCGTGATTTCCCTAAATCACTCCAGGCAAATGCCGGGATGGTTCCTCTGAAAGGGCACGGCCGACTTCCTTCCCCATCCTTCCCTAATCCGATGAGACCGATGACCACGGTGTCTGGTCTCCTTCCCCAAAACCAACCAACCAACCAGCAGAAAGGTGGAAGGAGTATATAGAGGGTTTATACAAGGGCGATGTACTTGAGGACAATATTATGGAAATGGAATAGGATGTAAATGAAGATGAAATGGGAGATAAGGTACTGCGTGAAGAGTTTGACAGGGCACTGAAAGACCTGAGTCGAAACAAGGCCCCGGAAGTATACAACATTCCATTAGAACTACTGATGGCCTTGGGAGAGCCAGTCATGACAAAACTCTACCATCTGGTGAGCAAGATGTATGAGACAGGTGAAATACCCACAGACTTTAAGAAGAATATAATAATTCCAATCCCAAAGTAAGCAGGTGTTGACAGATGTGAAAATTACCGAACTATCAGTTTAATAAGTCACAGCTGCAAAATACTAACGCGAATTCTTTACAGACGAATGGAAAAACTGGTAGAAGCGGACCTCGGGGAAGATCAGTTTGGATTCCGTAGAAATGTTGGAACACGTGAGGCAATACTAACCTTACGACTTATCTTAGAAGAAAGATTAAGAAAAGGCAAACCTACGTTTCTAGCATTTGTAGACTTAGAGAAAGCTTTTGACAACGTTAACTGGAATACTCTCTTTCAAATTCTGAAGGTGGCAGAGGTAAAATACAGGGAGCGAAAGGCTATTTACAATTTGTACAGAAACCAGATGGCAGTTATAAGAGTCGAGGGGCATGAAAGGGAAGCAGTTGTTGGGAAAGGAGTGAGACAGGGTTTTAGCCTCTCCCCGATGTTATTCAATCTGTATATTGAGCAAGCAGTAAAGGAAACAAAAGAAAAATTCGGAGTAGGTATTAAAATTCATGGAGAAGAAGTAAAAACTTTGAGGTTCGCCGATGACATTGTAATTCTGTCAGAGACAGCAAAAGACTTGGAAGAGCAGTTGAACGGAATGGACAGTGTCTTGAAAGGAGGATATAAGATGAAGTTCAACAAAAGCAAAACGAGGATAATGGAATGTAGTCAAATTAAATCGGGTGATGCTGAGGGAATTAGATTAGGAAATGAGACACTTAAAGTAGTAAAGGAGTTTTGCTATTTAGGGAGCAAAATAACTGATGATGGTCGAAGTAGAGAGGATATAAAATGTAGACTGGCAATGGCAAGGAAATCGTTTCTGAAGAAGAGAAATTTGTTAACATCGAGTATAGATTTAAGTGTCAGGAAGTCGTTTCTGAAAGTATTTGTATGGAGTGTAGCCATGTATGGATGTGAAACATGGACGATAACCAGTTTGGACAAGAAGAGAATAGAAGCTTTCGAAATGTGGTGCTACAGAAAAATGCTGAAGATAAGGTGGGTAGATCACGTAACTAATTAGGAGGTATTGAATAGGATTGGGGAGAAGAGAAGTTTGTGGCACAACTTGACTAGAAGAAGGGATCGGTTGGTAGGACATGTTTTGAGGCATCAAGGGATCACAAATTTAGCATTGGAGGGCAGCGTGCAGGTTAAAAATCGTAGAGGGAGACCAAGAGATCAATACACTAAGCAGATTCAGAAGGATGTAGGTAGCAGTAGGTACTGGGAGATGAAGAAGCTTGCACAGGATAGAGTAGCATGGAGAGCTGCATCAAACCAGTCTCAGGACTGAAGACCACAACAACAACAACAATTTAGCAACAGTCTGTGTCATTTCAAGTTAGTGCACTTGCCCACGAGTACAGGTTTATTTATTTATGAACCAACTGTTATTTACATTTATTGTAAATAATCTGCATCGGTTTCTTTTTTCATCAATATTCATTAACAGTGGGGCGTGAAGGCAGAAGTGTGCTGCTTAACCTTATGACCGGATCGAGCTATTATTTTTAAACAGAGCCATGCATTGCCCTAGTACCAAAGAATCGAGTAACCGGAGGTAAAGGGGCAACTGGTTTGTACGTATACAGGGTGGAGGAAAAATGTGTTACAAAATTTTAAACCGGGATAGCGGATGCCAGTAGAAAGCAAAATTACTAATGTTGTGTAGTTGGACAACACACCATTTAACCCCGACTGGCCGTGGGATTGTTCTGTTGCCGTCCGTCGGTTGACGGGCAGTGCTATGGTTGTCGGTTCACACATACGAACGTTCATCGCCCCGCCACTGCCCCAACGTGATACGCACACGTGTCAAATAGGTCTTGCTGTTTGTCTCCAACTCACGTCACAGGCCATTCACACGTAACCTTCGCTTCGGAGCACACACACGTCACCTGAGATTTAGTCATACAGTAAGCATGGCGGTACAGTATTCGTTTGAAGAACAACGAGATGTGGTTTTCGTGTATGGACTAGCCGACGGTAACGCGCATGAAGCTCGACGGTTGTATGAGGAACGGTACCCAGCAAGACGCCACCCACACCCGCAAACATATACAGCAATTCACTGACGACTTGGCGAAACAGGTTCGTTAGTGGGATATCATGGTGATGCTGGAAGACCTCGAACACGACGGGATGCCGCATTTGAAGAGACTGTTCTCGAGGCTTCGAGGAAGCACCTACGAGGAGTGCTCGAGCGGTTGGACACGACAGGGGGTCAGTCATCGGTTAGTCTGGGAGGTTTTGAGGGATGAGGGCCAGCATCCATTTAGTTTCCACCCTGTCCAAGATCTAAATCTTCTGACGGACTATAAACACGGGCTAAGGTTTTGCCGGTAGTTTCTACGACGTGTTGAAAGAGATCCCGACTTCCCCACCATTGTGTTGTTTACCGACGAGTGCACCTTCTATCGGGATGGCCTTTCCAACACTCGAAACGCTCATTACTGGGCAAAGGGAAATCCTAACGTCATGTACGTCCACGGACGCCAGGACCGATTTTCGTTCAATATTTGTGCAGGAATTGTGGGTGACCATCTGATTCTGGTCCGTGTACCTCCTCGGCTTACCGGGGCAAGTAACAGTCGTGCTGTGAGCGGATATTTAAATGAACTCTTCGGCGACCGGGTAACTGGCAGAGGTGCTCGTAGGACATGGCCCGCGCGATCACCAGATCTCACGCCACCGTACGTTTTCCTGTAGGTATTCTTCAAGGTTCTAGTTCATCCACCCGGACGCTAACCATCTAGAAACGAAGAGGAATTAATGGATCGCATTCAACATGCTGCCAATCACAACAGGGCAATGCCAGGAATCTTTGAAAGAGTTTGGCAAAACATCGTCCGTCGTTACCAAGCTTGTGTCGCGTCAGAGGGTCGCCAGTTCGAGCACCTGCTTTAAGAAATAAAAAAAAAACATCCTAGCTACAAAAAAAGGCCCTCTTCGTGGACAACGCAATTTTTAAAAGACTTTCTGTAAGCGAACTGATAGCTGTCGACGGGTTTGTTCCCGGTACGTCTTATCGCGAAACTACACTGTATGTGTCAGGACTCCGGCGGATTCGCCGCCAGGCCCCCATAGTAGAAGGCCGGTGCGCTACCACTGTGTCTTGCACACATCGCGATCTCCAGCAGGCAAAGCATTCGCGGTCATTGGTTGTCCAGAGCTTCCGGAAACAGGGCAATCCGGCGACCAATCGGAGCGCTTGGCGACAAGTTTCCGTACTTTAAAAATTGTGCGTTGTCGACCTACACGACACTAGCAATTTTGGTTCCTACTGGCATCAGCTATCCAGGGTTAAAATTTCGCGTCATTGTTTTTCTCCACCCTGTAGACTCAACAGTAACCGTTAGTATCGTCGTTACTGGGGGCTCGTCCGGGACATGAGTGTATTCGCTTTAGAATTATCTAATCACTTTAGAATTTTTTATAGCTACATTGAAATGTGTAAAATGCGTCATCATTTAAAGGGGGTGAAAAGTTTACCCTCATAACGTCTGTCTTCCACGTTGGTGTGTATTTTTAAAGCCTAATATTTTTACTTATATTTTATAAAAAAAAATGTTTTCTTGCTAGAGGTTCTAGCCCCGAATGACGCAGTATTCAGTGTTATAGGGGCGGCCTTTTTATCTGAAATTACAGTCCTGTGTTTTTAATGTTCTCGTTCTAGTGGTATATGATACGAAAAATCTGTATATGTACTGCATCTATGTGTTGTATTATACACCTTGTTTTCTCATTTCAAATTTACCGCCTTCGTTTATATTTTATTTCGTCAAAATTTTAGGATAAGTTATTGCACATGTGTTGCCTCTAGTAATTCCATCTTATCAATGTTTTATGTGCATTACAGTTATAAAGTTTTAGTGGGTATGTATATCCAGATTACGATCTCTCATTCTTATCACTGCTGCGTCGCAGCGCCACCTATTGAGGTGATTCTGTATTACACTTCACTACTAGCACATGACGCTGTGGTGCATTATGCTTACTACCTGAGCCCCCATCTTACTCTGTTACTCGCTCCTGTGAAAGAGAACGCGTTATGCAGATCTTGGTGCCTCTCGCGTCCATCTAGAAAAGGTAATGAGTTTACTATTTTATATTTCTAGTTTTTACTGAGTTTAACGAAGGCAATGTTAGCCTGATATATTCGACGATGCTCTTTGGCTACACTGACTAAAGGATTCTTCTAAGAAATACCAAATTAAGGTATTTGCTCTTTCAATAGTTTATCTGTCACCGAGCGAGGTGGCGCAGTGGTTAGCACACTGGACTCGCATTCGGGAGGACGACGGTTCAATCCCGTCTCCGGCCATCCTGATTTAGGTTTTCCGTGATTTCCCTAAATCGTTTCAGGCAAATGCCGGGATGGTTCCTTTGAAAGGGCACGGCCGATTTCCTTCCCAATCCTTCCCTAACCCGAGCTTGCGCACCGTCCCTACTGACCACGTTGTCGACGGGACGTTAAACACTAACCACCAACCAACCAACAGTTTATCTGTTGATACATGCTTATAGGTTATTCAAGTCTGCACAACGCGATCGCGATTGTTAAATAGAAGTATTTGTTCTCTGTTTTGTATATAGATAACCTGAAGATGCCTAAATAAGGCGAAACGCGTCGTTGAAAAATAAAAAAACTAAATTTGCAACAAAGACTGTTTTTAACCAATACTGTTAAGCACTGGTTTGCTGTATGCCACATATGGATTGGAAGAATTTCTTTAAGTACTTGTGCTGAGGGTATTAAAATGAGTGAACCTGCAGCTTCCTTGTCAGTGATGGAGCTTGCAAGGATTAAGCAATCGCCCAGAATGTGCGGTTTAGATAATTCGAGGGGGCCATTTAGTCCAAAATCTGAACGTGGTAGTGTTGACAGAGACGATTTTAGTGGGGCAGGTAGTCCGAAATCAGAGAAGGGAGATGTAATTACAGATGATTCAATGGCATGGGTGAGGGATATTCTGACAAATTTTAACTCTAAAATTGGGGGAGTGGGTACAGAGACAGGGTCAATAAAAACAGACAAGTCCAGTAGAGAAAAGTGTAGCAAAAACAGTAAAATCTGAGGTGAAGAAAATTAAATGTTATATAGAAGGGATGATTAATACAAAATTAGAAGTTGTAAGGACAGACAAGGGCAAAATTTCTGAGGGGGTTGACCTGGTTATCGCAAGAGGCTATACATTAGAAAAAAAGATTTCGGGGAAAACTTGGAAAAGATATAGAATGAGCTGAGTGGCGATGTTAAGAGTTGTGTGCTGAGACAAAATGCATTTGTGGAAGTGACCAATAAATCTGCTAATATTTTGTCTGGAAGATTGTGAGAAAGAGGTACTTCAGGATAGAGAACATTTTCAATCTTTATTATTTAACGAAGCTGTGCAGCATGAACAGCATTTAATAAAGACGTGAAATTCTTTAGCAACAAATCAAGCTACTATTGTGATAAGTGCTCCATGGATTAATTCAGGAACGACAAAGTGTTTGGCAAATGATGGAATATATCATCCGACTGATTTTCTTGCTGCCTGTGCATTCACAAGGTGCAACTCTGCATTGTTGGCTCTTACAATGTTTATCTAGCCAGTGTGAGTGTCTTTTGAATCTCACTTTTTTCCGCCTTTTCGCCTGCTCACATTCGAGCCCTCTATCCTCTTTTACCAACGCCAACGCACTCTTTACAGTCAAAATTGTGACTACCGCTGGAACACCATCTTTTGTTTCGAGAGACCCACACTTTCTTTCTTCATCAACGTCGTTCATTTCACTTACAGGCTGTGCTTCTTTAATGTCACTCTTCTCTAAACACTGTGATCTCAAATGGTTTCAGTGTCTCCCCCTTTTTCTTCCATTTTTATGGTACACATTACAATTTCAGAACAACCTCAAATCTCATTGTCCATTCCTAGATTCTTCTGACATACCCCCAGCTCATCTATAGGATTAAATCACTCTTAAAACCCAACGTTTCAGCATCCTCGGAAGCATCAATTGTACAGTTCGCGTCCTCCGATTCAACGATATCAGTAGCTGCAACATTCTCACAATCAACCACATAATTGAAAACCTCGTCTCTCTTCAACTAGTCCTCACTTATTTCCGCCGAATCACTACAAATATTATCACAATTAACTCCCATGACATCTGCAGATGACTCTCAAGATACATTACTTAAAACGTCCATTAGATCCGTCAATGTATTATAGAAATCAGCGCCAATGACTCCGCCAAACTCCGTCGATACAGCATATTAATTGCCGAATGACAAAAGTGGCAAAAATTAAGTTAGTTAAAAGACATCTTGAGGGCAATGCACAATCATCGGCAAATGTAATGCGTGCTTCATTTACTACCTACGAAGTGTTTGAGTGTTGTGTCCTGAACAAATTATGGAGTGAAGCGTAAAGAAGGCGATTTCAGAACTGATTCCTAAACAGATCAAATTTCAAACGCGGATGTAGGTCGATGCGGGAGTTTTGCGTGCGTGGACTGGCTAAGTTGACGCTTGTAAATCGTCCGCTGGCAGTGTTAACAGAGCTCACGAGACGCTTACCGGAAGGATAAATTTTGTGCATTTAATACGTATGTAGTAAAGTATGGAAGCACAACTTAGTGCAAGGAGAGTGTCAATATTGGCCACAACAAACTTTGGTACGAGGAGGTCGGCAGACTGTAATTAGTCCCTTCATTTATGTATGAGAGACAAAGTCGTACTGTACGCGAGATTAGAAGGGAAATTTGAAAGGGTTATTTAAATGTGTTACTTGCTGTATTTTGAATGGGTTTCTCATGCACTAGATGTAATTTATTTGTAATTTTGTTCGCACAAAAATCTGGAGCGTGGAGGTCGTCGGACCTCAATAAAATTTTAATTGCTTGTGGGAGTAGAGCATGGGGCTGTGTGCAAAGTATAAGCTAAGTTTTCGGAGGTGTATTACATAGATTAATTATATTAATATATGTTATTTTCGAAGTGTTTTTAATAGATCTATATGAGTAACTGTTGGAGATAACTTCATCTAAAGTTCATGAGACTAATTTTTGCCCGCCGTTGTGGCCGAGCGGTTCTAGGCTCTACAGTCTGGAACCGCGCGACCGCTACGGTCGCAGGTTCGAATTCTGCCGCGGGCATGGATGTGTGTGATGTCCTTAGGTTGGTTAGGTTTAAGTAGTTCTAAGTTCTAGGGGACTGATGACCTCAGAAGTTATGTCCCATAGTGCTCAGAGCCATTTGATTTGAACTAATTCTGTAAATAAGAGCTTTATTAAACTAATAAGATATGAATTATGATCTAGCTATGTGCCAAGTTAAAATTGAAAGTTAAGGGACATATTTCTCCACAGGGCACTATTAGTTTTAAGGTTTCTAATTAGACGCTGCAAAATTGTAGAGAAATGATAAAATGTTAGTTGATTTTTGATGTCGAACAAATTTCATAGCACAAAAGATGTGTTTTTTTTTAGTGAGAACATGGATAGAGTGTTTGAAATGTCGAGCTGAATCATGTGATTTGTCTACACTATAAACCATTTTCTTTTGTGATTCTTGAGTTTCTCCCGGCGTATTTGATAATCAAAATATCCACGGGTGTACTGAAGGTCTACAGTGTCCAACGGGCACAATATTTCGGCGATCATACATGTCGCCATCATCAGGTGAACTGACGGACTGAGCTCCTGTGAACGTGCCGGCACGGAGATCCGTACGCTATGGCTGCTCAGAGGGAACTGGGTTCGGTCGCGGCGGCGGTCGATTTAAATACCCTCCTCCCGCGGTGCGCTCCCTCCGCTGTCCGCGCCCCGCGCCACGGTCGCGCGGTGGAATAGATTGCGACGGCACCTGAGATGACGTCGGAGTGATGGCTCAGTCCGCCGTGGTCGTCACAACTATACGTTTGCTCGATTTACTCTTGATTAACCCAATCGCTGGTTCCCAAGCCTTGCTAAGATTATAGCCACAGTCACGGTTTATAAGGTCGTCATTGGTGCGAATTTCGATGGTCTCTTTAACAACGCTGTCCCAGTATCTCGACGTCTGTACCAGAATCCTCGTGCGTTCATACTCTATAGCGTGATTTTCCGACAAACAATGTTCAGCGACCGCCGACTTCCTCGGATACATCAGTCGAGTGTGCCTCTGGTGTTCACGGCATCGATCCTCGACGGTACGCATCGTCTGAGCAATATACGACTTGCCACATTGACACGGAATCTGGTACACGCCGGCCATCCTCAAACCGAGGTCATCTTTGGCGCTCCCCACCAGTGCACGAGATTTATTCGGAGGACAAAACACAGTTTCGACCCGGTGTTTCTTCAAAATGCGAGCGATTTTCCCCGAGAGTGCGCCTGTATATGGAATAAACGCAGTGCCTATCTCCTCCCTCGTGATTTCATCCTACTCCACAGGTTGTGCTGTAGTGGTTGGGCGGAGAGCACGTTGAATCTGCCACTCTGAGTACCCATTTTTTCGAAATACAGTTCTTAGATGTTCCAATTCCTGGGGTAGACTCTCTGCGTCAGAGATAGTGCGCGCCCTATGTACTAGAGTTTTAAGTACCCCATTCCTCTGTGAAGGGTGGTGGCAGCTGTCTGCGTGCAAATACAGATCAGTGTGCGTTGTCTTCCGATACACCCCATGACCTAAGGTGCCGTCAGCCCTTGTCTTGACCAAGACGTCAAGGAAAGGTAATTTACCCTCCGTTTCAGTCTCCATAGTGAATTTGATGTTGGGGTGTATGGAGTTTAGATGTGTAAGGAAGTCACGGAGTTTATCCATACCATGTGGCCAGATGACGAACGTGTCGTCCACGTAACGGAAAAAGCAAGTAGGTTTCCATTCCGATGACGACAGGGCTTCCTCCTCGAAGTTCTCCATGTACAAATTCGCTACCACCGGTGAGAGTGGGCTACCCATGGCGACTCCCTCCGTTTGTTCGTAGTATTCTCCATTAAAAAGGAAATACGTGGAAGTCAAGACATGCCTAAAAAGTTCAGTGGTCTTCTCGTCAAACTTCTGACTAATCAATTCTAGTTACTCTCGCAGGGGTACCCTCGTAAACAAGGAAACGCCGTCAAAACTCACCATGATATCTGACTCATCCAAACTGAAGCTGTCAAGGCGTTTAACAAAATCCACGGAATTACGGATGTGACGAGGGCATTTACCCACATAAGGACTTAATATTCCCGTCAGGTATTTGGCCAACAAATATGTAGGTGCCCTGATGTTGCTGACAATTATGTTGCTGAACCTTCGGGAGTCCATACAGTCTAGGCGGTACCGGACCTTGGGATAACAATTTCTCAGCGTCACCCTCCGGTAAATCTGCGTCCTTGAGAAGCAACCTCGTCTTGTTCTCCACCTTCTTTGTAGAGTCAACGCTGATCTTCCGGTAGGAATCGTCATTTAGCAGGCTCTGCATCTTATTAGTGTAGTCCTTATGGGAGACAACAACTGTAGCATTGCCTTTGTGAACCGGTAAGACAACAATTTCAGAGCGCTCCCTCAGATCACGAATGGCCGCTCTCTCTTTACTGGTGATATTTGACTTCATCGGCTTGGATTTCGTCAACGCACGACAAGTTTCACGACGATTTCCTCAGCTGATTCAGGCGGAAGTCGAGCTGCAACCTGTTCAACAGCACTAACAATTTCTGCGACCGGAGTGAACTTGGGGGTGGGAGCGAAGTTAAGACCTTTCTGCAAAACTGAGACCGCATCATCGCTCAACACCATGCCACTCAGACTGGTGACAGTCTTGCACGGAACCTGCAGAGATGGTTTGTCAAGGAGACGTGAGAACTTAGCTGCTTGACGTCCCGTTGCCTTCTTATGGGCGGAATCAGCTGCAACCCAGGTGACACCATCAATCCAATCCCAGGAAAAAGAAGTGAAATTACTAGCCAGTTGCAAATGTAGTTTGAGTAATTCCTGTGAGATAAACTCAAGGCTCCGGCGGGTGAATTGCACTCTCTCACGTACCAATGCGAGGCTGGCTCGTTTCTTGGTTCTCTTAGCTGCTGCAGAATCGATGTGATGCATAACCTTAGCAAAATTTGGAACAGCATTCTCGGAACGACATCTCTTTAGAAAGGCAAGAGTACTTAGCAAACGACATCTGCGGTGGCGCAACTTTTCAAATTTCTTCATGCTGCGATACATCTCCTCCCCGTAAAGGTGTATGATGTGATTCTTGAGTTTCTCCCGGCGTATTTGATAAAATATCCACGGGTGTACTGCCGGTCTACAGTGTCCAACGGGCACAATATTTCGGCGATCATACATGTCGCCATCATCAGGTGAACTGACGGACTGAGCTCCTGTGAACGTGCCGGCACGGAGATCCGTTCCCCCTGAGCAGCCATAGCGTACGGATCTCCGTGCCGGCACGTTCACAGGAGCTCAGTCCGTCAGTTCACCTGATGATGGCGACATGTATGATCGCCGAAATATTGTGGCCGTTGGACACTGTAGACCGGCAGTACACCCGTGGATATTTTGATCATTTTCTTTTGCTTTCTATCCTGTTCGTGAATGTATCGACTCTACCGGGGACGGCGTTCAGTGCCTGATTTATGAGGATTCGGGAATTCTTACGATTATTTTGACCATACTACAGTAATATTTCGACAAATATCGTCCTTGGGCACTGACGGTGAGTGCGGATAGACGCCTGCCCCGGCGCAGTACTTGGCTAAGGGTGTCATGATTTACGGAAAAGATTGCTGGGCTGTGAACAATCTAAACTTCGATGCCAGAAAACCAATCGCGTGCTGTCTCTGTGAAAGCGAATTGCGACGATGTAGCGTTCAAAGCAAAACGTGCTATCAAATGAGCGTAAAAGCGCTAAAAACTTTCGAAAAGAAAGGGCTAACTAGACAGTTTATTCAAATTTAAGATGTTTAGTTTGACATTTAATTAACATGCCCAATTTTATAATTTGTGTTGGATTTAGAAAAATTAAGCTGATATCCGTTGTTCTGACATGCAAGTCGGGTATTCCACTTATTGTGCTTTGAATGTATTAATTATGTCAGGTATGTCAAATCTGCTGCGGCCTAACGTGTCAAATTAGCAAGCTACTGTCCCACACGGAGTGAAGATGTGTAACGTTACGCGTATGTGGATGAGCTACTCGGCTACCTAGGACTGGTATAAGGTGAGGTGAATTTGTTTGCGAAACAGTGCGACCGCAGAGCCGAGAGCACTTCGCGGGCAGGCGGGCTGTCGCGGCTCCTGGTAAGAAAGGTGCAAGAGCACCAGCAAAGGACTGGATGTGGGGAAAATCCCGGTATGGGGAATTTGGACAACGTGTCGATCGCCTAAGAGGGCTGGCTAAGCTGCCACAATGGTGGGCTTTGAGACAAACTGTAAGACAGCTTCTTACACCTCTCTGAGAGTCTGCAATTATTTACAATTAAATATTAATGCAGAGTCTGCTTGCTCATGGATGAGTTCTCGAATCTCCGATCAGTTATTAGAACATGGAACCTACTCAAGTTTAGAAGCATTAGCGCAATAAAAAGCCCCCTTCCCAGTTAGCCTACGCTGCGATATAATCTCACCATAGTTGATGAGATGGAGTGTTAAGTCTTGCATACGTCAGAGTCTCCTGCCAGCTACTAATCATCAGCTGCTGTGTGAGTGGCTCAGCCTCAGAAGCGCAAGTGTGATCTCCGTCGCTTCTCCGAAGTCAGAGGTTCGTGCGTCCGTTCCCGTGTCTTCATTCAGAGTATCCACTTTCACGTCCTCAACCACAGTCTCCAAAAAGCTCTTACCTTTCAGCTCTGCACGAAACTGCGCAAAAGAATACTCCACCAACCAGAAGGCTTCGTTAATCATTGGCCAATGAGATATTTTGTTAAGAAAGCGATCTAGCGCTCCACCTAGAAGATGTTTTATAAGTGATCCAATAACTGACTTCTGGCACATACAATGCTGAGAAAGCCTAGCTCCAAACTTCCACTTTTCAGACATCTTTTTGCGTCCCCTGCTGGGCTATTTTCCCATGTCAAAAATTCC
Organism: Schistocerca nitens; assembly: GCF_023898315.1. Lineage (NCBI taxonomy): Eukaryota > Metazoa > Arthropoda > Insecta > Orthoptera > Acrididae > Schistocerca > Schistocerca nitens. Next base: position 348,609,366 of record NC_064618.1, on the reverse strand, counting down.
TAGAAAACATCTTCCTAAACTACCACTTATACATATTCTGTAGAAGAGAAAATGTCCTTCCTTATTGCCTTGCAAGAGACAGAGGGAATTTTTTACTCTATGGAGAGTGGTATTAGTCCATTGCACTCCATCCATTGCAAGGGGAAAGAAAAAACGCTAACAATAAACAGCCATCCAGCTTCCCACGAGAAAGAAGGAATGACAATCTCAGCCTTGCACCCTTTGTTTTTCTAGCAAAAGCGTCACTGGCGGAAAATAACATCCCACCCAACTGTTCTTTGAGCAGAGAGATCAACTTGTAAAAATAATTTCTTCTGCACTGGGCACAAGCTCAGGAAGGTTCATTATACCAGCTGTTTTTAGGGACATTCCAGGATCCCACAATGTGTGGCTGTACCCACTGCTATCTTGACTGCTTACTCCATGGTTGGTTGGTTTGGAGTGAAGGGACTAAACTGCAACGTCATCAACCCCTTTATCCGCTAAGTGGCAAACCAGAGTGGTCGTCAAAGGAAGGAGGCGAAAGGCAAATCCTGGAAAGCCTAATTGTAACTGACACAGCAGAAACAGAGATAAAAGCCCAGAAAAAAGACAGCACAAGACAAATTTTTAGACAACATAGTTGTTTGGAGATAATCAGCGATTGGTTTACTTATAATCGATTATTCAAAATGACAATCGCATTATTTATTTAGCCGCCAACCGATTTCAACCTGCGATGGGGTCATCTTCAGGGCAAATGGCCCTGAAGATGACCCCATTGCAGGTTGAAACCGGTTGGCGGCTAAATAAATAATGCGATTGTGACTGTCATTTTGAATAATTGAGCACAAGACAAGACAAGGCGTTAAAACCAAGGAATGAAAAAGAATAAAGAAAATAAAAAGGTGAAAAGGGTACAGGCCAGGCTGGGCCACCTGGCAAGGGCTTCCAAGGGACCCATGGGGAGCAGGGAGGTGGAGCCAGAGAGGGGTGCCCCAACAATCCTCCAGCAGGTCAATAAGGCCAAAAAGCCCTACCTCAAGAAGATGAACAGAAACCACCTATGTGGGCAAAATGTAATACCAGGTGTCATGTGCTAGCACAAAAGGTAGCGTATCAGGAGGATTAAGATGCCGCCTCAAAGAAGACAAATTAGGGCAGTCTATGAGTAAGTAGGTCACTGTCAGCAGGGCTCTGCATCGGCAATGATGGGGATCCTCAGGTCTGAGAATGTGGCCACGGGTCAGCCAAGTGTGGCCAATATGGAGTCTACAGAGGACGCTGGATTACCTGCGACAAGCATGCAGTGGAGACTGCCATATGGTCATCGTCTCCTTAATTGTCCTCCGTTTGTTTGGAGAGATCAGGGCATACCAATCTGAGTCCCAGACTTGCTCCATGCCGTCACTGATCCAAAAAATACAGGGTCCCGCAACGACTTACCTGACATCCAATGTCTAGGTGTCTGCCTCCCCTCCCAGCATTCGTGTTCTAAGAAATTGACATAAAATTTTTCTGGGTATATTACCGCGTCATTTTGTATAAAACTACTGTTGGAGAAAACCAGCGTATCGGCCACGGTTGCAGCGGCCTTCTTCTGGAACCAGTATACCCAGAAGAAGGTCGCTGCAACCGTGGCCGAAAAGTTGGTTTTCTCCAGCAGTAGTTTTATACAATATGACGCGGTACCATACCCAGAACACTTTTATGTCGACTGACTCTGCCGCGGAAGCCTACGCAATTATTCTAAGGAGTTGTTATTCTCTTTAGGGACTTACTGGGGTTTGTTAGTAGTTGCCCCTGTCCCCCCTGCCCTCTCCTTCCGTGAGGAACCATCCAATACACTGTCAAATTCATACAGCACATCAAGTACATAGTATTCAATCAACTACAGGATAGATTAATTAAAAGTTGTGTCTGTAGCTCCGTCTTTGGAATCAATGATTTCATCCATATTATAAATGCCAGATATTCATCGACCAGTACAAACACAATAAGGATGTCGATAAAATTATTCAAAAGCAATGGTATATGGGGCATGTCAGTCAATCAGTTGACTGTCTGTCCAAGTGCACACATAGCACTGAACTGTAAACTAGAAAAACGAAAAATATTAGAGAGAAGCATTCCAAGAAATTTCCCGCCCAGTAAGAAACATATGATTCTGGAAGATAAAAACTACTAATGAAATATTATGAGTACGAGCTATGGCTACGAGTTCCTCTACCAGGCCGTGGAGACCCAAGCGATATCTACCAGTCACTGTGTGATTCTCTGCCTTGCGGCATGATGCCGATGTGATACAGAGGCGCATGAGGTCAGAACACTGGTCTCCCAGCCGGTTTGGGGACTTTAAAGTCCGTGGAGCCGCTAACATTCGGTGAAACTGCTCCTCAGTTTGCAATGATAAGGCTTGTCGCACCCTATAGCAGTCGTCCCACCAAGGAAAAGTCCTTGGCAGTACTGGGAATCAAAAAATGGTTCAAATGGCTCTAAGCACTTTGGGACTTAACACCTGAGGTCATCAGTCCCCTAGACTTAGAACTACTTAAACCTAACTAACCTAAGGACATCACACACATCCATGCCCAAGGCAGGATTCGAACCTGCGTACTGGGAATCAAACCCTGGTCCTAGGCATGGCGGTCATATACGCTGACCACTCAGCCGTGGAGGCAGACGAAATAATAATCAAAAAGCTTGGTTTTGGAAGAAAAAATATTTAGAAATATAAGAAAGAAGAAGCAAAAGAAAGAAATCGAAATGAAGTGTCATGATTAGGTTTGCTTTGTAGAAGTTGTAAGACTCCTAGGGTTTAGTAGTTCGCGGAAAGAGAAAAGAAATTTGCTTTAAAAATCAGATAAATCGGTTTTGGAGATAAAAACGACACATAAAGAATAAGTTGAATTGTGGAGGCACCGCGTGTAGGGGCATTTATTAACGATTGTAAGTATTTACGAATATACTATGGTCTTTAACGTGAAGGAGCGACAAAAAAAAGAATACTGGTGAAAATAGAAAAATGCACTGTTGAGTTAAAAGCCACAATTATAATTCATTCACTGATTGTATGGGACCGAATGATTAACTTTTCACTTTAATGGAAACCGAGCAGATAGAAAAATAAAGGTGTGTGTAAGAAAAATCATATAAAATGCTGCTTAAAGAAACAAATGCAAGAGACAATCGATAATTAAAGAGACAAATTGTTGTAGAAATGATGCAGTTTGTAGGAGTTACGTACTTTCATGACTTTCGGTTGGTGTCACTGAGATGAGCTTAGAGCAGTTAAGAGATAATAATTGTTTTGTTTATAACCTAAATATTGCATTTAAATATGAGTTGTGCGCTTGAAGTTTCCACATTACTTGAACAATGTTCAGTTTGCCTCACAAGGGCTGAGTACACCCCGCTTGCGAACAGCGCTCAGCGGACCGGATGGTCACCCAGGTTGGTGTTAGCTCTGCCCGGCAGCGCTTAACTTCGGTGATCTGATGGGGCACCGTTGTTACCACTTCAGCAAGGCCGTTGGCCAAAGACTTTCACTGTCTGATGAAAATTATCCGGACAGCCCAGTGTAATGCGGAATTGACAGCTAAATTGCTAAATTTCACGAGGGGCGGACTCGCCAGTATAAAAGGAAGCGGGGAGAATTGTATTGTCAGTAGAGAAGCAGCAGCAGCATCATAATGAGTCACTCAGGAGATCTCAGTGACTAAGTCATTGCATGCCACCTGAATAACAGATGCATCAGGGACATTTCAACCCTTCTAAGTCTGCCCAAGTTCACTGCTGATGGTTTGATTGTAAAGTCGAAATGCAAAGGAACAACTGCAGATAAACCCAGACCCGGCAGGCCTCATGCACTGACGGATAGGGACCGACGGGTATTGCTGAGGGTGGTGTAAAAAATCTCATGCACTCAGCGGAAGGAGTCCCTTCTAAGTTCCAAAGTGCTACCAACAGTCCAACTAGAACAATGACTGTGTTAAAATTATCCTCATGTAAATTCCAAGCGACGCAACAGGCGGTGTAAAGAGCGACGCCACAGACTGTGAATGACAGAAACGAGTGATTTGGCCCCATGAATCACTTTGTACCACGTGCCAATTCAGTGGAAGGGTTTGGGTTTGGCGAAGCCTGGGTGAACGTTACCTGCCAACAGTGCAGCGCAGAGGAGGTGGTTTTACGGTATGGGAGTGTTTTTCTTGGTTAGGGCGTAGTGCCCCTATTGCACTTAAGAAAACGTTAAATGTAGAAGAATAGGGACAAACTTTACTTCATTGTGTTTTGTGTACAGCAGAGGAACAGTTCGGAGGGTACGATTTTTTGCATCAGAATGAAAATGCGCCCTGTCATAAAGCTGACTCTATGAGCCAATGGTTTGTGGACAATACAGTCGCGCAATGGACTGGCCTGCCCAGAGTTCCGATCTGAACCCAGTGGAACATCTTTAGGATGAGTCAAAACATCGACTTCGGTCCAGGACGCAGTGTAAAACATCACATACCTTCTACGGTTTCTGCTCTTGAGGAAATACGGGAAGCCGTTACTCCACGGACGTGGAGACACCTCATTCAAAGTGACCCCAGCAGAATTCAAGCCGTTATAAAGGCGAATGGTGGTCACACCGCACATTAATGTCCAGTAATAAATATCCGGGTACTTTTATCAGCTAGTGCGGTTGTGACGATGCTCACTGTGCTAACCCAACCGTCCACACGCAGGGAAAGAAAGGACATGCAATTGTCTTCACGCCAATTTCTGCAGATTTTGTTATATTTTTGAGACCTGTTTTGCAGGCTGTTGTATTAAGGACATTTAATAATTAAAGATACGAACTAATGTGGAAATGAAATATGTATTTTTACGTAATAAGACTTTTACTATTTCTCAACATAATCCGCACCAATATTAATACGCCTGTTTCAAAGGTGATTAATCTTTTTTGTAGCCGACGCCAAGAAGTCTTTGTCTTGTTTGCCCCATTTTACCATACAAATTTTTTGACCTCCTCGTTGTTGATGAACTTTTTTTTTTTTTGGACTCTGGTTCCAAATAGTGAGCACAAGTTTCATCATATATTACAGTCTTGTTTAGAAAAGGGTCACCCTCCCTTGTATACCGTTCTCCAAAGTGTGTACACGTTTACAGTCTTGTTTCCTATGTTGTTGGATTAACTCTTTTGGATCCACCTTGCACCTGTTTTGCCTTACTTGAGCTTGTTACTGATGACGTTATGATCTGTGCAACACTTACACTTCCTGCAACTGTTTACACTACATGTTCAACTGTAACACGTCACCTTGACAAATAACGTCGTCTGTGAGGGTTTCAAGCGAATGAGTTGACACTTCAACTGGCCAGTCACTGAGGTTTGACCTTCTTTTGAACTGTTCTACCCACTTCTAAAAATTTCCATCGTTCACGGGTTTTTCACCATAATGTAAAATCCTTCACGAAAAAATTTTAGCCGTGTTTTCACCTTCAGAAAGCCTTGCCGCAGTGGTAACACCAATTACCTTCAGATCAGCGAAGTCAAGCGCTGTCGGGCAGGGCTAACACTTGGATGGGTAACTAACCGGTCTGCTGAGCGCTGTTGGCAAGCGGGGTGCACTCAGCCCTTGTGAGGCAAACTGAGGAGCTACTTGATTGAGAAGTAGCGGTTCCGGTCTCGTAAACTGACATACGGCCGGAAGAGCGGCGTGCTGACCACATGCCCATCCATATCCGCACCCAGTTACTCCTGTGGGCTGAGGATGACACGGAGGCCGGTAGGTACCGTTGGGTCTTCCAAGGCATGTTCGGACGGAGATTAGTTTAGTTTAGTGGAAGTCTTTAGAGATAGTCTGCTTTTTTTCGAGCTCCTAAGTAGTGTTAAACAGAAAACGAAAGAATTCTTGACAGTTGTCGAAGACTGAAAGCGAGCAGCGGAGTCGCGATGTCTAAGCCATTTCACGCGTACTCAGTGCCACAACAAGCTCGGCTCAAATGCTCATTCATCGACCAGGGTGTAGGCTTTGCATAAAAACAATCACAAACAATCTACATCTACATACCTTACTCCGCAAGCCACCTTATGGTGAGAGGCGGAGGGTACCCTCTATCACTACCAGTCATTTCCTTTCCGCCGGCCGCGGTGGTCTAGCGGTTCCAGGCGCTCAGTCCGGAGCCGCGTGACTGCTACGGTCGCAGGTTCGAATCCTGCCTCGGGCATGGATGTGTGTGATGTCCTTAGGTTAGTTAGGTTTAAGTAGTTCTAAGTTCTAGGGGACTGATGACCACAGATGTTAAGTCCCATAGTGCTCAGAGCCATTTGCACCATTTCCTTTCCCGTTCCACTCGCAAATAGAGCGTCAGGAAGACGAAGGTCTTTATGCCTCCGCACGGGCCCTAGTCTTTCTTTGCCTGTCTCCATGCTCCTTACGCCTGATGTACTGTTGGCGGCAGTGGAATAGTTCAACGTCGTCTTCCCTCCAGGATTTCCGAAGCGTCTCCGACCTGGTATGGATCCCAAATACTCGAGCAGTACTCAAGAATAGGTCACACTAACGTACTAGATGCGGCTTCCTTTACAGTTGAACCACACTTTCCTGAAATTCTCCCAACAAACAGAAGTCGACCATTCGCCTACCCTACTACACTCCTTAGATGCACATTCCATTTCATATCGCTCTGCAGCGTTGTGCACAGATATTTAATCGACGTTGTGTCAGGCAGCATACCACTAATGTAGTACTCGAACATCATGGGTTTGTTTCTCCTACTTATCTGCACTGACTTACATTTTTCTATATTTAGAATGAGCTGCCATTCATCACACAAACATAATTTTTTTCTAAATCCTCTTGTATCCTCCTACAGTCACTCATCGACGACGCCTTCCCATACACCACAGCATCATCAGCAAACAGCACTCCTACAATACCCTTGTCTCTGATAAACATTCGCCATCGAGGACAATACACTCGGTTCTGTTATTTAAGAAGTCTTCGAACCACTCACATAGCAAAGAACTAATTCCGTATGCTTGTCTCTTCGTTAACAATCTGCAGCTCTCCGCCCGTGGTAGCTCAGTGGTCAGTGCGACGGAATGTCATACCTAACGGCCCGGGTTCGATTGCTGGCTGGGTCGGAGATTTCCTCCGCTCAGGGACTGAGTGTTGTGTTATCATTATCATTTCATCCCCATCGACTCGCAAGTCACCGAAGTGGCGTCAACTCGAAAGACTTGCACCAGGTGAACGGTCTACACAACGGGAGGCCCTAGCCACACCGCATTTCCATTTTTCCTATCTGCAGCTTAGCACTGAATCAATTGTTTTTCCGTAATTGGGAATATGGATTCGCCCGTTGTCCTTCATCCATAGTTCGCAGGATGTATGTAAGAACGCTGAGTTTCGTATGAGTGATGCGTTCTAAAACTGTGTTAATTTGTGGTCAGAAGCCTTCCCTCTCAATGAAATTTATTATACTCTAACTGAGAATATGTTCAAGGATTCTGCAGCAAATCGATGTTAAAGATATTGGTATGTAATTTTGCTGATCCGTTCTTTACCCTTCTTATATACAGGAGCCACTGCGCTTTTTTACAGTCGTTTCGGACTTCGCACTGGGCGAAAGATTCTCTATAAATTCAAGCTATGTAAGAGAACAATGCTGTAGAGTACTCTCTGTAGCAGAGAACTCGGATTGCATCGGGACAGGGGGAGGGGATTACTTGCTATCGGAAGCTCCAACGTTAGGTGTGTTACGAAGCCCCTTAGGCGTATAGCGTCCAGGCTTGGAAAGAAAGCTAATGTGCACTCGGTATGTCTGCAAGGGCGCCTCATCCTATTGTGGAGGCGGCCTTGCCTGCGGCTGTCGAGAGTTCAGGGTGCAGTCGTCTGCAAGCTGTGGCTCGCGTTGGTACCAACAACGCCTGCCGCATGGGTTCTGATGCCCTCCTCAGTTCATACAGGCGGCAGGGGGAAGTGATGAGAATGCTGGCCTCACGCGTGGGGTGCAAGCAGAGCTCGCAAATTAGAGCATCAGTTCATCATTTCCACAGTTGATCGGGGTCCTTTGGTTTGGAGTCCGATGGAGGGTATCAACCAAAGGATTCGTCGACTCTGAGACAGTCTTGGTTACAGACTTCTAGACATCCGTTATAGGTTGAGGATTTGTAGGACCGCACTTGATAGATCCGGGACGCGCTACTCGATTAGCAGAGTACTTTTGGACAGCACCTGAGAGGTTTTCAGACTGAGGCGATGGAGGTACTCTGATGAACACTCTCCAGTCGATACATAGCAAGGGAACTCAGACTGCGTTCCGTGTAAAGACACTTCGTGCTCAAATTATTCCCTTGATCGAGAACTGACTGCAACCCGAAGTCGAAAGCTTTGAGATATTTAGTGAGTCATGGAACGTATATCGGAAAGACAGATTTGAGGCCATATAGTGGATAGAGTTCACAGAAGTTGACAAAAATATTGTCTCTACTGAGGTCGAAGTTGAGTGCGACAGTGAAGTTATCTGGTCCAGGTGACAACATGATAATTGTCTAATGCTTTTACCGACCACCCAGTTGTGCTGTGACAGTTCTAGAGCCATTCAAAGAATGACTACACTCAGTAGTGCGTAAACACCCAGACCACACATCACTAGTTGGAGGTGACTTTAACCTACCGAGTGTCGACTAGATGTCTACAGACTCAGAAAGACAGTCTTCGAAGTACTTTTTGACACTGCTCTGAAAAATATCTTGAGCTGCTAGTTCGGCAGCCCTCATGCAATGGAAGTATCTTACACCTTGTAAATACACATAAGACAGCAACTATGTTTACGAAAGTTAATAAATTTATTTTTATTTATTTTTAAAAGTATAGACAGTGGAAATTAAAAATTCCTTTGGTGTCTCTCCTGTTCCAAGTCGTCCCGTTTGACGTCCTACCCCCTTAAGAAGGCTACGACAGTGTTTCTGCTAGAAAGAGAAGATCAGTTGTTAGCATCTCGCTTAGACGGTGAACTGATATCACTTAGCTCCCGTAAGATAGACGTAGAGGAATTATGGGCAAAGTTTAAGCAGATTTTAAGTTTTGGTCTGGAGAATTATGTGCTTAGTAAGTGGATCAAGGACGGAAAAGATCCTACATGGTTTCAAGCTTCTGCTCTTTCAATTGCATTCAGGACTTCAGAACACTGGGAGGAGCTGTGATCTAAATAACAACAGATTTATTCATTTTTAACATCACATGACAAAAGATGGGTAAAGAAACGCCACACAAACATTTCTATCTGACAAACGCTTTCAATAATATGCGGTCTATGGTGAATAAAGTGATCAGCTGGGGATCAACACACCACACTAACCAGAACTAAGCGCTTTATCTGACATCATACATGCGAATCCGTGGCATGGCCCAAAAACTACGCTACTATCAAGAATCTGTACTCTACTATTCCACGAAGAAAAATATGGTGCAAAAGAACAGGGTGCTGAGAAGCATATATTGGAGCCATACGCCGTAGCGGCGAATACTTTACCCATCTGCAGGTGAGGACCGCACAGCACGACGCGGTCGCCGACTGGAGTCACGGACAACGACAATCTGTTGTTAACGGCGCGTGTTCGGAAATATGCAGGTACGCGGTCTCGTGTTAGGCTGATTCGGAACACAGACACTTCCCTACGAGCCTTTGAAATCCCGGTGGATCCACGTGTGCACGTGGACCTGTTTGCTGGTCTGCCAAACCAATTTGACTCCGTGACATGACTATGCATGATGGAATATGTCAAAAGTTTAGACGGCCGACTCAAAACAAATAAGTACACTCATGCATCAGTCGTTGTGTGGGTGATGCAAGAAGCAGTACCTCTGACAGTTCAGATGGTGACTGGGACAGGCTCTAAGTGGCACACTAGCATAGCACACAAGCCTCACCGTTTAGGTAAAGGCCTGCTGTTCTTTACCAGCGAAGCGCCAGGACCAGAGAGAGTCCTTGTCTTTCTCTCCATCTTTCCTCTGCAGCTCGGTAGCATAGCACATTTGCATGCTTATACCATACCCACTTTACCACATGCCAATCACGAGTCGTAGCTCGGCATTCGAAGGTGGAAGACCGCTCCCCTCCCTCCGCTCTGCATATCTGCATACACAGATTTGACCAACCAGCGACTTAAAAATTAATTGGGAGAAATGGAAGAAAGATTCATCTTCATGGCCTCTTTCCCACGGGTTTAAGCCATGTCTTTGCTACAAGGATGACTTGGATGGAACCACAGCCCTCCATAAAAAGATCGTTATGTCTCTCCCAAAGAATGGCCCTAAACCCGCTAAAAGCCTCGTGCCTTCATATATATGTTTTGTAGCCAATTCTGGATGCCTGGGAGCTACTTCTCTGTCACATAGAAATTCGCAGAAACTCACAGCCATCTTATCCACCCTCTACCTAACAAGGGCCTGCAACTGACCGGCGCCACCCCAAAGTGTCTACACAATGAGATTGGCGGACTTGGCTGTCACCAAACGTTTCCACCAAGCTTACCGCTATGCCTTCACTAGAGCACACAAACAAGAGCATTAACTCCTGCCAACAGTTTCATCATATGAATGAAGTCAGATCATATGAAGTATAGGAACCAAGTAATAAAGATCATCTTCCCTATGAACATCAAGCAGCATGACACTATATCAAAAGTGAGAGTGCCCTGTAATCTCTCATGGTTTAATAACGAGATTCGGAAAATTCTGAGAAAGCAGGGGCTGTTGCCCTCTCGGTTCTAAAGATAACACGCAAATGACATCAAGATGAGGTTAGTAGAGGTTCGGGGATCTGTGAAAAGATTCATGCGCATAGTATACAGCTATTAAGACGTGGCAGAGAACCTAAGAAGATTCTGGTCTAAGTAAAATCGCTAAGCTTGTCTAAGGCTTCCATCCAGTTACCTGTTAACCAGTCTGAGGTGACAGTTGAAGACAGAAAAACAAACGCCGAAGTATTAAATTTCTTGTTCAAGAAATAGTTCACACTGGGGAGTCGTACAGACATACCATCGTTTGATCATCGAACAGAGTTTCCTACGGACGACATAGTAACAAGCATCCCTAGCGCAGAGGAGCAACTTAAGGAGGTGACGACAAATAAGTCACCACGCTCGGATGGAATCCCAAATCGGTATTTCAAATACTCTACGGCATTGGTCCCTTACTTAGCTTGCCTTTTTCGCATATCTCTTGTCCAACGCAAAGTCCCAAGCGACGGGAAAAAAGGGCACGGGATTCCTGTGTATAAGAAGGGCAAATAACTGCTGCAGAATAGTTGAACATATTCTCAATTCGAATATAATAAATTTCCTTAAGACTGGGAAGCTTATGTCCACGAATCAGCATGGGTTTAGAAAGCATCACTCGTGCGAAACTCATCCTGCTCTTTTCATACATGATACACTGCGAACTATGGACAAGGGCAACAGGCAGATTCCATTTTTCTAGATTTCCTAAAAGCGCTTGACATGGTGCCCCATTGCAAGCTGTTAAATAAGATACGAGCGTATGGAGTAGTTTCACAGATAAGGGAGTAGCTTGAAAACTTCTTAAGTTATAGAAACCACTATGTTGTCCTCGACGGCGAGAGTTTATCAGAGACAAGGGTATCGTCAGGAGAGCCCCAGTGAAGTGTGACAGGAGAGCTGTTCCTTTCTGAATACATAAATGATTTGGCGGACAGGGTGGGCAGCAATCTGCGGTTGTTTGCCGATGATGCTGTGGTGTACGGTAAGGTGTCTAAGTTCAGTGGCTGGAGGATACAAAATGACTTAGACAAAATTTCTAGTTGGTGTGATGAACTGTAGCTAGCTTTAAATGTAGAAAAATAGAAGTAAATGTGGCTGAGTAGGAAAAACATACCCGTTATACAGCATTAGCTGTATCCTGCTTAACATAGTCGCGATATGAAATGGAACGAGTATATGAGAATCGTGGTAGGAAAGGCGAATGGTCGACTTTAATTTATTGGGAGTGTTCTAGGAAAGTGTGGTTCAAATAAAGAAGAGCGCATATAGGACGCTACATCTCGTACAGCTATAGCAGCACAGATAAGAAGGCGTTTGAGCCCAGACATTTCAACAAGAACTGTTGTGTACCGGCTATTAGCAATGGGGTTATGGGCACCCAGACTTCTCGCCTGTATTCCACTCACAACACAAAAGCGAGGTGCATAGCTCGACTGGTACCGTCAGAGGATGTCTTGGAATGGCGCGTCGTGGTCTTCAGCATTGAAAGCAGACTCTGCCTGCACCCAAGCGACGGTTGTTTGCGCACACGACGTAGACCCGGTGACCGCTGTCTCATAGAGTGCATTATTCCAAGGCACACTGGCCTTACGATCCTGGGGGGCTGAAAGCTACAACTCTGATTCGCCTTTGATGTTTCTAGTGAGGACGATAACCACTGATCGGAAAGGCAGAATGTTGTTAAACCTGTTATTTTGCCGTTCTTGCAACGGCAAAGTGATGTGTTGTTCCAGCAGGATAATGCTCTCCCACACACTGCCCTTCAAGCTCAACGTGCTGTGCAAGGCGTGCAGCAACATCCCTGGCCAGCACGATTCTCGGACTTTTCTCCAGTCGAGCACTTGTGGGATATGATGGGGCGGGAAGTGACTCGTGTGACTTGTCAGCCAACAGTTCTTATAGAACTACGTGAACAGACTGAGCAGGGCTGGCATAATCTATCCGAACACAATATTCGATCGAGTGGATGCCTTAGTCAGGGCCTTTACTGCCACCTGTAGAGTTTACATCGCATAATAATAAGCGTCTTTCAACATGGACCGATACCTGGTATCTCAGAACTGCTTGTCCTATTGATCTGTGAATGTAATCATTTCATGTGCTCCTTATGCACTGTTGCAACAATAAATCTTGAGTGGATTGGAAACACCTAAAAGGGTGTACTAATTTTTCTTCTGTCAGTGTATATTAAGCTGGATGTAAACACGTAACCTTTATGTTCAGATGTGTGTGAAATCTTATGGGACTTAACTGCTAAGGTCATCAGTCCCTAAGCTTACACACTACTTAACCTAAATTATCCTAAGGACAAACACACACACCCATGCCCGAAGGAGGACTCGAACCTCCGCCGGGACCAGCCGCACAGTCCGTGACTGCAGCGCCTGAGACCGCTCGGCTAATCCCGCGCGGCACGTAACCTTTATACATGGTCTAATATCTAGCTTTTTGTGTAAAGTCATATTATTATTTCTTGGTCTTACATATCCAAGTACATTTTTTTAGTAGGAGCCATGGGTCTCAGTTTTGAATTGACCTTTCAGGTGATCCCTTTGTAAAATTACGAAATTAGTAGTGTTATTTTCTGTCAATATGGCCCGAGGTAGGAATAAATCTCCTTTGGGGGATATTTCAAGACCAATTTTTGTAATCATTATGGTTCCGAAGATTTTTCTGTGTTCCATAATTTTTTTTGCTGTCTTAATCATTATTTTAACAGCACGAAACTTTAAGATGGGTGGACCACTGGCACTAAGGTTCTCAGGCGCGTTCCCATCACTGTGGCAGAGCAAATGACAATAGAAAAATAACAGTTCCAGCGCGATTCCCTGCCCGGTGTTAGAGTAGCGAAAGGCGTATTTCTCAGCCATTTTTCACGACATTGTTGTTTTAATTACTAACAAGGATTCACCACATTCAGCAGAGTGCTATTCTACTGTTATGTTAACATATGGGCACTCCTGGGAGATGGAATGCGTGTGGAACCAACTTTACTGATTTTATTTCCTTTTATTTCATATCAGCGTCCTTTGTTATCCATTATAATGAATGACTCTGCGATGTGTTAACATGTGGTTAACTGGGAGTGCATACGTGATCATAGAATCAGTATAGCTTCCTTTGTTTTCGGTGTGGAAGAGTGGTAACGTCCACCGAATTTTAAGTTTCCAAATCTGGCTTGTCGTCTGTCCAGAGTGGAGACAACAGTTCGTCCTGCTCTTTCCAAAAAGAACGTATTGTGATTGGGCAGGCAGACCAACTTGCGAACAGCCGAAAATCCCACGGAACTTTTGTTCAAATTTTGTAAGGTGAACTGATGGGAGGCTTGACCAATGGCTACTGGTGGTTTTTGGATCCATATGATTGGACATGACACCTGTAGTCACGATATAATTTTTTGACCATCGGATCCACGTCCTCACTCAGCCGTGAGGCACCAGATCAGACACCTGGAAAGTTTTAGAAAATTTTGGGTGTAGTTAGTTGTGGCCTAACACTATGGTCAGCAACATGTGCTGATTTCACGCACACTTAGGATAAAACTTTTTGGTTGGGATTCTGGTGAGACGTCTTGCTTAAAAATGTAGGCAGTTCATGCAGTACTTAATTTCAGTTATAAAGGGAACTATTTTACTGAATTTTGCGTGTGTATACTTGATCGCTTTTCAACTTAGTTGTTGAAAGGGCACCTTGATTTCATTCATCCAGCGAAGTTAGAATTTCTTCATTGTCCTCTACAGATTTTCTTGAGCAAAACCTATTGTTACGAGCCAAGTTTAATGGCAACTACCCATTCGTAGGAATTGTGATGGTTTGATTAGATTGGTGAATTTATCATCTAGTGACTTCCGTTTCACAGCAGTACCGCATGTTTGAGTTCTAATGTGTTTACCGAAGCAGCCATGTCCCATCCTTCCAATTACAAGTTATTTTGATGGCAGAATAATTCCCAGAGAGTTTGTTAAAAAATAAACCCCCATAACGTAATGTTAAGATGGTGTTGATTTGGTACCAAAATTCTAAGAGAGCTTACCTAGTTTTTAATAAATGTCCATTCTCAAGGAGAATAGTTCCTTAGTTTTTTCGCCCATGTGGAATCCGCCATTCGTTTCCGTCTCAACTGATTACTCACAAACAGCTGTTCTGGTTGAGAAATGTCTTTTATGGTAAATGAAATTAATTCCCTGATAAGTTTTGCAGAAACTGCTGCAGTAAAATTGCGATGCACAATACAGATGGGCCAAATTCATCTGAATGCTCTTAATAACTTGAGGGACAGAAGGCTCAGTATAATTTGGAAACAGATAGGCACTTTCTGCTCATGATAAGAAGCACAGTGGCTTCACCACGTTCATGACACATGACAAAAAGGTAGACCCATACTTTTACAAAATCCAATTTCGGTATCAGTTAGTAATCAGAAAATGGGTAGTACCAAGTAAATATTAGAACAGGCATCTTACAGTCGGTGCTCTTCCCCCGACCTACATTCTTTTCACGTTTTGTCCGTGAAATTTCCTCCAAATTTGACTTCAGTGGCATTCATCCAGTGCAGGTGACAGAAATTTCTATGGCTCTTCGATACATCTACAGAAATGGCTATGATCATTAGCCACCTGTCACCATGGATCAGTACATGTGGCACAACAGGCAAAATCGCATGTAATTATTTTGTGAACTGGCTGCAAACTGCACTTTCTTCTTGTTAGATTTAGCAAAACATGTAGTCACAATTTATGCTTCTTATATACTCCAGAATCCAAGAAGGTGGCAGATGGTTGATTCTGTATTGGGTGTTCAGAAACACCCGTTACAGACTTCTAGGACTTGTAAAGGGGAATGAGTAGATAGTATATTTAATTGCTGCCCATGTCCGGAAACGTACCGTTACCGTATAACCACCATTTGAAAAGATGTTGATAATTCGCCCACGTTTACAAGTAACTGATTAGGCGTGACGCAGTCCATCACTTGTTTTACAGTTCCACTCATCCATAACCAAAGAACTTGCTCGTGAACTCGTTGGCGGGTTCTCTTCAACATGATGCAATACGGCCTCTTCCAATTCGGATGTGCGACGTCTCCTAGGAGCACTACATTCACGCCTGCTGATGGTGAAAGTACGCTTTCTCGTAGTCTTTCCATTATTGTGGCGGAAAGGGTATGCGATGGAGTCGAACGTTGTGAAAAAGGTCTTGATAAAGGCGACGAGCAGCTCTTCCATTACCGTGAACTTCGTCATTCACAAAAGTCATGTCAATGTATTCTGCAAATGTGACTCAACCATGTTGCTCTGACACTCACAGGCAAAGGAGCTGGAGGACAGACGTCAAATGACATCAGATGATCTGATGTAACCACCCTCCGCCCCCAACATGGCTACCATGTTGCAAACCTAGCAAGCAAACATCTTTCCAAATGGCTGTAGCACAGAACCGGTACATTTCCCGACATGAGCTTCTATTCAAAATAATATATACGAGGGCTATCCACAAAGTACATTACGTTTTGGAATTAAAAATAAATAAAGTATTGGAAATTTTTTTATTATATACAGATGAAAGCCACACTTAAATACTACTTTTCTACATAGTTGCCATTTAAATTACTTATCGTAGCGATGGACGTGTTTGAAAATTCCTTC
The DNA here is from genome assembly GCF_023898315.1 of Schistocerca nitens. Classification (NCBI taxonomy): domain Eukaryota; kingdom Metazoa; phylum Arthropoda; class Insecta; order Orthoptera; family Acrididae; genus Schistocerca; species Schistocerca nitens. The sequence continues at coordinate 348,592,963 of NC_064618.1, read as the reverse complement.
GTCGTAAAATTCGGCCGCCTGCGCCTTCAACCACGTGGTTACCTCTTCTTGAAGCTGTGCGTCGTCATCAAAACGCTGCATGGCCAACCACTTCTTCATTGCTGGGAATAAGTGGAAGTCGCTCGGTGCCAGGTCGGGACTGTACGGCGGATGAGGAAACAACTCCCACTTAAAAGATTCGAGAACTTCACGAGTAGCATTTGCCGTGTGGGCCCGGGCGTTGTCGTGAATCAGCAAGATCTTTGAGCCCAACTTTCCCTGCGCTTGTTTTGTATTGCTCTTCTGAGGTTGTGCAGAGTTTGGCAATACCTTTGAGAGTATATTGTAGTGCCTCTTTCCAGGAAATCAACAAAAATCACACCTTTTCTGTCCCAAAAGACAGTCACCATCACTTTCCCTGCCGACATTGTCTGCATGCATTTCTTGGATTTTTGGGGGAATTTTTGTGCCCACACTGCATTGACTGCAATTTTGTCTCGCAGTTCACATGCTTAACCCATGTTTCGTCACCAGTAACGATGCGATCGAGTAATAAATCGCCATCTTTCTCGTAAGCGTCCAAAAACGTTAACGCTGCAGCCATTCGCTGATTTTTGTGAATCTCTGTCAAGATTTTTGGTATCCATCTTGCACCAAACTTGTGGTAACCAAGCTTTTTGGTAATGACTTCGTGCAACAAACTTCGTGAAATTTGTGGAAAACTCATAGAGAGTTCCGTTATTGTGAAATTACGGTTTTCACAGACCGCGGGATCGACTTTTTCGACAAGTTCGGCAGTCACTATGCTGGGTCTTCCACTTCGCTCTTCGTCGTGAACGTTAGTTCGGCCATTTTTAAATTTTATGACCCATTGACGCACTCCACCTTCAGTGATTATGTTGTCCCCATACACTTCACAAAGCTGCCGATAGATTTCTATCGGTGCACAGTTTTTTGCAGTCAGAAACCTTATTACAGCACGCACTTCACACTTTGCGGCATTTTCAATTAACGCTGACATTTCAAACTGTCACAGTAACTCAACGGAGTACAGCACGAACGTCTCACTAGCACGGCAGGATGCCGACTGAGCGGCGGAATGCCATGACACCAAGATGGCCGCGCTAGCCCCGCCCCTAACGGACACAAACGAAAACTAATGTACTTTGTGGATAGCCCTCGTACTTACTCCCAGCCGGCCGAAGTGGCCGTACGGTTCTAGGCGCTGCAGTCTGGAACCGCGAGACCGCTACGGTCGCAGGTTCGAATCCTGCCTCGGGCATGGATGTGTGTGATGTCCTTAGGTTAGTTAGGTTTAACTGGTTCTAAGTTCTAGGGGACTAATAACCTCAGAAGTTGAGTCCCATAGTGCTCAGAGCCATTTGAACTTACTCCCATCTACAAGTCTTAGAAGTTGTAACGAGAATTTTCGAATGTCCTATACATGCACACCATACACCATGTGACAAGGCAAATCACAATCATGCATAACTGAAATTGTTTTTATCAGACAGTTTCGAATTAAATTTCGTACAGGTGAAGAAGTCTGTAGGAAGGAGCCTTTGCAATTTACAAAAATTTTGAATTTCCCACCACTTTTCAATATGGGCTCAAGCATTTTAAAATTTCTATGTCATTTAATATTAGAGCATGTGGGATGTGACTGCAGCGCTGTCACAAATAATTTATTATTGGTGGAAATTGGCACTACTATATTGTATCTTTGAACTTCCAGCCGTTTTTAACTTGGGCAGTGTGCTCTGTGTTGGTGTCAATGATCACGGTCTGCACTTCATGTGGTGGTGGGTGGAGACTTTGTGGTGCGTGTGCACCCATGGCATGGTCGGGCTGTGTCGCAGGGCAGTGTGGCACTTACAAAATTCATGATTGTGGAAGAGACCCTCCCACATTTTATTTTTGTTTGCATAAAAGCGCTGGTGTTCCTATCGAGTCCTAGTGCTGATGGTAACAGCACAAGTGGGCCAGCAGCTGCATGGGGGAAACTGTTTAAACAGGAAGTCAATAGTATAAACATGCAAGCTGCCAGAAGGGTTGGACAAATTGTTTAAACATGCACGCTGCCCTGTTTTAAACTTAGCAAAAGTTAACTCCAAAGCCACAGAAATGGAGAAAACCAATGATTCTGAATGTCCTGCCATTATAAACTTATGATGTGATTATAAACTTAGTACAAGCGACATGGCCACCACACAGGCTGTGGTCCTGTCTGCAGGTTCAGCGGCTTTAAGTTACGTTATCTAACAACCATTCTCATGACACTGATGTAATAGATTCTAAACTGTGCTCTTACTCGATGTCCGCCATCTTGGATTAAGGTGTTGGGTTTGATGTCATATATCTCAGTCTGCAATCTTGAATTTAAGTGACCTGGCAGCCATGCTAATGACACTGACGTAGTCATCCTCAAAAGTGTCCTTGTATTTTGAGGCCTACTAGTTTGGATCCACTTTTTGGATTTAGACGTTACAGAAGCTTTGCTTGTATCTACAAGCCCGGCATCTGATTTTATACTTACGACACAATTAGACTACGTACACTATCTTGGATCTTTGATTTCACCAGCATTTTATAAATATCGAAATTGGGATAATTCTTCCGTCTTCTTCCTTTATTTTGTTTTAAAAAAAATGGTTCAAATGGCTCTGAGCACTATGGGACTCAACTGCTGTGGTCATAAGTCCCCTAGAACTTAGAACTACTTAAACCTAACTAACCTAAGGACAGCACACAACACCCAGCCATCATGAGGCAGAGAAAATCCCTGACCCCGCCGGGAATCGAAACCGGGAACCCGTGCGTGGGAAGCGAGAACGCTACCGCACGACCACGAGATGCGGGCTATTTTGTTTTACTTTATTTTATGTTTTTGTTGAGGCATGTGCTAGTCTTGTTAACACGTCATATCTGGCAAAGTCATCCCAAAGAAAGTAACAAAGACTAGCACATGCCTTTGTGCCTGGTTTACCATACATGACACATTAAAGGTCTAAGAACTTTTAGCATTGTAGTGCTAGTCTTCTTAACACGTCATATTTAGTAAAGGCAGCAGAGAGCAGGTAAACAAGGCTAGAACATGTCTTTAGGCTGCCTTTACCATATATGGCGTGTTATTTAGTAAATTCAGCAGAGAGCAGGTAAACAAGACTAGAACTTGTCTTTGGGCTGCCTTTACCATATATGACGTGTTAATGGTCTAAGAACTTTTAGCATTGTACTCGATTAGGGCGTAAAAGCTATGCGCTGCTCCTATTTATCTGCTTTGAGCTGAGTTTAATAGGTATGAAGTGTTAATATTCCAAAAATTTTTAGCATTTTACTCGATAGCGACGTAAAAGCCGAAATCTGGATTGAACAGAAGAAAAATACAGTAAAATGCAGTCAAATGGCGCTGTATTCTTTCAAAAAATATTGTGTGACTGTGGTTCAGCACCATCTAAAACTTTTTCCGCCATCTTGGATTGGCGGACTTGTACGGCACCTGAGACTGTGCAAAGGCTCCCACAGGTACACTACTGAAGAACCCTGTAAAACCATTAAAGCCGCCTCTATTTGAGTCTGAGGACATGACTACGATGTACGCACTCTTCCACTCAGTCCTCAACCAGCGTAATAATATGGGTGATATTCGTAATATAAGATGAATGGAATTGTAGCCTGCCGGCCGCGGTGGTCTCGCGGTTCTAGGCGCTCAGTCCGAAGCCGCGCGACTGCTACGGTCGCAGGTTCGAATCCTGCCTCGGGCATGGATGTGTGTGATGTCCTTAGGTTAGTTCGGTTTAAGTAGTTCTAAGTTCTAGGGGACTGATGACCACAGATGTTAAGTCCCATAGTGCTCAGAGCCATTTGAACCATTTGAATCGTAGCCACTAACCGAGTAATACTGTGATACATAGCAATATTCCACTCATGAACGAACAGATAAACTGCATATTAAACAACTGAATCGAAAAACACACTGAAATTATCCTCCAGCGATCGGACACGGACACTACCACGAAGGCGCTACTGGAAACGAGATCCCCACTCTACCAGCTGTTACTGGATCATCAGCAGCACTTACCAGAAAAAACAGGCAAAGGGTAAGCAACGCTAATCATCATCTTCAGTTAAACCAAAACTACTACCGTAACTGAAAGAGACAAACACTAGCCAAAATACGGTTTTTTCCAGGTGGTCTTCCCTCAGTTGCAATACAAATACCATGGTAGAAGGTCCATCACCAAATAAAAGTGAAATCAAATTTCGAGGATGGTAAAATCAAGGTACCAACATCACCATGATACCATAAACAAAACCCCAATAGAATTCCTTCACCCAGTATGCGAAGGGCGAACTGGAGCATAGCTCAGAACATAAATCAGTCTCCATAACCCCGATCACCCCTATCTTAAAATGAATGAGGAGGCCCAATATTCAGACACTAAAATCGCGTTACGGAGGGTGTAGGTTCAAATCACCATCCTGTCTTCCTGTTTTAGGATATAAGTGGGTTGCTTAAATTTCATAAGAAAAATGTCGGATGGTTCCTTTGGAAAAGAAATATCTGATATACTTCCCCATTGTTCTTCAATACGAGACCCATCTCTAATGACCTCGTCATTCATGGGACGTTAAATCCCAGTCTTCTTTCCCTCGCTCCTTCAAGTGGCATTACAGGAGAAAAATGGTATCCTACGAACGTCTGCATTAGGCAAACCACTTTAGGGTAAATTCTCTGAGGTACATCATTTTTGATCCGCTATGACACCCTCCCTCAACCCCTGTCCCGTTCGGTTCGCGAATAGTGAGCAGAAATAACAAATGTATGTAGGTTATGTATAACCACGAATTTTTCTGCTTCTTACTGTCACGATAATTTAGTGAGATATATGATGTTTGGATCTTCTTGGAATTTGTTAAAATGCCTCTCCGTGACGCAAAACGTCTTCCACTGGAGTCGGTAGAGCATTTCAGTGATGCTCTCACGCAGAGAAAACAAACTCGTGATGAAACACTCAACACACAACTATTTTTACCTCTTCTATTACTCATGGTAAGAGGTAAAGACTCAAGATCAATAGTCAAGAATCCGTCGAAGGTGGGTTTTGTAAAATGTCCCAGCAAGGGAAGAGTTCCTAATAATGGTAAAAATGAATCTGAGTTTGGCATCTATCTTACTTACGACGTGTTTCACGTGGCCGTTGAGATATAAGTCACATCGACCGCATACTTCTATATGTTCAGTGGTTGAGATTTATAATCATCATCATTTTCTACACTTTTAGGCTTTGTCTTTTACATCTACTAAGAGAGATTACTCTAAGTCCATCCATTCGGTTTGGTTCTCCCTATGTTTCTTCGTCATTTTGGTTTGTCTTTGTATAGCACTTTTGGTAGTCTGTCATCTTCCATTCTACTGATGCGCTCTTTCCAGTTCCTTCTGTTTTCGGCTGTTTTTTCATTTAGATACATCAATCGCAATTCTGCTCTTATTGCTATATTTCGCTTTCTGTCTTTTTTTGTATGTATCGCTGCAAGTCTCATTTGCCCAGTCTGAATTCTTAGTATCTCTTTCTCGTTTCTACCCAGTAATACTGGACTACGTTATAACGGGGAGTGACAGTGTTTTGAGAAATTTCAGGAGTGTCTCTTTTTATTTAAATTTCTTTTCTAAGGCACTTTCAACGGCCACGTAAAACACATCGTAAAGAAGACGGATGCCAAACTCAGATTCATTTCATTCATTATTAGGAACTCTTGAAGTTAAATTCATCTGTCTTTCGCTGAAAATCAGTTTCGTTTTTGCTTGATATACACAGAGGAGGAATGGGGGAGGGGGTGGACAAAGTATGGAAACACCACGAACAGAACACGTGGACGTGTATAATACAGTCTAGGAAAAATTGTTACCATTCATAACAGCTTCCAGTTGTCTCGGAATGGATAAACGTAGTTACAGTATGGCTTTCAAAGGAGCTCCCTTTGTGTTGTTTTTGTGCTGACCGGGTTCGCGAATGCGACATGGAGGTCTGCAGTGACTTTTTGCCGTCATCTTATGTTTCGTCACAATACTCTTCAAAGACCATCTGTCACGATCACTCAACACACACTTTCGTCCGCGTTGTGACATACTGCATGATGTTTTTCTGTTTCCCTATTTGCGGTATAAATCTTCGATGCGGTGCCTCTTGGAACACCAAACACTGCGGCTGCGTGGGTTATAGAAGCATCCACCAAACGAACGCCAACAGTGAGCTCACGTTCGAATTAACTAAGTCATAATGCGCTCACAACAGAAAACTGTTCTGACCACTACATACACTTGCAACGTACTGAGGTCATTGTACAGGTGCCATTCACGATCAAATATGGCAGCGCAACTTGCAGGCTTGGCTAGCACCTGCATTTGTGTTGAAGCACGCGTTTCTCGCGATGTTTTCAAATTTTGTCCAACGCCTGTAGTGCATTCTAAGTATTTAAATTTTCTTACTCGTTCTACTATTTTCCCATTTATTACAATTTTGGACGTAATCTTCTGTTTCCAGTAAAATGGCATGTTATCGGATATTCTGTTTAATTGATATGCCGTTCGATGTAGATCATTCTAAGTGCATAGCCACATTATAAGATTTTCAAGATTAAAAGAATGATATGGTGGTTCACCTACTCATTCCACAAGAATTTCCTTCATGCTGATGATAGAAAGCACGACTGATAAACTGCACCTTTTTTTTTTAGCCTAGCTCGATACTTGCTCTAATCTGATTACTTTTACCTGCAATAGCTATGTCTCTTCATACGTTTTATGATTTCTGTTAAATGTTTAGGGAAACCCTGTGATAAAGTATGCAGAATAGCTTGGCTAACAAAACCTTTAATCTTATTAGTGACTGTATTTCATTATTGCATTCCCTATGTTCTTTGATGATTTGCTTCTAGCTAGTTACGTTATCAGTGGATCTCATTCCTTCTATAATCCTGTTTGCTGTAAAGATAACTGTAGAAATTTTCATGATTCTTCTTGTAATGACTGTGACTGTTTACAGTGATTAATCGCCAATAGTGTGATCGGTCAAATGATGGACCTTAAAATAGTTATGCCCTACACATCACGTTAGATTATGACGAGGGTCAGTCTCTAGTCCCTTTACGAAGTGTCGGTTCTCTGTAGGTCTTCCGACATTTTGTTTCACCTAAGACTTAGGCACCCAATAGTATACAACAGCATCAAGCCGCACTTACCTTCTTCAAGGTTCCGACATGAAACATTTTATACACGGTGAGTCACGAACGTTTAGCACACTGACAAGTGCTTGGATACATGATTATATGCAGCAAGAAGATAGACCGAGGCTGCTAACAAGGAAAGTGTGTGACCTAGAACGCTAAGAACCGCACGAAAATATGTTAGAACACAAGTAGCTCATACCAAAACAGTACTATGAGCCATTCGAATGCAAAACTGCGCCTCTTATCACGAGAGGCGTTTGAATGATCACCTGTCCAAGCTCTAAGAGAGGAACTTTGAGGCTTCCGTAAAAACTTAATTGTGTATATAGATAACAATAATAATTTCTTGGCAGCGCGGGGTAACCACGTGGTCTCGGACGCCTTGTCACGGTTCGCGCGGCTCCCCCCGTCGGAGGAGGTTCGAGTCCTCTCTCGGGCATGGTTGTGAGTGTTGTCCTTAGTGTAAGTTTAACTTAGATTAAGTGGTTTGTAAGCCTAGACACCGATGAACTCAGCAGTTTGGTCCCATAGGAACTTACCACGAATTTCCAAAAAATAATTTCATATTGCTCATTAGTCTGGTGCCAAGTCCTTCTATTAGGCAGCACTTCAGCGACTTGCGTGTCCCCAACTTACACCAGTTATCGAACAGTGAAAAGCGCATTTACAGTTTAACGTGAAATCCGACCCTCGTGCTGTTCCTGTGGAGTTTTCGCATCGTCGAGAGGGCAGGCACCTCCACGATTCAATCCCGCAACCTTTCAGTTTTCAGGCAGGTGCTATTCCGCCTTCACCGCTGCGCCACCACGCTCGACAAGTACAAAGATAGTTCATCTATAGGGTTTGAAGAGTAAGTTCTCGATTAGCAAAATATGTGAAATATATGGCCGCAGTTTTTGATTGCTCTGACGTAACAGCTTAAATTATTCACACCGCCAAGGGATAGTAGACTTTGTATTTGACATATATTTCGACTTGATACCTCTAGGCGATCCAGACAAAAATTGGTCTTACCAGACGGATAGAGAGACAGACGAACAACAAATGGCAAAAGAAATATGTGACATAATTAGAAATTAACAATTTTCAGATTTTTTCCTTTATTTGTAATTTGAAACCTTGCTTGTTGCCAAATCTTATGATTCTAGGTCAACTGGAAGTACCCTATAGGTTTCGATCAGTGAAGTTGCGATCATCAAAATATATGACACACTTGATCGTGTATTTTAATTACATCCGCTTCGAAGCTTTAAAATTTCACACTGACGAAAGCCCGTAAACCTTAGTTTTTGGTGTAAATTTCAACTTGATACATCTCTTGCTCTCTCTGTTACTGCTGCTACTGTCGTTTCGTGAGAGGCAGAGGGAAGGACAGCTAGATGAGCGACAGAAGACCTTGCCTCTAACGATGAGATTCGATGAGGTTAACTGGTGGTGGGCCGCCTGCTCATTATCCGGCCACGGCTGAAAAGCCATCTTTGAGTGGTGAAGAGTACGGAAACCGATAGTTTTGTATCCCAACTGGGAGGCGGCGCGTGGGTAAGGAACAGGAACAGGAACAGGAAAAGGTACTAATCTCTCGGTACTGCATATACAGTTAAAGCACCTTTACTAGTGGATAAACATAAGCAAACATATTACATAACTTTAGGTGGGTTGCGAAGTGTCCCGCCCGTCTGCATTTGATGAAATGGGCTGAAGCAGTCACGGAGCTCGTAGACCTCGACAGCACCGGCTAGAGGGTGCTGTCGTCGGTGTGGACCTATGTTGTGTCATCGTAGCTATCGATACCACAGGTAGGGCGAAAGCGTTTAACTACCGATGTGAGTTCACTGCTTGGAAGTACACCCGGCACACTTCCCTAGTTACAAGTTAACATTTATGAAGAACTAACTCGATATTCTCTAAGTCCGATACACACCCTTCTTTGGCCGAGGCTAGTGAAATAAACGAAGTCCAGCTCAGAGCGACAAGCGTCATGGGGACGGCCTCATCTGCTCCTTGCTCGTGCCATTCTCTCTCCAACAGTCTTGGTGGACGCTATCTATACGGCTCCATTTGCATACCACCCTGCTAGACGGTTCGATGTGAAGCTCCCTTGGGCGTGACTGGCCACGCGGTTAGTGCTTGATGCCATCCGCATTTTGCCAGTCGAATTTTCCTTCCTTAGGATCCCTGTATGCTAGAGAACGAGGGGTCAGCCACGTAAGCTGCTTGTGGGCGTCACATGAGCGCTGTTGATATCGAGTTTTGGCTCGTCGTTTCCGTTGTTAGAACAGGCGCTCTGCTGCCTGTTGGCCAAGACCTTCTTCCTAAACTGAATTAATGAAATTATCGGAATATTTTTTTACATTCGCGACAGTATTTCATTCGTTCCTTCCCACTTCTGCTGTCTCTTCTCACTGCCATTATCTCTCTCTTCCTCGTTGTGATTGTCATACATTCTATCATTAACACTGACCCTCGCCCACTTCGACTTTCTCCTTCTCTTTATTCCATTCCCACAGACACTGTCTCCTTCACTCTTTTCCTAACACCGTTTTGTCACTCAACTATTTGTCACTGCCAGTATGCCCTCACTTTTACTCACACTGGCGTTGTCTCCTTCCGTCTTTCTATTCCAGAACCACTGTCTGCTATATTCCAGGATTTATTATTTTTCCATATCTTCCCCACTGCCGCTGTCTCCTTCTCCCTCAAAATCAAAAAGTGCGATGTGCTCACATGTCATAATTTTTGGGAATATTTTTAAAGGTAGAACGATGGAGCTGTTACCCCACTTCTCAGTCAGGTTCTTTTAAACAAGTGCATATCCGCCTTTGTTTGCGCTCCGAGAGGAGCATTTTTCCGCTGGTGCCCTTCTTTTCCCTGCCACAGCAAGGAATGTCACTCATATGAAAAGAACTTCATGGTTCTGTAAAATTTTTGTAGTTTACTTATGTGAAACTGAAATAACCGATACTAATTTTACACTTCAGACTGGATTTTACCTGCACAAAAAATCTGCATGTGCTTCCGTAGTACTACTTTGACGTTCTCAGAATCCTTCTGATGTTAACGGAGACATTTTACAGCATATTTCTCCTTTGTACGTCACTGTATAAACAACGTTTTAGCCTCACACCGTATTTTTTTGTGCAAATATGGTAACTTTGATCGTCTGTATCTCCAAAATGGATAAATATACCAAGAAAATTTTTACGACTGTTCGAGATGGGGGTCTTAGGAATACATCGCAAAAATTTCACCCATTTTCTTTGCATAACCGTCTTGGAATCCGCATGCTTTTCGGGTATTTATATATAACGGATAAAGGTTATAGAAAGCGGGAGGATGGCACGGCCAGATTTTTTCAAAATTTGAGTAATATGCTGGAGTTGGTTATTTAGATATCCTCTGCTCACGGCGAAATATGGTGAACTACGCTTTTTTCGGGTTTTCTCACGAACCGCCTACGAAACTTATTGTGCCTCCACAAGCCGCGTAAGGCGCACCATATACCATAGCTAATGCAAAGAGAACCAATCTATTTGCTCCATTTGCCAAGGCTGAAGGAAGTGTGTGATATTCAGCTTTTGACTTTGTACTGAGAGATAGTACAGTAAGAGCATACAAATGGTCCCTAGCCCAAGAGCTCCAAAGCACTTGACACTACCTATCGCAGATAGGTTGTCATTTACCGTCTTGTAAAGTCATCAGATGATGAAAACGACTTGCAAAATGATTTAGATAAGATATCTGTATGGTGCGAAAAGTGGCAATTGACCCTGAATAAAGAAAAGTGTGAAGTTATTCACATGAGTACTAAAAGAAATCAGCTAAATTTCGATTACGTGATAAGTCACACAAATCTGAAGGCTGTAAATTCAGCTAAATAGTTAGGGATTACAATTACAAATAACCTAAAATCGAACGATCACATAGAAAATATTGTGGGTAGAGCAAACCAAAGACTGCGATTCATTGGCAGAACACTTAGAAGGTGCAACAGGTCTACTAAAGAGACTGCTTACTCCACGCTTGTCCGCCTTTTCTGGAGTATTGCTGTGCGGTGTGGGATCCGCATCAGGTGGGACTGACGGATGACATCGAAAAAGTACAAAGAAGGGCAGCTCGTTTTGTATTATAGCGAAATAGGGGAGATAGTGTCACCGACATGATACGTGAATTGGTGTGGCAATCATTAAAACAAAGGCGTTTTTCGTTGCGACGGGATCTTATCATGAAATTTCAATCACCAGTTTTGTCCTCCGATTGCGAAAACATTCTATTGCCATCCATCTACATAGGGAGACATGATCATCACGATAAAATAAGAGAAATCAGGGCTCACACAGAAAAATTTAAGTGCTCGTTTTTCCCGCGTTCCTTTCGAGAGTGAAACGGTAGAGAGACAGCTTGAAGGAGGTTTATTGAACCCTATGCCAGGCACTTCATTGTGAATAGCAGAGTAATCACGTAGACGTGGATGTAGATAGAATGCGGAAAAATCCCGTTTTTATGTACGGCGATTTGGAGTTCATTGCTTGGAAGTATGCCTGGAACAGTTCCCTAACTACAAGTTGCCATCTAAGATGAACTAGGAACGATTTTCTCGAAGTGCGATAAGCGTCCGCTTTGGTCGAGGCTAGCGAAATGAACTGAGTCCAGCCCAGACTGAAGAGCGTCATGCAGACGGCGTCATCTGCTCGTTGCCCGTACCGCTCTCTCTCCAGTAGTGCAGATGGGCTCTATTTACACGGCTCCATTTGTATACCGCCCTGCTAGGAGGTTCGGTGAAGCTGCCCTCAGTGTACCGATCGATGAAGAGACATTCACTCGTCGTGACAACGGTCGCACGAAAACCGTATACTCTTAAAGGACCTTGTTATTTGTACTTTTGAAAAACGACCTACCAGCATTGTTAGAAGAGGTTGCTTTAGCAAAAAGGATGACTATATTCTTCCAACACGACGGAGACCTCGTACATTCTCACTCTAGTCTTCAGGTGACGTCACCTAAACCTCTCCCCGGAAGATGGATTGGTGGAAATGGTCACCTTTCTCAGCTAACAAGGTCCCCGGAAATTGCCCCTTTCCGTTTCTTCCTGTGGCATGGTTGAAAGGCAAAGTCTAAAAAGAATAAGAAAACACATTAGACAAATATTGATCGTTTTGATTATGATTAGTTCTGCCCCATGAATATCTACATGTTTATCTACATCTACATCTATAATCGGTAAGCCACCTGACGGTGTGTGGCGAAGGGTACTTGTTGTACAACTAACCGATTCCCCCCTTTCCTGTTCCACTCGCGGATGACGCGTGGGAAGAGCGATCGTTTGTAAGTCTCTGTATGAGCTCTAATTTATCGAATTTCCTCGTCGTGGAAATTACGCGAGGTGTGTGTAGGAGGAAGTAATATGTTGTCAGATTACTCCCGGAAAGTACTCTCTCGAAAATTCGATAGTAAACCTCTCCGTAATGCGCGACGCTTCTATTGTAGCGTCTGCCACTAAAGTTTGCTGAAGATCTGTGTAACGCTACTGCGCCAACTAAACGATCCCGTGACGTCATAAGAGAACCAAAAGAGCACCTTGTAAGAGCTACACTTGATGCTGTCAAGAAAATTCGAAAGTACTTGGTCGGAAGTGAAATTTATGAAAACCACTTTTGAACTTAATCATTTACTTCGGTATTTCTTTGGGCTACATTCTGACAACTGTTGGGGAAAGTCGGGAAAGAGTTCGCACTTAATATTTAACCGCTCATACTTAGTAGCTGAGAAGGTTAAAATAAACTTTTCTTATAACGGATTATTGCTGTTTTATTTGGGGACAACATGTATCAGTTATAGCTGCTTAACGTTTAACATAAATCTTAAATGTCAACATATGTAAGATACTGCTCGTTGTTCTCTTAGCCGCATCGTCTGGTAAGAGTACGCGGAGTGTAGTCAAAGATTATGCACTAATATAAATCAGAAGAAAATTCATCAAGTCCTTCATAACCTGTGCATTCTTCATGCCACCACTGGGAGCAATTATCACACTTAATCTAGTCTTCCGTGATAGGCTCCTTGTAGACTTCACAACACCCTGGGCAATTCAAAATATCAGATCTCTCCTTGGATATGGAATTGGGTGTTACTGAAGATGATGGCACGGTTAAGTCCAGATTAGCTCTAGAGATTCTGCTTTGTTGGTACTGGTGTTTTTCCTCTTGTTGGTTTTGTCTGGTTTAGCTTTTTGTCTAAGAATCCATTTTTCTCGATTCTTTTTTTTTACATTTTCTTCTTTCTTGTGGGTCGATCATATTTTTGCAGTGGATAAATACCGGATAAGCCTACACCTGTTCGTACACCAGCTGTCTGAACTTCATTTGTGTTACGTTCTTGGTTTTTCCTGGTGACACCACAGACAAATCATCAGTCACTGAGGAGCAGCGTTTGTCCGTGGGTTCCTGTTAAACTCCTTTGCCTTCCTGAGTTGTTGGAAATTCGGCTCTCTCAGTGATTTCTGATGGAGCAAGGTCTTCTGCTGTGAAGGCATCTGGATTAATGGGATTATTCCCGTTCACTCGAAGGATTCCTCAGCCGTTTGGATTGCGACTACTCTAGAATATGCAGTTCGAAATAAAGCACCAACATCTACTTGTGTCTTCCTGGATCACTAACAGAAACAAAGAGGGAGGGGGGGGAGGGAAGGGTTAAGAGTATGCAATTACCCTTTCCCGGTATCTTACAGCGTACTCTTAAGCGATGTTCCAATCGGTTCAAAAAAATACCACAAATGGCAGTCTCTGCATGGTTCTGCTGTTTATCATGCCTTGGTTTGTTCCTCACGGAACGATGATTCTTTTGGCAAATAATTTTATTTTCTAGTGCATACCAAGAAAGTGCTTACTGTTTATGATATACACTTGAAAGATCATATAATTTGAAACAAAAACTTATATTTACCTAGTACAACAAATAAATCTGGCGGAGCTTTTCAAGATTACATCTGATGTTGTCGGTATAGAACCAACAGCTGAATGTAGTTTTCCGTTGTCAGTCAGTGCTGCAAATGTAGATAAAATTCCACAGTAGACTCTTACCAGACGCGTACTCTTACCCGACCTTACCCTACCTGTTGTTGTTGTCGTCTTCAGTCCAGAGACTGGTTTGATGCAGCTCTCCATGTTACTGTAGCTTGTGCAAGCTTCTTCATCTCCGAGTAACTACTGGAAGCTACATCCTTCTGAATCTGCTTAATGTATTCATCTCTTGGCCTCCCTCTACGATTTTTACCCTCCACACTTCCCTCCGTTACTAAATTGGTGATCCCTTGATGCCTCAGAACATGTCCTATCAACCGATCCCTTCTTCTAGTCAAGTTGTGCAACAAACTCCTCTTCTCCCCAATCCTATTCAGTACGTCCTCATTAGTTATGTGATCTACCCATCTAATCATCATCATTCTTCTGTAGCGCCACATTTCGAAAGCTTCTGTTCTCTTCTTGTCCACACTAGTTATCGTCCATGTTTCACTTCCATACATGGCTACACTCCATACAAAAACTTTCAGAAACGACTTCCTGACACTTAAATCTATACTGCATGTTAACAAATTTCTCTTCTTGAGAAATGCTTTCCTTGCCATAGCCAGCCTACTTTTTATATCCTATCTACTATGGCCATCATCCCCAAATAACAAAACTCATCTACTACTTTGAGTGTTACATTTCCTAATCTTATTCCCTCAGCATCTCCTGATTAAATTCGACTACAATGCATTATCCTCGTTTTGCTTTTGTTGATGTTCATCATATATCCTCCTTTCAAGACATTGTCCATTCCGTTCAAGTGCTCTTCCTGTCAGCGGCAAACCTCAAAGTTTTTATTTCTTCTCCATGGATTTTAATTCCTACTCCGAATTTTTCTATTGTTTCCTTTCCTGCTTGCTCAATATACAGATTGAATAACATCGGGGAAAGGCTACAGCACTGTCTTACTCCCTTCTCAACCACTGCAACCCTTTCATGCCCCTCGATTCTTATAACTGCAGTCTGGTTTCTGTACAACTTATAATAGCCTTTCGCTCCTTGTGTTTTATCCCTGACACCTTCAGAATTAGGAAGAGAGTATTCAATCAACACTGTCAAAAGCTTTCTCTAAGTCTACAAATGCTAGAAATGTAGGTTTGCTTTTCCTTAATTTATCTTCAAAGATACGGCGTAGGGTCAGTATTGCCTCGTGTGTCCCAACATTTCTACGGAATCCAAACTGATCTTCCCCGAGGTGAGATTCTACCAGTTTTTCCATTCGTCTGTAAAGAATTCGTGTTGGTATTTTGCAGCCATGACTTATTACACTAATAGTTCGATACTTTTCACACTTGTCGACACCTGGTTTGTTTGAGATTGGAATTATTACATTCTTCTTGAAGCATGAGGGTATTTCGCCTGTTTATACATCTTGTTCACCAGATGATAGAGTTTTGTTAGGCCTGGCACTCCCAAGGCTATCAGTAGTTCCAATGGAATTTTGTTTACTCCCGGGGCCTTTTATTGACTTAGGTCTTTCAGTGCTCTGTCAAATTCTTCACGCAGTATCATATCTTCCATTTCATCTTAATCTACGCCCTCTTCCATTTGCATAATATTGCCCTCAAATACATCGCCCTTGTATAGACCCTCTACATACTCCTTCCACCTTTCTGCTTCCCCTTCTTTGCTTAGGACTAGTTTTCCCTCTAAGCTCTTGATATTCATACGAGTGGTTCTCTTACCTCCAAAAGTCTCTCTAATTTGCCTTTGCCTGTAGACAAATATCTCTAGTGATATATGCCTGTACATCCTTACATTTGTCGTCTACTCATCCTTGCTTAGCCATTTTGCACTTCCCGTAGATCTCATTTTTGAGACGTTTGTATTCCTTTTCGCCTGCTTCATTTACTGCATTTTTATATTTTCTCCTTTTATCAATTAAATTCACTATCTCTTCTGTTAGTCAAGCATTTCTGCTAGACTTCATCTTTTTACCTACTTGATCCTCTGCTGTCTTCCCTATTTCATCTCTCGAAGCTACACACTCTTCTTCTACTGTATTTCTTTCCCCTATATTTGTCGATCGTTCGCTAATCGTGTCTCTGAAACTCTCTACAACCATTAGTTCTTTCAGTTTATCAAGGTCCCATCTCCATAAAGTTAAGCCTTTTTGCAGTTTCTTCAGTTTTAATCTACAGTTCATAACCAATAAATTTTGGTCGGAGTCCACATGTGCCCCTGGAAACGTCTTACTGTTTAAAGACTGGTTTCTAAGTCTCTGTCTTATCATTATATAATCTGTCTGAAATCTTCCAGAGTCTACAGGACTCTTTCATGTACACAATCTTCTTTCATGATTCTTAAACCAAGTGTTAGCTATAATTAAGTTGTGCTCTGCGCCCAATTCCACCAGACGGCTTCCTATTTCATTCCTTACCCCCATTTTATAATCACCTACTACTTTTCCGTCTCTTCCTTTTCCTGCTATCGAATTCCAGTCCCCCATGAATATCAAATTTTTTCTCCCTTCACCATCTGAAAAATTTCTTTTATCTCCTCATACACATCTTCAATCTCTTCATCTGCGGAGCTAGTTGGCGTATAAACTTGTGCTACTGTGGTAGGCGTAGGCTTCGCGTCTATCTTGGCCACAATAATGTGTTCACAATGCTGTACATAGTAACTTAAATTTTTAACCTACCTGCCGGATTAAGGGATCTGATATTCCACGCTCCGATTCGTAGAACGCCAGTTTTCTTTCTCCTGATAACGACGTCCTCCTGAGTAGATGAGTAGATATAGCCCGGAGATCCGAATGGGGGACTATTTTACCTCCGGAATATTTTACCCGAGAGGACGCCGTAATCTTTTAACCATACAGCAAAGCTGGATGTCCTTTGGAAAAATTACGGCTGAGGTTTCCCCTTGCTTTCAGCCGTTCGCAGTACCAGTTCAGCAAGGCCGTTTTGGTTATGTTACAATGCCAGATCAGTCCATCCAAACTATTGCCCCTGCAACTGCTGAAAAGGCTGCTGCCCCTCTTCTGGAACCACACGATTGTCTGGCCTCTCAACAGATACCTCTCCGTTGTGGTTGCACCTGCGGTACGGCTATCTGTATCGCTGAAGGACGGAAGCCTCCCCACCAACGGCAAGGTCCATGGTTCATTGGGGGAGGACCCTACCTGTATAACTAATAAAAACCACGTGTTATACGCATTTCTTTTTTTTCAAATTAGTCAATACCTCCACCTTCTAAAAAATTTAGTATTCCTCCTCAAACACCCTGTTTATCCCGAGAACAGTCAAGGTCTCACAAAAATGGTTAGGGACACGTCAGGAGCTGCTCCCATATCTAACAGTTACTCGCATTGAGAAAGACTTACAGAGTCCTGCAACATATTGACATTATGGGTTGTTCACATAAACTGTGGCAGTAGTGGAACCAAAGAGTGGTGATCTGTAATGGCGGTATCTCAAGACGGACTCTACACCAGACTGATCAGTGTTTTTTATATCATCATTATCAGATTGCTAGTAAAAAAGAGATATTGTTCTATCTAAGAAATGTATACCCAGAGCTATTTAAATCTTCATTTCCAGGTTTTGTAAATATTTTTTTTTTTAGATTAACTTCCCAAGACCCTGTGAAAGCAGCACGCTAAATATGCATCTCGTCTGGGAGACTTTAGCGACTGGAACTGTTTCTTGAATTACTACGTATACGTAAGTACTCTCAGATGTGTAAATTCGAAGCGGTTAGTCACAGTGGGTTTAAGTGGAGCTGTAAGAAGGTTCCTTTACAATGAATTGCGCGCGCTAAACTTATATACACAAAACCGGAGACAAGCGGGGGGAATAACACAGCCGATCCATCCACTGGCTATCAACGGCCTTTGGCGTAACGAAGCAGGTCTCATGACGTCACGCGGTCGACGGCCGTCACGGGTTCGGTAAGCTGTGTGGCCACTCCATTTCTGGTCACCGTTATCTAAAGCCTCCGACTCTGGGGGAACCACAACATGACACAATGTAGACGCCGTCGACCTGAATATTTCGTCAACGCACCGTCACTGCTTGTTTGTGAGAACAAGTAGGAAACTGGAAACAGCGACGGGAAACCACTGGAAGGTATAGACTGTGACACAGATAAATTTGTGTGGCAGCTTACTCGCAATAACAGTTGTAGAGTATGTTTCAATTACGAATAATTAGCGACTGTACTCACTAAAATTGTTCACTGTACAAAGACTGTGAGCTATGTCTGCGGTAACGCAAAAATGGGTTAAACAATATGGAAAATTTGTTTTAGCAGAGAAACAGAAAGGCCAAATACGAGTGTTAATCAATTATAAATGAATGTCTCGGGCTGAACAGTGCAGACATCTCTTTAATATAAATGAATGTTTGCAGTTATGCACCACCACGATCAGTCTGTAAGGAAATCTAGTTGGGAAGCTACATTCTTGGCACACTACTTAAACTGTACACAGTTTTCCGTATGTTCTACGATTGTATTTCCAAAACATGCTATTCAACGACAATAATTTCCCGAAAATGTCCGTAACGACTAAGAGAATGGTTTTGGAGGATACATGTGACCACAAATTCTACAGAGCTTCTAGTACACTGAGTTGCCCATGTAAATAATCAAAATTAGTTACCATAATTACAAAGCTCCTATTTTGGCTCTTCGAATCACCATTGTTTGAGGTATCGGTATGGAAAACAATAACACGTGATTCAACGTACACGAAGTGAAATGCTGAAGTTGAATGTCCGCTTCTGCCTCACACAGCGTTCTACGTGACAGAGTGAGAACATTTAGCATCGATATTGTTATCTACGGCACCGTTCTTCTCATCGATATTCTACTTTTATTCGGTTGTGAGAAATTGCGCTCACTGCGTAACAGAGAAGTTGTGAAAAATAAAGAACGTGAAGCTCACTATGTGGTGTAAGCTTTTCCATTTTGTGACACTTTCAAAACTTCTGTATCAGGATCTCCACTTATTACTTTCTGGTTTGACCTAAGTGAGCTGAGCACACAACGTTCAAAAGCCTCTCAGAAAAAAAGAAAATAAGAGAACCTGCTCATCTGCCGGTATCTAGCCTTTTCCAGCATCTAGACCATGCAGACAGTAGGAAAATTTGGGTAGGTTTGATCCATAGAAATAAATATACTCCAAAAGTGATGAAGTATGTGGCGCGGACAATGTGACTTCACATGATATCTCATCCACCGGAGTATTACAGTAAGGCGGCCTGCGTGGCGTTTGGGGGCTGGAGTTGTGAATAACAAAGTACTTAACGACGCATAGTCACTGGAATATGATGGTCGTCTCCACAGGTCTTTAGGACAGAGCACTGCGTTGTGATACATAGCAATCGTATAGAGATGAACGAGATATCGTTAGAAAGTTTTTTTTAACTGTCTTCTGACATTACATGACTTTTCCCTAAAACTTACTATTTGTGGAAAATTTTAACATAAAAACGACTTCTCACTGCTGTATCATTGGCAAAGGAGCAGTTGGATGCCCAGCTTCATACCTATATTTTACGAAGATAACTTATTAATCATGAATAAGAGACTCTCTTCATATAATCTTATTACAAGTACCATTTATTTCTGTTACCTACTAAGTGGATAATTTGTATACGGCATTGTCATAGATCATAACTGTGACCAGTGCGGTAGTCCATTACCTCTACCCGTTGTACAAGCTGACTTTTTACACGAATGCACATTCCAGAACGACAAACATATTTGTCATTGTCGCCTTGCACTGTGATTTACCTATTGCTACAACGGCCTAACGTGCTTACTGGAATGGAAAATGTTTGTCAAGATAAAGTTATAGTTTATATGGTCCCACTGATAGTTCCCGAACTCTGCACAGACATTCCGAATGCAAGATCCATTTTTGGACACATGGACAAGCATATACAACTATGTATAATAGATTCATGATTATTATTTCTTGTCGTTCGGTTCATTTTTAAAGATGTTTTCTCTTCATTCTTACAACTACCCCAACGACTACACTTATCCCAAATACTGTCGTTATTTAAAACTACAAAAGTGAGAAAGTCTCGCACGTGTCTGCTGATAGTGTTAATATGTAACATGGTTACAAAGATAGCGTTCGTAGCGTAATAAGTTGTAACAAAAAGGAAGATTCCGTATCTGCCATCCCTAAGCACCGCAAGAGGTATAAATCAGACATTTACGAAAGAATAAACTTAATTTTCAAGAACAAGAAATAGATAACAAATCACGGAAAAAGTGACTAATGGCAGGAGGCGTCGCATAGATACACAATAACGTGAAGTTTTGTTAAGTACGTTCAGAAACAAACTAGTTTATGAATGCGTAGATAGGGAACTCGTATGGAATACAGAACCTACATTTTTTAACGTAGTACCAGATAAGCCGCCGTAACTGTTGCTGAAGAGAAACATACCACATGATAAAAACAATGAAACTGTTTCCCGGCTTCAAAGAAACTAATTTCGTAGTTGTTGGTACATCAGTGCCACAAACGTCAGAATTTTCCCCTAAGGACATCTTTTAAGCAAATATTCGTGAACTGGAAACTTCAGTTTGTGCGACAATGAGACAATCTTTAGATTTCGCGCCCAACTCTTGTATATCATAGAAAGTGCCGATACAAAGAAGAGTAGGTAACTGAAATATATGCTTCTTATGGATGAAATACTGTGTTTATATTGTTTTGCATTCAACAATTTCGAAAGTATTTCTTAATGAAGGTATTGAAGCTTATGTGACTTCTCTCATGAGTTTTGGCTCCGTTTACATTTATTTTACCATTATTCATGATTCTTTATATTATTCTGATGCTTGGAAGGCAAAGATAATGAAGTACTTATTAATCTACGTAAAAAAGAATTAAAAACCAACATTTTAATCTTATGGCAAACATGATGTTTCGTGTCTTTCTTGCATTAGGGGCGCTGTGAGTTTTCAACTGTCAGACGGTAACAGCTGGCATAGGAGGAGTGCCACGACTGTATGTATTAGACTGTGATAAAAGAACAAAGCGTTATTTGCATTTTTTAACCGTGACTGACTATGTAATGACTGTCTGTTGATTTTACAGTGGCCAGCTTATGGTATTTTTTAGGATCCATGGCGCTTTCACCAGAACTATTGGTTCACTTATCTACTTCGGAAAATCTGGAGCTCCTTCTTCCATATAAACTTATACAACATTACAACAAAATTTTTTCATTAATTCACAGTATGTAAGAATACACGGGTCACTTAATAAAACCAACATTCTAGCGTTTACCTGTACATGAGGTGGTGCGACACCTTTCGTACGTGACGCATTTGGACCCGTCATAATAGGTACAGGTATATCAAAGAAATTATTTTCTTCTTTACACAACATAGAAAAGACCAAGATTACGACACATGGGAAGGTGGTAATACGACATTAGGTGACATGTTAGAGTTACGTGGATGCATGTACCTAAAGCCCATAAGGCATCGAAATTTCTAGAGGCGGCTTTTTTCAAGCAGTGGATTTCAAATAGCTGATGATATTAGGAGTAGGAGGCGAAGCAAAACTGATCCAATCCCACGAAAGATCTTTCAAATAGTTCAAATGGCTCTGAGCACTATGGGACTTAACATCTGAGGTCATCAGTCCCCTAGAACTTAGAACTACTTAAACCTAACTAACCTAAGGACATCACACACATCCATGCCCGAGGCAGGATTCGAACCTGCGACCCTAGCGGTGGCGCGGTTTCAGACTGAGGCGCCTAGAACCGCTCGGCCACTGCAGCTGGCTAAAGATCTTTCCTCAAACTTAAATTCCCACATGCATATAGTACAGAAATTTGTGTAATTCCATCTTGTCTTTTCATACATGAAAAACTGCAATTTACTTAAATGATTCAGAGCAACACTCACGACATAAGACTAGGTGTGCTTGCACTCTCTTGCAGATTCAATATCCCAGCGAGCACTTACTTCAGAAATGAATTTAAAAAAATCTTAGGTATGGTTGTGTTAGCATGTAAAGCAAACAATGTGATTTTTCTTGTAGTGATGACACTTATTATCGAAGCCTAACGCTCAGTTCTTCTCACACAGAGGCTGCTAGACTTCGTCGCATATCTTTATCCTTTGTAACTTTAACTAATTACTAAAGAAAATATTCAATCAGCGCCTCGTTTCATCTAAAGATGCATCCAGTCGTCTGACATTACGAATGAGTCTTACTTGCACATGTACAAACATGAAGTAAAAACAGTATTATGTCCAGTCATTGTAAACACTCAGTGGAAACAAATTTATGCTGAAGGGAGACGAATATATATTGCCGTAGGCTCTAGCCAACTTGGAAAGAATTGTTGCAGCTGTTAGCTGACTGTCAGTCTAATGCAATAGACGATACCACTTCCTTCGTTACGTGGAACGCTGGGTGATAACGCTCTGGACCGCCTCAAACCGGCGTAGTGTGATCTGGCCGAGAGAAAGTCCCGCGCGGGCGCCAGCGCGGTGGATCACCGCTGCAACGGTTAGCCGGAATTTTGACTAGTCTCACCGTTACCAAACATCTTCGATATAAGAACAAGCCGTAACTGCAGCAGCACCAGTAGCACTCTCCTCCGCGCAGCAGTAAGGATCCTCAAAGGTGTGTACCCTGAGACTGCTGTCATTGTGTTATTGCATGTTTTTTACATCTGAAAGACTGGCGATACGTAAAATATAACTGTCGTTGCCCGGTCCTTGATCACTGAGAGCAGCAGGTCCTTTTTAATTCTTATCGTTTTCGACGCAATTACATGTGCGGTTCGCAATGCTGTTGTCAGTTTAGGCAGGCAAATGGCCATTTTCAGACTGTCAGTCGATAAAAAGAGGAAAGAAAGAACAATCGCATAATCTACGAACTCTACGAAGTAGTTATCTACGAAATGGTTCAAATGGTTCTGAGCACTATGGGACTCAACTGCTGAGGTCATAAGTCCCCTAGAACTTAGAACTACTTAAACCTAACTAACCTACAGACAACACAAACATCCATGCCCAAGGCAGGATTTGAACCTGCGACCGTAGCGGTCGCGCGGTTCCAGACTGTAGCGCCAGAACCGCTCGGCCACCAGCGGCCGGCTATCTACGAAATGATAAAAAGAATAAAATCATATCTAAATCCGCGTGCTGCAAATAGTTTTCATTGTGTTGTCAACAGTACGTAGAAAAAAATGGCTCTGAGCACTAAGGGACTTAACTTCTGAGGTCATCAGTCCCCTAGAACTTAGAAATACTTAAACCTAACTAACCTACGGACATCACACACATCCATGCCCGAGGCAGGATTCGAACCTGCGACTGTAGCGGTCGCACGGTTCCCGACTGTAGCGCCTAGAACCGCTCGGCCACTCCGGCCGGCAACAGTAAGTAGAGATCGGGATTTTGTGGGCGGAGTGAAACCTCCTTAGAATTATATTAATACCTTCAGCTGCTGACGGGCGTTGACATATATTAAAGGGGACAGGTGAAAATGTGTGCCCCGACCGGGACTCGAACTCGGGACATACATGGTGAGAATGTGGGTCTAACGGGAGGCGTGTTCAAGATAGTCGCTGCAGTCGCACTATCCTCGGTGGCTCAGATGGATAGAGCGTCTGCCGTGCAATCAGGAGATCCCGCGTTCGAGTCCCGGTGAGGGCATACATTTTCACCTGTCCCCGTTGATATGTATTAACGCCCGTCAGCAGCTAAAGGTATTAATATAATTCTAATTTCGTTCTAGACGGCTGCAGGTTATCAATGGTGTCTGTTCTTTCGGACATCTCCGAAAGAACAGACACCAAATCCATATAAGTATATGAAACCTCCTTGTCTGTATTCGCGAAAGGAATATCTACTACGACAGATTTTATATTTAAATTCAGTAATTTACGATATTTTTAACAATATTTAAGAACTTAAAAAATTCAAAACAGTTTTAATATATGCAAAGTACTGTAGAAAAAATGAAAAAATAGAATCATTTTTGACCGTAGAAAATGTTAGAGATACTCACCGACATCTTGGTGGTGTTGCATTTGTCATGATGCCCTCCGTCTACGCATCGCGAAAATAGTAGCGGCTCCTATATGCCAATGTCCGTGCTCTAATTTTTACTAATGAAATGCGAAACTATATTTTTTCTCTTTTCTGCGTCTACATCTATAGTCTGCGAGCCATTTAAGGTGTGCGGCGGAGAGTAGTTTGTGTACCACATCACTTCCCTCTCTTCCTGTTCGAGTCACGAATAATCCGCAAGAAGAACGATTGCTGGTTAGCCCTCAGTGAGAACGAGTCTCTCTGATTTTGCCTTCATGGTCTTTTCTTGAGATATACGTAGGAGGAAGCAATATATTGGTCGACTCTTGTAGGAATATACGCTGTCGAAATTTTAACAGTAAATCACAGAACGTGGTACTGAACGCTACTCTTACAACGTCTTCCACTGGAGTTGACTGTGCGTCTGCGTGACTCTCCCGCGCTTACTAAACGAACCTGTAGAGACGGCGTGTTCTTCTTCGGATATCTCTATTCTCTCTATCAATCCTGTCTGGTACGGATCCCAGACTGACGAGCAATACTCAAACATTGGTCGAATGAGGGTTTTGTAAGCTACCTGCTTTGTTAACGGACTACATTTTCTGAGGATCTTTGCAATGATTCACAGTCTGCCATCTACCTTTCCTGTAATTAGTTTATGTGGCCGTTCCATCTTATATCGATCCGAACGCGTACTCCTAGATGCCTTTATAGAAGTAACTGGTTCCAGTGTTTATTCTGCAATCGTGTTATCATACAATATAGCTGAGCGCTCACTGCATTAGCTTTGTTACTTCTAGTTCTTCGACTATGTTGCCATCCTGTGAGAATATGCGTCCTAAGTACTTGAAACCGTCCACCTGTTCTAACTTTGTTCCTCCTATTTGACACTCAATCCGAGATTGTTAACAGGAAAAGCAAACGAAACTATGAGTTAATATATAGGTCTGTCAGGCGATGTAGCCACATAAGATTTCCAGGTTGGATCGTCTGTGATTCTTTTCATCTTCTTTTTGACACCGAGCGAAGTGGCCTATCCGAGGTTGAATTTCTTTAATGTCCTTGGGGGCACTAGCACAACAAACTGTCTCTTTTACTTGGTTTCTTCGTGTCCACATTGCCTACATACGCCCATCGACTCATAATGACAACAGCTATGATGAGAATGACGTTACAGGTAAAATGAACGACGCAGATCTGTACGCCACATCTAGCACCCTTCAGCAGCAGTTCGTGAACAAGGTGCTCCGGGAGCTGTGGCCGGCCCTGGACTGGCGTTGCGAGCAAGGCACTGTGCTGGACGTTGGCTGCGGTGCTGGCGACGTCACGAGAAACGAGCTGCTGCCGCGACTGCCACCAGCAGTCAGCGTCCTCGCTGTGGACATCAGCCCCGCCATGGTAGCCAAGGCTGCAGACAGGTTCTCCGGACCACGTCTGCGCTTCCGTCAGCTGGACATTGGCACCCCGCGTATTGAAGAAACCGACGTCTGGAGGCTGGGACCATTCCCAAAGGTGTTCTCCTTCTTCTGTCTGCACTGGGTCCAGGATCAGAGGTAAGCAGCCTCATCACACATTGCACTAGCGACGTAATTGGTCGCAAAAGACACGTGAAGTACGTCCCGCTTGAAATTGTTCGATCTGTCACGAAAAAGTGCACTCTTCTTTTTTTGGACCTTCTTTCTCTCCTGTATCAGTCCTATCTGATATGTCCCACAATAACGAGAATTACTCAAGCATCAGTCAAAAGAGTTTTTTGAGTTACTTCTTTTGCAGGAGCTTAGCTTTTCTTTAGAATTATTCCAGTGAATCTCAATCAGGCATTTGTTTTTTCGACAGTCAGTTTCAAGCCGTCATGTCGTTTTAAATCATAAAAGTAGGTATTTAACGACGCTGCTTGTGTGACATTCGTGTAACAAAATAAGAATGGGTCTTTATGCCTATAAAAGCAAAAATATACATTTGATTATGTTGAGAGTCTACTGTCGTCCCCTGCATCGACTGTCCATTGTCTTCATGTATTCGCTTACAATTTTCTGGTACAGCAACTTCCCTATATGAAGCAGTATTATCTGCGAATAGCCTCTCTCTGAGACTGCGATCGTTTGTTTGTTTGTTGTGGTCTTCAGTCCTAAGACTGGTTTGATGCTGCTCTCCATGCTACTCTACCCTGTGCAAGCTCCTTCATCTCCCAGTACCTACTGCAGCCTACATCCTTCTGAATCTACTTAGTGTATTCATCTCTTGGTCTTCCTCTACGATTTTTACCCTCCACGCTGCCCTCCAATACTAAATTGGTGATCCCTTGATGCCTCAGAACATGTCCTATCAACCGATCCCTTCTTCTAGTCAAGTTGTGCCACAAACTCCTCTTCTCCCCAATCCTATTCAGTACGTCCTCATTAGTTATGTGATCTACCCATCTAATCTTCAGCATTCTTCTGTAGCACCACATTTCGAAAGCTTCTATTCTCTTCTTGTCCAAACTATTTATCGTCCATGTTTCACTTCCATACATGGCTACACTCCATACAAATACTTTCAGAAACGACTTCCTGACACTTAAATCTATACTCGATGTTAACAAATTTCTCTTCTTCAGAAACGCTTTCCTTGCCTTTGCCAGTCTACATTTTATATCCTCTCTACTTCGACCATCATCAGTTATTTTGCTCCACAAATAGCAAAACTCCTTTACTACTTTAAGTGCCTCATTTCCTAATCTAATTCCCTCAGCATCACCCGACTTAATTCAACTACATTCAATTATCCCCGTTTTGCTTTTGTTGATGTTCATCTTATATCCTCCTTTCAAGACACTGTCCATTCCATTCAACTGCTCTTCCAAGTCCTTTGCTGTCTCTGACAGAATTACATTGTCATCGGCGAACCTCAAAGTTTTTATTTCTTCTCCATGGATTTTAATACCTACTTCGAATTTTTCTTTTGTTTCCTTTACTGCTTGCTCAATATACAGATTTAACTACATCTGGGAGAAGCTACAACCCTGTCTCACTCCCTTCCCAACCACTGCTTCCCTTTCATGTCCCTCGACTCTTATAACTGCCATCTGGTTTCTGTACAAGTTGTAAATAGCCTTTCGCTCCCTGTATTTTATCCCTGCCACTTTCAGAATTTGAAAGAGAGTATTCCAGTCAGACTGCGATACTGCCTTGTTTTTTAATCACAGGGCGACAGTTCTGATCTTCTCAGCTTACAGAAGTCAAACTGCTGCTGTAACTCTTGATTGTGGGAATGTGGAATGTAAGCGTTGTCGAAGGGGTTGCCTGCCCTAAGGCGCTAGATAAGCAGCGGTGCGCCACTCACTTGAATGGGTGTCGAAATCTTTGTACAGGTGCAGTGTTGTAGTACTCAAGAAATGTGTGCGTGTGTCATGTGACGATGTTGCGGAACTGCGGGTCTTAGAGGTTGCCTACCGGTTGCACCCTGTATACCAGAGCAAAAATTGCGGTGGCACTACACTATAAGTTAGGAAGACCACGTTCAACGCTACGGTCGCAGGTTCGAATCCTGCCTCGGGCATGGATGTTTGTGATGTCCTTAGGTTAGTTAGGTTTAACTAGTTCTAAGTTCTAGGGGACTAATAACCTCAGCAGTTGAGTCCCATAGTGCTCAGAGCCATTTGAACCACGTTCAATGACGTTGCAGACGCATGATTTCCCTAGAGAAGCGATGAATCGGTTGCTAGCAGTGTCAGGACGTTGTCCAGAGCGTTGTTCCACTCCTCACCGTACTGCGAACTTTCGTTTTTGACCTCGAAGTTTGTGGGAATCAATGCCCCAAGTGAAGGAGTATTTTCATCGGACGGTCTTTATGCCCCTGCCGGAGGCCTTTTAGCGTCGATTCTGAGCGGCGGTGTATTTGAAAAAGTTTGCCTGGTCACTCAGACCACTTGATTTTAACGCTGGGCGTCACAGTTCTGACAGCCGTTGCAGAGGCTTCAAAATAAGGATTGAAATTTATGTAAGAACGGGTGTGGGGAGCATCCCAGCATGTGACACGTTTTGGCGCATGTGTCGCCTTGTTGTTTGAAGCGTTGTTGCACCCGAGCGTAACATCGCAGGGCGCCACACATTTGCACCATTACAGAAGAAGGTTGTAGGCACCTTTGTGTGAAGTTTCAAACTTCTGATTCGCAGTGGAAGATAGTTACGAGGTTTTAAAAAAGTGACCCTTTAATTGTGTTGCATATTGTATATTCGTATTATTATGGTATAACAGGAAATGCAGTAAAATGTTTTCAGTCGCAGATCTCTGATATGAAACAAGGGGTGTCTACAAGAAACAGTCCTGTATTAAGATGTAAGGCGTTATTCAACGGTGAAATAATTACATATTTCGTCACACAAGGTTCCATCTTAGGGCCATTACTTTTTCTTGTATATATTAACAACCTTTCGTCAGCAACATTATCAGATGCCAAATCTGTTTTGTTCTCAGATAATACAAACATTGCAACAAATGACAAATCTAACATAGTTAGATCAGCTGATAAAAATTTAATGCACAGCAATCAATGGTTCATACCAAATTCTTTGCTGCTAAACTTCTAAAAAATGCATTATCTGCAGCTCGGAATTTATAAGAGGTTTACCCGCAGCATGTAGCTAAAATATTACACGTTTCACAACGTTAAAATCATCCGATTAAAGCTTGAAAATGAATATAACTGGATCGAGCATACCACAGAGGTGCTGAAGTATCATACCAATGCTTATTTGCAATGAACATGTTGTTAAGCATAGGTGATATACAAGTAGTTATTCTGCTACCTCTGTTCAGCTGACTGTTTAGAAACCAGGGTCATGCTGATATGAAGCTCTTCATTGCAGAGTTGCCATTCAGAACATCAGCAAACTTCTGTCCCCCGGGGGTGAAACAGTTCTGATCATCGTGACCGGCGGTCCCATCTATATGATGTTCGAAACACTGGCCAGGTCTTCTCGTTGGAGTGCCTACATGACGGTAAGCTGTAATTTATTTATGTTTTATTAGAGCAGTCACGATAAGTTATAATACTTACGTCTAGTGGAACATAGAGCCAAGGAACTCCATCAAACTTTAACGGCTGTCTAACGTAATCAGTCACAGGAAACAAAATGTCGACTATCCCAACTTGAAATAAAGCATTACTGTGTATGTGTGTGTGTGTGTTTGTGGGTGTGTGCGTGTGTGCTGCTCACATTTAAGAGTAAATATGCTTGGTCCGTTGCAGGATTACCGTCAGTTCGAGCCACCCTACCTACGCACGCAGAATCCAAAGGCCGACCTGAGGAAATACCTGCGTGAAGCTGGGTTATCTGTAAAGACATGCTGCAGTGAGGACGTCACCTACTGTTCTGTGGATGAACAAAATGTTATAAGTAAGTGATATACAGTTCACGGACGACTGGAGGGATGTACGGAAATAAAATTATGAGAATATAGTAGGGTAGTTCATTAACCATTCATATGTTTCTGCTATCTAAATTCACTTATTTTGAAGTAGTGTATGCTACTACAAATAGCTACCTGCAAATAATTGCAAATAAAATAAATAATAGTAAAAAGTATATTGGGTTAAAAGCTGTATTGGACTTTAATGAAATGCATATTGGATTTGGGGTAACTTGTGAATGTTATACATTAAATTACGTATCATCCACAAGCATTATTTTATTTTGTGGGCTATGCGAAAAGTAATCTCTGTTTGGCTATAAATAAAATACGGCAATAACTGCAGAATTTTTATACCACAAAACTTGGCTTTCTCCTTTGCACCATGTTTCTCAGCTATCGCCGCCCGGACTGAAATCGTCACTGAATCCTCTAAGTAGTTGACAAATACCCTCTTCATCAATATACAGTCCCCGATGTCACAGCCATCCCTTGATGACGAGCCGTATTTTTCTTCTCTATGGCCGCGCGGGATTAGCCGAGCGTTCTAAGGCGCTCCAGTCATGGACTGTGCGGCTGGTCCCGGTGGAGGTTCGAGTCCTCCCTCTGGCATGGGTGTGTGTGTTTGTCCTTAGGATACTTTGGGTTAAGTAGTGTGTAAGCTTAGGGACTGATGACCTCAGCAGTTAAGTCCCATAAGATTTCACACACATTTGAACATTTTTTTCTTCTCTATGAAGAAAGTGTGCATTTAGAGCCAATTCATCCTACAATGCGGATGTTGAAGGCGTCGTTTTGGAACTGGGAAGACAGTTTGTATTTACAGGGTGCAAAATCACGGCACTTACATTGCAGAGACCGCAACAGTTGCTGTGTATGCCTCGCCTCAGTTCTCGTAACGGTCGACAGCATGTTTCAGAAGTTACGTTTCTCGTTCCATACTATCAACAAGCAAACTTCCTTTAACGTAACAGAAGCGGTGGTCTTAAATTTTATTACAGTTTTGTTTGTTTTATGCTGGAAGTATTACTCCGCAGCTGTCTGTCGGTGCCGGCCGGAATGGCCGAGCGGTTCTAGGCGCTACAGTCTGGAACCGCGCGGCCGCTACTGTCGCAGGTTCGAATCCTGCCTCAGGCATGGATGTGTGTGATGTCCTAGTCTAGTTAGGTTTAAGTAGTTTTAAGTTCTAGGGGACTGATGACCTCAGAAGTTAAGTCCCACAGTGCTCAGAGCCATTTTGAACAGTTTGAGTCAGGAGGAAAGAATCATGCTTTAAGCGGTGACAGTACCGGTTGTTCTGAACAGAAAGCTTGACATAAGAATGATTTTTACGTGCAACATTTAGCGCGAACGTAGACCATCGTACCGCGATAACGGATAAAGATCACTTGATAAACAATTTTCGTTTGGAGTTTATCTATTTATCAACTTAAGTGCAGAGTTTCAACTACGACTCCCAGAAAAGCGTGTTTTTCGCACGTAAAATCATGACGGTGCACTTACGAGTACAAATATTGCCATCAGCGAACAATAATTTCAGCCAAATTAAAATCTTTTCCAAAAGAAATGAATCGATTCGCAGAATTGGCCTGTACGTCAGATCCGGTTCATCATTCAAATCTTGCTTAACATAATTCAACGTACTACAGTAAGAAAATGATCGAATGGCTATACAAAATGGCACGGGTCCGGGCTAAACCAAAAAGTTTTTACCAAATGTTTCTACCTCAAATAGGAACCGAGCACCAAGACCCTCCTTCAAACCGCGATTCTGCTCGTCGCCTTCTCAAATATATTTATTACAGCGCTTACTCACTGTAGCAATTATTATTGTTATTATTATAATTGTTATAATTACTTTATCATTATCTATAATAGGTACCTGGTGCTTATTCCAATGTTTCCTTAGAAGAGAGTCTTAGAGAATGTCTGGTATGATGTAAGGATTTGAAGGCCTCAGTCTCACAAGGAAAATTAAATAAACTGGTAAACAAAATAAGTGCTATAACGCTGTAGCTCATTTTAAAGTCTACAGAATGAACATAGATTCGTTTTTAAAAAGCTTCAGTATATCCCTAGGTTAAATGGTGACGAACGTTGATGCTTTAGAAAAATTTTCTTCCCTTAAATAGCAATACTTATGAAGCTTCCTGGCAGATTACAAAGTGCCCTACCGACTGAACTACCCAAATACGACTCACGACCCGTCCTAACAGCTTTATTTACACCATTACCTCCTCTCCTACCTTCCAAACTTCACAGAAGCTCTCCCGCGAACCTTGCAAGACTAGCACTTCTGGAAGGAAGGATACTGCGGAGACATGCCTTAGCCTCAATCGGGGTGATGTTTCCACTCTGCAGCGGCGTGTGCGCTGATATGAAATTTGCTGCAGATTGAAACTGTGTGCCGGACCGAGACTCGAACTCGGGACCGTTGCTAGTCTTGCAAGGTTCGCGGGAGAGCTTCTGTGAAGTTTGGAAGATAGGAGACGAGGTACTGGCGGAAGTACAGCTGTGAGGACAGACAGTGAGTCGAGCTTCGGTAGCTCAGTCGGACGCCGGCACGGTAGTTCAGCCCCGAACAAATTCAACGAACAATACACACTACTGGCCATTAAAATTGCTACGTCAAGAAGAAATGCAGATGATAAACGGGTATTCATCGGACAAATATATTATACTAGAACTGACATGTGATTACATTTTCACGCAATTTGGGAGCACAGATCCTGAGAAATCAGTACCCAGAACAACCACATCTGGCCGTAATAACGGCCTGGATACACCTGGTCATTGAGTCAAACAGAGCTTGGATGGCGTGTACTGGTACAGCTGCCCATGCAGCTTCAACACGATACCACAGTTCATCAAGAGTAGTGACTGGCGTATTGTGACGAGCCAATTGCTCGGCCACTATCGACCAGACGTTTTCAATTGGTGAGAGATCTGGAGAATGTGCTGGCCATGGTAGCAGTCGAACATTTTCTGTATCCAGACAGGCCCGTACAGGACCTGCAACATGCGGTCGTGCGTTATCCTGCTGAAACGTAGTGTTTCACAGGGATCGAATGAAGGGTAGAGGCACGGTTCGTAACACATCTGAAATGTAACGTCCACAGTTCAAAGTGCAGTCAATGCGAACAAGAGGTGACCGAGACGTGTAACCAATGGCACCGCATACCATCACGCCGGGTGATATGCCAGTATGGCGATGACGAATACACGCTTCCAATGTGCGTTCACCGCGATGTCGCCAAACACGGATGCAACTATCATGATGCTGTAAACAGAATCTGGATTCATCCGAAAAAATGACGTTTTGCCATTCGTGCACGCAGGTTCGTCGTTGAGTACACCATCGCAGGCGCTCCTCTCTGTGATGCAGCGTCAAGGGTAACCGCAGCCATGGTCACCGACCTGATAGTCCATGCTGCTGCAAACGTCGTGGAACTGTTCGTGCTGATGGTTGTTGGCTTGTAAACGCCCCACCTGTTGACTCAGGGATCGAGACGTGGCTGCACGATCCGGTTCAGCCATGCCGATAAGATGTCTGTCATCTCAACTGCTAGTGATACGAGGCCGTTGGGATCCAGCACCCTCCTGAACCCACCGATTCCATATTCTGCTAGCAGTCATTGGGTCTCGACACGAGCAGCAATGTCGCTATACGATAAACCGCAATCGCGATAGGCTACAATCCGACCTTTATGAAAGTCGCAAACGTGATGGTACGCATTTCTTCTCCTTCCACGAGGCATCACAAAAACGTTTCACCAGGCAACGCCAGTCAACTGCTGTTTGTGTATGAGAAATCGGTTGGAAACTTTCCTCATGTGAGCACGGTGTAGGTGTCGTCACCGGTGCCAACCTTGTGTGAATGCTCTGAGAAGCTAATCATCTGTGTATCACAGTACCTTCTTCCTGTAGGTTAAATTTCGCGTCTGTAGCACGTCATCTTCGTGGTGTAGCAATTTTAATGGCCGGTAGTGTAGAACAAAATGAGATCCACAAAAAAGGTCGGTAGAGCACGTGCCGGCGAAAAGCAAAGATTCCGAGTTCGAGTCTCGGTTCGGTACATAGTTTTAATCTGTTAGAAAGTTTCATATCAGTGCACACTCCACTACAGAGAGAAAATTTCATTTTGCAATACCAAATATATTTAAGATCAACATTTATAGATGGTTCACGCTGTACCTCATCCTCTTGCATTGCTTTGTGTGTTGCAGACACGATAACTGCGATAAACCCGTTCGTCGGCAGGATTCCGCAGCAGCAGCGGGAGGCCTTCATACAGGACTGCGTGGCAGAGGCCTACAGTAACGGCACGATACGAGCTGACACTCTGCCGGGCGGCACCGTCTACTCCTTCCCGTACAGCGCCATGTTCGCCCACGCAGTCAAGGCCTGAGCTTGGTGGCTTCTGCAGTCATGATCTCTGATGATTCGTAAAGCTCATGTTTTGAAACTTTTTTCTACTATCACGCAAGGATGGCCGGTCTAGCTAGTCTGCTGTTGCAAACCGTCGCTTGCTAAATGTTTATTATTATTGTAATTATTATTTAATTGACTACAGGTACTATATTTAGAGTGTGATTCCGAAAACCAGAAAGATCAATAATAGAAAAAAAGTGATGTTCTATAAGCAACGGGTGGAAGGAACAGTGGTTTGAGTTCAACACCCGTCGACAGTGGGAGTTATTGGTGAAGATGCACAAACTTGGACTGTAATGTGATTGAGAAGGAAATAGTTTGTGGTACTGTGCGAAGAATTATCCCGACATTCTCTTGAAGTAGTTCAGAGAAATGCCAGAAAAAGCCAATTGTGTGAAGAATCATCCCCACATCCTCTTAAAGTAGTTCAGAGAAACGCCAGAAAAAGCCAAAGGACGACGAATAGACAAGATTTGGATCATCAAGTTTCCCCTGTGTACGAGTCTACTTTCGTAATCACTCTACTACCACACTTGGCTTCTACAACTGATGATACTAAACTACACAGTTACATGCCACTATGACATTAGTGTTCTCATCTTAACAACAGATATTTTCTGCGTCTTCATTGCAATGCGGGACTAATGCCCACACATTTCTTATATCGCACGTTCTTGAATCGTGTTCCAGACGCATGACAACGCTGGTGAGCTGTTTGAATTCAAATGGTTTACCAACCAGACCGAAATAACGAAGTTCCAGGAAACTGAACGTGACAGTGGCGCCTGAGGTAACCTCAGTCATAGTGTTGTAGTCTGTCAGGAATACGAGAGTTTGCCGAAGCACGTGAACAATAATGAAACTCGGCGGAGCTATGCTCACAGCAGTGTCTACCAAGAATCGGGTGCTTCTGAGTTTCATTGCCTGGGGTCATCAGTCCCGTTTTTCAAGCTGACCACGTGTTAGCAGAGCCATTATCTCAGCCATTATTCATTCGGTCACGAGTGTTCCAAGCTATGACTCAGCACGCTGGCTATAGTGTGGGTTGCTGAGCTGCCCATCCGTACTTATCGACTGATCAAGGCCCGATCACACAGAGAGACTGATTCGAAGTCAAAATATTTTTGCTATGTAATGTTCTGCGCAAACACGTAATATTTTGAAACACGTAATTTTCTGAAACGTGCAACAGCTACGAGAGTACCCAAGAAAGTAACGCCCCACATTTTTTCTTCTCATCCGACAACCGTCTTGCGAGTGTGAAACGTTAGATATGAACTCTTTAACGGTTCGTGCTTGGGAGCGCAAAATTTCTGCTTTCTCGGAGAGACAGCGAAGCTGCAGCGACGTTTCGAAACGGCGTTCGTAGGTAATATACGGCACAAGCATCATCATTGAGCTTCATTTAGCGAAGAAATAAACTATGGGGAATATTATGAACCGTTAGTGTTTAGTCTATGGAGCACCTAAAGTCGACAGGAGTAACAAATAGTTGTTGAAGAAAAGAATACGGAGCAACACTTCCTAGGTGACGCTTGTACAATTTGTTTTATAAATTAGTTACGTAAGAACAGAACTGTAACGACACGTGTTAAAAACTGATAGACTCACGAACTGAAGTATTCAGCTTCACATAAACGGCGGTAAAGGGCTGGACACACTGATGATTTTAGTGTACGTCATAGCGAGTGTAGAAAATAATCTAGTCATAGTGGGATTGGAGTTATTTCCACTTTTATTATGTAATTCACGTAAAGGCTGAACGTAGGAAGTCATATTAACAGTGCTCAGGAAAGTGCTACAGACAAAGAACTATTATAGTTACAGAATAATACACATAAGGATTGATATTATGAGAGGTACTGAATTAAACAGCAAGTAAGGATACGTTTTAAGACTGAATAATTGTTAACTATTTTCACCTTAGCTTGTATTTAAAAATTGTTTTCTTGTCGCTATAAATACCAAATAATGATACAAGATGAATTGTTTGACTGTTTTTTTATATACTGTTTTGACTTGCAGCTACTGAAAACGTATTTTAAATCTTGACATGTCTAACTGTTTTATGAAAACAAAATATTTTAATATTCTGTTGATAACTGGATTTATTTATTGTACTCGTTAATTGCTTACTGAAGACAATAAATTTTTCTGTAGGTAAATTCTGAAATATATATGTACAGTTTTCTAATGCTAACCTTCTTCCCACACACACACATAAGTAAGCGAAGAAGGAGCTCCGTCTTAGAGTCGAAGCAATTTCGTTCTTGTCCAAATAAAGTGTGTTCGAAATTGACGCTTGAAATTCAAAGAATAGTAAGTCGCACAAGCCACTTCAACACGTCACATCGGTCATTCCCTTTGTGGTTGTAAGTTTACACTTTATTCGGGATAACAAACGAGTAAAAGCTGGTTGTTTACGAGAGAACTGCCACAGCAACGAAGAATCACAGAATGGACTTGGATTTGTATTGCATTCTCTTCACCATTGCCATATCGCCTTCTTTAGTCAACTGATACTTACTGCAGTTATTTGCTGTCAAATTCGGCAGGTAGCGTATATATTGTTTTGTTTCCGCAGTGTGCGTTATTTTTTGTGTATGATGTCTTTATTTTAAATTTATGAACAACTGCAGCTTCATATAGTGGATAATTTTTATATAAAGTATCAAGTAAAGCTTTCCATTCTATTAATGAAATTTTAAAGCATTTAGGTAAGGGTTTTTGAACAGACGGCCAATACGTTCGCTTTAAGAGGCTGTGCTAAAAAAACTAAATTCTTGTTCGACGTAAGAATTGCACCAAAGTTTATAATGAAAGATATTGGTGAAACGGAAGAGTTTAGAGTTCAAGTAGAGAGAATTCAAGAAAATATGTTAGAAAAATCTTCCATGCATAAGGATACACAAAACAGGATATGCACTTGCAATTACTATGAATATTTTCAATGGATATGTATGTTTAGAAATGAAAATAAAAAAAACGCATTACAGCAAGATATTTTAGCCAAAATACGTCAGTCCAGGTGCTTGCACAGCACTGAATTATAAATTAGAAGAACAAGAAGTATTACAGAGAAGGAGAAAATTTCTCGGTTAATAAGAAGCACAGAAACCTGCAAGTTAAAAAATACTGACAAAATATGTTCAAATATATCAAAACAGCGCAAATAATGTGGAAAAGAATACTATTTTTGAATATTTGGTCACATCGAATGGTAATAGCTCAACAGAATAGATCTTTAGGTATGCCTGGGAAAAATACTGTAATTAACAAGTTGAAATTTAGGAGTTGAAAAGATTCAGAAATGTACAACATGGAGGAACAAGCAGGAGATGGGAGGTGTCTTCATTAGCTTTCGTTGGTAAAAGCAGTAGAGGACAGTTGTGAAGTACACTGCCTGACATAAAAAGTGAATCACCCAGGAGACATGGCCTGATCTCAATGCAACATTGAACACGTACACACCATCCGTGAGTATGTAAATGATTAGAGTTGTGTTTCTCTGTGATAAGAAGGTATTTGTCTCATCTACGTTTAGTTTTGTTGCCAGGCCTGCCCGGGTATAAGTAAGGGGCGTGGACAGCGTCTGATGAGTGATTTCTGCGAAGGACAAAGGAATGCTGTGGACTTGGGTGAGAGAGGGTTATCAGTGCCTGACACAATTTGAAAGAGGCCTCGTTGTGGGCCTCCATTGCGCGGTCTGGTCGAATTGTGTAATATAGAGATTTGGGGGCATTCGTATGTGATAGTGGCCCGATGTTGGACTACCTGGGTACGAGAGGACAGGCACATTAGATGTCAAGCTTCCGGTCGATAACATCTCACCACAGTACCAGGCACTTCGTCACCCCTTCACTTCTGTGTCTGCCATCAGACGACAGGTAATGGGCTCCCTGCAGCATTGTGCATCATCCTGAACAGTTAGTCCAAGACTACCAGGAGTAAGGAATTACCCTCCGTAGACTGTCTTTAACGGCACAACACACGTGTCTACGTTTGCTATGGTCCAGTGATCGGGAAGTGTTGAACGTTAGTGAGCAGTGTCGCATTGTTTTCAGTGATGAATTACGTTTCTGCCCTAACCTATCTGATCATCGTCGGTGAGCATGGAGGCGACATGGGGGGAGATTTCATTTTTTTTAATATTCTGGAGGAGCTCAGCGGTGTCACTCTTGCCGTCATGGAGTCATGAGTCTTCGGTTATGACTTCAGGTCACGGTAGGTAATGACCGACGAAACTCTGACACCACAACGCTTCGACGCGGATATCCTGTGTCGTTGTGTGTTACCTCTCATGTTACGGTATCGTGATATGATTTTTCAACATGACAGATCTCGTCCACTCATGGCACGTGTATCTATGAAAGGCCTGCATAATGTTGAGATAATGCCATGAGCATTGATCAAAGAGAGGAAGGGAAACAAATTAAAGCTCATGGTGTAGCCTGATAGCCCACCCATGCCTCTGAGGCAATGCTCGAGGTACATACAAGGTCACTATGTAACCTGATACCCCGGCCACACCTGCAGGTCAATTGTGTGCGCTTTATTAATGGCCACGATATAATCTAGTAACTGTCACGTGGCCTCGCTTTCCACCGCCCGTGCGTCTCGGTCAGATGCTGCGGGTTCCGGCTGAGATAATGATACAAAGGCCAACGGCGTTGCCGAAGTGGTAACACGGTTCCCGTCAGGTCACCGAAGTTAAGTGCTGCCGGGCTGGGAAAGCACGTGGATGGGTGACCATTCGGTCTGTCAAGCGCTATTGGAAGGGGTGCCCTCAGCCCTCGTGAAGGAAAACTGAGGAGCTACTTGATTGAGAAGTAGCGGTTCCGGTCTAGGAAACTGACATACGGCCGGGAGAGCGGTGCGCTGACCACATGCCCTCCATATCCTCATCCAGTGCCGCCTGTGGTCTGAGGACGACACGGCGGCCGGTCGGTCCCCTTGGGGCTTCATGACCTGTTCGGGAGGAGTTTAGTTTAGTTTATAATGATCTAAAGCGAGGTCACTCTCCCACCGCTTATCTTCTCCATTAGGACAGCTCTCTCGAGACCGTAAGGAATCAAGCTCCCCCTCCCTTCACCCCTCGTGACATGAGACACTTTGAAATAGCAATGTACGGCCGAAATACTAAAAGTCAGTGACCTCATTAAATACTGTGCAAAATCGTGGTAAATATAAGGGTCTTTGAGAAAGTAATGCACCGTTTTTTTTCTGTGTCAAAAACAATGCTAGGAATGCGAAACGTTATATATGTATTATTTGAAGTCTCCTGAATGAGCGCGGCAAGTTTCTGTCACTTACGACAGATAGCGTAGATGCAACACAGTTCCAAAATGGCGTCTGTAGGTGATATTCTTTACAAGTAATGTGCCATCATTGATTTTCTTACTGCCGAGAAAGAAACTGTGGGGAATACAAACGCTTGTGCAAAGTCTATGGAGCATCTGCTGACGGCAGAAGTACAGTCAGTCGCTGGGCACGGAGGGTGAGGTCGTCGGTAGGCTGTTCGGAGGAGCTCCACGATTTGCAGTGGTCGGGGAGACCATCCACGGCTGTCACAACCGACATTTTGCAGCGAGCTGATGTTGTCATTCGCGAGGACAGACGCATTACGACTCACCAATTGGCACTGCATCTGTCAATCAGCAAAGGAAGTGTGGATGCACTTATCCGTACTCTTGGATATTCAAAAGTGTGTGCAAGATGGGTCCCGCGGTGTGGATCGTAAATCCAACAGAAAAAACATTTGCCTTGATTTGTTGCTACGTTTTGAAGCTGAAGTCCCGGACTGTGACAGGTGATGAAACCCAGGTTCACCATTTTGAGCCCGAAACAAAACGACAGTGGATGGAATGGTGACTTTCCCACTCCGCACAGAAGAAAAAGTCAAACCAACTGCTTCCGCCGGTAAGGTCATGATCACCGTGTTCTGGGACTCTGAAGGTGTTTTTGCTGTGACGCCAAGAGGCGGTACCATTAATTCAGAAGCATACGTCAACACATTAACAAAACTCAAGACGCGCTTCTGACGGCTTTGGCGCCACAGCAACCCAGGAGACGTTTTGCTGCAACACTATAAAGCTCGGCCCCACACAAGTCTGAGTACAGCTGAACACATCGCAAAACAGGGTTGGACAGTATTACCCCATCCATCCTACAGCCCTGACCTAGCCCCCTCGGACTTCTACTTGTTTGGGCCATTAAAGGATGCCATTCGTGGAAGAAATTTTGAGGAAGATGAGGAGGTGATTCACACATTGAAGCACTGGCTCCGCTACATGGGCAAGGATTGATATCGACAGGACATGCACGCCCTTGTTTCGTGCTGCAGAAGGCCATAGAACGGGATGGAGATTACGTGGAAAAATGGGGTGTGTCGATCAAACACCATTCTTTCGTGTGTGTAATTCTCAGTATGTTCAATAAAGAATTGTTGAAGAAAAAAACGCGGTGCATTACTTTCTGGGCAATCCTCGTATTAACATAATTTGTCATATAAGACGCTTTGACATTACAGTGTATAACTGGATTGTTACTTAACTACTGTAATTTAATAATTTCATATCTTATTCCTTAAGCATTGCAATGTAAGAGACTGTTCCATTGATATTTAAAACTCTTGGCTAATTACTTCCAAATACAACGTTTCCATTCTAACATATACGAAAATACATGATTTTTTTAAAAAAAAATGGCTCTGAGCACTATGGGACTCAACTTCTGAGGTCATTAGTCCCCTAGAACTTAGAACTAGTTAAACCTAACTAATCTAAGGACATCACACACATCCATGCCCGAGGCAGGATTCGAACCTGCGACCGTAGCGGTCTCGCGGTTCCAGGCTGCAGCGCCTAGAACTGCATGATTTAAAAGTTCAACAATTAGTACAGCTCGATATTTAAACAAATAAACCGATAACCCACATTAAACAATTAGCACAGTGTCATATTTAAACAAACACATAATTATCGTGTATTAAACAATTATCACAGCATGGCATTTCAACAAATACAGGGTGTTCTTAACTAAGGTTCCAGTTTCAAAACGCAGTAGAAACAGAACCACTCCTCCGAATGACATCAAATTTGAACAGCATATTACTGACGCAGGGGGAAACGTCATGGAACAGAAGAAAAAGAAAATTTTAGCAATATATGACGCTGCAAGTGTCTTGAAGTAAATGGGGGCGGCTACAAACGACAGATAAATTACAATACGAGGACTATGGTCTGAGTTGCACCATCCACACTGCTCAGTGTTCATGACTGCAAAAGTTCGGCAGTTAACAGCTGTGGCGCTTTTAGGTAAGCCAATCCAGCACGGTGAGGTCGTACCACATAGGAGGGATTTTGATTCTCCTGAGGTCAAAAACCACATAGAAAGCAAAATGACATCTGTTTTTAATTGTCCTGGTGCCAAAAATCGCATAAAAAGCGAAATGACATCGGTTTCTAATTGTCGTGAGATTGGGGCAAGACATGTTCTATGTACTGCTCACCGTTTTCTGCCACAATCTGAAATCGACAAACAGCCCGTTTCACAACAGATCGGAGTGTCTCGGGAGTCATATTCAGAATGCCTTGCGCTATGTGCGCCTTTAATGCACCTACGTTCGTAAATGGAGCGTTGAACACATCTTTCAGATAACCCCACAGCCAGATGTCACACGTCAGGTGATCTGTACAGCCAGGTTGTAGGGAAACGACGCCCGATAGTTCCAGTATTTACGAAATTCCTCTGCAGCAGCCACTTCACTGGCTTGCAACGTGCGGAGGTACACCATCTTGCATAAAAATGATCCTACCCACACATCTATGCTACTGACGGCATGGAATGATTTTGGTGCGCAAAAGACCCTCATAACGTTAACCAAGGTGGTAAAGGTAAACGATGGTGTCAACCCGCAATACACAGTCTCCTTTCAAGAATAAAGTGGGGCCGGCTGAAGAGCGTAAAGCCGTCGGCACACGGACCGTGCTGTCGAACGTTAACGTTGAGCTTCCCAAGTTGAACGTGCTGCTGAACGCTCAGGAACGATGCGACTTGTGCATACGGTACGTGGGGCCCCAACGTGGTATACGCGATCGCAACGCACTGCAGCGGCAGTTGAGGGATGTTTCTAGTTCGTAAATCACACTGTTTACTCAACAGGCGTGCGTAAAATTCCCACGTTAGCTCTATTAAAACGCACATTTCCTCCATCGTCCACGAAAAGGAAAGTACCACGTCCAATCAATAAGGACACAGGCTTGTAAAAGTTCCATTACAAACAGTGCGGTACAAATTTGGAATACTTCTCCGCATAAGATAAACATTATTTCATCATTTCCTCATTTTAGTAAAACCCCAAGGTCAGTCTTACTTGATTACTGTTCCTACCCAGTAGCAGAATCTTTGCAACATGTGAATTATGAAGCGTAACAGAAAAAGGAGCAAAATATCTTTATACAAGTAGCGCAAGCTGTCCTGTAGATTAAGCCAATCGAATAAAGTCACCCCTCAAAAAAAGGTGAACTTATATTTAATAACATTAAATATTATAGCATATACTTATATTAAACTAATAGTAAAGTATCCGGACCTAATAAAAACGCGAATGTTAGGAAAAAAAATTGGTAGTGTTAAGACGCGAACCACCGCTACAACAAAAACTCATCATTGGACAGAGACGCTACTCATACTGAAGGGAGACGGCTTGCGTGTGACGTATGTGGCGTTGTGCCATCTCATTGGTCAACGCTCAGACGCACGCTCAGAATATCTGACATGCCAGATATTGCTCTGCACGTTCGGAAAGACTCCCGAACGTGCTATTCCACGCTATGACGTCAGAAACTCGGCACGCTCAACGCTCAACGTTCGGATGCACGGTCCGTGTGCTGACGGCTTAAGAATTTTCTGTTATCCACATTCTGTAATGCTGGGTATTGGCATGTCCTTGGAGACGGATGTGGAACTGGTCTGTCCACAGAATGTCCCATGGTCTGTTCACAGAGATAGTGCAGCACCGCGTGTCATTTCTCATGTCAAGCACTGCTGCTATCTATTTGTCTGTTTTATCTTAAAATGTCGTTGTTTCATGCACTTTCTATTGCTGACAATCATTTTATAGAAATGATGAGAGCATAGGATAATTTCTGAAGCACTCATAGACATGTACAGTGGGCGCTACATTTCTTGCATTGGAGTATTAACAGCGTTGCATTCCACGACTAATATATTGGAAACCACACTGATTTAGCATTACAGCATGTTTAAGTGCAGAA
The DNA here is from genome assembly GCF_023898315.1 of Schistocerca nitens. Taxonomy (NCBI): domain Eukaryota; kingdom Metazoa; phylum Arthropoda; class Insecta; order Orthoptera; family Acrididae; genus Schistocerca; species Schistocerca nitens. The sequence continues at coordinate 348,549,558 of NC_064618.1, read as the reverse complement.
CGATGTAAAAGTGTGTGTTTATATTCTATAATCATTTCTCTCTCTCCAACATCTTCCTGTTATGTAATCCAAACACTGCAGCAATATTACAGAATTTATAACACAAGTGATTTAAGGAAAATGTTTCAAACTCCTTCCATCCGGAGTTCCATCATGCATAAACTGTATGATTTTCATCTTATTAACCATCTGTTATATCATCACAACACTCTCACATATATCAGGCTCATATCCACTATACACCAATAAGGAGTGATAACCTCCTCAGCCTGCGTGTATCTATAGAGATTGTGTGTACTTCGATGGGTGACGTGAGTAAGATTAGTACGAGTCAGTCTTCACGGAATGGCAGTTATAATACTGATTTGGGAATACCGGTACATATCACTAGCACTGATCGGTTGTGCAATTTGGAAAACGTGTTATGCTCTTTCTGAAAGAAAAGTATGGAAGTGTATTGATTACATGGAACTCAACTCTTTCTTTTCATTGACAAGAAATCGAATGTGCGTGTATAGTGCCCTCCTACTTCCGGTCAGTCCCATTTTAAATCAGAGATAATGTTGCAGGGAAGGCTGGTCAAAGGCAGAGGAACAGTTAGAAGATGTGTGGGAGACCATGGAGAGTTTTGCTCAGGATCCTTTGCCGACAGGTTCAACGAAGGGGCGTCCCATCGGTCAGCTCATTCCGAAATAGAGGGCAGAGTGCTGTTATGAATATGATTCATCTATTAGGGAGGTAATCATCAAATATCGTAGGATCTCCGACTTTATGCTATGAATGCGAGAATACTTTGTGACTCCCAGTGACATAGGGAGATATGACAAACCGAAATAAGATCTTACCGAATTTATGAAGTGTTTCGGTGAAGAAAAATAGTTCTTGCACCTCCTTTCTTTTGACTATTTTCCACACTAATAAACGTATTTGTGTCATGTGATGTACGCAGGGTAACAGCACTCGCAGAATAATGGAAGAATGATTTAGCAATGATACAGAAATTGAGAACCACGCTGCAATATCATTGGCTGCTAGCATTACCAGATCGACGTGAGGAGACGTTTTATTGACGTGACAAGTCGTCGAAAACATTGGCTTGGAACTCGAGTAATTGAGTAAAATACGTTGAAATGACCGAAAATCTTGTCAAATTGTGAAAACTGTTGTAAAATACAAAATAACTGAGGAAAATACGTCAATAATGTGGAGGAATGAGGATACTTACATGCTCAGCTGACTGTATGAAAATCATTCCATTCCTCCACCAGAGCTAATGACAATTGATGGTGCATACTATACATGCTCTGCAGGGTCCTGTGGAATACCCCTACTTCCATATTCGGTTGTGCATTGTAAGCCATTAGGGGGGGGGGGGGGTTGGACTTGAAACGGGCCGACTTGGAGCAGGAGAGGCACCACAGGACATTTTAATTTACACTGTCTGTACTTTTACAAATAAATTTAGAAAACTTTGTTAGCATGACCAGGAAAGATTCAGGATTCACACTCATAGCAGAGGAAGTTCAAAAACATAACAAAAATTTTTTGTACATGTGAAATTTCGTCATTTTTTTCACTTGGTATTGGCTGCATTTGTTGCTGTAGGTACACTTTTCTTCATGAGTAAGAGAGATTCTTCAATGAATTTTGCACAGCATACAAACCATACTTACAGGTTTATGAAACTCTAGAATTTTCCAAATCTGTTAAAAACTGTGGTAAAAATTGAGATAATTAACTATTAAATTCGAGTTTTTTCTAAACACGAAGTTTAAAACGTAAGAGCCCATTCATTTATCCATAGATTAAATAAATTCTAGAGTTTCATACACCTGCAAGTATGGTTTGTAAGCTGTGCAAAATTCATCGAAGAATCTCTCTTACTTACGAAGAAAAGTGTAACTATATCAACAAATGCAGCCAACAGTAAGTGAAAAAAATCACGAAATTTCACATTTAAAAATATTATTTTTTCGTGTTTTTGAACTTCCACTGCTATGACTGTGAATCCTGAATCCTTCCTGCTCATGCCGACAACGTTTTATGAATTTATTTGTAAAATTATAGACAGTGCAAATTAAAATGTCCTGAGGTGCCTCTCCTTCTCGAAGTCGGCCAGTTTGACGTCCTACCCACCTTAAAAGGAAAGACGCAGTGTCCAAACATTTGTAGGTCAGGATGACCACCGCCTAGGACACCGAAACGATGATCATGTACCTGGGTGCAATATGCACCACCAGTATGAAGAATCAATGTTTTTGATCTCTTCGGAATGGAACACTGAAACATTTGCTACACTGTCACTGTGCATTAGATTAAATGTGGAGGTCATCAGCTTTGGACAGCTGGTTGAAAACGTTCCATAATGCTCCAGACTGTTCCATTTTCCATATGTTGCGATGTCTTCCACATTTTTGTCAATAAGAAACATCACCTCTGTCTTTTATTTCCTGTACACAGTGGGAGGAGCTTACCTTAGATCATGCAATGTCCAGCTTTCTGTGAGAGGTAATGGATCAAAACGTATTAGTGTGGTTTAGCGCCTGACACAGACCACTAACCCATGGTGGAAAAACAGAACGGGTGGCGGTGCACTGTCTGTAGTGATAAACTGCTTGGTCGTGTTACAGCAAGAAAATTTAAAAAATAAATCAATAAATGGGAAGAGAGAGAGAAAGCACCAAACTGGTTATGAAACAACAACATGAGGACCTTCTGTTGTGATTGATAGTCTGTGGGATATGATCTTCCAGTACAGACGACAATCGCCAATCGAGCATCTGAATGTATGCGGGGGTGGTCGATCCCGGCGTATGGAATAGCGACCGCTCACACCGCCGTCAGTAGCCTTCCTCTTTGGCGAATGCAGTCCTGGAGCTGCCTCTTCCTACCGCAAGATACAGCCAAGGGCCGTAGCATGATGTTGGCCATTCTTCTTCTGAAGAGTAATCCGTGAGGAATAGTCAAGTATTTCGCTATTTCTGCAGGTGTCGGTAATTCCTAGAATTATGCAGACCTGAAACAGTATATCATTGTTAACCCAACACTGACCAAGCCAAAACACCGTCAGTAGATTGATCTCTTTGTGTACCATCAGCAAGAGGTTATAACACCCTATGGGTGGGTGGAGGGCAGGGAGGAAGGATGGGAGGTAGGAACGGAGGTAACATTGGTTCTAAGCTGCTTAGTGTACTTCCACACTTGAAGGTGAAGACACACGAATTGTTCTGTTGGAATATTTTTTTATGATAGTTATGTAATATTATTACAACGTTTCGACTTCCTGTAGAACCAAAGCTGGAGTGCACTCATAGCGTAACATAGTCACTGCCGTTGCGTTTTTCAAAATACGCTACTGGCCATTAAAATTGCTACACCAAGAAGAAATGCAGATGATAAACGGGTATTCACTGGACAAATATATTACACTAGAACTGACATGTGATTACATTTTCACGCAATTTGGGTGCATAATTCCTGAGAAATCAGTACCCAGAACAACCACCCCTGGCCGTAATAACGGCCTTGATACGCCTGGGAATTGAGTCAAACAGAGCTTGGATGGCGTGTACAGGTACAGCTGCCCATGCAGATTCAACACGATACCACAGTTCATCAAGAGTAGTGACTGGTGTATTGTGACAAGCCAGGTGCTCGGCCACCATTGACCAGACGTTTTCAATTGATGAGAGATCTGGAGAATGTGCTGGCCAGGACAGCAGTCGAACATTTTCTGTATCCAGAAAGGCCCGTACAGGACCTGCAACATGCGGTCGTGCATTATCCTGCTGAAATGTAGGGTTTAGCAGGGATCGAATGAAGGGTGGTGCCACGGGTCGTAACACATCTGAAATGTAACGTCCACAGTTCAAAGTGCCGTCAATGCGAACAAGAGGTGACCGAGACGTGTAATGGTTCAAATGGTTCAAATGGCTCTGAGCACTATGGGACTCAACATCTTAGGTCATAAGTCCCCTAGAACTTAGAACTACTTAAACCTAACTAACCTAAGGACATCACACACACCCATGCCCGAGGCAGGATTCGAACCTGCGACCGTAACAGTCCCGCGGTTCCGGACTGCAGCGCCAGAACCGCTAGACCACCGCGGCCGGCGAGACGTGTAATCAATGGCACCCCATACCATCACGCCGGGTGATACGCCAGTATGGCGATGACGAATACGTGCTTCCAATGTGCGTTCACCTCGATGTCGCCAAACACGGATGCGACCATCATGATGCTGTAAACAGAACATGAATTCATCCGAAAAAATGACGTTTTGCCATTCGTGCACTCAGGTTCGTCGTTGAGTACACCATCCCAGGCGCTCCTATCTGTGACGCAGCGTCAAGGGTAACCGCAGCCATGGTCTACGAGCTGATAGTCCATGCTGCTGCAAACTTCGTCGAACTGTTCGTACAGATGGTTGTCTTCGAAACGTCCCCATCTGTTGACTCATGGATCGAGACGTGGCTGCACGATCCGTTACAGCCATACGGATAAGATGCCTGTCATCTCGACTGCTAGTGATACGAGGCCGTTGAGATCCAGCACGGCGTTCCGTATTACCCTCCTGAACCCACCGATTCCATATTCTGCTAACAGTCATTTGATCTCTACCAACGCGAGCAGCAGTGTCGCGATACGATAAAACGCAATCGCGATAGGCTACAATCCGACCTTTATCAAAGTCGGAAACGTGATGGTACACATTTCTCCTCCTAACACGAGGCATCACAACAACGTTTCACCAGGCAACGCCGGTCAACTGCTGTTTGTGTATGAGAAATGGGTTGGAAACTTTCCTCATGTCAGCACGTTGCAGGTGTCGCCACCGGCGCCAACCTTATGTGAATGCTCTGAGAAGCTAATCATTTTCATATCACAGCATCTTCTTCCTGTCGGTTACGTTTCACGTCTGTAGCACGTCATCTTCATGGTGTAGCAATTTTAATGGCCAGTAGTGTAGTTGCCTGCTTATAAGAGGATTACAAATTGCAATATCACGTCGTCGCCGTTGTCGGAGTTTTGTGGAGCAAATGCGTATCAACTCAGGTGCATCACTTGGAGCCTCCAGAAACTCATTACGTTGTATAAAGACTTTATAATAATGAAGGGGGCTTTGACGGCTAGTTTGGACAAACGGTTTGGACGTCATGATACCCAGTTTGACACAATCGTGATCACACTTCGGCCAGAAATCCGTAAGAAAGGCTTTTCGAAGTTCACTATAAGATCGGCAGCCCCACACTGAGATACGCTTGCGTGCTGCTCCCTCGTTCCTGAAGTGCTCACAGACGAAATTAATCCTGAGAGCAGGGCTTCACTACGATAAAAAAACGCACGGAAATTGGTCAATAAAGGTATACAGATGTATCTCGACAGCCGAATTAGGAACGTGCGTTATTTCTGGACTGAGAGGAAGTGCCTCTGGTTGTCATCTTCCTCAAATTCATCGAAAAGCTCATCGCGTCTCTGATCGTCTGGCGGATTTCATTTTCACAATCTACGTAGTCTCTCCGCAAAGTCCTTAAATTCATTTACAATTATACCCCTAGACTGGTGATCATTATTGCCTTCTGGGTTGGCATTCACAATCCTTTCCAGTGCAGTGTATACAAGGCGGAAGGACGTGCTCACGGGGACGAAGAAGGAAAACACGCGGGCTCGCCCAGCAGGGGCGTGGCCGGTCTACCTTGCAACACGGTCGCGAGTTTGTGGTGGACCTGCCTGACGTCAACTCCGGGCGCTGCTCGTCGCATTGCTTTGGATACTGTTTTCTCGGAGAGACCCATCCCTCGAGACCATCCATCTCTAACAACGTAAGTGATTTTGGTGTCTTCGTTTCGTTGAACGATTTGCGTTGCAGCGAGTGTACTTGTTGGTTGGTTGCCCTAGCGTACATGTGCTGAAGTAAGAGCAGCCGGCAAGGTGTGTGATCGCATGGAGACCAGCAGTCACTACTTTCTTAAAAAAATCAGTGTTCCCAAAAGATGTAGTAACTGTAAGGTATTGAAGATATTAGGTCATAGTCTAGTTGCAATTTTCTGCATGCCAAGCTTACAAAATTGGCAGCTACATTGGAGACCTATGGAACGAAATTGAAGTGCACAAAACCTAGTATCGTTGTGAAGTTGTGCATTTGAATAACGTGATATTATCTTGAAAATTTTTCCATTTCATCTTTGTACACATTGTCGGCCTTAGTCATATGTCGAAATATTGTTTGGCAAACTATGGGAGTGTGAAAGTCTGATTTGTGTACAGCTACTAGTTTAAATGTTTTACAGCATTTATATTGCTGGAAAACTTCAGTCACTTCTATTGAAAGCATTTATTGGTACTTAATTTACATGGTTGTTTATTGATCTCTTAACTTATATTAATTGATGTTTGCTTGGTGTTTGTCGTGTTTTCTGCCGTCTGTTTGTGTTCCAGTTTTCTACGAGCTGGGGTGTGTGGAATAGAGATGGGCAAAACTGTTCTTTTCAGAGATTGGATCAGAACTGTTCGCTCCCTGAAATGAATTAGCTCTTTTTCATGACTCACCACTCATTTACAATAGAAAATAAATGGAAGGCACATTGCCCTTTAAACTTGGTTTATTCCAGTACTATACCTGAATTTTGATCTTATTTGATCCTATTTTGAAGTAACACAGATAATGAGTAAGAATTTTGTATTGTTTATTGAAATTTCCACGATATGACAAAGTTTTTGATTATTGATTTATTTTGCACTATCGTGGTTTTTTGGGTGATCGGAAAATGTTGTAACTTGAGATTGACATTAACAATATATTTGGCTATAATGTATTAAAATTTCATTAACCTCATACAAATACATCGCAAGCCATATATTTTTAAAGTGAACGTTTCCTTCCGAAGACGCCTAAAATCGCAAAATCCGTACCAGAATAAGAAAAAAAATATAAATTTGACTGTAAAACGAAAGTGCTGCATATAGCCTTACGCAGAATAAAACAAGGAAAATATTGGTGTATCACATTTTGCGATACGTTTATCGGTTTGCTCGTAATTAAAGCGTAAATTCGAGTGTCCATAGTAAAAATCCTATGGTAAGAGGAGTCATCAGGAACCTAATCTAATCAGTTTAAACAAATAAAAATAAAATAAAAACGATTGATGTATACATAACATAATAATGTAATATACATAGCGGTATTACTACGAAGAACAATATCCAGTAGAGAGGAACTCCGATGCAGAGGCGCTGAGTCGAGCAGGTCGAGCCGCGAGCTGTATTACTGCATGAGCTGAGACCGCAGAGACGAGAGTGACACCTGAGTCGCTTTGCTCAACGCTCTGGCTAGAGTCGAGACGGTGGGGTGAGCGTTGAGCGGGCGAGTTCCGAGGGTGGGGGGAGCGGTGAACTCACCCGCTCCGAGACAAATCGTCCGTTCCCTTGCGAGCAGGTTTTTGCAAGTAGTTCCTATGTTATCCGCTAGGTGGCTCTTTGTCCTGTTGCTCGCATCAACTGCCCAGAGGGCAGGACGTGCGACTGAAACGATCGCCGACAGAGTGCGATGCGAAGTTAAGCTGCGCCAGACACTGCACACGGCAGACGATGCACAGAGACGGCACGGCATATGTGAAACACAAAATCCAATGGGGCACTGCACAATGCAGGCAGCCAAGGTAGAAGCAGGGCAGAGGCCGGCGCTGGCTGTGTTGTGTGGCGTGCACTGTGCTCTGACCAGCAGAGGCGCTGCTGATATGCTCCGTCTCTCTCTCTCTCTCTCTCTCTCTCTCTCTGCCGTGGGAAACGTTTGGAGCTACCGTTCTTTTTTTCTGAATCACTGATTGTTCACTCCTTTGAAAGATTCAACTCTATGAATTAGTTCAAGAGCGGATCCCCCATCTCTAGTGTGGAAGCGGCGCCACGCACCGCTTTGGTGCACAGAAGCTGTGACGTGTCGTCTAATGGGAAGTGACTCCCTGTTGGACCCCGGCGTTTAGGTGTTGTTTTGGACGGCTGGTCTGCTGCTTCCTGCATTTTAAGTTTCGTCACTGCCCGTTCTGTGGACAACTTTTTTTTTAAAAAAGGAGTTTTTAATGTACTTTTGAATCAGTTGTATTAACTAACTTGTTGTGCTCCTTGTGTTATATATTGATGATTATTGCCCCCCCCCCAAAAAAAAAAACTCTCTGTGCCACCTTTTAAAATCACCTTCAGATTGTAATGTATGTTTCTTAAGTATTGAAATTTCCGTGGCTCATCTTTTAAGTCACTTGCGATTGTACATTTGATATTGTCTTAAACATGGCCGCGTGTTGATTGCCTCTTATCTGTTTTATACACGCTTGTTTGAATAAATTGTTAGTTATTGATTTGCTAGTTGTTGTGTTAAGGAGTGACATAGCTGGGAGCCGTGACCTTCCATGCTACGTCTACCCCTCATTCCGACTTCCAAAGTCACATTAATATCTCCCAAAAGAAACACACGAAGAAACTCACAGAAGAAATCGAGCAATGTTTTATCAGCAGCACAGGTACACCAGATGCAAACAGAATAGCAAAACAACTTGTGGAAATGAAAAAGTACAAGTTAAAAGAAAAATATTCCGACTGTGTATGGTTCCATGATTCCTGTCAGTACGATCCTAAGGCAAGATCGCCAAATAAAAGTGGTGCCTTGTTCGTTTAAAGTACTGTTCTATGGGAATTGTGGACAGATTCCTCAAAAATTAAATTTAGTAAATCGGTGATAGTTGTTTAATCCAAACTCTCTATAGCCTCTTCAGTAAATTTAGTAAATAGGTGATAATTATATAATCGAAACTCTCTATCACCTCTTCAGGATAAGGCAAACAACTTTCACCATTTCAAGTGGAATTTTCTTCATTACTCGCAGTGAGCCTTGACTTTCCCTTATTCGGAAGTAAAAAAATTTGATTTAATTATCAGCGGCTTCGTAAGTGCAATGGTCGCAACGGGTCTGCGAACACACTCGGCCCCAACATAAAACAGTGCGAGATCCGCACATACTTACGAAGACCGACTAAGCAACGCATTTATTCATTAGTTAATTTTCTGATCATAATGGTTAATGGGGGGGGGGGGAGGTTGAAAACTGCTCTTATGTGCGAGGGGAGTTTCATAGAATTAATGAATATCGATAGACATCAGTATGAAATCTTTATTACAAAAAGAGCTTAAACGATATCTCTTATTAATACAAAGGAAATAATGTCGTTATTTTCGCTCATTCAAATGCTATGGAAAATAACTTTCCGGGGGTGAAGGAAAGATTGATTTAGCAGTCTGCCCTCTCCACGATGGCGAAGAATGAAAGGAGTGGTGGGAAGAAGAATAAGGGGTCTCATTGTTGCGACTAAATAATTGCACTGCCATTTTTACAAGAGAATGGAGTTACCAAGATGCGCTCGCCACTACCATAGACCAAACATAGTAAAGAGCAAAAGTCAGAATAAAAAAGCGTCAAAGTGGCCTCCCCACCGAAAATCAAGTAACTCAAGTGAATATGTATCATAGCGACACTCGTTTACATGAACAAAATAAAATCACTTCAAGGCTGAGAAGTTGCTATAGAACTGGAAATACGCAAGACCAACCGCTCACCAGGTGGTCGCGTGTCCCAGCACATAGGACCACGAGTTCATTTCACGAAGTTACAATCTAGAAACCTAACTCCACACGCGTGTCACGAGAAAAAGATTAAATAAAAGAGTCTGCAGGCGATACTGCAACTCTGAGAACAAGAATATTTACCCTGGTATGAGCGACAGATGACCTCGCGCTCGTAACGGCAAAGGTCAGACGCCATGTCCAACATTACTCACGAATCATCGAATTCACGAAGCAAAATTCATGAGGAACGAAAAGAAAATAGTGCTTTCTCACTAACGAATCCCTAGCGCTGTAAGTGCATTGTAACCAACTACGTTGGCATTCATTGAGTTCACAGATGCCTACCAGCGTCGTGACCTCAGGCCTCCACCAGCGAGCAGGAAAACAACTGAACTGACCTAGGTTCCACGTCTCCAGAGGATAGCTGTGAGCGATGGGTCGCGAGCAATGGCGCGCCCCTGCCCCAGACAATCAGAGGCTACGGGATTGGCGCGGAACACGACGCCATTATGGCTAGCCGAACAAACTCTGGGTAATGGCTCGAGATTCGTCAGAAGACAATCACAGTTTCGTCAGAGAGGCTATCTCCACCGTTAAAATGGTCGGTACTACATCTTGTGAGACCAGGAAAGCGGAACAACTTTGGCCACTATATAGCATTCAGACTGGTCCCACAGGCTCAGAACAGCAATGATCAGCGAGTGAAAAGGTAACCCATTATGGCTACTGCAGGAGACTGCTAAATTGGGCCTACAAATATCGAAAAATACCCTGCACTCATCCTCTCTCATTGAATCAGCGTAATATTGCTACATAAAATTGTCTAGACATATAGGCATCCTACTGCAGTTGTAAAACGATGAAAGAATTGCAAAAAGAATAAAATACGAAAGGTATGCATAGTGAATGGTAATAAAATGCACGTGTTTCAACGTTATTAAAAAATCAAAGTACATGCACATAATAACCGAAATCAATAATTCCGACAACAGACTTAAGGCAACATTGAACGTAGTGAAGCGAGAGAAAGGAATACTAGCCACAGGACAACACAACAGCGCCATTGAACGAAATGGGAGTTCTATAAATGATGAGTCACAGGCAGCATATGCATTCAAAGATAATTCATTTCTTAGATGTAGTACAAAGCATAGTGAGCAACAGTTGAAGAGCAGAATCACAGCAATGTGTTGAAAATATAACTTCCATAAAATTCAGTCATCAGGTTGACTTCCATTAGAAAAGTTGGTGCACTCACCGACTGTGATATTATTCATAAATTATTGAGCGCAGCAATCAGTCGTCCTTTTTTGTGTGTTTTATTTGGCAAATCCAGATTTCGGCTAGTGCCTAGCCATTATCAATGCACTATTTTCTAGTCTCGATACACGTCAGTTCCCTCTTGTTCGGGAGTCAGAAATTAAGAAAAATTATAGATTCTCTCAAAGATAAAATCTCACTTGGTTTTGATGTTATTTCCAGAGAGTACTAAAAATTTGTTCCCATGTAATAAGCCCAATCTTATCGAAATATGTAATGCATCACTGATTGAAGGCATTTCTCCAGAGAGACTGAAATATGCCATTGTTAAACCCCTCTTGAAGGAAGTGACACGAAAGATGTCAATAACTACCGACCTGTCTCACTGCTGACATCATTCTCCAACATTTTTGAGAAGGTGATATATTCTAGAATAGTAACTCACCTTAGCAACTATAGTATTCTTAGCAAATCACAGTTTGGGTTTCAGAAGGGTTGCTCTAATGATAATGCCATTTACACGTTCACTCACTTGATTTTTACAAGCATTAAATAATAAAATAGCACTGGTTGGTATTTTCTGCGGCCTCTTTAAGGTAATTGACTGTGTGAATTAGAGTATTCTCCTAGATAAATTAACATTTTATGGGAGTAACCAATCGATAATGTCATTCTAATCAATAGAATGCAAACAGTTGTAATTAGTAATACAGTGAATATAGCCCAGGGACATAATTCTGACTGTGGAGAAACCACGAATGGGGTTCCCCAAGGTTCAGTATTAGATCCACTACTGTTCCTCATATATGTAAACGACGTTCCGTGTAGTATACAACGGGCAGAATTAGTTCTTTTTGCAGATCCAACCATATCTACAGAAACGAAAGAAATGGAAAACATTCTTATAAGTATCACTGACTGGTTTTCCGTGATCAGTCTCACCCCCAATTTTAAAGAGACTCAACATATTCAGTTCTGCGCAGCTAGAAGTACTACACCATTGATAAGAGTAACACATGGTGAGGAAATAACAAAGAGAGTGGAAACTTCGAAATCCTTAGTCTTCATATTGACGAACTTCGTTCAGCCACATTTGCGCTTAAAACCATTGCAAATCTCGGGGAGAGAAACATCAGTATGTTGACATATTTTACATATTTTCATTCAGTAATGTCATGTGGGGTAATTCATCTTCATGAAAGAAAGTCTTCGTTGCAGGAAAACGTGCTGCGAAAATAATATGTTGTGTTAATTCACGATCATCTTGTCGACATCTGTTTATGGAGTTGGGCATTCTGACTACTGCTTCACAGTGTATTTATTCCCTAAGGAAGTTTGTTGTATATAATCCACTGCAGCTCAAGAGGAACAATGATGTACATAACAACAACACCAGAAGGAAAAATGACATTCATTACTCCACATTAAGGTTGTCTCTAGCATAAAAAAGGTGCGCACAATGTTGTACGAAAAATGTTTGATCGTTTACGCAATAATATAAAATGTCTGAGAGACAGAAAAGTAAAATTTGATAACAAACTGAGAAAGTTACACCTTGACAACTCCTTCTATTCGGTAGAAGAATTTCTGTTATTGTAATGTGCAAAAGTTTGTGGGTAGAAATTACTATCTCACATCTGTATATCTTCTTTCCTTTTTGAAAAAAAAGAAAATGTTCAGAACGTAACTATATGTGCAAATTAATTTACAATGTGAACGTATAATGATTCGTTCCACATCTTTATCATCTATCTTGTAAAAGATCCATGGAACATGTTAGTAACTAACTAACTATCCCTCCCAACATCACCACTGGCAAATACCATGTCGATTCCTTTAAAATGGAGATGGCCGACTCCGTGTCTATTCCACGCACGCTTCTAAAGTTTTTCATATTGTGGTTTCTTCGTTTGGAAGAAAGGTTCTGAAAGTGAAATAAATCCGTTGTTTAAATCACTGTCCAGGCGGCGGTCCTTAAGAAGAGGACGATGAAGGCTACAGTTGTACAATGCGGAGTGTGAGCTGTTAGAAGTGTCAGTATTGCTGGCAGACTGCTGAAATTAAAGAGTAATCTTTGAAATGACAAGGAAGTTCGACAGAGACTTCTGGTGATTATAGGACAATGACAACAGCCTCTAGGAAATGGTGTTGCAAATGATAACCTTCTGAAAATGGGTGGTAAACTGACTTAATGAGACCAGCACAATGATAAAATTATTTTATTGGATCTACAAGGAACCACTGACACAATCTATTGGGTGATGTCCCTATAAACCAGGTCACAGAGCCTGACATATTTCAGACTCCAAAAATTGTAACGTACAGCATATGGCCCAGACATTTATTGTTTATGGGATTTCGTGCTGCACCTTGCTTCTGCCCTTCCTGTTGAAGTTGAAAGTCACTCAAGTTTCGTTGATTCAGGTCCTATACTGAAGAAATTATATACACTCCTGGAAATTGAAATAAGAACACCGTGAATTCATTGTCCCAGGAAGGGGAAACTTTATTGACACATTCCTGGGGTCAGATACATCACATGATCACACTGACAGAACCACAGGCACATAGACACAGGCAACAGAGCATGCACAATGTCGGCACTAGTACAGTGTATATCCACCTATCGCAGCAATGCAGGCTGCTATTCTCCCATGGAGACGATCGTAGAGATGCTGGATGTACTCCTGTGGAACGGCTTGCCATGCCATTTCCACCTGGCGCCTCAGTTGGACCAGCGTTCGTGCTGGACGTGCAGACCGCGTGAGACGACGCTTCATCCAGTCCCAAACATGCTCAATGGGGGACAGATCCGGAGATCTTGCTGGCCAGGGTAGTTGACTTACACCTTCTAGAGCACGTTGGGTGGCACGGGATACATGCGGACGTGCATTGTCCTGTTGGAACAGCAAGTTCCCTTGCCGGTCTAGGAATGGTAGAACGATGGGTTCGATGACGGTTTGGATGTACCGTGCACTATTCAGTGTCCCCTCGACGATCACCAGTGGTGTACGGCCAGTGTAGGAGATCGCTCCCCACACCATGATGCCGGGTGTTGGCCCTGTGTGCCTCGGTCGTATGCAGTCCTGATTGTGGCGCTCACCTGCACGGCGCCAAACACGCATACGACCATCATTGGCACCAAGGCAGAAGCGACTCTCATCGCTGAAGACGACACGTCTCCATTCGTCCCTCCATTCACGCCTGTCGCGACACCACTGGAGGCGGGCTGCACGATGTTGGGGCGTGAGCGGAAGACGGCCTAACGGTGTGCAGGACCGTATCCCAGCTTCATGGAGACGGTTGCGAATGGTCCTCGCCGATACCCCAGGAGCAACAGTGTCCCTAATTTGCTGGGAAGTGGCGGTGCGGTCCCCTACGGCACTGCGTAGGATCCTACGGTCTTGGCGTGCATCCGTGCGTCGCTGCGGTCCGGTCCCAGGTCGACGGGCACGTGCACCTTCCGCCGACCACTGGCGACAACATCGATGTACTGTGGAGACCTCACGCCCCACGTGTTGAGCAATTCGGCGGTACGTCCACCCGGCCTCCCGCATGCCCACTATACGCCCTCGCTCAAAGTCCGTCAACTGCGCATACGGTTCACGTCCACGTTGTCGCGGCATGTTACCAGTGTTAAAGACTGCGTTGGAGCTCCGTATGCCACGGCAAACTGGCTGACACTGACGGCGGCGGTGCACAAATGCTGCGCAGCTAGCGCCATTCGACGGCCAACACCGCGGTTCCTGGTGTGTCCGCTGTGCCGTGCGTGTGATCATTGCTTGTACAGCCCTCTCGCAGTGTCCGGAGCAAGTATGGTGGGTCTGACACACCGGTGTCAATGTGTTCTTTTTTCCATTTCCAGGAGTGTACAAACAGTTCTACGAAAGACAAATACAGCGCACCGAATTCGATGTCCTGGACAACGTCCATTAATAAGGAGTGCTACCATAACTGTCAGAAACCCATCCCTCTAACACACGCAGGAACTGACGCAACTAATAACACAAACAGGCAAAGGTACAAATCGCCGTCGACCAGGATGAGAGGCTGGCGGCGAGCCGTTGCCTGTCGCCAACACATGGCGATATTACAACCCCCAAATGCAGATACCGATACTAATGTAATGCCTCAGTGCTGGGAGACAATACAGTGCAGGTCCTGCAGCATTACCGACTATATAGACGATATGTGCATGCACGGTGCAATAGAATATGAGGTTGCCAGGCACCTGAAACATCACATGTTTGATTGGGCCATCTTCCAGGCTGGTCTTTCCTTTTACGAGTGGACGAACTGGAAGACGAAATACTGCGAGATAGTACAGAGAACTACAACGACGTCCTTGAACTTCCTCAGAATGAAGATGTCACTGAGTTCACAAGAAATCCAACACCACAGGCAAACACAAACAAAGATAATTGCACACTACCCGCGCAACAAGTAGAATATGATACAACCACATGTAGACCCTATATTACACCAGTTCGTTTTGTCTACGGGGGTAGCGAACAGTCACTACGAAAAACGAAACAGTAAGGTAGCTGAACAGAAAGACACATCCTGCACCGGCACAACACCAGACACAAACACCACATAAACGGACATAAAATAGTCACATTTTACGGACAAGTCCCCGGTAGAGATCAAAAACAAGTCACTATCAGGGGAAATGTTCAGCGAAAACACATCGAACTCCACACTACCAGAAACCATAAAGCAGGAAAGACGTGCTGCACTACAAAATTACTCGAAATCGGAGAAACAAACAAACAGTCAATAACACCAACCAGATACAGCCGGAGACCCCAAGCTGAATACCGTTAATTACGTAAACTACGAAAACTTAGAAGTTAACCTACGGCTTAGCAGATTATAAAACTAGGATATATTTCAAAGAGCTCTTCGCTATCTAATACGAACTAAGCATGAAAACGGGGATAAAATCTGCTTTCCAACTGCAGAACAAACTGACAGGATGATCCTAAGAGTTGAAAATTTGCCAGCGAACCTCAAAGAGCTATGCAAACTTCTAAAGGAGGGATGTGCGCGAAAGGGATAGGGCCTAAACCCAGAGAAAGTATACGATGACTTCGTGAGAGCACATGGACGTGTGTTTCTGGATTTTAGAGAAACCACACCCAAGTGTTTTTCCTTCACTAGATATCCCTTCTGAAGGTAATACAACTAAATTGCCAGGGCAGTACCCTAGTAGACATAGAACTACGATGACTCTTAGAAGAAACAAAAGCAGACATCACCTGCGTTCAAGAACCTTTTCTGCGAGGCGGGAAAATTTCAGGGCTCCCCTCACATTACATCACAATATCTGGAACACCAAACTCGAAAGCCGCGATAATAGTGGTTAATAAAAACCTCATAGTAACACAGATAACCCAGTTTTGTTCTGAACACATTGCCACACAGAAATAACAGACGGACAGGATGTATGGCTCATGTCGTCTATTTACGCTCAGTACTCCTATGATATAGAACCTTTCTTAGACAAAATAAAAGACATTGCACGACACTCAGAAAGAAAAAGGCTGCTCATTCTAACTGATATCAACGCAAAATCCCCCTTGTGTAACTCAGGTAGAACTGACGACAGAGGGCAACTAGTGCTTGACGTGGTAAACGAATGTAACCTCTTCCTACTGAATAGGGAGGGTCAGCCACCTACCTACCGTGGAGACGCCGGTGGTGTAAGTAACATAGACCATTCCCTAGTATAGTATGATAAAAAAATTAATAGGTTAAATATATTTCAATTCTTTCAATTTAAATCTGTGTTTCATACTAGAATGTCGTGTTCCCAGTTTGGCACAGCTTTGCCACAGGAGACACGAAAGCGGTCGAAGACGTCCGTCTTCTGGTCGGCTCCTGATCCTTGTCAGAAGGAGGCTAGTTTTTTGATTACGCAAAGACTTCCATTATTTGGAAAAGAACAACCCGGATTTCTTTACGTAATCTGTATGAATTTTGTAATTACCTAAGGGACCTTTAACAATGAACAATAAAAGAAATTGCATTTGCAAATGAAATCATTAATAAATGGGGCAGCTATGAGTTGTATAGAAGACAAGGGGCGGCCTTCTGTACACGACCCGCAGTATTCTCTGCTGTAGTAAAGGCTGTTTGACATTTATAAAAATAATATGGCATGGAGGTTAAAAAAGTATATAGGAAAAGAACAGAATAAGAAATCTGGTAAACACTAAATACATTCAAACAATTCTCACTAGCAAATTAGGGCTTATTTATAAACAATATAACTTACATAATTACTTTTCTAACTGTATGGTGCGATCAGATTTCAACCTGCCCTGTGCCGTCTCCTTGGTTCACGTTTTTGTCACAAATTACAGTCATTACTTTTCTTCTTCGTTAAAGACAATTCTTGCACTGTCCAACACCTTCATAACAATAACTTGCCGATTTACAGTTTCGAACATAAATTACTTGAATTTTATTAATTAATAATGTTGTATGCACGCTGGCAAGACTGCTCACTTTTCTAGCTTAAAGTCGACCTTCTTTACGTTTTCACATTACAAGCAGAAGTACATTAAAATCTGAAGATCTACAAACGTTTTTTACTGTCATCTGTTATTTAGATCGAAGCGGAACGTCAGTTCAGCTTCTGTTAAAATGTTTCTTTGACTGTGCAATCGATGTATTAGCGTCCGTGCTAGATGCGCATCTTTACAGTTACGTAAATTATATAAAACAAATGTCTTTCAAAGAATATGTCTCATCTCATAGGTTGATCATTTAGTATACAGATAGGTGAATGCCTTTCCAAGGGTACTCACAGCTTTCATACTACGGAAATCCCAATAATATTACATCGCTTCCCGCGTGAGGAGTAATGATTCTGAAAGATCGTTACGACTCACGCGCAGTCGTAATATTATTGGATTCACGTACTTAGTGAATGAAGTATATGAGGCACATAGAATTATATACGTTTCACACTAAGTCGTCAAAGCTACTCACAGTTGCTTGATCATTAACAAACTTAGTTGTGGCATGATGCCATCATAAGTGTTCAAGGATTCCTTTTTTTGCGTGTTCTCAAGAATTACTCTCATTCAGTCAATTGAAACATTGAAATACTAACATAGATACAAGTACAAATTAAATACACATACAGATACATATATACATAAATATTGACAAGACGAAAAAAATTCTATTACAGTATTGGTGCATTTCCGCCAATTGTGAACAGAACATAAAACTTTTATCAGTCTTTCTCGCAGCGACATCACTCTTCACTTTGTAGTTGGGAGTATTTCCCATGAACTCGGATGATTTTCACAGGGAATTCTTTCATCATCTTTCACTTTTCACTGCACTAAAACTGGGGATCACCTTTTCACATTCTGGTGGAAAACACTGGGAATTTCACTATGTGAAGGGGGAAGTGATATTTCTTGACTCGACGATCCGTCGGGTCATGTCGGGAATCAGGAAAGTTGATGACTGGTTGAATGACGAATGAGTCAGTTTGGTGGCTGTTTTAATCTCATTCCAATTCATGTTTCAGCACATGAAAATACAAAAAAAAATCTGTATTAGGACTTGCTCATTAACTAGTATCTTAATCTAAGGGAATATAGAGTAAGAATTTAAGACAATAAAAATTACTACATAGACTATGTACATATACTTTATATATTACTCATATTTTGTGTCTAGGTTTTATATTCTTTCGTTAGCAAATATTAGCAAAACACGTTTCGTCTTGTACAGGTCTTTCTTAAGCAATTTATTTAGCAATATTGCCGTAGCAATTTTCATAGTTAAGGAAAAGTCATCATTAGTGTCCTTTTAATGTAAATATAGTAAAATCGTGCGTAGTTTATCAACGTCTTATTATTTTTATGTCCATTTTCATCTCAAATCTGGAGCACGCTCGCGCCCATTACGGAGAGGAGTGCTTATTGTTGAGTACGGGCCGGCGAGCAGTCATTGAATGTTGCCACAGTGCTTCACAGTCACGTGATAACGAACTGACTGTTTAACAGCGTTGGCAGTCCGCGTCCTGCACGTGGCAGATAATTCAGTGGCTACCAATCGTTTTATAACTTGTGCATTTTGTTGAATCATGGGTACTGGAGCAGCTCGTCAAGGTAACATGGTCAACCTGGACGGTAAATTGACTGTACCAGCGACGAAGAACAGTCATCGATGAAAATGACTACTGTCACCTATTGCAGTGAGTACAATTGCTTGTCTATCTTTTGACTGATAGTCACTGTATCGTCGTTGCAACGTGAGAATACTTGTAATGCTACTTCACACGCGGAACATCACTCGTGTCCATAAGTTTATTACAGTTTTGATTCACACAAGAGGTAACTAGTTTTTCGTGTCCATACATGTGTCAAATTACTATTTTACACACGTGTCCATCATTTTGTCACTGAGTCACACGCATCAATCCATACGTGTACATTTAGGTGTCTTTATACTACAGAGTAGTACAGGTAATGCTAAAATTACTTATCATGAAAGGATCATTTACAAAATATACATAGTTTTTTTTTTTTATTACTGTCCAAGACGTAACGAGAAAACGTGTTTGCTATTATGAATGGTGCTTCTGAAGCACATTAGATTTTATATGTAATTTAAATCTGATTCTTTTCCCTTTCTTATTGTTCTGTAACAGCCTTCTTTTTTCATTTATTCGGTTACATCAATAATCAGTAAAATATACCCACTTTGGCGTGCCGAACAGTTCACGTTCAAAACTTCATCCAACAGATATCTGGAAAATTATTCATGTTTCCTAGGATGCTTTTGCTCACAGCAAATCAGATTTACATCACGTTTCGATAAGTAACTGCAGATACGCATTAACCAACGAGCCACGATCGTCAATACACACAATATACACACGTCAAGTCTTTTGAACCAATCTCCAAATTTCTTCCCCTACCGGGTAGGGTAGAAAGGTAAGAATGCTGAAGAAGAAAACTACAATAGGATAGTGCAAGGAAATGAAAGATACGAAAATAGATAATAGGTGAAATAATCAGTTGAGCAAATTCATTCTTCGCCTCCACCGTTTCTAGTGTCATCCACGCGGCATAACTTGACTTCAGTATTAAAATGTCGCACAAATCCGCTTCCAAAGCATCTTCAAATATATCTCAAAATCACGGCATGTGGACATAGCAGAAGAATATAAGCAGATTATCTCAGTCCTCAACTAGGTATCTTAATATCGAAGGTTTCTGTATAATACTCGTGACATAGGAATAGTCTCTCTAAGTTTCTCCAATGCAGGACCTAATTATCATTATAAATACATATTTCTTAACTGGTTGACTCATAGTAATAAATAAATTAAAGTTTCTCTCCAGTTGCGGGTACCATTATTCATTTCTTTGTACATTAACTATATGTTGCTGCTTATACTCGGTGTAATCTACAGATTACAATGCATCAGTTTTGCATCGTACATGGTTCTAGCGACTTAAAATATCAATCCTTTGAAAGCTTAACTTAGGTCATTACTTCACATATACGGACATTCTGGTCTGAATGAGGGATTTAAAGAAAACCTTTAGTTCTTGGTAAAAAAAAGGAGATTTGCCGTAACTTAAAACTAAAGCAGCAGGTGGCACTTTGGCACATCCCTTACTCAATTCAACGACTGCAGTCTTCTATTGCTCAAGCAACTTAAAACTACCTTAAAACTAAAGCAAATCTTATTTTCCAAATACGTAGAGTACCTTCTTCAATCACTTCATATCTTTCAAGCTCCATCATTACTTTGTGTCCACCTCACTCAAATGATTACGTCACCTGCAGAATACATGTACATGCTGTTGACTCACATACTTTCTAAACAGATCACACTCTTGTTTCAAGTTGCAGCATAACATAATAAATGATATTTTTTAAATGTTTTTCATGGTACTTCTTTAGGTCTACATGGTGGTAACGTCCTTTTATTCGTCCACTAACTGGATCTGCCAACACGTAACAACCAATATGTGGCTTCCTGACTATAACAAACGGTCCTTCGTATAGGTGTTGCCACTTACGATTTTTACGTAAGATGAGAGATGGTTTGAAGTGTCCTCAGAAGAACACGCTCGTTCAGGCGATACGACAGAACTTTATTGACATGCTTGTCAAATGCCTTTTTTCTCAAATTGGCATGAGTTGTGAGAGGGATCAGGGCTTGTCTTAACTTATTATCTAGGTTGACTTCTGGACCTTGTATCTTGGGGATAGGATCAGCCCATTCATTGTTTTCCTTTAGCCTGGAGATTAATTCTGCAGGTGTGAAACCGGTCGAAGTGTGCGGAAGATTATTTACAATCTCTTCAAATGGAGTAACGAAATCGACCCACCGTGTTTGCTGGTTCGGTACATAGGTGCGAATAAAATGATTAAATTCTTTGAAGACTCGTTCTGTCGGGTTACTTTGCGGCCTAAATCTTCAGATTGGAATCTGTCTAATACCATTATTGGCAAGAAACTGTCTCCACTCTTTTCCAACGAAGTTTGAAGCATTATCAGACAACATGGTTTCCGGCTTACCAAAACGAGGAAAATAATCCTTTTCTATTCGTCTTATTAAAGATTTTGCACTGGAAGACTTCATCGCGTATAAACGCACGTGCTTAGTGAAGAGGTCTAGCAAAACAGCAAGGTACTTAGCACCTCCTCTTCCTCTAGGAAGTGGACCCGCATAGTCGAGACTGACTATTTGGTTAGGACGCTCAGTGTGGATAGGATTCAAAGGTATGACATTCGAAAGATTGAAAGGCTTTGCCTTCTGACAGATTAAACAAGTGCTTAGCAGTTTATGAATTCTCTTATGCAGATTGGGTACGTAGCAATAGGCAGAAATCTTTCTTTTACACTTCTCGGGGCCATAATGTCCCCAGGATAGGTGAGTACCATATGAGATATTCAACGTACTCCTCAGGAATACAAAAACACCATTGCTCCGTCAACATAGATGTACGATGAAATAAAACACCATTGTGTGATTTATAAAATTTCGACAAACGATGATTGGGGTTGTCTTGTAGAAGCTGTTTGACTTTCTTCCATTTACGGTCACTTTCTTGCAGAGTACCCATCTGTCGGCAAAGACGTGGAAAACACAGTAACTACGATTCAAGGGATCTTTCATAAGGAGTATCTTGTGATTGGAAATCTGTTCTACAAGTTCCGTAGGCTCCGGCATACCTTCCGGCATGTGTGACAGTGCACCTGCAACGATGTTGTTCTTGCCTTTCACGTAAACAATTTCGAAATTGTACTCCTGTAGAAATAGGCACCAGCGAGTAAGCCTCGGATGATAGAGCTTACACGAAAGGAGAAAGCTAAGAGCTTGATAGTCGGAATACACTTTGATCGGATGGCCATAAATGTAATAATTAAAACGGCAGAACGCCCATACAACTGCCAATCCTTCTAACTCTGTAACAGAGTACGATCTCTCGCACTCCGTCAGCACACTACTGGCGAAACTAACTATCCTAATCTCTTCTTTATCTCCAGTTTTCTTCAGCTGGAACAAACAAGCGCCCAAGCCTTGAAATGAGGCGTCACAAGAAATGCAGAATTTGGAGTTCATATCCGGATGACTGAGGATATTGCTATTCAGAAGAGCTTGTTTGATTTTGTCAAAGGCTTGCTGACATTCAGAGGTCCATACCCAATTAACGTTTTTCTTTAATAGATTGTGCAACACTGGACTGTTCATGGATTGATTTGGTATAAAGCGACGAAAGAAAGACGTTAACCCTAGAAACCCTTTTAATTGTCTTTTGGTGCAGGGCACAGGGAAGTTCCTTATTGCAGACAGTTTGTTAGGATCGGGAGAGATTCCCTCAGAAGAGATAATATGACCAAGGAATTTTACTTCCTTTTTTACAAACTTTGATTTCTGTAAATTGGCAGTAACGCCAAAGTTAGCAAACCTCACGAAGATTTTCCGAATCAAGTCAAGATGTTCCTCCCATGAAGTCAAGGCTACTAAGTTATCATCGACATAGACAGTTATTTTGTCCAGTAAATCATGACCTAAGCCATGGTCAAATGCGGCAATAAAGACACCTGAACTAATATTCAAGCCAAAGGGTTGTTGTTGTTGTTGTTGTGGTCTTCAGTCCTGAGACTGGTTTGATGCAGCTCTCCATGCTACTCTATCCTGTGCAAGCTTTTTCATCTCCCAGTACCTACTGCAACCTACATCCTTCTGAATCTGCTTAGTGTATTCATCTCTTGGTCTCCCTCTACGATTTTTACCCTCCACGCTGCCCTCCAATACTAAATTGGTGATCCCTTGATGCCTCAGAACATGTCCTACCAACCGATCCCTTCTTCTGGTCAAGTTGTGCCACAAACTTCTCTTCTCCCCAATCCTATTCAATACTTCCTCATTAGTTATGTGATCTACCCATCTAATCTTCAGCATTCTTCTGTAGCACCACATTTCGAAAGCTTCTATTCTCTTCTTGTCCAAACTATTTATCGTCCATGTTTCACTTCCATACATGGCTACACTCCATACAAATACATTCAGAAATGACTTCCTGACACTTAAATCTATACTCGATGTTAACAAATTTCTCTTCTTCAGAAACGCTTTCCTTGCCACTGCCAGTCTACATTTTATATCCTCTCTATTTCGACCATCATCAGTTATTTTGCTCCCCAAATAGCAAAACTCCTTTACTACTTTAAGTGTCTCATTTCCTAATCTAATTCCCTCAGCATCACCCGACTTCATTAGACTACATTCCATTATACTTGTTTTGCTTTTGTTGATGTTCATCTTATATCCTCCTTTCAAGACACTGTCCATTCCATTCAACTGCTCTTCCAAGTCCTTTGCTCTCTCTGACAGAATTACAATGTCATCGGCGAACCTCAAAGTTTTTATTTCTTCTCCATGAATTTTAATACCTACTCCGAATTTCTCTTTTGTTTCCTTTACTGCTTGCTCAATATACAGATTGAACAACATCGGGGAGAGGCTACAACCCTGTCTTACTCCCTTCCCAACCACTGCTTCCCTTTCATGTCCCTCGACTCTTATAACTGCCATCTGGTTTCTGTACAAATTGTAAATAGCCTTGCGCTCCCTGTATTTTACCCCTGCCACCTTTAGAATTTGAAAGAGAGTATTCCAGTCAACATTGTCAAAAGCTTTCTCTAAGTCTACAAATGCTAGAAACGTAGGTTTGCCTTTCCTTAATCTTTCTTCTAAGATAAGTCGTAAGGTCAGTATTGCCTCACGTGTTCCAGTGTTTCTACGGAATCCAAACTGATCTTCCCCGAGGTTGGCTTCTACTAGTTTTTCCATTCGTCTGTAAAGAATTCGTGTTAGTATTTTGCAGCTGTGACTTATTAAACTGATAGTTCGGTAATTTTCACATCTGTCAACACCTGCTTTCTTTGGGATTGGAATTATTATATTCTTCTTGAAGTTGAGGGTATTTCGCCTGTTTCATACATCTTGCTCACCAGATGGTAGAGTTTTGTCAGGACTGGCTCTCCCAAGGCCGTCAGTAGTTCCAATGGAATGTTGTCTACTCCGGGGGCCTTGTTTCGACTCAGGTCTTTCAGTGCTCTGTCAAACTCTTCACGCAGTATCATATCTCCCACTTCATCTTCATCTACATCCTCTTCCATTTCCATAATATTGTCCTCAAGTACATCGCCCTTGTATAGACCCTCTATATACTCCTTCCACCTTTCTGCTTTCCCTTCTTTGCTTAGAACTGGGTTTCCATCTGAGCTCTTGATATTCATGCAAGTGGTTATCTTTTCTCCAAAGGTGTGTTTAATTTTCCTGTAGGCAGTATCTGTCTTACCCCTAGTGATATGCGGCTCTACATCCTTACATTTGTCCACTAGCCATCCCTGCTTAGCCATTTTGCACTTCCTGTCGATCTCATTTTTGAGACGTTTGTATTCCTTTTTGCCTGCTTCATTTACTGCATTTTTATATTTTCTCCTTTCATCAATTAAATTCAATATTTCTTCTGTTACCCAAGGATTTCTACTAGCCCTCGTCTTTTTACCTACTTGATCCTCTGCTGCCTTCGCTACTTCATCCCTTAAAGCTACCCATTCTTCTTCTACTGTAGTTCTTTCCCCCATTCCTGTCAAGTGTTCCCTTATGCTCTCCCTGAAACTCTGTACAACCTCTGGTTCTTTCAGTTTATCTAGGTCCCATCTCCTTAAATTCCCACCTTTTTGCAGTTTCTTCAGTTTTAATCTACAGGTCATAACCAATAGATTGTGGTCAGACTCCACATCTGCCCCTGGAAATGTCTTACAATTTAAAACCGGGTTCCTAAATCTCTGTCTTACCATTATATAATCTATCTGATACCTTTTAATATCTCCAGGGTTCTTCCATGTATACAACCTTCTTTCATTATTCTTAAACCAAGTGTTAGCTGTGATTTTATTGTGCTCTGTGCAAAATTCTACTAGGCGGCTTCCTCTTTCATTTCTTAGCCCCAATCCATATTCACCTACTATGTTTCCTTCTCTCCCTTTTCCTACACTCGAATTCCAGTCACCCATGACTATTCAATTTTCGTCTCCCTTCACAATCTGAATAATTTCTTTTATTTCATCATACATTTCTTCAATTTCTTCGTCATCTGCAGAGCTAGTTGGCATATAAATTTGTAATACTGTAGTAGGTGTGGGCTTCGTATCTATCTTGGCCACAATAATGCGTTCACTATGCTGTTTGTAGTAGCTTACCCGCATTCCTATTTTCCTATTCATTATTAAACCTACTCCTGCATTACCCCTATTTGATTTTGTGTTTATAACCCTGTAGTCATCTGACCAAAAGTCTTGTTCCTCCTGCCACCGAACTTCACTAATTCCCACTATATCTAACTTCAACCTATCCATTTCCCTTTTTAAATTTTCTAACCTACCTGCCCGATTAAGGGATCTGACATTCCACGCTCCGATCCGTAGAACGCCAGCTTTCTTTCTCCTGATAACGACATCCTCTTGAGTAGTCCCCGCCCGGAGATCCGAATGGGGGACTATTTAACCCCCGGAATATTTTACCTAAGAGGACGCCATCATCATTTAATCATACAGTAAAGCTGCATGCCCTCGGGAAAAATTACGGCTGTAGTTTCCCCTTGCTTTCAGCCGTTCGCAGTACCAGCACAGCAAGGCCGTTTTGGTTATTGTTACAAGGTCAGATCAGTCAATCATCCAGACTGTTGCCCTTGCAACTACTGAAAAGGCTGCTGCCCCTCTTCAGGAACCACACGTTTGTCTGGCCTCTCAACAGATACCCCTCCGTTGTGGTTGCACTTACGGTACGACTATCTGTATCGCTGAGGCACGCAGGCCTCCCCACCAACGGCAAGGTCCATGGTTCATGGGAAAGGGTACAACACGAAATTGATATGACCGACCCGCAAAGATAAAGGCCGTGTACTTCCTTGAAGAAGGCGACAACTTCACCTGCCAATAGCTACTTCGAAGGTCGATGGAGGTTAGAAATTTGATACCATAAAACCTTTGCAGTTGCTCCTCCAATGCTTCCGGTCGGGTACACACAGGAACAATAATTTTGTTGATGTTCCTAGCGTCTAGAACAAGCCTAACACTTCCGTCCTGTTTAAATATAGACAATAATGGGCTCGAATATGGAGAGTCAGAGGGCTCCATTATTTTCCAGTTTAACATTTTGCGGATTTCCTGTCGTACTGCTTCCTTGCGGGATTGCGGAACTGCATAGGTGGTTTTACAGTAGGTGCTGTGGGGCTTAACCTTCATGTCGAATACATAGTTGACTATGATTCCCGGTTTTTTAGAAACACGTTGACAAATTGTGTCAACAGGTTGTATAGTTCCTTTCTTTGTCGGTCACCTAATCCTTCAGATTCATTAGCCTTCGTCAGTAATTCTTCATGTGTCGGTAATAAGTCAAAGTCTTCGTCCGCATCTCCTGACTCGTCTAAATAATTGAAATATTGTTGCCGAGATGTGAGCTTGCGGAGCTTTACTTTATGTTCTTGGCTGGACAACTTAACTTTGGTCCTCATAAGTCGAATCACTATACTCTTATCACTGCATCTGAGAGTACATGTACTGTACCTTCATACAAATCTATGATGACACGATTCTTACGTAGAAACTCCATTCCTAGGAGGCAAGGCAATGACAGATTTTTAACAACTAGAAAAGTACATGGTACGGTGTCTGATGCAAATCTCACTGGTACATGAATTTGTAGCGTCACCTTTTGAACTAGAGAGCCTACAGCTCCGGATACGGTACACCCTTGTACTGGCAATGACAGAACTTTTGCCACAGAACACACTTTCTTATATACACATAAAGACAAAACATTGATATTGGCACCAGTATCTATTATAGCGACAAGTGGTACATCATGAATATGAATCATAGTGGATGCCTGAACCTGGTTTTCCCATAAATCCTCACCATTCCAAACGTCATTCTCCTTCAGCAAGTTATCTCGTAAGTCACAGTCATTGTCATATCGTATAAGGTTGATTTGCCCCCTAATGAAATCGTCCCCAACATTTTCCGCAGCTTCCCCAAGGAGGCAAGAAAAAGAAGCTGCTTTTAGTTTTCCGCATGTTCATTAGATTGAATTTCGCTCACAATTAATTTTGAAGTACCGGGCGGTACGCTCGGTACGAAGTTTGCTTCCGTATTCCACCTAAGTTGCGCCGAGATGGTGTGTGTTGGCTGGTTTTCTTGGGCATAATAGATGCGAGAATTTTGAGGTTCATGATTTTGACTTTGATAATTAGTAAAAGCTGGAGGACTGTTCCTAAAGTTTGGAGCATACTGTTGTTTGTATTGCTTGGAAGGATCTGGAGCATTTCTCCCTTGAGAACAGTGCTGGAATCTAGGCTGGTTACCGTACTGCTGTTGACTGTTGGTGTTACTCCAACGTCCTTTTCCATTGAAATTATTGTTTTGGCGATCGTTATTGTAGTGATAGCGATCATTGTAATTTACTGGTGAATTACCATATTGCTGTTGTATTGTCTGGTATATGGGGTGGTACCTGTTTTGATCCTGGAATTTATGTTTGTGCTTCCCGTTACGGCGATAGTAGTTGTTATTATCGCACGGAACGTCGTTTCCTTTACTGTTGTTGGGTTGGTATGACATAGCTGAGTCTGCGCCTACACCGTGCGGCTGTATAGTGTGCGGGCCAAGATTACAATTACTCCGCGCACAAGCACGCACGTCTTCTTGAATCATGTCAAGGTTGTCAAGTACTGACAGAAAAGCCTCCGTGTCGTCGTCACTGACATTTACTAACTTCTCCCTGATTGATACCGGTAGCTTTGACTTAAGGATCATAATTACGTCCTTCGTGGAAATGGGCGTGTCCCAGTATTGTATTTTTCGCAGGTATTTCTCGAAGTACCTACGGAGACCAGCACTTCTCGTGTTAAACGGTTCAGCATTATATACTTCCTTTCTAAGGCGTTGTTGTATACCTGAACTCCAGAATTTGTTCAGGAATTGCTTTTCGAAGTCAGCGTAATTATTACATCTGTCAATTAGTTCTGTTCCCCAGACAGAACCCTTTCCTTGAATGTAACCTACTATAAAGCGCATACGTTGCTTGTCATCCCAGCTCTCAGGAAAAACACCATTAAATGACTTCAGAAAAACCATTGGGTGGATGTTGCGTTTCTCTGTCAGAAAAGGCTGGAACACGCGGTGCTTGAGAACGATTTCTTCTTTCATGAGCTCGACAAGAGTTACTTGATCGTTCTGGTTGCGTACTGACGGATTCTTACTGCTGTGACCATGTACAAGTGGAGAGAATTTTACACGAGACACGGGATTATTATTGTATTCATGTTCTGAAGAAAGCAAGTGTGAATGCTCACTTCTATTGTCATTAGGAAAATCATTGACTTGTTGTTTCAACTGCTCGATTTCCTCAGTGAGGTGTCGTTTCCACTCGGGAAGATCTCGGTGAAAAACTCTACGAATCTCTCCTAATTCAGTGAGAATCGTATCTCCTGATGTACCTGGAGCAGCTAAAACTTCAACTGTGGCTGACTTAACGACCTCTTTTAAGTCGTGTTGAACCTTGTTTTCTATGTACTGTTCCTTAGTCTCGACCCATTCTACAAATTCTTTTCCTATCGTGGAACGTACGTTTGCTGCAGCATCATTCACCTTCTTTTCAATGTTAAGTTCTGATAGTGCCTGTGTCACGTCATTGACCTGGCCTTGCAGAGTGATGACATTGTCTGCAAGCTTGTTTACTTTAGCTCCGACCTCAACGGACTTTTTTGAAACTTCCGTTGTAACTGCCTGGCAACTTTCGATTTGTACTTTGATGTCTTTGTTGACGTTACCTACTGTGCTCTCACATGCATCTACCTTCTGCAGAATACCTTCTATCCTGTCATTAACTTTAGTACTTAATCCCGAGATATATTCCACCGTGACTGTCCTTATTCTTGCCTCTAAGTTGGCATCAATATTATCTAACCTATTTTTCATTGTACCAATCATGGTATTTAGGTCAAACCATTTTCGCTCTGTCTCCCGTTCCTTTTCCCTTTCTTTTTGTTCCCTTTCTTTTCTATCTCGTTGTTTTTGTAATTTATAAGCTTCCCTTTCCCGTTTCTCTTGTTCTCTATCACGTTGTTCTTGTAATAAGCTTCCCTTTCCAGTTTCTCCTGTTCCCTTTCTTGAAAAAAAATTCTCATCATTTCAACCATCGAATTTTCTCCCGCTTGCTGTGACGATGATTGCTGTGACGATACGTCACGCATACCATCATCGTCTACCATTCTCTCCATTCGCGAATCGGGTCTGCCTGTTCCCGTTCGCGAACGTAGTGGGTATGACTTGACAACTGTGTCATCACCGTCATCCACACTGTTTGTCGGTTTTCCTTTGTCATCTGCCATGTTTATTTTCAAGTTTGTGACGTAACTGCTCAAAGAAATATTTCGCGGCACGCCGATCGTCAACTCTCAGATGCGTGCGCTGATAGTCAAACGTCACACCGCGGTAGCTGACAATTGCAGAGCTATACCGGGTAGAAGACAAGATGGCACCTAACTTTGAAAATAAGTGACAAACACCTACTAGACACTGAATCCTGCTATTATGGCATCCATCTTGTGTTCTTAACCGTAGCAACAATGAAGATGCTGATAATACTAACAAATAAACTTTGTATGAAGAGATGATCAGAAATGAATTCTAACTACGTAAATAAGTAACTCTGCAAGGAAATATCAGCGATAGGATAAAATGAAGCAGTAAGGAAAGAAATTCCGGAAACCAGTTTTTTTTTATACAAGACGCGAGATTTTATGCGTAATGAAAACCGTACTTACATCAGTCGTTTTGCGCACTGCTGTTATTTTTCGAAAAAATTTTTTTAATACTTCCACGGTTTTGTTCAGTACTTCCTTTACGGCTTCCCGATGTCCACCGGATGATGTCATGAAACAATAACAGAACAGATTAAAAATTTTTTATCAGGTCCCTCTTCGGGCGCCACATCTAGTATGATAAAAAAAAATTATAGCTTAAATATATTTCAATTCTTTCAATTTAAATCTGTGTTTCATACTAGAATGTCGTGTTCCCAGTTTGGCACAGCTTTGCCACAGGAGACACGAAAGCGGTCGAAGACGTCCGTCTTCTGGTCGGCTCCTGATCGTTGTCAGAAGGAGGCCAGTTTTTTGATTACGCAAAGACTTCCATTATTTGGAAAAGAACAACCCGGATTTCTTTACGTAATCTGTATGAATTTTGTAATCACCTAAGGGACCTTTAACAATGAACAATAAAAAAATTGCATTTGCAAATGAAATAATTAATAAATGGGGCAGCTATTAGTTGTATAGAAGACAAGGGGCGGCCTTCTGTACACGACCCGCAGTATTCTCTGCTGTAGTAAAGGCTGTTTGACATTTATAAAAATAATATGGCATGGAGGTTAAAAAAGTATATAGGAAAAGAACAGAATAAGAAATCTGGTAAACACTAAATATATTCAAACAATTCTCACTAGCAAATTAGGGCTTATTTATAAACAATATAACTTACATAATTACTTTTCTAACTGTATGGTGCGGTCAGATTTCAGCCTGCCCTGTGCCGTCTCCTTGGTTTACGTTTTTGTCACAAATTACAGTCATTACTTTTCTTCTTCGTTAAAGACAATTCTTGCACTGTCCAACGCCTTCATAACAATAACTTGCCGATTTACAGTTTCGAACATAAATTAATTAATAATGTTGTCTGCACGCTGACAAGACTGCTCACTTTTCTAGCTTAAAGTCGACCTTCTTTACGTTTTCACATTACAAGCAGAAGTACATTAAAATCTGAAGATCTACAAACGTTTTTTACTGTCATCTGTTATTTAGATCGAAGCGGAACGTCAGTTCAGCTTCTGTTAAAATGTTTCTTTGACTGCGCAATCGATGTATTAGCGTCCGCGCTAGATGCGCATCTTTACAGTTACGTAAATTATATAAAACAAATGTCTTTCAAAGAATATGTCTCATCTCATAGGTTGATCATTTAGTATACAGATAGGTGAATGCCTTTCCAAGGGTACTCACAGCTTTCATACTACGGAAATCCCAATAATATTACACTAGGGAACGCAAAATCTCTTCCACTAGTCAATACATGGAGGGGATTAGATAGAGCCACACACAGCGACCACAACGCAATTCTCATAACCACGGACAGATATATCAATACACATAACATGGACCACTCATAGGGAGAGCCCACTGGCAAAAAGTTCGAGATTTTGTTAAGTCGTCGTCGCTATACACTGTTCAAGGCAGTATAGATTAAAAAACGCATGTACGGACAGAGGTCCTAGAAAGAGCACAGGAAGCAGGTATACCACGCGCAGAAACTGGGTGGGGACAGAAACAACCGTGGTCGACAGAACTGGCTAGACTAAGGAAGGATTCACGGACGGGACAAAAGAAAGTACTACCAACAAGCAAAGACAGTTCCTGAAAGACATATAAGACTTGATATGCATCGTGACGCTAAACAGAAATACCATAAACAACTAAAGACAACAAGGCAAGACTACTGGACCAATTTTGTAAAAAACCAGCTACAGAACGACATCTAGGGACAACCATTCAAGATAGAAACAGAACGAGTTAAGACACCGACAGTTCTGTCAACACTAAAACAAACTGACGGCACAATGACCAGAGGATGGAGAAGCACAGCAGAATATCTTCTGAACAGGCTACACCCGGATAACGACCCCACAGAAGACGAGCGACACCACGCTGACCTAAGACAGAGCATGAGGCAACCATACACCAGTGACAGTGTAACCATGCCATTCGCGCAAGAAGAAGTAGCGACGGCAAACAGCAGGCTTAAAAACCGAAAAGCACCCGGCCCAGACAAAATACTTTCAGAAACATTAAAACAAACAGTAACACAAATCACACCTTTTTTGACTAACATGTTCAACGAGGCACTACTAACAGGCAGAATTCCAAACCTGTGGAAAACTTGGTTCAAATGGCTCTGAGCACTATGGGACTTAACTTCTGAGGTCACCAGTCCCCTAGAACTTAGAACTACTTACACCTAACTAACCTGAGGACATCACACACATTCATGCCCGAGACACGATTCGAACCTACGACCGTAACTCCAGACCGTAGCGCCCAGAAGCGCTCGGCCACTCCAGCCAGCTGTGGAAAACTGCTAATGTAGTAATAATCAGGAAATCACAAGACAAAGAGCCAACAGACCCCAAAACGTACCGACCGATCTGTCTCTTAAACACTCTCGGAAAGGTACAGAAAAGGCGCCATTCTAATCGATATAGCCGGGTCTTTTGACAACTTGTGGTGGCCGTCCCTCTTCGTCAGGTTAAGGTAAATGAGGCTATCAGCTTCCCTCTGGAATAGCCTCCTCGATTACTGCATAGTCAGAGTGGTGGAGTGGAGGGCTGGTACACGGAAGGTTGTCAAGAGAATAACAAAGGGATGTCCACACGGCTCGATCTGCGGACAAATATTTTGGGATATCGCAATCGAGCCCTTGCTGAACACCGTCAACAGTGACGAGAGGATAAGAGGTGTGGTGGCCTACGCAGGTGACCTGCTCATAGTGGTGTCAGCCAACTCGAGAGCAGCACTAGAGACAAAAGGCACGCAACTGCTTCAGAAAATTAACAGTTGGTGCAAAGAAAATAAATTAAAAATAGCTCCCAACAAAACTGTATATTTACTGCTCAGAGGGACACAGAGGAATCCAATTCTAAAATTAGACAATACAAGCATGCAGAGGAAGCAAGCCACACGTTATCTCGGACTGCATCTGAACGAAAAACAGACTTTCAACCACCATATAAAATTGACAATTGACAAAGCCTCCAAAATTGTGCACAAACTAGCAAGACTAAACACAACTCAGTACAAATTACCTATTAAGACGATAAGGACCTACCACATCGCGATATTTGAATCCATCGCATGCTTCGCCGCAAGTGCTTGGACTCACAGACTGAACATACAGGCTAACAAGACAATTGCAATACGAGGTCAACGTAGTGTACTCCTGAGAATGAGCGGAGCCTTCAACACCACGTCACTAGAGGCACTTTGCGTTGTGATGGGGACCTGCCCTATAGACATAACAATACGTTATAGAGCTGCACTTTACTGGCTTAAGAGGGACAGGTGCGACACTGACAGGCCACGGACCGTGTCCGGTACATTTAAACTATCTGGGACTAACTAACGATGAAGAATGCGTATGCGGAGAAACTGGGACACCAGAACATGTCACACTGCTGTGCCACACGCTAGTACAAGTGATTCCTATACAGAATGACAATGACATCGCCCGAATAATACGTAATCCCGATGACTGGAACAAAATAAATAGCGTAGCCGATATTGTACCGAACACTCTGCACCAAGAATACAAGCGCCAAAACCCATATGGAAGGAGGTGTAGACAAGCACAAACAACACAACAAACCACATGGGAGGACACAAACACGACCACAGATTCCGATACCGAAGAAGGAACGCTAAGTGAACATGACCCAGAAGGGATCAACATATAAGGGACCAAAACCAACAGTGTATGACACTGCATGCCACAACACAGTCACAAACAACACAACAATCATAAAACAAATAAACACCGGCACCGCATACTAAGACTGTAGTAATAAGGTATTGTCACTTGGGAGGAGAAGGCTCGAAGAACTTTTATCCCGAGGCTCCTCCTCACCAATGGCATCCTGCATAGTCTTTAAAATATACTACACACAAGCAGTCATGTATTGCTCGGTTATTGTGTGCAGACAGAACTATATTATCTTCTCTATTCAAAGCTATAATCAATGAATTTCGTATATCAGAAATGTATTAAGTTATTTAAGGAACAATGCATTCAATTAGCAATGAACTATATTCTATTTCAACTAACAAGTTACAGACATAAGTATATTTCTCATGTGAAGCTAAAATTCATGTATTCCATGTATGAAGTGCTCAATCAGCATTTAATCTGTATAATATGTCTAAACTTACATTAGCGCAAACCATATCAGATGAGAATAGCTCAAGGTTGTACCGAGACCTTCTCATATGAAATAGATAGAAATAGGCCATTACTAACCAACATGCTACTTAGACTGTATTACTCATCCAAATACAGCATATCACTTCCCTCTATACATTACAAATTATTCTTAACTACTCTCATTGTGTTACGTTTTTTATTTTCTTTTTTTTTCTTTGACATTCGCATTGTATAAATTGAATGATATTCTCATAAGGTAAGTAGTAACTAATTATATGGAACCCTTTTAACAATTGTTAACCATTCAATTCGCTGTAACCTCAGAGAAATCTTTATACATTATGTTCTTTATATTATTTAAAAAAAGCATTAACAACTGTAAACAATAAGACTGTGACAATGAGAAATCTTTGCTATTAGATTCAGAAGCATCCGACCCACCTTACATTTCAAGGCGGTGGGTTACTCTGTACTGTTAATGAAATAAATAAACAAATAAATAAAGTTCCAGACCTGCAGGACTTGTTGGGATGTCCGGCGTTTAGGAGCATCCCAGATGAACCTTCCCCCCCCCCCCCCCCCCCCGGCCCCTCCCGCTCCACCCAACCAACTGAACCATGTGTAGTGCTGTCGTGCCAACCACCCAACAAAAGGTTCAATTTTTGTCACTGCAGGCAGGATTAAATGGTTTCTAACATACATACGAGGCAGGTGAAACTTTAAAGACAGCGGGTACGGAGAGAGTTTAAGGGGACACGTCGTGTGAGGAGTGTAGCAATCGAGACGCAAGGAATGAACCATTTGAACGTCCAGTCTATATCTAGTCCTCTGCTACGAAGAGCAAAGTGTGGTACACTTTTTACAGTTCTGTCGACTACTAAATGCTTCATTTCTTTTGTATCTGTTGTTGTTTTTATTAGGTGATGTACACCACCAGCATGTGTCGTTTTTCTTTAATTTACAGGACATCTTTTATGCTGTTTACATAAATAAATTACGTTTATATGAACGCCGTTTGTTTTATTTATTTTGCTTCACCACGATGTATTTCCTCAGTCAACTACCAATCACGTTGCAGGGTACAGGAATCATTTTAGTTAATAACTGTGGCGATACTACAGTACTGAATTGGTTGGTGGTCTTCTAAACTTCTGCCAGAGGCTAGAAGCGGTAATGTAGTTAACAGAGTTTCCTCGCAGCTTACAGCCACGAGAGAGGCTGTAATCGTTTTAGTTAACATTCGTTTGATGATGTTCAGCAACTCCGAAATGCATGATTCATCAATTCTTAGATAATTACGAAAAATCGTCAGCTCTAAGCCGCTTAAGTAATAGAACGTGGCTGAATTTCTTCCAGTGCTTTAGCCCCTTTTCTGCTCACAGCTTTCTCTCGGCATTTTTGGCCTTGTTACAGCCAATGCAAACCCAGTTTTTGTTTCTTTGTAAAAAGAAACAGGATCTCGTAGCACATAAACTCAATGACCTTACAAACAACTCACGACAGGGCGGCGCTGCAATCGCTTAGTGGAGTCGGTAGTGACACGTGAAGGCGAAACTGGTCAAACCGGTCGATAAATTGACCCAACCTTGAGTAGGTTTAAGTGCGCAGCAGATTGTCGCAGTAGACGGAGCGGTACACAGTCGTCTGAGCCCCTAGGCTGTGAGTACGTACGACTTTTCTGCTGAAAATTCCCACTAGTTAGTAACAAAAAGTATCAGAGCGGGTATTTCTGAATTCCGGAAGGAAATTGACACATTCTCTTTCCTGAAAGTTATAGGAACTGTTTTACGTCTCGATTCAGATGTATTTCACTTAAAAATCTTGGGCGATAAATAACGTAGTTTGAGTTTTATTCAGTCTCAACCATGACAACTTCCTATCAGTATCCGTTATGGCTAGCTTTCAACTCCTTGATCTGATCTTCTATGCGAATCTATTTTATTGCGCGGTGTGCGTAGTGGTTAACTGATAGTGTAGTAGTTTTGGGTCAATAACGGAAAAACCTGTCCTTTATGTGTTATCGCTGGCCACGGTGGCCGAGCGGTTCTAGGCGCTTCAGTCCGGAACCGCGCTGCTGCTACGGTCGCAGGTTCGAATCCTGCCTCGGGCATGGATGTGTGTTATGCCCTTAGGTTAGTTAGGTTTAAGTAGTTCTAAGTCCTAGGGGACTGATGACCTCAGATGTTAAGTCCCATAGTGCTCAGAGCCATTTGAACCATTTTTAAGTGTTATCTTCACGTGATGCTTAAAGTGTGAGAAATTCATTCCAGCGTCGTTGATTGCGAGAAGCAGTCATATCCAGCGACATTCTGCAGTAACTTTACGCACTGTTTCTGAGCTGTTGAGATTCCAGTTGCTGTTCTGGGTCAAGAGTTGTACCAGTTCCCGGTCGAAAGTATTCTAATAATATCGTGTGAACCCCTGCGTATGGGAAGAATTTTATCTCGTCAAGGAATTATCGATGTCGACTTGTATTGTCTACAGTTTGAACTGTTTCGAACAGCTGTCAAATGTTCCGGCCATAAGCATGGACCCATCGTTAGCTTTCAAAAATCTATTATCTTCACTTAATTTCAAAATCTTTTCACTCAGTTGAACCTCCGAACTATAGCCAGGTTTCTAGGTTGTACCAATAGCTCCTCTCAACAGTGGTCTTGGAATTCTCAAGATTTGACAAATTTGCGACTTGAAATTCTTTTTAAAAAAATTGAAAACCTGCAGTTTCTTTGCGTGTACTCTCTTCCTAAAGTTATACATTCGTTTCTCAAGGTGCGCATCTTTTTCGTCAGGTGGACGAGGAAGATTGCTGTTCAGCTACGATTCCGCTATTTGAAATTTTTGAAAGGCTCTCGGCATTTATTCCGTACGGAAATCCCACACAACCAGTTCGCATACATAGTCACCACAGCCCATGTGCGACGACTGTCCTTCAACACAGTTTCGTTGTTACTTCTTTACATTACTACAAACCAGTGGCACTCAAGTAGCTTACGAAACTGCACGGAAACGAAGGTTGTCGGCGAGAGCACTGCTGACTTGCGATGACAAATAGGGTTGCCACATTAAATTGACCTGAACATTGCTTGGCGAAATAGTTTTCTGAGCTGAAGGTGAACACAATAACACTCTTGGTGACAACTAAAAATTAAATTTATTATTGCTAGCGAAGGCTTTCAGCAAATTTTTGTTAGCTTTAAATTTTTGGTAAAAGTCGTTGCAGGCTGCAAACTTCAAATTACAACGAATACATAATCCTTTAACTACATCGATACTTGTTTCTAGCGTCAGACCATAAGTATGTCATGCGACAGAAGACTTTTATACGCATTGTTGCATGGAACAACCATTATCCTTCCGGTAATTTGTATGTTAGGCATTTCTTCTCCGTTAAAAGCATTTACCATGAAAAGAAGTTGGACTAAAGACTTGACTTTAGAACAATTATAAAGTCAAGCTTTTACATGCACCAAAGTTTGATTTGGTGTACAGATCTTCGTATAAACACACTCTGGTTTATACACTCACCGCCTTTCATATATGATCGTTATTCCCACATCGACTAACAGAAAATTAGAAAAGGTGGGTTTTCGTAGTCAAACCAGTGTATATGTTCAGCTATGAGAGCTTCATTTTTGAATTTATTTTGCTCAGCCCCATTTGGTTTTCACATTCCTCCCTTAACTTCTAGTGCGAAGAAACAATTTTTTTACGTGATTTAATCTCTTTCAATGTGACCATAAGATATAATTCTACAAAATGTATGTAGTTGGGTTCCAGAAATTTAATACGTGTACGAAATTTAGGTAACTACGTACAAAATAAAAGTAGCACTCGAGTTCGTTCACTAGCAACAAAAGATCAGATAAGCTTCCTGCACTCTTGCAGGAAATACCCTTTGACTGCTTTCCAATCAAGCAAAAGCCTTTCCACAGCTGGCTCTAAAGTTGCTCACTTAACTGTTGCATGGCGAAATACGGCACGACTATCTTAGCAAAGGCAAAGCCTTAAGTACTTCTTTTAGCACTGACAGAAAATTCACCAAATACATTCCAACGAGACTTTCAATATTAAGGCAATTTCATGCAGTGTTTTGCAGGATAACAGCAGAGAGCTTTAACGATAATTAGGATGAGATTTTGTAGCTTCTGAAACACCAAGCAAGTGTAACTACCATTGACAGAGTTAGCACATTAGACTTCCATTCGGAACGACGACAGTTCAAACTGGCGTCCAGCAATGTCAAGTTAGGTTTTTCGTATTTTCCCTAAATTGCTTCAGTTAAATGCCGGGATAGACCCTTTGAAAATGCACGGCCGGTTCCCTTCACCATCCCTCCCTATTCCGTGCTTGTGCTCCATCTCTAATGACCTCATCTACGGCACGTTAAACATTAATCACCTGACCTACAATTGACCGAAGCATTGTCAGCACTATGTATAACATTAGTAAGCTCCAGACAAAGTTTCGGCAATGCTTTGATAATCGTTTTCCTGGTAGACTCTGATCCACATCCGGTTCTCTATAACAATCTAAATAGATAATTTACTATTCCTTCAT
Organism: Schistocerca nitens; assembly: GCF_023898315.1. NCBI lineage: Eukaryota > Metazoa > Arthropoda > Insecta > Orthoptera > Acrididae > Schistocerca > Schistocerca nitens. Next base: position 348,510,528 of record NC_064618.1, on the reverse strand, counting down.
CAAAGAAAATAACTACAAATGGGAACAATTTTTTTTACTTTTGTTGGTAGTGTCAATATATACTAAAATGGAATATTAAGATCTTTGTTTTCTGAAGACAGTTCCTATATAATATTGCGCCAAAACTTTACTCGTGAGTCTCCATTTTTGTTCTATCTAACTACACCTTTGAAACCAATTCCACCATTTTATAATACGGAATCTAAATTTTTTACCAGTCAGGAAACGTAACTGTATTCATGTCTTAGCGAGTGACAGATTTTAATGAGTTGAACTTCAACTATTTTCTCTTTAAAATCTTCAGAAGGTGGAACAAGAAATTTTCTGATGCTGCCTGAATCATTTTTAGTAGTAACGGTAAAAGACGTTTCTTACCATTACTGTGCTGAATAAGAGCTTTCACCCCATCATTCTTCACACTAAAGATGAACAAACCGTACATCTGACCTGGTGTTCGCCTTCTACTTAACTGATCCAACTGGAAAATCATGTCGGGGCATTTCCCTTTTTTTATCCTCCCGTATCATTAACGTCGATTTTGGAATGTCTACTGTGTTCGAAAGTTACGAATTACCTCGAAGAAAACGGTTGACAACCGACACGGATTCAGAAAATACCGTTCTTGTGAAACGCAGCTAGCTCTTTATTCTTTCCAAGTAATGAGTGCTATCGACATAGGATGTTACATTGATTCCATATTTTTTAGATCCCCAGAAGACTTGACAACGTTCCTCACAAGCGACTTCTAATCAAACCTTCAGTCGAGAGGCTGGATTAGTGAGCTTGTCAGAAAGGTCATAGATAGTTCTTCACAGAAAGTCGAATAAAACAGAAGTAATATCTGGCGTTCCCCAAGAAAGTGTTATAGGCCCTCTGTTGATCGTGATCTAAATAAACGATTTAGGAGACAATCTGAGCAGCCATGTTGGTTTTCAGACGATGCTGTCGTTCACCGTCTTGTAAAGTCACCTGCTGATCAAAATAAATTGCAAAATGATTTAGATAAGATTTCTGTGCCATGCAAAAAGTGGCAGTTGAGTCAAAATAATGAAAAGTAAGATGTCCTTGACATTAACACTAAAAGGTATCCGCTAAATTTAGTTTACACGATAAATCTCACACACCTAAAGGCTGTAAATTCTACTAAATACTTAAGGATGAAAATTACAAATAAGCTAAAATGGAACGATCACACTGATAATGTTGTGGGGAGAGGAAACCAAAGACTGCGATTTATTGGCAGAACTCAGAAAATGTATTAGGCCTACGAAAGAGATTTCTTACACTGTGTGTCCACCTCCTTCTGGAGTACTGCTGTGCGGTTGGGATCCGCATGACGTAGGGTTGAGGAAGGATTTCCAAAAAGTTCAAAAGAGGGCAAATCGTTCTGTATTATCGCGAAGTGCGGAAGTGTGTGCCACAGACGACACATGAATTACGGTGGCAGTCTTTAAAACAAATGCGTTGTTCACGGCGGTAGGACCTTCACATGAAATTTCGATAATAGTTTCTCCTCAGAATGTGGACATATTTTGTTTGCGCCCCCGTAGGAGAAACGGTCATCATAATAAAAGAAGAGAAATCGGAGGTCGCACAGAAAGGTTTAAGTTCATTTTTTTCCGTGTGCCGTTAGAGAGTGGAACGGTAGAGAAATGGCTTATCGTGGTTCGATGAATCCTTTGCTAGGCACTTAATGGTGAATTGCGCATTAATCATGTAGATGTAAAAGCACAAGAACCATGAAGATGCTTAGCGTTTCTAGGTGAAGAAGCCATATTTTAAGTACATAGCTAATATTCTTTCCAGTATTTCCGTAACAATCAAAAGAATACTAACGTATCACAATAGGTGTTAAAGAAGGTTGGTTATACGAGAGTAAACCCAAAAGTAAGGTCTCTTCTTTTTTTTTAGAAGTACAAAGACCTGTTTATTTTTACAGTGGTTTACATCAGTTTACAGCTTGAATATTTAGCTATTTTTCGACATATTCACAATTTCTGTCGATGCATTTTTGTAGACGTTGTGGCAGTTTTTGAATGTCCATGTCATAAAAGTTAACCGCCCCCCCCCCCCCCTGCGGGTCCGGGGTAAGAATAGGCCCGAGGTATTCCTGCCTGTCGTAAGAGGCGACTAAAAGGATTTTCAACCGTTTCGGCCTTCCATGTGATGGTCCCCCTTGGGATTTGACCTCCATTTTTCAAAATTCTACAGAAGTACGAGCCTTTTGGGGTAGGACGCCTTACGTGGTGTACCACTGGTCCTCAGTGCACTAAGACCTTGGCACTCAGCATTGTAACGGCGTTGTCACCATACCCACTATTCCTCAAATTGGGCCTAAACGCCTGATGGGATGTACAAGTTACGCCCATAGTGCGTCCCCATCTGCACCTACGATCATGATGGACTTTCCATGGCACTCGAAATCCAGCACGGTAGCCAGCCCGTTGTGGTGGGGTCGTCATGTACCCTCTAGGTTGTAGCCCCCTGACAACACAGGGATCGTACTGCCAATACCTGAGCTGCATCCTCCCCATGTCTGCCAAGGAGTAGATGCCCGTCTCCTTGGGGCATCAGGACTCCCGGCAACGGTCATCCTGCCAGGTGGCCCTTGCTGAGGCTGGGTGGAGCCTGTGGGGAGAGCCCTGGTCGGAGTGGGTGGTATCGGGGCGGACGTTTCGCAGATGAAACGTCAACACGTATCAGGTCGCTCTGCGGCCGAGTCTTTCAAAAGGAAAGGTACTGTCTCTGGTTCTGGTTCTCCTGCCCTTTCCCCCTTGGCCACTCCCTGGGAGGAGGGACCGGCGCGCCTGCTTGGGGCGAAGTACTTCCCCCGCTATTTGGTCTGTTCTCGAACCGATGGGGGGACATTCGCCACCTCCAAGCCCATGTTCTTTGTTCAGCACATCGAGGACATCTTCGGGGAAATGCGTTTGGGGCCCGTTCTTATAAAGATCACCTCCACCACGCAGTCGGCGGCGCTCCAGGCGTGCGACCGACTAGGGGACATCCCAGTGTCCATTGTCCTGCATCTGGCACTGAATAGGACGCAGGGGGTTATTTTTCATCGGGACCTCCTGCTGCAATCTGATGAGGAGCTCAGGGCCAACCTGGAGCGCTGAGGCGTACATTTCGTCTGGCGAGTCCAGCGCGGCCCCAAAGACCGTCGCATCGACACTGGGGCCTTTATCCTCGCCTTCGAGGGGGACATTCTCCCGGAGAAGGTAAAGGTGATGTGCTACCGGTGCGACGTGCGACCTTACGTCCCGCCTCCTATGCGCTGTTTTCGGTGTTTGCGCTTTGGGCACATGTCGTCACGGTGTGAAGCTGAGCCCCTTTGTGGCGATTGTGGACGTCCTCTTCGTGAGGAACATACATGCACACCACCACCTCGGTGCGTTAATTGTCCTGGCATCCACTCGCCTAGATCCTTAGACTGCCCCACGTATCAGAAGGAGAAGAAGATTCAAGAACTCAAAACTTTGGATCATCTCTCTTATTCTGAGGCCAGGAAGAAGTATGACCGCCTCCATCCCGTGACGTTGACCACTTCGTTTCCCTCAGTCGTGTCCACCCCTTCCACGGTATCCTCACCCCTATCCTGTCCCCCCTCCACCTCTTCCCCCCATCCGGGGTCTATGCCTCCGCCTCCCAAATCCCTCCCTTCCAAATCCCCCTCCCCCGCGGCCCCCGCCCCCTCTGCCCCAGGGGCCACCCTTCCTCCTCCTCCTCCTCCCCCCCCCCGCCGCCTGAGAAGCGGTCCTCTTCTCAGGCGTACATCGGGGAAACGTTCCGGACCCCAGCTTCCGAGGTCCGGCGTCCCAAATCGGACCCCGCACGTGAGGACCTTCTTCGGGTCCAGCCCACCATCCCTGTGCCTCTCGGACTTCCAAGAAGGCCTCCAAGAATAAGTCCCTATCCCCCTCTCCACCCCGGCGCGTTTCGTCTGACGCTCCATCCGTGAGTTGCTGCTCCCGGCCGTCCTCAGTTTCGCCGGGACGCTCTGCTGCCAGGCGCTCAGCTGGCCTCTCGTCGGCAAATGATGCTGCCCCTCCTACACAGCCCGGGACAGCGGCCACAGCTGGCGACGACCCGATGGAACAGGATCCGCCTCCAGCTGGTTGTAGCGTTGTTCCCTCGAAACCTGGCCCTCCGCGGCCGTCGAGGTGACCAGCTCTTCCCCCGTCTCGTTCCCCCTCTTTTTTGACTAGCGATGGCCTTGTTACATTGGAACATAAGAGGTATTCGATATAATCGGGAGGAATTACAACTGCTCCTCCGCCTGCACTGTCCGCTCGTCCTTGGTCTCCAGGAAACCAAGTTGTGCTCGACTGACCATATTGCCTTTACTCACTATACCTCGGAGCGGTATGACCTCACCCCTGTGGACGGTATCCCAGCTCATGGTGGGGTCATGTTGCTCGTTCGGGACGATGTCTATTACCATCCCATCCCATTGACCACCCCACTCCAAGCAATAGCTGTCCGTATTACTCTTTCTGCTTTTACTTTTTCAGTTTGTACCATCTACACTCCGTCATCCGCAGTTAGTCTGGCTGACATGATGCACCTGATTGTTCAGCTTCCTCCGCCGTTTTTATTGTTTGGCGACTTCAATGCCCATCATCCCCTTTGGGGTTCTCCTGCATCCTGTCAAAGAGGCTCACTCTTGGCGGATGTCTTCAACCATCTCAATCTTGTCTGTCTCAACACTGGCGCCCCGACTTTCCTCTCGGACTCTACTCATACCTACTCCCACTTGGACCTCTCGATCTGTTCTACCACGCTTGCCTGTCGGTTCGAGTGGTATGTCCTTTCTGACACCTATTCGAGCGACCACTTCCCCTGTGTCGTTCGTCTTCTGCACCACACCCCATCCCCACGTCCTTTGAGCTGGAACATACCGAAAGCTGACTGGGGACTTTACTCCTCCCTGGCGACCTTTCCAGACCACGATTTTCTCAGTTGTGACAGTCAGGTCGAATACCTCACGGCTGTTATCCTCAATGCTGCCGAACGTTCCATTCCTCGTACTACCTCTACTTCACGTCGCGTTTCCGTCCCCTGGTGGAATGAGGCTTGTAGAGACGCTATCCGTGCTCGACGACGTGCTTTACGCACCTTTCACCGCCATCCTACGTTGGCGAATTGTATTGGATACAAACGGCTCCGAGCGCAATGCCGTAGAGTCATCAAAGACAGTAAAAAAGCTTGTTGGGCCTCTTTCACCAGCTCCTTTAACAGTTTTACTCCCTCTTCTGTCGTTTGGGGTAGCCTGCGCCGGCTGTCGGGCATTAAGGCCCACTCCTCGGTACCTGGCCTGACCTCAGGTAATGAGGTCCTTGTTGATCCCGTGGCTGTCTCCAACGCCTTCGGCCGGTTTTTCGCGGAGGTTTCAAGCTCCGCCCATTACCACCCTGCCTTCCTTCCCAGGAAAGAGGCAGAAGAGGCTCGGCGACCTTCCTTCCACTCGCTGAATCTGGAAACTTATAATTCCCCCTTTACTATGCGGCAACTCGAACGTGCGCTTGCACTGTCCCGGTCCTCTGCTCCGGGGCCAGATGCCATTCACGTTCAGATGCTGCCACACCTTTCTCCGGCGGGCAAAAGCTTCCTTCTTCGTACCTACAATCGCGTCTGGACCGAAGGTCAGGTCCCCATGCGTTGGCGTGACGCCGTCGTTGTTCCTATACCCAAACCTGGGAAGAATAGACACCTTCCTTCTACTTACCGCCCCATTTCTCTTACAAGCTGTGTCTGTAAGGTGATGGAGCGCATGGTTAATGCTCGGTTAGTCTGGATTCTTGAATCTCGACGGCTACTTACCAATGTCCAATGCGGCTTTCGTCGCCGCCGCTCCGCTGTTGACCACCTTGTGACCTTGTCGACATTCATCATGAACAACTTTTTGCGAAGGCGCCAAACGGTAGCCGTGTTCTTCGATTTGGAGAAGGCTTATGATACCTGTTGGAGAGGAGGTATCCTCTGCACTATGCACAGGTGGAGCCTACGCGGTCACCTGCCCCTTTTTATTGATTCCTTTTTAACGGATCGAAAGTTGAGGGTACGTGTGGGTTCCATATTGTCCGACGTGTTCCTCCAGGAGAACGGAGTGCCTCAGGGCTCTGTCTTGAGCGTAGCCCTTTTTGCCATCGCGATCAATCCAGTTATGGATTGCATTTCACCTAATGTCTCAGGCTCTCTCTTTGTCGATGACTTCGCGATCTACTGCAGTGCCCAGAGAACATGCCTCCTGGAGCTCTGCCTTCAGCGTTGTCTAGACAGCCTATACTCATGGAGCGTGGCAAATGGCTTCCGGTTCTCTGAAGAGAAGACGGTTTGTATCAACTTTTGGCGATATAAAGCATTCCTTCCGCCATCCTTACATCTCGGTCCCGTTGTTCTCCCATTCGTGGAAACAACTAAGTTTCTAGGGCGGCCCGTTGTACACGTTCCCTTAATGTCCTCAGAGTTCTTAGTGGTTCATCTTGGGGAGCGGATCGCACTGTCCTGCTTCGCTTGTATCGGTCCATAGTCCGATCGAAGCTGGATTATGGGAGCTTCGTCTACTCGTCTGCTCGGCCATCCCTCTTACGCCGTCTCAACTCCATCCACCATCGGGGGTTACGTCTTGCGACCGGAGCCTTCTACACTAGTCCTGTCGAGAGTCTTTATGCTGAAGCTGCCGAATTACCATTGACCTACCGGCGCGACGTACTGCTTTGTCGGTATGCCTGCCGGCTGTTGTCAATGCCCGACCACCCCTCTTATCAGTCCTTCTTCGCTGATTCTCTCGACCGTCAGTATGGCTTGTATGTGTCTGCCCTGCTGCCCTCCGGAGTCCGCTTCCGTCGCCTGGTTTGACAATCGGATTTTGCCCTCCCTACCACCTTCAGAGAGAGTGAGAGCCTGACACCACCTTGGCTCCAGGCTCCGGTTCATATTTATCTCGACCTCAGCTCACTCCTGAAGGAGGGTACTCCGGCTGCAGTGTATTGCTCACGGTTTGTCGAACTTCGTGCTCGACTTGCTGGTCACACCTTTATTTACACCGATGGCTCCAAAACTGACGATGGTGTCGGCTGTGCCTTTGTCGTCGGGGCCGCCACCTTTAAATACCGGCTCCTCGACCAATGTTCCAGCTTTACGGCCGAGCTTTTCGCTTTCCATCAGGCCGTTCAGTATGCCCGCCGCCACCGCCATTCATCGTATGTACTCTGCTCTGACTCACTCAGTGCTCTCCAGAGCCTTGGAGCTCCCTATCCGGTCCATCCCTTGGTTCAACGGATCCATCAGTCCCTCCATTCTTTCGCTGATAATGTTTCTCCTGTCAGCTTTCTGTGGGTTCTCAGACATGTAGAAGTGCCTGGGAATGAGGCTGCAGATGCTGCAGCCAAAGCTGCAGTCCTCCTGCCTCGGCCAGCCTCCCATTGTGTCCCGTCATCTGACGTTCGTGGGGTTGTTTGTAAGAGGCTTGTGTCGTTGTGGTGGGATGCTTGGTCATCCCTCCAAGGAAACAAGCTCCGGGCAGTAAAACCGCTCCAAACTGCTTGGACAACCTCCTCCCGACTATCTCGGCGAGAAGAGGTCCTTCTGACCAGATTGCGGATTGGGCATTGCCGGTTTAGCCACCGCTACCTGCTCTCCGGTGACCCAGCCCCGTAGTGCCCTTGTGGTCAAGCATTAACAGTGCGCCATGTTTTATTGTCATGTCCCCGCTTCAGTCAACCTCGTGTTGTCCTGTCCCTGCCATCTACTTTACCGGATATTTTAGCTGATGACGCTCGAAGCAGCTCGTGGTGTTCTGCGTTTTATAACTTTGACTGACTTGTCCAAAGACATCTAACCTTTTTACTTATTTTATCTGCATCTTTGTCAGGACTTTCTGGTGTCCCCCCCTCCCCTTGAGTTTTTCTAGATTCCATGTGCTCTAACAACTGTGACTGGGCGCTAATGACTTCAGTAGTTGAGCGCCCTTAAACCCCCCCCCCCCCCCCCAAAAAAAAAAAAAAAAACAATTCACCGCCATGCTGTTCACAAAGTTACGAACCTCTTTTTTCACCTCGTCGTTGGAGATGAATCGCTTTCCGGCCAAATGTTCTTTTAACCTAGGAATAGGTGAGTCACTGGGCGCCAAGTCAGGACTATAGGGTGGGTGGATGATTATGTTCCACTGAAACTGTTGCAGGAGAGCTACGGTTTGCCGAGCGATGTGTGGGCGAGCGTTGCCATGGAGAATGTGTAGCCCTTGCTCAACATTCCTCTTCTCCGGTTCTGAATTGCCCTTTTGAGTTTTTTCAGTGTCTCACAGTACCTGTCATCGTTAACTGTGGTCCCAGTGGGCATAAAGTCGAACAAGAATACCCGTTTCCGATCCCAAAAAACGGTTGTCATGACTTTACCGGCAGACTGTTTGGATTTCCGCGGCTTTGGCGAAGAAGGATGCCGCCACTGGCATGATTGTTGCTTGTTTCAGGTGTAAAGTGGTATGCCCAGGTTTCGTCACCCTTGACAATTGAATCCAGAAAGTTGTCCTGTTCGGCTGCAAGGCGGTGAAGAAATGCGAGGGAAGCATCAAGTCGTTGCTGCATGTGGTCCTCAGTCAGCATGCGTGGCACCCATCTTGCGCACACTTTCCGGTAGTTGAATGTCAACGGGCAGAGATAATCCAGGGTGATCCGCCGATCTTCACACATGCTTTGTTCAACCTTCAACACTGTCTCCTCAAAAATTAACGGTGTCCCTCTCCTTTGTTCCGTGCGGTTAAAGGCGCTGCAGTCTGGAACCGCAGGACCGCTACGGTCGCAGGTTCGTATCCTGCCTCGGGCATGGATGTTTGTGATGTCCTTAGGTTAGTTAGGTTTAACTAGTTCTAAGTTCTAGGGGACTAATGACCTCAGCAGTTGAGTCCCATAGTGCTCAGAGCCATTTGAACCATTTGAACCTCTCCTTTGTTCGTCGTGAATTTCGGTCCGACCAGCTGCAAAACTCTCTACACCACTTAGAACATTTTTGGCATGCATGCACGACTCGCCATACACTTCCGTCAACTGGCGATGTATTTCAATCTGCGCAGTGCCCTTTGCCATCAAAAACCGAATAACTGCGCGCAATTAGCACTTGGCGGTAACATCCAACAGGAGCTCCATTCTCAACGGCTGCCAAGCCAAGACTGAGCTCCTCGGCGCGGCGTACGCATGTTTACACACAGCGCGTGAAGCACTCCTCATAACAGTGTGAACAACTGCCACACAAACATTGTTCTGTACTTACAAAAAAAATAGACCTTACTTTTGGGATTACCCTCGTACATACTAAAATTGTTGCCCATAAAGAAAGAATTAAATAAGATTGAAATGATACACTAATACTAACATTAATACAGATCAGTAGTAACCATCATTCGTATTATTTTTTATTAAATTCCCAAATACGTCAGATTCGCATACGAAACACTGCACACAGTCCAAACGCCACTATGCTGCCGGCTGGCAACAGCGTAGATGTTAGCTGACTTGATTTGGGAGTTCTAAGAACAAAGTACCACTTACACGTTGGTACTGATCACGCTACTGAAATACTGAACAGTTCGTTAAGGAACAGAACACTTGACATCCAAGGCAGCAACACATCCGCTGTTGGTGAACGACTGGGCAAAATCAACTGTGTAGGTAGGTCTGGTCCGAAATACTGTGGCGTTTATGCCACATCCCTCTCCACGTTGATTACATTTGAGCAGAGAGACAGTGGGGATTCAGCAAACACACTGGGCGCCAAGAAGCGAATGGTTTATTATTTATATTTAATGTTCAGACATTAGTATTAAGCTCCAACCGTGATGATAACATTACTTGTACTGGGAACTTATTAATAATAATTTCTACTTCACGCATTTCGTTAGGAAATGCTAATTACAAATTTTAGGCACTGTCGGTGCTTACTGATGGAAAGGATGGACCAATTGCCAGCGCTCCCTGAGAGAGTAGGCGCCAAACTGTTAAGATCGCTCATTACTAGTCTACGATAGGTTTCTGTGGAAGTAATACGTGAAGCCATGTACAAACCTGATCCCGTGTAAAGATGGAACAGTTTGTTGAAAAATTGCCTCCAAGGCAGTTTACGATCGGTTTTTGAGGAGGCAACTCGCATAGAGAGGGAATTGTTAAAGTTGCCACGGAAAACATATTGTGCGATGTCATTTTGATTCTGAGATAGTGCAAAGTATTGTTGAGGCTTTTGCGGTACTCGGGAACTAATGATTAATGACCAGGAATCTCTTTATGAATATTAAGTATAGACTACCTGTAGAAATAGTTCTACTAATTTTGAGACTGGTGAAATGAAACAGTTAGTTGGCATCCTAAAACTTTGCTATTATGCTTAAGCGTTTTAAACCCATCCCTTTCTTTTGCTTGTGCCGTTTTCCCGCAATGAGGCAGGGTCGGCATGGTTAATCGGATTTGGCAAGGTTAATTTAAGGGGTGGCCAGATGCCCTTCCTGCCCCCACCCCGTATCCCCTGGGACAGAATTAGTGTACCCCAACTGTCGGTGTCTAGTGTCATCCATGGAACGGTGCGAATGTGTTCAGATACCTGCGAGCTGTGTAACTGAGGCGGGACGTGGGGACGATCACGGTATTCACCTAGTGGGATGTGGAAAACCGCCTAAAAACCACAACCAGGCTGGCCGGCACACCGGCCTCCGTCGTTAAGCCGCCAGACGGATTCGATCCGGGGCCGGCGCGCCTACTCGAATCCAGGAAGCAGCTCATTAGCGCTCTCGGCTAACCTGGCTGGTCCATTTTTAAACCTACCCCCTTGCCACATTATTATGCACTGTGAACTGCACAAGTGTCAGAGCTCTGGACCGAGCGAGAAGAAACCAATTCGAAAGAACCAGTTGGGGGCAAAGTCTAAAAGATGCGAGGTAAGCAAATTGCCTAAAATTCAGTTAGAGGAAGTTAGGAGTGGACACAGTGGACTTCCATATATAAATCACACATGGCATCTTCATGCGTTCCCTTGTAGCAGACGATATTTGGAACATTCATTCCTACTGTAATAGTGTTGCACTTGGCACTCCTTCAGTGAGAAAAAAATGCCTTTATACAGTGGTTAATTTAAATAGGAAGCATTAAACTCTTCTTATAGTGTTATTATATCACAGTGGAAAACCGGTTGGTCGGAAGTGCCAAGGTACCTGTGGCACCTACAGTCGGATACATAACGCCACGGTCGAAAAGCCAGAGTAGCCTGGTCAAGGGCTTGCGACACTGACATTTAGTCGTCAGTGAAAACCAAAAAAGTACAGTGATACGGGCGAGGGGCCATGAACAACAGACTAAATCTCCTGAATGGTGGGCTAAGAGTGTCGGGTGGGGTGAGGAGGGGGCAGCGGGACGCCATTTAAGGTCACATCTATGTTGTTGCATGTTGTTGTTGTTGTTGTTGTTGTCGTCTTCAGTCCTGAGACACGTTTGATGTATCTCTCCATGCTACTCTATCCTGTACAAGCTTCTTCATCTCCCAGTACTTACTGCAACCTACATCCTTCTGAATCTGCTTAGTGTATTCATCTCTTGGTCTCCCTCTACGATTTTTACCCACCACGCTGCCCTCCAATGCTAAATTTGTGATCCCTTGATGCCTCAGAACATGTCCTACCAACCGGTCGCTTCTTCTTGTCATGTTGTGCCACAAACTCCTCTTCTTCCCAATTCTATTCAATACCTCCTCATTAGTTATGTGATCTACCCATCTAATCTTCAGCATTCTTCTGTAGCACAACATTTAGAAAGCTTCTATTCTCTCCTCGTCCAAACTATTTATCGTCCATGTTTCACTTCCATACATGACTACACTCCATACATATACTTTCAGAAATGACTTACTGACACTTAAATCTATACTCGATGTTAACAAATTTCTCTTCTTCAGAAACGCTTTCCTTGCCATTGCCAGTTTACATTTTATATTCTCTCTACTTCGACCATCGTAAGTTATTTTGCTCCCCAAACAGCAAAACGCCTTCACTACTTTAAGTGTCTCATTTCCTAATCTAATTCCCTCAGCATCACCCGACTTCATTGGACAACCTTCCGTTATCCTCGTTTTGCTTTTGTCTATGTTCATCTTATACCCTCCTTTCATGACACTGTCCATTCAGTTCAACTGCTCTTCCAAGTACTTTGCTGTCTCTGACAGAATTACAATGTCATCGGCGAACCTCAAAGTTTTTATTTCTTCTCCATGGATTGTAATACCTACTCCGAATTTTTCTTTTGTTTCCTTCACTACTTGCTCAATATACCGATTGAATAACGTCGGGAAGAGGCTACAACCCTGTCTCACTCCCTTCCCAACCACTGCTTCTTTTTTGTGCCCCTCTACTTTTATAACTGCCATCTGGTTTCTCTACAAATTGTAAATAGCCTTTCGCTCCCTGTATTTTACCCCTGACATCTTTAGAATTTGAAAGAGAGTATTCTAGTCAACATTGTCGAAAGCTTTCTCTAAGTCTTCAAATACTGGAAACGTAGGTTTGCCTCTCCTTAATCTATTTTCTAAGATACGTCGTAGCGTCAGTATTGCCTCACGTGTTCCAATATTTCTACGGAATCCAAACTGATCTTCCCCTAGGTCAGCTTCTACTAGTTTTTCCATTCGTCTGTAAAGAATTCGCGTTAGTATTTTGCAGCCGTGACTTATTAAACTGATAGTTCGGTATTTTCACATCTGTCAACACCTGCTTTCTTTGGGATTGGAATTATTACATTCTTCTTGAAGTCTGAGGGTATTTCACCTGTCTCATACATCTTGCTCACCAGATGGTAGAGTTTTGTCAGGACTGGCTCTCCCAAGGCAGTCAGTAATTCCAATGGAATGTTGTCTACTCCCGGTGCCTTGTTTCGACTCAGGTCTTTCAGTGCTCTGTCAAACTCTTCACGCAGTATCGTGTGTCCCATTTCATCTTCATCTACATCCTCTTATTGTTGCATAAGTCGTTGAAAACATTGTTGGAGAAATTCAGCGATTTCAAAATAACATTTGAAATTAATTATAAAACTGTTTAGATCACAAGGCACCTTTATTAAAAGGTGACTGACATCGATCATTATATTATCATCCTAAGACGTTAAATTGTAATATAATGCAGGATATAAATTAGACGGGATACGTAAGAAGTACTTAAAATACGCTATAAAATTACAAAACATAGGTATACTCACACTGAACTATGACAGGAGATAGAATCTGTGTCCCTACTCCTGGCACAGCCATTGTCCATAAATATGGGTACAACAGAGTTCTAATTTTATAGATAATTTTAAGTTCTTTCTACGTAATCCTCTTTGATATCATCTGTTATTACACTCAAACGTCTGAGGATGATAATTTAATGATCGAAACCGGCCACCTTTTAATAAACTTGCCTTGCGATCTAGATTGTTTTAAAATTAATTTAAAATGAACTACATGTTGTTGTTGTTGTTGTGGTCTTCAGTCCTGAGACTGGTTTGATGCAGCTCTCCATGCTACTCTATCCTGTGCAAGCTTCTTCCTCTCCCAGTACTTACTGCAACCTACATCCTTCTGAATCTGCTTAGTGTATTCATCTCTTGGTCTCCCTCTACGATTTTTACCCTCCACGCTGCCCTCCAATGCTAAATTTGTGATCCCTTGATGCCTCAAAACATGTCCTACCAACCGATCCCTTCTTCTAGTCAAGTTGTGCCACAAACTTCTCTTCTCCCCGATCCTATTCAATACCTCCTCATTAGTTACGTGATCTACCCACCTTATCGTCAGCATTCTTCTGTAGCACCACATTTCGAAAGCTTCTATTCTCTTCTTGTCCAAACTGGTTACCGTCCATTTTTCACTTCCATACATGGCTACACTCCATACAAATACTTTCAGAAACGATTTCCTGACACTGAAATCTATACTCGATGTTAACAAATTTCTCTTCTTCAGAAACGCTTTCCTTGCCATTGCCAGTCTACATTTTATATCCTCTCTACTTCGACCATCGTAAGTTATTTTGCTCCCCAAATAGCAAAACTCCTTCACTACTTTAAGTGTCTCATTTCCTAATCTAATTCCCTCAGCATCACCCGACTTAATTTGACTACATTCCATTATCCTCGTTTTGATTTTGTTGATGTTCATCTTCTATCCTCCTTTCAAGACCCTGTCCATTCCGTTCAACTGCTCTCCTGATAACGACGTCCTCCTGAGTAGTCCCCGCCCGGAGATCCGAATGGGGGACTATTTTACCTCCGGAATATTTTACCCAAGAGGACGTCATCATCATTTAATCATACAGTAGAGCTGCATGTCCTCGGGAAAAATTACGGCTGTAGTTTCCTCTTGCTTTCAGCCGTTCGCAGTACCAGCACAGCAAGGCAGTTTTGGTTAATGTTACAAGGCCACATCAGTCAATCATCCAGACTGTTGCCCCTGCAACTACTGAAAAGGCTGCTGTCCCTCTTCTCATGAACTACATGAGACTTGCAAATTGGTTGAGGCTTTAGTGGCCACTTACGGACAAACTGCCTGTTGGCTTCTATCTAGGGTTCTGATGTTCGCCAGCACGAGTGGCCAACATTGTCACAGCTTCACCCTCGACTGCTAGTGGTGGACTGGAGTCGAGCTCGCAGTTACAGGTTATATGCATCTGGCTCGCCAACATCGGAGGGCCTTGTATCGTGTATGTACTGACACAGGGACATAGAAACAACTGAGCGGCGTCGTCCCTGCTGTAGCCCTCAGTGGTTCACAACCTAACAGGCTACAGCAGTCCACCCACCCCACTGCCGCCCCAAACTGAACCCAGGGTTATTGTGCGGTTTGGCCTGCAGTGGACCCCCAGGAACGTCCCATACCAGACGAGTGTAAACCCAAAGGTTTGCGTGGAAGAGTAATTAAGGTGTACGCTTACGTGGAGATAGTGTTTGCGCAGCAATCGCCCACATAGTGTAGCTGAGGCGGAATAAGGGGAACCAGCCCGAATTCGCCGAGGGAGATGGAAAATCGCCTTAAAAACAATCCACAAGCTGTCTAGCAAACCGGACCTCAATACTAATCTCCCTCCCCCTCCCCCCCCCCCCCCAGGCGGATTCGTCCGTGGTTCGGAGGGCCTTACTGTGGACATCGCCAGTCCAGTTTTCCCCTTGCTACAAGCAATGGTCGTTCGGTGCTGCACAGGAATCCAGGATCCGTTCACCTTGAGCTTAAAGCTAGTTTCCTCTTCGTGTTTGTGTATAGCTTCCCCGAACAAGCGTATGTGGTAACTCTACTCGTAGCTGTGTTGGAAAAGTACCAGAGCTTAAAGCTCTGATAGAAGCTGAAATCGTTACAGGAACAGAAAACTGGCTAAAGCCGGAGATAAATTCTGCCGAAGTTTTTACAGAGGCGCAAACCGTGATCAGATAGGATGGATTAAATAAAGGTGGTGGTGTGTTTGTGTCTGTTGGTAGTAGTTTATCTTGTAGTTAAGTTGAAATATAGTTCCTGGGAATTACTGTGGGTACAGGTTATACTCAACAGCTATACCATAATAATAATTGGCTCCTTTTACCGAACCCCCGACTCAGATAACATAATAGCTGAACGGTTCAAAGAAAATTGGAATCTCATTACAAATAAGTACGCCACCCATACAGTTATAATTGGAGACTTCAATTTACCCTCGATTTGTTGGCGAAAATACATGTTCAAAGCCGGTGGTAGACAGTGAACATCTTCCGAAAATGTAAGTTTTCTGTGAGAATTTATTTGAACCACTAAAAATAAACTCAAAATATATCTATTTAAAACAGCGGATGAAAATTCGCTTGATGCCTTCCTAATAGTGTCTCCATTCCTTCCAAACTAATTATGTAAGTGTAGATCAGATATGGCTCAAATTCAAAGATAAAGCAATAGATAGATTCATACCGCACAAGTTAATAAGAGACGGGACTGATCCACCATGGTACACAGAACACTGTTGCAGAAGCAACGATAAAACCATGCCAATTTCAGAAGAACGCAAAATACCCAAGACTGGCTAAATTTCACGGAAGCTCGTAAATTAGGGCGGACGTAAATGACAGATGCTTTTAATGGTTTCCACAATGGAACATTGTCTCAAAATATGGTAGAAAACCCAAAGAGATTCTGGTCGTATGTAAGGTATACTACTGGCAAAAAAACAGTCCATACCGTCACTGCTCGATAGTGATGGAAATGTTACCGATGATGGTGCCACTAAAGCGGAGTTACTAAATACAGTTTTCCGTAATTCCTTCACGAAAGAAGACGAAGTAAATATTCCAGAATTCGAAACCAGAACAGCTGTTAGCATGAGTGACATAAAAGTAGATATCTTACGTGTTGCGAAACAACTCAAATCACTTAAGAAAGGCAAGTCTTCCCGTCCAGATGGTATACCAATCAGGTTCCTTTCAGAGTATGCACACACAATAGCGCCTTTCTTAGCAGTCATATACAACCGCTCACTTGACGAAAGGTTTGTTCTTATAGACGAAAATAGCGCAGGCCACATCAATATTAAAGAAAGGAAATAGGAGTAACCCATTGAATTACAGACCCATATCACTGACCTCATTTTGCAGTAGGATTTTGGAGCATATACTGTACTAGAACATTATGAATCACCTTGAAGAAAATGACTTATTGATATATAAACAGCATGGATTCAGAGAATATCGCTCTTATGCAACGCAGCTAGTTCAGTATTCCCATGAAGTAATGAGTGCTGTCGACAAGGGATCTCAGATTGATTTCATATTCCTAGATTTCCAGAAAGCTTCGGATACCGTTCCTCACAAGCGACTATTAATCAAATTGCGTGCATATGGAGTATCGTCTCAGTTCTGTTACTGGATTCGTGATTTCCTCTCAGAGAGGTCACAGTTCGTAGTGATAGACGGTAAATCATCGAGTAAAACAGAAGTGATATCTGGCGTTCCGCAAGGTAGTGACATAATCCCTCTGCTGTTCCTGATTTACATAAATGAACTACGTGATAATCTGAGCAGCCCCCTTAGATTGTTTGTAGATGACGCTGTAATTTACCGTCTAGTAAATTCGTCAGACAATCAATTCCAATTACAAAATGATCTACAGTGAATTTCTGTATGGTGCAAAAAGTGGCAATTGGCACCAAACAAAGAAACGTCTGAGGTTGTGCACATGGATACTAAAAGAAATCCGATACATTTAGGGTATACGATAAATCGCACAAATCTAAAGGCTGTCAATTCGCCTATATACCTGGGAATTTCAATTACGAGCAACTTAAATTTGAAAGACCACATAGATAATATTGTGGGGAAGGCGAAACAAAGACTGTGCTTTGTTGGCAGAACACTTAGAGGTTGCGACACACCCACTAAAGAGGCAGCCTACCTTACACTTGTCCGTCCTCTGCTGGAATATTGCTGCGCGGTGTGGGATCCTTACTAGGTTGGATTGACGGAGGACATCAAAAAAGTGCAAAGAAGGGAAGCTTGCTTCGTGTTACCACGCAATAGGGGTGAGTGTGTCACTGATAGGATACGCAAGTTGGGATGGCAGTCACTGAAACAAAGGCGGTTTCCTTTGCGGCGAGATCTATTTACGAAATTTCAATCACCAACTTATCAATATTTTGTTGACACTCTCCTACGTAGGGAGAAATGATCATCATAATAAAATAAGAGAAATCAGAGCTCGAACGGGAAGATTTAGGTGTTCCTTTTTCCCCATGCGCCATTCGAGCGTGGAATGGTAGAGAAGTAGTATGAAAATGGTTCGATGAACCCTCTGCCAGCCAGTTAAATGTGAATTGCAGAGTATACACGTAGACGTCCACGAAAAGAACTTTCGTGTCGGCGAATTTTATGTCGTCGATAACACTCGGTGAATGCTCCTACACGGTCGATTTCTCCACCTGTACAAAATTTTCTATAAAAAAGTTCTGTTTATTTTTTTCTGTAGGAGTAGTCGTTGACACGTTTCGGGTGATGGAAAAATCGCAGATTATTAAAAATAGTGTTATAAAAGTTTAAAATTCTAACAAGAGTTGTTTTCAGCACAGCAGAAGCGTGTTAAGAGTTGTTGTGAGGTTGTGATGTGCTTGAGGGGAATAAGTGGATGGGTAATGGGGAAGGTAGTTAAGCGAGCTGCCGACTCCCAGCTATCTCTATCCCAATGTGTTACAAGCTGTAGCTACAGAGTTATTTACAATGTTACACCCTTCTGCAGCTCACCTTACGAATAACCGGTGGCGCAGTTTGGATACACGCAGGGGTTGGGGGGTGGGGTGGGGGGGTTCACAAAGTGCTATCCCCCCTGCGGGTCCGGGGATTAGAATAGGCCCGAGGTATTCCTGCCTGTCGTAAGAGGCGACTAAAAGGAGACCATCCCCCTCACGGGGGTAGTTAGCGCCTGCGTCCGGAGACGGACGGTTTCCCGACCTATAATCGTGGTCTTTTTGGTTTTTCACTTCTCGTTTCTTCATTCCTTTTGTTGGTTCCTTTCTTTGCTCTTCTCCACTTCACTGTCTTCCTTACTCTTTCCCTTGACTTCTCCTTGCCTTCTCATTGCCTTTTTCTCCTTGCCTTCTCATTGCCTTTTTCTCCTTGCCTTCTCATTGCCTTCTTCTCCTTGCCTTCTCCTTGCCTCCTTCTCCTTGCTTTCTCATTGCCTTCTTCTCCTTGCCTTCTCTGGTCTCCGCCTCGGCGTTTGAGACAGTCTGTCCTCTTTCTCCCTCTCTCTTCTTTTTCCTCTTCTTCCTTCCTCCCTGTGCGTGTCTGAAGGCCGACCCACGCGTTCGCACGCGTAGCCGGTGATGGGGTAACGCGTAAGTCCCCGCCCTGGGTAGACATGTAAGGCACGCGCGTACCCCCTGGTAAAGGCCAGGCCCGGGGAGGGGTGATTGCCTGAGCTGATACCTTCTGACCATGCCGATTGGTCCCTCCGTCTGTTTCTCGGGAGGTGTGACCTGAGGTGTAAACATTCACCTAAGGCGGGAGTGCCCTCTGAGAGGGTCCCCACAAGGAAGGAGCGCGCCATCGGAGACGCTGGCAATCATGGGGGATTCCTCCGCAATGGATTCTACTCCATCGCTTTCGACTTCGACCCACAAACGGAAACTTGACCAGCCAACAGTGACAAAAATACTACCGCCTGCCCCACAGTTCCTCGTCGTTTCTCGATCTGAGGAAGGAAAGGATTTTTCTTCTGTCAACCCTTTCGTTATCCAGAAGGGCGTCGATGCCATAGCTGGATCTGTCAAATCTTGTACCAGATTGCGTAACGGTACCCTATTACTCGAAACTGAGAGCGCCTTTCAGGCACAAAAACTGCTTCGGGCCACACTCCTTTACACATTCCATGTCCGGGTGGAGGCTCACCGAACTTTGAATTCGTCTCGTGGTGTGGTCTATACTAGATCCCTCGACGGCTTGACTGACGAGGAGATTCAATCTTTCCTCGCTGAGCAGGGCGTGACGGCTGTCCATAGGGTCATGAAAAAGGTCAACAATGACCTTGTACCGACCCGGACACTTTTCTTAACCTTCGATAGTGTTAAGCTGCCATCGCGCATCAAGGCGGGCTACGAGGTCATTTCAGTTCGCCCCTATGTCCCGACACCTACGCGCTGCTACCAGTGTCAGCGTTTCAATCACACTCGACAGTCTTGTTCCAATGCGGCTAAATGTGTCACTTGTGGCAGGGATGCCCATGAGGGTGACTGTCCACCTCCGTCTCCTCGTTGTGTGAACTGTCAGGGTGACCATGCCGCATCCTCCCGCGACTGTCCTGTCTATAAGGAAGAACGCTGTATCCAGGAAATTAGAGTCAAAGAGAAAGTGTCCACCTCGGCTGCTCGCAAGCTATTGGCTAGTAGGAAGCCCACGCTGCTCCCAGCGGGGAAATACAGCACTGTCCTCGCCTCTCCTCGGACTACCCGGGAGGTAGCAACCCAGACATGCGATCTGACCTTCAGCACCACGGTCGTCCGTTCGGCCAGTGCTAAGATCGCGCGGTCGACGTCTCCTCTTCCTCCCATCACCCCACAGACACCAGCCACTTCCTCAGCTTCTGCTCAGTCGAAGACCCCGAAGTCAGATGCACGGGCCTTCAAGAAGGAACCATCCCGTGCAGACTTCCTCCGTTCCTCGACCTCCCAGCCTTCGACCGGTACTTCCACCAAACGTCCTTCTAAAAAGGCGCATAGGAAGCACAGTTCTCCTTCTCCGCCGCGGCGCCTTTCTTCTCCTGCGCCACCCAGCGGTTGCCGCCCCAGGCCGTCATCCGTTTCGCCTGGCCGCACCGCTGGTAGCCGAACATCTGGCCGTTCACCGGCGGAGGAAGCTCCCCCTCCCGGCCATCCTCCTGAGATGGCCGATGACCCTATAGACCCCATGGACGATGACTGTCTGCCTCCTGCTAGCGGCGGCAGTGCTCGCTCGAAGCCAGGCCCTAAGCGGCCTTCGAGGTGACCCCTTCTCTCATCTTCCTTTTCTTACGATGGCACTTATTAACTGGAATATTCGCAGCATTCGCTCCAACCGAGAGGACTTGAAGTTGCTGCTCCGCTCGCATCGTCCGCTCGTCGTAGCCCTCCAGGAAACGAAGCTACGCCCATGCGATCAAATTGCCTTGGCACACTACACCTCTGTGCGTTTTGACCTACCCCCTGTGGTAGGTATCCCAGCTCATGGAGGGGTTATGTTGCTGGTCCGGGATGATATTTACTACGATCCCATCACGTTGCACACCGGCCTGCAGGCAGTAGCCATCCGCATTACTCTCCCCACTTTCACGTTTTCCTTTTGTACCGTTTACGCTCCATCGTCATCTGCCGTTACCAGGGCAGACATGACGCAACTTATTACTCAGCTACCTGCACCATTTTTGTTAACTGGAGACTTCAATTCCCACCATCCTCTTTGGGGCTCTCCAGCATCCTGCCCGAGGGGCTCCTTGTTAGCAGACCTTTTCAACCAGCTCAATCTTGTCTGCCTCAATACTGGCGCCCCTACTTTTCTTTCGGACACATCTCATACCTATTCCCATTTAGACCTCTCTATATGTACTCCCCAACTTGCACGCCGGTTTGAGTGGTATGCACTTGCTGATGCATATTCGAGCGACCACTTCCCGTGTGTTATCCATCTCCTGCAGCATACTCCCTCTCCGTGCTCCTCTCGTTGGACCATCTCCAAGGCAGACTGGGGGCTCTTCTCTTCCAGGGCGACCTTTCAGGATCAAACCTTCACAAGCTGCGATCGTCAGGTCGCACACCTCACGGAAGTCATTCTCGCTGCTGCTGAATATTCCATCCCTCACCCTACTTCTTCTCCACGTCGCGTACCGGTCCCCTGGTGGACCGCAGCATGTAGGGACGCTTTACGTGCTCGTCGACGTGCTTTACGCACCTTTAAACGCCACCCTACAGTGGCGAATTGCATTAATTATAAACGATTACGTGCTCAGTGTCGTCGTCTTATTAAAGAAAGCAAGAAAGCCAGCTGGGCTGCTTTCACCAGCACCTTCAACAGTTCTACTCCTTCTTCTGTTGTCTGGGGTAGCCTGCGCCGGCTATCTGGCACTAAGGTCCACTCCCCAGTTTCTGGCTTGAAGGTCGCGAATGAAGTCCTTGTGGCCCCTGAGGCTGTCTCCAATGCCTTCGGCCGCTTTTTCGCCGAGGTTTCGAGCTCCGCTCATTACCACCCTGCCTTCCTCCCCCGCAAACAGGCAGAGGAGGCGAGGCCACCTAACTTCCGCTCCTCGAATCGTGAAGGTTATAATGCCCCATTCACCATGCGGGAACTGGAAAACGCACTTGGCCGATCACGGTCCTCCGCTCCAGGGCCTGATTCTATTCATATCCAGATGCTGAAGAACCTTTCTCCTGCGGGTAAAGGTTTTCTTCTTCGTACTTACAATCGCATCTGGATTGAGGGACATGTTCCCGCATGCTGGCGCGAGTCTATTGTTGTCCCGATTCCTAAGCCGGGGAAGGACAAGCACTTGCCTTCCAGTTATCGACCTATCTCGCTTACCAGCTGTGTCTGTAAAGTGATGGAGCGAATGGTTAACTCTCGATTGGTTTGGCTGCTCGAGTCTCGACGCCTACTTACCAATGTACAATGTGGATTTCGAAGGCGCCGCTCTGCTGTCGACCAACTGGTTACCTTGTCGACCTTCATCATGAATAACTTCTTGCGGAAGCGCCCGACCGCGGCTGTGTTCTTTGATTTGGAGAAGGCTTACGACACCTGTTGGAGGGCGGGCATTCTCCGCACCATGCATACGTGGGGCTTTCGCGGTCGCCTCCCTCTTTTTATTCGTTCCTTTTTAATGGATAGACAGTTTCGGGTGCGTGTGGGTTCTGTCCTGTCCGACACCTTTCGCCAGGAGAATGGGGTGCCACAGGGCTCAGTTTTGAGCGTCGCTCTCTTCGCCATCGCGATCAATCCAATAATGGATTGCCTCCCAGCTGATGTATCAGGCTCCCTTTTCGTGGACGATTTTACCATCTATTGCAGCGCGCAGTGTCCACGTGTCCTGGAGCGCTGTCTTCAGCGTTCTCTTGACCGTCTTTACTCTTGGAGTGTCGCCAATGGCTTCCGTTTTTCTGCCGAGAAGACGGTCTGTATAAACTTCTGGCGCTACAAAGAGTTTCTCCCACCGTCCTTACGACTCGGTCCCGTTGCTCTCCCACTCGTGGAGACAATCCAATTTTTAGGCCTTACCTTTGACAGGAAACTTAGCTGGTCTCCACATGTGTCATATTTGGCCGCCCGTTGTACCCGTTCTTTAAATGTCCTCCGTGTTCTCAGTGGTATGTCGTGGGGAGCGGATCGAACCGTCCTACTTCGTCTATATCGGTCGATCGTCCGCTCCAAGCTGGATTATGGGAGCTTCGTATACTCCTCTGCACGGCCATCCATCTTACGCCGCCTCAACTCCATACAACATCGGGGTTTACGACTTGCGATCGGAGCATTTTATACCAGTCCCGTAGAGAGTCTTCATGCTGACGCTGGCGAATTGCCACTCACCTACCGGCGCGATATACTGCTTTGTCGGTATGCCTGTCGGCTACTGTCAATGCCCGACCATCCTTCTTATCGTTCCTTTTTTGACGACTCTCTTGACTTTCAATACGGGTTGTATGTCTCTGCCTTGCTACCCCCTGGAGTTCGCTTTCGTCGCCTCCTTCGACACCTTCATTTTTCACTCCCTGCAACCTTTCGAGTGGGCGAGAGCCGCACGCCACCTTGGCTCCAGGCTCAGGTCCGCGTTCACCTCGACCTCAGCTCGCTCCCAAAAGAGGTCACCCCCGGTTCGGTCTACCACTCCCGTTTTTTGGAACTTCGTTCGAAGTTCAACAACATGACTTTCATTTATACAGATGGCTCTAAGACCAATGACGGGGTCGGGTGTTCCTTTATTGTCGGGGCACAAAGTTTCCAATACCGGCTCCATGGCCATTGTTCGGTCTTCACAGCTGAGCTCTTTGCCCTCTACCAGGCTGTTCTGTACATCTGCCGCCACCGACATTCTGCTTATGTCATCTGCTCAGATTCCCTGAGCGCCATCCAGAGCCTCAGTGATCCGTACCCGGTTCACCCTTTCGTACACCGGATCCAACGCTCTCTTCAGCAGCTGGTGGACGTCGGTACGCCGGTTAGCTTTATGTGGGTTCCTGGCCATGTCGGTATCCCTGGGAACGAAGCTGCAGATGCCGCGGCCAAGGCTGCGGTCCTCCAGCCTCGGACAGCTTCTTGTTGTGTCCCTTCGTCCGATTTTAGCAGGGTCATTTGTCGGCGCGTTGTGTCGCTGTGGCATGCCGATTGGGCTGCACTTACCGACAACAAGCTTCGGGCCTTAAAACCTCTTCCCGTGGCTTGGACGTCCTCCTCACGCCCTTCTCGGCGGGAGGAGGTCGTTTTAGCAAGGTTAAGAATTGGACACTGCCGGTTCAGCCATCGCCATCTGCTGACGGCTGCGCCGGCGCCGTTCTGCCCATGTGGGCACTTGCTGACGGTTAGTCACATTTTAATGTCCTGTCCCGATCTTAAAACACTGCACCTCGATCTTAACCTGCCTACTACTTTAGATGCCATTTTAGCGGATGACCCACGAGCAGCTGCTCGTGTTCTTTGTTTTATCAATTTGACAAACCTCGCTAAGGACATTTGATGATGTTTTTTAATCCTATGCCTGTCAGTCTGTCTTTTATTGTGTTTTCCCTTTTAGTTGTTGTTGTCAACTTGTGCCTCGCGGTGCATTCTTAGAGTAGTCAGGGCGCTAATGACCATTGAAGTTGTGCGCCCGAAAACCACAAAAAAAAAAAAAAAAAAACAAAGTGCTATTACACTACATAGAAAACAGATAAGTCGCTACTAATACTAACGCAAGGAACGCATATGAACAGACTACACAGGGTGTTTCCGTAAGAGCGTGCAAAAATGTAACAGGACATACAGAGTATTCCACTGAACAATTTGAGCCAGGGGACCTGGGGTCGGTGAAGCCAAGTTAAGGAGATAGGGAAGAAAATTTTCTGTTGATTTGTCTAGCATTACTGTTTTCCAGCTTATTTACAAGTAACATGCCTACAACTTAACACGTACTGTGGTGTTCAGCTTCTTTATTTCAAGCAAGGAAAACAGGACGACGAGCCTGATTACTAGGATGTCATGATGCAGGTTCTGTTTACTACTAGCCGGCCGCGGTGGCCGTGCGGTTATAGGCGCACCAGTCCGGAGCCGCGCTGCTGCTACGGTCGCAGGTTCGAATCCTGCCTCGGGCATAGGTGTGTGTGTTGTCCTTAGGTTAGTTAGGTTTAAGTAGTTCTCAGTTCTAGGGGACTAATGACCACAGCAGTTGAGTCCCATAGTGCTCAGAGCCATTTGAACCATTTTTTTTTGTTTACTAGTCCATAAGGTGGCTCTGTTGTATCGTGTTTACATTGCCCCATGACAGAATGCGCTATGAGTCAACGACACACCCGTTCATTACTCACTGCTGTTCAGAGACATACAGTACAACACGATGGAGTAACACCGGTACAGTTCCGCACTGACATGCATCTTGTGTACGGGCAAGTACGTTATAATGCTCTCGCTGCTGAAAGCACCTACAGGGAACGATTTCCTAACAGGCATCATCCGTCCCGACGAGTTTTTCTCTCGATCGACGAATGCGGGAGACTGGTTCATTGGAAATAAGGAACGAGGGACTGGCAAAATGAAGACCACTCGCACACCCTATTTTGAAGAGGAGGTACTGGAACGTGTTGCAGCGGTATGAAACACACCCGTTTAAATTCCTTTATCGGGTTTTGCGTAATTTATCGAAGCCGCCAAACAGTTAAATATTATGATTATATGATTGTGTGCTTAATGGATGAAAGGCTATCGGCTTTTCTGTTGTGGTTTCGGGGGCATTTCAACAGAATGCGGCTGTTCTGAGACTGAATAGTGGAATGATTGAAAGTTCGTCTATTATTACGGACCACAAAGGTTGCGATGTACTAACTGATATGTATTTTCTATAATAACACACAAATTTTGCTACCTTCGCCTTACGCATCTAATCAGTTATCTTTTATCGGTTGCTGATTTTAGGTACTTCGTCACATGCAATGATGATGGTTAACATGCACAATTAATCCTCACTGCAATCCATGGTTGTTGCTGGCCGACGCGGTTGACGCGAAACACGAAATTCGGCACTTGTCACTTTCAGTTTCATATCACTCGAGAATCGGTATTAGTGAAGATCAACCCCACGACGATCAAGGCGACGCGCTCACTCGTCATACTCCGGTGAATTTACCGTTTACTACTCACTCGACCACCATTCTTGCCCGACTCTCCAGCATCACCGCTCGCTCGACACACCAGTGCTACTCTGCACTTGACACTCGTCTCACTGCCTCCTGCAGCGCTCGACAATCGACTCCTGTCTGCTATCGACCTAGGCGTGGGATACTAGCATCTATGTTCGTGGGATCACGGATCCCTTACAGGTACCATTATAAGTACTCGTCGTATTTCATGTGAAAGGGCCGCTGCACATATTAGCCTGTGGCGAGCTCTCCACTAACAACAGTTACACCCTTATCACCCACAACCAATCCATGCAATACGTGTGAAGGATTTTTCGCTAAGGGTAGCATTGTGTCAGTGGTTGCTCTAACAACCGATTGATCGACCAGAGTTCCTCCAAATCAGCCCCCCAGGGGATCCACAGCTCTTTTGTGGATACGTGCGTGGCGAGCACGGGGCCCCGAGCTATTGGAGCCTTCTTTCTCTCCAGGGCTACATTTCCTTCCCCTTGCCCTCCTTTCCCCTCCTTGCTCCTTTCCCCTCCTTGCTCCTTTTCCCTCCTTGCTCCTTTCCCCTCCTTGCTCCTTTCCCCTCCTTGCTCCTTTCCCCTCCTTGCTCCTTTCCCCTCCTTGCTCCTTTCCCCTCCTTGCTCCTTTCCCCTCCTTGCTCCTTTCCCCTCGCGCTCGCCTCTCCCTCTCTTGGTGTCCTTGCTTATGTTGGCCCCCACTTTCCTCCTGGTTCCGTTGGTTTTACAATTTGGCTTTGTTGCATAAGCACCTCCTCCTTTTGGCATTCCCTGGTCCCCCTCTGGGGTTTGACCTCCATTACTAAATTTCTCCTCCGTAGTGTGAGCTATTTGGGGAAGAGCACCTTACCTAGTGTCTCCGACGTGTGCCCTCCTAGTACATTCCACCCTTTCTTTCATGTCGTTCTCTGATGCTAGGGTGCATAGCCAGCACGGTAGCCAGCCTGTGTGGTGGGGTCGCTATGTACCCTCTTGTTTGAGCCCCCTGAATACACAGGGATCACACTTCTGATACCTGAGCTGTGACTTCCTCATGCATGCCTTGCAGTGGTTGCGCGTCATCCTGGAGCATCGGAACTCCTGGCAATGGCTGCCGTGCCAGACAGCCCTTGCTGTGGCTGGGTGGTGCCCGTGAGGAGAGCCCCTGATCGGAGTGGGTGGTATCAGGGCGGACGCTATGCAAATGAAATGCATATGGGTCCAGAACTCTGGCCGTTCTTTTGTGGCTGTCTCTCTGCATGGAACTGATTCTTAGAGTGCTGCCCCTTCAGCCTTCCCTTCCATGGCTACCCCCCTGGGAAGAGGGTCAGGCCCGTCGGCTAGGGGCGAAACCTTTCCCCCATTCTCTAGTTTGCAACAGGACTGATTGGGATACTTTAACCAATACCAAACCTTTCTTCTTTGTGGAACACATTTAAGACAATTTTGGCGAAGTGGACTCCCTAAGCAAGATGCGGTCGGGTTCGTTGCTGATCAAAACTGCTTCAACTGCCCACTCTGCGGCCCTTCGTGCCTGTATCCATCTTGGCACAATTCCTGTGTCCAATACCCCCCACGAGTATCTAAATATGGTTCAACGTGTGATTTTTCACAGGGACCTCATCCTTCAAACTGATTAGGAGCTTTGGGACAATCCGGGTAGCGGGGTATTCACTTTGTTCGGCATGTTCAGAAGGGTCCTAAGGACAATCACATTCATACTGGTGCCTTTATCCTGGATTTTAAATGGGATACCCTCCCTGAGAAAGTAAAGATTATGGTTTTTTGATGTGATGTGAAGCCGTACATCCCACCTCCTCTGAGGTGTTTTAAGTGCTTGTATTTTGGACACGTCTTCCCGCTGTTCCCAGACCCCTCTCTGTGATGACAGTGGACGTCCACTCCATGAGGGGAGTCCCTGTTTTCCCCCTCCTGTGTGTCTAAAATTGTCATGGCAGTCATTCTCTACGTTCACCAGATTGCCCTGTATATAAGAAGGAAAAGAAGATACAGGAGTATAAGTCCCTCGATCGTTTAACCTACACAGAGGCCCGTAAGAAGAATACACGTCTTCACCCGTGTCCATGACATCTAGTTACACTTTGGTTACATCTTCACCCCTTCCTCCCCCTTCCTTACCCCCATCCTGGACCCCTCTCCTCCCCCCCCTCCCCTGCAGCTCCCACACCTTCTCCTTTGGGCGCTGCACCCCCTCCCCAGCCGGAGAAGTGTCCCACTCCTTTGGCGTCTGCTGGTCAAGGGCGCCTCTCCCGGGATGCCCCTTCCCGGCACCTTCCAGGCCAAAGGTCTGCTGCCACGCGACGACCGCGAGAGCCGCGGTCTGTCGGCACCCAGGTCGCCTGGTCTGTTTCTGTTCCTGATCTTGCTGCAGCTGGCTCCTTCATGTCACACAGTCCTCCTCGATCTCAGCCTGAAAAGAAGCAGCAAAATAAGTCCCGGGACAAAGAGCCTCTTGGGGTCACCGGAGGTCCCATCCCCAACTTCACAACCGGATTCTGACCTGTCGTTCATGGATGTCGCCCCCTCCTTATCCGTGACAGGTGGGGACTCGGCAGTATGACTGGCTTTAGCGTGTTCAGCTCCCATTTAAATCATCGTTCTGTGGTTCTCCAATGGAATTGTAATGGATACTATCGTCACCTTCTGGAATCGAAATCCCTTCTTTCGTCTTATTCTGCAGCTTGTGTGGTTCTCCAGGAATCTCATTTTACTGATGCACACTCACCGACCCTCTGTGGGTTCCGTGTTTTCTGTCAAAATCGGGTCGGACCCCTGTGGGCTTCTGGTGGCGTTTGTACGTTTGTCCGTACAGACATTGCTAGCACATGGATTCCTCTTCAAACTACATTGGAAGCTGTTGGTGTTAGGGTTCACCTGGTCTCTGAGGTCACTGTTTGCAATCTTTATCTCCCTCCTGACAGGACTCTTACACCTGCTGCCTTAACTGCCCTTCTTCAGCAACTTCCTCCTCCCTCCCTTCCTCCTCCTTGAGGATTTTAATGCTCATAATCCCTTGTGGGCAGTGCCTTTCCATCTGGACGAGGTCTTCTCATAGACCAGTTTACGACTTGTGCCTTCTTAATGATGGCTCCCCTACTCATTTCAGAGCCGGTAATGGTACCTTTACTGCCATTGATCTTTCTTCTCCCTCTCTCCTCCCTTCGTTACACTGGTCGCCACACGACGAACTTTGTGATAGTGACCATTTCCTGTAGATTCTCTCTCCATCTTACCGCTCCCCGATGGACAGGTTACCTCGTTGGTCGTTCCACCGCGCCGATTGGCCTCTATACACTGCACAGGTCGTGTTTTCTCCCTCTTTGTCGGGTTGTATTGATGACGTCCTACGTGACATGTCTGACGCGATTGTTCGCGCTGCTAGCTTTGCTGTACCGCGCTCATCTGGACCATTTCGTCGCCGGCAAGTCCCGTGGTGGAGTACGGCCATTGCCATTGCCATCCGTGATCGCCGTCGACCTGTGCAACACTTTCAGAGGCACCCATCCATAGCCATCCTTACTACCTTTAAACTTCTCAGCACTAAAGCTCGTTATTTAATCAAACAGAGCAAGCGGATATGTTGGGAACGATTTGTTTCTTCCCTTGGTTCTACTGTCCCTCTGTCACGGGTATGGGCTACACTTTGCTCTCTCCAAGGTTGCTTATCGGCAGTCGACCCTCCCAGGCCTTCACCTCCCAGATGGCCCCCTGCGGGTCCGGGGATTAGAATAGGACCGAGGTACTCATGCCTGTCGTAAGAGGCGACTAAAAGGAGTCCCTCCCCCTCAAGGGGGTAGTTAGCGCCTGCGTCCGGAGACGGACGGTTCCACGACCTCTATTTGCGGTCATTTTGCTTTTTCACTTCTCGTTTCTTCCTTCCTTTGGTTGGTTCCTTTCTTTGCTCTTCTCCACCTCACTGTCTTCCTTACTCTTTCCCTTGCCTTCTTCTCCTTGCCTTCTCATTGCCTTCTTCTCCTTGCCTTCTTATCCTTGCCTTCTCTGGTCTCCGCCTCGGCGTTTGAGACAGTCTGTCCTCTCTCTCCCTCTCTCTCTTCTTTTTCCTCTTCTTCCTTCCTCCCTGTGCGCGCCTGAAGGCCGACCCACGCGTTCGCACGCGTAGCCGGTGACGGGGTAACGCGTAATTCCCCGCCCTGGGTAGACATGTAAGGCACGCACGTACCCCCTGGTAAAGGCCAGGCCCAGGACGGGGTGATTGCCTGAGCTGATGCCTTCTGACCATGCCGATTGGTCCCTCCATCAGTTTCTCGGGCAGTGTGACCTGAGGTGTAAACATTCACCTAAGGCGGGAGTGCCCTCTGAGAGGGTCCCCACAAGGAAGGAGCGCGCCATCGGAGACGCTGGCAATCATGGGGGATTCCTCCGCAATGGATTTCACTCCATCTCTCTCGACTTCTGCCCAAAAACGGAAACTTGACCAGCCACCAGTGACAAAAGTACTACCGCTTGCCCCACAGTTCCTCGTGGTTTCTCTATCTGAGGACGGAAAGGATTTTTCCTCTGTCTACCCTTTCGTTATCCAGAAGGGCGTAGATGCCATAGCCGGATCTGTCAAATCTTTTACCAGGTTGCATAACGGTACCTTATTACTAGAAACTGTGAGCGCCTTTCAGGCACAAAAACTGCTTTGGGCCACACTCCTGTACACGTTCCCTGTCTGGATGGAGGCTCACCGAACTTTGAATTCGTCTCGTGGTGTGGTCTATACTAGATCCCTCGACGGCTTGACTGACGAAGAGATTCAATCTTTCCTCGCTGAGCAGGGCGTGACGGCTGTCCATAGGGTCATGAAAAAGGTCAACAATGATCTTGTACCGACCCGGACACTTTTCTTGACCTTTGATAGTGTTAAGCTGCCATCGCGCATCAAGGCGGGCTACGAGGTTATTACTGTTCGCCCCTATGTCCCGACACCTACGCGCTGCTACCAGTGTCAGCGTTTCAATCACACTCGACAGTCTTGTTCCAATGCGGCTAAATGTGTCACTTGTGGCAGGGATGCCCATGAGGGTGACTGTCCACCTCCGTCTCCTCATTGTGTGAACTGTCCGGGTGACCATGCCGCCTCCTCCCGCGACTGTCCTGTCTATAAGGAAGAACGCTGTATCCAAGAAATTCGGGTCAAAGAGAAAGTGTCCACCTCGGCTGCTCGCAAGCTATTGGCTAGTAGGAAGCCCACGCTGCTCCCAGCGGGGAAATACAGTACTGTCCTCGCCTCTCCTCGGACTACCAGGGAGGTGGCAACACAGAAATGCGGTCTGACCTTCAGCACCACGGTCGTACGTTCGGCCAGTGCTAAGATCGCGAGGTCGACGTCTCCTCTTCCTCCCATCACCCCACAGACACCAGCCCCTTCATCAGCTTCTGCTAAGACGAAGACCCCGAAGTCAGATGCACGGGCCTTCAAGAAGGAACCGTCCCATGCAGACTTCCTACGTACCTCGACCTCCCAGCCTTCGACCGGTACTTCCACCAAACGACCTTCCAAGAAGGCTCATAGGGAGCACAGTTCTCCTTCTCCGCCACGGCGCATTTCTTCTCCTGCGCCACCCAGCGGTTGCCGCCCCAGGCCGTCATCCGTTTCGCCTGGCCGCACCGCTGGTAGCCGAACATCTGGCCGTTCACCGGCGGAGGAAGCTCCCCCTCCCGGCCATCTTCCCAAGATGGCCGATGAACCTATAGACCCAATGGACGATGACTGTCCGCCTACTGATAGCGGCGGCAGTGCTCGCTCGAAGCCAGGCCCTCAGCGGCCTTCGAGGTGACCCCTTCTTTCATCTTCCTTTTTTTCTTACGATGGCACTTATTCACTGGAATATTCGCAGCATTCGCTCCAACCGAGAGGAAGTTGCTGCTCCGCTTGCACCGTCCGCTCGTCGTAGCCCTCCAGGAAACGAAGCTACGCCCATGCGATCAAATTGCCTTGGCACACTACACCTCTGTGCGTTTTGACCTACCCCCTGTGGTAGGTATCCCGGCTCATGGAGGGGTTATGTTGCTGGTCTGGGATGATATTTACTACGATCCCATCACGTTGCACACCGGCCTGCAGGCAGTTGCCATCCGCATTACTCTCCCCACTTTTACATTTTCCATTTGTACCGTTTACACTCCATCGTCGTCTGCCGTTACCGGGGCAGACATGATGCAACTTATTGCTCAGCTACCTGCACCATTTTTGTTAACTGGAGACTTCAATGCCCACCATCCCCTTTGGGGCTCTCCAGCATCCTGCCCGAGGGGCTCCCTGTTAGCAGACCTTTTCAACGAGCTCAATCTTGTCTGCCTCAATACTGGCGCCCCTACTTTTCTTTCGGACACATCTCACACCTATTCCCATTTAGACCTCTCTATATGTACTCCGCAACTTGCACGCCGGTTTGAGTGGTATGCACTTTCTGATACATATTCGAGCGACCACTTCCCGTGTGTTATCCATCTCCTGCAGCATACCCCCTCTCCGTGCTCATCTAGTTGGACCATCTCCAAAGCAGACTGGGGGCTCTTCTCTTCCAGGGCGACCTTTCAGGATCAAACCTTCACAAGCTGCGATAGTCAGGTCGCACACCTCACGGAAGTCATTCTCACTGCTGCTGAATATTCCATCCCTCACCCTACTTCTTCTCCACGTCGCGTACCGGTCCCCTGGTGGACCGCAGCATGTAGAGACGCTTTACGTGCTCGTCGACGTGCTTTACGCACCTTTAAACGCCACCCTACAGTGGCGAATTGTATCAGTTATAAACGATTACGTGCACAGTGTCGTCGTATTACTAAAGAAAACAAGAAATCCAGCTGGGCTGCTTTCACAAGCACCTTCAACAGTTTTACTCCTTCTTCTGTTGTCTGGGGTAGCCTGCGCTGGCCATCTGGCACTAAGGTCCACTTACCAGTTTCTGGCTTGACGGTCGCGAATGACGTCCTTGTGGCCCCTGAGGCGGTCTCCAATGCCTTCGGCCGCTTTTTCGCAGAGGTTTCGAGCTCCGCTCATTACCACCTCCCTTCCTCCCCCGCAAACACGCAGAGGAGGCTAGGCCACCTAACTTCCGCTCCTCGAATCGTGAAAGTTATAATGCCCCATTCACCATGCGGGAACTCGAAAACGCACTTGGCCGATCACGGTCCTTCGCTCCAGGGCCTGATTCTATTCATATTCAGATGCTGAAGAACCTTTATCCTGCGGGTAAAGGTTTTCTTCTTCGTACTTATAATCGCATCTGGATTGAGCGACATGTTCCCGCATGCTGGCGCGAGTCTATTGTTGTCCCGATTCCTAAGCCGGGGAAGGACAAGCACTTGCCTTCCAGTTATCGACCCATCTCGCTTACCAGCTGTGTCTGTAAAGTGATGGAGCGAATGGTTAACTCTCAATTGGTTTGGCTGCTCGAGTCTCGACGCCTACTTACCAATGTACAATGTGGATTTCGTAGGCGCCGCTCTGCTGTTGACCATCTGGTTACCTTGTCGACCTTCATTATGAATAACTTCTTGCGGAAGCGCCCGACCGCGGCTGTGGTCTTTGATTTGGAGAAGGCTTACGACACCTGTTGGAGGGCGGGCATTCTCCGCACCATGCATACATGGGGCCTTCGCGGTCGCCTCCCTCTTTTTACTCGTTCCTTTTTAATGGATCGACAGTTCAGGGTACGTGTGGGTTCTGTCCTGTCAGACACCTTTCGCCAGGAGAATGGGGTGCCACAGGGCTCATTTTTGAGCGTCGCTCTCTTCGCCATAGCGATCAATCCA
Source organism: Schistocerca nitens (assembly GCF_023898315.1). Classification (NCBI taxonomy): domain Eukaryota; kingdom Metazoa; phylum Arthropoda; class Insecta; order Orthoptera; family Acrididae; genus Schistocerca; species Schistocerca nitens. The sequence continues at coordinate 348,476,898 of NC_064618.1, read as the reverse complement.
ATAATGGATTGCCTCCCAGATGATGTATCAGGCTCCCTTTTCGTGGACGATTTTACCATCTATTGCAGCGTGTTTCCTGGAGCGCTGTGTTCAGCGTTCTCTTGACCGTCTTTACTCCTGGAGTGTCGCCAATGGCTTCCGTTTTTCTGCCGAGAAGACGGTCTGTATTAACTTCTGGCGCTACAAAGAGTTTCTCCCACTGTCCTTACGACTCGGTCCCGTTGCTCTCCCATTCGTGGAGACAACAAAATTTTTAGGTCTTACATTTGACAGGAAACTTAGTTGGTCTCCACATGTGTCATATTTGGCTGCCCGTTGTACCCGTTCTCTCAATGTCCTCCGTGTTCTCAGTGGTATGTCGTGGGGAGCGGATCGAACCGTCCTACTTCGCCTATATCGGTCGATCGTCCGCTCCAAGCTGGATTATGGGAGCTTCGTATACTCCTCTGCACGGCCATCCATCTTACGCCGCCTCAACTCCATACAACATCGGGGTTTACGACTTGCGATCGGAGCGTTTTATACTAGTCCCGTCGAGAGTCTTCATGCTGACGCTGGTGAGTTGCCACTCACCTATCGGCGCGATATACTGCTTTGTCGGTATGCCTGTCGGCTACTGGCAATGCCCGACCACCTGTCTTATCGTTCCTTTTTTGATGACTCTCTCGACCGTCAATACGGGTTGTATGTCTCTGCCCTGCTACCCCCTGGAGTTCGCTTTCGTCGCCTCCTTCAACACCTTAATTTTTCACTCCCTGCAACCTTTCGAGTGGGCGAGAGCCACCCGCCACCTTCGCGTCCACTTCGACCTCTGCTCGCTCCCGAAGTAGGTTACCCCCGGTTCAGTCTACCACTCCCGTTTTGTCGAACTTCGTTCGAAGTTCATTAATATGACCTCCATTTATACAGATGGCTCTAAGACCAATGACGGGGTCGGGTGTTCTTTTATTGTCGGGGCACAAAGTTTCAAATACCGGCTCCATGGCCATTGTTCGGTCTTCACAGCTGAGCTCTTTGCCCTCTACCAGGCTGTTCTTTACATCTGCCGCCACCGACATTCTGCATATGTCATCTGCTCCGATTCCCTGAGCGCTATCCAGAGCCTCAGTCATCCGTACCCGGTTCACCCTTTCGTGCACCGGATCCAACGCTCTCTTCAGCAGCTGGTGGACGTCGGTTCTCCAGTTAGCTTTATGTGGGTTCCTGGCCATGTCGGTACCCCTGGGAACGAAGCTGCAGATGCCGCGGCCAAGGCTGCGGTCCTCCAGCCTCGGACAGCTTCTTGTTGTGTCCCTTCGTCAGATTGTAGCAGGGTCATTTGTCGGCGCATTTTATCTCTGTGGCATGCCGATTGGGCTGCACTTACAGACAACAAGCTTGGGGCCTTGAAACCTCTTCCCGTGGCTTGGACGTCCTCCTCACGCCCTTCTCGGCGGGAGGAGGTAGTTTTGGCCCGGTTACGAATTGGACACTGCCGGTTCAGCCATCGCCATCTGCTGACGGCTGCGCCGGCGCCGTTCTGCCCATGTGGGCAATTGCTGACGGTCCGCCACATTTTAACGTCCTGTCCGGATTTTAACACACTGCGTCTTGATCTTGGCCTGACATGTACTCTAGAAGCCATTTTAGCGGATGACCCACGAGCAGCTGCTCGCGTTCTTCATTTTATCAATTTGACAACCCTCTCTAAGGACATTTGATTATGCTGTTTTCTTTTTTTTTAATCCTATGCCTGTCAGTCTGTCTTTTATCGTGTTTTCCGTTTCGTTGCTGTTTTAAACTTGTGACTCGCGGTGCATTCCTAACGTAGTCTTGGCGCTAATGACCGTTGAAGCTGTGCGCCATAAAACCACAAAAAAAACCCTCCCAGATGGCCTTTGTACGGACCCATTAGTTCTTGCTGAACATCTTGCGACCCATTTTGCAGTGGCATCGGCCTCCTATCCAGCTTCTTTCTTTCACCAGAAACAGCGGGCTGAAGCTTCCACCTTACGTTTTACCCCTTGAGAGTCAGAATCTTACAACGAACCTTTTACTGAATGGGAATTTCTTTCTGCTCTATCTTCTCATGATACGGCCCCTGGTCCGGATTCCATTCATAACCAACTGCTTCAACATCTCAGTGCTCCACAACGGCAACATCATCTTCGGGTGTTTAACCGGATCTGGCTCCAGGGTGACTTCCCTTCTCAGTGGAGGGATAGCATTGTGGTTCCTGTCCTTAAACCTGGTAAAAAACCCCCTATCTGTTGACAGCTATCGGCCAATTAGTCTGACCAATGTTGTATGTAAGTTACTTGAACGGATGGTAGCCCGATGGCTCAATTGAGTCCTCGAATCTCGGGATCTATTGCCCCCTTACCAGTGTGGCTTGCGAGAGGGACAGTCTCCAATCGATCATTTACTTCGCTTGGAATCCGCATGTCGGCAGGCTTTTTCCCAACGCCGCCATTTGGTTGCAGTGTTTTTTTGACCTTCGCAAGGCCTATGACACGGCCTAGCGCAATCACATCTTTCTTACCCTTCATTAGTGGGGTCTTCAGGGCCCACTCCCGATTTTTATCCGCCAGTTCCTGATCCATCGGTCATTCAGGGTTCGAGTTGGTACTGTTTTTAGTTCTCCACGGATCCAGGAGACGGGCATCCCAATAGGTTCTGTCTTGAGTGTCCTTTTCCTCACTGCTATCGATGAACTTGCGGCTTTTGTCGGTCCTTTGGTCGCCCCTGGCTTGTATGTGGATGATTTCGGCATTTGGGTTAGTTCCTCTTCGATGGCATCTGCAGAGCGGCAGCTCCAGGGAGCTATACGGCGCTCCTCTGCCTGTACCCTCTCTCACGGGTTTTCAATTCTCTCCTCTGAAAGCGCGGTCGGTCCACTTCTGTCGTCGTACTATGATCCACCCTGATCCAGAGCTCTATCTCGATGCACAACGATTGCCTGTGGTCCCACAGTTTCGTTTCCTGGGTTTTCTTTTCGACAACAAGCTCACTTGGCTGCCCCATATCAGACTTCTGAAGGTAGGATGTTTCCGTAAACTCAGTCCATTGCTTCCTTGCCCACTCCTCTTGGTGTGCGGACCATTGCCTCCTTCATCGTCTTTATTGTGCTCTAGTTCTGTCTCGCTTGGACTTCGGTTGTCAAGTTTATGGTTCAGCTGCTCCTTCCACACTGCACGTGATCTATCCAGTCCACCATCGTGGTATCTGTTTGGCCACCGGTGCCTTTCCTACTAGCCCTGTTGATAGTCTCCTAGTTGAAGCTGGGATCCCCCCCCCCCCCCCTTTCTGTTCGTCGGTCCCAGATTCTCGTGTCTTATGCACTCACTATCCGTTCCTCTCCCACTCATCCTTCCTATATTATCCTGTTCCCAGGCCATGGACGTCGCCCACCCGACTCCCACCCTTGGGAGGGTTTACTGGTTGGGCTCTGCCTTGCGTCTCTTTGCTGTGATTTTCAGCTTCCTTCTTTGTCCTGTCTTCCTCGCTCCCCCCCCCCCCCCCCTTGGTTAGTTCCTCGGCCTCGAATTCGGATGGATCTCCGCCGAGGTCCGAAAGATTCCATCACCCTGGTGGTGTTCCATTCCTTTTTCCGCCAAATTTTATGGGAGTTTCGGGATGCTGTTGTTTTTTACACTGATGGCTCTAAATCTGCTGATCATGTGGGGTATGCCTTCACATCCTCTGTTGGAACGGAAAATCATCTGCTGCCACCAACATATTGGGTGTTTACTGCGGAATTGATGACAATTTCCCAGGCCCTTACCTTTATTAAACAGTCCCAACACAACCGCGTTTTGCTATGTATGGACTCGATGAGTGGCCTTCTTGCTATTGACCGGTGTTTTTCGCGCCATCCCTTGGTCTCTGTCATCCATGACCATCTCGCTGATATTCACTGTGCTGCTTGTTCCATTGACTTCCTTTGGGTCCCTGGCCATGAGGGTATCCCGGGTAATGATCTCGCTGATCGTTTGGCTGGGGGAGCAATCACTTACCCCCCGTTTTCTGTAACCCCCCCCCTGCTGCGGATTTACGGCTTCGCATCAAATCTCACTTTGCACAGTCATGGGCCAACTCTTGGGAGGCTACTCTCCTGTCTAATAAACTTCGTGTGATTACGGTGACACCAGGCCCGGGCGTTCATCCTTTCGCCTCTCCCGAAAGGACTCGACCACACTGTGTCGTCGCTGCATTAGCCATACCAGGCTGACCCATGGTTTTCTTTTGCGTGATGAGCCACCCACACTTTGTGGTTGTGGAACCTTCCAGTGAGTAGCACACATTTTGGTTGAATGCCCCCTTCTTTTGGCTCTGCGTGCTAAGTACGGACTCCCCCACACTTTACCTTTGAAGTTGGCTGACGATTCCTGGATGGTCTCTCTGGTTCTCGGTTTCCTCCGGGAAAGTGGTTTTTATTCTCAGTTTTAAGGTTTTTAATCTCTCTCTGGTGTTGGGGCAGGGCGGTGAGTGTTTGGGCATCTCCCACTGTAAGCCGTGTTTGGAGATTCCCAACTCACCTCCCTGACAGAGATCCTCTTTTCTTCCCCTTTTACTCTGTTTTTACCCTTTTCTAAAGGATTGGTTAGTCTCCTTTTCCCATACGTACTTCTACATTCTAGCGGTTGCACCTTTAAAGTCGCAGGTGGTCTTGCCTAGGTGGTATTGCCTATGCTGCTTCAGCATAGCTTTGGTTTCGTTCTCTTGCTAACTTCCCTCATTTTGTTTTTACCATTGACAACATGACTGCCCTTTCACGTTTTTAGCCTTTTCCCTTTTATTGTTCTGACTTTCCTGAGATGTCACACTAGCGGAATGGACCACATTTGAAACAAGGGACTGATGACCTTGCTGTTTGGTCCCTTAAACCCCATACAACCAACCAACCAAACCTCCAAATCAGGCTGTTTACTGATGAGGCCTCATTTGATTGTGATTGTATTTCCAACAGCAGGAATAGGCATGTGAGGGAGGAGATAAACCTCCACGCTGTAGTAGTCACACCATCAAGTATGTTTAGCTGTGAATACCTTGGGTTGCAATGTAGATGACAATCTCATTGGTCCATATCTTCTACGTGTCCATCTGAATGGCCACCTGTATTAGAGGTTCGTGAAAAGAGTTCAGAGTTCATGGAGAAAATAAACTTTGCTGTTTGTGAGAGGATGTGCATACAACATGGTACACTCCCTCACTTCAGTGCGTGTGTGTCCTAAACCATCTCAATGGTGCAGTTCCTGGTCTGCTGGCTTACGGTTATTGGGAGAGGAGTGAGGTTCAGAAGCTGATCAGCAGCATAGGAGGGAGAGACGGAAGCCACAGTGGGTAACAGGATGCAGATGGTGTTGGTGCAGATGGTGGTGGATGCGTTAGGAGAGAATCCATTCAAAGCACTTCGTAAACACTGCGGTGGGGAAAAAGGAGCAGTTCAAGGAGGTATTGGTAGGCGTTTGTTTGGTTTGAGAAAAAGAGGATCTCTGGCGGTTTTTCACAGGTTTGAAAAGTAGCACGTGGAAAGGATAGTGTTAAACAGGGTTTCAAGGGTGATGAAAATGAAGATACGGCATTCTTTGAAGTGGTGACAGGTACTACGGACGCGCCCAGGTAATGCATTGTTTCCTGTGAAAGACTTGTTTCATGTGATTGGCGTATTTAATTCTGTCTGGTATTTTGGTCAAGTATCAGAAGCTGGGATCCAAAGGTGATCTACAGTATCTGTGCGTTTATGAACAGTAGGGAACTGGGACTAGTCAAAGTGAGGGTTATCAGAGGTAGAGAATACATCAGATAGGATGCAAAGTGTTTGGCTTCGCTCAGGTCATTAGGTAAGGGAAGGTTGTTGTGAAGGATCAGGTAATGAGGGATGGGATGGATGCCAGTAAGTCGATGGAATGCTTTCCAGTACTTGGAAGAGTTAAATGGGAGAGTAGCATTGAGTCTGGTATGTCTGGCGCCAGTACCAGCGTTTTTCAGCATGGAGTAAATTTCTAATTGTTGTTGCAGTTGATGGTAGCATGTTAGTGTGTTCCGGTCACGAGTCCAGAGGAAGGAGCTATATAAGCGTCAGGACTCACGAAGGGGGGTACAGCTTGTGATAATATAGTGGGGCGATAGGAATATATGGCCTTAGTAGGAATATGGGCAGATATAGCATCTGACAGGGTCTGCTGCAGAAAACCTGTGGCATGGGGATATCATTGTGTTGCTGGAAGGTTAGGGGGTTGCTTCCCATCTACAGGTTCCCTGTAGGCATTACAGTTGCAAGGAGTAGTTGTGGATCATTTTCGGAAGGAGGTGGGGATGTGGCGCATGAGGACGAGTCACTGTCTAACATACCGTGAGGACAGGTAGGTGGTCACTTCCAGCTAGGGCGAGGACTTCTGCGGGAGGTTAGCAGATGTGAGAATTGCATCTAGGATGGTGTTGCTTTCGGGACAAGAGTTCTGTGGGATGGGGACGTCGTCACATTGGAGTTCTGTAAACTGACGGCACCACCAGAGTTCTGCAGGGGATCTACTATAGATGTTAAGATCAACAACAAAATAGGAGGAAAAGGTGTGGGTGAGGAAATCATAGGAGATGGAACGATTAGGTCGAATATATATAATCACAGGTAACAGTTAAGGTTTTGAAGAAGAAGGTAAGAATAAGGTGTTTGGTGGGATTATTGATAGAGTTGTGGCTGAACAGATGTTCTCATGGTGTCCAATGAAACTCCACGTCTGGCCAGGGGAGAGGATTATCCGTACATTGGAGGATACGGGGAGCAACTGGGATGGTGCGATATGGGTGCTGGAATAATTAATTAAGGATAAAGGTATCAACGTCTTGGGAAAGGGAGTGCATGGAAAGGGGCTTGTTTGTTGGTAGGGATCAGATGTTGTATAAGATACTGTATTGCTGTTGCACCAGGATGGGAGCTTAGAGGGCATGTTGTGTGGATGAAGGGATGGAGAGCTATAAACAAGGGTGCTGACACACGCAGGTCCAGGGGTTAGAATAGGCCCGAGGTATTCCTGCCTGTCACAAAAGGCGACTAAAAGGAGTTTCACACGTTTTGGCCTTTATGTGATGGTCCCCTATAGGGTTTGACCTCCATTCTTCAAAATTTTCCGAAGAGAGAGCCAATCGGGGAATGGCGCCTTATGAGGTGCATAGTGTCCATCATGTATTGAGATCTTTAGCCAACTTTCTCGTCATCGTTTTGCAGTCCCGCCTATTCTCCATCTCTTGGGCGAGGACACCTTCCTGGGTGTGTTTTCCACCATGCACTATGCAGTGTCGCTTTCTGCATCGACGATGACCATGGACCTCTTAGCACCTGATATCCAGCATGATAGCCAGTACGTTGTGGTGGGGCCGTCACGTACCCTGTTGGCTGTAGCCCATTGACCACACAGGGATCACTCTGCTGATGCCTGCGCCATTAACTCCCCATCTATGCCAAGGGGAAGATGCCCATCCCCCTGGGGCATCAGGACTTCCAGCAATGGCCATCCTGCCAGGCGACCTTTGCTGTGGCTGGCTAGTGCCCATGGAGAGGGCCCCTGGTCAGAGTGGGTGGCATCAGGGCGGATTACACATGATGAAGCGTAGTCCATCATACGTTGCTAGTGGTGAAACACAAGTAGTCTCTAAGCATACACGAGCTTAATTCAATGCACAGAAGTATGGCCTCGAATCGTTCCCCTCCCTGGCCACACAAAGGGAGGATGGAAGCGGATCTTAGCCTGGTACTTCGTATGTTCAAGAGCTCATGGGGAATCTTTAAAGACAATCAAGCCTCCTTTTTTGTTGAGCATTCAGAGGACACGTTTGGGGAGCTGGAGGGCTTGTCCAAAATGAGATCTGGGTCAGTCTTGATCAAAACAGCAGCCTCTGCCGAGTCATAGACGTTACTCGCTTGTGACAAGATGGGGGATGTTCTGTAACCATCACGCCCAATAAGATCTAAAATATGATCCAGCGTATCATATTTCACAGGGACCTTCTTTTGAAGTCCGACGATGAACTGTGCTCCAATTTAGAGTGGCGGGGTGTGCATTTTGTTCAGTGTGTCCACCGGAGTCAAAGGGATAATCAGGTTGCTACCAGTGCCTTTATCTTGGCCTCTGAGGGTGATACATTGCCCAAGGGTCTACCACTCTGCTGTAAAACCCTATATCCCTCCCCTGATGAGGTTCTTTAAGTGTTGGAAGTTCGGCCATATGTCTTCCCACTGTACTTCCAGAGTCAAATGCCGAGATTGCGGATGCCCATCCCAATACTCCATGTCCCCTGCCTCCATCTGTGTCAACTGCTGAGAGCACCATTTGCCTTGTTCGCCAGACTGCAGGATTCTCCAGAAAGAAAGGAAAATTATGGAGTGCAATATCCTGGACTGACTGACAGATAGTGAGGCTAAGAGAGAATTTGAACGCCTGCATCCTGTGCCTATGACATCGTCTTACGATGCCGCTTCAACGGCCAACCCAAGTTACCTCTGAGCTGGAAGACTATACCTGCCCCCTTGATGGTGGGGGCCATTTCCCTCCCTGTGGTCCCTGCATCACATACTTCGGGAGCAACACCCCCAGCTATCGGTGATGTCCATCCCCACTTCTAAACTAGAGAAGCGTAACTCTTATTTGGCTTCTCTCGCTAGGAAGGGTGTCCCATGGGTCACTCCCTTCACAGGTTTCTGCTAGTGGGAAAGACAACACCCGCCAGTGGCTGAAGAGCCAAAAAGCAGCTGGTCTTAGGGCTTCACACTCACCCTCCATCCTGGAAACTGAGCCAGTGGACTCCTCCCAGGCAGGAAACCCAAGAAGCAGCGAGAGAAATCCAGAAAGAAAACCTCTAAGACAAAGGAAATTATGGTGGCACCCACACCGCTGCTACCTACAAGCTCTGCATCTGAGGGTGGGGTGGAGATTCTGGCATTCGACATTGACCTAGGTCTCACCAGACCTCCAGACACAGTGGATATAGACTGCCCAGGCAATAAGTCAGTGACAGCAGGTGACTCTGAGGCGTAAACTGCCTCATTGAATGTTCCATGCCTTCCCAGTCTCACGATGTCATTCTCCAGTGGAATTGCGGCGGTTTTTTCCACTGCTTGGCTGAGCTATGGCAGCTGTTAAGCTTTACACCTGCTATCTGCATTTCCCTCCAGGAAACCTGGTTCCTGGCAATGCGAACCCCTGCCATCAGCGGCTATAAGGGATATTACAGGAAATGTAGCGACTATAATCGAGTGTGAGGTGGAGTTTGAGTTCATGTCCTAAACTCAGTCTGTAATGAACCTGTGCCCCTTCAACCCCCTCTGGAAGCTGTGGCTGTCAGAATACGGTCGATGCAGGAAATTATCTGCAATGTATATCTTCCTCCATATGGTGCAGTACCTGTGGATGCTTCACTGATTGATCAACTCCTTATACCCTTCCTACATTTGGAAGATTTTAATGCCCATAACCCCTTGGGGGGTGGTACCATGCTTCCTGGCCAAGGCAGAGACGTAAGAACTTTATGGTCTCAGTTCAACCTCTGTCTCTTAAACAATGGGGCTGCCACACGTTTCAGTGTGGTTCATGGTAGTTACTCGGCCATTGATATATCAATTTGCAGCAAGGAACTTCTCCCATCTATCCACTGGAGAACACATGATGACCTGTGTGGTAGTGACCATTTCCCCATCTTCCTATCACTGCCCCAACGTCAGGACCACAGACCCCCGCCCAGATGGCCTTTAAACAAGGCGGACTGGCAAACTTTCACCTCCGCTGTCACCGTTGAATCTCCACCACACGGTAACATGATGTGCATCGATGTGATGGTTGAGCAGGTGACTACAACAATCGTTTCTGCGGCAGGAAACGTGATCCCTAGCTCTGTAGGGTGCCCAAGGCGTAAGGCAGTCCCTTGGTGGTCACTGGGAGTCGCTGAAGCAATTAAGGAGCGTCGGCGAGGTGTACAGTGGCATAAGCAGCACCCTTCCCTGGAGCACCTCATAGCCTTTAAACAGCTCCATGCCCGTGTTCGCCAACTTACCAAACGACGGAAGCAGGAGCGTTGGGAAAGATAAGTCTTGACCATTGGGTGCCATACGTCACCTTCCAACTCTGGGCACAGATCAAATGTCTTTTCGGGCACTATGCCCCAACAGGTGTCCCCAGTGTTACCATAAATGGTTTGTTATCTACCGACGCAAAGCACTTTACTCGAGCGTCTGTGTCGGAGAATTCCATCTCCTCCGCCTCCCCAAGCCTTTCACCCACTCAATCGGCAGCTGGAAGAGGACGTCCTCTCATTCACTACACGCCGCAGTGAAGCCTCTGACCCCCATTTACAGGGTGGGAGCTCTTCAGTACCCTTGCACAATGCCCCGACACAGCTCATGGGCCTGATCGGATCCACAGCCAGATTAAACATCTCATCACTCGCTCCCTCATCTTCGTCACCTTAAGCAGAAGTGCTTGCAGCATCTCAATGCTCTCCGTTGCCTGAGCAACACCAATTGGGGTTCATATCGATCTATGCTGTTGCGGCTCTATAGATACCTTGTACAATGCCGAATTGACTATGGGAGTGTGGTTTATGGTTCGGCAGCGCCTTCAGGTTTTTATTTACTCGACCCTGTGCACCACTGTGAGGTTAGGCTAGCGACAGGAGATCGTAGGATCTCCACCGAGAGAGCCTGTGACCTACGTACGTTGGCTGGTGCGAGGCATCACACACAAGGTTGAGATAAGTAACACTGACTTGGTACATATGTACCGTATATTTGTAAAAAATTTGTATGGGGTCTTCCCGCTATAGGTGTTGATTTAGCCTTTGACTATGCCAATTTAGGCAAGCTGTTTTATATTTGTTCTTGAAGAAGGCGTGGTTATCCACGCTGAAACCTAGGTAAACACCAGGTAGTTCGTGCAATCGAGGCGAATTATTCATAATTATTTCGATACTTACGATTGCTGACGCGCTGCGATGCTGAAAGTTCTTAAAATGGATTTGGTTTTGGGAATTAGTGGTCTGGATGTTGATGGAAAACAGAGCAGCTGGCAAGAGAAATTTGTTGTAAGGTACGCAGTTGTTAGACGGAGTGGATATTTTGGAGGGCAGTGGTGAAGAATCTGTTGATGTCTTTGGATTGGGAATTGGGCAGAGTAAATTATTGGGATGGGTTGGTTGGGACTTAATTCTGATTTAACAGGTTGGGTTTAGCCCTGCACTTTTGAGAGTAGCTATGATGGGTATTATTGCAAGTAGAAGGTGAGGTTGGTTCAAAATGGCTCTGAGCACTACGGGACTCAACTGCTGAGGTCATTAGTCCCCTAGAACTTAGAACTAGTTAAACCTAACTAAGGACATCACAAACATCCATGCCCGAGGCAGGATTCGAACCTGCGACCGTAGCGGTCCTGCGGTTCCAGACTGCAGCGCCTTTAACTGCACGGCCACTTCGACCGGCGAGGTGAGGTTGGGACAGTGTTTGAAGAAGTTGGTCTCTAAAGTGAGGACAGATGGAGTGACTCGGGAGTGAGGCGGTCATTATAAACGATGTAGTTTTGGCAATGGTTGGACGGGGGGGGGGGGGGGGTTGGAGGGTTCGACTTAATGTTGGCAGTTGTCAATCAGGCTCCCTCTTTCAGCAGGTGATCGATGGAGGGGCAGACTCAATGAAGACTAGCATGAGGTAGGGGGCACTTGAGTCTTTGTAGATATGGTGGGTTGTACGGAGGTCTAAAGCAGGATTACAACTGTTAGGAAACCATTACCTCTGATGTGATCCGAGGGCCTTTCTTTATCAGGCAGTGGAGTTGGGGGGATGGCGAGGATGCTGGTGTTTCTCAGATGTGGAAATGATGCTGAAAGGAGTTACGGAGGTATCAGGGCCAAAAGTAATACGTGAGATTTTGAGGTGGTCAGAGTGGAAGATGGGATTTGTTGAGGACGGTGCCTTTGCAGGGTATGACTGTTCTCCACAATAACGTCAGCGGCAGCATCTGTCCGTCGTGATTTGGCACACACAACTCGTGGAATTCATCATTAAATTATTTCGTTATGTTGTTGCTTGCCATCATTTCTTTGCGAGATGTGATACGTCATTAATTTATACACGCCACACCTGGGTTTCACGTAATGTTCTCCTGATACTGTGCTACAAATCTGCGTTAACAGGACCAGCCTGCTTCGGAGTTCTACAAAGTTACTCAGGCGGAATGTTATGTTCTCTTGGAGGCGACGTCTCGCATATTCGGTGACACCTAGATATATACCCTGCGATAAGACAGCCGGGGGTTGACTGGTTAACATGGATGACCTCCAAGTGTAGAGTAGAACTTCCTTAATATATTTATACTGTACGTCAAATACCAATCTCAGGAGTGTGCAGTGTTACTGGAAACTAGCTTTTAGATAGTTTAGTGTCCAGATATGCACCTACGGGAAACTTTTACGTCTCCCTTGGCTACAGAACATGTTAAGAGGATGGAGACATCTACAGAATGGATCGTGTTTGATCCCTGTGCCAGACTATTTGGGTATGTATACAATGACTTGGATCTTTCCTTTCAATTACTCTTAAGGAATGTAATGGTCAGCACCATCTTCTCTGCAAACCAGAACTGTTATTCTTCACTGCAATGTGGTTGTTGTTGTGGTCTTCAGTCCTGAGACTGGTTTGATGCAGCTCTCCATGCTACTCTATCCTGTGCAAGCTTCTTCATCTCCCAGTACTTACTGCAACCTACATCCATACCTCGTAATATTTACAGCCATTTTGTTCAGGCTTTGCTTATTGGAAATTCTAACATGAGAAATGTTGTTGAGGGCTTGATATTAAGCATACATTTCTGCTGAAACAGCATCATGGGTTAGTAGAATCTCACATTTCCGATTGTGACCCACTAAATTTTAGAACACAACTTCCACAACTGCAGCTACATATCTAAACGTTATAGAGAATAACAGCCTTTGAATACGTGTTGCAACATTTGTTTAGCATTTGTACCAACGGCGGATGGTCAGACAAGTCCTGCGTTAGGCGTATTTTGATGTCTTATCGTGTTTGCAAGGCTTAAAAAGTAATATTTTCATAGTGATTTTGCTTATATTACGATAAACATATATTTCACTGAGTTTTACAGTCAATGTAGATGGGATAATATTTAATTTGTGCTTGAAAACTGTGTGTCATCTCAAAATATATTCTAAGTTACTTTATTTATTTTCTGAGGTATTGACGCTGACATTCTTTCAAAATGACACATCTCTCACTGTTACCGTCTTTGATTGTGTGTTCATAAGCAGTTCATACACGGCACTCTTGTACTTGATGTGGGGAAACTGCCCCCAAAGGCGGAAGAACCACCAGTGATAAACGGCATGAAGATGCAGAAGGCAATGGAAACCACTGCATTAGATACACAACTTTATCCACAGGACATGTGGCCCGTGATTCAAAAAGTGCCATGATGATTTCTCCATTGGCAAAAGAGTCCAGAATAGTCCTTCATTCTGATCTCCTCGAGGGGACTGCCAAGGGCAAGGTGACAATTAGAAAAAAGTTGGTTATTCAACGAAAGGATAACGTTCTCAGCCAGGATGTGGAATGTTAGAAGCTATAATGTGGTAAGGAAACGTGAAAAATCTGAAAAGGAGAATGCAAAAGCTCACTCTAGATATAGTAGGGATCAGTGAAGTGAAATGAAAAGAAGGCATGATTTTTGGTGAGATGAGTATAGGGTAATATCAACAGTAGCAGAAAATGGTATAACGGGTGTAAGATTCGTTAAGAATACGAAGGTATGATAGTATATTACTGTGAACAGTTAAGGCATGTTCCTATCAGAATCGAAAGCAAACCAACATGGAAGGGGATAAGTCAGGTATATGTACCGACTTCGCAAGCTGAAGATGAAGAGATAAAATACGCGAGGATATTGGAAGGGTAACGCAGTACGTAAAGGGAGATAAAAATCTTACAGAGATGGGGTATTTGAATGTAGTTACAGGAAGGGGTGGAAGAAAATGTTACAGGAGAGTATGGGTTTGGTGCAAGCAATGAGAGAGGAGAGAATACCAATTGAGTTCGGGAAAAAGGTTCAACTAGTAAGAGCTAACTCTGTTCAAGAATCACAAGAGGAGGAGGTATACTTGGAAAAGGCCGGGTGATGCGGCAAGGTTTCAGTTAGATTACGTCGTGATCAGATTCCGAAATCACATACTGGATTGTAAGGTGTACCGAAAAGCAGATACAGACTCAGATCAAAATGTAGTAGTGATGAAGATTAGGCTGAAGTTTAAGAGATTAGTCAGGAGGAATCAGTACCCGAAGCAGTGGGATACACAAGTACCAACGAATGACGAGATACGGTTTGAAGTTCTCTAAGGCTGTAGATAAAGCAATAAGGAATATCTCAATATGAAGTACAGATCAACAGGAATGCCCATCTCTAAAAAGGGAAATGACAAGTTGGAAAGAATAACATGGGACAAACAAGGTAACTGTAAAGAAACCATGGGCAGTACAAAAATGTTCAGGGAAATTCAGGAATAGAGAGATAAAAGTCGCTGGGAAATAAACAGGAGGTGGAGGAAAGCGAAGACGAAATGATTGCATAAAATGTGAAGAAATCTAAAAAGAAGTGTTTGTCAGGAGGACTGGCTGAGCACTTAGCAAAGTCGAAACAACCTTCAGTGAAATTTAGAGCAAGGGTGTTACCATTAAGAATGCAATCGGAATGCCACTGTTAAATACAGAGGAGAGAGCGGATAGATGGAAAGAGTACATTGAAGGCTTCCACGTGGGGAAAGATATGTCTGATGTGACAGAAGAAAAAACAGTCGATTTAGAAGAGGTAGGGGAACCAGCATTAGAATCAGAATTTAAGAGCTTCGGAGGACTAAGGATCAAATAATGTAGAAATCATTGTGGGAAATGGCACACTGGTGTGTAGAATGTGTGAATCTGGCGACATACCATCTGACTTTGGGAAAAAATTTCATCTCACAGTTCCGAAGACTGCAAGAGCTGACAACTGCTAGATATATCGTACAATCAGCTTAACAGCTGATGCCTCCAAGTTGCTGATAGGAATAACATTCAAAAGAATGGAAGAGAAAACTGAGGATGTATTAGATGAGGATGTTCGGCTTCAGGAAAGGTAAAGGCGCCAGCGAGGCAGTTCCGGCGTTGCGGCTGATAATAGAAGCAAGACTATAGAAAAATGAAGACACATTCATGAGATTTGTCGACCTGGAAAAGCCGTTCGATAATTTAAAATTGCGCAAAATGTTCCGGATTTTGAGAAAAATAGGGGCAAGCTACAGGGACAGAAATGTAATATAAAATATGTACAAGAGCCAAGTATGAGTGGATGGCCAAGAACGAAGTGCTTGGACTATAAAGGGTGTAATACAGGGATGTAGCCTGTCGCCTCTACTATTCAATTTGTAAATCGAAGTAGGAATGATCCAGATAACAGGAAAGTTCAGTTGCGGGATTAAGATTAAAGGGTAAAGGTTAAATAAACGAACATCTCAAAAACTATAATACCAACGACAGTAAGCAGAAAAAAATTGTAAGGACCCAAGGAACTTGATTTTTCACTATACGTAAAAGACTCACTCATAATGGCAACAATAATGAGGGTAAACTTACAGGTAAAATGGACGACGCAGAGCTGTACGCCAAATCGAGCAGCCTTCAGCAGCAGTTCGTGAACAAGGTGCTGCAGGAGCTGTGGCCGGCGCTGGACTGGCAGTGCGAGCAAGGCACTGTGCTGGACGTTGGCTGTGGCGCTGGTGACGTCACGACATACGAGCTGCTGCCGCGACTGCCACCAGGAGTCAGCGTCCTCGCTGTAGACATCAGCCCCGCCATGGTTGCCAAGGCGGCAGACAGGTTCTCTGGGCCACGTCTGTGCTTCCGTCAGCTGGACATTGGCACCCCGCGTATTGAAGAAACCGATGTCTGGAGGCTAGGACCGTTCCCAAAGGTGTTCTCCTTCTTCTGTCTGCACTGGGTGCAGGATCAGAGGTAAGCAGTTTCATCACGCACTACACTAGATAAGTTATTAGTCGCAAAAGACAGATGTCTCGCCTGAAATTGCTGGATTTGTCCAAAGAAGGCACTCTACTTCGGATCTTCTGTCGGTCCTACCTAGTAAGTTCCACGCTGACTAGGTGAAAAAAGTTCAGAGATTTTTGAGCTATTTCTTTTTCTTGACGAACAATTCTTCTTTGGGGCGCTTCCTGAGAATCTCAATAAAGCTTTTGTATTTTGTTCAATGAGTTTCATGTGGTAAGTCATTTTAAACGATTGTGAATACATAAATCGAGCTATTTAATGCTGGTGGCTGGATCCAGCGACTAAGTGGAATTAATGTAACGATATGTCAATGGGTCTTGCTGTCTGTGTGTGCGGAATATGTTAAATCTGTCAGTCAGCCAACACCATTTGCTCCAAGCGTCTATTGTCTGCAGGTCTTCTTGCATCTGGCTATGATTTTTCTGATGTCACGACTTTCTTAAACATATCACATCTGAGAACCTCTTCTCTCAATTCGCGGCATTATCCTTCTCTTTCCTGCTTTTTCCTTACGAAGGGACAGCAATGATGTGTTGCGAACGACTTATAAAAGTCAATCTGAAATCTGAATCTCACCCCTCTTCCGTTCTCCCGGGGGCTCGCAGTTCTTTCGTAAGCTCGCGCATGGCGCGCTTGGGTCCCCAACTTCTTGCAGCCCAACCTTCCTTCCCAAGCTGCATTTCCTTCATCGTGCCTCTCCTTCCCCATTCTGCCTCCTTCCTCGCTCCCCCCTCCTTCCCCCTCTCTCCGTGTTTTTATTTACGTCGACCTGGCTATCCATCTGGTTCTCTGTATTCCCTAAGATTTTCTCCTCTTGCCTGGTCTTTCATCGTTTGTGACGTTCTTGTTTCCTCTAGGAGTTTGACCACTTCTTCTAAATTTTCAGTGTTTAGTGTGAGCCACTGAGGAAGAGCTCCCTCCCTAGCATCTACGGTGTGGATTCATCTCCCCTCCCTTCCATCCCCTCTTCCTTCAGTGCTTTATGCCCCCTCACCCCACTGGGTTACCAGCTCATGCAGCCAGTCTGTGTGGTGGGGCTGTTACCCTGATAACACAGCGGTCACACTACTGATATCTGAACTGTTCTCCGCCCCCCCACCCCCCCTCCAATTCCTCCATGTATATGTATGCTTGTCATACTGGAGCTCTCCATGAGGTGGTTTTGGTGCTTGCATTTTGGGCATATGGCTTCCTGCTGCACGGGAGACTGTGTGTGGTGACTGTGGCCACCCACTCCGTGAGGAAAGCCCCCTTTGTTATGCCATCTGTATGTGTAAGCTGTCATGACCGCCACTCTCCATGCTCACCAGATAACCCAGTTTACAAGAAAGAAAAGGTCGCTGAGTAAAAGTCCCTGGATAGTCTATCTTATGCTGAGGTTCGCCATAAATATGACAGACTACAACCAGTATCGATTTCCTCTACTTTTGCCTCTGTTACAGCCTTCCACCTGCCCGCATTTCCACTTCCTTATGCAGCTCTTTCGCACTCCCATCTCCCCCTTCCCTGAAGTTCCCACACTCTCCCCGCCAGGTGTTCCTCTCCCAGCATATCCTGCTACCACTATTCAGAAATTGGACACACCATCTGTGCACCCCAATGTCGCACTCTCTCTCTTTCAGTCCTGGATTGTGCTGAATCCTGCACTTCCTCTGTGCCATTCCCTCCTCAACCTCTGAAAGAGGAGGAGGAGGAAACGTAAGTCCCAGTACAAGGCCGCCACCCCCCCCCCCCCTTCCCACTCCCTAGTATCCCTGGAGGTGCCATCTCCCCATCGCATCGCAACCTGCGTCTGACAAGCCATTTGTAGATGTCACGTCAGCCTTGACTCTGTGACAGCCTCCCCTTGGGCTGTTAATTTCGAACCTCAACCTCAGGATAATGCATTGGAATTGCAACAGATATTACTGTAACCTACCGGAAATACAACTTCTTTCCTCTTATTTTATTCTGTCTTGCTATGTTACGACCACTCTCCAATGTTGTGTGGTTATACAAGGTCCGGCAGAAAAACCTCCCCTTTAAGGAAAGCTAATAAAAACAAAACCAAATAAGGTAGAACAATTTTATTTATACTAAATAAAAGTACATATTATGCCATTTTAGAAAATACTCTTATGGTCTTACTTTTTAAATAAAACATCCCTTAAATGGCTTCCTGCACTGTCGACACACTGATTGAGTCTTTCCCTGAAGTTATTCATTACTCTTTGAGTCATTTCAGGTGGAATAGCTTCAACCTCTTGTGTAATTGCTTATTTCAGGGCTCGTAAAGATTGTGGACGTTGTTCATAAACTTTTGCTTTTAAATAGCCCCAAAGAAAGAAATCACAGGGCGTTAAGTCCGGCGATCGTGGGGGCCAGCCAATGTCTCCATGCAACGAGATCACATGTCCAGGAAACATTTCCTTCACCAATGCCAGTGACTGCCGCGCTGTGTGGGCTGTAGCACCATCTTGCTGGAATCACACGTTCTCTATTTCACCAAAAAGCTCCCTTAGTTGCGGTTGGAGAAAGTCGCGGAGCATGGCACAATAGCGTTCACTGTTGACGGTTAAATTCCTGTCATTTTCTTCGAAAAAGTAAGGACCGATCACTCCGGAATTGTAAACAGCACACCATACTGCTACTTTAGGGCTATGAAGTGGTCGTTGATGAAGTTCTTGGGGATTGTGTTCACACCAGTACCTGCAATTTTGGCTGTTCACTGTTCCGGCAAGGTGAAAGTGTGCTTCATCAGAAAAAATCACAATATCGTTGGGACGAATGTTCCGAAGAAGGTCTTGGCACAAACTTACACGGACACCACAGTCTCGTTCACTCAGTTCCTGCGTAGTTACAATTTTGTAAGGATGCATTTTAAGATCTCGATGCAAGATTCTTCTCACACTTCGATCAGATATCCGTAATGCTGCCGCATGCTTTTTAGCGGATCGTCGAGGAGATTGTTGAACTGAAGCTCTAACTGCATCAACATTTCTGGGGCCTGTTGCAGTCCGTGGTCGTCCAGGTGGTTTCCTTTTTAATGCGGAACCTGTCTCACGAAATTTAGCAACCCAAGAATAAATTGTTTTCTTATCGGGAACAGGGTCCCGTCGTCCGAGCGCAAAGCGAACGCGAAAAGCACGTTGAGTATTAATAGGCGATTCGCCATTTTGAATAAAATCTTCCACTACGAAGGCACGATGTTCACCAGACCACGCCATGGCGTACACTGAAAACGGCACGTAGGCAGCTACTTAACGACGCGCCCTCCACCACTCTGCTCCTTCTACTGTCCGCTGCACGTTACTTTGTAATCGGGGAGTTTTTTATGCCGGACCCTGTATGTTCCATCAGAACTGTGCTGGACCTGGGATAGCGTCTGAAGGGGTATGTTCTTTGGTTAACACGGATGTCATTAGTGACTGGATCACCTTCGTACCAACCTGGGAGCTATGGCAGTAAGAGTGAAAACAACCCCAGAAATCACACCCTCAGGGGCTCAGCATTCGTTTGCTGAGTATGGGATTGGCGACTCCGTGGTTCCTGATGTGGGGATTGGTAAGCGCCACCAACCCTCTGTCACCATAAGCTCTGGGCATACTTAAGCGACCACCGACCGGTGCAGCCGTGGAATGTTGTGTGTTTCGGAGAACGGGCGTCATGGCTTCATCGCCTGGACCGCGAGGAAGGTTAACATTTCTATAAAAGACCCTCAACCTGAAAGTGTGCTACGTGCTGATGAGGTGAATGGCTGTTGAGATAAAACTGTCTCTAGCGGGTGGATCAGTCCTCTGTTTCAAGTGACACTGAAACGAACGTAGTTACTTTTATGGTTTTGTGGTATGACTAACTTGTTTCCAAAAGTTTTAGGAAAATAGTCTTAATGTAATGACAGGGTGACTGGCTCACCTATGGTTTTTTGTAAGTGGTCAGCAAATCATATTTCCCTATGCTTTTATTTTAGCTCTTCTCTAGTTAGTCGTTTAGCCATTTTATCCATTTCGTTTCTTTTAATATGTTTAAAGGCGCTGATAACACCCTCCTCCCCCCCCCCCCCAACACACACACAGCTAAGTTAGTATAGAATCAGTTAACGCCATTCTTGACCATAGTTTACCATAGTTTCCTTGAGTTTCTTTGAAAAGATACTGGAAAAAGCACAGACCAGACCTATCCACAAAAGAGGAAGGACGACTTCCCTATGTATTCGAAGCAGAATCCTAGAGCAAAAATATTAGAAGCAGAATCCTAGAGCAAAAATATTACTCTACGTCGAACCAAACAGCTTTCGAAAATCTTTTATTCAGTACCCCATGGACGCCTTCTAAGGAAACAAAGTTCGTGTAGCATATCTAACCATGTTTGTGACTGCATCGAGAGCTGCTTCTACATCTACATCCGTATTCTGTGAACAAATGAAGTGCATGGCAGAGGGTACATTTCATAGTACCAGTTATTAGGCCGCCTTAGTTAGATCCATGTATGGAGCACGGGAAGAATGACTGCTGAAACGCTTCTGCGGGCTGTGTTAATACTTTGTCCTCGCGATCGCTACGGAAGCAATACGAAGGGCTTTGTAGCATATTCCTAGATCCAGGATTTAAAGTTCATTATTGAAAATTGTAGATAAGTTTTCTCAGCATAGTTTATCTTCAGGTGTATACCAGTTCAGTTTCTTCAGCACCTCCGCGACATTTAAATGGAAGTTGCAGCCCAGATAGCAGTAGATTTTTAGTTTAAATTCTGATTACTGGTTTCGGTTTTTTAAACCATCCTCACACCAATGCTCCGCGTATGGAGAGCCTGTGCCCGGAGGCGCTATATGGTTCTGACTGGTACCCGTTACGCCCTCAAGTTCATAGCAGATAGCAGTCGTCCCAACATAATGGCTCCATGCACTGTCTTCTCACATCACGTTGAGTGTCAGTCTGAGAATGGCCTCAGAAACTGAAACCAGTAATCAGAATTAAAACTGAAAATTCATTGCGATATGGGCTGCGCTTTCTCAAAGAAAAAACGAAGTACCGTCGCAGAGTTAGATAACGTCAAAATCTATTATATTCGTGACACTTGAGCAAGATTTTAGGATGGGTAACACGATTGATGAGTAAGCAATCTCCTTTAAAGACGGACTAGCATTACCCCCGCATACCATCAGTAAACCGAAGTCTGCCACCCACAACTTGGGCGTATGTGACCACCCCATTTCGTATCCCTATAGACCGCTACATATAGGTATCAGTGAGTCGACATATTCTAATTGTAAATTGTTGATGTTACAGTCAAATGTTACTACATTTTCTTCGCTTCGTGAAGAGTGCAGTTTTTAGAACGCAGTATGTTGTCCTCCACGGCCAATGTTCCTCGGAGAAAAGGGTATCGTAAGGAGTGCCCCAGGGAAGTGTGATAGGACCACTGTTGTCTATATACTTAAATGATTTGGCTGACAGGATGGGCAGCAATTGGCGATTGTTTGCTGATGATGCCCGGCGTACTATAAGTTAGTTGGCAGCTAGCCATAATTGTAGAAAAATGTAAGTTGTTGGGGGGTGAGCAGGAAGATCAAACTTCTAAATTTCAATTAGAAGGAAGGTCAGCGTTG
This sequence comes from Schistocerca nitens, assembly GCF_023898315.1. NCBI lineage: Eukaryota > Metazoa > Arthropoda > Insecta > Orthoptera > Acrididae > Schistocerca > Schistocerca nitens. The sequence goes on along the minus strand of NC_064618.1, from coordinate 348,455,242 downwards.
GCCGTAATATTGACGGTTTATTGACAGCAAAATCGATTGGAGCTTCGATTACTGATAGTAACTTGACACCAGTGCCTATGAGTTTAATTTGTGCAACACAGCACTGAAGAAGATCAGTATGTGATTGAAAATCGATTTTGCGGTCAATAAACCATCAATAATACGGCCAACGCTGACCTTCCTTCTGATTTCACGTATATGGTCGTTGTGCGCACAGCACTATGGAGTCGCCAATCAATTGTAATGTTCACATACGGTATTTCTAGGGTCAAGCTTCACACAGTCACGTCGTTTGACTATCTGGGCGTCACGTTGAAAAACGATATGAGATGGAACGAGCATGTGAGAACTGTGGTAGGAAGGCGAATTGTCAATTTCGGTTTATTGGGAGAATTTTAGGAAAGAGTGGTTCACCTGTAAAGGAGACCGCATACAGGACGCTGGTGCTACCTGTTCTAGAGTACTGCCAGAGTGTTTGAGACCCGGAACAGGTAATCAGAATTGAAGGAAACCATCGAAGCAATTCAGAGGCGGACTGCCAGATTCGTTATCGGTAAGTTCGAGCAACACGTAAGTGTTCCGGAGATGCTTCGGGAACTCAAATGGGAATGCCTGGAGGGAAGACGGCGCTCTTTTCGAGGAACACTATTGAGAAAATTTAGAGAACCAGTATTTGAAACTGACTGCCGAACGATTCTACTGCCGCCAATATACATTGTGTTTAAGGAGCACGAAGATAAGATACGAGAAGGTAGGGCCCATACGGAGGCATATAGAGAGTCTTTTTTCCCTCACTCTTTTTGCGAGTTGAACAGTAAAGGTAATGACTAGTGGTGGTACAGTGCACCTTCCGCCACGCACCGTACGATGGCTTACATGTACATATGTGCGAGGGGGCGTTCAGTAAGTAATGTAACACATCAGTCAATTTAATTGAAAAACTGCAAAATTCGTTTTGGGATCCCGTGGAATATTCTTTTCTTCAGTTGCTGTAGTTTTATGAAGTTCGTATAATTGGGGCGCCACACGTAGCCTACGGATTGGCGTCTGTAACAGAGATGCGATCCATGCAGAAAGCTGTCATAAATTCTTTTGGCGGATAACCAGAGCATAGCAGATATCGATAAACACCTGCAGAATGTCTACGGACAAATGGTTCAAATGGCTCCGAGCACTATGGGACTCAACTGCTGAGGTGATAAGTCCCCTAGAACTTAGAACCACTTAAACCTAACTAACCTAAGGACATCACACACATCCATGCCCGAGGCAGGATTCGAAACTGCGACCGTAGCGGTCGCGCGGTTCCAGACTGTAGCGCCAGAACCGCGCGGCCACCAGCGGCCGGCGTCTACGGACACATTGTAGTAAATAAAAGCACGGCGAATCTTTGGGCAAGGCGTCTGCCATCACCGCTGGTCGGCAGCGCACACCCTCAGGAAACAGAAGAAACGACTTCGCATTTGCCGTTACAAAAATGTAAACGTACTTCCCTTTATCCATGGTAACACAGGGCCTCATACAAGTCTGCACACCCGAGAGGAGTCAAAAAAAAAAACTTCATTGGACTGTTCTTTTTCAACCTCCCTTCGGCCCGGATTTTGCACCTTCCGACTTTAGCTCCGTGAAGGATGGACTCGGCGGTAGCAGTCCGTCGATGAGTTGCAGCAATACACGTTGGCTCAGACGTCGACCAGATGTGGTACTATGCTGACATAGAGGCTCTCCCAGTAAGGTGGTATAAGGCCGTCGGATTGAACTGAGACTGTGTTGACATAGGATTTTGCAGCCAAAACACTGGGGAATAATATTGTGCATGTTGTTGTGGTCTTCAGTCCTGAGACTGGTTTGATGCAGCTCTCCATGATACTCTATCCTGTGCAAGCTTCTTCATCTCCCAGTACCTACTGCAACCTACATCCTTCTGAATCTGCTTAGTGTATTCATCTCTTGGTCTCCCCCTACGATTTTTACCCTCCACGCTGCCCTCCAATACTAAATTGGTCATCCCTTGATGCCTCAGAACATGTCCTGCCAACCGATCCCTTCTTCTGGTCAAGTTGTGCCACAAACTCCTCTTCTCCCCAATCCTATTCAGTACCTCCTCATTAGTTATGTGACCTACCCATCTAATCTTCAGCATTCTCCTGTAGCACCACATTTCGAAAGCTTCTATTCTCTTGTTGTCCAAACTATTTACCGTCCATGTTTCACTTCCATACATAGCTACACTCCATACAAATACTTTCAGAAATGACTTCCTGACACTTAAATCTATACTCGATGTTAACAAATTTCTCTTCTTCAGAAACGCTTTCCTTGCCATTGCCAGTCTACATTTTATATCCTCTCTACTTCGACCATCATCAGTTATTTTACTCCCCAAATAGCAAAACTCCTTTACTACTTTAAGTGTCTCATTTCCTAATTGTGCATTGTAGTGCTTAATAAAACCAACCTGCTTTCAGCAAAACTGTTGCATATCTAAGTGAACCACCCTCCTACATTACTGTAAATTTAAATCACGTTACCAGTTTTTGCACCACCATTGAATCTTGTCAACATCTGACTGAAAATATATGCATTTTTTCATCCAGTCAGAGGCAGTTCACACACAATACCTGTTCGAACATCGTATCGCAAAACGTCTCGCTGCGTTTTTTTGTCACCAGAAGGTGAAGCACTCCATGTTCAACCCACCGTTATTGACTAGTGAATTATAGACAAACCGTTTTAAATAGTTCGACCGTTTGCAACTGATAAAGGATGATCGGTTAATATTTGCACGGGAGTTGTTACGTATCAAATCCAACAAAGCTAATTAGGATGTCTGGTAGCAATAATCGGTGCTTAGCTCGTTGTTAATGTTCTATATCTTTTGTCTAAACAGCACGAATTAAGCAGTTACTCCCTTCATCTGGCAAAGTAAAAACTATTAACTCATCACACGTCGCCTCTTAATGTCCTCACACGCCAGTATTTTACACGTGGCACTAAATACGCAATCCTCACTGCAGTCCAAATCGTGGGTGTCCGGCGTGGTTGTCGCGTAATCACGGGGCACAAATGAACTCTTCAAAACGTCAAACAAATCACTCAATTAACGCCATTTATGTTTTTGCTGGAGGTCAGGCAAACGGCTTTGGGTGACACGAACAGCCGTTAAACAATTATAAACGCCTTCGGTCGTCCTGCCGAAATCCGTCGAGCTCGCTTAGCAGCCAACAACTTACTTGCTCGGAATCACAACACGGACTACCCTCTGGCGCACTGGGCGCTCGACTACCGATACTACCTACTGCGACCTGCGTGAGGCAAAGATGTATTGTTTTCAGTACGTAAGGGGCGGTTGTCTTCTTACAAAGTCCACAGCACATGTCCCAACTTTGTTAACAGGACGACACCGCCTCATAAAAAAAAAAAACTAGGAGACATACACCTAATCTGACACACCTTCGACTCACGCAGTGAACCACACACTATGGAACATAGGATTCTGTGACGGACTATTGCAGATGTTTGGAAAACTAGTAAATCAATACTCAGCCTGATAAACAGAACTGCACCAAAGCTTTCGCCGCAAGAACAACCACGGCACAACTCTCAACCATTCCCTGCCTGCAAGAGATCTGCCACCACACAGATAGTTGACCAAACAGCGTGTCCCTTGCGACACAGCGAGAAATTACAATTTCTAACTTATCCGTGTGACGAACACGAGAAGACGAGGAAAGTTCCAAAATATGAGTTCTTATGGTTTCTCTAATCATCTGATGCAGCCTTCAAAAAAATTGTTGAGAACGTCGGCAACTAGGCCGGTCAACAAACTGTTTAACGACAAACCCGGTGGGTTGTCCAGCAACAGCTGGACAATCGACATATCCCTCTACAGTGTCTGCTTCCCAGTGACATCCAGCCGCGGTGAACTGTGTTGATTATCAAATCGTTTCCCATTTCCAATGTTTAAGGAACTGTGTAAGTATGTACTATGATGGCAAAATTTTGTTAAAGAGTTGGTTCTAGATCTGTCGAAGAGTCTCCACGAAAGATATATTGGTCCGTACTCCGTACGACAAAATTCTTAATCCATTTACACGTTTTGCTTGATACCCCGTACGATCCTACTTTCGAAAATAAGCGTACGTGTGGTACTGGTCGGTGACTTTTCGTAAATTGAGAAATACTGCATCTCGCTAACTGTCTTGATCCATGGCTTTCAGGATGTTATGTGACAAGATGCTAGTTGGGATTCACATCAATATTTTTTATAACCTTGCAGGTTGGTGTTAGGAAGTTACTGTTAGAGATACATCATTACGTTTAAGATGAGAGGATTCTATAACAAAAAGATGTCAAGGATATTAAACTAAAGTTAGGTGGATCACTTCTGCTACCCTTCCTGCAGGTGGGTGTCCCACAGGAACGGGCACAACTGTTCGTTAGACGATTTACGGTACATAATTGTTGAAAGAGGGGTTAACTCAGTTAGAAATTTGGTAAACAATATGATACGGACTACATCGGGCTCTGGTGCCCTGTTAGACCTCAGAGATTTGTTGCTTTTGACAATACACATACTAAGATCTAAACTGCCTAAAAATGTTGGGAACAACAAACGAAAGGATACTTCACAGGATGAGAGGGTTTGTAATGGTATTTCAGTTCTTAAGGAGAGGTGTACTATCTTTGGCCCGAAAAAAGCATGTTCATTGAGAATTATTTTCTCGGGATGTTATAGATACCAATATCAAATTTGCTCAAAATGTTTGATATTTTCTCTACAAACTGGAAGTTTTTCGTCCGGAAATGTCGAATAGCAAAGGCGGAAGTGCCATCGGAACGAAACAAAATTTCGATGTAGACCTCCACGCGCGGTATATCACAGGTCAGCCAGCTCGTCTGAAATAAACATTAAGTCGTCGTTAGCGAAGTACATAAGAGTCTTTATCAGTTGTACCTAGCTTAAGTTATTTGGACCATAAGAAACAAAATAGCGGCCATTTGAAAAAAATAGGGTTTTTTCATAGATTTTTAGACTTCGTCAAGTAAAAATATTTATAGTTGATGGATCGGAATAAGTGGTAAAACTCCTAGACAATTTAGTTACCTTCGTCGGAAACAAAGAATCATGCCAATCGGTTCAGTAGATTTGATGTCACCATACCGCGTGATAGTCATTTCGAGATAAGCGCATTTGAAGTTCTGACTACATATAAATGCAATATTATGCAACTTACGTTCAATTTGCTATTCCGGGTCCATAAACCAGTCCTTCCTCATAGAGGTCGTTCTGCTCGATCTGGGCCATCCTGCGCTGCTCCAGAGCCGCTCGTACGGCCGGTGACAAGCGGTTTTCGGCCGCTTGAATCCGGTGGTCGTCCGAATGCTTGGCGAACTGCGTCGAGTAGAGTCCCAAGGTGACATTTTCGTTGTCATGGTCTTCAGAATTGCTGAATACCCTCGGTTGAAGCTGCTCACTGCCAGGGAAGTCGCAATCTCCGTAGTCTTAGCACCAGAATGCAAATGCGGGGGGGCTAACTTCCAAACACACGTGTTCAAACTTTCATTTGAGTTTTTTGAATTTTGTGTGTTTCCTCTCAAGCACCGGTACAATAACTCGTCCTCCGAAAGAAAAAAAAAACTGGTGCGCGAGAAAGGCCGATTTCAGGGAGGTGCATTTTTTGTTCAACCGCGAATAACGAATTTCTGTATTCGGAAAAACCGTTGCAGGGGCGGATGCTAAACACTTTTGTGGATCCAAAAATGCATTAAAAAATCGATTTTTTGAACCAGTAGGTAGTAAACCTCCCCTTAAAAAATAGTTAAATTCACGAAGTATTTGGCAGTATGAGCCCACTTGTCAGTATGAAGTTGCACCCTAACTGGTCTGAATGCGGGCACTGGTTCGGTTGGGAATGGCGTCATGAAGGCGTTGTATCGCCTCCAGAGGCAAGCTAGTCCACAAATATTATCAGTGGTGCTTGAGACCCTGGACACTGGCTCTGTGATGGAGTTGACATCCGAGCTGGTCGCAAACATGTTCTATCGGGGACAGATCTTGGGATCTTGCCGACCACGGGAATACATCATCAAGCAGGCAGTTCATAAATTCGTGCCATGTGTGGACGAGAGCGTCCTGTTGAAAAATGGCACCACGAGACTGTCAGTTGAAAGATAACAAATGAGGACGCAGAATATCGCGGTCATAGTACGACCCCAGATAGTCTTTTTGTTGTGGTGTTAACGGCAGCCTTCACACGGGATAGTAATTCTTCTCGAGCTGCTGCTCGCCTCGACCAATGGTGCGGGATGACTCAGAATGCTGGAGGGAGTCCATCACTTGTTCACGGATGGCAGGTTCTGACGTAAAGGGTTTACGTAGTGTTGGGTGGACGACACGGGAATCCTCCCTTGTTGTAGTCAGAAGGTGTCGACCGAAACCTCGACAATGATTGTGCCTGTCCTTACAATCCCATGCAGTCTAAAATCGGGCCACTGTCGCATATCAATTCCTCACAAATGTAGACATGGAGCGATTCTACCAGACGGCGCAATGCAGACCCACGATGAGATCCTTTACAAGCTGTTAACTTGTGATAATGCTATCCTTGAAGTGTAGGCGGCATCTCTGTGTCCTTCACAGTATTCAATCATCAGACTATGTTCATACCACTTACGTATCCCCTGCGAGCACCGGCAAAAACACTAAACGTAGAAAACACTAATGAATTCTCATGGCCTATTTTCCTATCGCAGAGAAATAAAACTCTAATCATTTTCACACTAAAGTGCGCGTCATATATCTTGGCGGCCGAGTTTAGGTTCGTTCTGCGCATCTGACTTCACAAAACACAGTCAGCCAATGAGCAGAGAACGACGTTGCCAGATCTCGACTGCAGTGCAGAGCACTGACGAGTGTCTTCAGTTTTAGAAACGTTCAGTCATAAATAAGGTAATAGAAGAGAAGCAATGTCTTGATAGCAGACTTTCTTTTATAGAAAGTTTGGAAAAAGCATTCTTTATACCAATTGCTTCATATTCTATTAATTAATTAAACCAAACAAGCAATAAGACTCCTAATTCAGGCGATAGCAAGGAAAGGTGTTTGTTTCAATCTCACGAACTGCTTTTTCGCAATAAAGAACAGCGGTAATTGTTTATTTCCTATTGTACTTCGACGAAGTGTGAGTAATTCATAGTCATAACAAGTGTTTTTTTGCGTGGGCTGTTAGAGTCCGTATGGAGTTACACTGTTCGATGAGCTGAGATAGCGGAATGGTTAAGGTGATGGGCTGCATAGTGAGAGGTTATGAGTTCAAACCTTGTGCAGTGCTTAATATTTTTTTTATTTAAAAACAATATTGGAGTGCCTTACTTCACGAATTTTATTCGTTTGAATGAAATTTCTAGTGCTTTGCCTCTTCATTAACTTTTTCGCTGCTGCAGTCACGTGCTCCCCTCTTTCCGCGCTGTGCGCGATTTTGTCATCACTGCACTTCTCGCCTGTGCACACACATGGTGTTCCCACTGCTTTGACACACTTATCATTCGATTTCACAAAAACTATTTGGCCAAAAAATTTGATTTTTACACGTCTTCTTGACTGATACCTTCCCCCCATAAATGACTTAATTTTGTTTCGATGGTCAACGCAGTTATTATGCAGCATTACATGTAGTAAACCATTGCACGAAACTTTGAAGAGTTTGCAGAGGTAAAAGTCCATAGCGTATACTTTCCGTATGGTCGATTTTAGTTGCCATAATGTTGAGAATGAAATGTGGACAAGATACCTAAATTTCATATAATATTTACTGTATATCAATATCTTATTTAATTTAAGTACTACATAGGTGTCGTATGTAATATTGAGAAATACTCAGTCTTTCGCAACTGTAATAAAAGTTTTATTTACACAGGGCGCGTTTGGCTTTATTTTAAAGCCCTTCCATCGGTGAAAGGAATGGCACATACACAATGGTATTCATGTTCTATTTCTTGTTTTTGTTCCACAGTCGCAGTTTTACCAATGGCATTGAAATATATCCCTCTTCTGCAACTGTAATAAGCGACTTATTTAGATGGTTCAAATGGCTCTGAGCACTATGGGACTCAACTTCTGAGGTCATAAGTCCCCTAGAACTTAGAACTAGTTAAACCTAACTAACCTAAGGACATCACAAACATCCATGCCCGAGGCAGGATTCGAACCTGCGACTGTAGCGGTCTTGCGGTTCCAGACTGCAGCGCCTTTAACCGCACGGCCACTTCGGCCGGCACTTATTTAGACCAGACGCGTTTCTCTCTTTTGAAGCATCATAAGAGGACTGTATTTTGTGTCCTCCATTGCCAAGTCACCTTTCGTAGTTATGTGCTGCGGTAGCACAATATTCAACGTTTGTGTTGGCTCATCAGTGTTTTAGCAAATAAATGCTGTTTGTGTGTGCCACACACAAAATTATATTTGACATAGCTCTGAGCACTTCACTGACAGACGGTATATTCAAGTCCTAATGTTTTTGTAAGTCCACAGTTTTGTTTAATGTATTTTGTCTACTTCCTTTTCATTGATTGAAGTGCTTTAAAATAAAGTCAAACGTGCCCAGAGTAAGTAAAACTTTTGTTACAGTCGCGAAAGGTGGAATATTTCTCAATATTACATACGACACTTATGTGGTACTTAAATTAAATGAAATATATAGGTATCTTGTCCACATTTCATTCTCAACACTGTGGCAACTAAAATCGACCATCTGGAAAGTATACTCTATGGACTTTACCGCTGCAAACTCTTCAAAATTTCGTGCAATGGTTTACTATATTTAATGCTGCATAATAGCTGCGTTGAACATCGAAACAAAATTAAGTCATTTATCGGGGGGGGGGGGGGGGGGGGAGGTATCAGTCAAGAAGATAGGTAAAAATCTAATTTTTGAGCCAAATAGCTTTTGTGGAATCGAATTTTTGTCAAAGCAGTCGGAACACAATGTGTCTGCACAGGCGAGCAGTCAGTGACAAAATCGCCCACAGCGCGGAATGCAGGGAGCACGTCTTTGTAGCAGCGAAAGGGTTAATGCGGCCGTGGTGGCTTTACTTCATGAACTGCGTGCTCCCCCCTAAACGTAAGCTTGCGAACTATGCTATACTATGGCGCTGCTTCTCTTGGCGCGTGCGCCGTGTGCAACTGGCAACGCAGCAATCTCCCGCGTCTAGGCGGGCATGCGCGAGCCGCCAAGATAAAAGAATTGAACTATAGTTGACGGGTGTCAGTGTTGAAGTTACAGACACCAGGCCATGTCTTCCGGGTGCTTCACTTTTTGTTATATAGTGTTCTTCCTTTGTGAAGGAACATTTGAAAACCATTCAGCGTTTAACAACCCTCAACTTCAGTTTCCGTTTTGTCAATGAGTGTCTGAACATTATCTTTGGCTCCACTAAGAGCATTTACATAGGACCGATATTTGTGTTTTGCAAGACATCCTTCCATAACGTTCTGCTACGGTAGTCACTGAAGGTTTCACACATTGTCTTCATCACAGCCAAGCGCTTTTCGTCCAGCGACTCTCTCTCAACAGCCATATATTTATCTTTAAACAAAGCTGGGTTACAGTTAATCTCCAGGCTCTTCTCCAGAGAGCAATGCTCAAAATCCATTGGCGAGATACGCCACTACCGCTTTTTATCTAGTATGCTGAATATATAAATCTTTGTAGGTGTTCTAGTTGCCCTTTGCTCTTTGGCAGTCGCTATTGTTAAAACTTTCGCATGGTCACTAATATTAGAAACCTTCCCGTCTCCTCTATATCTCTTTTGTTTAACGCAACCTTCCCTTTTACAATAACCTATGAAACCTTCCCTTAGGATTTCTACCTCTTGCTTAATAATAACAAATGAAATCTTCCCTTTGAAATTAATTCTCTTTCTCAATGTTAGCATACAAATGTAAATACTGCTTATTAAGTTATATTCTGATTATTTCGACGAAACATAGAATGTGTCGTCGTGGCCCTCAGTCGTTACATGTAATAACACAAAACTGTTCCTTACCTTTTTACTGTTACTGGATCGCCATCTGACTGCTACATTGAACTGCGACATGAATATACTGAATATACTTCCTCTGTTTTACTATGTTCTATTAGCTGCTGGTGGGCTGTCATAATAAGTGGCTGTATTTATTACCAAAGCTGACGTTATTCTTTAATTAATTACGTAATTCATAGTTAAACTTTTTCTTGACAACAATAAAATTTGGCCAAGTTTTACGTTGATGGTTTTTGAGATGGATTATAATCATTAATGCAATATTGGTGGCAAAAATTAATTATATTCTGAATGAAATGATTTTACAAACGTTCAGATATGACTTAATTTTTACAATAATCTTACAACTAGCATTTCGCAAACATACCTTCAGTAGTCCTGAGTTTCTCAAAAAAAAATTCAATAATATTAGTTCCTCTTACGATAATAGTTAGCTGATGTCTCTGTACATCCGTTTATAATCTCTTGTATATCATAGCAGGTGGCTGACAGGCACACCGCTCCTCTCAACCTCTCTCTACAGACCTGCTACCGACTCGCTTCACATCTCGCTTACTACTGACTTCCTACGAACGCTAAAGTGCGGTCTCTTCTGCCAACAATGCTTTCTGATACAGACGATCCCTGCTAACATTACAAAATGTATCAATGTGCGGTCTTTCCCGCACTTTTCTTAAAATGTATCCATACGCTGTATCTCCCGCCCTTTGTAAAATTACATCGATGTGCGGTCTCTCTTGCCAACAATACTTTGGTGCAGACATTCCCCGCTACAACAATTATTTCCAACATGACAAATATTAATTATTCCTACTTAATCCTATTAATTAGGTATAACATCTTTGATAAATTGTGGTTTGACAATAGACAATAGAAATATACACGTCTTACACTTTCAATGCGGACGTCGTTAACGAGAACGGGTCTATTTCTTGCTGTTCGATCGAATCAATATTCCATCATTAGTAGGTATTAGAACAGTCTGTTTTAGGTAGCACTCAGGAAAGGCATTTAGTAATGTCTCGCAGGACGGCCTGTCACACATGCCTCTTAAGAAAACAATTTTCCCTATTGTCGGTTGGCTGAAAAGTGCCCTTAGAGGACACGATGATTAGAGATCTTACGTACTAGTGAATTTAAACTATCTCAAAAGATATCGGCTACATCTGCGAGTTAGTCTGGCGATCTACAGGATTCAGTTACCAGTTTTTACCCAACATCGGTACTGCCTTCCCTAGACTACGTTGCATTCCGTTTAAATTACTACCTAGGTACATTTCAACTTCTTGTATACTGCGACAAACACCACCCCATCCATTTTCCATTAGTCGATCTAGATTTCGCCAAATATGTCACTGCTATCAGTTTGAATCAGGGATGAAGTCTTTCACCACTGTCGTTCAGTACATACGCTGAAGAATAAATGACGAAAATTAAAAGAATTTTAAAGAGTGGGATTAAAATTCTAGGTCGAAGGATATCAGTTAGGATTCGCTGATGACATTCCTATCCTCAGTGAAAATGAAGAAATACAGGATCTGTTTAATGGAATGAACAGTCTACTAACTACCGAATAGCGAAAGAGAGTAAATCGAATAAAGACGAAAGTAATGACAATAAAATGAGAACAGCGAGACACGTAACTTCATAAAGGTGATCACGAAGCAGATGAAGTCAAGGGAGAGACAGCAAAATAACCCATGACGGACGGAGCAAAGAAGACATAGAAAGCAGATCAGCACTGACAAAAAGGGGCATCCTGGCAAAGAGAAGTCTGCTGGTATAAAACACAGGCCTTAATTTGGAGAAGAAATTTCTGAAAATGTACGTTTGGTGCACGGCATTGTACAGTAGTGAAACATCGACGGTGGGAAAACCGAAACAGGAAAGAATAGAGTATTTATTATGTGGTAATACAGCACAATGTTGGAAATTAGATGGGCTGATAAGCCGGCCGCAGTGGCCGAGCGGTTCTAGGCGCTACAGTCCGGAACCGCGCAACTGCTACGGTCGCAGGTTCGAATCCTGCCTCGGGCATGGAAATGTGTGATGTCCTTAGGTTAGTTAGGTTTAAGTAGTTCTAAGTTCTAGGGGACTGATGACCTCAGATGTTAAGTCCCATGGTGCTCAGAGCCATTTGAACCATTTGATAAGGTAAGGGATGAAAATAGGTTGGCAAACGAGAGGAATCCATTGTGGGCCACATTTAGCCATTCAGGAGCCTGATGACTCAAAGAAAAAAGCTATTTCAGGTCTTAACCAACTTTGTAATTAGTTTATTATGCAAGCTCCAGTGTTCGTGAAAGAAACGACGCAGCACGTTGTCACCAATGAAACGTAATCTGCTGACATTGGTATCCCCGAATGAGTGTAATAGGAAGTTTATTGTTCATGGTATATGATAATATTCATCGAATAAAATTAGCTACAGCTGCTACGTTTTAAGAAAATGATGCAGTTAGGTATAAGATTGAGCTCAGTCCAGTAAAAATTGCTGTAACGTCGCTTCAAATGTCGACAAAATAACGACCTGCTGCCAATACTGCAAACTAGATCTTAATGCAGAAAACCGAAAGTCGCGAACATCACGAAACGTAAAATTGTGGTACATGTTTATTACAAGATTGAGGCGCATCAAGAATTCATATTACAGCTTCAATAAATATATGGAAGCAACACTGCGAAAAATATGAAACAGAATAATCGCGTAGCCTCAGTTGCTGATAAAGCAAACGCTATAAAACCTTCTATTGTTAGAATACTGCGAAACTGCTCTTCGCCCAAAAGAGATGGCTTACAGAACACTTATACTGCCCAAATTGTAATAGTGAGAAGGCGAATTCAACTGCAATTTAATGATTAAGGCGTAGTGGAATGGATAGGTTCGTGGCTAAAATAAAGGCAGTGTGATCAGTGGCACTTGATACTGAACTCGTGTTCCGTGGATACACAAAAAATGAAACAGCATCTCCGTGTGTTCCTTGCATAGTGTTCCATTCTGTTGCTTCAATTAATTAATTTTAGCGCCATGTCTGCATAAGGGAAGAACATACACAGCAGCTTCTAATTCGGGAAATGACTCAGTAAGTCTGAATGTTTTAACAATACACCATCCATGACTCTCGTGAGTCTGCTGGTCGTAACTGTCTGTTTCAGGGTGTTGTTCCTTCAGCTGTAGCCTTTAGAATAGTTGAGCTACGAGTAAAGATTGTACACGAATGCAGAGTTTTACAGATAAATGATGTTGAGTAGTGTACACACATCACCGTATTTGTAAAAAAATTGTCCAGTTTTGTCCGTTTGAGGTTAAGTCCCTAATTAGTAGCACCAAGTAACTATATGAATGGCCTCTGAAGAGAACTGTGAGGCCATTGTCTTACAAACGTATTACGAAGGGCGTTCAGAAAGTAATGGAACATGCTTTTTTCTGAAAGCAGGTTGGTTTTATTCGGGATTCCAGTACACTAAATTATTCCTTCGTTTGACTACAATACCCTATTTTTCAATATAATATCCATTCATTCTCGTGTGCGCAGAATTGTATGAGGTGTTGTGTTATCATGGAAAAGCGGTAGTCAGTTTGCATTTTTGTGCCGACGAACGCGATTAAGTCGTTTCTTTAGGTCCCTGATGGTAGCGCCATGAGGGAGGACATTAAACACCTTCAGAGTTCCAGATACGTCGATCACCTCGGATGTGTGTCTCCTCTGCACGTGCCAGCATTCCGGGAGTTACAGCTTTGTGCGACCGGTCGGCATGCGGGAGATTGGACAGGTTTGCCCGACCGTACTGCGATACGCCACGCCCAACGGCTCATCTGCTTTTGTTCACTGCCAGGTCTCAGTAGATATTCAGCAAGTGCCCATGAATATCTGCGATGATCTAGATTTCCCGAAAAGATACATAATGACAGGTCTTTTATTAGGAACGCACTTCCGTTACCGACCCCCCCCCCCCCCCACCTCTTTTGAAGGCTACGTGTAGCGCTTCCATGTATCGGAACATCATGAAACGATAAGGCCTGAAGTGGAAATATTCCGTGGGGTCACACATTTATAAATTGAAATTTGCCGAGAAAAAAATGCAGCACGACTTCGTGAACGCCCGCAGTTCATTCGTTAATATGTCAACCAATATTTGGTATAATGGGGTCGTTGATGTAATTTGCTTGATTTGCTTGTTTTTACTGTAAGAGATACTATTTATGACAACGTGTAGCGGGTACATATTGTACTGTTCATTTCTCACTGACAGAATCTCTCTCTTGCTTAACACAAATACTGAATTTTCGATAGTTCTGGATTAGCACTATTTTTCTAGTCCAACAGGAAGAAATGATTGTTGTATTTTGTCACTGATACGCTGTAAATAATATTTAATAGTTCCTTCCAAATGTTGGTACAGATTTTCAGCATAGATTTTTTAATAACTCAGGTCAGAAACTGGCTCTTGAGCTTTGAGGAACTTGGTTCCTGCTCCTCGCACAGAATAGCCTCCCACGTCAACATCTATGAAATTATTTAACATAAACCTTTTTGGATTGTTTTTGTTAAGTATTGCATGTGACGTTTAGTTATTTTATTCACTCTGTAAAAATTCAATTGTTTAAAAAACAGGGTTATAAAGATATCAAACTCTTCGTTGCAGACTTGCCCTTCAGAACATCGGTAAGCTTCTGTCTCCCGGAGGCGAAACAGTTCTGATCATCGTGACCGGCAGTCCCCTCTATATGATGTTCGAAACACTGTCCAAGTCCTCTCGCTGGAGTGCCTACATGATGGTAAGCTGCAATTAATGTTTTAGTGGGTGGAGAAGTCACGATGATTTTTAACATTTAGGTCTAATGGACTGTAGAGCCATAGAACTTAACGGCTGTCTAATGCAGTCAGTCACACCAAAGAAAATACTCTGACACTCCCAGCTTGAAATAGAGCGCCACTGTGTGTGTGTGTGCTGGCCGGATAAAAGAGAATAACTTTGGTCTGTTCCAGGATTACCGTCAGTTCGAGCCACCTTACGTACGAACGGAAAATCCAGTGGCCGTTCTGACGAAATACCTGCATGAAGCCGGTTTCTCCGTAAAAGCATGCCGCAATGAGGACAGCAGCTATTCTTCCACGGATGAGCAAAAAGTTAAAAGTGAGTGAACTACAGTTCACAGAACACACGACACATACGGAATGAGAATAGTAAGAGTATAGTGGAGTCGTTCATTAAAGATTCAGATGGTTCGAGTACATAAATTCATTCTTTTGAAGCAGTAAATGCTACGACAAAGTATTACCAACAAGTAACTTAATATAACAGTAGAAAGCTACACTGGAATACATAATTTAATGACAGGCTTAGTGAGTTAGGAGGTACGTCCGTGAATTACATTGGGTTACAAATCATCCACAAAATTATTGTATCACGTGGGGTACGAGGAATGTGAGGTCCGCTTGAATATAAATTAAATGTGGGAGTAATTACAGAACATTTATAGAATTTTTTCGTTTGGATTAAGATTCTGTACGACAGCCGTCTAGACTGATACCGTTATTGTACCACTTAAACTCAGTCCAGAGATTCGTTTCTATGAACGAAAAGTTTGTATTGGTGGTCAGTGCTTTGTTCTGGGACAAAACGGTATTAGTAAATTAAATTTTAGAACTTGTTAATAGTGAATAATAGTTAACTAAAAATAACAGAAATACGTGCAATACGCAGAAAACATCTAAAAATTATGAAAGTAGAGGTCGTTGCCAAATGTAGTCCAAGGCTTCATCGGTATGAGTCATTGTATTAATGTGATGAAATGATCACTTACTCGATATTTTGTGGTACGTTAACATATTACAGCAATTCTAAACAAATTCTAATCCGAAATTACTGAGCGCAAACTGAAATTAACTTTATTTCTCGAAGACACGCCGACATTGAGCTTTCTTTAAGGAGATGATACCATCTGATAGGAACAAGCAGAAACTAAAACTAATGCACTGAAAGAACTGACGGAAAGAATTGCGTCAGTCAAGCGCGGCGAATTTAGTTTATTCCCTGAGTTAGGAAAACAAATAAAATTTGTACGTAGCATACACTAATCAGCCAGAACATTATGACGACCGACCTCGTATCTAGATATATTCGTCCATGCGACATCAGCGTCACCTGGTGAGGAACGACTGCAAGTCAGACACATGGACGGTGCATGTAGAATCAGCGAGCGTGCTGTCTGTGTGTGGAATGGGAAAGGCGCGCGATCTGTCAAGAGTTTGACTGAGGATAAATAACGATGGCCCAGAGGCTCGGCACGTGCATTTCGGATGCACGACTTACCGGATGTTAAAGGAGTGCTGTGGTGTCTTCAACAGGTAGCGGAACTAGGATGAAAGCACGTCTAGACGTCGTGGGGTTGGGCGGCCACCTATGACAGATGTGGCACGTCGTAGGCTGAACAGACTGCTAAACCAGTAAAGGCGGCGAACTATGGCCGAACTAATATCAGACTTTAATGCTGGGTGGAGTACAAGCGTGTCTGAACACAAAACGCACCGAACACTCCAAATGATGGGCCTCTGCAGCCGATGACCCACGTATGTGCCAATGTTAGGACCACGACATTGGCAGTTTCGATTGAAATGGGTACATGCCCATCGGCATTGGACGTTGGCGCAGTGATAGAGCGTTACATGATGCAATGAATCTTGATACCTTCATCATGCCGATGAGAGGGCGCGAATCCGTCGTCTTCCAAGGCAACAGTTTCTTGACACCTGTACTGCGGGACGGAGACAAACTGGCGGCTGCTGCACTATGCTCTGGTGAACGCTCACAGGGGCATTCATGGATCTAATGGAGCTCGTTTAAGGCGCCACGACGACCGAGGAGTATCGTACACTGGTTGCAGACGACGGACACCCCTTCATGACGATCTTGTCTTCTGACGGCAGTGCCATTTTTCAAAAAGGCAATGCGACATATCGCAGGGCTAGGAGTGTGGTTGAGTATTTCTGGGAACACAGTGGCAAGCCCCAATTGATATGTCAGCCTTACAATTAGCAAGATCGGAACACGATCGAACATAGCTGGGATGTGGCCTCCCTTCTCGGACTTTAGTTGAATTAGGTAACTGTGTGTGTGTGTTTTTTGTGTGTGTTTTTTGTGTGTGTATGTGTGTATTTTGTGTGTGCGTGTGTGTCTGTGTTTTTTGTGTGTGTGTGTGTTTTGTGTGTGTGTGTGTTTTTTATGTGTGTGTTTTTTGTGTGTGTGTGGTGTGTGTGTGTGTGTGTGTGTGTGTGTGTGTGTGTGTGTGTGTGTGTGTGTGTTTTGTGTGTGTGTGTGTGTTTTTTTTGTGTGTGTGTGTTTTTTGTGTGTGTGTGTTTTTTGTGTGTGTGTGTTTTTTGTGTGTGTGTGTGTTTTGTGTGTGTGTGTGTGTTTTGTGTGTGTGTGTGTGTGTGTGCGAGTGTGTGTGTTTTTTGTGTGTGTGTGTTTTTTGTGTGTGTGTGTTTTATGTGTGTGTGTGTTTTATGTGTGTGTGTGTTTTATGTGTGTGTGTGTTTCTTTTTGTGTGTGTGTTTCTTTTTGTGTGTGTGTTTTTTGTGTGTGTGTGTTTTTTGTGTGTGTGTGTGTGTGTGTGTGTGTGTTTTGTGTGTGTGTGTGTTTGTGTGTGTTGTGTGTGTGTGTTTTGTGTGTGTGTGTGTGTGTTTGTGTGTGTTGTGTGTGTGTGTGTGTGTGTGTGTGTGTGTGTGTGTGTGTGTGTGTGTGTGTGTGTGTTCTCTGTGTGTTCTGTGTGTTCTGTGTGTTCTCTGTGTTCTGTGTGTTCTCTGTGTTCTGTGTTTTCTCTGTGTTCTGTGTGTGTGTAGATGCGGTGTAAACTTCCTCCAACGACTTTCCAAGACCTCACTACTTCCATGCCACGACGCGGACGCATCGCCGCTGATGTGTCAAGAGGACATCTGTCGATTAGGTAGGTGGTCACAGTGGCTGATCATGCTATGTAAAGACTAAAATTAACTGGTTGACGAATACCCTCTGCATAAATAACTTGGGTTATTCCGAAAGTACGGAACAATCGGTCGCGACATGGAAACCACAGTGAAAATCTGAAGTTTTGCACAGATGAGTGTGTCGACTACGCCTATAGATAGCGTCACGTCACTCTTCTCAGTTACGAGCGTACATTGAGCGCATGAAGATGCCTAGAAAACAGTGTACCCCGCCAAGTATGAGTGTCTTCCGAGAGATTTCGTCTGATCTCATGCAGCACTACATAACGTAATTGTCATGCATTTCTGTCTTCATGGTGGCACACTTCAGGGGCAATGACGACCCACCCACAGAGCTGTTTGATCTCACACTACACAGCCGAGACTTGGCTCCCTCTGATTTTCACCTCTGCTCACGTGAACCTCTGGCTGTGAAGAAAACATTTTGGCCCAGAGAACGGCCTGCAGTCCAGTGTAGAAAACTATTGGAAGAAGCATAAGGCTGCTTTCTTGGACGAAGGTATTGGTGAAAGGTATGTTTACAGTTAATCTGAATATTGGGGGTAAAGTATGGCCTAAATAAAACTGTGGCGAAAACGGAATGTAGAAGGATCTGCCGTACATCAGAGCTGGATGAAACATGAAGTGGAATTTTTGCAGTGAGAGCATAAACAAAAATTGTGGCAAAAGAACATTTATTAGATTGGTAAATATAATTGTGTGCATGAATATATATAGTGAGTAATATGATGATGGTTGCTGTTGCCTGCAATCTACTTCGTCGCATGTTAATTAAACCTAGAACTTTACTTCGGAGTCCCCTTCAAGGTCTACGAACTATGGAAGAGGAATGATCAAAGGATGGTTTAATCATAAACACATACATTCACACGCACTGGAGAGACTAACGGGAAGAAAAATAACTAAAAACCTTGACCACATCACACGTGGGTAGCAAGAAGGGTTTCCTTGATTTTAACATGCGGGATGAGTAAAATTTCTATTACAGTTAATTGCTATAAAAATGAAGTATAAATAAGAATCACAATTAATTCAGATATTCTACAGCGTTAGATCACGACCACGTGGTCCTCACAAACAAAAGCGTGCAAAAAGAAAGTTATCAAGTGAGACGAATTGCGCAAAATTGTAATAAAATCACGGAAATCATGCGAAATATATATGCTCTAGCGAAGGGGATACTAAACAAAGTTAACTGGATCCCAATAAACTCTACACGGCTGCACGTGTTTAACAGTTCAACTGAACATAGCCTACACCGTACCTGGATTTTAACGCACTTAACATTCGCAAATTAGCAAGTAAAATTTGCCACACAAGTTAATAAACTATGAACGATGAAAGGAATCATTTACGTTGTCTGGCTTTCAAAAACTTATATAAAACACATGAACTTCTCACCGAAAATGCGCACTGACCGTCAGTGTGTCTCACCCGTTTCGCGTCGTACGGAACACTTCCACGAGATTTCGCTCTCCAATCACAATTGCTCCCAGTACCTACGAAAGTGGTTAGAGGAACCCCTATTGTGGTACCAACCTATACAAAGGGTTCGTCAAAGGCAAACAGAAACCTCAACGCTACCTGGTAGGTGTTTCCTACAGTTGGCTGTTCTCACAGTGGCAGACTGCTACACTCCCACGGATCTACACAATGAAATCCTTGCATACATTCAACTGGTCGGACAAGAAGTGGAAAGAACAGATACATAGAAATATGGCACGCGTGTGGGGGCTCCGACAAGTACCAATAACCTAGTGAAATGTTAAGAAGTGTGGATAGTGTACTGTGCCCACCACACACACTCAGCTGCTCACTCTTTTCGCTTTTCTTCTTTACATCTAGGGTAAGAGACGACTTGCAGCAACAATTGAAATGCCAGAGGCAAACAAATGAAGCTGTGTGGTATGGCAAAATCATGAAGAGGCTCATGCAGAGACCTTTTATTGGAAAGTTAGTACAGCGTTGCCACAGATGTCTGTCGGACCAGCGACAATGTTGAGAAGTAGCTGGAGGGCGTAGATAACTGCTGCAAAAAAATAAAAAAGTAAATCCGCTGTGGTTTTCATTTCGCGACCGACCTTTTCTTACTCTGACAAGCCCTTGTACAAACTTCCCGATATAACTGTCAGTCCATGATGCTGTGCTACATTTTTCTTGTCTACAGAGAATATGTGTACTTGGAGCCAATTCAGCCTACCAGGTTGGTGTTCAAAAACGTTCTTTTTTAACTGCAGTGACAGTTCGTATTTAATAACTGCAGAGCCTCGGCACTGACATTGCTGCGGATGGCTTGCCTGAGTTCTCGTGATAGTGTGAACCATCTCCCAAAATTTTGTTCCTGCTTCCATAAAATCTAAAAATAAAATTCCATCAGTGTACCAAAAGCAGTGGCCATAAACTTTATTAGACAGTTTCGTTTAGTTTATATTGGAATTGTGTCTTCATACTACAGACAGCTGTCAATTGGCAATACTGTATTATGTAAGACTTCTTGCTCCGAATCGCATCGCAAAAGCAAAGTTCCAAGAAACCATCTGCGGTTATCAGACATGAATTTCAGACGCCAAACGAACAGAGAAAGTGCGAGGCATTAGTTGTTTACTGACGATCTGATGCATAACGTTCTTTAAAAGTTGCAGAAACGCGTATGCCAGTTCAAATATCGTGTAATGATACTTCTTTACCAAATTTGTCACCAGCTTTCTGTATTCTTCTACTAGCTGAAGACCTTGTCTACCATGAAAGTTTCACCTTCCACTCTTAATCAAAATATACTATTGTTGCTCAAAAGTGGAACTGGTAACTACGATGCTCATTTTGAAAACTCGTACATTATCTACGTCTTCAGAATAAAGGGCTTAAATCTGAACAGAAACGTAACGAAAAAGGACCATTTAATATTTTTCTTCAACATTTTATTTACAGCCTTATGGAAGCTGCTTTCTGCATAATGCTCATACAGCGTTTTGGAAGTTTTCTTCCCTCTTCTTCAAATGGGAATTGTTTATATATTACCTAGAAGTCAATGGTGTGGATTTCGTGATTACTTTTCGGAGGCACAGACGCTGTACGTTACGCTGCGTTCACAGTGTCATCGGCAACGGACGTCAGACGCCATCGCCAGTGGTCGCCCGGCAACATATACCGACAGCTTGTTCACGGTGCATCCGGTTTCTCCCTTCAGTTTTTCGCTGGGGCAAGGTGGTTATGTTAGGTTAGTATCTGTTACGTGTATGAAGTAGGTTAGAGTTTAACCTCCCTGAGTGGTATGGCTACCATAAGGTCTCTGTGCCTGGAGATGAGGTTTGCCGTGTGGCGTTTGCTATTAAGGCTGCCGAATGCATGTAAACGAGCTATCTCTGTCTCGAAAAGAAAATGGTGAGTGCTGTACGCTCTGTCTTCAGATAAGTTTTACGGTTATACGAGGTGAAGGCGGAAACGCGATGCCATAGAAGTTAAGAACGCTTTAACTTTGTGATGCCACTTTCCCACCACCGATTAGTGTCAGAAGGGCCGCTAGCTATGAAACTAAAATGTTGCATTGATGATGTTTTCATATTTACACGTTTGTACGAAAATATGGAGTTTTAGTGATGTGTCGTTGCGGTCTTCAGTCCGAAAACTGGTCTGATGCAGCTCTCCATGCAACTCTCTCCCGTGCGAGTGTAGCCATCTCCGAGTAACTACTGCAACCTAAATCCTTCTGAATCTGCTTACTGTATTCATTTTGTGTTCTCCCTCTAAGACTTTAACACTCCCACACTTCCCTCCTACACTAAATTGCTGATCCCTTGGGGTCTCGGAATGTGTCTTACCAAATGATCCCTTCTTCTACTTAATTTGTCACAAAGTTCTTTGCTTCCCAATTCTATTAAATACCTCTTCTTTAGTTAAAAGATTAAATCTTCAGTATTCTTCTGTAGCACTACATTTCAAATGCTTCCATTCTCTTCTTGTCTAAACTGGTTATCGTGCATGTTCCACTTCCATATGTGACTACATGAAAGAATGACTTCCATGGTACTAGAGGGAGCTATAGAGGGCAAAAAACTCTAGAGGAAGACATGGATTGGAATACATCCAGCAAATAATTGATGTATGTTTCTAGTGCTCTCAGAGATGGAGTTTGGCACGAGAGAGGAATTCGTGGGCGAGCCGCATCAAACCAATCAGAAGGCAGGTGACAAAAAAAAGCTACACTCCATAGAAATACTCGATATTAACAAATTTCTCCAGAGACGCTTTCCTTGCCACTGCCGGTCTACATTTCATATCCTCTCCATTTCGGCCATCATCAGTTACTTTTCTGCCAAGTAGCAAAAATCATCCACCGGATTAAACATCTCTCCAAAACGCGATGTTCCGAACATGTTTTATTTTGCTAAAGTGGTAGGATGTGCTACTACGGTGTACAAAGGTTTTGCCAATGAAGTTATGATCTTATAATGGTGAACTTACGTGGTGAAAATAGATGATATTTCTATTATATGAGACGTGGATAAATTCGTGTGTGATTAAGCAAGTATTATTTAATCGGTAAAAGGAATATTGGTAGTCTCAAAGAAGCTCATTTTATTCTAATAATGGTGAAAATTAATGAAATACTGGCATATATTCGCATAATCAGTGTAGTACTGGAATCTTAAATACTCTTCAAAGACACACAAGTACACACAACATTTATTACGAGATACCCAGAATTAAAATTGTTAACAGAACGACTAGCTGATCAGATCCTTGTAATAATCAAAAATAACAGGATTCCCCAGTTAGAATTAGAAAACATCAAGTACAACAAATACTGGAACAAAATAATGTGCAACCAGAAGAAGAACAAAAAACAGTAATGGACTCAAACATCCCAGCCGGCCGGGGTGGCCGAGCGGTTAAAGGCGCTACAGTCTGGAACCGCACTACCGCTACGGTCGCAGGTTCGAATCCAGCCTTAGGTTAGTTAGGTTTAAGTAGTTCTAAGTTCTAAGAGACTTATGACCACAGCAGTTGAGTCCCATAGTGCTCAGAGCCATTTCAAACATCCCAGAGCAGACAAACAAAGAACACGCATCAATTAAACAATCAGAGCAAAACGAAATCTTAAGACAGCCACCAGAACGAGCACAAACAGAACACGAAGTGACACATGTTAAATATAGAAGGAAAAATTTCAGCCGACACATATACAATACAAACACACAAATACAGACGTTAGACCATTCTTGCATAGACCACCAAATAACTCACAAATCGAAACAACAACAACAACAACAACAACAACAACAACAACTATCAACACAATCATACACAACAAAATAAATGAAAATACAACTATGGAAGAGTTAAAACTACTGGTTTATATAGGAGCACTCACTACACTAAATATGCACACTAGGCAGAGCTCAGAACCATCCAACACACAGAAGAAACCCACAAAACCAGCATGGCAACACAGGCTACAGATCAGAATAGAAAAACTGGGAAAAGACATCGGACAGCTAACACAGTTTATAAGAAATGAAATATCAGACAAAAAACGAAAAAGGTTAGGTAAAATCTCACAAGAAGAAGCGATAGGGCAATTAGACGAAAAGAAGCAGAAATTACAAGCATTGGCAAAACGACTTAGAAGATACAAAAAAAGTGAAAATAGAAGGAAACAAAACCAAGCATTCAACACAAACCAAAAGAAATTTTACCAGACAATAGATTACACACACGTTAAAATAGACAATCCACCAAACATAACAGACATGGAACACTTTTGGAGCAACATATGGTCAAACCCTGTACAACATAACAGGCATGCACGGTGGATAAAAGCAGAAACACACATAAAAGATGATACCACAAATGCCTGAAGTGATAATTTTGCAACATGAAGTCACCCAAGCAACTAATTCTACTCACAATTGGAAAGCCCCTGAAAAAGATAAAATAGCAAATTTCTGGCGAAAGAAGTTCACCTCAACACATTCACATCTAACTAAATTATTTAACAGTTACATTGCAGACCCATACACATTCCCTGATACACTTACACATGGAATAACTTATCTGAAACCTAAAGATGAAGCAGACACAGCAAACCCAGCTAAATATCGCCCCATAACATGCCTACCAACAATATACAAAATTTTAACTTCAGTCATTACACAGAAATTATTGACACATACAACACAGAACAAAATTATAAATGAAGAACAAAAAGGCTGTTGCAAAGGAGCACGAGGATGTAAAGAGCAACTGATAATAGATGCAGAGGTGCCATATCAAGCTAAAACTAAACAAAGGTCGCTACACTACGCATACATTGATTACCGAAAAGCTTTTGATAGTGTGCCCCACTCATGCCTACTACAAACATTGGAAATATACAAAGTAGATCCTAAATTGATAGTTCCTAAACATAGTAATGAAAAATTGGAAAACCACACTTAATATCCAAATAAATTCATATAATATCACATCACAGCCAATACAGATTAAGCGTGGAATATACCAAGGAGACTCATTAAGTCCTTTCTGGTTCTGCCTTGCTCTGAACCCACTATCCAACATGCTAAATAATACAAATTACGGATACAATATTACTGGAACATACCCACACAAAATCACACATTTGCTATACATGGATGATCTAAAACTACTGGCAGCAACAAATCAACAACTCAACCAATTACTAAAGATAACAGAAGTATTCAGCAAAGATATAAATATGGCTTTTGGAACAGACAAATGTAAGAAAAATAGCGTAGTCAAGGGAAAACACACTAAACAAGAAGATTACATATTGGATAACCACAGCGACTGCATAGAAGCAATGGAAAAAACAGATGCCTATAACTATCTAGGATACAGACAAAAAATAGGAATAGATAATACAAATATTAAAGAAGAACTAAAAGAAAAATATAGACAAAGACTAACAAAAATACTGAAAACAGAATTGACAGCAATAAACAAGACAAAAGCTCTAAATACTTTGCTATACCAATATTGACCTACTCATTTGGAGTAGTGAAATGGAGTAACACAGACCTAGAAGCACTCAATACACTTACACGATCACAATGCCACAAATATAGAATACATCACATACATTCAGCAACAGAAAGATTCACATTAAGCAGAAAGGAAGGAGGAAGGGGATTTATCGACATAAAAACCTACATTATGGACAGGTAGACAATTTAAGAAAATTTTTTCTACAACGCGCAGAAACTAGCAAAATACACAAAGCAATCACTCATATAAATACATCAGCTACACCACTGCAATTTCATAACCACTTCTACAACCCTTTAGATCACATAACATCAACAGATACGAAGAAAGTAAATTGGAAAAAAGAAAACACTACACGGCAAGCACCCGTATCATCTAGCACAGCCACACATCGATCAAGACGCATCCAACACATGGCTAAGAAAAGGCAATATATACAGTGCAACGGAAGGATTCATGATTGCAATACAGGATCAAACAATAAACACCAGATATTACAGCAAGCATATTATTAAAGATCCCAATACCACAACAGATAAATGCAGACTTTGCAAACAACAAATAGAAACAGTAGATCACATCACAGGCGGATGTACAATACTAGCAAATACAGAATACCCCAGAAGACATGACAATGTAGCAAAAATAATACATCAACAACTTGCCATACAACATAAACTAATAAAACAACATGTTCCCACATACAAGTATGCACCACAAAATATACTGGAGATAGATGAATACAAATTATACTGGAACAGAACCATTATAACAGATAAAACAACACCACATAACAAACCTGACATCATACTCACCAATAAAAAGAAGAAATTAACACAACTAATCGAAATATCCATACCCAATACAACAAATATACAAAAGAAAACAGGAGAAAAAATTGAAAAATACATCCAACTGGCTGAGGAAGTCAAGGACATGTGGCATCAGGATAAAGTTGACATTATACCAATTATACTATTAACTACAGAAGTCATACCACACAATACCCACCAGTACATCAATGCAATACAGCTACATCCAAATTTATATATACAACTACAGAAATCCGTAATTATTGATACATGTTCAATTACCCGAAAGTTCCTAAATGCAATATAACATATACCGTACAGTTAAAAGGAAGTGACGCTTGATAAAGGTCCGCGTCACTCCATTCATAACCAGACTTAACGTCTGAGAAAGTAAAGAAGTAATAATAATAATTAGTTGACAGCTAATTTCCACTTCCCACAACGCAAGAAAGATCCACTACAGAAACTTACCATACACCCTAATTCCCACTTCAACAAATTATTTTTGTGGTGTTATAATTTATACATGAAATTCCAATAAAGATGTTGCCTACTTCTGGTTTCTCATGAACCTGCGATTTCAGTCCATAGTTTCTAACTGCATACTGATTATCACATTATGTCTTTTACTAAACGTATCAGTTTTTCACACTCAATGTTTCGTAGCAGCACGTAGTGGATTACGGATTTTTTCAAGATTGTCTGTCTCCGGTCGACGTCTGTAATCGGCAAAATCCGGCGATGTCGGTGCCATTGTGACCGCAGCCTTGGACCGAACGGCTCAGGCAGGTGTACCGACTTCTACTCAGTATCAAAAGGGACACCAAACTTCTTCCAAAAAAGAAGTCAGAGGTTATCCTTGTATCGTGCTGAATGTTGATCGGAGAATATTTCAATGAAATATTTTCTCTTATAGCGTTTCATGGTAACCCCCCATACAGTGACCGAAAGCAAAAAGTACATTCTGCGATAACGTTGGATATTCATTTAAGTTAATAAAACAGATGTCACAGCATACAAAAAATTTCTCTACTCTGAATGACACTAAAAATACGAAACGACTCTTAGACAAGAAATGTCTAGCTTTCAATAAATCCCTAAAAGAAAAGTATTCACAGTTGCAAATACGGATAACCATCTACTGTACAATTGAATAACAATGAATATTTGTGCCGGACCGACACTCGAACCAGATTTCCGCTTATCGCAGGTGGTCGCCCTACCAGTAGTCTATCAGAACATTTCACAGCCAGATCCAAACTTCGTCAACCGTGTGTGTACAGCCTGCACTCCTACATCCATTATGTACATTTCCGTACAGTCCGAAGCCACAATGCAGCGTAATTATGGGCAACACAGGCACTGCAATAGCGTACTAGATCTCTAGTACTGCGATAAATTTCAACACTTAACAAACTCCGGAAACTCCCGACTGACGAACCACGAATTTTTGCTGGAGATGTCTAATATTTGGTTGTTAGATCCTGTTCCTCGCGATTACGCTCTGTTAAGCGACTAGATAAAGGACGTGGTCTTCTCATTCTTAACATATTCCTTATTCTCTGGATTTACAATACCCCTTCTAGCTTGACCTAATGTCACAGCTGCAATAACCAATCTGTTGAGTCTTGCGTCTTAACTGTGCGTAAACATAATTGTAAATCTTTGTACGTCTCCGTTTCAGCCATGACTGTGGAATAAAGCGTACAGTGTCTAGCGTCTCAGCGAAAACCACAATATACCTTCACCGAGGAATCGAGCAGTATATTGTTCCCTCCTACGTCCATCTCGCGAAGAGACCATGAGGATAAAATCAGAGACATTAGGGCGCACACAGAGGTATACCGACAGTCTTTTTTTTTCCACGAACAATACGAGACTGGAATGGAAGGGAACCGATAGCGGTACTCAAGGTACCCTCCATTTGCGGAGTATGGATGTAGATGTATTCAAGAATAGATTAAAGGAGAAATATGTTGATAGGGCCCACTTTGACACATCAAGGGATTGTTAATTAGGTAGTGAGAGTAAGTGTGGGGGTAAAAAAAATTGTCGAAGGAGGCAGACTTGACTGGAGCAAGCAGGTTAAAGTTCACTGACTGATACAGTGAAGCACACAAAAGACGCTGAGTGATATTTGTAAATGACATTGAGATTTCGCATACTAGGATGTGTCAGCTTTATCACGACCTGACAGTTGGAAATGGGCCTCGTTTTGGTTCAAATGGCTCTGAGCACTATGGGACTTAACATCTGAGGTCATCAGTCCCCTAGAACTTAGAACTACTTGAGCCTAACTAACCTAAGAACATCACACATAGCCATGCCCGAGGCAGGATTCGAACCTGCGACCGTAGCTGTCGCGCGGTTCCAGACTGAAGAGCCTATAACCGCTCGGCAACACCGGCCGGCGCCTCGTCTTGCGTCTCCTTTTGGTTCGCTTTTCGAGTTGTGCAGTATCCAGATTTGTGTGGCATTCGGATGTTACAGTAGCCTGTAGCTGTACTGTATGAGCATACTGCTGTCAAGGTTTTGGTCGACCACCTGCGACCACCGCAATGTAAGATGGTCGTATTGTGCACCAGTCACTCCGTAAACTTTCATACCTGCGCCCGCCATCGGAGCACAAGTAAAGGATTCCCTGCAACATTGTCATCCCACACCGTTGATCACAGACTAAAAGCTCCAGGATGGGAGTTACCGTCCCATGTAGAGCCTATCTGTTTGGAGTGCTGCCATTACAGAGAATCCTGGACTGTTGATGAATGATGTCGAATTGGGTTAAGTGATCAGACGCGGCTCCACACTACAATGGAAGGTTGTCACCGGCAAGTATGGCAGAAACCTGCGCAGAAATAAAGTCACGGCTGGCGTAGTGACTGAAAGAATTCTGATGACACATCATCACAGATATGGTGTGCCTTCTCGTGCTAAAAGTGTGGCGTAATTTTTCAACCGGACGGTGCTTCTCTACACATGACAAGTCTCTATTGTCTGCATAGTGTTGACGTAATACTGTGGCTGGCAAAATACCCAGATCTCTAGACAACAGAACATTTACAATTTACATAAACGATCTGGTTGATGGTATTGACAGCGGCATTAGACTGTTTGTCGATGATGCTGTAGTCTACAGGAAAGTATTATCACACATAAGTTGTGAATAAATCAGTGAGGATTTGCAGAAAACAAATGCGTTGTGTAATGACTGGCAGTTATCTCTCAATATTAGCAAGTGTAACTTACTGCGTATAACAAGGCGAAAATCCCCATTAATGTAAGAGCGCAAAATAAATGGAAGCGGTAACATCCGTCAAGTATCTGGGTGTGACTATTCGAAATGATCTCAAATGGAATGATCAGATCACAGAAGTAACGGGCTAGGCGAACTGTAGATTGTGGGTTATTGGTAGAATCCTGAAGCGATGCAGTCCTTCAACAAAGGAAATTGCTTACAATACGTTAATTCAAGTCTCACAGTACTGTTAGTCTGTATGGGACCCTTACCAGTTGGGTATGATTCAAGAAATTGAGAAGGTCCAAAGAAGAGCGGCAAGATTCGTGACTGGTACATTTAGCCGCCGCGAGAGAGCTACAAATCTCATAGAAAGTTTGAAGTGGGACACACTTGCAGATAGACGACGCGCTAAACGGAAGGGGTTGCTCACTAAATTCCAAAATCCGATCTTCACAGAGGATGTAGAGCATATATTATTACCACCAACTTTCAAATCGCGCAATGATCACCATTCAAAGATACGGGCAATTAAAGCTCGTACTGAGGCGTTCAAACAGTCGTTTTTCCCCTCGCGCGATTCGCGAATGGAACAGAGGGGGAAACGTGGCTTTGGAGCGAATTGTGCCCTCCGCCACACACCGCTTGGTGGATAGCGGATTATATATGTAGATGCTTGGGACCATTTCAGAAGTACACACAATCCCAGTGCCATTATCCAGGATATCAAAGACCAGTGCTGTTGCTGAATAAAGATGGAGTGGCAGTGTCCCACTCAGGTGTCCAGAGCAAAGCAGATTGGTGGTCACCCTGGTGAGATAGTGGTGGCGCTGGACTGATGGCTTGGTCAATTCCTCTAGCAGTGTCGGATCCCAGCAGTACAGTGTTGGGAGGACATCAGGTCATACCCTGGCCTGTGAGGTGGCACGAGAATCGTCTGGCGGTCTTGTGGAGTCAGTGGCAGAGCGAGGAATCCGTGATGACTCAATCTTATTTCCCTACAATCAATCCTATTGGAAGTACCAGAATGAGATTTTCACTCTGCAGCGGAGTGTGCGCTGATATGAAACTTCCTGGCGGATTAAAATTGTGTGCCCGACCGAGACTCGAACTCGGGAACTTTGCCTTTCGCGGGCAAGTGCTCTACCATCTGAGCTACCGAAGCACGACTCACGCCCGGTACTCACAGCTTTACTTCTGCCAGTATATCGCCTCCTACCTTCCAAACTTAACAGAAGCTCTCCTGCGAACCTTGCAGAACTACCACTCCTGAAAGAAAGGATATAGCGGAGACATGGCTTAGCCACAGCCTGGGGGATGTTTCCAGAATGAGATTTTCACTCTGCAGAATGAGATTTTCCAAACAGAAGCTCTCCTGCGAAGGAGAGCTTCTGTTAAGTTTGGAAGGTAGGAGGCGAGATACTGGCAGAAGTAAAGCTGTGAGTACCGGGCGTGAGTCGTGCTTCGGTAGCTCAGATGGTAGAGCACTTGCCCGCCAAAGGCAAAGGTCCCGATTTCGAGTCTCGGTCGGGCACACAGTTTTAATCTGCCAGGAAGTTTCTATTGGAAGTACATCCGCAACTCCGTTCTGCGCTTTTAGGTAACACACCGCGCCTAGCACACGTCCACGGCGGTGCTCGGGGGCCAGAGCACAGTTAAGACACCTAAAGATGGGCTTATAAGAGCCCGAAACCGGTCGTGTAATAATAAAAGAAATTTACAACTGAAGCGGTATTTTCAATCTCTTACTTCCTTAGCTGCTTTGCTGGGGCAAGGTTACAGATACGGCCAATGCGAAAGATAACCACTGCCGCATTTTTCATTGCCATCGATACTTCCTGAAAGCTGGTCGTTGTCTGGATAACAGTCCCTATTGATATTTCTGGCCCTCAGCGGCTAAGTATTCGTTCGCCGAGCACCGGATTCGCGACCCCGGGATTGCTGAGATAGGGAATGGTAAGCGCCACCAGCCACTGTCTCCGTAATCTCTGGACATGTGTCATTGGAATTTTGTGTGTGACAAGGAATAGATTTTCGCTTGACTGCCCGGATTGTGGGGATGGTAAATACAAAAAAGCCCTCAATCTCGAGGTATGCACGGAACCAATAAGGTCCATCGCTGATGCGGTGGAACAATCATTGGTGGGGAACTTGGCGCACCTCAGTTTATACGGCTTACTCTGGCACACGGGGCTAAGTTTTATTTCCCTAACTGCTTGTGATACCGAAATGATACCTTCAAAGTTTTCTCCTCCGCCCAGCTGAAAGGATGGGTCGCTGGTAGACAAGTGCCCTATAAAATAAGAGGAATCACGTAGCTAGTCCTCCAGACTCAGAGGTTTCACAGAATTTGTCCATGAATAGTAATAAAACAACTGCTGCGGGTAAGAATGTGTTTTTGATTGTTATAAACGGAATGAGGGCAGTTTTAAGGTTTCGCCTTTTTCTATTCATAAACGTTTGGTCTAGGGCTAGCGTCTTAGATTCATAATCTAAACGTCTTCGGTCCCGGGTTCGATCCCTGCCACTGCCTAAATTTTGTTAAATAATCAGCATTGGCGGCCGAAGATTTCTGGCATAAGAAGTCAGCCTCATTCTGTCAACGGCCTTGTCAGAGAGGGCGGAGGAGCGGATATTCAGGACACTCTCTTGTCCTAGGGGTGGAAATTGCCCGTAAAGGCGGAAGAATCAGCAATGATCAACGACATGAGGATGCAGAAGGCAATGGAAACCACTGCATTAAAGACACGTAACGTGTATCCACAGGACATGTGGCCTGTATTTGAAGAAGTGACATGATGATCTCTCCATTGGCAAAAGATTCCGGAATAGTCCCCCATTCGGATCTCCGGGAGGGGACTGCCAAGGGGGAGGTTACCATGAGAAAAAAGATTGAATAATCTATGAAAGGATAACGTTCTACGAGTCGGGGCGTGAAATGTCAGAAGCTTGAACGTGGTAGGGAAACTAGAAAATCTGAAAAGGGAAATGCAAAGGCTCAATCTAGATATAGTAGGGGTCAGTGAAGTGAAGTGGAAGGAAGACAAGGATTTCTGGTCAGATGAGTATCGGGTAATATCAACAGCAGCAGAAAATGGTATAACA
The DNA here is from genome assembly GCF_023898315.1 of Schistocerca nitens. Lineage (NCBI taxonomy): Eukaryota > Metazoa > Arthropoda > Insecta > Orthoptera > Acrididae > Schistocerca > Schistocerca nitens. The sequence goes on along the minus strand of NC_064618.1, from coordinate 348,423,053 downwards.
GGTGTAGGATTCGTTATGAATAGGAAGGTAGGGCAGAGGGTGTGTTACTGTGAACAGTTCAGTGACCGGGTTGTTCTAGTCAGAATCGACAGCAGACCAACACCGACAACGATAGTTCAGGTATACATGCCTACGTCGCAAGCTGAAGATGAACAGATAGAGAAAGTGTATGAGGATATTGAAAGGGTAATGCAGTATGTAAAGGGGGACGAAAATCTAATAGTCATGGGCGACTGGAATGCAGTTGTAGGGGAAGGAGTAGAAGAAAAGGTTACAGGTGAATATGGGCTTGGGACAAGGAATGAAAGAGGAGAAAGACTAATTGAGTTCTGTAACAAGTTTCAGCTAGTAATAGCGAATACCCTGTTCAAGAATCACAAGAGGAAGAGGTATACTTGGAAAAGGCCTGGAGATACGGGAAGATTTCAATTAGATTACATCATGGTCAGACAGAGATTCCGAAATCAGATACTGGATTGTAAGGTGTACCCAGGAGCAGATACAGACTCAGATCACAATATAGTAGTGATGAAGAGTAGGCTGAAGTTCGACATTAGTCAGGAAGAATCAATACGCAAAGAAGTGGGATACGGAAGTACTAAGGAATGACGAGATACGTTTGAAGTTCTCTAACGCTATAGATACAGCAATAAGGAATGGCGCAGTAGGCAGTACAGTTGAAGAGGAATGGATATCGCTAAAAAGGGCCATCACAGAAGTTGGGAAGGAAACCATAGGTACAAAGAAGGTAGCTGCGAAGAAACCATGGGTAACAGAAGAAATACTTCAGTTGATTGATGAAAGGAGGAAGTACAAACATGTTCCGGGAAAATCAGGAATACAGAAATAAAAGTCGCTGAGGAATGAAATAAATAGGAAGTGCAGGGAAGCTAAGACGAAATGGCTGCAGGAAAAATGTGAAGACATCGAAAAAGATAAGATTGTCGGAAGGACAGACCCAGCATACAGGAAAGTCAAAACAACCTTTGGTGACATTAAAAGCAACGGTGGTAACATTAAGAGCGCAACGGTAATTCCACTGTTAAATGCAGAGGAGAGAGCAGATAGGTGGAAAGAATACATTGAAAGCCTCTATGAGGGTGAAGATTTGTCTGATGTGATAGAAGAAGAAACAGGAGTCGATTTAGAAGAGATAGGGGATCCAGTATTAGAATCGGAATGTAAAAGAGCTTTGGAAGGCTTACGGTCAAATAAGGCAGAAGGGATAGATAACATTCCATCAGAATTTCTAAAATCATTGGGGGAAGTGGCAACAAAACGACTATTCACGTTGGTGTGTAGAATATATGAGTCTGGCGATATACCATCTGACTTTCGGAAAAGCATCATCCACACAATTCCGAAGACGGCAAGAGCTGACAAGTGCGAGAATTATCGCACAATCAGCTTAACAGCTCATGCATCGAAGCTGCTTACAAGAATAATATACAGAAGAATGGAAAAGAAAATTGAGAATGCGCTAGGTGACGATCAGTTTGGCTTTAGGAAAAGTAAAGGGACGAGAAAGGCAATTCTGACGTTACGGCTAATAATGGAAGCAAGGCTAAAGAAAAATCAAGACACGTTCATAGGATTTGTCGACCTGGAAAAAGCGTTCGACAATATAAAATGGTGCAAGCTGTTCGAGATTCTGAAAAAAGTAGGGGTAAGCTATAGGGAGAGACGGGCCGTATACAATATGTACAACAACCAAGAGGGAATAATAAGAGTAGACGATCAAGAACGAAGTGCTCGTATTAAGAAGGGTGTAAGACAAGGCTGTAGCCTTTCGCCCCTACTCTTCAATCTGTACATCGAGGAAGCAATGATGGAAATAAAAGAAAGGTTCAGGAGTGGAATTAAAACACAAGGTGAAAGGATATCAATGATACGATTCGCTGATGACATTGCTATCCTGAGTGAAAGTGAAGAAGAATTAAATGATCTGCTGAACGGAATGAACAGTCTAATGAGTACACAATATGGTTTGAGAGTAAATCGGAGAAAGACGAAGGTAATGAGAAGTAGCAGAAATGAGAACAGCGAGAAGCTTAACATCAGGATTGATGGTCACGAAGTCAATGAAGTTAAGCAATTGTGCTACCTAGGCAGTAAAATAACAAATGACGGACGGAGCAAGGACGACATCAAAAGCAGACTCGCTATGGCAAAAAAGGCATTTCTGACCAAGAGAAGTCTACTAATATCAAATACCGGCCTTAATTTGAGGAAGAAATTTCTGAGGATGTACGTCTGGAGTACAGCATTGTATGGTAGTGAAACATGGACTGCGGGAAAACCGGAACAGAAGAGAATCGAAGCATTTGAGATGTGGTGCTATAGACGAATGTTGAAAATAGGTGGACTGATAAGGTAAGGAATGAGGAGGTTCTACGCAGAATCGGAGAGGAAGGAATTTGTGGAAAACACTGATAAGGAGAAGGGACAGGATGATAGGACATCTGCTAAGACATGAGGGAATGACTTCCATGGTACTAGAGGGAGCTGTAGAGGGAAAAAACTGTAGAGGAAGACAGAGATCGGAATACGTCAAGCAAATAATTGAGGACGTAGGTTGCAAGTGCTACTCTGAGATGAAGAGGTTAGCACAGGAAAGGAATTCGTAGCGGGCCGCATCAAACCAGTCAGTAGACTGATGACAAAAAAAAAAAAAACCTTTGGAGGTCTTCACAGGTACGCTGAAATCCATCAATTGTGTAACGGCACACTGTTCGCTGAAACTGCTAGTTCTCAATAAGCAACAATCTCTGGAAAGCTAAATGCCTTGGAGAAGGTACCATAGAACCGGAACCCCACAACCCATTGACCTGCAGCAACAGTGTTGTCGTGTAGGGATCTGGTAGACCCCCCAAGGAGGAAAGGAGAGGATTCAAGGAGGGATCGTTGATGTGCAAAGTATATTGGAAGGGGCAGATAGGGATCTAATAAAATCTGACTCCATCATTGTCTTCAATAGCATGAAACTCCCAGAGCATCTCAAGTCTTGTTTCCTTCGCCTAATTGTGTAGCTGTATGTCCGCACCCCAATGTGTTGTTTTAAATGACAGCGCTTTGAGCACACCACCTTCTGAAGTAAGGGTGGAGCCAGTTGTGGCAAATCTGGTACTGCCGCCCACGGAGGAGTTGATAGCTCCTCGCCTCCGAAGTGTGTTAACTGCTCTGCGGATCACCCAGTCTGGAGTAGGAATTGCAGGGTCTTCCTTGAAGAAAGAAAGATACAGGAAATTAAAAAATTGAAGCACATATCATATGGTGAAGCCAAGATGATTTAAAAAGCCTGCAGCCTCCCACACTCAATACATATTTTGCTTCAGCCATTAAGAAGCCTATTTCGACAGCCATAGCTTCTTTGAAAATGGGGTTCGCTAGTGTTAGCACGAGCACCTGCGTTCCTGCGTTTGTCTGTGTACCGCAATTGTCTCAGTGCCCATATCCTCCTCCCCCCATCCTTAAAGACCATCAAAGAAAGCGACTGTTGCCACCGATGCCGTGCTCTCAGTACCTCCAAAGTCAGTCTTGTAAGAAATCCAGAACTGACTCTGCTGCTCCTGCTACTTGGAGACAATTTTCTCGTGCAACTCTGTCAATAGGGCTTTCGTAGCCATTTACCCATGTTCACACAATCCTCCCTGTGTAAGAGATTTGTTAGGTTTCGAGTTGGTGACGTGGTGTCGGATTGTTTTGAGCAGCGGAGTGGTGTTCCCGAGGGCAGTGTTCTAAGTGTTACCCTGTTTGCCATGGTTATAAACAGTATCACGTCTACGGTAAGGAGTCCTGAACAGTGCTCCTTACTGGTGGATGATTTTTGCTGTTTTACTGTTCCTCCTCCAGTGTTGTAACAGCGACTTTTCAGTGTCGTCTTAAAGTGCGGAGGACAGAGGACTGGGCTGCAACAACGGGTTTTCTATTTTCTGCTAAGTGTGTGTGCGTTTGTGCGCTTACATTTTAATCGTTCTTATCGTATTTTTAATTTGCTTGACTTGCGTATGAGGGGCACTGAATATCAAGTGCCTTAGCTAGAGGTCTTGCGACCTCATCGCTGTCAGAACAAATAAGAATATTTTTTTATTAAATGAACGAGTCCTTTCTAACACTGCTGTGGTCACATTCTCAGACATTACTACGAAACGTCCATTGTTCTGTGATTCACTTTACTATAATAATCTCTGTTCTCTCAGACCTCTGAGCCCGAGCGACTAGACAAGCGTATCATGCAACATGAGCTCTCTGGTATAGCTGACTTACATCCTCGGCCACAGTAACTTTTCAGCTGTCCTCTTCACCTCGTACGTGTTAGATACATCTAATATTTTTTTGAATCCGTGATGCGTTCCTCACTTCAGTCATATTTTTAGCTTGGACAGGTACCTCAGTGGATTTTTTGCTATTATGATCGTTGTATGTCGAGGACCCTGGAACGGTTTGACATCACGGCCAGTAACTGATATTGCACCTATGACGTCTCAGTGTCTTGCTGCTTCCTCTGTGTTGCATGATTCAAAGCCAGGAAACTATAACTGCACCATACTGTTGCGACACTTGGTCATTGTTCTTCCTTATCAGCATTGCCATTGTTTACATCTACGTCATTAGAACTAACAGTGTTCGCCACATATTGGCCCATTGGTCACCATACTACAACATTATAGGTTCTTTGTCTCTTACCGATTATTATATTTCTTAGGCGGAACGTTGTCTACAGCATTCACTCTACTTTATGTAGACCTGTCATATGCACTTGTAAACAGAGATGTTGGAATGTAGTAGCCTGTACATCTACCCATGCTTGTATTTGCCTGTTGTTTACGATGACCTAAATTCTCTTGCAATGAGTTTTCGTTTACTGCCTGGCGCTAATGTCTTCAGTGTCGGTGTACCCACTATGCTATATCGTTAGATTCGGCGAACGGTGCTGCGTTCCCAGGTAGATTACATTTGGTACACACAATCGGTGTCGCAGGTTTCTCCCTCTGAACCCCGCCCCCTCCCACAGGCACCATAACTTAGTCTATCCCTGACGTAACTGGAACAAAACGACAGGAAGAGGATGAAGGCAAGAATACAAGGACACTCAGTCATATAAGCCACGCTCTTACTGCTATGTGCATTTGTTGTTGTTACACACTTAGAACCACAATCGAAGCCCTCCATTGCTCAACCACTTCAATCTCCAACAGAGTTCCTGGCACCAAGTGTAAATGGTGTTCGGGAGAGTGGAGTAGGTGAGTTTTTGTGTAATGGAAGTGAAAGCCTAGACGATGAAGCAGCCAAATGTTGTCGAAGTCCTTTACTGTTAATCATAGAGATATAGTGCAGCATGCCTGCATTAACACTTTCCCACTGGTGCTGAGAGTATTTTTTGCTGTTTTGTGGCGGCGCTCACTCATGCTATCTTTCATCTGGAGACGCTGCTTTCCTGTTTATCACCGCGGAGCGGCGGTCGTATTCAAATGCTCTAGTCCACTATTTTGGTATATTGACCTTTTATTTTGAAAGTGGCGTAAGCCCATGTTTTGAAAAAGGGGCACACATTTGTATTCACAGCGGTCCGTTGCGCCCGAGTGACAGGTAATGCGACATACGTTAGTGTATTGTTCACATATTAGGTGGAATCGAGTACGATCCTCCGGCGGTACACGCCGCCCAGTGGGAGGATCAGCATCCTATGTGAGCCACCAGTGGTACACACCAGCGTGAACGTGATAGGTAGACAACGGCAACGGACGTCGAACTCTGCAGCCGGGCGAGCCAGTGTGGATGCTCCACTGTAAGCGCTTCTTAAAGAGGCATCCCCGTAGCGAACGGCCTTGCTTACCATTGCATTTCAAACGGCCTGCTGTGGTTGTATCAGGATGGCGTGGTAACGTCCCAATTTGGGTGGCCAGAGTGAAGTCACAGTAGGCAGTGACGAAGCCTGGACCAATGTGTGGGACCCCAGGGGTGCAATAACTGAAAGTGCGTGGGGTATTCAGGGATGGTTCAAATGGCTCTGACCACTATGGGACTTAACATCTGAGGTCATCAGTGCCCTAGAACTAAGAACTACTTAAACCTAACCAACCTAAGGACATCACACACATCCATGCTCGAGACAGGATTCAAACCTGCGACCGTAGCAGTCGCACGGTTCCGGACTGAAGCGCCTAGAACCGCTCGGCCACCGCGGCCGGCTATACAGGGTGACACACCTAAATCTTTTACTGCAGATATTGCGCAAACGGGAAGTGCTACTGATACGCAGTTTTCACAGAATGGATTGGTAATCATGGGCCAATCAAAAGATTGTAGTAATAGTTATGAAGTGTATTTTTGTGCATACATAAGATTTCAAAATCGAAACAGCGTATTGACATAAAAACTAAAAGTAGTGTAAATTAGAACGTCTGTCGTGCTTGTTGCAGGATTCTAATGCAAATCGTTTACGAGGTATGTTATTGAAACGTCCCCTTAGAAAAATTAATGAATTACTGTGCTGATAAACTTCTTACATTATTTGAGTTTCACACAGCTGAGCAGAACTGAACGTACTCAGACATTTCGCTCTTTACCTATTCTGATCAACACTAAACTGACACACACTATTTTTAGCGCACCGCAATCTGGCTTTCAATGATCCCTACAAAAGAATGGCCCTGACTAACATTAACCTATACCTTTCACAAATCACTTACCTCACAGAAATCTTCGTTACACGATCTACTGCAATACAGCTAGCGCCACTACTGCCAGCTAAACAAAAGATTCATACTACTGAAGGCACTAACTACTGATAGGCATAGTTAGCAAATGAAACATTTTGATAGAGAACAAACAATGTATTTACCTTAATAGTGTTCAAAAGTCATTATATATTATAGCAGTTCATGGCATCCAGTCTTACAAATTTACTGTCTCTGATGGACACACGCCCAGATCATCCGCTCTCAAAACTCCGCGCTATTAACAGCCAACTGCCCAACACTACAATAGCGAATTCCAACAATGCAAACCAACAACAGCCTTCACACAGCACAGTCAGTGATTTTCATATACTGCTACGTGGCGTTACCAACATAAAAACCTAAACAGCCTACTTACACTATTTTGAACAGTTTCTGCACCGACACTGGCTTGTGCCGTTCAAACAGCAACTTAGTGTGCTTGTGTGTTCCTTCAATGCATTGCGACTTGCTAATGAGTGTGACAATCCAAGCAGTAGGTCATGAGTAGACGATGGGATTTACCAGTGCAGAAAGGTCACCATGTTCATCGTGTACGGAGAGTGCAGGAAAAATGTAGTTCGTCCTTGTACGGTATGTGTGTCAAGATATCCCAATAGACGTGAACCATCTCGGCAGTTACTTAGTTACCTCTTCAACCAGTTACGTGAAAGTGATAGTGCAACACCTAGACAACCAAACAGAAGGAAACAAGTGATGACAGAAGAGGGGAAAATTTACATCCCTGCTGCTGTTGCAGTTGATACGCGTGTTAGCTCCCGCGCAATCGCACAAGTCAGGCAAGTGTCATACGCATTCTCCATCGACATCCATTCCACCTCTGCCACTTCCCTCTCTATAGAGAGCTGCATGGAGACGATTATGAGAATCGTATTAACTTCTGTACATGTGTATTAAGACAGAATATTCCAGAACAATCATGTATCTCGTTCAGTGATGAAGCCATGTCCAGGTGAACCGGCGAAAAAATGCACTATTGGTCTGCTGAGAATCCCCGTTGGCATCGTCGGGTGGAACGTCAGAGTCCATTGAGTGTACACATGTGGTGTGGAATTGTGAACCATCAATTCATAGGCACTTTGTTAGCAGAACGCGCACAAGTATTACAGCCTCCTAACATTCTTCCACAGACCCTAAAAGACGTTCCCCTCCAGACTAGGAGGAAGCTGTTGTACCAAAACGACGGCTGTCCAGCCCTTTGTGCACAAAATACTACAGTATATATTCACGAATTGTTTCATAATCGATGTATTCAGCAGGGAACCCGTAGCGTGACTGGCCTGTGGGGAAAGCTGAAAGACGCTCTCTCCCCTGTGGGTCTGTGGGCTAGAACAGGCCCGAGGTATCCCTACCTGTTGTAAGTGGCGACTAAAAAGTGTCTCACACTTTTCGGCCCTATAAGTTCAGGTCCCATTTTGTGGTTTGACCTGCCAGTTTCCAAATTCTACAGAAGTGCGGGCCATATGGGGAAGGACGCCTTACGTGGTGTGTGTGTTATCCATAGTGCCCTTAGATTCGATCTCATGAACCTCTTGTCATGGCTTCGCATCTCCACTGGCAATTCAACTATTTGGGCGAGCACACATTCCAGGGAGGACGACGGTTCAATCCCGCGTCCGGCCATCCTGATTTAGGTTTTCCGTGATTTCCCTAAAGCGCTCCAGGCAAATGCTGGGATGGTTCCTTTGAAAGGGCACGGCCGACTTCCTTCCCAATCCTTCCCTAATCCGATGAGACTGATGACCTCGCTGTTTGGTCTCTTCCCCCAAACAACCCAACCCCAACACATTCCAGGGTATGTCATCTTCTTCCATTGTCCCCTGTCCTCTTCGCCCCCATGACAGTATTGGATTTATCTGCACCCAATATCCAGCACAGTACCAGTCCCTTGCGGTGGGGACTTCATGTACCCATTTGGCGGTAGCCCCCTGACAGCACAGGGATCGCACTGCTGATGCCTGAGCTGCAAACTCCCCATGTATACCAAGCAGTAGATGACTGTCTTCGTGAGGCATCAGAATTCCAAGCAACGGCCATCATCTTTGCTGTGACTGGGTGATGCCTGTTGGGAGAGCCCCTGATTGGAGTGGGTGGCATCAGGGCTGATGACCCACAATGAAGCGGACTGTCATCTCTTGGTGGTGACTGTACTGCGCCAGTAGTCTTTAAGAAGGGCAAGATCGAGTACAATGCTGACAGATATGACCCTAAATCGCTTCCCTCCTTCGCTACACCATGGGAGGAACGTAGGGCTACAGAAAGAGTGCGATATTCGCTTCAGTATTTAGTCTGTAGCAGAATGGACGGGGACTCCATTCTACCTATGAAGCCTCAGTTTTTTGTTAAACACCTTGAGGATAAGTTTGGAGAAGTGACAGCGCTGTCCAAGATGAGAAGCAGTGTACTCTTGATTCAGACAGCATCCCAGCCCAATCCTAAGCGTTACTCGTTTGTGACCAGCTTGGTGATTTTCCGTTTCCGTCACTGCACAAAAGTCACAACATGGTCCAGGGGATTATTTTCCATTGCGACCTCTCCTTGCATTCTGAAGGCGAGTTCTGCGCCAATCGAGAACGGCAGGGTGTTCATTTCGTCTTGCACATTTACAGGGGGCCCAAAGACAACAGGGTTGCTGCTGGTGCCTTCATCTTGGATCTTGAGGGTGATTCATTGCCCGGAAAGGTCAAGGTGATGGTTTACCGCTGTGACAAACTATACGTTCCTCCCCTATGCACTGCTTTAACGGCTGGAAATTAGGGCTCATGTCTTCCTGCTGCACTTCCAGCGCCACATGTCGAGACTGCAGACATCCACTGCATCCAGATACTGAATGTGCGCCTCCTTCCAATTGTATCAACTGTGGAGAGCAGCACTCCCCCTGTTCGCCAGATTGCCCATTACTCCAAAATGAGCGGAAAATCGAGTACAAGACCCTGGACCAGATGACTTATCAATAGGCAAAACGTAAATTTTAATGGTTACACCCTGTTCGGTTGATGTCCACATATGCTGTAGCTACATCACCATTGCCATCACAAGTACCAGTCATACAACACTCTGGGCCACGAACTGTGGGTCCTCCAGGCCTCCAGAATACATCTGCCCCCTTGCTGGTAGGGGGAAAATCTTCCATTGCTCCCAGTGTACCTACTTCGGGAGCAAGGCCCCTCAAACGCAGGGGACATTGGTCCCCTCCCCCAGCCGGAGAAGCAACAGACTCCTCTGGGTCCTGACACGTGGAATGGGTCCCTTGTGACCCCCTCCCCCAATGTGATAGCGAACATTCGCTAGTGGCTAAAGAAGCCAAACGCTGCTGGACGAAGAGCTTCATGGCCTTCCTCTGTGTCTAAGGTACTTCAGAGAAGTCCTACCAGTAAGACCCTAAAGAGAAGCAAGAGGGAAATCAAAGAAGTATGCTAAGAAAAAGGACCCTCTGATGGTCCGAACACCATCACTCCCTATCAATTCTGCACTTGAGATTTTCACTCTGCAGCGGAGTGTGCGCTGATATGAAACTTCCTGGCAGATTAAAACTGTGTGCCCGACCGAGACTCGAACTCGGGACCTTTGCGGGCAAGTGCTCTAGTCTCGGTCGGGCACACAGTTTTAATCTGCCAGGAAGTTTCAGTTCTGCACTTGTGGATGAGGTGGAGATCTCAGTGTCCCCTGAGGACCTGGATCTCACTGATGCCTCATCCACAAAGGGAATGATACAAATACTCAGTCGGTGCAGCAGGCGACCCTGAAGTGTAACCCACCTTCTTGCAGCTACAGGAGATGTTGCAAGAACCGTAGCGAATATAATAGTGTGTCATGTGGAGTTTACATTTGTCCTGAACTCGGTATTTAGTGAATCTGTGCCCCCTTCAAACTTCCTTGAAGCTGCGGCTGTAAGGATAAGGACGACAGAGGAAATAACTGTCTGCAACGTATATCTCCGGATGGTGCGGTACCCCTGAACGTATTGGCTGAAATGATTAATCAATTTTAACGCCCATAACCCTACGTGGGGTAGTGCCATGCTTACTGGCCATGGCAGCGACGTCGAAAATTTGCTGTCCCAACTCGACCTCTGCCTCTTAAATACTGGGGCTGCCACACATTTCAGTGTGGCACATGTTAGTTACTCGGACATAGCTTTATCAATTTGCAGCCCAGGACTTCTCCCATCTATCCACTGGAGAGCACATGACGACCTGTGTGGTAGTGACCACATCCCCATCGTCCTGTCACTCCCCCAATGTCATACCCAGGGACACCTACCCAGATGGGCTTCAAACAAGGCAGACAGGGTAGCCTTCACCTCTACCGTCACCGTTGAGTCTCCCCTACGTGGTGCCATCGATGTTGATCGAACATGTCACACCAACGATAATTTCTGCGGCGGAAAACGCGATCCCTCGCTGTCTATGGTGCCCCCGGCGAAAGACAGCCCTTGGTGGTCGCCGGAAGTCGCTATGGCAATTTAAGAGCGGCACCCTTCCCTAGAGCACCTAATAGCCTTTAAGCGGCTCCGCGTTCGCGTTCGACAGCGTATAAAAAGACGGATCAGGCGTGTTGGAAGAAGTATGTCTCGACCATTGTGTACCTTCCCAAGTCTAGACGAAGATCAGACATGTTTGTGGGTACCAAAACCAGATACGTGTTACTGGCATTAACGTCAATGGCGTGTTATCAACCGACGCAAACACAATTGCCGAGCTCTTTGCTGAGCACTACGCTCGAGCCTCCGCTTCAGAGAATTATCCCCCAGCATTTCGCACACTCAAACAGCGGGTGGAAAGGAAAGCATTCTCGTTCACTGAACGTCACAATGAACCCTATAATGGTCCATTTACAGAGGGGGAGCTCTTCAGCGTCGTTGCACATTGCCCCGACACAGCTACTGGGGCAGATCGGATCCACAGCCAGATGATCAAACATCTCTCGTCTGACAACAAGCGATATCTCCTCGTCATCTTCTACTGGATCTGGTGCGATGGCGTCTTTCCATCACAATGGCGGGAGAGGACCATCACTGTGGTGCTAAAACTCGGTAACAATCTGCTTGATGTGGATAGCTATCGGCCTATCAGCTTCACCAACGTTGTCTGTAAGCTGCTGGAACGTATGGTGTGTTGGCGGTTGGGCTGGGTCCTGGGGTCACGTGGCCTACTGGCTCCATGCTAGGGCAGTTCCTCGGCAGGGTCGCTCTATCACTGATAATCTTGTCTCCCTCGAGTCTGATATCCGAACAGCGTTTTCCAGACGCCAACACCTGGTTGCCGTCTTTTTTGGTTTAAGTAAAGCATACGACACGACCTAGCAACATGATATCCTTGCCATATTGTATGAGTGGAGTCGCCGAGGCCATGCTCCCGGGTTTTATCCAAAACGTCATGTCGCTCCATACTTTCCGGGTCGAAGTTGGTGCCTCCCATAGTTCCATCGATGTCCAGGAGGCTCTGTATTGAGGGTATCTATTTTTAGTGGCCATTAACAGTGCAGCAGCAGCTGTCGGGCCCTCCGTCTCACCTTATGTTTGCAGACAACTTCTGCATTTCGTACTGCTGCTCCATTACTGGTGTTGCTGAGCCATCCACAAGCAGTAGTCATGGGCTGTAGAGCATGGCTTCCAGTTTTCCGCAATGAAGACGGGTCTCATGTATATCCGTCAGCGTCGTACTGTTCATCCGGAACCAGCACTTTACCTTAATGAGGATCCACTAACCGCAATGGAGACATCGATTCTTAGGTCTGATTTTCGACGCTCGTTTGACTTGGCTTCCTCATCTTCGTCAGCTTAAACGGAAGTGTTGGCAGCACCTCAACGCCCTTCGCTGCTTGAGCAACACCAACTGGCGTGCAGCTCGCTCCACGCTGCTGCAGCACTGCAGAGTCCTTGTTCATTCCCGCCTTGACTATGGGATTGTGCTTTATGGTTCGGCGGCGCCCTCAGCATTGCGTCTGCTCGACCCATTGCACCGATGCGGAGTTCGACTAGCGACAGCTTTTAGGACGAGTCCTGGTGGAGGCTGGAGTCCCTGCATTGAAGATCAGACGTGCACAACTACTCGCCAGTTACGTTGCACACATTAATAGCGCTCCTGGACATAATAATTGCCGTCTTCTTTTCCCAACCACGGCGGTTCACCTCCTGCATAGGTGGCCCAGGTCAGGGCTAAGGACTGAGGTTCGCGTGCGATCGCTTCTGCCTGGAGTCCTTCCCTTGATCACCTTTCCTCGAGGTCCATTCCGTACACGTCCGTGTAGACGTAGGCTGAAGCCCTAAGGACTCTGTTAACTCTTCGGCTTTCTGGTGTCACTTCGTCTTGATTCTTGAAGTGTTCCGGGGCTCTGAAGTGGTTTACACCGACGGCTCTATAGCTGATGGTGTGGTTTTCTTGTCCTGTTTTGACCACTGTAGTATTTGTTGTCCTTCTTTCTTCTGGTTCTTCCTTTCTCCTGTTACGTCGTCTTTGTTTTCTTCTTTCCCTTAGGTAATTGTTCTACTGGGAACAAGGGACCGATGACCTTGGTTTGGTCTCTTCCCCCTCCCCCATTAAACCAACCAACCAACCCCGTGATCCAGGGGCGGCAACGCTAGTTACTACACCACGAGCTCCGGACGAAAGTGTGGGGTCATCCACACGAGTAATCCGCTAAACTTCAGTTACATGATAAATCAGTCAAATCTAAAGGCTGTAAATTCAACTAAATACCTAGGAATTACAATTACGAACAAATGAAATTGGAAAGAAGACACACAAAATGTTGTGGGGTAGGCAAACCAAAGACTAGTCTTAATTGTCAGGACACTTAGAAGACGCAACAGATCTACTGAAGATACTGCCTGTACTACACTTGTCCATCCTCTTTTGGAGTATTGCTGCACGGTGTGGGATCCTTACAGGAAAAGGTTAAGAGAGTACATCAAGGAAGTAGAAAGAGCAGGACGTTTTGTATTCTCGCGAAATAGGGAAGAGAGTGTCAGCGACATAACATTTGATTTGGGTGGACAACATTAAAACAAAAGCGTTTTTCATTGCGGAGCAATCTTCTAACGAGATTTGAATCACTAACATTCTCCTCCGAATTCGAAAGTATTTCGTTGACGCCGACCTTCAATGTGGAGAAACGATCATCATAATAAAACAAGGGAAATAAGAATTCACACGGAAAGATACAGGTGTTCGTTTTTTTTCCACGCGCTTTTAAGAGAGTGGAATAATGGAATCATTGCGAAAGTGGTTCGATGAACCCTCTGCCAGGCACATAATGTGATTCGCGGAATGACCATTTAGATGCAGATGTACATGTTACTTCTCTAAATGACAATTTCTATATTTTCCACACTTGCAAGTATATTCATGGTGAACAATTACACATTATTCACGCTGTACTTGATCCTGTCTGTAGATCGCATTGCTTTGTGTGTTGCAGACACGATAACTGCGATAAACCCGTTCGTCGGCAGGATTCCGCAGCAGCAGCTGGAGGCCTTCATACAGGACTGCGTGGCAGAGGCCTACAGTAACGGCACGATACGCGCTGACACTCTGCCGGGCGGCACCGTCTACTCCTTGCCGTACAGCGCCATGTTCGCCCACGCAGTCAAGGCCTGAGCTTGGTGGCTTCTGCAGTCGTGATCTCCGATGATTCGCAAAGATCGCATTTTACTCTATTTTCCTCGTATCGTCTGTGTGCGCAACGTTCTCGTTAAATCCATACTACTTCGCGACCACTGTCCTTCATATGTGTTTGTGGAATACCATCTCAACTCATTCTTGACAAGAATACTTCAACACTTGCCTAGCGTTATTCAAAAGCCAGTCTCTCACAAAAAACTAGTATACACGAGAGAATAGCAGAATTATACTATGATTGAAAATATGAGTTGAGGATTGGCCCAAAATTCTATTCCTCCGGCATATACTCCAGAAACAACTTTCTTGACAAACGCTCAGAATTTTTCTTCACTGCCATGAAGCAATCGTCAATGGTGGTTTAACGTTGCCTTGTCGGATCTTAGGACGGGCTCTACTGTTTTTAGTGTATCGTCGTCGTCGTCGTCGTCGTCGTGTGTGTGTGTGTGTGTGTGTGTGTGTGTGTGTGTGTGTGTGTAAGAAATACTCAAGTCATAGAGGTAATAGAGAAGAAGAATATTTTTCCCGTTTTTATTATTTGTTTCATATAAATGCCGAATGTAGGAAGGTAGTGCTCTTGAATAACAGACAAGAAATAAGCTGTGGAAACTTAAACATTGTTTACGTAAGGATAGGTGTTGTGAAAGGAACTTGGTTAAAAAGCCTGTAACGTAAATTGGTAACTTTTAATAATTAGTAACTTTTAATTACAGGCAGTATTTAAAAATGATTTTTTTATCACTAGAAACAGTAAACGATGATGCAACCTGGCAATCCATTATTTCGTGTGTACTATTTATAATGACTTTTAACTTAAAGCTACTGAAAACGTATCAGAACTTGGTCTTTCAAACTGTTTTACCCTAATATTTTCATAGCCGGTTAATTGCATGTATTTATTGTATTAACTGCTAAGTGGATACAATAAATTTCTCTTCAGACGATTTCTGAAATAATTTTCTAATGCTGACCTAATTCCCACACTCAAGTAAGCGAAAGGGTAACTTTGTCTTAGAAATAACGTAATCATATTGTTGCCGCGTGGGATTAGCCGAGCAGTCTAAGGAGTTGTAGTCATAGACTGTGCGGCTGGTCCCGGCGGAGGTTCGAGTGCTCCCTCGGGCATGTGTGTGTGTGTGTGTGTGTTTGTCCTTAGGATAATTTACGTTAATTAGTGTGTAAGCTTAAGGACTGATGACCTTAACAGTTAAGTCCTATAAGATTTCACACACATTTGAACATTTGAATCATATTGCTCTCAAAGTAACGTCTGTTCGAAATTAACGTTTAAAACTAAAAAAAAAAAAAAAGTCGCACAAGTCACACCAGCCACACCAACGCCTCGCATTAGCCACATCCCTCTCTCTTTGTTAATTTGTATTTGGTTCGGAACACGAAGTAACAGCTTGTAGTTTACGAGAATTGCCACAGCAACAGAGGATGGACTTAGGCACGCGTTATTTTCTTTTCACGGTTGTCCTTGATTCCTCAGCTGATGCTTAACCGCATTCAGTTGCCATCAACTGCTACTGGTAGCATGAATGTTGTTTTCTTACGTTGGTCTGCTTTCTTACTCTGTACGAATTTTTTATTTTAATTTGTAAGAACCACTGCAGTCTCATATAGTGGTACCATTTTTATATCAAGTATGAGGTGAAACTTTCCACTTTAAATGTGTATGAATTCCTAAGGGACCAAACTGCTGAGGTCATCGGTCGCTAGACATACACACTACTTTAACTAACTTATGCTAAGAAACACACACACACACACACACACACACACACACACACACACACACAACCAAGGAGGACTCTAACCACCGGCGGGAGGGGTCGCGCTCTGCAATTTAAATTTCAAAGAAATATGTCTGTGTTTTGAAAAAAGATCCGATAGGGCAGGTTTAAGAGCCTCTGCTATGAAAAATAAATTTTTATTCGACGTAAGAAATGCAACGAAATTTATATGAAAGACGGTGGTGAAATAGAGTTTAAAGAGTTAGAGGAAAGATAATTCGAGACAATGTGTCGGAAAAAATCTTCCATTCATGAGAAGATTCGAAAAATAGGATATGCGTCTGAAATTACAACTAATCAACATAAACGCACGCGCGTTTGTTTGTCGGTTTTCATCTACTCGCAAACCACGGCACAGATTACAACTAAAGTTGCTGCACTTCTCCTTTACTATCAGACAACAATCCCTATGGGGTAAGAACCACCAACCTATCATACTTCAGGAGATATGACGTCATAAAAACAGACGCGTGAAAAAAAGTTGCATCGTGTATGGAATTTTCATTTGTTCTTTACTGCTACGACAGCCCTACAATCGAGTTCAGTTACAGAAATGCCTGACACCTGGCAGCACTTTCGAGAACGTTTAACTACGAAGCGCAAAAGGCTGTAGGCGAAAGCAATAACAGAGTACAGAGCGATGGAGAGGCGTTGCCACAGGCGTTTATGAAATAGCGCTGTAGATACGTGAAGCAGCTGCACCCAGCGTACAGCAACTGTACGTTTCTAATATAAAACGCCACCCGGGGACTGGGTCTTTGTGTCGTTGGGGAAGTGGCGAGAATGGACAGTGAAGAGACGGGGAATCTGTACGGGTGCTGATAACTGCGCAGTTGAGCGCCCCGCAAACCAATCATCATCATTTAATGTAAAAATTGGAAAAATGGATACTCACGCAATGCCGTGTTTGTCAGCTAGTACACTTCTGGCCATTAAAATTTCTACACCACGAAGATGGAGTGCTACAGACGCGAAATTTAACCGACAGGAAGAAGATGCTGTGATATGCAAATGATTAGGTTTTCAGAGCATTCACACAAGGTTGGCGCCGGTGGCGACACTTACAACGTGCTGACATGAGGAAAGTTTCCAGCCGATTTCTCATACACAAACAGCAGTTGACCGGCGTTGCCTAGAGAAACGTTGTTGTGATGCCTCGTGTAAGGAGGAGGAATGCGTACCATCACGTTTCCGACTTTGATAAAGGTCGGATTGTAGCCTATAGCGAATGCGGTTTACCGTATCGCGACATTGTTGCTTGCGTTGGTCGAGATCCAATGACTGTTAGCAGAATATGGAATCGGTGGGTTCAGGAGGGTAATACGGAACGCCGTGTTGGATCCCAACGGCTTCCTATCACTAGCAGTCAAGGTGACAGGCATCTTACCCGCATGGCTGTAACGCATCGTACAGCCACGTCTCGATCCCTGAGTCAACAGATGGGGACGTTTGCCAGACAACAACCATCTGCACGAATAGTTCGACGACGTTTGCAGCAGCATGGACTATCTGCTCGGAGACCATGGCTGCGGTTACCCTTGACGCTGCATCACAGGCAGAAGCTCCTGCGATGGTGTACTCAACGACGAACCTGGGTGCACGAATGGCAAAACGTCATTTTCTCGGATGAATCCAGGTTCTGTTTACAGCATCATGATGGTCGCATCCGTGTTTGGTGACATCGCGGTGAATCCACATTTTAAGCGTGTATTCGTCATCGCCATACTGGCGTATAACGCGGCGTGATGGTGTTGGGTGCCATTGGTTACACGTCTCGGGGTGGCATTGGTTACATGTCTCGGTCACCTCTTGTTCGCATTGATGGCACATTGAACAGTGGACGTTACATTTCTGATATGTTACGACCCCTGACTCTATTCTTCATTCGATCCCTGCGAAAGCTGCGTTTCAGCAGGATAATGCACGACCGCATGTTGCAGGTCCTGTACGGGCCTTTCTGGATACAGAAACTGTTAGACTGCTGTCCTGGCCAGCACATTCTCCAGATATCTCACCAACTGAAAACGTCTGGTCAATGGTGGCCGAGCAACTGGCTCGTCACAATACGCCAGTGACTACTCTTGATGAACTGTAGTATCGTGTTGAAGCTGCATGGGCAGCTGTACCTGTACGCGCCATACAAGGTCTGTTTGACTCAATGCCTAGGCGTATCAAGGCCGTTATTACGGCCAGAGGTGGTTGTTCTGGGTACTGATTTCTCAGGATCTATGCACCCAAATTGCGTGAAAATGTAATCAAATGTCAGTTCTAGTATAATATATTTGTCCAATGAATACCCGTTTATCATCTGCATTTCTTCTTGGTGTAGCAGTTTTAATGGTCAGTAGCGTATTTTCAGTAAAAAAACTGAGGGAAAAAGAAAAGAATCGCATAACACAATATTGTGGACAGAATACGTCTATCGAAGTGCATACATAGCATTGAATTATAAGTTAGAGAAACAGGTAATAGAACACAAGAATTCGGGTAATTTTTCGTCCAAAAGGCACACTCCTGGAAATAATAGTAGGGTAATGATTTCTTGACATTTGCGTAGAACGACTAGCAATAGGTTAACAAAACAGACCTTCAGGTATTCCTGGAGAAGTAATTAACAAGCAGCTCCAGCTTAGAAATCAAAAATTTAGAAACACACATAGCATCAAAGAAGCAGCATGGCAAAGAAATATTTACGAAAGGGAGTTAACCTTACCAGATTTCCTTAATAGACGAAATGGAAAAAAGTGTGGAGTACGCATGTTGACCAAAAATGTGAAGCGCCCAGGAGACAGGCAGAGGTCAGTCTAACGTCGTATACGCACACACTATCGGCGTCTATGCAAGTTACTAGTAGCAATTACTCAGATAGGCAGAACGGCCACCGCATTGCGTTCGCTCTTACTGTATGCACTGTAGAGTCCATGTTCAACGAATATTTTTTGTTGATTTGATCGATACCAACACCTCTCAAAATGTGGACAGCAAAGAGCTTGCAGTAGAAGAAACTAGTTTCACAGTTCCGGAGACGAAGTGGTGATAGCTCTTAAGGCATGCCATGTTTGCTAGAGATTTTTTGTTTCGAATTATCATTCCTGTCGTATCCCTGAATACTGAACATTTGTCCTGGGACACGTTGTACAATGCTTTACGCCTCCATGGCTGAGTGGTCATCGTGTTTGACTGCTTTCTAGAGGACTCAGGTTCCATCACCAGTATTTTCAGGGATTTCCTCTTGCCGACAGAACAGGACCGAGGTCCAAGCTGCCTTGTGATGCCAGTTAAGGAGACACTGCCGTGAGAAGCAGGTGCTTAAAAGTCCGCCTGGTGAGCGATGTGCTGACTCCATGCTCCACCATGTCACTTCCAAACAACAAGGCTGTCCGTCGCCTTTGAATTGCTGCTATAATAATAATTATAAAAGTTGGCAACTTTATTTACGCACTGTGTTTTAAATAGATATGATTATGATACTAAAGTACTAATGCAAAGAAACGTAATGATGCTAAAATGCTTTAAATTCTTGCTATGATTTAATCTTTAAAATTTAATAATTCTCTTCCTGTTAATATTTAATTAACTTACGTCGTTCAGATTTCGTAACGCTGACGGCGTTAAAATTTAAAATTGTTCAGTCGCTTTTTCTGTTTTCTTTCAATTGTTGCGAGCCAGCGATAGTGCAATGCTGTTCGCTTTCAAGTCTACTCATTTATAAAAATCAGGTCCAGGAAACACTTTTGTGATCACGGTTGCGATTTAGACGGTATTCGCGTAATTGTACTGATAGTTATCGTTTCCGAAAGATGCAGGTTCGATTAAAGCTGTGTGCACTTTTGGGCGTATAATGAAAATATTACCAACACGTCGCGTAACAAAGGGTAACATGTGAATCACAGCCGTTGTCAAACGAAGAAAACATATGATGACATAAACGTTCTTCGCTGTTATTCAGGATAGGTTTAGTTTAAACACCGCAATTTTCAGTCTTTAGAGATCACAAGACGATATACTTTAGAGATATCTGTTTTGAATAACTTATATTTACCTTTTCTTATACAATATGGTGATTGTCCGCAAGGGCGGCCGGAGTTCTAGGCGCTTCAGTCCGGAACCGCGCGATCGCTACGGTCGCAGGTTCGAATTCTGCCTCGAGCATGGATGTGTGTGATGTCCTTAGGTTAGTTAGGTTTCATTAGTTCTAAGTTCTAGGAGGTTGATGACCTCAGATGTTAAGCCCTATAGTGCTCAGAGCAATTTGATTGTCCGCATATGTATATGTAATCTTTTATAGCCTTTATACATTTACATTACATACATCGATTAGGAAACTTTTTTTTCTCTACCGACCAGTACGCGAACAAAATCCGCCCAGACAAAATGTCTTACATAGACCAAGTTCTCACTTAACAATCATATATAGTTTCGTAGTACAAAAACTACTAGTTTATTTCGTGCACTAGAAAGTCTTTGATTCACTGAGCACAAAAACTAAAATAATATAATTATAATTACATTTTTAATATCGCCAGTTCTCCTATATATCATGAAAATAAGGTTTGACATCCTCGTAATATTATTTTTCATCGTTGTAGCACTATTGCGTCAATACCTGTCTCAGGCCAGAATGGCAGATCCTTGTTGTTAGAGACTGCGGTGAGTGTTATGAACGGTATTACAAGGAAACACAGTAGACTGCTAAACATTGAAATTATCTACGGCAGAGTAGAAGACGAAATGAGAAAGTTCTGTACTGCAGAAGGCTTGATTGTAGTAAGACGCCCAAAGTAATGAAGCTCTCTCACGTGCATTCGCATTAGTGACAAAATTTTCTTGAAAGACGATCACAGCTTGTAAATAATATTGACAAAATTCTTGAAATTCTATTTCTAGTGTACATAATTGTGGTGATGTCGTGTCCCAAAACCTGAAGTTTGACACACTTTCCCGCTTCAGCCACACTCTATAAGTAAACGAAATGTTTATTTTTGTGTGGTTAGCACAATAATTGATTTCCGGTATTTTGTATTATGTTTCACGTCCACCGTGTGAGTCGAGCGACGTCCACCCCGAGCAACCTGCATTCAAATCACACAGCTGGCCATAAGCCGACTGCGTGGCGCCAGTCAGCGATTGCACTCGCCCAACGGCGCCCATCGGCGCTGGGCTACTGTGTCATCGGTGTAAATCGTTACGGCAGCGAAAAATTATACAGAACATTGCAACTAAAATAAAACTGCTCAGTTGCTTTTGAACTGTCTTTTTTTCCTTCAAAATAACATTTTTTCACCTCAATTATGCACATCTTTGTGTAAAGAACTTTTATGAGGATAGTCATTTCACAGACGATATAGTACTGGTTTATTGCAAAGTAACCTTTAAAAAATCTATCAGCTACTTCAGTAGAAATCTTTTTCCGAAATTACGAGGGTCGTTAAATAAGTAACGCCCCCCCCCCTTTTTTTATTTTTTTAAAAAGCCACTAATTTACATAGGCAAACGTCCTTGTTGGTGCTTTACATTTGATGTTTGTTCTATTCTCCGGGGAAGTTTCGAACCGTTCTGGCAGACGGCAGAGCCGTAGTACAGCATCAAAACGGCTTCTACGTACGTGCTGTAGCCGCGTGGGATTAGCCGAGCGGTCTAAGGCACTGCAGTCATGGACTGTACAGCTAGTCCCGGCGGAGGTTCGAGTCCTCCCTCGGGCATGGGGATGTGTGTGTGTGTGTGTATGTCCTTAGGATAATTTAGGTTAAGTAGTGTGTGAGCATAGGGACTGAAGACCTCAGCAGTTAAGTCCCATAAGATTTCACACACATTTTTTCGTACGTGCTGTTATTGAATTCTTGCATTCAGGAAAAGAAACGGTGGTGGAAATCCATAAACGTTTGCGTGCAGTGTATGGCGATGCTGCAGTTGATATCACAGTTAGGCGATGGGTAGAGAAAGTTACAGCCTCTGGAAATGCAGAAACAGAGCTCCATGATCAGCCACGCTCGGGATGTCCTGTCACAGCCAGTGCTCCAGATATGCTGAATCGAGCGGATGCCAGACCTGCGCATCACAACTCCACAATTGGCTCTACAGCTGTCGGTCAGCAATGGAAGTGCGTCTGCAATGATGGAGACTCTCGGATATAAAGAGGTGCTTACGATGGGTTCCACGAAAGCTCACAGCTGAGCACAAGATTCAAAGGAAGGTCATTTCATCTGAATTGTTGCAGCGTTTTGAGACCGACGGAGAGGACTTTGTCACGGATCGTTAGGGGGGACGAAAGCTGGGTGCACCACTTTGCGGCGGAAACAAGAACGCAGTTCATGGAGTGGTATCATCCTCATCCAATACAAAAGAAGGAATTCAAGACAACCCCCTCTGCCGCAAAAATCATGGTGACAGTCTTCTGGGATTGTGATGGCGTCGTTCTCGTGGATGTGATGCCAAGGGGGTCGACCATCAGTTCAGAGGCATACGTGAAGACTCTCAATAAACTCAAAACCCGTTTCCGACGTGTTCGATCGAAGACAAGAATCCAGCAGAAATGTTGCTCCAACACGATAATGAACGCCCACATGCACGTCTGAGAACCCGGGAACACGCAACGAAATTGGGTTGGACATCACTGCCTATTGCCTCATCGACGCTACAGGCCAGACCTGCCACCCTCGGACTTGCATCTCTTGGGGCCGCTTAAAGACACTCCAGGGGGACCCCCTTTTTGAAGATGACGAGCGTATCAGTCATGCAGTGAAAACATGGCTACGCTTGTAGGACAAGAGCTTTTACCAGCAGGGAATACGTGCTCTTCCACAACGTTGGCGTATGGCTGTAGAACGTGATGGAGACTATGAAGAAAAACAGGACAAGACATGTTATGTGTTGTCTGACTTTTAACAATAAATACGTTCTGAGAACAAAATGTGAGGCATTTCTTATTGAACGACCCTCGTATATTAACAGCACGTCTACAGATGAAAATGAAGTGATGGGTAATACATTTTATTTTGTTTAGAAAAATATTGTTATGTAAAAACAGTTACAGCAGGGATATTCAGAGGTTGATTAAACTCTTCTACGGTGACTATGTGTCACACTTCGGAAGTACCGATTTACAAAAAACTTCGGCATATCCTCTGATTAGAAGCTCAAAAGAACCTGGTAAGAACAACTACTAATTTTTCAAAAGTTTATCTAAACAAAATGGTACAGCATTGTAAAGTTTATTTAGGTGCTTCTGCGTAGGTGATACCGTCTCTACCTCACTCCTTGAAATTTTGTCATATTTTATTCAGTTACGCGAGACGTGTAGCAGAATAAAGTTTTACATTACCGGCGCTGAAAAGCAGTTTTTTACAGTTGATGAGCAGAAGTACATGAATGTAACACTTATAAACGGTGTAATAGTACCGAAGACAACAATTAAAAATCAAAAAACCCAGCAAACGCAGACTGTGACATGAAGATAGGGCCGATTTATAGATGGATTGTGGGAATTAAAAATCTTACCATATCAACACAGCACGTACGTCATAGTGGTACGAGATGTCGAAGGTAAGACTGACAAAGAAAGCATGAAATAAAGATCCACTAAAGCCGGTCGGCAAGGAAATAACGATGTAGAAAACGTTTGCCAGCAGAAGCTGTTGATCGATCAGTGTATCTGCTGAGGCGCACACGCCCTGGAGGGAGCAACGGAGAAAGCATAGCAGACTAATACAGCTTTGGAGGATGTCGATGTTGCATGTATGTATAAATGACCCGACTGGTATAAGATAAGAAGCATGCCAGACCGAAGGTAAAACTGAAAAGTGAATTAAAAACATTCAGTGGTTTGGGACAGAATGTGACAACAGACTGCCAACAGCAACAAAGACGAACTATAATCTCTACAAATTCAATGATAGTCGGAGGAACAAAACACAAATTGGCACAAAAGGTTGTTGAAAATGAAACTGATGGGCAATGTGCATTTGGCAGAACTAGTAGATACAAAAGATGAAGAAAGAAGTCGGTGGATCAGACATATCAAAATAGGGTCGGAAAAAGCATCAAACCAGTCGAAGGGGAGGTGTTATTTTAGGGAAGGAAAATTTGGCTTATGTTAACAAAACGTGTACTCTGTACCGGACTTAACTGTTTTGTTGTGGGTAACACTCCGAACAAGAAGTCCAGAGACTGGTCTCAGTGTTGACCGAGACAAGAATGTGGGCGTTACTAAAACCTACACAGTGGTTGATTTGCTGACACATCTGACGTTATCTCTCCACAGCTCAGAAACCATATGTTTAGCGGCCACAATCAGCTCAGTGAGTTACACTTGTTGCATGGACTTCAGACGAACTCAAGCATTGCGACCTATTTCCACGAGTGACGGCAGGACAGTGAAATATGAATTTCCTCAGTCCAGCATGTCACGAATGTGTCTTAGCAGTGTGCATGTTTGGCTGTGACGAGTGTTTATGTAATGTGGCGTCGTGTTTGAGTTGTTGATAGAAGAGGAGGAGAGAGAGAGAGAGAGAGAGAGAGAGAGAGAGAGAGAGAGAGAGAGAACTCGCTATCTTACTCCCCATAAAGGCCGTAAAAGCCACTACCAAGCCTAACGTCTCCATCCAATGGACGAATAAGCCGGAGGTCATTAAAAAAGAAATAGGGACAAACAAACAAAATCAGAACAACATACTAATAGAAGATGTAAACTATATGAAACGTCCCCTTTGTATAATAGTACACTACTGTGCTTAAACTGACACACAATATTTTGTTAGCGCAACGCAATCTGACTTTCAGAATTCCCTACAAAAGAATGGCCCTGACTAACATTAAACTATACCTTTCACAAATCACACTACTGCCGGCTAAATAAAAGATTCAAAGTACTGAAGGCACTAACTACTGATAGGGATAGTTAGCAAATGAATGATATTAATAGAGAACAAACAATGTATTTACCTTGATATCATCATATATAAATATAGCAGTTCATTACAAATTTCAAAACTCCGCCATCTCTCTCCCCACATCCACCACTGCTGGCGGCTCACCTCCAACTGCCCAACGCTATGCGCTGTTCACAGCCAGCTGCCTAACACTACAATGGCGAGTATTACAACAATGCAAAGCAGCCACAGACTGCACACCGCACAGCCAGTGATTTTCTATACAGAGGTGGCGTTACCAATAAAAAAAACCTAAACAGCCTACTTACATAGCCACCATGCTCCCCACAAAAAAATTTACAAATTGGTTTGGGCAGTGCCCAATACAGATTTGAAAAAAATTTTCATAATTACAATAACAAAGAAATCAAATGCACACACTTATTGATACAATGTTGGTCAAAAGCTAAAATTTTCTCACAGTCCATAAAGACAGTCCTAATCGCTCATCACAGTAAAATATCAGTCTTTTTCTCAAAGTCTGAGCAGTAAAAGAAAATGCACACGGAAGTAGTGGATTTCCATGCAGTATTGAAGAGGTATTGTTGTCCTTCCAACGAAAAGACAGTGCTAACTCTACATGCAGACAGGTAATGGGCCACAACAGAGTAAACCCACAGCGGAGTCAGTCGAAATTTTGAAGAGTATTGGTGGGTAGGTCATCACAGAGCAGACCCACTGTAATCCTGGTAGAGATTACGGTATTGGTGGGCCACCAGAGGCGCAGACCCACTGCAGTCCTTGTAGAAATAATGGTACTGGTGAGTCAGCAAAGACGCAGACCCACTGTAGTCCTTGTAGAGATTACGGTACTGGTGGGCCACCAGAGGCGCAGACCCACTGCAGTCCTTGTAGAAATAATGGTACTGGTGAGTCAGCAAAGACGCAGACCCACTGTAGTCCTTGTAGAGATTACGGTACTGGTGGGCCACCAGAGGTGCAGACCCACTGCAATCCTTGTAGAGATGGCCAGCAGCCATCTGTTGTGACTGTGCAGGTGCACAATCACCATTGAAGAGTCTTGTGGATAATATAGCAAGTCCATAACCACCACTTGTGCACTCACAAAGTTTTTGGAATTGTCCTTAGAACCAGCAATGCTGTTATCCAGTCCCTTGCTGAATTATTAACACACGTGCAAACACTATCAGTCCCCACTTCTCACATATTGTCCATATACTATGACCAACAAAAACGTGTGCAGTGAAATGTAACTTACAAGTTGCTTAATTTGATGAACTGGTGTCAATTACAATTTTATAACATAAGAACACAATAACAAAGGTACAAAACACATCAGTAAAGAACATAGCAATACAGATAACATTTGTGGTAATAGGGGCTTTACAAAAGAATAGAAATAGACATATACGTCAGTGTTACAGGAATTATGACATGAGTACATACATAAAAGATCAGAATAAATTTTGAAACATCAACTTCACACATGAGCATTAAAACAAAACAGAATAAATAATGTCTAAGCATATTTACAAGTTAAATAACATATTATTAATGCCAATTATATTTGAGGATAACAGTATTCCTCATCATAGTGAATGTAGCTTAGTATTAGAAGAAGAAAAAATTCTATGAAACTACACAGAGACAGGAAGAAAACAAATACACAAGGGTACACAAACACATAGTGGGATAACACAAAAGGAAAGGACAGGGTTTGTTTTACTGCAGTATTTTGCATAGAGATCTCCCTTCGTTCATCATTATTCCCAAAAGTCCTATCTAAGCCTGTTTTCTGTATTCCGTTCACATCCTCTGTCAAAAATAGTTTTTCTCCACTGTACAGTATCCCTTTTTTTTTGCCAAACCATTTTCTGATAGCTTCTCAATGCATTTCTTATAAATTCATCATAGTTAGTTTCTTATATAGTCTACCCCCTCTTAAGCTAACTTAAATCTACTGAGCTCAGATATATATACCAAGGGACGAGGCAATGCAGCATCACATAAAACAATTAATATAAACAGCAATGAAAAAAAAACGCAGATTTGCGAAGCAAGCAGCATTAAGAAATTAGCAAAGCAATTGTAATATTACAACTAATCTAAGGCAATGTGCAGCAAACAATAAAAATAACTCATTAGTAAAACTGGCTTAACAGAATAATACAAAGTCAAATTCAATAACACTATGCCTGGCAAACAGCATAACTTATACCTAAACATGACGAAGTTCAAGCAGAAAAAGTATTACACTAAAAATGGCCATGTCTAATACCTATGTCACATCTTAACACTAGAGTGATGCATCACGAGAACTTACACTAGCAGATAAGTTACCAAATCGTAAAGAAATTATTTATGCAATTCCTGTGAAGGGAAATGTCTATTTATGTGCCCTCGTTTTCTTGGAAGTAGATCATAAATTTCTTATTGACTCGATCTGTAGGCATAAAATAACTATATTAGTACATATATTAAATTTTATTTTAACCAATGCTGCAGTGCAGCTAGAACTTAGATATTAAACAAAATGAGTAAATATGTACAAAGGAAGGCATGAAACATCATTCATTAGCCATAGGGCATTTCATAAGGTAGTACAGAAAATCTCTCAACTCTCGTAGAAAGACGCTTGTCATAATCAGGTGTGCAGATGTAAAAATGTTTCCAAGTTATTATTAGCGTGTCGTATTTACGATGCTTTCTACAAAGGAATGTCAATAGCGAGGATAATGGCCTCCCCTTTTTTTTTCTACCACCTAATGGCTTTTTCTCAAGGCGGCTGGCACACCTGGCCGCTCACAACGAATTACGTCACGGTCACTTACCTTTCATACCGAAATATTGACGACAGCAGTTTTCGCTACAGTGACAGTCTCATACAACAAAATTCACAGGTTGAGAATTTGGTTACAAATGTGTAGAAACAATATCTTATGAATGTAACAGTGTCCAAAAAATTTTCGCCGGCATTGTGATACATTCACGCATTTACACACATTTCCTACCTCTTAAAGTACGATTCTTGGTTTCCAACATCCTTTTTTACAAGTCAGAGTCCCTAATTCATTACTCCTTACCTTATTACACATATACAAATTCGTCGACGCTTCTTCAATATTTCCTGATAATAAATACGTAGCATAATCAAATAACTCATATAGCATCAGCTTACTGATCATAAACATACCGCAACAGCATAATACACATAGTCATCGTAATAATAACATCATAACACCTCAGTCAATTCTCAAAATCGTCGTAGCTTCCTCCAATAATTTCAAAACCTAAAAAAAAATTCTCTGCTCATGTCAGTAGTGTCATTTACCTCAAACGTACTTTAAAAATCATGCTTCCTTACCAAATACATCATTCAAAGCTCTCATAGTATCACAATGGTTCCAGAAAAATATGAGCATTTCACAAAGTACAGACAAAATACAATTTCGTAAGTGTGAAGTTATCCAACGGTATAATTACGTAAACATCTGTCACTGAGGTAGTAAAAAAATATTTCTTTGTTAAATAATCAGATAGCTGTGTAATTTATGTGTTAGAGAAATATGGTACCGATGTGTAAAGTTGTATAAGCAAATACCATATTAGCTAGGGCTCCTTGTGCTCGCCAAACACATGGTACACAAAGTAAGCGTGTACCCCCCTTAGGATTAATGTAATTATACCCTCAGGTGTTACAGATTACAGCAATGGAATGAAATGTATCACGGAAAACTTTCTTTGTAATTAAAAAATCTTTAAAAATAAGTGTCTTAAGTATAAGATTAATCACTCAAATGCGTGTACTGTAGCGCTAAACTGTGCGTCTTGTCGCAACATAATCTCTGTGGAAGTGTCGTAGTTATCGTCCTCCGAAAGCTAAGTTCCGCAGAAGTCAATGTACTTACCTCACGATAAACAAAAGTGAAATGCTTTGTGTATAGATATCGTAGTTATTACGCTTATTGTTGTGATGAAGAAAGTACTGTACAGTAACGTATTGTTGTGCCACGAAAAAGGCTGTCTCATTGTTGCTATACCACAAAAGTTACTACTAAAACATGTTTTACTTTCCAGAAGAATTCAGAAAAACTGTGCATATATAAAACAGATACACCGCAAAAGCAACAAGGTAAATTGTGTCACACATTAGTAGCGTCGTGATATAGTCGTGTAGCTGTCAAATAAACTAACCACTGTGTCACCTGGTATCTCTCAGAAAGCACCTTGAATCCATAATGTATTTGCAAGTAAACCAAAATGTTGCATTAAAATCTCATTAGCAGTATTGGTAAATGTTCTAAGTATGTGAGCCTTATAGTCGTTACGTAATCGTGCAACAAACAAGCAAGAATGTACACACACAATAACACTGTGTCGTCTGTTCACTATAACAATGCATTCGTAATTTCTGCTTAAATAAGTTCTCTTGGTACTTGATTGGATATTTAACTTCAAACATTGTTGCATGTTAACAGATTCTAAGTCTGACAAAGCATACTAGAAACGTACAGTGAAAAATTTTATGGCGAAGACTAAGTTAAAAAGCAGATTATCTTTCAATAAAAGGTTTTACATGTGAAGTGTGGTGCAATCCTTTACTCTTCATAGTACTCAGAGTTTGAACTTGAATGCAATTATCATGCGGTATACGTCGGTAAAGAATGCTAAAATTTTTCTCAAGGCTAGCGTCTTATGTTATTTTTCTCGGAGCCAGTGGGCGCACGCGGCTGCCTGCTTGTGCGAGTCATTGTCTGTCTCTTTGTTGGCGCGCGCCGTTATTGGGATTAGGAGACCTAACTTCTACATATTCACTCTGACGAGAAGGCCCTGCCCTGTTTAAATCCCGCCAGTTCTGATGCAATTCAGGTCTGTCGTTACGAATATCTCGTCTGTCGTCATGTCGGTAGATTTCATAATTTCTTTCTTGTCGGTCATGTGGTGGAGAATTTCTCCCTGAATCGTAACTGCGCGCTGAACTGTTGCGTCTGAAAGTATTCTCCCTTGATAATAATAGTTCTGGTTACCATATTGTCTGTTTCTCTGGTAGTCTCTGTGATAGTCATTACTATAGAAACGCGATCTTTCTCTGTAATTATTTTTACTCTGCCAACGGTTGTCATACGGGTGGTGTCTGTTTCGGTCACGATTTGTGTTGTGAGAATAGCCTTGTCGCGTCCAGTTATTATTTCTTTCATCGCGGAATTGCGACGGATGTGATCTGTAATTGTTGTGCTCCTGCGTTCCGCGATTGTCAGTGTCAATTTCCAGTTCTTGTAGCAGACCTTGAAAAGCTTCAATGTCGTCTTTGCAACGTCCTGCCAAAATAATATGTCGTAAATGTTCAGGCAGTTTGATTAAGCAAATGCGGATGAGTTCTGAGGGGCTGTATGGGTTTGACAGGTACTGATTCTTGTGCAACATGTCTTCAAAATATTTCACAAGACTGGAGAATTCAGATTGTTCGAAATGTTTCATCATTATGATGCCATGTTTTACTCGGTCTTGTGTGGCTTGAGACCAATATGCTGAGAGGAAGGCATGGTAAAATTCTCCTTCACTGTGGCAGTCGTGAATGACCGATCGCATTCTTACAGCTGGTTCATTCTCTAAGTAGCCACACATAAATTCTAATCTGTGTTCTAATGACCAGTTGGGAGGAAAACAATGAGGGAATTGATGGAGCCACGCTTGTGGATGAATGTCGTTGGCAGAATTCTTAAACGTTTTGAATTTACGTGTAGTAATGAACAGCTTATAGTCAAAGTCATCATGTCGGCGAGTCGCATATCGGTCAGTGTTACGTCGTTTCGGCGGTTCCACTTCAAAATTCGGTGCACCTTGCCAATTTCTTTCATAATTTCCGAAATGCGCTGTGTTATTATTTTGTGGCTGTTACGTATTTCTATGTCCCTCTTCCTGTACTGGAGCACGAGTGTCCTCTGAAATTTGTAATTCTTGTATTACCTGCGTCAACTGATCTTGTACTTCCCGGATTTCTCTTTTGTACTGTGTATTGATTTGATTTTGATTTTGTTTGAATTTTCTAATTTGTTCATACTCTTCTGTGTCAGTGAAGGCTACAGGTCTTGTGTCATTCAGATCATCATCTACCTTTGTAGATAAGTTAGTGACCTGATCCGAAAGTTCGGCTACTTTCTCCGATAGTGAACACATTTCCTCAGTGTGTTTTTCTGAACCAAGTTTCAGAGTGTCCATTTGTGTTGAAGTCGAATCTACTGTGTCCTTCAAGTTTTCCTGAGTTTTTGCAAGTTGCGTAACCGAATCGGTAGATGCAACTGAGTCAAATTTAGCTTGCAAGGTCTCATGATTTTCATGAACAGTAGTTTGCAGTTCTTTTATGGCTGCTTCGTGATTCTGTAGTGCATTTTCATGACGCGAAAAAATAGGTTGGAAATGCTCACAAATTTGTGTTTTTACGTCACTACAGACTTTTTGACATTTAGATTCAATGTGATGTAACTCAGTAGTTAAATCCTCGCGTGTTTGTTCAAGAGTTTGCTCCAATGAGTCTAACTTTTGAAGATTTTGTTCCATTGCGTCTAACTTTTGAAGATTTTGTCCTATTTGTTTCTGATTTTGTTCAAGTGTTGTGTCTAACTTTTTAAGATTTTGTTCCACTGTGTCTAACTTTTGAAGATTTTGTTCCATTATGTCTAACTTTTGAAGCTTTTGTCCCATTTGTTGCATTAATTGTAATAACAGTGCACTGGTGTCTGAAACATGTTCCTCAGTGCTATTCGGCAGTGAAGTTGCACCGGCAACATTCACATTTTGACAAGCAGAAAATGTGTCTTGACTCATTTGAGAAAACGGTGAGGACCCAAAACCTGAGTCTACAATATTTGCGAGATTGTTTCCTGTCATTTCAGATTCCTGAGGCAAGCTGTTGCCGACCGATCGATCGATAATGCTTCCCTCTTCACTAATTGTTTCACTGTCCACGCCATTGTTTGCCGCCCGCTCCATTTCCCTATGCACAATTACCAAATTACTACTTTGAACATCAGTTAATTCATTACTCGGTGGCGCTAACACACTGCTTTCGTTTTCACTGTCATTTCGCAGTTTACTTTGGAGCCTAGTATTACGCTTTTCACACGCCATTATTGTCACAGTATTTCACACGACAACACAGAAAAACACAATTTGAAGAGCAAAAATAAGAGAACACATTACCATAACACTGAAAATAATATCTAGTTAATTGCAGCTGCGAAATACTTGGTGCAAATCTACATGCATGCCACAACTGTTTTACTGTACAACAATGAAAAACTACAACTACAAAGGAAATTCTCTCTATAATTACGCGCTAGCAATAAACAAAAGCTACTCTAATTACACAAACTACAAGAAAAAAAATCAGAAGATTCCAGTGAGGTATCCTCGGCTAAGGGTCGCCATATGAAACGTCCCCTTTTAATAATTTTACATAAGACTGTGCTTTAACTGACACACAATATGTTGTTAGCGCAACGCAATCTGACTTTCAGAATTCCCTACAAATGAATGGCTCTGACTAACATTAAACTATACCTTTCACAAATCACACTACTGCCGGCTAAATAAAAGATTCAAAGTACTGAAGGCACTAACTACTGATAGGGATAGTTAGCAAATGAAAGATATTAATAGAGAACAAACAATGTATTTACCTTGATATCATCATATATAAATATAGCAGTTCATTACAAATTTCAAAACTCCGCCATCTCTCTCCCCACATCCACCACTGCTGGCGGCTCACCTCCAACTGCCCAACGCTATGCGCTGTTCACAGCCAGCTGCCTAACACTACAATGACGAGTATTACAACAATGCAAAGCAGCCACAGACTGCACACCGCACAGCCAGTGATTTTCTATACAGAGGTGCCGTTACCAATAAAAAAACCTAAACAGCCTACTTACAACTACACTCCTGGAAATTGAAATAAGAACACCGTGAATTCATTGTCCCAGGAAGGGGAAACTTTATTGACACATTCCTGGGGTCAGATACATCACATGATCACACTGACAGAACCACAGGCACATAGACACAGGCAACAGAGCATGCACAATGTCGGCACTAGTACAGTGTATATCCACCTTTCGCAGCAATGCAGGCTGCTATTCTCCCATGGAGACGATCGTAGAGATGCTGGATGTAGTCCTGTGGAACGGCTTGCCATGCCATTTCCACCTGGCGCCTCAGTTGGACCAGCGTTCGTGCTGGACGTGCAGACCGCGTGAGACGACGCTTCATCCAGTCCCAAACATGCTCAATGGGGGACAGATCCGGAGATCTTGCTGGCCAGGGTAGTTGACTTACACCTTTTAGAGCACGTTGGGTGGCACGGGATACATGCGGACGTGCATTGTCCTGTTGGAACAGCAAGTTCCCTTGCCGGTCTAGGAATGGTAGAACGATGGGTTCGATGACGGTTTGGATGTACCGTGCACTATTCAGTGTCCCCTCGACGATCACCAGTGGTGTACGGCCAGTGTAGGAGATCGCTCCCCACACCATGATGCCGGGTGTTGGCCCTGTGTGCCTCGGTCGTATGCAGTCCTGATTGTGGCGCTCACCTGCAGGGCGCCAAACACTCATACGACCATCATTGGCACCAAGGCAGAAGCGACTCTCATCGCTGAAGACGACACGTCTCCATTCGTCCCTCCATTCACGCCTGTCGCGACACCACTGGAGGCGGGCTGCACGATGTTGGGGCGTGAGCGGAAGACGGCCTAACGGTGTGCGGGACCGTAGCCCAGTTTCATGGAGACGGTTGCGAATGGTCCTCGCCGATACCCCAGGAGCAACAGTGTCCCTAATTTGCTGGGAAGTGGCGGTGCGGTCCCCTACGGCACTGCGTAGGATCCTACGGTCTTGGCGTGCATCCGTGCGTCGCTGCGGTCCGGTCCCAGGTCGACGGGCACGTGCACCTTCCGCCGACCACTGGCGACAACATCGATGTACTGTGGAGACCTCACGCCCCACGTGTTGAGCAATTCGGCGGTACGTCCACCCGGCCTCCCGCATGCCCACTATACGCCCTCGCTCAAAGTCCGTCAACTGCACATACGGTTCACGTCCACGCTGTCGCGGAATGCTACCAGTGTTAAAGACTGCGATGGAGCTCCGTATGCCACGGCAAACTGGCTGACACTGACGGCGGCGGTGCACAAATGCTGCGCAGCTAGCGCCATTCGACGGCCAACACCGCGGTTCCTGGTGTGTCCGCTGTGCCGTGCGTGTGATAATTGCTTGTACAGCCCTCTCGCAGTGTCCGGAGCAAGTATGGTGGGTCTGACACACCGGTGTCAATGTGTTCTTTTTTTCATTTCCAGGAGTATATGTGAATGACTATTTTTCAAGAATTGCAGAGAAATTAAAATTCACAAAAACTAATATATCACCTCCAAATAATTATGCAGTAAATACAATGATGTTCCTCCACAGCATGACCCCAGCAAAACTATACAAAACCTAAAAAATAAAAGGCTTAGACTGAGTATAAGTGTGTGTACGGAAACAATGCGTAAAGAGCATACGAGCATCTGTCTTAAAGAGTATTTAAAACGGGCAAGCCTGCTGCCATCATTCTCAAAAGTAATACAGCGAGTTATGAAAAACAGCGTAACTATTTAGTTCACCTTCGGAGTGAATAATAGTTTGGGTTGCAGAGTAGCAAAAGTAAAGAACCAGCCACAGAAAATATCACAGAAGTTACACTTGACAGTCTTGACAAGGTTGAGTGTGCCATGTGTCTAAAGTTTTTGATGCTACTGACCATAATATTTTACTAAGTAAGCTAAAATCATTAGGAATACGAGTATTCGCTTTGCTGGTAACATCAATATTGTAATAACTACGAAAAAAAGGTAACTCCTTTGAAAGAAAGCGGATGAAACTCTCGAGGAAGATTACAGATGGTATGCAACCAAAGTGACATTAAACTTAAATAAAACGAATCTTACGTATATCAGTTTCAAGAGGGAAAATGACACTCAAGTTAAATGTCGATGGCACTTCTACAAACAGTGTAACAAATAGAAAATTTGTACGAATGCATATTCTCAACTGAAGTCGTGTAAACACACTCAGATAATTGCAAACTGAATTACATCAGCACGATATGCCCTGGGAGTATCCTCATCAGTGTGTAACAGCCAGTGTCTTCCAGTTACATACTGCTCATATGCACTGGGAGACAAATGCACGAAATGTGAACACGGTTTTCAAACTACGGAAAATGCTCTCAAAAATGGTAACCGAAAATATTTGAACACACAGTTAAGGTCTGTTCAAAATACTGCAAATTTAAACTAGATAATCTGAGTACATCAAATGTAACATTGCTGCACAGATTGCTCTGCCCATGACCATGGAACAAGATCTAGACTAAACATACATTTCCCAAGAAAGAATGAAGAAGAAATAGGATTTTCTACCTAGGGATAAAAGTTTACAGTAAGTTACACAGAGTTTAAAAAGATCACTGAAACGAACTTATTTAAAAAGACAAAGTACATGTTACGTAATACATTGTATACGGCGGAGGATTACTTAGATAACACAGATTAGGGGTGTAGTAAAAAATGTATGAACATAATAATAACCGTAATAACAATAATAAATCCATTATTTCACATAACACTGTCTCATACGTTTATTTCCTGAAAAACTTTACTCCCAAAACTGTGCAGTGTATAACATTAACAGCTTTTCTACTGAGCTCAACATAACACTTATTGTAGAGGGATGCTGACTCAGTTTTTAGGCTAGTAAATGAGAAGCAGCTGTTCACAGAATGGAAATGAAACATCATCATTATGGTCTTGAAGTCAACTGATAGTGCGTGTAGCGTTACATTGTGAAATAATTTGCGCATGTCGTGTGTAATGTGTTCAGTGACTGGGAGGAAGAAATGAATGAATAATGTAGCGCTAGGATTTTATATTATTAAATAACAAAGACGTATTGTGCACTAGAGGTGAATAGAATGGGAAGATGTTGTCGGCCGTGTATTCGGTAGGTCGCAGACTCCTCACTCCAATCGTCATCTGCTAATTGTGATACAGGTTTTCCGGGGCTTCTCTAAATTACATCAGCAATATGCCAGGATTGTACATACTATAAGGCCATGGCCGACTACCTACCCCGTTCGTGTCAAACTTGACCTGTACGTATGTAAATGCCTACATACAAAAATTGCGCTATTTTTATTGTTGTTGAATTGTAATACCTAGACGTGTCGAATATCATTGTAAGCGTGATCTACAAACGATTAAAAATTGCTAAGCCTACTTTTAGTACAACCACGACGATTGCACTCATTCGTACCTGGAGGTGTAAGAGGCTTCGGGTCTTCCCGACACATTGACGTGGTCCGTGATAGGAAAATATACTCTCTCGTTTCCCGGGGAAACTTGTTTCGCAACCAGGATTCGAACTGAGTATCTTCAGGCTAAACACCGTGGCATTACAATGTGTTAACTGCGGCCATGGAGAGTATGCGCTCTTTACTGTGAATCTATGTACCGCCGGTCCAAAGGTTTCTAAAACTGCTTTTGTTCCTGACATACAAGTGACATCAGTGCTGTAACTACGGTAGCAGCTTGAACTAAAAACTGTAAACAACGGATGTTCATTTGGCAAGTCAGTCGTAAGCATGCGTGGGCGTGCGGCCATAGTGCCCCAAGTTGTTGTCACAAACAGCAATGGAGCAAAATCTCTAAATCACGAGTTTAATACATCCTTCAGAATTTCTGAAGAACAGGAAAATGAGTGCTAAGTTTGCATGCCTTGATTCCTGGACAAAAGCAATCAATGTGGGCGCATGCCGCGACTCGATTCTTTTTTGGTTAAAATCGTCTCTGGTGATGAGACATGATGTTATCTATGCGAACCTATCACAAAACAACAAAATGCTGAAATTCAGATCAGTAGTCAACACTCTGACGTCGTAACCAACATTCAAGGC
This sequence comes from Schistocerca nitens, assembly GCF_023898315.1. Taxonomy (NCBI): domain Eukaryota; kingdom Metazoa; phylum Arthropoda; class Insecta; order Orthoptera; family Acrididae; genus Schistocerca; species Schistocerca nitens. The sequence continues at coordinate 348,386,012 of NC_064618.1, read as the reverse complement.
AATGTGGAGCGCTAGTTAAACAACATCCCAAAGAAGTATTTTTCTGACAGTTGCACATTGTTGTATGAGCGTTCTGTCAGTAGCACCCCAGCGGGAGAAGACTATCAAGGGGAGGCTACGACGTTTGGAACGCGGATTTAGTGCAAACTTCGTACACTTGTAGTACTCCATGAGGACAACCAAATGTGTAAGCTGTGGCGCGTACTTCTCAAGCATTATTGCGAAAATCGCAAGATAATTTCGGTCGTCCAATATATACCTGTGCGTGGCCATTTTTACCTTGAAGCGGCGGCAGCCGAGTGGTTAGCGTTCAAACCCCGTACTTGCTGGATTGCTTAATCGAGTCCCTTTGGTCAGTTTTTCTTTCAACATAGCAATATTCTTTACTATTTATATTACAATTGATATAATGGGAAGAATACGTGTAATCATATGAGCTTTACAATGTTATTTGGCAATCTACAAATTTTTATTATCACAAATAATATAATATTCATAACTATCGACTAGTAATCGACCAAACACATAAAGCGATACTAAAAATGTATGCTTGTCAGTATTTTGAGAAATCCATTATACCTGGAAGAAGCCCGGAATTACTTGTTACCTGCAAGTTCTGACCGGCACAGACGGCTTTCGAATGATGTACAATTAATCGTCGCTTTCGACGTTACGAGTACAAGTTGCACGATGGTATTTTTCGTAAAAACATGGAAAACATAAAGTTAAACGGCACCTGTTGCATTGAATAAATGCTATTTTTCCGTAAGTGTCCTTTAATTTACGTCTGTGGTCACAAACGTTTTATTAAGAGATTACTGGTTTCGGTCTTTAATGACCATCATGAGATCTCCAGCAAAAATGGGAAAAAGATATATACACTCGCACACTGTATACACTAGTGTATGCCGACATTAGCGACATCTGGTGAACTTACAACACAAACGTCTTGTGGCTGTTGTACGGCAGCTTGTTTTAAACAGTAGTAGTACTGACAACATGACTCGTGCATGTGATGTTATTTATATGTATTTGCCGATGCTGGTGCTGATTATGAATTTAACATTTGACGATGCCACTATGGGTGCAGTACATTAGGACTTTGTTTTTATGAAACAGGTACCCCACTTTTTTTAAAGCGCACAAATGTAAATTTTGTCGGTACTACTTTTCATTATGGTCTATGTATTGTTCTTAAGCTGTATACAGTGTGCGAATGTATTTATGTTTTTCCCATTTTTGCTGTAGATCTGATGATGGTCATTAAAGACCGAAACCGGTAATCTGTTAGTAAAAAGTTTGTGACCATAGATTTAAATTAAAGGAAACTTACTACATATACGGGTCACTGTTTTTTCGCGACGATATCGCAGCTTGTGAAGCTATTTTTCCGCATACGCAAGGTCTTTTGAGGTTTTCCGTGGAAAAACTAACCTCGTTAACATTTTAATAATCCCCTCTTTCAGCCAATCATTTGGAAGCAAACCATGCACAACACAGAAGTATCTTAAATATCGGTGCTGATAATTGGTCATGCAGTATTGAGTGTATTTGAATAGCGTCTTCATGAGAAGTAGTTTCTCGTTCTCTTTCGATTAAATGAGAACAATTCTGAAGACGCTTAATCAAATTTTTAGCTTGCCTGTAGAAAGCGACGATTAATTGTACATCTTTCGAAAGCCGTCTGTGCCGGTCAAAACTTGCAGGCAACAAGTAGTTTGGGGCCCCTTCCAAGTATAAGGGATTTCTCAGATCACGGACAACTACACATTTTCAGTATCACTTTGTGTTTGGTCGTTTGCTAATCGATAGTTACGAATATTATATTATTTGTGATACTAAAAATTTGTAGATTGCCAAATAACATTGTAAAGTTCATACGATTACAGGTATTTTTCCCATTATATCAGTTGTAATATACGTAGTAAAGAATATGACTGTTTTGGAAAAAAAAAAACTGATGAACGGGACTCGATCAAGCGATTACGGGGCTTGAACGCTAACATCTCGTCTGCTGCCCCTTCATGGTAAAGATGGCCACGCACAATACAAATTTGATGACGGAAATTATCTTGCGATCTTCTCAATAACGCTTGGGAAGTACGCGCTACTGCTCAAACATTTTGTTGTCCTAATGGAGTACTACGAGTGTACGAAGTTTGCACAAAACCCGCGTTCCAAACGTCGTGGCCTCCCCTTGTAAGTAGAACACACGAGGCATTAAAACCATCATCTTAACATTACTCTATTTTTTTATTCATACATTCTTGAAACCTTTTCGACTGCCGGAATACTATAAATTTTAAACTTTTTGTAGTTATAAATAGTTGACTGATTTGGTGGAGCCTGCCAGGATTTCTCTCCCGCACCAATCTCTTCACCCAGAGTCCTCAATAACTTATATTCGTGTTTTGCCACTTCACTTTTGCCCTGTACTGCTTCCTCCATTTCTTTTCCTGGTCGTTAGGTGAACACCAGAATCGTTCCCAAAAACATCTCTTACGCTCTGTTAGGTGTTACAAGATACTCTCCAGTATCATATAAATGATAATAAAGATGCGAACAAAATGAAGTAACACGTTGACGGAAAAGGGCGTGGTCAAAGCTTTAGAACAGCTCGCCCTCCCCCATAAGAGTCCGCAGATCATGTTCTAGTGGCTAGCGTTGCTGCCTCTGGATCACGAGGTCCCGGGTTCGGGATTTTCCTTGCCCAGGGAAGGGGGGGAGGGGTTGTTTGTGTTGTATCATCATCATAATCATCATTTGTGACAGTGACTGCATTGGAATGTGAGCTCCCATCTTGTTCTGTTACTCGCTTCTGTGAACGGGAACGCGTTCTGCAGATCTTGGTGTCACTCGCGCCCATCTAGAAAAGCTTTTACTGAGTTTAACGAAGGCGATGTTGGCCTGATATATTCGACGATGCCCTTTGGCTATACTGACTAAAGGATTCTTCTAAGAAACACCAAATTAAGATAACATGAAGATGCCTAAATAAGGTGAAACGCGTCGTTGAAAAATAAAAAAAAAATAAAATTGCAACCAAGACCGTTTTTAACCAGTACTGTTAAGCATTGATTTTCTGTATGCCACATATGGATTGGAAGAATTTCTAAGAGAATCAACAGCCCGTGGCCATGCAAATACGTTTTACAATGGGCGATGGTGCTCTAGGATTTTGCACGAAATTCAGTTAAGAATACGAGATGCCCATTAGTAATTATTTTAAGGGAACTTAAGCTTAGGTCCAGACATGCTTCTGCAGGGAGGCACTATCAGGCTTATAAACACAGTGAGATTTACGCCGCAATGGCCGATCAAAAACACCTGGTGCAACGTGGGAAGTTCGTCAAACCTTTACGGCAAGTTGCCTGGAACTTACTGGGTGCCGCAACCGTCCCAAACAAATATATGCTAAAAGCCAACTCTAGACGGTGTTGCTTACGTTTACTTCAGCGTGGATAAGAAAGAATCAGATGTAGTAAATCACAAGGGAAACTAATTAGAACGACTCCCAGGCCGGTATCATATATAGCTGAAATACAGAACGCCAAAATAAGGGCTCGATCTCACAGGGTTACAGGCAAGCAGACGACGGAAGTAGCCGATCGAATGTACAGATAGCATTAACTAAGCCCGGTGGACAGAAGCGGAAACAAACTAATCACAATATAATTTTGAATGCTTTTTGCTCCGCAGTTTTCAAATAATTATTAAAGGACATCTTCCGTACAGCACGAGATGTACTAGAAATGTTTATTTCCCAAATCCGGTTTTCGCTTTTATAGCCCATCATCGGTGGCATATTATGTAACTCTATAGCAATGACATGCGTGTTAGTTTATACGACAGGATCTGAAATCTGTCCTGTAATACAGTACACAGGTTGTCATGTAAATTACTGCTGTTAGATCTTAAGCAGTGAAAATTTTTGATAACGTTTGACGTAACCGTCAGATGGATAGTTCGGCAAGCGGCTAATAACAAATAATGAGGATTTACTAGCATCAACCTGCCAGTCGGTGTGGCCGAGTGGCTCTAGGCGCTTCAGTTTGGAACCGCGTGACCGCTACGGTCGCAGATTCGAATCCTGCCTCGGGCATGGATGTGTGTGATGTCTTTAGGTTAGTTAGGTTTAGGTAGTTCTAAGTTCTAGGGGACTGCTCAGAGCCATTTTTTAGCATCAACTGGGCAGATGACTTACAACAATATGTACCTTTTCCACAGGTGCATTACCGACAATGATGTGATGAAAGCCAAAAGACCAAGTAAAGTATATAGTGAGGCCCCTTTCAGGGTTCGCTCTTGAATTCAATAAACAAGATAGCACACACATAAGAAGAATTTAACACTTTTGTACTAGAATATACCAACCAAACAAGGCTGAATGGGTGATGCACCAGACTAGTAGTTTACAGAAAAATTTTAACAGTCAGCGCAGGCTTGTGAACAGAAGTAGAGCTCAAAATCCAAATTGCAGTTCATTTTCTCCACAAATCGCGATGACGTGTTGAAAAAATCGGCTAAACACAGCCTGGTAGAAAAATACAAACGAGTCCCTTCGCTCACAGCAGAATATCGCAGAAATGGCCACAAATACCAGCTAGATCCAAAAGCAAGCAGGATTCACCGGGTCAGACGTGAGTTCAGAAAAAAAATTACTAGCCGTTACAGAAAAAGGCTCACCAAAAAATCCACAATGCAGACGAGCAACAGTTTACCGAGCAGGCTTGCTTCCTAGAGTAGTCGAATAGCTGACGGTTACACTCCAACGGGCGTGAAGGCGCTAATAATACTCCACAGCCTAAGCCACTGCCTTCCAGCTATTTTGGACCCAATGGAGCAACGGCACGTTTTAGGTAAAACAAGACTTCCACCTTTCCATAATGCTGCAAGGCCCTATATCCCTGCTCATCGCTGCTCACGCACCCCATTGTGGGCCTGCGTCTTCTAGTTTCTCAGCAACGCGGCAGATAAATACACAGGGCAGATACTATCCATAACTGAGAGCGTGTGTTTTTGTAATCTGTAATGACAGACTATGTCTTGCTAACCTGTTCTCTTAGTTTGTAATCTGTGTGAACTTCCAGTAACAAAAGATTAATGTTTGTAGGTACACCATGTGAACACATAGTTTGCCATTTCAGTTGTTAGAATTAAAAGCGACTGCCATGCTTAGTTTCTTGTTTTGATGTGTTTGCTAATTTGATTACTAATGGTCAAGTATTGATAATATTCTTCTCAGGTCTGCAGCCGGATCATAAAATCATCCTGACACGATGTTTCCGTGATGCACTAGGCTGCCATATTCATGTGAGTATGCTGGAGCACGAAGTCGCCCGAACTGAATTCAGGCAGCGAGCGACGGGTCTTTATACGCCGCGGATGGCCAACAGCACGTGCGCAAGAAATAGTAGTAACTGCCCTCTATCGCAAGCGAACAAATAGCGCCCCAGTGGTAGAAGCTGGCGAAGTCTATAAATCGCTGTCAAAAACTATTCGGAGCGCTGAATCAAAGATCGTTGGTTTTTAATGTCTGATAAATTGGGGTTCCAAATCTTTCTTAAAACATGACCCACGTCTCTATTTACAAGATTGTCAGATAGTTGAACTTCAATGGACTCTTTTTTTTTTTAAAAAAAAAAAAGAAAAACAAGTTCCAATAGCGAGACGCAGGAGGAACCATTTGTGTCTCTTCAGACAACATTTTATGTCCCTCGGTAAGACGGTGCTCTGCCATTGCAGATTTCTCAGGATGAAATAAACGTGTTTGGCACTGTCGCTCAACACATCGGTACAGAATGGTACGGATTTTTTGACCAATGTACCATAAGCTTTCCCACAATTACGGGGGATTTTGTACACACCGGGCATCCTTGATCCCAAGTCATCCTTTACTGAGCCAAGGAGGGCTCTAATGTTGGCTGGCGGACGAGAATCACTTTTGATGCCATACCTTTTTAAAACTCTTCTGATACTCCAAGATAAGTTACCAGCAAACGATAGGAATACCACCGATTTTAATGTATCTTCTAATGGTTCCCGCGAAGGTCCAAACTGGAAAGCAAAACGGATCTATCTGTCTGTGTACACATTCTTCTGAACATAACTTAAAGATGTCACTCGATGCTCTGTCCCTACCACCCGTCCTAAACATCTGAGTGTCCCAGTCTATATCTGGTAAATTGAAATCTCCATCTAAGACTATAACATGCTGAGAAAATTTATGTGAAATGTATTCCAAATTTTCTCTCAGTTGTTCTGCCACTAATACTGTATTGCCACCTGTGTCTGTACACTCCGCTGTGCTGGTAGGGATGAGTGATCAGGATCTCAAAGAGGAGGAAATTAGAAAACCTATTGTTTCTGTGCTGTTCCCGAAGAGATGGAATCGTGGGAATCGTGTGCGTCAAAAATTTGGATCCAACAGTTCCAGGATGGACTTCTGAGGTCATGATATGCTGGCTATAAAATCAACAGCATTTGTGAATGTCTTTGAAAAGCGTAAGCCACCATGATGCGAGTGAGTACAGCAAAATGCAGGACTTACAAGATATTTAAAGAGGTGTTTCTACAGGAATTTTGGGCGCAAGAGAAACTGGAACGCATCATTTTGATGATGGAGCTGTATGTCGGATCACAGTTTCACAGTCCAACTCAATACTTTAAAGTAGTGGTCAAAATAAACTAAATCCTAGGTGCCTCGTTTGAGCAGAGAATGCTAATATGGATCTGCCAAAACAAAATTCCTTAACAGGATAAAGAAAGATGTTACGTTGGCCTGTCGTGGAATCAATAATGAAGGAACATTTTTGCATTTGCTTGACGAGTTTGGTCATGATAATGAGGTTTAGATCAGAGAACCAGTGCAATTTGTGAAAATGCACTTCGGGCCACCAAAAGAAGGACCACCTAATTCGAACTGTCGAGAGATGCATCGATTGCCAAAAATGGAAATAGATGGGATAGGAACGATACTCGCGGTTCGTGGGCATCAGCGTACAGGCAGATGAGAGACGAAATTACGGAAGATTTTATGATCAGGGAAGAGAGGGTGTGAAAATAATTGAGATATAATCTGGACTCACGCCATAACCGGAGGAATTACGGTGAAAGAAATAATGAGAGGCATGACTGATTGGAATCCTCTGCTACAGAAATCACTACCCTGAGTGCAAGGGAAACAAAAATGCTATATGTTGATATCCAGAAGCTTCGACAAACAATATTAAGCGAAGAAGAAGAGGAAATTAGCATTAGTTACCCAATAGTTAATATAAAATGTAGGAAATTATAATGCATTTTATACTTGGAGTCAGATATCAGTTTGGATAAATGTGCATGTCATGTTTGTGACTGGGAAAGACTTTGACCGATTTTCAGAGCGAAAGACACGAAGTTTAATAGTGCTGCTCACGGAAAATCTGCCGAAATAAAAGAAAACGTCCAACTTGACTTCAGGTGTCAGTGGCACATATTCAGTACAAACATCAAGATAAGCCACGGGATAACAGTTGAAGCCATATTAGGCCTAGATTTTACGCTCTAGTACGACAAGGCTATGCATTTAATAGAAGTGTTATGACTGGAGTTACATGCTAAAACGCGAGCTTGTATCTTACTGATTACAGAAGTAAGGATAGATGATCAAATTACATAACTCCGAGAATTGTAGGTCCAGGTGGCGATGAACCGCTAAACATAGGGGATGAGATTACCAAGAAACTTCAGCATATTGAATCTCGAGGTACGAAGAATGGTTTAGGGAGGTTGCTGTGCACAGATTCACGTACTTTTCGTGATGCACCAGGGACGATACTAATGTTCCAATATCACTTTAAAATAAAGGATACCAATATTTTTAAATCTCTGTTTAGTTTCACTGCTGGGTAAGCAGAAGGTGCAGAAGGAAATATGGGACATGCAGCAAGAAGGTTTTCTTGAAGAAGCAGTCAGCTCGTATAACGACCCTCTACTGTAAAGTATTAAAAATTACGGTTCTATTCGTTTGGTGTTGGATTTACATCACATCTACACGATCATTGAGACAGAAATCGGTAGGCGAGAAAAATTAGAGGAGTTGCTGCAACGGTCCCATGGTGTGCATGTATTAGCTTCAGTGCATCTGGGCACTACTTACTGGCTGGCTGAACTGCATCCTGTGTGCCGACAGTACACAGAATTTCTATGTTTTGGATGGTGCTACATGCATAGAACGTTGGCGTTTGGAGTAAAGGTGGAGTCACCTGTCTTGATTAGGGCGCTGGGTTCCAGGATCCCAGAAACACTAACAAGGAACCCTTTGAGTGCGAGGTCACAAGTTCAATCTTTAGTTGGGTTCATTTGAATGTGCTGAGACAGGAAAAATATTAGCTACTAATGACTCACCATCTGCATCACGAAGGCGACAGAAAATAAATGTCTGAGAGGTGCAGAGATTAACCTTCTATGGGGCCTATGTATTACACTTCACATAATGAACATCGTCGACAGTCAAGAAATGTTCAGAAAAATCATAACTTGCACCATGAACACAGAATGAAAAATGGCGCGTCTGTCCTTGAAGGCGTAGCTGTAGATAGTGCGATAGTATGTTTTATAAACATGGACAAAACAAACATCCAGAGTCTGAATTTTTCCCGTGGTTCCAGGTGGTATGAATTCCAATGACACATGTTTTTCAGGAGGGATAGTTTACCCTCAATTAGAATAATGTTCATACGCAGACCAGGAATCAAGCAAAAGCAAGTAATTTTGACCAGCTATTGGCAAAAACACAGTTCATACCATAGTTATTGTTCTCTTACGCGCATTTTCCCACTCTTGCTTGCGATGACGAAAAATTTTCTGTCGCTCTTGCAAGAACATGCACACGAGAAAGAATCATAGGAATATTGAGCGAAGACTGGAGTGACCACAGAATTTTAGAATTTCATTTGAGTGCAAAATTAACATAGAAACGGCTTTCTCAATGGGCAGTATACTTCCAATAATTTATATTTCGCATCGAGTATGTACCAGGAAAAGGACAATGTTGTGGCAGGTTCCTTGTCCAGAGCACTAACTGGGTTAACCAGTTAACGAGGTACAGCTGCCCATGCAGATTCAACACGATACCACTGTTCATCAAAAGTAGTGACTGGTGTATTGTGACAAGCCAGCCCGGCCACCATTGACCAGACGTTTTCAATTGATGAGAGATCTGGAGAATGTGCTGGCCAGGGCAGCAGTCGAACATTTTCTGTATCCAGAAAGGCCCGTACAGGACCTGCAACATGCGGTCGTGCATTATCCTGCTGAAATGTAGGGTTTAGCAGGGATCGAATGAAGGGTAGAGCCACGGGTCGTAACACATCTGAAATGTAACGTCCACAGTTCAAAGTGCCGTCAATGCGGAACAAGCGGTGACCGAGACGTGTAATCAATGGCACCCCATACCATAACGCCGGGTGATACGCTAGTATGGCGATGACGAATACATGTTTCCAATGTGTGTTCACAGCGATGTCGCCAAACACGGATGCGACCATAATGATGCTGTAAACAGAACCTGGATTCATCCGAAAAAATGACGTTTTGCCATTAGTGCACCCAGGTTCGTCGTTGAGTACACCATCCCAGGCGCTCCTATCTGTGACGCAGCGTCAAGGGTAACCGCAGCCATGGTCTCCGAGCTGATAGTCCATGCTGCTGCAAACTTCGTCGGACTGTTCGTACAGATGGTTGTTGTCTTCGAAACGTCCCCATCTGTTGACTCATGGATCGAGACGTGGCTGCACGATCCGTTACAGCCATACGGATAAGATGCCTGTCATCTCGACTGATAGTGATAGGAGGCTATCGAGATCCAGCACGGCGCTCCGTATTATCCTCCTGAACCCACCGATTCCATATTCTGCTAACAGTCATTGGATCTCTACCAACGCGAGCAACAATGTCGCGATACGATAAACCGCAATCGCGATAGGCTACAATCCGACCTTTATCAAAGTCGGAAACGTGATGGTACGAGTTTCTCCTCCTAACACGAGGCATCACAACAACGTTTCACCAGGCAACGTCGGTCAACTGCTGTTTGTGTATGAGAAATCGGTTGGAAACTTTCCTCATGTCAGCACGTTGTAGGTGTCGGCACCGGCGCCAACCTTGTGTGAATGCTCTGAAAAGCTAATCATTTGCATATCACAGTATCTTCTTCCTGTCGGTTAAGTTTCACGTCTGTAGCACGTCATCTTCGTGGTGTAGCATGGCCAGTAGTGTAGTTGCCTGCTTATAAGAGTATTACAAATTGCAATATCACGTCGTCGCCGTTGTTGGAGTTTTGTGGAGCAAATGCGTATCAACTCAGGTGCATCACTCGGAGCCTCCAGAAACTCATTACGTTGTATGAAGACTTTATAATAATAAAGGGGACTTTGACGGCTAGTGTGGACAAACGGTTTGGACGTCATGATACCCAGTTTGACACAATCGTGATCACACTTGGCCAGAAATCGGTAAGAAAGGCTTTTCAAAGTTCACTATAAGATCGGCAGCCCCACACTGAGATACGCATGCGTGCTGCTCCCTCGTTCCTGAAGTGCCCACAGACGAAATTAATCCTGAGAGCAGGGCTTCACTACGATAGAAAAATCGCACGGAAATTGGTCAATAAAGGTATGCAGATGTATCTCGACAGCCGAATTAGGAACGTGCGTTATTTCTGGACTGAGAGGAAGTGCCTCTGGTTGTCATCTTCCTCAAATTCATCGAACAGCTCATCGCGTCTCTGATCGTCTGGCGGATTGCATTTTCACAATCTACGTAGTCTCTTCTCAAAGTCCTTAAATTCATTTACAATTATACCCCTAGACTGGTGATCATTATTGTCTTCTGGGTTAGCATTCACAATCGTTTCCAGTGCAGTGTATACAAGGCGGAAGGACGTGCTCACGGGGACGAAGGAGGAAAACACGCGGGCTCGCCCAGCAGCGGCGTGGCCGGTCTACCTTGCAACACGGTCGCGAGTTTGTGGTGGACCTGCCTGACGTCAACTCCGGGCGCTGCTCGTCGCATTGCTTTGGATACTGTTTTCTCGGAGAGACCCATCCCTCGAGACCATCCATCTCTGACAACGTAAGTGATTTTGGTGCCTTCGTTTCGTTGAACGATTTGCGTTGCAGCGAGTGTACTTGTTGGTTGGTTGCCCTAGCGTACATGTGCTGAAGTAAGAGCAGCCGGCAAGGTGTGTGATCGCATGGAGACCAGCAGTCACTACTTTCTAAAAAAAATCACTGTTCCCAAAAGATGTAGTAACTGTAAGGTGTTGAAGATATTAGGTCATAGTCTAGTTGTAATTTTCTGCATGCCAAGCTTACAAAATTGGCAGCTACATTGCAGACCTACGCAACGAAATTGAAGTGCACAAAACCTAGTATCGTTGTGAAGTTGTGCATTTGAATAACGTGATATTATCTTGAAAATTTTTCCATTTCATCTTTGTACACATTGTCGGCCTTAATCATATGTCGAAATATTGTTTGGCAAACTATGGGAGTGTAAAAGTCTGATTTTCAGCATTGGATTTGCGTAAATGTTTAAATGTTTTACAGCATTTATATTGCTGGAAAACTTCAGTCACTTCTATTGAAAGCATTTATTGGTTCTTCATTTACGTGGTTGTTTATTGATCTCTTAACTTATATTAATTGATGTTTGCTTGGTGTTTGTCGTGTTTTCTGCCGTCTGTTTGTGTTCCAGTTTTCTGCGAGCGGGGGTGTGTGGAAGCGGCGCCACGCACCGCTTTGGTGCACAGAAGCTGTGACGTGTCGTCTAATGGGAAGTGACTCCCTGTTGGACCCCGGCGTTTAGGTGTTGTTTTGGACGGCTGGTCTGCTGCTTCCTGCATTTTAAGTTTCGTCACTGCCCGTTCTGTGGACAACTTTTTTTTTAAAAAAGGAGTTTTTAATGTACTTGTGAATCAGTTGTATTAACTAACTTGTTGTGCTCCTTGTGTTATATATTGATGATTATTGCCCCCCCCCCCCCAAAAAAAAAAAAAACTCTCTGTGCCACCTTTTAGAATCACCTTCAGATTGTAATGTATGTTTCTTAAGTATTGAAATATCCGTGGCTCATCTTTTAAGTCACTTGTTGTCATTGTACATTTGATATTGTCTTAAACACGGCCGCGTGTTGATTGCCTCTTATCTGTTTTGTACAGGCTTGTCTTGAATAAATTGTTAATTATTGATTTGCTAGTTGTTGTGTTAAAAGGAGTGACATGCTACGTGTGCCCCTCATTCCGACTTCCTAAGTCACATTAATATCTCCCAAAAGAAACACACGAAGAAACTCACAGAAGAAATCGAGCAATGTTTTATCAGCAGCACAGGTACACCAGATGCAAACAGAATAGCAAAACAACTTGTGGAAATGAAAAAGTACAAGTTAAAAGAAAAATATTCCATCTATGGTTCCAGGATTCCTGTCAGTACGATCCTAAGGCAAGATCGCCAAATAAAAGCGGTGCCTTGTTCGTTTAAAGTACTGTTCTATGGGAATTGTGGACAGATTCCTCAAAAAATAAATTTAGTAAATAGGTGATAGTTGTTTAATCCAAACTCTCTATAGCCTCCTCAGTAAATTTAGTAAATAGGTGATAATTATATAATCGAAACTCTCTATCACCTCTTCAGGATAAGGCAACCAACTTTCACCATATCAAGTGGAATTTTCTTCATAACTCGCAGTGAGCCTTGGCTTTCCCTTATTCGGAAGTAAAAAAAATTGATTTAATTATCAGCGGCTTCGTAAGTGCAATGGTCGCAACGGGTCTGCGAACACACTCGGCCCCAACATAAAACAGTGCGAGATCCGCACATACTTACGAAGACCGACTAAGCAACGTATTTATTCATTAGTTAATTTTTTGATCATAATGGTTAATGGGGGGGGGGTTGAAAACTGCTCTTATGTGGGAGGGGAGTTTCAAGGAATTAATGAATATCGATAGACATCAGTATGAAATCTTTATTACAAACAGAGCTTAAACGATATCTTTTATTAATACAAAGGAAATAATGTCGTTATTTTCGCTCATTCAAATGCTATGGAAAATAACTTTCCGGGGGTGAAGGAAAGATTGATTTAGCAGTCTGCCCTCTCCACGATGGCGAAGAATGTTAGGAGTGGTGGGAAGAAGAATAAGGGGTCTCATTGTTGCGACTAAATAATTGCACTGCCATTTTTACAAGAGAATGGAGTTACCAAGATGCGCTCGCCACTACCATAGACCAAACATAGTAAAGAGTAAAAGTCAGAATAAAAAAGCGTCAAAGTGGCCTCCCCACCGAAAATCAAGTAACTCAAGTGAATATGTATCATAGCGACACTCGTTTACAGGAACAAAATAAAATCACTGCAAGGCTGAGAAGTTGCTATAGAACTGGAAATACGCAAGACCAACCGCTCACCAGGTGGTCGCGTGTCCCAGCACATAGGAGCATGAGTTCATTTCACGAAGTTACAATCTAGAAACCTAACTCCACACGCGTGTCACGAGAAAAAGATTAAATAAAAGAGTCTGCAGGCGATACTGCAACTCTGAGAACAAGAATATTTACCCTGGTATGAGCGACAGATGACCCCGCGCTCGTAACGGCAAAGGTCAGACGCCATGTCCAACATTACTCACGAATCATCGAATTTACGAAGCAAAATTCATGAGGAACGAAAAGAAAATAGTGCTTTCTCACTAACGAATCCCTAGCGCTGTAAGTGCATTGTAACCAACTACGTTGGCATTCATTGAATTCACAGATGCCTACCAGCGTCGTGACCTCAGGCCTCCACCAGCGAGCAGGAAAACAACTGAACTGACCTAGGTTCCACGTCTCCAGAGGATAGCTGGGAGCGATGGGTCGCGAGCAATGGCGCGCCCCTGCCCCAGACAATCAGAGGGCACGGGATTGGCGCGGAACACGACGCCATTACGGCTAGCCGCACAAACTCTGGGTAATGGCTCGAGATTCGTCAGAAGACAATCACAGTTTCGTCAGAGAGGCTATCTCCACCGTTGAAATGGTCGGTACTACATCTTGTGAGACCAGGAAAGCGGAACAACTTTGGCCACTATATAGCATTCAGACTGGTCCCACAGGCTCAGAACAGCAATGATCAGCGAGTGAAAAGGTAACTCATTATGGCTACTGCAGGAGACTGCTAAATTGGGCCTACAAATATCTAAAAATACCCTGCACTCATCCTCTCTCATTTAATCAGCGTAATATTGCTACATAAAATTGTCTAGACATATAGGCATCCTACTGCAGTTGTAAAACGATGAAAGAATTGCAAAAAGAATAAAATACGAAAGGCATGCATAGTGAATGGTAATAAAATGCACGTGTTTCAACGTTATTCAAAAATCAAAGTACATGCACATAATAACCGAAATCAATAATTCCGACAACAGACTTAAGGCAACATGGAACGTAGTGAAGCGAGAGAAAGGAATACTAGCCACAGGACAACACAACAGCGCCATTGAACGAAATGGGAGTTCTATAAATGATGAGTCACAGGCAGCATATGCATTCAAAGATAATTCATTTCTTAGATGTAGTACAAAGCACAGGGGGCAACAGTTGAAGAGCAGAATCACAGCAATGTGTTGAAAATATAACTTCCATAAAATTCAGTCATCAGGTTGCCTTCCATTAGGAAAGTTGGTGCACTCACCGACTGTGATATTATTCATAAATTATTGAGCGCAGCAATCAGTCGTCCTTTTTTGTGTGTTTTATTTGGCAAATCGATATTTCGGCTGGTGCCTAGCCATTATCAATGCACTATTTTCTAGTCTCGATACACGTCAGTTCCCTCTTGTTCCGGAGTCAGTCAGAGTTCTTTGAATACTACTATATACTCTGAAATTAAGAAAAATTATAGATTCTCTCAAACATAAAATCTCACCTGGTTTTGATGTTATTTCCAATAGAATACTAAAGATTTGTTCCCATGTAATAAGCCCAGTCTTATCGAAATATGTAATGCATCACTGATTGAAGGCATTTCTCCAGAGAGACTGAAATATGCCATTGTTAAACCCCTCTTGAAGGAACTGACACGAGAGATGTCAATAACTACCGACCTGTCTCACTGCTGACATCATTCTCCAACATTTTTGAGAAGGTGATATATTCTAGAATAGTAACTCACCTTAGCAACTATAGTATTCTTAGCAAATCACAGTTTGGGTTTCAGAAGGGTTGCTCTAATGATAATGCCATTTACACGTTCACTCACTTGACTTTTACAAGCATTAAATAATAAAATAGCACTGGTCGGTATTTTCTGCGGACTCTTTAAGGTAACTGACTGTGTGAATCAGAGTATTCTCCTAGATAAATTAATATTTTATGGGAGTAACCAATCGATAATGTCATTCTAATCAATAGAATGCAAGCAGTTGTAATTAGTAATACAAGGAATATAGCCCAGGGACATAATCCTGACTGTGGAGAAACCACGAATGGGGTTCCCCAAGGTTCAGTATTAGATCCACTACTGTTCCTCATATATGTAAACGACGTTCCGTGTAGTATACAACGGGCAGAATTAGTTCTTTTTGCAGATCCAACCATATCTACAGAAACGAAAGAAATGGTAAACATTCTTATAAGTATCACTGACTGGTTTTCCGTGATCGGTCTCACCCCCAATTTTAAACAGACTCAACATATTCAGTTCTGCGCAGCTAGAAGTACTACACCATTGATAAGAGTTACACATGGTGAGGAAATAACAAAGAGAGTGGAAACTTCGAAATCCTTAGTGCTTCATATTGACGAGATTTTAAATTGGAGAAAACACATTTTGGAACTTTTAAAAAAACTTGGTTCAGCCATATTTGCGCTTAAAACCATTGCAAATCTCGGGGAGAGAAACATCAGTATGTTGACATATTTTACATATTTTCATTCAGTAATGTCATGTGGGGTAATTCATCTTCATGAAAGAAAGTCTTCGTTGCAGGAAAACGTGCTGCGAAAATAATATGTTGTGTTAATTCACGATCATCTTGTCGACATCTGTTTATGGAGTTGGGCATTCTGATTACTGCTTCACAGTATATTTATTCCCTCAGGACGTTTGTTGTACATAATCTACTGCAGCTCAAGAGGAACAATGATGTACATAACAACAACACCAGAAGGAAAAATGATTCCTTACTCCACATTAAGGTTGTCTTTAGCATAAAAAAGGTGCGCACAATGTTGTACGAAAAATGTTTGATCGTTTACGCAATAATATAAAATGTCTGAGAGACAGCAAAGCAAAATTTGATAACAAACTGAGAAAGTTACACCTTGACAACTCCTTCTATTCGGTAGAAGAATTTCTGTTATTGTAATTTGCAAAAGTTTGTAGGTAGGAATTACTATCTCACATCTGTATATCTTTTTTCCTTTTTGAAAAAAAAAGAAAATGTCCAGAACGTAACTGTATGTGATGTGCAAATTAATTTACAATGTGAACGTATAATGATTCTTTCCACATCTTTATCATCTATCTTGTAAAAGATCCATGGAACATGTTAGTAGCTAACTAACTATCCCTCCCTACATCACCTCTGGCAAATACCATGTCGATTCCTTTAAAATGGAGATGGCCGAATCCGTGTCTATTCCACGCACGCTTCTAAAGTTTTTCATATTGTGGTTTCTTCGTTTGGAAGAAAGGTTCTGAAAGTGAAATAAATCCGTTGTTTAAATCACTGTCCAGGCGGCGGTCCTTAAGAAGAGGACGATGAAGGCTACAGTTGTACAATGCGGAGTGTGAGCTGTTAGAAGTGTCAGTATTGCCGGCAGACTGCTGAAATTAAAGAGTAATCTTTGAAATGACAAGGAAGTTCGAAAGAGACTTCTGGTGATTATAGGACAATGACGACAGCCTCTAGGAAATGGTGTTGCAAATGATAACCTTCTGAAAATGGGTGGTAAACTGACTTAATGAGACCAGCACAATAATAAAATTATTTTATTGGACCTACAAGGAACCACTGACACAATCTATTGGGTGATGTACCTATAAACCAGGTCACAGAGCCTGCATATTTCAGACTCCAAAAATTATAACGTACAGCATCTGGCCCAGACATTTATTGTTTATGGGATTTCGTGCTGCACCTTGCTTCTGCCCTTCCTGTTGAAGTTGAAAGTCACTCAAGTTTCGTTGATTCAGGTCCTATACTGAAGAACTTATATAGTCAGATGCCTTTCACCAAGATTAATATCAGTCTGTGCTTACCTGAGACTTGCTCAGGACAGCAATCTGAGATTGAGTCTTGTAATACCTGAAAAGAACATTTCCCGTTTTCTGAGTTTAACGTTTACTGCACTGCAGCCGCATTGCTGAAGCCCCTAACAAAAATCTTGATTTCGTAAGTACTTTGAAATTTATTCATATATCTGTCTTCAATATACTAACCTCAACTAAAATATCCAGTCAAGGAATATAATTTCGTATCCAGTGCTACACACAGAGAACGTACTAGCTCGTTTTTCTTAGTGTTTTAGGATTATGACTACACAATTGATATTACGAAGGTAGTCTGGTGAATTTATTTGAAACGGCAAGCAACTTACTTAAGAGACGTGATTCTTCCAGACAGCACGTAGTTATTGGTAGCTACACTGAAGCGCAAAAGAAACTGGTTTAGGCATGCGTATTCTAATACAGAGATACGCTATGTGACCAAAAGTATCTGGACACTCCCAAAAACTTACGTTTTTCATATTAGGTGCATTGTGCTGCCACCTACTGCCAGGTACCCCGTATCAGCGACCTCAGTAGTCATTAGACATCGTGAGAGACCAGAATTGGGCGCTCTGTGGAACTAACGGACTTCTAACGTGGTCAAGTGATTGGGTGTCACCTGTATCATATGTCTGTACGCGAGATTTCCAAACCTCTAAACATCCCTAGGTCCACTGTTTCCGATGTGGAAACGTGAAGGGACACGTACAGCACAAAAGCGTACAGGCCGACCTCGTCTCTTTACTGGCAGAGATGGCCGACAATTGAAGAGGGTCGTAATGCGTAATAGACGATCACACAGGAATTCCAAACTGCATCAGGATTCACTGCAAGTACTATGACAGTTAGGCAGGAGGTGAGAAAACTTGGATTTCATGGTCCAGCGGCTGCTCATAAGCCACACATCGCGCCGGTAAATGCCAAACGACGCCTCGCTCGGTGTAAAGAACGTAAACATTGGACGATGGAACAGTGGAAAAACGTTGTGTGGAGTGATTAATCATGGTACATTACGTGGCGATTCGATGGCGGGGTGTGGGTTTGGTGAATGCCCGGTCAACGTCATCTGCCAGCGTGTGAAGTGCGAACTGTAAAATTCGGAGGCGGTGGTGTTATGGTGTGGTCGTGTTTTTCATGGAGGGGGCACTATCACAGCACAGGCCTACATTGATGTTTTAAGCACCTGATTGCTTCCCACAGGTGAAGAGCAATTGGGGGATGGCGATTGCATCTTTCAACACGATCGGGCACCTGTTCATAATGCATAGCCTGTGGCTGAGTGGTTACACGACATTAACATCCCTGTAATGTACTGGCCTGCACAAAGTCCTGACGTGAAACCTATAGAAGACCTTTGGGATGTTTCGGAACGCCGACTTCGTGCTAGGCCTCACCGACCGACATCAATTCCTCTCCTTAGTGCACTATTCCGTGAAGAATGGGCTGCTATTCCCCAAGAAACTTTCCAGCACCTGATTGAACGTATGCCTGCGAGAGCGGAAGCTGTCATCAAGGCTAAGGGTGGGCCAACTCCATATTGAATTGCAGCATTACCGATGGAGGGCGCCGCGAAGCTGTAAGTCATTTTCAGCCAGGTGTCAGGATACTTTTGATCACATAGTGTATGTAAACAGGCAAAATACGGCACTGCGGTCGTCAACATGAGGCAACAAATGTCTGACGCAGTTATCAGATTTGTTATAGCTGCTACAGTGGCAGGTTAGCAAGAATTAAGTGAGTTTGAACGTGGTGTCATAGTCGGCGCACGATCGATGGGACACAGCATCTCTGAGGTAGCGATGAAGTCGGGATTTTCCCGTACGACCATTTCACGAGTGTACTGTGAATATCAGGATCAGGTTAAACATCAAATCTCAGACATCGCTGCTGCTGGAAAAAGATCCTGCAAGAAATGGACCAACGACGACAGAAGAGAATCGTTCAACGTGACAGAAGCGCACCCCTTCCGCAAATTTCTGCAGATTGCTGGGCGATCAACAAGTGTCAGCGTACGATCCGTTCAACAAAATATCATCAGTATGGGCTTTCTGAGCCGAAGATCCACTTGTGTACCCTTGATGACTGTACGAGACAAAGCTTTACGACACGCCTGGGCCTGTCAACACCTACATTGGACTGTTGATTACTAGAAACATGTTATCATGTCGGACGAGTCTCGTTTCAAATTGTATTGGGCTGATGGACGTGTACGGGTATGGAGACACTCTCGTGAATCAATGGGCCCGTGTCAACGGGGAACTGTTCAGGCTGGTGAAAGCTCTGTAATGGTGTGAGGCGTGTGCGGTTGGAGTGATATGGGACACCTGATACGTCTCTGACAGGTGACACGTTCGGGAGCATCCTGTCTGATCACCTGTATCCATTCATAACCATTGTGCATTCCGCCGGCCGCGGCGGCCGTGCGGTTCTGGCGCTGCAGTCCGGAACCGCGGGACTGCTACGGTCGCAGGTTCGAATCCTGCCTCGGGCATGGATGTGTGTGATGTCCTTAGGTTAGTTAGGTTTCAGTAGTTCTAAGTTCTAGGGGACTTATGACCTATGTTGAGTCCCATGGTGCTCAGAGCCATTTGAACCATTGTGCAATCCGACGGAGTTGGGCAATTCCAGCAGGTCAATGCGATACCCCACACCTCCAGAATTGCTATAGAATGTCTCCAGGAACACTCTTCTGAGTTTAAACACTTTCGCTGGCCATCAAACTCTCCAGAAATGAACATTATTGAACATATGTGGGATGCCTTGCAACTTGCTGTTCAGAAGAGATCTCCACCCCCTCGTACTCTTTCGGATTTATGGACAGCCTGTCGGATTCATGGTGTCAGTTCCCTCCAGTACTACATCAGACACTAGTCGAATCCATGCCAGGTCATTTTGCGGCACTTCTGCGTGTTCGCGGGGGCCCTACATGATATTAGGCAAGTATACCAGTTTCTTTGTCTCTTCAGCGTGTTTTAAGTTGTTAGTACCACATGTTTCATAGACATGGGTAGAGACGAATATTATAGCCGGGTAATAACTAGAAAATAGGCAGGAACTGCAATGCAAACTGTGCAGACGATATTTCATGGGAATCATACTTTTACTTTCAAACCTAGTTATTTCTGGAATCTTAACGTCGTCACACTGGCAGTACAGATCTGATGTGTTCCCTATATCAGACTGCGATTTCTTCCGATAAAATGGGGTATAATACAAGGGGCGTTCAATAAATAATGCAAGAAATTCTTGTTTTCGGACAGTATCGGTTAAAAACGTACGGAATTTGTTTTGGGATGTCGTGGAATATTCTCGCTTCAGCTCCTGTAGTTTGATGAATTTCCGACAGGTGGCGGTTCTGTACATAGTTTTGAAAATGGTGTGTTTAACGGAGGTGCATCCCTAACAAAGAGCTGTTACTGAATTTATTTGATGGAGAACCAAAGCATCGCAGTAGGCACTTGCAGAATGTCTGCGAAGACTAGCAATCTACAAAAGTACGGTGAATCGTTGGGAAAGACGACCGTCATCATTCGCAACAAGATCGTGCAAACCTCTCCAGTCTCCAGCGTGCCAGCCGGCCGGGCATAGCTGTAACTCCTGCATTGTTGGAAAGGTGATCGACTGATTCAAACAAAAACCTCATTGTCCAACTGGACGTCTCTGTTGATGGTGCTGATAAACTCGTTCACCAGTTGGGGTACTCAGAGGTATGTGCCAGCTGAGTTTCCTACTGCCTAACAGAAGACCATAAAGAGCTTCCATCTGTTTAGCACAATGAAGGATGTACTCCACAGGAATCATTGCATGGATGATGGAGACCAGTACAATGGTACCATGCAGGCACATGGGAGTAGTAGGGCTAATGGGGCATCACTCCACTCTGCATTGTTGCCATATTTATTCAAGATGGCACGTTGAAGATGGCGGTCATATGTGGCAATGTCGCACTGACATAATGGCACGAAATTCAAATTTTGGCAGGAAAATAGGTCATTTACGCTACCTCCAATAACCTAACGAATGACACCCATCCAGCTGCACAAAATCTCTCCAGATAGGCGCTTGTAGAAGAAATTAGCACCTTTTACCAGTGTATACTCGGTATGAGAGTGCTGTGATGATGTAACAGACTGGTTAACAAGAAAACATGTGGTTTTATGCATCATGGAGTTCCAGACAGTCGGAGTTTGAAGCATTTTACGTAAATCCATTGCGATATCAATTCTAAAGTATTGTTCTAGTGTCTGGGGTCAGTACCAAGAAGGTATTAGGCAGAGAGAAATGATTATAGCACATAAACACATGCACTCTAATGCAGGACATAAATGTCCATCATGTGACATACATCCACCCTGCAAGATTTCTGTCCCACTCACTATGGTGAAAAACTTGAAGAAGATAAAATTTCTTCCTTCCACACTAAAGAAAAAGAAACACGAAAAAGAAAAAGACATGTAGTCGTTGTGAAACATGCACATGCGGAAGTAAAGCTGTGAAGACGGGGCGTGAGTCGTGCTGGCGTAGTTCAGTTGGTAGAGCACTTGCCCGCGAAAGGCAAAGGTCCCGAGTTCGAGTCTCGGTCCGGCACACAGTTTTAATCTATCAGGAAGTTTCGCATAGCAGCGGTGTTTGACACATGAAATTACACGCCATGCTGCCACTAATTCCGTAGATATGTCATCTGTCTGCACAGGGATTGCAGTACCTCACAAATACCTGCCACTAACTTACAATCACCGTAGTCATGAAACTAAATACTCGATTTATGCTCAAGATGCGACAGGGGAATGGAAGACGCCGCATAAATGTCCATTCATCTAGAGGAGGGTACTGAACCAGATCAATCGATATAGCAGCAATTGTTAAAATTAATTTGACAGGGTAGTGCAAATGGATTATTTAATCCTACTTTTGGTATCAGAATTGTGTCAGATTTCTCTTTGTCTTCAGCATTAGGCAACAGGAATACAGTATTCTGAGGAGAGATAGAAACCTCCAGCTTCGTGTCTGGTGACATTGGTTCACAGAGGCAAACAAGGAGTGGTCTCTTTAGAGAGACAGAGACAAAAAGCGAGCCTGGAATTTGCCAACCAATAGAATGCCTCCACTTGATGCTTTGCTGGGGGGGGAGGGGGGGGGCATGAAATCAAAGGAGGCCAATATCTGGTTCGTGGTCGGTGGTGTTTAGTAATGTAATCTGTAATTAGGACATTGGGCTGCTTCGACCTGACCTTCATGGCGGTGCCGGTGCACACACACATACACACACACACACACACACACACACACACACGGGAGGTCTCAGACCGTGGTTACAATACCACACTTCAATCCGTTCATAATCTGTAGACCCCTTTTGCAGGGTTTAACTGTCAGTGCAATATGTATATATGTTTCTCGATCCGTACAAAATAGTTTGCTGCTGAAATACTAGTAATATGTCAGTCTGCAGAAAGTGGCGTTGAGTTTCGAAATATGTCATGAGCTCATTTTTCAGTCTGTGCTTGGACACTAGTGTGCTTAGAAAAGTGACGAAAATGAAAATTAGAATCTGAGCGTCCCTGACTCCAGCAGCAAATGTAACTGAAGCCCACTCAGCGTTTCAGAAAAGTGATGAACACCACAGCAACTGTAGTACTCAAAAATGTTTTCTCTCTCAGGCATTGCCTTCAAACAAGCAGCTGAAACTCGTGAAGTGGTGAGCGTCCTGTCTACAGTTACAGAGATATTTATTTTTACTTCCAAATGTCGTGGTTTTGGCATTGCTGCTGATATCGGTTTCGGTATGTGTTTCCCATAAAAACGTGCATGGAGGAAGGCTACATGAAGACTGGGAGGATTCGCAACTGTGTGTCAGAACCCACCGCGATCTTTTTAGAATCTGTGTACAAGTGTAGCGGTATTCCCCGGAATAAAAACTATAATTACATCGCAAAATTGAAGCAAACTACTGTACAGCTATCTGTTTGGAGGTGTATTTAGAACCATATTCAATTGGATTTAATAACTCCTGAAGCAGCTCGTGCTCATAGACAGAGGAAGGACGTGGTATTTCCCACAAAAGCGCGCTAAGTGTCTCAGGGAGGAAGGCTGGGAGGTTTCAGAAATGTGCTGCGATCTTATTAGACTCAGTGTTCCAGTGTGACAGTATTCCTCGGAATAAAGGGTATAATTACATCGAAAATTGTTTAAATATTCTTGCATCATCTGCAAAGCTCTCTCTCTCTCTCTCTGTAGTGGTATATTTAGTTCCCTGTGATATCTTCAAGATAGGTACGTGACAGTATTCTACACATTGCTTAAACACCAGATTTAATAACACCTGAAGCAGTTCATGTGCTCGACAAGGGGTATGCGTGTGCCTCAGAGAATGAAAGTGCACCAGGGATGAGGAGAAGGAAGGCTGTGGGTCTGTCCAGGATGACAGGAAGTGCTTGACGCGCAGCCGTGCAGTTGCCATTGACCGGTGGCCAGTGCTGCAAGTCCGGCCCATGGCTTCTCCCAATGAGCACTACTCAGTGCAAGAAGCGTGTTTGAGAACATTTTTAGATATGTATAGGGCGATCTGTGACAGTGTAATTACGTGTTTCCTTCATTGTCAGAATAAAGAAGAAGTACCACAACTGTTTAACATTGTCTAAATTGCTTAAAACACCGGTGTCAGTTTCGAGGTGTATTGTGATTTCGGAAATAAATAAACAATATTCTTGAACAAATTGTTTAAACAATGCCTTGTGTACGTTATATTAGCCTATCATCGTGACATCTCTCAGTACAGCAGCTAGACACAGACTGAGCAAATTTCCAATCAACTTTTTCCAGGTCACTATCTTGGAAGGGGGAGAGGAGGGTCAACAGCGATCTTGGGGTGGTGATGTTGTGAACTAGGTCAGTTGGACTCCAGACCTCAAGATGAACACACTGGATGAAGCTACTGTTTGGTGCTCAGTCAATGGTAATTCAAATTTTTGGATAAACGATGTACCACACTGCATACAAAACACACAGACTTACATCCATCCTACCAAGCAGTCCAGCACAGACGAGTCCTTTACTCGCCAGTTTCCAGAAGGGGGGAGGGTGAGGGGGAGGCAAGAGGAGGAGAGGTGGGGGGGAGGAAGTTGAGGGGGGAGGGGAGGCGTGAGTGGGGAGAGGGAGGTTTAGTTAGTGTAGGTAGTCCAATTGACCTATTTTCGCGCCAAAATTTGAATTTTCCGCCTTGATGTCAGTGCGACTTTGCCACATCTATGGCCGCCACCTTGGATCCGCCATCTCGAATAAATTTGCCAGCAATACAGACTGGCGTGATGCTTCTGTTGTCCCACTACTAGCAGGCCCTCCCAGTAAGGTGGCTAAGACCATCGCATTGTGCAGAGATCATGTTGAGAAATAGAATTTTGTAGCCAGAAAAGTGGAGAACAATATGGCGTATCGGAACCCTAAATAAAACCAACCTGCTTTCAGAAATAAACGTGTTGCATTACTTATTGAACGCCCCCTGTATTTCTGGTTCGTTTAACATCCTTCAGACAGTTGACTTCTTAGGCACCTCATAAGCTCATGGCCGTATTATAAGTCGCTCCGTAAGAGAGCAGAGTGGTTACTTTGGAGCGCTGCATATGTTATAGAAGTTTTAGTAGGTATTTATGTGGTCTTCCACCACTGGTGTACGTGACGGCATTGAAGTGGTGTATATGTACCAACTGGGTGCATGAAATCAGCGCAGTATGATGGAGTCGTGACAGAATGGCCGCATCGAGTTATTGTGTTTGTCGAAGTCGTGAATTATGGTGCCCGATTAGTAGTGTACTAACGTGGACTGTCTAATGTGTCTACAACAGATATGACATATCACAATTTATTGGTAACGGTCACTTGGAGTGCCACACTGGGAGAGGCACGCAAGAGCAAGATTTGTGCGCCGTGTCTACCAGGATTAGCAGCGTAAACTGACACATGTGGAAGTGTACAAGGGCAACCAGGAAGAAGAAGGGGTGCCAAATGACAAGTCGCTTGTGTGCAAGAATGTTCTGAAACCGGCCCTGCCACTCGCAGTCATCTAGCATGACATAAGAACAGTGGTCATAAGGAAACCCTAACTGACAGGGATTTGACACGAATGACATGCATCGTAAATGACAGTCGATTTCAAAACCGACGGGAATTGCTGTTGTCAGGGAATACAGGTTCATCTCGTTTTCTGAGCGAACATTATAGAGGAAAGTGTGTATAACGGCCATTTGGAGCTGTGTGCCTCACAAAAGACCATTGCCCACTTCATCGCATGAAGCTACACGTCTTCGAGGTACAAAATAACATAAATTGTGGACAGTAGCTGACTGGAGGTATGTAGTGTGGTTCTACGAGTCACCTCCCTCCCTCCCGTGAAGTATACAAAACATTATGTGCACCGATGGTGCAATTGTGGTGTTCGATCCACAGTGTGTGAAGGGTGTAATTCAGGTGGAAAGTGGTTCTGTGAATATTTTTGGGGGGGAGGGCGGGGGGTGGGGTGGGGTAGTGTTCATTTAGGTTACCATGGACATGAACCGTGACGTTTACTTCAATTGTATCTGTGTTCGTCATTCATCCACATCTTGTTGTTTAGACTACTGTGAACACTTCTGGCCGCCAAGATGACAACAGCCATGCTCACAAGGCGGCAGGCACACATCCTTGGCTAGATGAGCTCAAGCATCCTACTGCATCTCGACTGGCCCAGTTAAACCGTCCGATCTTTGTCTGTAAAATGTGCCAACCAGAAATCCCTCAGTTTGATGGGGATCTACGGGATCTAATAGTACACGAGTGACTTCATTTGTATGTGGCTCACCGAAAGAAAGTTACATTCTCCAAATTCAGGCATTTAACGAGGTCAAAGGCAGTGTTATTCAATATTAGCCAATATCTCGTACGAGTGATTATTTTTCTGGTGTCGATATGGTTCCAGTCGGTTTACATAAGCTGCCCTCCTGCAAGTCGAAATCAAAGAAACAGATTTAGTTTCTTGTAATCTCGATAGTATCATAGTCATCGTTACAGGTGTGAATCAAGCAGTCAGTTATCATCGGAGTAATGGTGGTTGATCTCTGGGAGGCAGAAGAAAAAGAAGGACCTCCAGTTATACTACTGGGGAGAGCCGTGGCTGAAACATCGTGATCTCAAAATACTGTTCAATCTAAATTCCATACGACGTTTCCATCACATGGCAGTGATGGTACAGCAACTAGTGATTAACGATAAAGAAAGAGGCAGTCTTCGTTGCAGGGACGTATTTTTTATTTATTTACCAATG
The DNA here is from genome assembly GCF_023898315.1 of Schistocerca nitens. Classification (NCBI taxonomy): domain Eukaryota; kingdom Metazoa; phylum Arthropoda; class Insecta; order Orthoptera; family Acrididae; genus Schistocerca; species Schistocerca nitens. Next base: position 348,359,416 of record NC_064618.1, on the reverse strand, counting down.
ATGCGTTTCGCCTGAGTCAGGCATCTTCAGACTGGCTGAATATTAGATAGGATACCGCGCACTCCACAACAAGGACACCGCGCAATGTTTCCAAATGTTTTGCTGGAACGTTGAGTATGCTCTGTATCCCACATACCTAACACCAATGTGAAGACGCCTGTATCTGGCGAAACGCGTCATTGGTAAATAAGCAAAACATACTAAAATTTAAATGTAACTCGCTTAAGATGATGCTTACATTGGAATCTGAGGAAAAGAGTGTGGTCATCATACACTACTGGCCATTAAAATTGCTACACCAAGAAGAAATGCAGATGATAAGCGGGTATTCGTTGGACAAATATATTATACTTGAACTGACATTTGATTACATTTTCACGCAGTTTGGGTGCATAGATCCTGAGAAATCAGTACCCAGAACAACCACCTCTGTCCGTAATAACGGCCTTGATACGCCTGGGCATTCAATCAAACAGAGCTTGGATGGCGTGTACAAGTACAGCTGCCCATGCCGCTTCAACACGATACCACAGTTCATCAAGAGTAGTGACTGGCGTATTGTGACGAGCCAGTTGCTCGGCCACCATTGACCAGACGTTTTCAATTGATGAGAGATCTGGAGAACGTGCTGGCCAGGACAGCAGTCGAACATTTTCTGTACCCAGAGAGGCCCGTACAGGACCTGCAACATGCGGTCGTGCATTATCGTGCTGAAATGCAGGGTTTCGCTGAGATCGAATGAAGGGTAGAGCCACGGGTCGTAACACATCTGAAATGTAACGTCCACAGTTCAAATTGCCGTCAATGCGAACAAGAGGTGACCGAGACGTGTAACCAATGGCACCCCATACCATCACGCCGGGTGATACGCCAGTATGGCGATGTCGAATACATGCTTCCAATGTGCGTTCACCGCGATGTCGCCAAACACGGATTCGACTATCATGATGCTGTAAACAGAACCTGGATTCATGCGAAAAAATGACGTTATGCCATTCGTGCACTCATGTTCGTCGTTGAGAACACCATCGCAGGCGCTCCTGTCTGTGATGCAGCGTCAAGGGTAGTCGCAGCCATGGTCTCCGAGCTGATAGTCCATGCTGCTACAAACATCGTCGAACTGTTCGTACAGATGGTTGTTGTCTTGCAAACGTCCCCATCTGTTGACTCAGGGACCGAGACGTGGCTACACGATCCGTTACAACCATGCGGATAAGATGCCTGTCATCTCGACTGCTAGTGATACGAGGCCGTTGGGATCCAGCACAGCGTTCCGTATTACCCTCCTGAACCCACCGATTCCATATTCTGCTAACAGTCATTGGATCTCTACCAACACGAGCAGCAATGTCGCGATACGATAAACCGCAATCGCTATAGGCTACAATCCGACCTTTATCAAAGTCGGAAACGTGATGGTACGCGTTTCTCCTCCTTGCACGAGGCATCACAACAACGTTTCACCAGGCAACGCCGGTCAACTGCTGTTTGTGTGTGAGAAATAGGTTGGAAACTTTCCTCATGTCAGCACGTTGTAGGAGTCGCCAGCGGCGCCAACCTTGTGTGAATGCTCTGAAAAGCTAATCATTTGCATATCACAGTATCCTCTTCCTGTCGGTTAAACTTCACGTCTGTAGCACGTCAATTTCGTGGTGTAGCAATTTTAATGGCCAGTAGTGTATTTCACTGGCTAGAAAAGAAAAGGAGCTATACTAATTGAATTGCTTGTGATATTTGGGAAGCACTATAGGAGATTGAGTCAGAGGCCGTGGTGGTGTAGCGGGTAAAGAGCTATAGACCCTGCCCGTGGAGATCCCAGGTTCAACCCTGTGCAAGTGCGGGGACTTTTCCTCGTTCCAGATCCTCGTTTCCTCGTGCCAGTTAGTGGCGAGTGGCGTGGCGTGCGGACGTGTGCGGCGGGGGCTCCACTTGGTTTCGCGTTTGTGGCGGGAAAAAGTGGTTGGAGTGCAGTACAAGTTTCAGCGTGGATAGCTAAAGGCCTAATCTGTCACGTTACGTGTTAAAGTCTAGTTCGGTGACCGTAGTTTGACCGTGAGTGGTCTTTGTTTTCTGTGATAGTGAATGTATTCTTGCGTGCCGTGTGGCATGTTTAGTCGGCGAACGGGAGGCTATTGTCTTCTCTGTGGGCTGCGACGCGCTGCGCTTTCTGCTGAAGGCGTGGAGTGCAGCCGGTTGCAGTGACGTCGGGCGCAGAGGGCTGTGACAGCGCTGATTGTGGCGGGCTGACTGCGCGAGCGACAGCTGTTCGTTGCGTCAGGCGTCCCAGACAGCAGCGGCCGACTCGGCGGGCGCCGTCAACGAAAAGTTGGCAGCGGGTACTGTCAAATGGCGTGTGGCTCTTACTTCCTGGCGTTGCCGAGTAACAGCACGGCAAGCTGTGGAACAAATCACAGATCGTACTGCGCTTAACGGTACTGGTTGCACTCGGTTTAGAGACACACTACAAGCGCAGCGGATCCAGAATTTGGGAATCGGCTGCCGTACAGCAAATTTCGTCCGGTGTGCGCTGTCTTTGACTCACTCTGTGAAGCATTTGGGACGTGTGCATCGGCTTGTAACTAAGTTAAGCTCCACGTCCTCGAGTATGCGCGGACACTGGAGCATACAACCTGATCCACGCTGGCGACAGCCGCTGCTACTTTGGAAAATGCCGAACGCGCTCCCGGAATCAATGTGAGCTACACATCAGTCGGAGGACGTCGAAACAGTGATGCGACTCCGACGGGCAGGAGCACGGGGGCAATAAGACGAGTGGTATCTAGCGAAGAGCTAATTCCCAAAAGAAAGAAAATGGAAACTAAAATGATAAGCGCTGTGGATGAGATCTTAGCGGAGTTCCAGAATGGACTAAAACAAAAAAGGGCGTCAATCACAATTACATCGCAGGTTAGAGACAAAATTTGGACACTCGCAGTAGGTCAAGCAAGGCTTTATGGACAAAATGAAGAGCTCAGAACTGAAAACGCCAGAATCAGAAAAGAGCTAGCGGTTGCAAACGCACCAGATGCCCAGGAACGCATTCAGCTCCTCGAACAAGAAATAGCGGAACTCAAATCCGAAAATCAGAGAATAAAGTCAGAAAATAAACCCCTCCCACTTTCATTTGCAGTGGTTGCGGCTGCCGGTCCGATTGCAAAACCTAAAAGCAAAGTACAGGAACTCATAAAACAAACAAAAGCTAAACAGTCCAGCATACTTTTCTTTAAATCAGAAACCAACCAAGATGCGAGAACCATGAGAGAAACCATCACTAAAACAATTAAACCCAAGCAAGACAAATTAAAAATAAAATCAGTCAGGTCAACAGCAAACACCGTAATAATTGAAACACACTCACAAGTAGACAAGAAAAAGATAATAGAAAAAGCAGCAGAGCTTAAGGACATTAGGTGTGAAGAGCCCAAGAAATTCAGACCCCTGCTGGCAGTGCACCATGTCTCAACATATTTAACTAACCAGGAATTCTTGGAAGGGCTCTACGAAATAAACCACAGCGAACTCATTACTAAAGACGAGTTCGATAACGAGGTTAAAATAAAATTTAAAACAGGACCAAAAGGCAAAAGGACAGTAACAATATTCTACAAGTGTCGCCAAGACTACGATTACTGCTGCTTCAAAAAGAAAGGGTTTTTGTTCAGTTTGAATCTTTGTACATCAACGACTTTGTTGTTGTACAAAAATGTTTTAATTGTTGGGGCTTCGGTCACCCATACAAGCGTTGCGACAAAGATCCCGTATGTGGAAGATGTGCAAAACCGGGACACAAAAAGTCAGAATGCAGGCAGGATGATCCTGTAGGCTGTATACCATGCAAACACAGAAACAGAACATGCGATAAGGCAAGGGGGCCAGACTGTCCTACATACACTCCTGGAAATTGAAATAAGAACACCGTGAACTCATTGTCCCAGGAAGGGGAAACTTTATTGACACATTCCTGGGGTCAGATACATCACATGATCACACTGACAGAACCACAGGCACATAGACACAGGCAACAGAGCATGCACAATGTCGGCACTAGTACAGTGTATATCCACCTTTCGCAGCAATGCAGGCTGCTGTTCTCCCATGGAGACGATCGTAGAGATGCTGGATGTAGTCCTGTGGAACGGCTTGCCATGCCATTTCCACCTGGCGCCACAGTTGGCCCAGCGTTCGTGCTGGACGTGCAGACCGCGTGAGACGACGCTTCATCCAGTCCCAAACATGCTCAATGGGGGACAGATCCGGAGATCTTGCTGGCCAGGGTAGTTGACTTACACCTTCTAGAGCACGTTGGGTGGCACGGGATACATGCGGACGTGCATTGTCCTGTTGGAACAGCAAGTTCCCTTGCCGGTCTAGGAATGGTAGAACGATGGGTTCGATGACGGTTTGGATGTACCGTGCACTATTCAGTGTCCCCTCGACGATCACCAGTGGTGTACGGCCAGTGTAGGAGATCGCTCCCCACACCATGATGCCGGGTGTTGGCCCTGTGTGCCTCGGTCGTATGCAGTCCTGATTGTGGCGCTCACCTGCACGGCGCCAAACACGCATACGACCATCATTGGCACCAAGGCAGAAGCGACTCTCATCGCTGAAGACGACACGTCTCCATTCGTCCCTCCATTCACGCCTGTCGCGACACCACTGGAGGCGGGCTGCACGATGTTGGGGCGTGAGCGGAAGACGGCCTAACGGTGTGCGGGACCGTAGCCCAGCTTCATGGAGACGGTTGCGAATGGTCCTCGCCGATACCCCAGGAGCAACAGTGTCCCTAATTTGCTGGGAAGTGGCGGTGCGGTCCCCTACGGCACTGCGTAGGATCCTACGGTCTTGGCGTGCATCCGTGCGTCGCTGCGGTCCGGTCCCAGGTCGACGGGCACGTGCACCTTCCGCCGACCACTGGCGACAACATCGATGTACTGTGGAGACCTCATGCCCCACGTGTTGAGCAATTCGGCGGTACGTCCACCCGGCCTCCCGCATGCCCACTATACGCCCTCGCTCAAAATCCGTCAACTGCACATACGGTTCACGTCCACGCTGTCGCGGCATGCTACCAGTGTTAAAGACTGCGATGGAGCTCCGTATGCCACGGCAAACTGGCTGACACTGACGGCGGCGGTGCACAAATGCTGCGCAGCTAGCGCCATTCGACGGCCAACACCGCGGTTCCTGGTGTGTCCGCTGTGCCGTGCGTGTGATCATTGCTTGTACAGCCCTCTCGCAGTGTCCGGAGCAAGTATGGTGGGTCTGACACACCGGTGTCAATGTGTTCTTTTTTCCATTTCCAGGAGTGTATATCTCAAAAGCACGGCATGCGGACATAGCAGAAGAATATAAGCAGATTATCTCAGTCCTCAACTAGGTATCTTAATATCGAAGGTTTCTGTATAATACTCGTGACATAGGAATAGTCTCTCTAAGTTTCTCCAATACAGGACATAATTATCATTATAAATACATATTTCTTAACTGGTTGACTCATAGTAATAAATAAATTAAAGTTGCTCTCCAGTTGCGGGTACCATTATTCATTTCTTTGTACATTAACTATATGTTGCTGCTTATACTCGGTGTAATCTACAGATTACAATGCATCAGTTTTGCATCGTACATGGTTCTAGCGACTTAAAATATCAATCCTTTGAAAGCTTAACTTAGGTCATTACTTCACATATACGGACATTCTGGTCTGAATGAGGGATTTAAAGAAAACCTTTAGTTCTTGGTAAAAAAAAGGAGATTTGCCGTAACTTAAAACTAAAGCAGCAGGTGGCACTTTGGCACATCCCTTACTCAATTCAACGACTGCAGTCTTCCATTGCTCAAGAAACTTAAAACTACCTTAAAACTAAAGCAAATCTTATTTTCCAAATACGTAGAGTACCTTTTTCAATCACTTCATATCTTTCAAGCTCCATCATTACTTTGTGTCCACCTCACTCAAATGATTACGTCACCTGCAGAATACATATACATGCTGTTGACCCACATACTTTCTAAACAGATCACACTCTTGTTTCAAGTTGCAGCTTAACATAATAAATGATATTCTTTAATGTTTTTCATGGTACTTCTTTAGGTCTACATGGTGGTAAAGCCCTTTTATTCTTCCACTAACTGGATCTGCCAACACGTAACAACCAATATGTGGCTTCCTGACTATAACAAACGGTCCTTCGTATAGGTGTTGCCACTTACGATTTTTACGTAAGATGAGAGATGGTTTGAAGTGTGTCCTCAGAAGAACACGCTCGTTCAGGCGATACGGCAGAACGCTATTGACTTGCTTGTCAAATGCCTTTTTTCTCAAATTGGCATGAGTTGTGAGAGGGATCAGGGCTTGTCTTAACTTATTATCTAGGTTGACTTCTGGACCTTGTATCTTGGGGACAGGATCAGTCCATTCATGTCTTTCCTTTTGCCTGGAGATTAATTCTGAAGGTGTGAAACCGGTCGAAGTCTGCGGAAGATTATTTACAATCTCTTCAAATGGAGTAATGAAATCGACCCACCGTGTTTGCTGGTTCGGTACATAGGTGCGAATAAAACGATTAAATTCTTTGAAGACTCGTGCTGTCGGGTTACTTTGCGGTCTAAATCTTGAGATTAGAATCTGTCTAATACCATTATTGGCAAGAAACTGTCTCCACTCTTTTCCAACGAAGTTTGAAGCATTATCAGACAACATGGTTTCCGGCTTACCAAAACGAGGAAAATAATCCTTTTCTATTCGTCTTGTTAAAGATTTTGCATTGCAAGACTTCATCGCGTATAAACGCACGTGCTTAGTGAAGAGGTCTAGCAAAACAGCAAGGTACTTCGCACCTCCTCTTCATCTAGGAAGTGGACCCGCATAGTCGAGACTGACTATTTGGTTAGGACGATCAGTGTAGATAGGATTCAAAGGTATGACATTCGAAAGATTGAAAGGCTTTGCCTTCTGACAGATTAAACAAGTGCTTAGCATTTATGAATTCTCTTATGCAGATTGGGTACGTAGCAATAGGCAGAAATCTTTCTTTTACACTTCTCGGGGCCATAATGTCCCCAGGATAGGTGTGTACCATATGAGATATTCAACGTACTACCCAGGAATACAAACACACCATTGCTCCGTCAACATAGATGTACGATGAAATAAAACACCATTGTGTGATTTATAAAATTTCGACAAACGATGTTTGGGGTTGTCTTGTAGAAGCTGTTTGACTCTCTTCCATTTACGGTCACTTTCTTGCAGAGTACCCATCTGTCGGCAAAGACGTAGCAAATAACTACGATTCAAGGGATCTTTCATAAGGAGTATCTTGTGATTGGAAATCTGTTCTACAAGTTCCGTAGGCTCCGGCATACCTTCCGGCATGCGTGACAGTGCATCTGCAACGATGTTGTTCTTGCCTTTCACGTAAACAATTTCGAAATTGTACTCCTGTAGAAATAGGCACCAGCGAGTAAGCCTCGGATGATAGAGCTTACACGAAAGGAGAAAGCTAAGAGCTTGATTGTCGGAATACACTTTGATCGGATGGCCATAAATGTAATAATTAAAACGGCGGAACGCCCATACAACTGCCAATCCTTCTAACAGAGTACGATCTCTCGCATTCCGTCAGCACACGACTGGCGAAACTAACTATCCTAATCTCTTCTTTATCTCCAGTTTTCTTCAGCTGGAACAAACAAGCGCCCAAGCCTTGAAATGAGGCGTCACAAGAAATGCATAATTCGGGGTTCATATCCGGGTGACTGAGGATATTGCTATTCAGAAGAGCTTGTTTGATTTTGTCAAAGGCTTGCTGACATTCAGAGGTCCATACCCAATGAACGTTTTTCTTTAATAGATTGTGCAACACTGGACTGTTCATGGATTGATTTGGTATAAAGCAACGAAAGAAAGACGTTAACCCTAGAAACCCTTTTAATTGTCTTTTGGTGCAGGGCACAGGGAAGTTCCTTATTGCAGACAGTTTGTTAGGATCGGGAGAGATTCCCTCAGAAGAGGTAATATGACCAAGGAATTTTACTTCCTTTTTTACAAACTTTGATTTCTGTAAATTGGCAGTAACGCCAAAGTTAGCATCCTCACGAAGACTTTCCGAATCAAGTCAAGATGTTCCTCCCATGAAGTCGAGGCTACTAAGATATCATCGACATAGTTATTTTGTACAGTAAATCATGACCTAAGACATGGTCAAGTGCGGCAATAAAGACACCTGAACTAATATTCAAGCCAAAGGGTACGACACGAAATTGATATGACCGACCCGCAAAGACAAAGGCCGTGTACTTCCTTGAAGAAGGCGACAACTTCACCTGCCAATAGCTACTTCGAAGGTGGATGGAGGTTAGAAATTTGATACCATAAAACCTTTGCAGTTGCTCCTCCAATGCTTCCGGTCGGGTACACACAGGAACAATAATTTTGTTGATGTTCCTAGCGTCTAGAACAAGCCTAACACTTCCGTCCTGTTTAAATATAGACAATAATGGGCTCGAATATGGAGAGTCAGAGGGCTCCATTATTTTCCAGTTTAACATTTTGCGGATTTCCTGTCGTACTGCTTCCTTGCGGAATTGCGGAACAGCATAGGTGGTTTTACAGTAGGTGCTGTGGGGCTTAACCTTCATGTCGAATACATAGTTGGCTATGATTCCCGGTTTTTTAGAAACACGTTGACAAATTGTGTCAACAGGTTGTATAGTTCCTTTCTTTGTCGGTCACCTAATCCTTCAGATTCATTAGCCTTCGTCAGTAATTCTTCATGTGTCGGTAATAAGTCAAAGTCTTCGTCCGCATCTCCTGACTCGTCTAAATAATTGAAATATTGTTGCCGAGATGTGAGCTTGCGGAGCTTTACTTCATGTTCTTGGCTGGACAACTTAACTTTGGTCCTCATAAGTCGAATTACTATACTCTTATCACTGCATCTGAGAGTACATGTATCTTCATACAAATCTATGATGACACGATTCTTACGTAGAAACTCCATTCCTAGGAGGCAAGGTACTGACAGATTTTTAACAACTAGAAAAGTACATGGTACGGTGTCTGATGCAAATCTCACTGGTACATGAATTTGTAGCGTCACCTTTTGAACTAGAGAGCCTACAGCTCCGGATACGGTACACCCTTGTACTGGCAATGACAGAACTTTTGCTACAGAACACACTTTCTTATATACACATAAAGACAAAACATTGATATTGGCACCAGTACCTATTATAGCGACAAGTGGTACATCATGAATATGAATCATAGTGGATGCGTGAACCTGGTTTTCCCATAAATCCTCACCATTCCAAACGTCATTCTCCTTCAGCAAGTCATCTCGTAAGTCACAGTCATTGTCATATCGTATAATGTTGATTTGCCCTCTAATGAAATCGCCCCCAACATGTTCCGCAGCTTTCCCAAGGAGGCAAGACAAAGAAGCTGCTTTTAGTTTTCCGCATGTTCATTAGATTGAATTTCGCTCACAATTACTTTTGAAGTACCGGGCGGTACGCTCTGCACGAAGTTTGCTTCCGTATTCCACCTAAATTGCGAGCTATTTGCCGGAAATTCAGCCGAGATGGTGTGTGTTGGCTGGTTTTCTTGGGCATAATAGATGCGAGAATTTTGAGGTTCATGATTTTGACTTTGATAATTAGTAAAAGGTAGAGGACTATTCCTAAAGTTTGGAGCATACTGTTCTTTGTATTGCTTGGAAGGATCTGGAGCATTTCTCCCTTGAGAACAGTGCTGGAATCTAGGCTGGTTACCGTACTGTTGTTGACTGTTGGTGTTAATCCAACGTCCTTTTCCACTGAAATTATTATTTTGACGATCGTTATTGTAGAGATAGCGATCATTGTAATTAACTGGTGAATTACCATATTGCTGTTGTATTGTCTGGTATATGGGGTGGTACCTGTTTTGATCCTGGAATTTATGTTTCTGCTTCCCGTTACGGCGATAGTAGTTGTTATTAACGCACGGAACGTCGTGTCCTATACTGTTGTTGGGTTGGTACCTGAGTCTGCGCCTACACCGTGCGGCTGTGTAGTGTGCAGGCCAAGATTACAATTACTCCGCGCACAAGCACGCACGTCTTCTTGAATCATGTCAAGGTTGTCAAGTACTGACAGAAAAGCCTCCGTGTCGTCGTCACTGACATTTACTAACTTCTCCCTGATTGATACCGGTAGCTTTGACTTAAGGATCATAATTACGTCCTTCGTGGAAATGAGCGTGTCCCAATATTGTATTTTTCGCAGGTATTTCTCGAAGTACCTACGGAGACCAGCACTTCTCGTGTTAAACGGTTCAGCATTATATACTTCCTTTCTAAGGCGTTGTTGTATACCTGAACTCCAGAATTTGTTCAGAAATTGCTTTTCGAAGTCAGCGTAATTATTACATCTGTCAATTACTTCTGTTCCCCAGACAGAACCCTCTCCTTGAATGTAACCTACTATAAAGCGCATACGTTGCTTGTCATCCCAGCTCTCAGGAAAAAAAACCATTAAATGACTTCAGAAAAACCATTGGGTGGATGTTGCGTTCCTCTGTCAGAAAAGGCTGGAACACGCGGTGCTTGAGAACGCTTTCTTCTTTCATGAGCTCGACAAGAGTTACTTGATCATTCTGGTTGCGTACTGACGGATTCTTACTGCTGTGACCATGTACAAGTGGAGAGAATTTTACACGAGACACGGGATTATTATTGTATTCATGTTCTGAAGAAAGCAAGTGTGAATGCTCACTTCTATTGTCATTAGGAAAATCATTGACTTGTTGTTTCAACTGCTCGATTTCCTCAGTGAGGTGTCGTTTCCACTCGGGAAGATCTCGGTGAAAAACTCTACGAATCTCTCCTAATTCAGTGAGAATCGTATCTCCTGATGTACCTGGAGCAGCTAAAACTTCAACTGTGGCTGACTTAACGACTTCTTTTAAGTCGTGTTGAACCCGGTTTTCTATGTACTGTTCCTTAGTCTCGACCCATTCTACAAATTCTTTTCCTATCGTGGAACGTACGTTTGCTGCAGCATCATTCACCTTCTTTTCAATGTTAATTTCGGATAGCGCCTGTGTCAGGTCATTGACGCCTTGCAGAGTGATGACATTGTCTGCAAGCTTGTTTACTTTAGCTCCGACCTCAATGGACTTTTTTGAAACTTCCGTTGTAACTGCCTGGCAACTTTCGATTTGTACTTTGATGTCTTTGTGCACGTTACCTACTGTGCTCTCACATGCATCTACCTTCTGCAGAATACCTTCTATCCTGTCATTAACTTTAGTACTTAATTCCGAGATATATTCCACCGTGACTGTCCTTATTCTTGCCTCTAAGTTGGCATAAATATTATCTAACCTATTTTTCATTGTACCAATCATGGTATTTAGGTCAAACCATTTTCGCTCTGTCTCCCGTTCCTTTTCCCTTTCTTTTTGTTCCCTTTCTTTTCTATCTCGTTGTTTTTGTAATTTATAAGCTTCCCTTTCCCGTTTCTCCTGTTCTCTATCACGTTGTTCTTGTAATTTATAAGCTTCCCTTTCCAGTTTCTCCTGTTCTCTTTCTTGAAAAAAGAATTCTTATCATTTCAACCATCGAATTTTCTCCCGCTTGCTGTGACGATGATTGCTGTGACGATACGTCACGCACACCATCATCGTCTACCGTCCTCTCCATTCGCGAATCGGGTCTGCCTGTTCCCGTTCGCGAACGTAGTGGGTATGACTTGACAACTGTGTCATCACCGTCATCCACACTGTTTGTCGGATTTCCTTTGTCATCTGCCATGTTTATTTTCAAGTTTGTGACGTAACTGCTCAAAGACATATTTCGCGGCACGCCGATCGTCAACTCTCAGATGCGCGCGCTGATAGTCAAACGTCACACCGCGGTAGCTGACAATTGCAGAGCTATACCGGGTAGAAGACAAGATGGCACCTAACTTTGAAAATAAGTGACAAACACCTACTAGACACTGAATCCTGCTATTATATCATCCATCTTGTGTTCTTAACCGTAGCAACAATGAAGATGCTGATAATACTAACAAATAAACTTTGCATGAAGAGATGATCAGAAATGAATTCTAACTACGTAATTAAGAAACTCTGCAAGGAAATAACGGCGATAGGATAAAATGAAGCAGTAAGGAAAGAAATTCCGGAAATCAGTTTTTTTAATACAAGATGCGAGATTTTATGCGTAATGAAAACCGTACTTACATCAGTCGTTTTGCGCACTGATGTTATTTTTCGAAAATCTTTTTTTTAATACTTCCACGGTTTTGTTCAGTACTTCCTTTACGGCTTCCCGATGGCCACCGGGTGATGTCATGAAACAATAACAGAACAGATAAAAAAAATTTTATGTTCCCTGTTCGGGCACCACATCTAGTATGATAAAAAAAGTTATAGGTTAAATATATTTCAATTCTTTCAATTTAAATCTGTGTTTCATAGTAGAATGTCGTGTTCCCAGTTTGGCACAGCTTTGCCACAGGAGACACGAAAGCGGTCGAAGACGTCCGTCTTCTGGTCGGCTCCTGATCGTTGTCAGAAGGAAGCTAGTTTTTTGATTACGCAAAGACTTCCATTATTTGGAAAAGAACAACCCGGATTTCTTTACGTAATCTGTATGAATTTTATAATTACCTAAGGGATCTTTAACAATTAACAGTAAAAAAAATTGCATTTGCAAATGAAATCATTAATAAATGGGGCAGCTATGAGTTGTATAGAAGACAAGGGGCGGCCTTCTGTACACGACCAGGATGCCGTAGTATTCTCTGCTGTAGTAAAGGCTGTTTGACATTTATAAAAATAATATGGCATGGAGGTTAAAAAAGTATATAGGAAAAGAACAGAATAAGAAATCTGGTAAACACTAAATATATTCAAACAATTCTCACTAGAAAATTAGGGCTTATTTATAAACAATATAACTTACATAAGTACTTTTCTAACTGTATGGTGCGATCAGATTTCAGCCTGCCCTGCCTTGGTTTACGTTTTTGTCACAAATTACAGTCATTACTTTTCTCCTTCGCTGAAGACAATTCTTGCACTGTCCAACATGTTCATAACAATAACTTGCCGATTTACAGTTTCGAACATAAATTACTTGAATTTTATTAATTAATAATGTTGTCTGCACGCTGGCAAGACTGCTCACTTTTCTAGCTTACAGTCGACCTTCTTTACGTTTTCACATTACAAGCAGAAGTACATTAAAATCTGAAGATCTACAAACGTTTTTTATTGTCATCTTTTATTTAGATCGAAGCGGAACGTCAGTTCAGCTTCTGTTAAAATGTTTCTTTGCCTGCGCAATCGATGTATTAGCGTCCGCGCTAGATGCGCATCTTTACAGTTACGTAAATTATATAAAACAAATGTCTTTCAAAGAATATGTCTCATCTCATAGGTTGATCATTTAGTATACAGATAGGTGAATGCCTTTCCAAGGGTACTCACAGCTTTCATACTACGGAAATCCCAGTAATATTACACTAGGGAACGCAAAATCTCTTCCACTAGTCAATACATGGAGGGTATTAGATAGAGCCACACACAGCGACCACAACGCAATTCTCATAACCACGGACAGATATATCAATACACATAACATGGACCACTCATAGGGAGAGCCCACAGGCAAAAAGTTCGAGATTTTGTTAAGGCGTCGTCGCTATACATTGTTCAAGGCAGTATAGATTAAAAAACGCATGTACTGACAGAGATCCTAGAAAGAGCACAGGAAGCAGGTATACCACGCGCAAAAACTGGGTGGGGACAGAAACAACCGTGGTCGACAGAACTGGCTAGACTAAGGAAGGATTCACGGACGGGACAAAAGAAAGTACTACCAACAAGCAAAGACAGTTCCTGAAAGACAGATAAGACTTGATATGTAACGTGACGCTGAACAGAAATACCAAAAACAACTAAAGACAACAAGGCAAGACTACTGGACCAATTTTGTAAAAAACCAGCTACAGAACGACATCTAGGGACAACCATTCAAGATAGAAACAGAACGAGTTAAGACACCGACACTTCTGTCAACACTAAAACAAACTGACGGCACAATGACCAGAGGATGGAGAAGCACAGCAGAATATCTTCTGAACAGGCTACACCCGGATAACGACCCCACAGAAGACGAGCGACACCACGCTGACCCAAGACAGAGCATGAGGCAACCATACACCAGTGACAGTGTAACCATGTCATTCGCGCAAGAAGAAGTAGCGACGGCAAACAGCAGGCTTAAAAACCGAAAAGCACCGGGCGCAGACAAAATACTTTCAGAAACATTAAAACAAACAGTAACACAAATCACACCATTTCTAACATTTTCAACGAGGCACTACTAACAGGCAGAATTCCAAACCTGTGGAAAACTTGGTTCAAATGGCTCTGAGCACATTGGGACTTAACTTCTGAGGTCATCAGTCCCCTAGAACTTAGAACTACTTAAACATAACTAACCTAAGGACATCACACACATTCATGCCCGAGACACGATTCGAACCTACGACCGTAGCTCCAGAGTGTAGCGCCTAGAACCGCTCGGCCACTCCAGCCATCTGTGGAAAACTGCTAATGTAGTAATAATCAGGAAATCACAAGACAAAGAGCCAACAGACCCCAAAACGTACCGACCGATCTGTCTCTTAAACACTCTCGGCAAGGTTGAGGAAAGGCGCCATTCTAATCGACATAGCCGGGGCTTTTGACAACTTGTGGTGGCCGTCCCTCTTCGCCAGGTTAAGGTAAATGAGGCTATCAGCTTCCCTCTGGAATAGCCTCCTCGATTACTGCATAGTCAGAGTGGTGGAGTGGAGGGCTGGTACACGGAAGGTTGTCAAGAGAATAACAAAGGGATGTCCACAGGGCTCGATCTGCGGACAAATATTTTGGGATATCGCAATCGAGCCCTTGCTGAACACCCTCGACAGTGACGAGAGGATAAGAGGTGTGGTGGCCTACGCAGGTGACCTGCTCATAGTGGTGTCAGCCAACTCGAGAGCAGCACTAGAGACAAAAGGCACGCAACTGCTTCAGAAAATTAACAGTTGGTGCAAAGAAAATAAATTAAAAATAGCTCCCAACAAAACTGTATATTTACTGCTCAGAGGGGTCACAGAGGAATCCAATTCTAAAATTAGACAATACAAGCATGCAGAGGAAGCAAGCCACACGTTATCTCGGATTGCATCTGAACGAAAAACAGACTTTCAACCACCATATAAAATTGACAATTGACAAAGCCTCCAAAATTGTGCACGAACTAGCAAGACTAAACACAACTCAGTACAAGTTACCTATTAAGACGATAAGGACCTACCACATCGCGATATTTGAATCCATCGCATGCTTCGCCGCAAGTGCTTGGACTCACAGACTGAACATACAGGCTAACAAGACAATTGCAATACGAGGTCAACGTAGTGTACTCCTGAGAATGAGCGGAGCCTTCAACACCACGTCACTAGAGGCACTTTGCGTTGTGATGGGGACCTGCCCTATAGACATTACAATACGTTATAGAGCTGCACTTTACTGGCTTAAGAGGGACAGGTGCGACAAAGTCACCGAAATTATAGGAACCAACATTATGAACAAAACACAAATGAAACAATGGCGGATTCAAACACGGCAAAAAAATGGTTCAAATGGCTCTGAGCACTATGGGACTCAACTGCTGTGGTCATAAGTCCCCTAGAACTTACAACTACTTAAACCTAACTAACCTAAGGACAGCACTCAACACCCAGCCATCACGAGGCAGAGAAAATCCCTGACCCCGCCGGGAATCGAACCCGGGAACCCGGGCGTGGGAAGCGAGAACGCTACCGCACGACCACGAGATGCGGACCCAAACATGGCAGAGAGAGTGGGATGCATCCGATAAGGGTCGCCGAGTACACTATTTCTTTCCTGATGTACACGAAAGACTACAACTGAAACATGTCGACCCAAGCAGGGGGATGGTCCATTTCCTGACAGCCACGGACCGTGTCCGGTACATTTAAACTGTCTGGGACTAACTAACGATGAAGTATGCGTATGCGGAGAAACTGGGACACCAGAACATGTCACACGGCTGTGCAACACGCTAGCACAAGTGAGACCTATACAGAATGACAATGACATCGCCAGAATAATATTTAATCCCGATGACTGGAACAAACTAAATAGCGTAGCCGATATTGTACCGAACACTCTGCACCAAGAATACAAGCGCAAAAACCCATATGGAAGGAGGCGTAGACAAGCACAAACAACACAACAAACCACATGGGAGGACACAAACACGACCACAGATTCCGAAACCGAAGAAGGAACGCTAAGTGAACATGACCCAGAAGGGATCAACATATAAGGGACCAAAACCAACAGTGTGTGACACTGCATGCCACAACACAGTCACAAACAACACAACAATCATAAAACAAATAAACAGCTTCACCGCATACTAAGACTGTAGTAATAAGGTATTGTCGCTTGGGAGGAGAAGGCTCGAAGAACTTTTATTCCGAGGCTCCTCCTCTCCAATGGCACCCTGCATAGTGTTTAAAATATACTACACACAAGCAGTCATGTATTGCTCGGTTATTGTGTGCAGACAGAAGTATACTCTCTTCTCTATTCAAAGCTATAATCAATGAATTTCATATATCAGTAATGTATCAAGTTATTTAAGGAATAATGCATTCAATTAGCAATGAACTATATTCTATTTCAACTAACAAGTTACAGACATAAGTGTATTTCTCATGTAAAGCTAAAATTCATGTATTCCATGTATGAAGTGCTCAATAAGCATTTAATCTGTATAATATGTGTAAACATACATTAGCGCAAACCATATCAGATGAGAATAGCTCAAGGTTGTACCGAGACCTTCTCATCTGACATAGAAATAGGCCATTACTAACCAACATGCTACTTAGACTGTATTACTCATCCAAATACAGCATATCACTTCCCTCTATACACGACAAACTATTCTTAACCACTCTCATTGTGCTACGTTTTTTATTTTCTTTTTTTCTTTGACATTCGCATTGTATAAATTTAATGATATTCTCATCAGGTAAGTAGTAATCAATTAATGGAACACTTTTAACAATTTTTAAGCATTCAATTCGCTGTAACCTCAGAGAAATCTTTATACATTAAGTTCATTATATTATTTAAAAAAGCATTAACAACTGTATACCAATGAGACTGTGACAATTAGAAGTCTTTGCTATTAGATTCAGAAGCATCCGACCCACCTTACATTTCAAGGCGGTGGGTTATTCTGTACTGTTAATGAAATAAATAAATAAATAAAGTTCCAGACTTGCAGGACTTGTTGGGATGTCTAGCGTTTAGGAGCATCCCAGCAGGTGAACCTACCCCCCCCCCCCCCACTCCACCCAACCAAATGAACCATG
Source organism: Schistocerca nitens (assembly GCF_023898315.1). Lineage (NCBI taxonomy): Eukaryota > Metazoa > Arthropoda > Insecta > Orthoptera > Acrididae > Schistocerca > Schistocerca nitens. Next base: position 348,341,953 of record NC_064618.1, on the reverse strand, counting down.
TGTAGTGCTATCGTGCCAACCACCCAACAAAAGGTTCATCTTTTGTCACTGCAGACAGGATTAAATGGTGTCTAACATACATACGAGGCAGGTGAAACTTTAAAGACAACGGGTACGGAGAGGGAGAGAGTTTAAGGGGACACGTCGTGTGAGGAGTGTAGCAATCGAGACGCAAGAAATGAACCATTTGAACGTCCAGTCTATATCTAGTCCTCTGCTACGAAGAGCAAAGTGTGGTAAGCATTTTACAGTTCTGTCGACTACTAAATGCTTCATTTCTTTTGTATCTGTTGTTGCTTTTATTAAGTGATGTACACCACCAGCATGTGTCGTTTTTCTTAAAATTACAGGTCATATTTTATGCTGTTTACATAAATAAATTACGTTTATATGAACGCCGTTTGTTTTATTTATTTTGCTTCACCACGATGTATTTCCCCAGTCAACTACCAATCACGTTGCAGGGTACAGGAATCATTTTAGTTAATAACTGTGGCGATACTACAGTACTGAAATCCCTCCAAAACCCAGGCGATCATTGTAGGCAAAACCACCCCTTCCTTCCGCCTCCTTGATTTCGACATCACCATCTATGGCCGTCCTATCGCCCTCACTCCCACCCTTAAGTACCTTGGCGTCACCCTCGACCGTCGCCTCTCCTGGACTCCCCACCTCCGGACAATCCAAGCCAAGGCACGCTCCCGACTCAGCCTCCTCAAGCTCCTCTCCGGCCGTACGTGGGGTCTGGACCCCTCCACCATCCTCCACACCTATCAATCCCTCATCCGCCCTATCCTTTGTTATGCCCATCCGGCTTGGATCTCCGCCCCCCCTCCCTTTTATAAATCCCTCCAAATCCTTGAACGCCATGCTCTCCGTCTCGCCTATCGCATCCGTCTCCCCTCCCCCACGCGGATCCTGTATGACCTCATCCCCTTCCCCCACCTCCTCCTTTTCCTTGAAAGGATACGGATCCTGTACACCTCCCGTAAACTTGATCCTCCTCACCCGCTCGTCTCCCCGATCCTCTCCCACCCCCGCCCGCTGCCGCGCCTGTATTCCCACGTCCCGCCCGGTCTCCATCTGTCCACCCTCCTTACCCTCTCCCAAGGTGGCTTCCGCCAGCTCCCTCTCCCTGATGATGTCCTCGTCCCCTCCATCTACCCCTCCTATCAACTTTGACCCTGCCCCGCCCCCCACTTCCCGTGTCCTTTCCTTTCGGCACCCTCCCTCCCTTCTCTTCTCTTCCCTTCTTTTTCCATCTCCCCGTCCCCTCCCTTCCCCCTCTTCCCCCGGGCTTCCTCTCCCCCTTCCTCCCTCCCCCCTATCTCCCCTGCCCGTGGCATCTCTGCTCTCCCCTCTCGCTCTCCCACTCCCCTTCCTCCTCCTCCTCTCTTGGCAGGTCCCCGGACTCGCACACGCATAGTGAACATTTGCGTGCCGGAGATCGTCGCCTTCTGTGTCTCGTGTGTGTGACGTCGTATAGTGTTTTTGGTGTCCGCCGTCCCACTACTACGTTCACTTGTGCCGTCGGATTCATCAGTGTTTTGTGCGCCGTGCCAATGTGTTTTCAGTGTTGTTATCGTCACATGTGAACGACTCCGTGTTTTTTGTGTCTCTGTGACCTCTCTCTTTTGCCCGTCATTTTGTTCATTGTCATTCACCATTTTTTATACTCTTGTAAAACGCTATGGCTGAAGAGCGGCGTAGTGTGCCGCTGCCAGCCTACCTGATTTGTACAGGTTTTAAAATAACAATAAAGTAAAAAAAAAAAAAAAACAGTACTGAATTGGTTGGTGGCTTCTAAACTTCTGCCAGAGGCTAGAAGCGGTAATGTAGTTAACAGACTTTCCTTGCAGCTTACAGCCACGAGAGAGGCTGTAATCGTTTTAGTTAACATTCGTTTGATGATGTTCAGCAACTCCGAAATGCATGATTCATCAATTCTTAGATAATTCCGAAAAATCGTCAGCTCCAAGCCGCATAAGTAATAGAACGTCGGTGAATTTCTTCCAGTGCTTTAGCCCCTTCTCTGCTCACAGCTTTCTCTCGGCATTTTTGGCCTTGTTACATCCAATGCAAACCCAGTATTTGTTTCTTTTTAAAAAGAAACAGGATCTCGTAGCACATACACTCAAGGACCTTACAAACAACTCACAACGACAGGGCGGCGCTGCAATCGCTTAGTGGAGTCGGTCGTGACACGTGAATGCGAAACTGGTCGACCCGGCCGATAAATTGGCCCAACGTTGAGTAGGTTTAAGCGCGTCAGCAGATTGTCCCAGTACACGGAGCGGTACACAGTCGTCTGAGCCCCTGGGCTGTGAGTACGTACGACTATTCTGCTGAAAATTCCCACTAGTTAGTAACAAAAAGTATCAGATCGGGTATTTCTGAATTCCGGAAGGAAATTGACACACACTCTTTCAGGAAAGTTATAGGAACTGTTCTGCGTCTCGATTCAGATGTATTTCACTTAAAAATCTTGGGCGATAAATGACGTAGTTTGAGTTTTATTCAGTCTCAACCATGACAACGTCCTATCAGTATCCGTTATGGCTAGCTTTCAACTCCTTGATCTGAACTTATATGCGAATCTTTTTATTGCGCGGTGAGCATAATGGTTAACTGACAGTGTAGTAGTTTTAGGTCAATAACGGAAAAACCTGTCCTTTATGTGTTATCGCCGGCCAAGGTGGCCGAGTGGTTCTAGGCGCTTCAGTCCGGAACCGCGCTGCTGCTACGGTCGCAGGTTCGAATCCTGCCTCGGGCATGGATGTGTGTGATGTCCTTAGGTTAGTTAGGTTTAAGTAGTTCTAAGTTCTAGGGGACTGATGACCACAGAAGTTAAGTCCCATAGTGCTCAGAGCCATTAGCTCCTCTAAACAGTGATCTTGGAATTCTCAAGATTTGGCACATTTGCGACTTGAAATTCTTTTTAAAAAAATTGAAAACCTGCAGTTTCTTTGCGTGTACTCTCTTCCTAAAGTTATACGTTCGTTTTTCAATGTGCGCATCTTTTTCGTCAGGTGGACAAGGAAGATTGCTGTTCAGCTAAGATTCCGCTATTTTAAATTTTTGAAAGGCCCTCGGCATTTATTCTGTACGAAAATCCCGCACAACCAGTTCGCATACATAGTCACCACATTCCATGTGCGATGACTGTCCTTGAACACATTTTCGTTGTTACTTCTTTACATTACTACAAACGAGTAGCACTCAAGTAGCTTACGAAACTGCACGGAAACGAAGGTTGTCGTCGAGAGCACTGCTGCCACATTAAATTGACCTGAAGAAGCTTTTACATCCACCAAAGTTTGATTTAGTGTACAGATCTTCGTATAAACACGCTCTGGTTTATACACTCACCGCCTTTGATATATGATCGTTATTCCCACATCGACTAACAGAAAATTTGAAAAGGTGGTTTTCGTAGTCAAACCAGTTTATATGTTCAGCTATGAGAGCTTCATTTTTGAATTTATTTTACTCAGCCTCATTTCGTTTTCACATTCCTCCCTTAACTTCTACTGCGAAGAAACAATTTTTTTACGTGATCTAATCTCTTTCAATGTGACGATAAGATATAATTCTACAAAGTGTATGTAGTTAGGTTCCAAAACTTTAATACGTTTACGAAATTTAGTTAACTACGTACAAAATAAAAGTAGCAGTCCAGTTAGTTCACTAGCAACAAAAGATCAGATAATCTTCCTGCACTCTTGCAGGAAATACCCTTTGACTGCTTTCCAATCAAGCAAAAGCCTTTCCACAGTTGGCTCTAAAGTTGCTCACCTAACTGTTGCATGGCGAAATACGGCACGACTATCTTAACAAAGGCAAAGCCTTAAGCACTTCCACTCTTTCAGCACTGACAGAAAATTCACCAAAAACAATCGAACGAGACTTTCAATATTAAGGCAATTTCATGCAGTGTTTTGCTGCACTATGCAACACAGCATAACAGCAGTAAGCTTTAACGATATTCAGGATGCGATTTTGTAGTTTCTGAAACACCAAGCAAGTGTAACTACAATTGACAGAGTTAGCACATTACACTTCCATTCGGAACGACGACAGTTCAAACTGGCGTCCAGCAATGTCGAGTTAGGTTTTTCGTAATTTCCCTAAATTGCTTCAGTTAAATGCCGGGATAGACCCTTTGAAAATGCACGGCCGGTTCCCTTCACCATCCCTCCCTATTCCGTGCTTGTGCTCCATCTCTAATGACCTCATCATCTACGGCATGTTAAACATTAATCACCTGACCTACAATTGACCGAAGCATTGTCAGCACTATGTATAACATTAGTAAGCTCCAGACAAAGTTTTTGCAATGCTTTGATAATCGTTTTCCTGGTAGACTCTGATCCACATCCGGTACTTTATAACAATCTAAATAGATAATTTACTATGCCTTCATCAAAGAAAATAACTACGAATGGGAACAACTTTTTTTTTACTTTTGTTGGTAGTGTCAATATATACTAAAATGGAATATTAAGATCTTTTTCTTACGACAGTTCCTATATAATATTGCGCCAAAACTTTACTCGTGAGTCTCCATTTTTGTTCTATCTGACTACACCTTTGAAAACAATTCCACCATTTTATAATACGGAATCTAAATTTTTTGCCAGTCAGGAAACGTAACTGTATTCATGTCTTAGCGAGTGGCAGATTTTAATGAGTTGAACTTCACCTAGTTTCTCTTTAAAATCTTCAGAAGGTGGAACAAGAAATTTTCTGATTCTGCCTGAATCATTTTTAGTAGTAACGGTAAAAGACGTTTCTTACCATTACTGTGTTGAATAAGAGCTTTCACCCCATCATTCTTCACACTAAAGATGAACAAACCGTACATCTGACCTGGTGTTCGCCGTCTACTTAACTGATCCAACTGGAAAATCATGTCGGGGCATTTCCCTTTTTTTATCATCCCGTATCATTAACGTAGATTTTGGAATGTCTACTGTGTTCGAAAGTTACGAATTACCTCGAAGAAAACGGTTGACAACCGACACGGATTCAGAAAATACCGTTCTTGTGAAACACAGCTAGCTCTTTCTTTCCAAGTAATGAGTGCTATCGACATAGGATGTTACATTAATTCCATATTTTTTAGATCCCCAGAAGACTTGACAACGTTCCTCACAAGCGACTTCTAATCAAACCTTCAGTCGAGAGGCTGGATTAGTGAGCTTGTCAGAAAGGTCATAGATAGTTCATCACAGAAAGTCGAATAAAACAGAAGTAATATCTGGCGTTCCCCAAGAAAGTGTTATAGGCCCTCTGTTCTTCGTGATCTAAATAAACGATTTAGGAGACAATCTGAGCAGCTATCTTGGTTTTCAGACGATGCTGTCGTTCACCATCTTGTAAAGTCACCAGCTGATCAAAATAAATTGCAAAATGATTTAGACAAGATTTCTGTGCCATGCAAAAAGTGGCAGTTGACTCAAAATAATGAAAAGTAAGATGTCCTTGACATTAACACTAAGAGGAATCCGCTAAATTTCGTTTACACGATAAATCTCACACACCTAAAGGCTGTAAATTCTACTAAATACTTAAGGATGAAAATTACGAATAAGGTAAAATGGAACGATCACACTGATAATGTTGTGGGGAGAGGAAACCAAAGACTGCGATTTATTGGCAGAACTCAGAAAATGTATTAGGTCTACGAAAGAGATTTCTTACACTGTGTGTCCACCTCCTTCTGGAGTACTGCTGTGCGGTTGGGATCCGTATGACGCAGGATTGAGGAAGGATTTCGAAAAAGTTCAAAAGAGGACAAATAGTTCTGTATTACCGCGAAGTGCGGAAGTGTGTGCCACAGACACACCACACACCAATTACGGCGGCAGTCTTTAAAACAAACGCGTTGTTCACGGCGGTAGGACCTTCACATGAAATGTCGATGTTACTTTCTCCTCAGAATGTGGACACATTTTGTTTGCGCCCTCGTACATAAGGAGAAACGGTCATCATAATAAATGAAGAGAAATCAGAGGTCGCACAGAAAGGTTTAAGTTCATTGTTTTCCGTGTGCCATTAGAGAGGGGAACGGTAGAGAAATGGCTTACAGTGTTTCGATGAACCCTCTGCTAGACACTTAATGGTGAATTGCGCAGTAATGATGTAGATGTAAAAGCACAAGAACCATGAAGATGCTTAGCGTTTCTAGGCGAAGAATCCATATTTTAAGTACGTAGCTAATATTCTTTCCAGTATTTCTGTAACAATCAAAATAATACTAATGTATCACAATAGGTTTTAAAGGAGGTTGGTTATATGAGGGTAAAACCAAAACTAAGGTCTCCTATTTTTTTAGAAGTACAAAGACCTGTTTATTTTTACAGTGGTTTACATCAGTTTACAGCTTGAAAATGTAGCTATTATTCGACATAATCAAAATTTCTGTCGAAGCATTTTTGTAGACGCTGTGGCAGTTCTTGTATGCCCATGTCATAAAAGTTCGCCGCTTTGCTGTTCAGAAAGTTACGAACCTCTTCTTTCACCTCGTCGTCGGAGATGAATCGATTTCCGGCCAAATGTTCTTTTAACCTAGGGAACAGGTGATAGTCACTGGGCGCCAAGTCAGGACCATAGGGTGGGTGAGTGATAATGTTCCACTGAAATTGTTGCAGGAGAGCAACGGTTTGCCGAGCGATGTGTGGGCGAGCGTTGTCATGGAGAATGTGTACGTCTTTGCTCAACATTCCTCTTCTCGGCTTCTGAATTGCCCGTTTGAGCTTTTTCAGAGTCTCATAGTACCTATCATCGTTAATTGTGGCCCTAGTGGTCATAAAGTCGACCAACAATACCCCTTTCCGATCCCAAAAAAAAGTTGTCATGACTTTACCGGCAGACTGTGTTTGTTTGGATTTCCGCGGCTTTGGCGAAGGAGGATGCCGCCAATGGCATGATTGTTGCTTGCCTCAGGTGTGAAGTGGTATGCCCAGGTTTTGTCACCCTTGACAATTGAATCCAGAAAGTTGCCCTGCTCGGCTGCAAGGCGGTGAAGAAATGTGAGGGAGGCATCAACTCGTTGCCGCATGTGGTCCTCAGTCAGCATGCGTGGCACCCATCTTGCGCACACCTTCCGGTAGTTCAATGTTTCCGTTAAAATTCTGTGAGCGGTGCTTCGGGAAACCTCAGGAACCAACGTACAGAGATAATCCAGGGTGATCCACCGATCTTCACGCACGCTTTGCTCAACCTTCAACACTGTCTCCTCAAAAATTAACGTTCTCCCTCTCCTTTGTTCGTCGTGAATTTCGGTTCGACCAGCTGCAAACTCTCTACATCCATGCACGACTCACCATACACTTCCGTCAACTGACGATGTATTTCAATCGGCGCAGTGCCATGTGCCTTCAAAAACCGAATAACTGCGCGCAATTAGCACTTGGCGGTAACATCCAACGGGAGCTCCATTCTCAACGGCTGCCAAGCCAAGACTGAGCACCTCAGCGCGGCGTACGCATGTTTACACACAGCGCGTGAAGCACTCTTCAGAACAGTGTGACCAACTGCCACACAAACATTGTTCTGTACTTATAAAAAAAATAGACCTTACTTTTGGGATTACCCTCGTACATACTGAAATTGTTGCCCATAAAGAAAGAATTAAATAAGATTGAAATGATACACTAATACTAACATTAATACAGATCAGTAGTAATCATCATTCGTATTATTTTTTATTAATTTCCCAAATACGTCAGATTCGCATACGAAACACTGCACACAGTCGAAACGCCACTATGCTGCCGGCTGGCAACAGCGTAGATGTTAGCTGACTTGATTTTGCAGTTCTAAGAACAAAGTACCACTTATACGTTGGTACTGATCACGCTACTGAAATACTGAACAGTTCGTTAAGGAACAGAACACTTGACATCCAAGGCAGCAACACATCCGCTGTTGGTGAACGACTGGGCAAAATCAACTGTGTAGGTAGGTCTGGTCCGAAATACTGTGGCGTTTATGCCACATCCCTCTCCACGTTGATTACATTTGAGCAGAGAGACAGTGGGGATTCAGCAAACACACTGGGCGCCAAGAAGCGAATGGTTTATTATTTATATTTAATGTTCAGACATTAGTATTAAGCTCCAACCGTGATGATAACATTACTTGTACTGGGAACTTGTTAATAATAATTTCTACTTCACGCATTTCGTTAGGAAATGCTAATTACCAATTTTAGGCACTGTCGGTGCTTACTGATAGAAAGGATGGACCAATTGCCAGCGCTCCCTGAGAGAGTAGGCGCCAAACCGTTAAGATCGCTCATTACTAGTCTACGATAGGTTTCTGAGGAAGTAATACGTGAAGCCATGTACGAAACGTGATCCCGTGTAAAGATGGAAGTTTGTTGAAAATTGCCTCCAAGGCAGTTTACGATCGGTTTTTTGAGGAGGCAACACGCATAGAGAGGGAATTGTTAAAGTTGCCATGTAAAACATATTGTGCGATGTCATTTTGATTCTGAGATCGTGCAAAGTATTGTTGAGGCTTTTGCGGTACTCGGGAACTAATGATTAATGACCAGGAATCTCTTTATGAATATTAAGTATAGACTACCTGTAGAAATAGTTCTGCTAATTTTGAGACTGGTGAAATGAAACAGTTAGTTGGCATCCTAAAACTTTGCTATTATGCTTAAGCGTTTTAAACCCACCCCTTTCTTTTGCTTGTGCCGTTTTCCCGCAATGAGGCAGGGTCGGCATGGTTAATCGGATTTGGCAAGGTTAATTTAAGGGGTAGCCACATGCCCTTCCTGCCGCCACCCCATATCCCCTGGGACAGAATTAGTGTACCCCAACTGTCGGTGTCTAGTGTAATCCATGGAACAGTGTGAATGTGTTCAGATATCTGCGAGCTGTGTAACTGAGGCGGGACGTGGGGACGATCACGGTATTCACCTAGTGGGATGTGGAAAACCGCCTAAGAACCACAACCAGGCTGGCCAGCACACCGGCCTCCGTTGTTAAGCCGCCAGACGGATTCGATCCGGGGCCGGCGCGCCTGCCCGAGTCCAGGAAGCAGCGCATTAGCGCTCTCGGCTAACCTGGCTGGTCCATTTTTAAACCCACCCCCTTGCCACATTATTATGCACTGTGAACTGCACAAGTGTCAGAGCTCTCAACCGAGCTAGAGGAAACGAATTCGAAGGAACCAGTTGGGGGCAAAGTCTACAAGACACGAGGTAAGCAAATTGCCTACAATTCAGTTAGAGGAAGGGCGGAGTGGACGCAGTGGACTTTCATATGTAAATCACACATAGCATCTTTGCGCGTTCCCTTGCAGCAGACGATATTTGGAACATTCATTCCCTTGTCTACTGTAATAGTGTTGCACTTAAGAGGCACTCCTTCTGTGAGAAGAAATGCTTTTATACAGTGGTTAATTTAAATAGGAAGCATTAAACTCTCATTATAGTGTTATTATATCACAGTGGAAAACCGGTTGGTCGGAAGTGTCGAGGTACCTGTGGCGCCTACAGTCGGATACATAACGTCACGGTCGAAAAGCCTGTGTAGCCTGGTCAAGGGCTTGCAACACTGACATGTAGTCGTCAGTGAAGACATAAAAAGTACAGTGATATGGGCGAGTGGCCATGAACAACATACTAAATCTCCTGAACGGTGGGCTAAGAGTGTTGAGGGGGTGTGGATGTGGGGAGCGGGACGCCATTTAAGTTCACTTCTTTGTGGTTGCATGTTGTTGCCGTCGTCTTCAGTCTTGAGACCGGTCTGATGCAGCTCTCCATGCTACTCTATCCTGTGCAAGCTTCATCTCCCAGTACTTCTGCTACCTACATCCTTTTGAATCTGCTTAGTGTATTCATCTCTTGGTCTCCCTCTACGATTTTTACCCACCACGCTGCCCTCCTCCCCCTGCGGGTCCGGGGTAAGAATAGGCCGGAGGTATTCCTGCCTGTCGTAAGAGGCGACTGAAAGGAGTTTCAACCATTTCGGCCTTCCATGTGATGGTCCCCCTTAGGGTTTGACCTTCATTTTTCAAAATTCTACAGAAGTACGAGCCTTTTGGGGAAGGACGCCTTACGTGGTGTATCACTGGTCCTCCGTGCTCTAAGACCTTGGCACCCAGCACTGTAACGGCGTTGTAACCATACCCACTATTCCTCAAATTGGGCCTAAATGCCTGATGGGTCCTACAAGTTACGCCCATAGTGCGTCCCCATCTGCACCTATGATCATGATGGACCTTCCATGGCACCGTCTCCTTGGGGCATCAGGACTCCCGGCAATGGTCATCCTGCCAGGTGGCCCTTGCTGCGGCTGGGTGGCGCCCGTGGGGAGAGCCCCTGGTCGGAGTGGGTGGTATCGGGGCGGACGTTTCGCAGATGAAACGTCAACACGTATCAGGTCGCTCTGCGGCCGAGTCTTTCAAAAGAAAAGGTACCGTTTATAGTTCTGGTTCTCCTGCCCTTTCCCCCTTGGCCACTCCATGGGAGGAGGGACAGGCCCGCCGGCTTGGGGCGAAGTACTTCCCCCGCTATTTGGTCTGTTCTCGAACCGATGGGGGGACATTCGCCACCTCCAAGCCCATGTTCTTTGTTCAGCACATTGAGGACATCTTCGGGGAAATCGAGGCTCTCAGCAAGATGCGTTCAGGGTCCGTTCTTATCAAGACCACCTCCGCCACACAGTCGGCGGCGCTCCAGGCGTGCGACCGCCTAGGGGACATCCCAGTATCCATTGTCCCACATCTGGCACTAAATAGAACGCAGGGGGTTATTTTTCATCGTGACCTCCTGTTACAATCTGATGAGGAGCTCAGGGCCAACCTGGAGCGCCGAGGCGTGCATTTCGTCCGGCGAGTCCAGCGCGGCCCCAAAGACCGTCGTATCGACACCGGGGCCTTTATCCTCGCCTTCGAGGGGGACGTTCTCCCGGAGAAGGTAAAGGTGATGTGCTACCGGTGCGACGTGCGACCTTACGTCCCGCCTCCTATGCGCTGTTTTAGGTGTTTGCACTTTGGGCACATGTCGTCACGGTGTGAGGCTGAGCCCCTTTGTGGCGCTTATGGACGTCCTCTTCGTGAGGAACATACATGCACCCCACCACCTTGGTGCATTAATTGTCCTGGCGTCCACTCGCCTAGACCCTCAGACTGCCCCGCATGTCAGAAGGAGAAGAAGATAAAAGAAATCAAAACTTTGGATCGCCTCTCTTATTCTGAGGCCAGGAAGAAGTATGACCGCCTCCATCCCGTGCCATTGACCACTTCGTTTGCCTCAGTTGTGTCCACTCCTTCTGCGGTATCCTCACCCCTATCCTGTCCCCCCTCCGCCTCCTCCGCCCATCAGGGGGCTCTGCCTCCGCCTCCCAAATCCCTCCCTTTCACATCCTCCTCCCCCGAGGCCCCCACCCCCTCTGCCCCAGGGGCCACCCTTCCTCCTCCTCCTGCCCCCACGCCACCTGAGAAGCGATCCTCTTCTCAGGTGTCCATCGGGGAAACGTTCCAGACCCCAACTTCCGAGGTCCGGCGTTCCAAAACGGGCCCCGCGCGTGAGGACCTTCTTCGGGTCTAGCCCACTATCCCTGTGCCTCCTCGGCCTTCCAAGAAGGCCTCCAAGAAGTCTCTATCCCCCTCTCCACCCCGGCGCGTTTCGTCTGACGCTCCATCCGTGAGTCGCTGCTCCCGGCCGTCCTAACTTTCGCCGGAACGCTCTGCTGCCAGGCACTCAGCTGGCCTTTCGTCCGCAAACGATGCTGCCCCTCCTACACAACCAGGGACACCCCCCAGGGGATCCACAACTCTTTTTTGGATACGTGCGGAGCGAGCACGGGACCCTGAGCTGATGTGGCCTTCCTTCCTTTCCGGGCTGCATACCTTCCCTTTCCGCATCCTTCCCCATCCCCCATCTTCGCCCCCCCTTCACCACTGGCTCTTTCTTTCCCTTTCTCCCCCTCTGGGGTTATGGTTTGTGCCTACGTCCGGAGACGGACGCTCCTAAATATACTACATTCTTCGCCTTCCTTGCTTGTAAGTCTTCATCCTTCCTTTGTCCTTCTCTTTTCCTTACCTCTTCTCTCTACCCTTTTCTCCGCTGCGGCGTTTGAGACCTCTCTTCTTTCCTTTCCCTTTCTCTTTCTTCCTCCCTGTGCGTGTCTGAAGGCCAACCCACGCACTTCCATGCGTAGCCGGTGACGGGGTAACGCGTAATTCCCCGTCCCGGGTAGACAGGTAGGACACGTACATACCCCCTGGTAACGGCCAGGCCCAGGGAGGGGTGATTACCCGAGCTGATACCTTCCGAAAGTGCCGATTGGTCCCTCCGTCCGTTTGTCGGGAGGTGTGACCTGAGGTGTGAACAATCACCTAAGGCGGGAGTGCCCTCAGAGAGGGCCCCCACAAGGGAGGAGCGCGCCATCGGAGACGCCGGTAATCATGAGGGATTCTTCTGCAATGGTTTCCTCACCTTCCACTATGTCTGCTCACAAACGTAAGTTCACTGAGTCTCAACCACAGTCAGTTCTTCCATCGTTGCCACAGTTCCTTGTTTTTTCTCGGTCTGACGAAGGTCACGACTTCTCCACGGTCAACCCTTTCATTATTCAGAAAGGTGTCGACGCAATTGCAGGTCCAGTCAAGTCTTGTTCCAGATTACGGAATGGCACCCTGCTGTTAGAAACAGTCAGTGCCCTCCAGGCCCAAAAATTGCTGCGTACCTCACTACTACACACTTTCCCTGTCCGGGTGGAACCGCACCGTACCTTAAATTCCTCGCGTGGAGTCGTTTATACACGATCCCTCGATGGACTGTCTGACGAAGAAATTCAGCACTACCTGTCTGACCAGGGTGTAACGGCTGTTCATAGGGTTATGAAAAGGGTTGACATGAACATCATTCCAACCCGCACTGTCTTCTTGACATTTGACAAAGTTCAACTCCCATCGAAAATCAAAGCAGGCTATGAGATAATTTCCGTTTGCCCTTACGTCCCAAACCCTACGCTTTGCTATCGATGCCAGCGGTTCAATCACACCAGCCAGTCCTGTTCCAATCCGGCCAAATGTGTTACGTGTGGCAAGGATGCCCATGAGGGTGCTTGTCCACCTCCATCCCCTCGCTGCATCAACTGTATGGGTGACCACGCTGGTTCCTCTCGAGATTGTCCCGTTTTTAAGGACGAAAAGCTCATCCAGGAAATTAGAGTGAAGGAAAAGGTGTCGGCCTTTGCTGCTCGAAAATTATTCGCCAGTCGACAGACCACCGTGCCTCAGAAAGGAAAATAGAGCGCTGTCCTCGCCTCTCATCGGCCAACAAAGGAGGCGCCCACGCAGACATGCGACCTCACCTTTAGTGCCACGGTCGTCAGATCGGCCAGCGCAAAGATCGCACGTTCAACCTCACCACTTTCGCCTGACCAGTCTCTGGCTCACCCTTCATCGAGTTCTGCTAAATCTCGAGCCCAAAAGTCAGACACCAAGACTTCAAAAAAAGAGCATACTCGTGAAGAGTTTTTTACGTACGGCAACTTCCCAACCATCGGTTCCTCCATCCTCTAAACATCATTCTTCCAAGAAGGCTACAAAGAAACCCAGTTCCTCTCCTTCTCCGCCAAGGCGTGTCCCATCTACAGCACCACCTGGCGGAAATCGCCCTCGGCCGTCTTCTGTGTCGCCGAGGCGCACTGCTGGCGGCCGATCAACCAGCTGGTCGCTGGTGGCAGGAGCTGCTCCTGACCAACCTATGGATCAGCTGAATGCCATTCCATGCTGTCGGTCGCAAGCTCAGAGCAGTCGTTGAGTTGACAGCGACCTTGGTCACATTCCTCCATTTTCTGTTCACCCTACGTCCATTATCCACTGGAATATCCGCGGTATTCGAGCCAATCGGGATGAATTGTCGATCCTCTTACAATCCTACTCGCCGGTCATCTTCTGTCTTCAGGAAACAAAGCTGCGTCCCCATGACCGCTTTGTTCTCCCTCATTTTCAGTCCGTCCGATATGATCTCCCCTCTGTTGAAGGCACTCCAGCACATGGAGGACTCATGATTCTTCTCCATGAAACTCTCCATTATCACCCAATCCATTTAAACACTTCCTTCCAAGCTGTCGCCGTCCGTCTTTCGCGTTCCGGATACACGTTCTCTCTTTGTACTGTATACATTCCATCGTCCACACCAATGGCACGAGCTGATCTCCTTCATCTTCTTGGTCAGCTTCCACCCCCATATTTGCTGGTTGGGGACTTCAATGCCCACAACCCGCTTTGGGAATCTCCACATCCTTGTCCACGTGGCTCATTATTGCTAGACGTCTTCCACCAAGCAGATCTAGTTTGCCTCAACACTGGGGTCCCTACGTTTTTGTCTGCCTCCACGACAAATTTATCTCATTTGGACCTTGCGGTCGGTACTGTTCCGCTAGCTCGGCGCTTCGAATGGTTCGCCCTTGATGATACACACTCGAGTGACCACTTTCCATGTGTCCTTAGACTGCAGCCTCAACAACCATATATGCGCCCGCGACGCTGGAAGTTTGCCCAAGCCGATTGGACACTTTTTTCGTCTCTAGCGACATTCGATGACCGTCACTTTCCCAGCGTCGACGATGAGGTCACACATATTACCGACGTTATTCTTACAGCTTCGGAACATTCAATACCACGCACCTCCGAATTGCCCCGGCGCCCCCCAGTTCCTTGGTGGAACGAGGCATGCCGTGATGCACTACGTGAGCGGCGACGTGCTCTCCGCGTTTTCCGCCACCATCCTACTTTGGCCAACTGTATCCGCTATAAGCAGCTCCGAGCGCGGTGCCGTCGTGTCATCCGCGATAGCAAGAAGGCAAGCTGGAAATTCTTTATTAGCTCATTTAACACCTTCACTCCCTCCTCTGAAGTTTGGAGTCGGCTTCGACGGTTCTCAGGCGCGCCTAGTTTCTCCCCGGTCTCTGGGCTCACTGTCGCGCATGACACATTAGTGGACCCCGTCGCAATTTCTAACTCGTTGGGTCAGCACTTTACCGAGATTTCGAGCTCTTCAAATTACCCGCCAGCGTTTCTCCCGAAGAAACGTGCAGCGGAAGTGCGACCTCTTGCTTTCTCCTCTCAAAATCGCGAAAGCTACAATACTGTTTTCTCCTTGCGGGAACTCCAACATGCACTCTCTTCTTCTCGCTCCTCCGCCCCAGGACCAGATGGTATCCACGTCCAAATGTTGCTGCATTTATCAACCCATAGTCTGCGTTACCTCCTTCGCCTTTATAATCGAATTTGGACCGACAGTACTTTTCCCAGACGATGGCGGGAAGCTATCGTCGTTCCTGTTCCGAAACCTGGAAAGCACAAACATATCCCCTCTAGCTATCGCCCCATTTCTCTCACGAGTAGTGTCTGTAAGGTTTTGGAGAGTATGGTGAATTACCGTTTAGCGTGGTGGTTGGAATCCCGCAGTCTTTTAACACCTGCCCAATGCGGTTTCCGACAGCATCGTTCTGCAGTTGACCATCTTGTTGCTCTCTCCACTTATATCATGAACAATTTTCTCCGGAAACGCCAAACGGTAGCAATATTTTTTGATCTGGAGAGAGCATACGATACCTGTTGGAGGACAGGCATCCTCCGCACACTGTTCTCTTGGGGCTTTCGAGGTCGGCTGCCCCTTTTTCTTCGCGAATTTATGGCAGAGCGCACATTTAGGGTGCGGGTGAACACCACTCTCTTCCGCACTTTCTCCCAAGAAAACGGAGTACCCCAGGGCTCCGTGCTGAGTGTTGAACTGTTTGCCATCGCTATAAATCCAATTATGGATTGTCTCCTTCCTGATGTCTCGGGCTCCCTCTTTGTGGATGATTTTGCGATCTACTACAGCTCTCAACGGACCAGCCTTCTTGAACGACGTCTTCAAGGATGTCTCGATCGCCTCCACTCTTGGAGCATCGAAACAGGCTTCCGTTTCTCTCCCAGTAAGACCGTTTGTGTTAATTTTTGGCGACGTAAGGAGTTTCTTCCGCCCTCCTTACATCTAGGACCTGTCAACCTTCCGTTTTCAGACGTCGCTAAATTCTTGGGTCTTATGTTTGAGAGAAAACTGTGCTGGTCCTCCCACGTTTTCTATCTTTCGGCTCGCTGTCTGCGATCGCTTAACACCCTCCGTGTCCTGAATGGTACCTCCTGGGGAGCGGACCGAGTGGTCCTTCTCCGCCTCTATCGCGCCTTAGTGCGCTCGAAATTGGATTATGGAAGCATAGTCTACTCCTCTGCTCGGCCGTCTATTCTTCGACGTCTCGACTCTATCCACCACCGTGGATTACGTTTAGTGTCTGGAGCTTTTTACACTAGCCCTGTGGAAAGCCTTTATGCTGAGACTGCTGAACCTCCGCTGTCCAATCGCCGAGCAGTCCTCCTGAGTCGTTATGCTAGCCATCTGTCTTCCATGCCTGCTAATCCAGCCCATGACCTTTTTTTCGACGCCTTCTTTGATGTAGGGTATGCAGGCCGCTCCTCCTCCCTACTACCCCCGGGAGTCCGCTTCCGTCAACTGCTCCATTCTCTTTCCTTCCGCTTTCCTAAAACCTTCTTGACAACTTGGGGTACAGCACCGCCTTGGCTCCGTCCCCGGATCTGCCTGCTCCGTGACCTTTGTCGATTTCCCAAGGATGGTACCCCTACACTTGTTTATCGTCGGGCATTTGCTGCTCTATGTGCACAAATGACGGACGCCACATTTATTTACACCGACGGCTCGAAAACATCGTTAGGTGTAGGGAGTGCCTATATTGTTGGCGACACCCCAAATCACTTTCGGCTTCCCGACCAGTGTTCGGTGTATACTGCGGAGCTTTACGCTGTTCTCCAGGCTGTCCACTACATCCGCCGCCATCGGCGGATACAGTACGTTATCTGCTCAGATTCTCTCAGCTCTCTCCTCAGTCTCCAAGCTCTTTACCCTGTGCACCCTCTGGTCCACCGGATTCAGGACTGTCTGCGCTTGCTCCACCTGGGGGGCGTCTCGGTGGCGTTCCTCTGGCTCCCGGGATACGCTGGTATCTGTGGGAATGAGGCGGCCGATATAGCGGCCAAAGCTGCAGTCTCTCTTCCTCGGCCAGCTATTCAGTCGCTTCCCTTCACCGATCTACGGAGCGGTTTATGTCGCAAAGTTGCTCATTTATGGCATGCGCATTGGTCAACACTTCCCCATAGTAAATTGCGGGAAGTGAAAGCCCTTCCTTGCGCTTGGACCTCTTCCTCCCGAACGCGTCGTCGGGAGGAGGTGATTTTAGCTAGACTCCGGATAGGGCACTGTCTTTTTAGCCATCGACATCTTTTAAACGGCGCTCCTCCCCCACTCTGTCCCCACTGCTCTCAGCTGTGGACGGTAAGACACCTTTTAATTGAATGCCCCTATTTTAATCCGTTACGCTCCCATCTACAGCTATCGCCTGATCTCTCGTCGATTTTAGCAGATGACACGCGCTCAGCCGACTGCGTTCTCCAGTTTATTAGTGACAGTGAAATGACGTCAGTCATTTGAAGCCTTTTTGGGGACAACCAACCCCTTTCTGTAGTGGATTTTTAAGCCTTCCTTCTGCTTTTAGTTTCTCCAATTTTATGACTTTGTTCCCATTGCTGCTGGTTTTCAATTTCGGATTTTTACTGTTTCCTAAGTCACGGACCGGGCGCTAATGACCATAGCAGTTTTGCGCCCTAAAACAAAAAAAAAAAAAACCAGGAACAGCGGCCGCAGCTGGCGACGAGTCGATGGAACCGGATCCGCCTCCCGTCGGTTGTAGCGTTGTTCCCTCGAAACCTGGCCCTCCGCGGCCGTCGAGGTGACCAGCTCTTCCCCGTCTCGTTCTTCCAACTTTTTGACTAGCGATGGCGTTGTTTCATTGGAACATAAGAGGTATTCGATCTAATCGGGAGGAATTACAACTGCTCCTCCGCCTGCACTGTCCGCTCGTCCTTGGTCTCCAGGAAACCAAGTTGCGCCCGACTGACCGTGTTGCCTTTACCCACTATACCTCGGAGCGGTATGACCTCACCCCTGTGGACGGTGTCCCAGCTCATGGTGGGGTCATGTTGCTCATTCGGGACGATGTCTATTACCATCCCATCCCAATGACCACCCCACTCAAAGCAATAGCTGTCCGCATTACTCTTTCAGCTTTTACTTTTTCAGTTTGTACCATCTACACTCCACCGTCATCTGCTGTTAGTCGGGCTGACATGATGCACCTGATCGTTCAGCTTCCCCGCCGGTTTTTATTGTTTGGCGACTTCAATGCCCATCATCCCCTTTGGGGCTCTCCTGCATCCTGTCAAAGAGGCTCACTCTTGGCGGATGTCTTCAACCATGTCAATCTTGTCTGCCTCAATACTGGCGCCCCGACTTTCCTCTTGGACTCTACTCATACCTACTCCCACTTGGACCTCTCGATCTGTTCTACCACTCTTGCTCGTCGGTTCGAGTGGTATGTCCTTTCTGACACCTATTCGAGCGACCACTTCCCCTGTGTCGTTCGTCTCCTGCACCACACCCCATCCCCACGTCCTTCGAGCTGGAACATACTGAAAGCTGACTGGGGACTTTACTCCTCCCTGGCGACCTTTCCGGACCACGATTTTCCCAGTTGTGACAGTCAGGTCGAATACCTCCCGGCTGTCATCATCTATGCTGCCGAACGTTCCATTCCTCGTACTACTTCTTCTTCACGTCGCGTTTCCGTCCCCTGGTGGAACGAGGTTTGTAGGGACGCTATCTGTGCTCGACGACGTGCCTTACGCACCTTTCGCCGCCATCCTACGTTGGCGAATTGTATTGAATACAAAAGGCTCCGAGCGCAATGCCGTAGAGTCATCAAAGACAGCAAAAAGCTTGTTGGGCCTCTTTCACCAGCTCCTTTAACAGTTTTACTCCCTCTTCCGTCGTTTGGGGTAGCCTGCGCCGGCTGTCGGGCATTAAGGCCCACTCCTCGGTACCTGGCCTGACCTCAGGTAATGAAGTCCTTGTTGATCCTGTGGCTGTCTCCAACGCCTTTGGCCGCTTTTTCGCGGAGGTTTCAAGCTCCGCCCATTACCATCCTGCCTTCCTTCCCAGGAAAGAGGCAGAAGAGGCTTGCGACTTTCCTTCCACTCGCTGAATCTGGAAACTTATAATGCCCCCTTTACTATGCGGGAACTCGAACGTGCGCTTGCACTGTCCCGGTCCTCTGCTCCGGGGCCCGATGCCATTCACGTTCAGATGCTGGCACACCTTTCTCCGGCGGGCAAAAGCTTCCATCTTCGTACCTACAATCGCGTCTGGACCGAAGGTCAAGTCCCCATGCGTTGGCGTGACGCCGTTGTTGTTCCTATACCCAAACCCGGGAAGGATAGACACCTTCCTTCTAGTTACCGCTGTGTTCTTCGACTTGGAGAAGGCTTATGATACCTGTTAGAGAAGGAGGTATCCTCCGCACTATGCACAGGTGGGGCCTACGCGGTCGCCTGCCCCTTTTTATTGATTCCTTTTTAACGGATCGAAAGTTTAGGGTACGTGTGGGTTCCTTATTGTCCGATGTCTTCCTCCAGGAGAACGGAGTGCCTCAGGACTCCGTCTTGAGCGTAGCCCTTTTTGCCATCGCGATCAATCCAGTTATGGATTGCATTCCACCTAATGTCTCAGGCTCTCTCTTTGTCGATGACTTCGCGATCTACTGCAGTGCCCAGAGAACATGCCTCCTGGAGCGCTGCCTTCGGCGTTGTCTAGAAAGCCTGTACTCATGGAGCGTGGCAAATGGCTTCCGGTTCTCTGAAGAGAAGACGGTTTGTATCAACTTTTGGCGATATAAAGCGTTCCTTCCGCCATCCTTACATCTCGGTCCCGTTGTTCTCCCATTCGTGGAAACAACTAAGTTTCTAGGGCTCCCGTTGGACAGGAAACTGTGTTGGTCTCCACATGTCTCTTATTTGGCGGCCCGTTGTACACGTTCCCTTAATGTCCTCAGAGTTCTTAGCGGTTCATCTTGGGGAGCGGATCGCACTGTCCTGCTTCGCTTGTATCGGTCCATAGTCCGATCGAAGGTGGATTATGGGAGCTTCGTCTACTCGTCCGCTCGGCCATCCCTCTTACGCCGGCTCAACTCCATCCACCATCGGGGGATACGTCTTGCGACCGGAGCCTTCTACACAAGTCCCGTCGAGAGTCTTTATGCTGAAGCTGCCGAATTACCATTGACCTACCGGCGCGATGTACTGCTGTGTCGGTATGCCTGCTGGCTGTTCTCTATGCCCGACCACCCCTCTTATCAGTCCTTCTTCGCCGATTATCTCGACCGTCAGTACGGGTTGTATGTGTCTGCCCTGCTGCCCCCCGGAGTCCGCTTCCGTCGCCTGCTTCGACAATTGGATTTTGCCCTCCCTACCACCTTCAGAGAGGGTGAGAGCCCGACACCACCTTGGCTCCAGGCTCCGGTTCGTATTTATCTCGACCTCAGCTCGCTCCCAAAGGAGGGTACTCCGGCTGCAGTGTATTGCTCACGGTTTGTCGAACTTCGTGCTCGACTTGCCAGTCACACCTATATTTACACCGATGGCTCCAAAACTGACGATGGTGTCGGCTGTGCCTTTGTCGTCGGGGCCGCCACCTTTAAGTACCGGCTCCTCGACCAATGTTCCAGCTTTACGGCCGAGCTTTTTGCTCTCCATCAGGCCGTTCAGTATGCCCGCCGCCACCGCCATTCATCGTATGTACTCTGCTCTGACTCACTCAGTGCTCTTCAGAGCCTTGGAGCTCCCTATCCGATCCATCCCTTGATTCAACGGATACAGCAGTCCCTCCATTCTTTCGCTGATAATGGTGGTTCTGTCAGCTTTCTGTGGGTTCCTGGACATGTAGGAGTGCCTGGGAATGAGGCTGCGGATGCTGCAGCCAAGGCTGCAGTCCTCCTGCCTCGACCAGCCTCCCATTGTGTCCCGTCATCTGACGTTCGTGGGGATGTATGTAAGAGGCTTGTGTCGTTGTGGTGGGATGCTTGGTCATCCCTCCAAGGAAACAAGCTCCGGGCAGTAAAACCGCTCCCAACTGCTTGGACAACATCCTCCCGACCATCTCGGCGCGAGGAGGTCCTTCTGACCAGGTTGCGGATTGGGCATTGCCGGTGTAGCCACCACTACCTGCTCTCCGGTGACCCAGCCCCGCAGTGCCCTTGTGGTCAGGCATTAACAGTGCGCCATGTTTTATTGTCGTGTCCCCGTTTTAGTCAATTTCGTGTTGTCCTGTCCCTGACATCTACTTTACCGGATGTTTTAGCTGATGACGCTCGAGCAGCTGCTCGTATTCTGTGTTTTATAACTTTAACTGGCTTGTCCAAAGACATTTAACCTTTTTACTTATTTTATCTGCATATTTGTCAGGTCCTTCTGGTGTCCCCCCATCCCCTTGAGTTTTACCAGATTCCATGTGCTCTCACAACAGTGACTGGGCGCTAATGACCTCAGCAGTTGAGCGCCCTTAAACCCAAAAAAAAAAAAAAAAGATTTCTCCAGCTGTACAAAATTTTCTCTAAAAAAGTTCTGTTTATTTTCTCTGTATGACTAGTCGCTGACGTGTTTCGGGGGATGGAAAAATCGCCTATTATTAAAAATAGTGTTTTACAAGTATAAAATTCTCACAAGAGTTGTTTTCAGCACAGCAGAAGCGTGTTAAGAGTTGTTGTGAGGTTGTGATGTGCTTGAGGGGAATAAGTGGATGGGTAATGGGGAAGGTAGTTAAGCGAGCTGCCGAGTCCCAGCTATCTCTATCCCAATGTGTTACAAGCTGTTATAACAGAGTGATTTACGATGTTACACCCCTCTGCAGCCCACCTTACGAATAACTTGTGGTGCAGTTTGGATACACTCAGGGGGTGGTTTTCACAAAGTGCTACAACACTACATAGAAAACAGATGAGTGGCTACTAACGCAAGGAACGCATATGAACAGATTACACAGGGTGTTTCCGTAAGTGCGTGCAGAAATGTAACAGGAGATACAGAGTATTCCAGTGAACAATTGAGGTAGGGAACCTGGGGTCAGTGAAGCCAGGATAAGGAGATACGGAAGAAAATTTTCTACTGCTTTGTCTAGCATTACTGTTTTCCAGCTTATTTACAAGTAACATGCCTAAAACTTAACACGTACTGTGTTGTTAAGATTCTTTGTTTCAAGCAAGGAAAACAGGACGACGCGCCTGATTACTAGGAAGTCATGATGCAGGTTCTGTTTACTAGTCCATAAGGTTGCTCTGTTGTATCGTATTTACATTGCCCCATGACAGAATGTGCTACATCTACATACATACTCCGCAATCCACCATACGGTGCGTGGCGGAGGGTACCTCGTACCACAACTAGCATCTTTTCTCCCAGTTCCACTCCCAAACAGAACGAGGGAAAAATGACTGCCTGAGTGCCTCCTTTCCTCTAGAGACTCCCACCCGAGTTCCTGAAGCATTTCCGTAACACTCGCGTGATGATCAAACCTACCAGTAACAAATCTAGCAGCCCGCCTCTGAATTGCTTCTACGTCCTCCTTCAATCCGAACTGATAGGGATCACAAACGCTCGAGCTATGTATCGACACACCCGTTCATTACCCACTGCTGTTCAGAGACATACAGTGTAACACGATGGAGCAGTACCGGTACAGTTCCCCACTGACATGCATCTTGTGTACGGGCAGGTACGTTATAATGCTCTCGCTGCCGAAAGGCCCGTACATGGAACAATTTCCTAAAAGGCATCATCCGTCCCGACGAGTGTTTCTCTCGATGGACGAATGCGGCAGACTGGTTCATTGGAAATAAGGAACGAGGGACTGGCAAAATGAGGACCACTCGCACACCCTATTTTGAAGAGGTGGTGCTGGAACGTGTTGCAGCGGTCCCACTATAAGTACTCGTATTTCATGTGAAAGGTGCGCTGCACATATTAGCCTGTGGCGAGCACTCCACTAACAACAGTTACACCCTTATCACCCAAAACGAATCCATGTAATACGTGTGAATGATCTTTTCGCTAAGGGTAGCATTGTGTCAGTGGTTGCTCTAACAATGGATTTATCGACCTGAGTCCCTCCAAATCAGGCTGTTTACTGACTAGGCCTCATTTGATTGTGATGGTATTTCCAACAGCAGGAATAGGCATGTGAGGGAGGGGGTAAACCTCCACGCTGTAGTACTCACACCATCAAGAACGTTTAGCAGTGAATACCCTGGCTTGCAATGTGGATGACAATCTCATTCGACCATATCTTCTACGTGTCCATCAGAATGGCCACTTGTACTATAGGTTTGTGGAAAGAGTTCAGAGTTCATGGAGAACGTAAACTTGGCTGTTTGTGAGAGGATGTGGATACAACATGGTGCACTGCCTCACTTCAGTGCGTGTGTGTCCTAAACCATCTCAGTTGTGCAGTTCCTGGTCTGCTGATCTACGGTTATTGGGAGAGGAGTGAGGTTCAGACGCTGATCAGCAGCATAGGAGGGAGAGATGGAAGCCACACTGGGTAACAGGATGCAGATGGTGTTGGTGCAGGTGGTGGTGGATGCGTTGGGAGAGGATCCATTCAAAGAACTTGGTAAACACTGCGGTGAGGCAAAAGGAGCAGTTCAAGGAGGTATTGGTAGGCGTTTGTTTGGTTTGAGAAAAAGAGGGTCTCTGGCGGTTTTTCACAGGTTTGAATAGTAGCATGTGGAAAGGTTAGTGTTAAACAGGGTTTCAAGGGCGATGAAAAAGAAGATACAGCATTCTTTGAAGTAGTGACAGGTACTATGGACGTGCCCAGGTAATGCGTTGTTTCCTGTGAAAGACTTGTTTCATGTGATTGGCGTGTTTAATTCTGTGTCTGGTATTTTGGTCAAGTATCAGAAGCTGGGATCCACAGGTGGTATACGGTATCTGTGCGTTTATGAACAGTAGGGTACTGGGACTAGTCAAAGTGAGGGTTATCAGAGGTGGAGAAAGCATCAGATAGGATGCAAAGTGTTTGACTTCGCTCAGGTCATTAGGTAAGGGAAGGTTGTTGTGAAGGATCAGGTAATACGGGATGGGATGGATGCCAGTAAGTCGATGGAATGCTTTCCAGTACTTGGAAGAGTTAACTGGAGTGTAGCATTGAGTCTGGTACGTGTCTGGCGCCAGTACCAGCGTTTTAGAGCATGGAGTAAATATCTAATTGTTGTTTCAGTTGATGGTAGCATGTTAGTGTGTTCCAGTCACGAGTCCAGAGGAAGGAGCGATATAAGCGACAGGACTCACGAAGAGGGGGTGCAGCTTGTGATAATATAGTGGGGCGGTAGGAACATATGGCCTTATTAGGGATGTGAGCAGATACAGCATCTGACAAGGTCTGCTGCAGAAAAGTTGTGGCATGGGGATATCATTGTGTTGGTGGAAGGTTAGGGGGTTGCTTCCCACCCACAGGTTCCCTGTAGGCATTACAGCTGCACAGGAGTAGTTGTGGACCATTTTCGGAAGGAGGTGGGGATGTGGCGCGCCGCACGAGGACGAGTCAGTATCTAACATACGGTGAGGACAGGTAGGTGGTCACTTCCAGCTAGGGCGAAGACTGCTGCGGGAGGTTAGCAAATGTGAGAATGGCATCTAGGGTGGTGTTGCTTTCAGGACAAGAGTTCTGTGGGATGGGGACAATGTCGCATTGCAGTTCTGTAAACTGACGGCACCACAAGAGTGTTGCAGGGGATCTACTATACATGTTAAGATCAACAACAACATAGGAGGAAAAGGTGTGGGTGAGGAAATCATAGGAGATGGAACGATTAGGTCATATATATATAAAGAGGCTAAGGATAAGGTGTTTGGTGGGATTATTGATAGAGTTGTGGCCCAACAGATGTTCTCATGGTGTCCAATTAAACTCCACATCTGGGCAGGGGAGGGGATTATCTGTACATTGGAGGATACAGGGAGGAACTGGGATGGTGTGATATGGGTGGAGGAATAAGTCATTAAGGATGAAGGTATCAACGTCTTGGGAGAGAGTTTGCATGGAAAGGGGCTTGTTTGTTGGTAGGGATCAGATGTTGTTGTATAAGATACTGTATTGCTGTTGCACCAGGATGGGAGCTTAGGGAGCATGTTGTGTGGATGAAGGGATGGAGAGCTGTAAACAAGGGTGCTGACTCATGCAGGTCCAGGGGTTAGAATAGGCCCGAGGTATTCCTGCCTGTCACAAGAAGCGACTAAAAGGAGTTTCACATGTTCTGGCCTTCATGTGATGGTCCCCTATAGGGTTTGACCTCCATTCTTCAAAATTTTCCGAAGAGCGAGCCAATCGGGGAAGGGCGCCTTACATGGTGCATAGTGTCCATCATGTATTGAGATCTTTAGCCAACTTTCACGTCATCGTATTGCAGTCCCCCCCTATTCTCCATCTCTTGGGCGAGGACACCTTCCTGGGTGTGTTTTCCACCATGCACTATGCAGTGTCGCTTTCTGCATCGACGATGACCATGGACTTCTTAGCACCTGATATCCAGCACGATAGCCAGTACGTTGTGGTGGGGCCGCCATGTACCCTGTTGGTTGTAGCCCACTGACCACACAGGGATCGCTCTGCTAATGACTGCGCCATTAACGCCCCATCTATTCTAAGGGGAAGATGCCCATCCCCCTGGGGCATCAGGACTTCCGGCAATGGCCATCCTGCCAGGCGACCTTTGCTGTGGCTGGGTAGTGCCCATGGGCAGGGCCCCTGGTCAGAGTGGGTGGCATCAGGGCAGATTACACATGATGAAGCGTAGTCCATCATACCTACTATTGGTGAAACACAAGCAGTCTCTAAGCATTCACGAGCTTAATTCAATGCACAGAAGTATGACTTCGAATCGTTCCCCTCCCTGGCCACACCAAAGGAGGATGGAAGCGGATCTTATTCAGCATGGTACTTTGTATGTTCAAGAGCTCATGGGGAATCTTTAAAGACAATCAAGCATTTTTTTTTGTTGAGCATTCAGAGGACAAGTTTGGGGAGGTGGAGGGCTTGTCCAAAATGACATCTGGGTCAGTCTTGATCAAAACAGCAGCCTCTGCCGAGTCATAGACGTTACTCGCTTGTGACAAGATGGGGGATGTTCTGTAACCATCACGCTCAATAAGATCTAAAATATGATCCAGGGTATCATATTTCACAGGGACCTTCTTTTGAAGTCCGAAGATGAGCTGCGCTCCAATTTAGAGTGGCAGGGTGTGCATTTTGTTCAGCGTGTCCACTGGAGTCAGAGAGATAATCAGGTTGCCACCAGTGCCTTCATCTTGGCCTCTGAGGGTGATTCATTGCCCAGGGTCTAACACTCTGATGTAAAACCCTATATCCCTCCCGCGACGAGGTGCTTTAAGTGTTGGAAGTCCGGCCATATGTCTTCCCGCTGTACTTCCAGAGTCAAATGCCGAGATTGCGGAAGCCCATCACATCCCAATACTTCATGTGCCCAGCCTCCCATCTGTGTCAACTGCAGAGAGCACCATTTGCCTTGCTCACCAGACTGCAAGATTCTCCAGAAAGAAAGGAAAATTATGGAGTGCAATATCCTGGACTGACGGACGTACAGTGAGGCTAAGAGAAAATTTGAACGCCTGCATCCTGTGCCTATGACATCGTCTTACGATACCGCTTCAACGGCCAACCCAAGTTACCTCTGAGCTGGAAGACTATACCTTCCCCCTTGGTGGTGGGGGCCATTTCCCTCTCTGTTGTCCCTGCACCACATACTTCGGGAGCAACACCCAAAGCTATTGGGACGTCCATCCCCACTTCTAAACCAGAGAAGCGTAACTCTTATTTGGCTTCTCTCGCTAGGAAGGGGGTCTCATGGGCCACTCCCTTCCCAGGTTTCTGCTAGTGGGAAAGACAACATCCGCCAGTGGCTGAAGAGCCCAAAAGCAGCTGGTCTTAGGGCTTCACACTCATCCTCCATCCCGGAAACTGAGCCAGTGGAGTCCTCCCAGCCAGGAAACCCAATAAGCAGCGAGAGAAATATAGAAAGAAAACCTCTAAGACAAAGGAAATTATGGTGGCACCTACACCACTGCTACCTACAAGCTCTGCATCTGAGGGTGGGGTGGAGATCCTGGCATTCGCCATTGACCTAGATCTCGCCAGACCTCCAGACACAAGGGATATACATTGCCCAGGCAATAAGTCAGTGACAGCAGGTGACTGAGGCGTAAACTCCCTCATTGAATGTTCCATGCCTTCCCAGTCTCATGGTGTCATCTTCCAGTGGAATTGCGGCGGTTTTTTCCACTGCCTGGCTGAGCTAGGGCAGCTGTTAAGCTTTGCACCTGCTATCTGCATTTCCCTCCAGGAAACCTGGTTCCTGGCAATGCGGACCCCTGCCATCAGCGGCTAAAAGGTATATTACAGGAAATGTAGCGTGAGGTGGAGTTTGAGTTTGTCCTAAACTTAGTCTGTAATGAACCTGTGCCCCTTAAACCCTCTCTTGAAGCTGTGGCTGTCAGAATACGGTTGACGCAGGAAATAACTATCTGCAATGTATATCTTCCTCCATATGGTGCAGTACCTGTGGATGCTGCACTGATTGATTGATCAACTCCTTAAACCCTTCCTACTTTCGGAAGATTTTAATGCCCATAACCCCTTATGGGGTGGCACCATGCTTCCTGGCCAAGGCAGAAACGTCTAAACTTCATGGTCTCAGTTCAACCTATGCCTCTTAAACACTGGGGCTGCCACACATTTCAGTGTGGCTCATGGTAGTTACTCGGCCATTGATCTATCAATTTGCAGCCAAGGACTTCTCCCATCTATCCACTGGAGAGCACATGATGACCTGTGTGGTAGTGACCACTTCCATCTTCCTGTCAATGTCCCAACCTCAGGACCACTGACCCCTGCCCAGATGTGCCTTAAACAAGGCGGACTGACCAACTTTCACCTCTGCTGTCACTGTTGAATCTCCACCACATGGTAACATGATGTGCATCGATGTGATGGTTGAGCAGGTGACTACAACAATTATTTCTGCAGCATAAAACGTGATCCCTCGCTCTGTAGGGTGCACGAGGCGTAAGGCAGTCCCTTGGTGGTCACTAGAAGTCGCTGAAGCAATTAAGAAGCGTCGGCGAGCTGTACAATGGCATAAGCAGCACCCTTCCCTGGAGCACCTCATAGCCTTTAAACAACTCCATGCCCATGTTCGCCAACTTACCAAACGACGGAAGCAGGAGTGTTGGTCGAGATAAGTCTCGACCACTGGGTGCCATACGTCACCTTCCAACTCTGGGCACAGATCAAATGTCATTTCGGGCACTAGGCCCCAACAGGTGTCCCCACCCCAGAGGGGGTCCACAACTCTTTTGTGGATACGTGCGTAGCGAGCATGGTACCCCGAGCTAATGTGGCCTTCTTTCCTTTCTGGGCTGCATACCTTCCCTTTCCGCATCCTTCACCATCCCCCATCTTCGCCCCCCCTCCCCCACCCTCACCTCTGGCTCTTTCCTTCCATTTCTCCCCCTCTGGGAGTATGGTTTGTGCCTACGTCTGGAGACGGAAGCTCGAAACTGTAACAAACTCTTTGCTTTCTCCGCTTGCAAGTCATCGTCCTTCCTCTGTCCTTCTCTTTTCCTTCCCATTTCTCTTGGTCCTTTTTTCCACTGCGGCGTTTGAGACCTCTCTTTTTTCCTTTCCCTTTCTCTTTTTTTCCTCCCTGTGCGTGTCTGAAGGCCGACCCATGCATTTCCATGCGTAGCCGGTGACGGGGTAACGCGTAATTCCCTGCCCTGGGTAGACAGGTAGGACATGTACGTACCCCCTGGTAACGGCCAGGCCCAGGGAGGGGTGATTACCCGAGCTGATACCTTCCGAAAATGCCGATTGGTCCCTCTGTCCGTTTCTCGGGAGGTGTGACATGAGGTGTGAACAATCACCTAAGGCGGGAGTACCCTCAGAGAGGGCCCCCACAAGGGAGGAGCGCGCCATCGGAGACGCCAGTAATCAAGGGGGATTCTTCTGCAATGGTTTCCTCATCTTCTACTATGTCAGCTCACAAGCGTTAGTTCAATGAGTCTCAGCCACAGACAGTCCTTCCATCGTTGCCACAGTTCCTTGTTGTTTCTCGGTCTGACGAAGGTCACGACTTCTCTACGGTCAACCCTTTCATTTGAGAGGCACCCACATGCCTTGCTCATACTGTGGCATCAAGCAGTCAGGCCTGCAAGATAAGTGGTCTGCCAAGCGAGTGGATTCATTCTTATTTATTGAGTAACATGAACTCCCGTACTCACAATTAAGTTACAAATTATCCTCCTGTATGAATAATACGCAACGGAAACGCATATCTATCAGTGATTTACAGAACTCTGACTGTTCACTACGCACTGGCAATACCACATTTTCTTTTTGTCTTTTATTTAACGGCTTTTATCAACACATGGCCACTGCACTGAATATGAATGGCGCACGCATTATAAATTCGGGACATCATGACAACATACAATTCGAAGGAAAAGTCCACCAATCTTTTTCTTTTCACTATCTTATTTATTACGATAAATTCTATAACCTAAACACACAAATTCTATAACCTACAACAATAACACATGAGAAATTCCGCCCAGTGGGCATGGCTTAACATTGGTGAATCTCTATATTATGGTCTCGTAATTATTTAACGCTACAGTGCACTTTCTGGATAGGATGATGGATCTTTTATTATATCTCACACTTCGACTCTCACAATCATCATCACGAAACTTTCCTCCAGACTGAGCAGTACAAAAGGAACACGCATAACCCACTAATCTTTTGAAACTACCTCGCTACTCTCCCATGCAAACCACACATACCCAAATTACATGACCTACACCACACTACGACATGGAATACAAACACTAAATAGTCACAACACTATCACTTTCAGCTTTCCCACTTCAATTAGTATTTATCCCAGTTTCACATGACACTGCCCCACTTTGTAATTCTACTTTCCTACTATGAACTCTGGAGATATTTGCACGTCTTCCTGTGCAATGCAAGCCAAGTGACGTTGCTGGATAGACGGCCGACACACCTTGCTTCTCTCTCAGAGTTTGAATCTAGCGTCACACGGAATCATATCACGCAAAGTAATATTAAGAACATATTCATCACACACGCGAGTCCTCAACTGATACCATGGACGAATACTTCTCTTTATCCTTTGTCTCATACACAGATTGAGACTCACACAGTACTCACCACGTGGAAGTACTAGTCTCTAATTTCAAGTCCTGCACACGCCATTTCTTAAATATTTCAACTTATGGTACACACTCTATTTCTTAAATATTTCAACTTATTGTACACACGCTAGTAATTCAGCTTAACGTAAGCACATGGAAGTATTTCAACTTATTGCTACACGTGGTTTCATTGTGACCGTTGGTCACTTCCGAACATTACTACAATCCCATTAATATTACCTGCCTGACATTTAATTCTCCCCACAAAAGTTCCTGAAATAGAGAAATTATTATTTCAAACTACTCTTAAATATTCCACATGCATACCGTGTCTCCACTCTTTTGTCATTACGGAGCACAACTAAAACAGGTCTTAACAGCACAAGATCCAGCGGCAGAGTGCTGCAACATGGCCGTTCTTTAGGTCACCTCGCACCTCTGTCGTGGTGGGGGAAGACCATGCTACCGTATTGGTCGGCCACATTTCAGGCGCTCAAAGCTCAGGTAAATTTCATCTCTTTGGTCCCACCAAAGGTGGCCAAAGGATCGTCTCAAAGATGATCATATATTCACATTCACTATCTGCGGTTAGCAGACGACCATACATTCATTCATTCATTCATTTCACAGATCTCGCCAAACTGGATGTAGGGATTTATTTTGTGGGAGTGCACATGTGATCAATTAAATAAATAAATTGTTATTCTTTCCCACACTGGTATCCGGCTTCGCTGTATTAATTGAAATTCAGTTATTTTCCCAAAAAAATGTGTTGTTCTGACAAAAGTAATGAAGTATGTTGTACCTATTTTCAATGTCGGGCGGTACTGTACCCTTTCACATTATTCAGAAAGGTGTCGACGCAATAGCAGGTCCTGTGAAGTCTTGTTCCAGATTATGAAATGGCACCTTGTTGTTAGAAACAGTCAGTGCCTTCCAGGCACAAAAATTGCTGCGTACTTCACTGCTACACACCTTCCCTGTCATGGTGGAACCGCAACGTACTTTAAATTAATCACGTGGGGTAGTTTATACTCGCTCCCTCGACGGATTGTCTGACGAGGAAATTCAACACTACCTGTCTGACCAGGGCGTAACGGCAGTTCATAGTCATGAAAAGGGTTGACACGAACATCATTCCAACCTGTACTGTCTTCTTGACATTTGACAAAGTTCAACTCCCATCGAAAATCGAAGCAGGCTATGAGATAATTTCCGTTCTCCCTTACATCCCAAACCCTACGCATTGCTATCGGTGTCAGCGGTTCAATCACACCAGCCAGTCCTGTTCCAATCCGGCCAAATGTGTTACGTGTGGCAAGGATGCCCATGAGGGTGCTTGTCCACCTCCATCCACTCGTTGCATCAACTGTATGGGTGACCACGCTGCTTCCTCTCGCGATTGCCCCATTTTTAAAGACGAAAAGCTCATTCAGGAAATCAGAGTGAAGGAAAAAGTGTCGACCTTTGCTGCTCGAAAATTATTCGCCAGTCGACAGCCCACCGTGCCTCAGACAGGAAAATACAGCACTGTCCTTGCCTCTCCTCGGCCAACAAAGGAGGCAGCCACGCAGACTTGTGATCTCACCTTTAGTGCCATGGTCGTCAGATCGGCCAGCGCCAAGATCGCCCGTTCAACCTCCCCACTTTCGCCAGCCCGCTCTATGGCTCACCCTTCATCGGGTTCTGCTAAATCTCGAGCCCAAAAGTCAGACACCAAGACTTCGAAAAAAAGAGCATACTCGTGAAGATTTTTTTACGTACCCGAACTTCACAACCATCGGTTCCTCCTTCATCTAAACATCATATTCCCAAGAAGGCTAATAAGAAACCCAGTTCATCTCCTCCTCCGCCAAGGCGTGTCTAATCTACAGCACCACCTGGCGGAAATCGCCCTCTACCGTCTTCTGTGCCGCCGAGGCGCACTGCTTATGGCCGATCAACCGGCCGATCGCTGGTGGCAGGAGCTGCTCCTGAGCAACCTATGGATCAGGATCTTCTGCCTTCGGCTGAACGCCATTCCACGCTGTCGGTCGCAAGCTCTGAGCAGTCGTTGAGTTGACAGCAACCTTGGTCACATTCTTCCAATTTTTTGTCCACCCTATGTCCTTTACCCATAGGAATATCTGCGGTATTCGAGCCAATCGGGATGAATTGTCGATCATCTTACGATCCTACTCGCCAGTCATCTTCTGTATTCAGGAAACAAAGCTGCGTCCCCATGACCGCTTTGTTCCCCCCCATTTTCAGTCTGTCCGATTTGATCTCCCCTCTTTTGAAGGCACTCCAGCACATGGAGGACTCATGATTCTTCTCCATGATACTCTGCATTATCACCCAATCCCCTTAAACAGTTCCTTCCAAGCAGTCACTGTACGTCTTTACCTTTATGGATACACCTTCTCTCTTTGTACTGTATACATTCCATCATCCACACCAATGGCACGAGCTGACATTACTCATGTTCTTGGTCAGCTTCCACCCCCCTATTTGCTGGTTGGGGACTTCAATGCCCACCACCCGCTTTGGGGATCTCCACATCCTTGTCCGCGTGTCTCACTACTGATAGACGTCTTCCACCAAGCGGAACTTGTTTGCCTCAACACTGGGGACCCTATATTTTTGTCTGCCTCCACGACAAATTTATCTCATTTGGACCTTGTGGTCGATACTATTCCGCTAGCTCGGCGCTTCGAATGGTTCGCCCTTGATGATACACACTCGAGTGACCACTTTCCATGTGTCCTTAGACTGCAGCCTCAACTGCCATAAATGCGCCCGCGACGCTGGAAGTTTGCCCAAGCCGATTGGACACTTTTTTCGTCTCTAGCGACATTAGATGACCGTCACTTTCCCAGCGTCGACGATGAGGTCACACATATTATCGACGTTATTCTTACAGCTGCGGAGCGTTCAATACCACGCACCTCCGAATTGCCCCGGCGCCCCCCAGTTCCTTGGTGGAACGAGGCATGCCGTGATGCAATATGTGAGCGGCGACGTGTTCTCCGCGTTTTCAGACACCATTCTACTTTGGCCAACTGTATCCGTTATAAACAGTTCCCCCCTGCGGGTCTGGGGATTAGAATAGGCCTGAGGTATTCCTGCCTGTCGTAAGAGGCGACTAAAAGGAGTCCCACCCCCTCAAGGGGGTCGTTAGCGCCTGCGTCCGGAGACGGACGGTTCCACGACCTCTATTTGCGGTCATTTTGCTTTTTCACTTCTCGTTTCATCCTTCCTTTGGTTGGTTCCTTTCTTTGCTCTTCTCCACCTCACTGTCTTCCTTACTCTTTCCCTTGTCTGCTTCTCCTTGCCTTCTCATTGCCTTCTTCTCCTTCCTTCTCATTGCCTTCTTCTCCCTGCCTTCTCTAGTCTCCGCCTCGGCGTTAGAGACAGTCTGTCCTCTCTCTCCCTCTCTCTCTTCTTTTTCCTCTTCTTCCTTCCTCCCTGTGCGTGCCTGAAGGCCGACCCACGCGTTCGCACGCGTAGCCGGTGACGGGGTAACGCGTAATTCCCCGCCCTGGGTAGACATGTAAGGCACGCACGTACCCCCTGGTAAAGGCCAGGCCCAGGGAGGGGTGATTGCCTGAGCTGATACCTTCTGACCATGCCGATTGGTCCCTCCGTCTGTTTCTCGGGAGGTGTGACCTAAGGTGTAAACCCCCCTTGCGGGTTCGGGGGTTAGAATAGGCCCGCGGTATTCCTGCCTGTTGTAAGAGGCGACTAAAAGGAGTCTAAAATTTTTCGGCCTTACGTGATGGTCCCCTCTCGGGTTTGACCTCCATCTTTCTAAATTATTCCGGAGAGCGAGCCAATTGGGGAAGGGCGCCTTACATGGTGCACTGTATCCGTCGTGCGTTGAGACCTTTAGCCGGCTTTTTCGTCGTTGCACTGGTGTCCCGCTCGTTTTCCATCTCTTGGGCGAGGATACGTCCCTAGGTGCGATTCCCACGCTGCACTCTGCAGTGTTTCTTTTAACTGCGACGACGATCTTGGACAGTTTTGCACCTAAGATCCAGCACGGTAGCCAGTCCGTTGTGGTGGGGCCGCCATGTACCCTCTTGGTTGTAGCCCCCTGACAACACAGGGATCGCTCTACTGATGCCTGCGCCGTAAACTCCCCACGTATGCCAAGGAGTAGATGCCCATCTCGCTGGGGCATCGGGACTCCCGGCAATGGCCGCCCTGCCAGGTGGCTATTGTTGCGGCTGGGTGGCGCCCGTGGGGGGGCCCTTGGTCGGAGTAGGTGGCATCAGGGCGGATGACCCGCAATGAAGCGTGGTACATCATCTCTCGCTGGCGGCCAGCCGCCAGCAGTCTCTAAGCGTTCTCGGGCTCAATTTAATGCTGAAAAGTACAATCCGAAAACGTTCCCCTCTCTGGCCACGCCGTGGGAGGAACGTAAATCTCAGGATGGCAGTTGCAGTTATTCGCCCCGATTCTTAGTTTGTACGAGAGCTGATAGGGAGTCTTTTCTCTCCACAAAGCCTCAGTTCTTCGTCGAGCATTTAGAGGACAAGTTTGGGGAGGTGGAGGGTTTGTCAAAAATGCGCTCTGGATCAGTCCTGATACAAATGGCATCCTCTGCCCAGTCACGGCGGTTACTTGCTTGCGACAAGTTGGGGGATGTTGCTGTTACGATCACACCACATAAGAGTTTAAATATGGTCCAGGGTGTTATTTTCCATAGGGACCTCCTTTTGCAGTCTGATGACGAGCTGCGCACCAACTTAGAACGTAGTGGTGTTCATTTCGCCCGGCGCGTTCATCGGGGTCCGAGGGACAATCAGGTTGCTACCTGCCTTCATCTTGGCCTTCGAGGGTGATACGTTACCGGAAAAGGTCAAGGTGATGGTCTACCGATGTGGCGTCAAGCCCTATATCCCTCCCCCGATGCGGTGCTTCAAGAGCTGGAAGTTCGGCCATATGTCTTCCCGCTGCACTTCCAGCCTCATATGTCGAGATTGCGGACGCCCGTCTCATCCCGATACTCCATGTGCCCCACCTCCCATCTGCGTCAACTGCGGGGAGCACCATTCACCTTGCTCGCCAGACTGCAGAACATTCCAGAAAGAGCGCAAAATCATGGATTATAAGACCCTGGACCGACTGACTTATACTGAGGCCAAACGAAAATACGACCGATTACATCCAGTGAGAATGACATCTTCCTATGCCGCTGCTACAACACCTGTGCTCGCCCCATCAGTTACGCGACTTCCGGCCGGATCGCTGAGTGGTACAACTCCTCCTGCCCCCTTGCCAGTGGGGGGCTGTACCCACCGGGTTGCTCCTGCGCCACCTACCTCAGGGGCAACACCATCCCCCCCATCAGGGACGTCCGTCCCTGCTTCTAAGCCGGAGAAGTGTCCAACTTCTTCGACTTCTCACGCTCGCAAGTGGTCCCTTGGGTCCCTCCCTTCCCAGGTTTCCAGCAGCGGGAAGGCTGACGACCGACAGTGGCGTAAGTGCCCACAATCAGCTGGTCGACAGGCTTCACGATCCTCCTCGGTCCCGGAGACTGAATCGATGAAGCCCTCCCAGCCAGTTAAACCCAAGGAGCAGCGTGAGAAACCAAAGAAGAAGAGCTCTAAGCCCAAGGAACTCGCGGTGGCAGCCACCCCACCGCAACCTTCCAGCTCTGCGTCTGAGGACAAGGTGGAGATTCTGGCGTCCGCTGAGGACCTCGATCTCGCCGGTCCCTCAGACGACATGAATAGCACTAGCGCGGGTGCTCAATCGGAGGCAGCAGGTGACCCGGCGGCGTAATCTGCCTTCCCAGTCCCATCACGCCTTTCCCAGCCATGGCCAATATCATCCTCCAATGGAACTGCAGCGGTTTCTTCCACCATCTAGCTGAGCTCCGCCAACTTATCAGCCTGCACCCTTTCTTCTGCATTGCTCTCCAGGAAACTTGGTTTCCAGCAATGCGAACCCCCGCCCTCCGTGGCTATCGGGGTTATTATAAGAACCGAGCAGCTTATGAAAGGGTGTCTGGTGGCGTCTGCATATATGTCCTTCACACTCTGCACAGCGAGTTTGTCCCTCTCCAGACGCCTTTAGAGGCTGTCGCTGTACGCGTGTGGACGCCACAGGCTGTTACCGTCTGCAGTCTTTACATTCCACCGGATGGTGATATCTCGCAGCATGTCCTGGCTGCACTGGTCGCCCAATTGCCGCCACCTTTCTTGCTATTGGGCGACTTCAACGCCCATAACCCTCTGTGGGGTGGGTCAGTGGCAACAGGTCGAGGCGCCATCGTTGAGCATTTATTGTCGCAGCTCGATCTCTCGCTGTTAAATGATGGTGCCTTCACACACTTCAGTGTGGCGCATGGCACCTACTCCGCCATTGACCTTTCAATCTGTAGCCATAGCCTCTTACCGTCTGTCCAATGGAGTGTGCATGACGACCTGTGTGGTAGTGACCACTTTCCGATCTTTCTGTCACTACCACAGCATCACTCTTCTGGGCGCCCTAGCAGATGGGCTATGAATAAGGCTGACTGGGACTTGTTCTCCTCCACTGCCGCTATTGCGCCTCTCTCTACTGATGACATTGATGCGGTGGTTCAATCGGTCACCACCGGCATCGTTACTGCCGCCGAATCTGCCATTCCCCATTCCTCTGGGTCCCCTCGGCGGAAGGCTGTGCCTTGGTGGTCGCCTGAGATCGCTGAAGCGATTAAAGATCGCCGGCGGGCGCTCCAGCGTCA
The DNA here is from genome assembly GCF_023898315.1 of Schistocerca nitens. Lineage (NCBI taxonomy): Eukaryota > Metazoa > Arthropoda > Insecta > Orthoptera > Acrididae > Schistocerca > Schistocerca nitens. The sequence goes on along the minus strand of NC_064618.1, from coordinate 348,305,022 downwards.
CAAGCGACATCCCTCCATAGACCACCTTATCGCCTTCAAACGGCTGCGTGCGCGGGCCCGCCTCCTTATCCGCCAAGGCAAGAAGGAGTGCTGGGAGCAGTATGTGTCCACCATTGGCCTCCATGTCACTCCATCGCAGGTCTGGGCCAAGATTCTACGCGTCTACGGCTATTGGCTACCTGTCAGCGTCCCTGCGCTCTCACTGAATGGAGCAGTTTGTACTGACTCCGACGTCATTGCAAATCGCTTAGCAGAGCATTTTGCTATGAGTGCCGCTTCTGCGAATTACCCCCAGGCCTTCCGCTCCATTAAAGAGCGAATGGAACGTCGGAGCCTTTCGTTTCGCACCAACCACCCAGAATCTTACAATGCTCCATTTAGTGAGTGGGAATTTCGCAGTGCCCTAGCTGCTTGCCCTGATACCGCTCCTGGGCCAGATGGCATCCACTGTCAGATGCTGAAACACCTTTCAGTGGACTGCCAGCGGCGCCTTCTCGATCTTTACAACTGTCTTTGGGTCGAGGGTGAGTTTCCGTCGCAATGGCGGGAAGGCATTGTCATTCCCGTTTCGAAACCTGGAATGAACCCTCTGGAGGTGGACAGCTACCGTCCCATTAGCCTCACCAACGTTCTTTGCAAGTTGCTTGAACGGATGGTGAGCCGGCGCTTGAATTGGGTACTGGAGTCTCGGAGCCTTCTGGCTCCGTCTCAGGGTGGGTTCCGTAAAGGCCGCTCCGCCACCGACAATCTGGTGAGCCTGGAGTCGGCCATCCGTACTGCCTTTGCCCGCCGTCAGCACCTGGTCGCTGTCTTTTTCGACATGCGGAAGGCGTACGATACGACATGGCGTCATCACGTCCTTTCTACGCTTCATGGATGGGGTCTTCGGGGTCCTCTGCCGATTTTTATCCGCAATTTTCTGTCGTGTCGTACCTTCCGCGTGCAAGTCGCGGCCTCGTATAGTTCCTCCCACGTCCAGGAGAACGGTGTGCCACAGGGTTCTGTTTTAAGTGTCTGTCTGTTTTTAATAGCCATTAACGGGCTTGCTGCGGCCGTGGGAAATTCTGTCTCCGCTTCCCTGTATGCTAACGACTTCTGCCTTTACTACAGCTCTACTGGCATTGCAGCTGTTGAACGTCAGCTACAGGGCGCTATCCGTAAGGCGCAGTCTTGGGCTGTAGCGCATGGGTTTCAGTTTTCGGCAGCCAAGACCTGCGTTATGCATTTCTGCCGGCGACATACTGTCCACCCGGAGCCGCAGCTTTCTCTTAACGGCGAACTTCTGTCGGTGGTGGAATCACACAGGTTTTTGGGGGTGGTTTTCGATGCCCGGTTGACTTGGCTGCCTCATATCCGGCAGCTCAAACAGGCGTGTTGGCGGCATCTCAATGCACTGCGATGTTTGAGCCACACCCGCTCGGGCGCCGACCGCTCTACCCTGTTACGGCTCTACCAGGCGTTAATCCAGTCCCGTCTGGATTATGGGTGCCTGGCATATGGCTCAGCATCCCCGTCTGCGTTGCGGGTGCTGGACCCAATTCTCCACAGCGGGATACGCCTTGCCACTGGTGCTTTCCGCACCAGCCCTGTGGACAGCATACTAGTGGAGGCAGGTGTCCACTGCGGTTCCGACGCCAACAATTACGGGCTGCTTATGCTGCCCATGTTTTTAGCTTGCCCGGGCATCCAAATTACCGTGTGCTGTTCCCGCAGTCGGTCGTCCATCTGCCAGAGCGTCGGCCCCGGTCGGGTTGTCCGATCGCCGTGCGCGTTAAGGAGCTTCTCTCCGGGCTTGGATTTTTCCCTGTTCCACCTCCTTTCCGGGCCACTTTGCGTACACCCCCATGCTGTGTTCCTCGCCCTTACCTTCGGCTCGACTTGGCACAGGGCCCGAAGGACTCAGTCCCTCCAGAGGCCTTCCGCCGCCGCTTTGATCCTGGCCATGTATCAGGGCTCCGGCATTGTTTACACTGACGGTTCGATGGTTGCTGGTCGTGTCGGTTATGCGCTCATTCTAGGGGACCAGTCCGAACAACGTTCCTTGGCGGCTGGCTGCAGCGTTTACACTGCTGAGCTGGTCGCCATCTTTCGAGCACTAGAGTATATCCGCTCCTGCTCAGGTGAGTCCTTTGTTATCTGTAGCGACTCCCTGAGCTGTTTACGAGCTCTCGACCAGTGTTACCCTCGTTCCCGTCTAGTGATGGCTATCCAGGAGTCCCTGTCTACTCTTGACCGTTGCGGCCGCTCTGTGGTCTTTGTTTGGACCCCAGGCCATGTTGGGATCCCCGGGAATGAGACTGTTGACCGCCTGGCGAAAGAGGCCACCAGTCAACCACCTCTGGAGATTGGCCTCCCGGCGACTGATTTGCGGGCACTATTACGCCGCAAAATTTTCGCTTTATGGGACGCTGAATGGCGCAACCTGCCCGTACCGAACAAACTCCGTTGTCTCAAGGCGTCGACGACTGTGTGGCGGTCGTCCATTCGGGTCTCCCGCCAGGAGTCTGTTGTCCTCTGCCGGCTGCGCATTGGGCACACTCGGCTGACACACGGCCACTTACTGCGCCGTGAGGACCCGCCTCTGTGTCGCTGCGGCTCCGTTTTATCTGTGGTGCACATTTTGTTGGAGTGTCCGCTTTTAGCTGTGCTCAGGCAGACGTTCGCACTGCCTGACACGCTCCCTGCCCTTTTACTAGATGACTCTGCCATGGTGGACTTACTTTTGCGTTTTATTCGGGCAGGGGGTTTTTATAGTTTAATCTGAGTGTTTGTTTTTTTTCTTTTTTTTAGCGTTGATTCTGGCTTTTAGCCTCTGATTTTAAACTGAGTTTTTAATGTGTTCTTGGTGGTTGGCTTTTCCTCTTTTTTTCTCTATGATCGGCCAACCACCGTCACACTCTGTGTGTTTTACTTTGTTTTGTCTGATCTCTGTCGGAGTCTTTCTCGTCCTGTGTCGTCTGACGTCTTTCCTGCTGTTTGTTTTTTTTTTATTCTCTTTGGGCGGTTTTAATTTTTTTGGAAAAAGGGACCGATGACCATCGCAGTCTGGTCCCTTCAAATCCCACAAACCAACCTATAAACAGTTACGTGCGCGATGCCATCGTGTCATCCGCAATAGCAAGAAGGCAAGCTGGAAATTCTTTATTAGCTCATTTAACACCTTCACTCCTTCCTCTGAAGTTTGGAGTCGGCTTCGACGGTTCTCAGGCGTGCCTAGTTTCTCCCCGGTCTCTGGGCACACTGTCGCTTATGATACATTAGTGGACCCCGTCGCAATTTCTAACTCATTGGATCAGCACTTTGCTGAGATTTCGAGCTGTTCAAATTACCCGACAGCGTTTCTCCCGAAGAAACGTGCAGCGGAAGTGCGACCTCTTGCTTTCTCCTCTCAAAATTGCGAAAGCTATAACACTGTTTTCTCCATGCAGGAACTCCAACATGCACTCTCTTCTTCTCGCTCCTCCGCCCCAGGACCGGATGGTATCCACATCCAAATGTTGCTGCATTTATCATACCATAGTCTGCGTTACCTCCTTCGCCTTTATAATCGAATTTGGACCGACAGTACTTTTCCTAGACGATGGCGGGAAGCTATCGTCGTTCCTGTTCCGAAACCTGGAAAGGACAAATATCTCCCCTCTAGCTATCGCCCCATTTCTCTCACGAGTAGTGTATGTAAGGTTTTGGAGCGTATAGTGAATAGCCGTTTAGCTTGGTGGCTGGAGTCCCCCAGTCTTTTAACACCTGCCCAATGCGGTTTCCGAAAGCATCGTTTTGCAGTTGACCATCTTGTTGCTCTCTCCACTTATAACATGAACAATTTTCTCCGGAAACGCCAAACAGTTGCAATATTTTTTGATCTTGGGAGAGCATACGATACCTGTTGGAGGACAGGCATCCTCCGCACACTGTAGTCTTGGGGGCTTACGAGGTCGGCTGCCCCTTTTTCTTCGCGAATTTATGGCAGAGCGCACATTTCGAGTGCGGGTGAACACTACTCTCTCCCGTACTTTCTCCCAAGAAAACGGGGTACCCCAGGGCTCCGTGCTATGTGTTGTACTGTTAGCCATTACCATAAATCCAATTATGGATTGTCTCCTTCCTGACGTCTCGGGCTCCCTCTTTGTGGACGATTTTGCGATCTACTACAGCTGTCATCGGACCAGCCTTCTTGAACGACGTCTTCAAGGATGTCTCGATCGCCTCCACTCTTGGAGCATCGAAACAGGCTTCCGCTTTTCTCCCAGTAAGACCGTTTGTGTTAATTTTTGGCATCGTACGGAGTTTCTTCCACCTTCCTTACATCTAGGACCTGTCAACCTTCCGTTTTCAGACGTCGCTAAATTCTTGGGTCTTGACAGAAAACTGTGTTGGTCCTCCCACGTTTCCTACCTTTCGGCTCGCTGTCTGCGATCCCTCAACACCCTCCGTGTCCTGAATGGTACCTCCTGGGGAGCGGACCGAGTGGTCCTTCTCCGCCTCTATCGCGCCTAATGCGCTCGAAATTGAACTGTGGAAGCATAGTTTACTCCTCTGCTGGGCCGTCTATTCTTCGGCGTCTCGACTCTATCCACCACTGTGGATTACGTTTAGTGTCTGGAGCTTTTTACACCAGCCCTGTGGAAAGCATTTATGCTGAGACTGCTGAACTTCCGCTGTCCAATCGGGGAGCTGTCCTTCTGAGTCGTTGTGCTAGCTATCTGTCTTCCATGCCTGCAAATCCGGCCCATGACATATTTTTCGACGCCTCCTTGGATGTAGAGTATGCAGGCCGCCCCTCCTCCCTACTACCACCGGGAGTCCGCTTCCGTCAGCTGCTTCATTCTCTTTCTTCCACTTTCCAAAAACTTTTTTGAAAACTTGGGGTACAGCACCGCCTTGGCTCCGTCCCCGGACCTGGCTGCTCCGTGACCTTTGTCAGTTTCCCAAGGATGGTACCCCTTCACTTGTGTATCGCCGGGCATTTGCTGCTCTATGTGCACAAATGAAGGAAGCCACATTTATTTACACTGATGGCTCAAAAACATCGGTTGGTGTAGGGAGTGCCTATATTGTTGGCGACACCCCCAAATCGATTTCGGCTTCCCTACCAGTGTTCTGTCTATACTGCGGAGCTTTACGCTGTTCTCCAGGCTGTCCAATACACCCGTCGCCATCAGCGGATACAGTTTGTTATCTGTTCCGATTCTCTCAGCTCTCTCCTCAGTCTTCAAGCTCTCTACCCTGTCCACCCTCTGGTCAACCGGATTCAGGGCTGCCTACACTTGCTCCACTTGGGGGCGTCTCTGTGGCGTTCCTCTGGATCCCAGGACACGTTAGTATCTGTGGAAATGAGGCGGCCGATATAGCGGCAAAGGCTGCAGTCTCTATTCAGCCAGCTATTCGCATGATTCCCTTCGTCGATCTACGGACAGTTTTATGTCGTCGTGTTGCTCTTTTATGGCACGTACATTGGCCGACACTTCCCCATAATAAATTGCGGGATGTGAAAGCTCTTCCTTGTGCTTGGACCTCTTCCTCCCGAACGCGTCGTCGGGAGGAGGTAATTTTAACTGACTCCGGATAGGGCACTGTCTTTTTAGCCATCGACATCTTTTAAGCTGCGATCCTCCCCCACTCTGTCCCCACTGCTCTCAGCTGTGGACGGTAAGACACCTTTTAATTGAGTGCCCCTATTTTAATCCGTTACGCGCCCGTCTACAGCTGTCGCCGGATATATCTTCCATTTTAGCAGATGACACACGCTCAGCCGATCGCGTTCTCGAGTTTATTAGTGCCAGTGAAATGTCGTCAGTTATTTGAAGCTCTTTTTAGGGACAACCAAACCCCTTCTATAGCGGTTTTTTAAGCTGTCCTTCTGTTTTTGGTTTGTCCAATTTTTTGAGTTCGTTCCTATTGCTGCTGGTTTCCAGTTTCGTGTTTTTAGCTTTTCATGTCACAGACCGGTCGCTAATGACCGTAGCAGTTTTGCGCCATAAAACCATAACCAAAAAAAAAACAGGAATGCCCATCTCTAAAAAGGGAAAGAAAAGGTTGGAAAGAATAACATGGGAACAAACAAGGCAACTGTAAAGAAACCATGGGCAGTACAAAAATGTTCAGGGAAATTCAGGAATAGTGAGATAAAAGTCGCTGGGAAATAAATAGGAGGTGGAGGAAAGCGAAGACGAAATGGTTGCATAAAATGTGAAGAAATCTAAAAGAAGTGATTGTCAGGAGGACTGGCCGAGCACTTAGCAAAGTCAAAACAACCTTCAGTGAAATTTAAAGCAAGGGTGTTAACATTAAAAATGCAATCGTAATGCCATTGTTAAATGCAGAGGAGAGAGCGGATGGATGGAAAGAGTGCATTGAAGGCCTGCACGTGGGGAAAGATATGTCTGATGTGAGAGAAGAAAAAACAGTCGCTTTAGAAGAGGTAGGGGATCCAGCATTAGAATCAGAATTTAAGAGCTTCGGAGGACTAAGGATCAAATAAGGTATAAATCATTTTGGGAAATGGCACACTGGTGTGTAGAATGTGTGAATCTGGCGACATACCATCTGACTTTCGGAAAAAATGTCATCCCACAATTCCGAAGACTGCAAGAGCTGACAACTGCTAGATATATCGTACAATCAGCTTAACAGCTGATGCCTCCAAATTGCTGACAAGAATAACATACAAAAGAATGGAAGAGAAAATTGAGCATGTATTAGATGAGGATGTTTGGCTTCAGGAAAGGTAGAGGCGCCAGCGAGGCAGTTCCGGCGTTGCGGCTTATAATAGAGGCAAGACTATAGAAAAATGAAGACACATTCATGAGATTTGTCGACCTGGAAAAGTCGCTCGATAATTTAAAATTGTGAAAAATGTTCCGGATTTTGAGAAAAATAGGGGAAAGCTACGGGGACAGAAATGTAATACATAATATGTACAAGAACCAAGTAAGAGTGGATGGCCAAGAACGAAATGCTTGGACTATAAAGGGTGTTATTACACCCTTTGTAGCCTGTCGCCTCTACTATTCAATTTGTAAGTCGAAGTAGCAGTGATCCAAATAACGGGAAAGTTCAGATGCGGGATTAAAATTAAAGGGTAAAGGTTAAATAAACGAACATCTCAAGAACTATAATACCAACGACAGTAAGCAGAAAAAAATTGTAAGAACCCATGGAACTTGATTTTTCACTATATGTAAAAGACTCACTCATAATGGCAACAATAATGAGAGTAAACTTACAGGTAAAATGGACGACGCAGACCTGTACGCCAAATCGAGCAGCCTTCAGCAGCAGTTCGTGAACAAGGTGCTGCAGGAGCTGTGGTCGGCGCTGGACTGGCAGTGCGAGCAAGGCACTGTGCTGGACGTTGGCTGCGGCGCTGGTGACGTCACGACATACGAGCTGCTGCCGCGACTGCCACCAGGAGTCAGCGTCCTCGCTATAGACATCAGCCCCGCCATGGTAGCCAAGGCGGCAGACAGGTTCTCTGGGCCACGTCTGTGCTTCCGTCAGCTGGACATTGGCACCCCGCGTATTGAAGAAACCGATGTCTGGAGGCTAGGACCGTTCCCAAAGGTGTTCTCCTTCTTCTGTCTGCACTGGGTCCAGGATCAGAGGTAAGCAGTTTCATCACGCACTGCACTAGATAAGTTATTAGTCGCAAAAGCCAGATGTCTCGCCTGAAATTGCTGGATTTGTCCAAAGAAGGCACTCTACTTTGGATCTTCTGTAGGTCCTACTTAGTAAGTTCCACGCTGACGAGGTGAAAAAAGTTCAGAGATTTTTGAGCTATTTCTTTTTGCTGACGAACAATTTTTCTTTGGGGCGCTTCCTGAGAATCTCAATAAAGCTTTTGTATTTTGTTCAATGAGTTTCATGTGATAAGTCATTTTAAACGATTGCGAATACATAAATCTAGCTATTTAATGCTGGTGGCTGGATCCAGCGACCAAGTGGAATTAATGTAACGATATGTCAGTGGGTCTTGCTGCCTGTGTGTGCGGAATATGTTAAATCTGATAACACTGACAGTCAGCCAACACCATTTGCACCAAGCGTCGATTGTCTGCAGGTCTTCCTGCATCTGGCTATGATTTTTTCTGATATCACGACTTTCTTAAACATATCACAACATCTGAGAACCTCTTCTCTCAATTCGCGACACTATCCTTCGCTTTCCTGCTTTTTCCCCACGAAGGGACAGCAATGATGTGTTGCGAACGACTTACAAAAGTCAATCTGAAATCTGAATCTCACCCCTCTTCCGTTCTCCCGGGGGCTCGCAGTTCTTTCGTAAGCTCACGCATGGCGCACTTGGGTCCCCCAACTTCTTGCAGCCCAACGTTCCTTCCCAAGCTGCATTTCCTTCATCGTGCCTCTCCTTCCCCTTTCTGCCTCCTTCCTCGCTCCCTCCTTCCCCCTCTCACCGTGTTTTTATTTACGTCGACCTGGCTATCCATCTGGTTCTCTGTATTCCCTAAGATTTTCTCCTCTTGCCTGGTCTTTCATCCTTTCTGACGTTTTTGTTCCCTCTTGGAGTTTGACCACCTCTTCTAAATTTTCAGTCTTTAGTGTGAGCCACTGAGGAAGAGCTCCCTCCCTAGCATCTACGGTGTGGATTCATCTCCCCTCCCTTCCATCCCCTCTTCCTTCACTGCTGTATCCCCCCTCCACTGCACTGGGTTACCAGTTCATGCAGCCAGTCTGTGTGGTGGGGCTGTTACCCTGATAACACAGTGGTCACACTACTGATATCTGAACTGTTCTTCGCCCCCCACCTCCTCTATGTATATGTATGCTTGTCATACTGGAGCATCGGAACTCTTGGAAATGGCCGCAGTGCCAAATGGACAATGCTGTCGCCGGGTGGTGCCCATGGGAATAGCCCCTGATTGGAGTGGGTGGTATGAAGACGATGCTTGGCGCATGAAGCATATAAATTTGCAAAATTCTGGCCATTATCATATGACCATCTCTTAGTGATCGGTCATGGAATGCTGCTTCCTATGACCCCTTTCTCCTCGTCCATTCTCCTCCCCTGGTTGCACACTTAGAGGAGGGCCTGGCCCACATTCTTGGGATGAAAGACTATCCCTGCTGCCTGGTCTGTACTACGATGGACGGAGACACATTCACTGCCACAAGGCAGTTGTTTCATGTAGAGATATCGAGTTTGGTGGAGTCTCTCAGTAAGATGCAGTCGGACTCCCTTTTGATCAAAGCTTCTTGTGTCGCCATATCTACAGCCCATCGTGGTTGAGATCGCCTTGCTGACGTCCTAGTGTCTAATACCCCTCGCACATGGTCCAGGGAGTGATTTTTCAAAAGGCCTAGTCCTACAAACTGATGAGCAACTCTGGGCTGATCTGGAGCATAGTGGCGTTCAATTTGTTTCACGTGTGCTGAAGGGTCCTTCATTACTGCTACCAAAGGGATACCCTCCCAGAGAAGATCAATGTTGTGTGTTACCAGAGTGAGGTGTAGCTCTACATTCTCCTCTCCATGAGGTGGTTTTGGTGCTTGTATTTTGGGCATATGGCTTCCTGCTGCACGGAAGACTCTGTGTGGTGACTGTGGCCACGCACTCAGTACGGAAAGCCCCTATGTTCTGCCATATGTATGTGTAAACTGTCATGACCGTCACTCTCCATGCTCACCAGATAACCCGGTTTACAAGAAAGAATGGGTCGCTGAGTAAAAGTCCCTGGATCGTCTATCTTATGCTGAGGTTCGCCATAAATATAACTACATCCAGTATCGATTTCCTCTCCTTTTGCCTCTGTTACAGCCTTCCACCTGCCCGCATTTCCACTTCCTTATGCAGCTCTTTCGCACTCCCATCTCCTCCTTCCCTGAAGTTCCCACACCCTCCCCGCCAGGTGCTCCTCTCGCAGCATATCTGAGGCCACAGTCCTGCTACCACTATTCAGAAATTGGACACACCATCTGTGCACCCCAATGTCGCACTCTCTCTCTCTTTCAGTCCTGGATTGTGCTGAATCCTGCTCTTCCTCTGTGCCATGCCCTCCTCAACCTCTGAAAGAGGAGAAGGAAACGTAAGTCCCAGTACAAGGCCGCCATTCCCCCCCCCCCCTCCCACTCCCTAGTATCCCTGGAGGTGCCATCTCCCCGTCGCATCGCAACCTGCGTCTGACAAGCCATTTGTAGATGTCACGTCAGCCTTGTCTCTGTGACAACCTCCCCTTGGGCTCTTCATATCCAACGTCAACCTCAGGATAATGCATTGGAATTGCAACAGATATTACTGTAACCTAGCTGAAATACAACTTCTTTCCTCTTCTTTTATTCTGTCTTGCTATGTTACGACCACTCTCCAATGTTGTGTGGTTATATGTTCCATCAGAACTGTGCCGGACCTGGGATAGCGTCTGAAGGGGTATGCTCTTTGGTTAACACGGATTACATTAGTGACTGGATCACCTTCGTGCCAACCTGGGAGCTATGGCAGTAAGAGTGAAAACAACCCCAGAAATCCCACCCTCAGGGGCTCAGCATTCGTTTGCTGAGTATGGGATTGGCGACTCCGTGGTTCCTGATGTGGGGATTGATAAGCGCCACCAACCCTGTCACCATAAGCTCTGGGCATACTTAAGCGACCACCGACCAGTGCAGCGGTGGAATGTTGTGTGTTTCGGAGAACGGGCGTCTTGGCTTCATCGCCTGGACCGCGAGGAAGGTTAACATTTCTATAAAAGACCCTCAACCTGAAAGTGTGCTACGTACTGATGAGGTGAATGGCTGTTAAGATAAAACTGTCTCTAGCGGGTGGATCAGTCCTCTGTTTCAAGTGACACTGAAACGAACGTAGTTAGTTTTATGGTTTTGTGGTATGACTAACTTGTTTCCAAAAGTTTTAGGAAGATAGTCTTAATCTAATGACAGGGTGACTGGCTCACCTATGGTTTTTTGTAAGTGGTCAGCAAATCACATTTCCTTATGCTTTTATTTTAGCTCTTCTCTGGTTAGTCGTTTTTAGCCATTTTATTCATTTCGTTTCTTTTAATATGTTTAAAGGCGCTGATAACACAACCCCCCCTCCCCCCCCCCCCCCACACACACACAGCTAAGTTTGTATAGAATCAGTTAACGCCATTCTTGACCATAGTTTCCTTGAAAAGATATTGGAAAAAGCACAGACATGACCTATCCACAAAAGAGGAAGGACGGCTTCCCTGTGTATTTGAAGCAGAATCCTAGAGCGGAAATATTACTCTACGTCGAACCAAACAGCTTTCGAAAAGCTTTTATTCTGTACTCCATGGACGCCTTCTAAGGATACAAAGTTCGTGTAGCATATCTAACCATGTTTGTGACTGCGTCGAGAGCTGCTTCTACATCTACATCCGTTTTCTGTGAACAGATGAAGTGCATGGCAGAGGGTACTTTCCATAGTACCAGTTATTGGGCCTTCTTAGTTAGATCCATGTGTGGAGCACGGGAAGAATGACTGCTGAAACGCTTCTGCGGGCTGTGTTAATACTTTGTCCTCGCGATCGCTGTGGAAGCAATACGAAGGGCTTTGTAGCATATTCCTAGATCCAGGATTCAAAGTTCATTATCGAAACTTGTAAATAAGTTTTCTCAGCATAGTTCATCTTCAGGTGTATACCAGTTCAGTTTCTTCAGCACTTCCGCGACATTTAAATGGAAGTTGCAGCCCAAATAGCAGTAGATTTTTAGTTTAAATTCTGATTACTGGTTTCGGTTTTTTAAACCATCCTCAGACCAATGCTCCGCGTATGGAGAGCCTGTGCCCGGAGGCGCTGTATGGTTCTGACTGGTACCTGTTACGCACTCAAGTTCATAGCAGATAGCAGTCGTCCCTACATAATGGCTCCGTGCAATGTCTTCTCACATCACGTTGAGTGTCAGTCTGAGAATGGCCTCAGAAACTGAAACCAGTAATCAGAATTAAAACTGAAAATTTATTGCGATATGGGCTGCGCTTTCTCAAAGAAAAAACGAAGTACCGTCGCAGAGTTAGATAACGTCAAAATCTATTATATTCGTGACACTTGAGCAAGATTTTAGGATGGGTAACACGAGTGATGAGTAAGCAATCTCCTTTAAAGACGGACTAGCATTACCCCAGCATACCATCAGTAAACAGAAGTCTGCCACCCACAACTTGGGCGTATGTGACCACCCCATTTCGTATCCCTATAGACCGCTACATACAGGTATCAGTGAGTAGACATATTCTAATTGTAAATTGTTGATGTTACAGTCATATGTTACTGCATTTTCTTCGCTTCGTGAAGAGTGTAGTTTTTAGAACGCAGTATGTTGTCCTCCACGGCCAATGTTCCTCGGAGAAAAGGGTATCGTAAGGAGTGCCCCAGGGAAGTGTGATAGGACCACTGTTGTCTATATACTTAAATGATTTGGCTGACAGGATGGGCAGCAATCGGCGATTGTTTGCTGATGATGCCCGGCGTACTATAAGGTGTCGAACATTAGTGATCGTAGGGAGATAAAAGACGACTTAGATAAAATTTCCAATTCTCGTGATAGTTGGCAGCTAGCCATAATGGTAGAAAAATGTAAGTTGTTGGGGGGTGAGCAGGAAGATCAAACTTCTAAAGGAAGGTCAGCGTTGGCCGTAATATTGACGGTTTATTGACAGCAAAATCGATTGGAGCTTCGGTTACTGATAGTAACTTGACACCAGTGCCTATGAGTTTAATTTGTACAACACAGCACTGAAGAAGATCAGTATGTGATTGGAAATCGATTTTGCGGTCAATAAACCATCAATAATACGGCCAACGCTGATCTTTCTTCTGATTTCACGTATATGGTCGTTGTGCGCACAGCACTCTATGGAGTCGCCAATCAGTTGTAATGTTCACATACGGTATTACTAGTGTCAAGCTTCACACAGTCACGTCGTTTGACTATCTGGGCGTCACGTTGCAAAACGATATGAGATGGAACGAGCATGTGAGAACTGTGGTAGGAAGGCGAATTGTCAATTTCGGTTTATTGGGAGAATTTTAGGAAAGAGTGGTTCACCTGTAAAGGAGACCGCATACAGGACGCTGGTGCTACCTGTTCTAGAGTACTGCCAGAGTGTTTGAGACCCGGAACAGGTAATCAGAATTGAAGGAAACCATCGAAGCAATTCGAACAACACGTAAGTGTTCCGGAGACGCTTCGTGAACTCAAATGGGAATGCCTCGAGGGAAGACGGCGCTCTCTTCGACGAACACTGTTGAGAAAATTTAGAGAACTAGTATTTGAAGCTGACTGCCGAACGATTCTACTGCCGCCAATATACACTGTGTGTAAGGAACACGAAGATGAGATACGAGAAGGCAGGGCCCATACGGAGGCATATAGACAGTCGTTTCTCCCTCACTCTTTTTGCGAGTTGAACAGGAAAGGAAATGACTAGTGGTGGTACAGTGCACCTTCCGCCACGCACCGTACGATGGCTTACATGTACATATGTGCGAGGGGCGTTCAGTAAGTAATGTAACACATCAGTCAATTTAAATGAAAAACTGAAAAATTGGTTTTGGGATCCCGTGGAATATTCTTTTCTTCAGTTGTTATAGTTTTATGAAGTTCGTATAGTTGGGGCGCTACACGTAGCCTACGGATTGGCGTCTGTAACAGAGATACGATCCATGCAGAAAGCTGTCATAGATTCTTTTGGCGGATAACCAGAGTATAGCAGATATCGATAAACACCTGCAGAATGTCTACGGAGACATTGTAGTAAATAAAAGCACGGCGAATCGTTGGGCAAGGACGTGTGCCATCACCGCTGGTCGGCAGCGCACACCCTCAGGGAACAGAAGAAACGACTTAGTATTTGCCGTTACAAAAATGTAAACATACTTCCCTTTCCCTATGGTAACACAGGGCCTCACACAAGTCTGCACACCCGAGAGGAGTCCAAAAAAAAAAACTTCATTGAACTGTTCTTTTTCAACCTCCCTTCGGCCCGGATTTTGCACCTTCCGACTTTAGCTCCGTGAAGGATGGACTCGGCGGTAGCAGTCCGTCGATGAGTTGCAGCAATACACGTTGGCTCAGACGTCGACCAGATGTGGTACTATGCTGACATAGAGGCTCTCCCAGTAAGGTGGTATAAGGCCGTCGGATCGAAGTGAGACTGTGTTGACATAGGATTTTGCAGCCAAAACACTGGGGAATAATATTGTGCATTGTAGTGCTTAATAAAACCAACCTGCTTTCAGCAAAACTGATGCATATCTAAGTGAACCACCCTCCTACATTACTGTAAATTTAAATCACGTTACCAGTCTTTGCACCACCGTGGAATCTTGTCAACATCTGACTAAAAATATGTGCATTTTTTCATCCAGTCAGAGGCAATTCAAACACAAATGGCATTGAGTCAAAATTTTCGCAATACCTGTTCGAACATCGTATGGCAAAACGTCTCGCTGCGTTTTTTTATCACCAGAAGGTGAAGCACTCCATGTTCAACCCACCGTTATTGACTAGTGAGTTATAGCCTAACCGCTTTAAATAGTTTGACCGTGTGCAACTGATAAAGGCTGATCGGTTAATATTTACACGGGAGTTGTTACGTATCAAATCCAACAAAGCTAATTAGGATGTCTGGTAGCAATAATCGGTGCTTAGCTCGTTGTTAATGTTCTATATCTTTTGTCTAAACAGCACGAATTAACCAGTTACTCCCTTCATCTGACAAAGTAAAAACTATTAACTCATCACACGTCGCCTGTTAATGTCCTCACACGCCAGTATTCTACACATGGCACTAAATACGCAATCCTCACTGCAGTCCAAATCGTGGGTGTCCGGCGCGGTTGTCGCGTAATCACGGGGCACAAATGAACTATTCAAAACGTCAAAGAAATCACTCAATTAACGCCATTTATGTTTTTGCTGGAGGTCAGGCAAACGGCTTTGGGTGACACGAACAGCCGTTAAACAATTGTAAACGCCGTCGGTCGTCCTGCCGAAATCCGCCCTGCTCGCTTAGCAGCCAACAACTTACTTGCTCGAAGTCTCAACACTGACTACCCTCTGGCGCACTGGGCGCTCGACTATCGATAGCACCTACTACGACCTGCGTGAGGCAAAGATTTATTGTTTTCAATACGTAAGGGGCGGTTGTCTTCTTACAAAGTCCACAGCACGTGTCCCAACTTTAACAGGACGATACCGCCCCATAAAAAAAAAACTAGGAGACATACACCTAATCTGACGCACACCTTCGACTCACGCAGTGAACCACACACTATGGAACATAGGATTCTGTGACGGACTATTGCAGATGTTTGGAAAACTAGTAAACCAATACTCAGCCTGATAAACAGAACTGCACCAAAGCGTTTCGCTGCAAGAACAACCACGGCACAACTCTCAACCATTCCCTGCCTGCAAGAGATCTGCCACCACACAGATAGTTGCCCAAACAGCGTACTCCATTTGTCCCCTGCGACACAGCGAGAAATTACAATTTCTAACTTATCCGTGTGACGAACATGAGAAGACAAGTAAGGTCCTAAATATGAGTTTTTATGGTTTCTCTAATCATCTGATGCAGCCTTCAAAAAATTTGTTGAGAACGTCGGCAACTAGGCCGGTCAACAAACTGTTTAACGACAAACCCGGTGGGCTCCTATTAACATCAGGACGCAGCAACAGCTGGACAATCGACGTATCCCTCTACAGTGTCTCCTTCCTAGTGACATCCAGCCGCGGTGAACTGTGTTGATTATCAAATCGTTTCCCATTTACATTGTTTAATGAACTGTGTAAGTATGTACTATGATGACAAAATTTTGTTAGAGTTGGTTCTAGATCTGTCGAAGAGTCTCCACGAACGATATCTTGGTCCGTTCTCCGTACGACAAAATTCTTAATCCATTCACATATTTTGCTTGATGTCCCGTACGATCCTATTTTCGACAATAAGCGTACGTGTGGTACTGGTCGGTGACTTTTCGTAAATTGAGAAATACTGCATCTCGCTGACTGTCTTGATCCATGGCTTTCAGGATGTTATGTGACAAGATGCTAGTTGGGATTCACATCAATATTTTTTATAACCTTTTAGGTTGGTGTTAGGAAGTTACTGTTAGAGATACATCATTACGTGTAAGATGAGAGGATTCTATAACAAAAAGATGTCAAGGATATTAAACTAAAGTTAGGTGGATCACTTCTGCTACCCTTCCTGCAGGTGGGTCTCTCACAGGAACGTGCACAACTGTTCGTTAGACGATCTACGGTACATCATTGTTGAAAGAGGGGTTAACTCAGTCAGAAATTTGGTAAACAATCTGATACGGAGTACATCGGGCTCTGGCGCCCTGTTAAACCTCAGATTTGTTGCTTTTCACAATACACATACTAAGATCTACACTGCCTAAAAATGTTGGGAAGAACAAACGAAAGGATACTTCACAGGATGAGAGGGTTTGTAATGGTATTTCAGTTCTTAAGGAGAGGTTTACTATCTTTGGCCCGAAAAAAGCATGTTCATTGAGAATTATTTCTCGGGATGTTATAGATACCAATATCAAATTTGCTCAAAATGTTTGATATTTTCTCTACAAACTGGAAGTTTTTCGTCCGGAAATGTCGAATAGCAAAGGCGGAAGTGCCATCGGAACGAAACAAAATTTCGATGTGGACCTCCACGCGCGGTATATCACAGGTCAGCCAGCTCGTCTGAAATAAACATTAAGTCGTCGTTAGCAAAGTACATAAGAGTCTTTATCAGTTGTACCTAGCTTAAGTTATTTGGACAATAAGAAACAAAATAGCGGCCATTTGAAAAAAATAGGGTTTTTTCATAGATTTTTAGAGTTCGTCGGCCAAGTAAAAATATTTATAGTTGATGGATCGGAATAAGTGGTAAAACTCCTAGACAATTTAGTTAGCTTCGTCGGAAACAAAGAATCATGCAAATCGGTGCAGTAGATTTGATGTCACCATACCGCGTGATAGTCATTTCGAGATAAGCGCATTTGAAGTTCTGACTACATATAAATGCAATATTATGCAACTTACGTTCAGTTTGCTATTCCGGGTCCATAAACCAGTCCTTCCTCATAGAGGGCGTTCTGCTCGATCTGGGCCATCCTGCGCTGCTCCAGAGCCGCTCGTACGGCCGGTGACAAGCGGTTTTCGGCCGCTTGAATCCGGTGGTCGTCCGAATGCTTGGCGAACTGCGTCGAGTAGAGTCCCAAGGTGACATTTTCGTTGTCATGGTCTTCAGAATTGCTGAATACCCTCGGTTGAAGCTGCTCACTGCCAGGGAAGTCGCAATCTCCGTAGTCTTAGCACCAGAATGCAAATGCGGGGGGGCTAACTTCCAAACACACGTGTTCAAACTTTCATTTGAGTTTTTTGAATTTTGTGTGTTTCCTCTCAAGCACCGGTACAATAACTCGTCCTCCGAAAGAAAAAAAAAACTGGTGCGCGAGAAAGGCCGATTTCAGGCAGGTGCATTTTTTGTTCAACCGCGAATAACAAACATTTCCACTCCGTATTCGGAAAAACAGTTGCAGGGGCGGATGCTAAACACTTTTGTGGATCCAAAAATGCATTTAAAAAATCGATTTTTTGAACCAGTAGGTAGTAAACCTCCCCTTAAAAGATTGTTAAATTCACGAAGTATTTGGCAGTACGAGCCCACTTGTCAGTATGAAGTTGCACCCTAACTGGTCTGAATGCGGGCACTGGTTCGGTTGGGAATGGTGTCATGAAGGCGTTGTATCGCCTCCAGAGGCAAGCTAGTCCACAAATATTATCAGTGGTGCTTGAGACCCTGGACACTGGCTCTGTGATGGAGTTGACATCTGAGCTGGTCGCAAACATGTTCTATCAAAGACAGATCTTAGGATCTTGCCGACCACGGGAATACATCATCAGGCAGGCAGTTCATACATTCGTGCCATGTGTGGACGAGAGCGTCCCGTTGAAAAATGGCACCACGAGACTGTCAGTTGAAAGATAACAAATGAGGACGCAGAATATCCGTGACGTACAGTTGCACTCTTAGAGCTCTTCCAGTAACTACAGGCCGTAAATTCGAGTAAAAATCGACGGATCCTCACACTAAGTTGCCAGAAGTAACAGCGGTGTACCACTCCAAGGAAGAATGGAACCTCTTCCCAGGCAACCACCACACTCTCCCTAGGTAGCGCAGAAGCGCGATTAAACGCTGAACACAATGCGAAGCCATTCATCAGCATTCCATGTTTCGCGGTCATTGTACGACTTCAGATCGAGTCTTTTTGTTGTGGTGTTAACGGCAGCCTTCGCATGGGAGAGTAATTCTTCTCGAGCTGCTGCTCACCTCGACCAAACGTGCGGGATGACTCAATGCTGGAGGGAGTCCATCACTTGTTCACGGGTGGCGGGTTCTGACGTAAAGGGTTTACGTAGTGTTGGGTGGACGACACGGGAATTCTCCCTTGTTGTAGTCAGATGGTGTCGACCGAAACCTCGACAATGATTGTGCCTGTCCTTACAATCCCATGCAGTCTAAAATCGGGCCACTGTCGCATATCAATTCCTCACAAATGTAGACATGGAGCGATTCTACCGGACGGCGCAATGGAGACCCACGATGAGATACTTTACAAGCTGTTAATTTGTGATAATGCTATCCTTAAAGTGTAGGCGGCATCTCTGTGTCCTTCACAGTATTCAATCATCAGACTATGTTCATACCCCTTACCAATCCCCTGCGAGCACCGGCAACAACACTAAACTTAGAAAACACTAATGAATTCTCGTGGCCTATTTTCCTATCGCAGAGAAATAAAACTCTAACCATTTTCACACTAGCTGACGGATGTCAGTGTTGAAGTTACAGACACCAGGCCATGTCTTCCGGGTGCTTCACTTTTTGTTATATAGTGTTCTTCCTTTGTGAAGGAACATTTGAAAACAATTCAGTTTCCGTTTTGTCAATGAGTGTCTGAACATTAACTTTGGCTCCACTAAGAGCATTTACATAGGACCAATATTTCTTTGTGTTTTGCAAGACATCCTTCCATAAAGTTCTGCTACGGTAGTCACTGAAGGTTTCACACATTGTCTTCATCACAGCCAAGCGCTTTTCATCCAGCGACTCTCTCTCAACAGCCATATATTTTGCTTTAAAACAAAGCTGGGTTACAGTTAATCTCCAGGCTCTTCTCCAGAGAACAATGCTCAAAATCCATTGGCAAGATACGCCACTACCGCTTTTTATCTAGTATGCTGAATATATAAATCTTTGTAGGTGTTCTAGTTGCCCTTTGCTCTTAGGCAGTCACTATTGTTAAAACTTTCGCATGGCCACTAATACTGCTTTAGGAACCTTCCCGTCTCCTCTATATCTCTTTTGTTTAACGCAACCTTCCCTTTTGCAATAACCTATGAAACCTTCCCTTTGGATTTCTACCTCTTGCTTAATAATAACAAATGAAATCTTCCCTTTGAAATTAATTCTTTCTCAATCTTAGCATACAAATTTAAATGCTGCTTATTAAGTTATTTTCTGATTATTTCGACGAAACATAGAATGTGTCGTCGTGGCCCTCAGTCGTTATCTGTAATAACACAAAACTATTCCTTACCTTTTTACTGTTACTGGATCGCCATCTGACTGCTACATTGAACTGCGACATGAATATACTGAATATACTTCCTCTGTTTTACTATATTCTATTAGCTGCTGGTGGGCTGTCAGAAGTGGCTGTATTTATAACCAAAGCTGACGTTATTCTTTAATTAATTTGACTGAAGTTACGTAATTCATAGTTAAACTTTTTCTTGACAACAATAAAATTTTGCCAAGTTTTACGTTGATGGTTTGTGAGATGGATTATAATCAGTAATGCAATATTTCTGTCAAAAATTAATTATATTCTGAATGAAATGATTTTACAAACGTTCAAATGGGACTTACTCTTTACAATAATCTTACAACTAGCATTGCGCAAACATACCTTCAGTAGTCCTGAGTTTCTCAAAAAAATAATTCAATAATAGTTCCTCTTATGATAATAGTTAGCTGATGTCTTTGTACATCCGTTTATAATCTCTTGTATATCATAGCTGGTGGCTGGCGGGCACACCGCTCCTCTCAACCTCTCTGTACAGACCTGCTACCGACTCGCTTCACATCTCGTTTACTACTGACTTCCTACGAACGCTAAAGTGCGGTCTCTCCTGCCAACAATGCTTTCTGGTACAGACAATCCCTGCTAACATTACAAATGTATCAATGTGCGGTCTTTCCCGCACTTTTCTTAAAATGTATCCATACGCTGTATCTCCCGCCCTTTGTAAAATTATATCGATGTGCGCTCTCTCTTGCCAACAATATTTTGGTGCAGACATTCCCCGCTACAACAATTATTTCCAACATGACAAATATTAATTATTCCTACTTAAGCCTATTAATAAGGTATAACATCTTTCATAAATTGTGGTTTGACAATAGACAGTAGAAATATACGCGTCTTACACTTTCAATGCGGACGTCGTTAACGGGAATGGGTCTATTTCTTGCTGTTCGGTCGAATCAATATTCCATCATTAGTAGGTATTAGAACAGTCTGTTTTAGGTAGCACTCAGGAAAGGCATTTAGTAATGTCTCGCAGGACGGCCTGTCACACATGCCTCTTAAGAAAACAATTTTCCCTATTGTCGGTTGGCTGAAAAGTGCCCTTATAGGACACGATGATTAGAGATCATATGTACTAGTGAATGTAAACTTTCTCAAAAGTTATCGGCTACATCTGCGAGTGAGTCTGGTGATCTACAGGATTCAGTTACCAGTTTTTACCAAACATCGGTACTGCCTTCCCTAGACTACGTTGCATTCCGTTTAAATTACTACCTAGGTACATTTGAACTTCTTGTATACTGCGACAAACACCACCCCATCCATTTTCCATTAGTCGATCTAGATTTCGCCAAATATGTCACTGCTATCAGTTTGAATCAGGGATGAAGTCTTTCACCACTGTCGTTCAGTCCATACGCTGAAGAATAAATGACGAAAATTAAAAGAATTTTAAAGAGTGGGATTAAAATTCAAGGTCGAAGGATATCAGTTAGGATTCGCTGATGACATTCCTATCGTCAGTGAAAGTGAAGAAATACAGGATCTGTTTAATGGAATGAACAGTCTACTAACTACCGAATAGCGAATGAGAGTAAATCGAATAAAGACGAAAGTAATGACAATAAAATGAGAACAGCGAGACACGTAACTTCATAAAGGTGATCACGAAGAAGATGAAGTTAAGGGAGGGACAGCAAAATAACCCATGACGGACGGAGCAAGGAAGACATAGAAAGCAGATCAGCACTGACAAAAAGGGCCATCCTGGCCAAGAGAAGTCTGCTGGTACAAAACACAGGCCTTAATTTGGAGAAGAAATTTCTGCAAATGTACGTTTGGAGCACGGCATTGTACAGTAGTGAAACATCGACGGTGGGAAAACCGAAACACCCCCGAGGGGGTCCACAACTCTTTTGTGGATATGTGTGTAGCGAGCACGGGACCCCGAGCTAATGTGGCCCTCCTTCCCTTCCGGGCTGCATACCTTTCTTTTCCGCATCCTTCCCTCTCCCCCATCTTCGCCCCTCCTCCCCTCACCTCTGGCTCTTTCCTTCCCTTTCTCCCCCTCTGGGAGTATGGTTTGTGCCTACATCCGGAGACGGACGCTCGTAAATGTACCGCATTCTTCGCCTTCTCTGCTTGTATGTCTTCATCCTTCCTTTGTCCTTCTCTTTTCCTTACCTCTTCTCTCTACCCTTTTCTCCGCTGCGGCGTTTGAGACCTCTCTTCTTTCCTTTCCCTTTCTCTTTCTTCCTCCCTGTGCGTGTCTGAAGGCCAACCCACGCACTTCCATGCGTAGCCGGTGACGGGGTAACGCGTAATTCCCCGCCCCGGGTAGACAGGTACGACACGTACGTACCCCCTGGTAATGGCCAGGCCCAGGGAGGGGTGATTACCCGAGCTGATACCTTCCGAAAGTGCCGATTTGTCCCTCTGTCCGTTTCTCGGGAGGTGTGACCCGAGGTGTGAACAATCACCTAAGGCGGGAGGGCCCTCAGAGAGGGCCCCCACAAGGAAGGAGCGCGCCATCGGAGACGCCGGTAATCATGGGGATTCTTCCACAATGGTTTCCTCTTCTTCTACCGTGTCTGCTAACAAGCGTAAGTTCACTGAGTCTCAGCCACAGACAGTTCTTCCATCGTTGCCACAGTTCCTTGTTGTTTCTCGGTCTGACGAAGGTCACGACTTCTCCACAGTCAACCCTTTCATTATTCAGAAAGGTGTCGACGCAATTGCAGGTCCTGTAAAGTCTTGTTCCAGATTATGAAATGGCACCCTGTTGTTAGAAACAGTCAGTGCCTTCCAGGCACAAAAATTGCTGCTTACTTCACTGCTCCACACCTTCCCTGTCCGGGTTGAAGAGCACCGCACTTTGAATTCCTCGCGTGGAGTCGTTTATACATGCTCCCTCGATGGATTGTCCGACGAGGAAATTCAACACTACCTGTCTGACCAGGGCGTAACGGCAGTTCATAGTCATGAAAAGGGTTGACACGAACATCATTCCAACCCGTACTGTCTTCTTGACATTTGACAAAGTTCAACTCCCATCGAAAATCAATGCAGGCTATGAGATAATTTCCGTTCGCCCTTATGTCCCAAACCCTACGCGTTGCTATCGGTGTCAGCGGTTCAATCACACCAGCCAGTCCTGTTCCAATCCGACCAAATGTGTTACGTGTGGCAAGGATGCCCATGAGGGTGCTCGTCCGCCTCCATCCCCTCGCTGCATCAACTGTATGGGCGACCACGCTGCTTCCTCTCGAGATTGCCCCGTTTTTAAAGACGAAAAGCTCATTCAGGAAATCAGAGTAAAGGAAAAGGTGTCGACCTTTGCTGCTCGAAACTTATTCGCCAGTCGACAGCCCACCGTGCCTCAGACAGGAAAATACAGCACTGTCCTTGCCTCTCCTCGGCCAACAAAGGAGGCGGCCATGCAGACTTGCGACCTCACCTTTCGTGCCACGGTCGTCAGATCGGCCAGTGCAAAGATCGCCCGTTCCATCTCACCACTTTCGCCTGCCCACTCTCTGGCTCACCCTTCATCGGGTTCTGCTAAATCTTGAGCCCAAAAGTCAGACACCAAGACTTCGAAAAAAAGAGCGTACTCGTGAAGATTTTTTTACATACCCGAACTTCACAACCATCGGTTCCTCCTTCATCTAAACATCGTATTCCCAAGAAGGCTAATAAGAAACCCAGTTCATCTCCTCCTCCGCCAAGGCGTGTCTCATCTACAGCACCACCTGGCGGAAATCGCCCTCGGCCGTCCTCTGTGCCGCCGAGGCGCACTGCTTGTGGCCGATCAACCGGCCGATCGCTGGTGGCAGGAGCTGCTCCTGAGCAACCTATGGATCATGATCTTCTGCCTTCGGCTGAACGCCATTCCATGCTGTCGGTCGCAAGCTCTGAGCAGTCGTTGAGTTGACAGCAACCTTGGTCTCATTCCTCCATTTTCTGTTCACCCTATGTCCATTATCCACTGGAATATCCGCGGCATTCGAGCCAATCGGGATGAATTGTCGATCCTCTTACGATCCTACTCGCCGGTCATCTTCTGTCTTCAGGAAACAAAGCTGCGTCCCCATGACCGCTTTGTTCTCCCTCATTTTCAGTCCGTCTGATATGATCTCCCCTCTGTTGAAGGCACTCCATCCCATGGAGGACTCGTGATTCTTTTCCATGATACTCTCCATTATCACCCAATCCACTTAAACACTTCCTTCCAAGCTGTCGTTGTCCGTCTTTCCCTTCCTGGATACACGTTCTCTCTTTGTACTGTATACATTCCATCATCCACACCAATGGCACGAGCTGATCTCCTTCATCTTGTTGTTCAACTTCCACCCCCCTATTTGCCGGTTGGGGACTTCAATGGCCACCACCCGCTTTTGGGATCTCCACATCCTTGTCCGCGTGTCTCACTATTGCTAGACGTCTTCCACCAAGCGGATCTAGTTTGCCTCAACACTGGGGTCCCTACATTTTTGTCTGCCTCCACGACAAATTTATCTCATTTGGACCTTGTGGTCGGTAATGTTCCGCTAGCTCGGCGCTTCGAATGGTTCGCCCTTGAAGATACACACTCGAGTGACCACTTTCCATGTGTCCTTAGACTGCAGCCTCAACAACCATATATGCGCCCGCGACGCTGGAAGTTTGCCCAAGCCGATTGGACACTTTTTTCGTCTCTAGCGACATTAGATGACCGTCACTTTCCCAGCGTCGATGATGAGGTCACACATATTATCGACGATATTCTCACAGCCGCGTAACGTTCAATACCACGCACCTCCGAATTGCCCCGGCGCCCCCCAGTTCTTTGGTGGAACGAGGCATGCCGTGACGCAATACGTGAGCGGCGACGTGCTCTTCGCGTTTTCAGACACCATCCTACTTTGGCCAACTGTATCCGTTATAAACAGTTCCGTGCGCGATGCCGTCGTGTCATCCGCGATAGCAAGAAGGCAAGCTGGAAATTCTTTATCAGCTCATTTAACACCTTCACTCCCTCCTCGGAAGTTTGGAGTCGGCTTCGACGGTTCTCAGGCGCGCCTAGTTTCTCCCCAGTCTCTGAGCTCACTGTCGCGCATGATACATTAGTGGACACCGTCGCAATTTCTAACTCATTGGGTCAGCACTTTGCTGAGATTTCGAGCTCTTCAAATTACCCGCCAGCGTTTCTCCCGAAGAAACGTGCAGCGGAAGTGCGACCTCTTGCTTTCTCCTCTCAAAATCGCGAAAGCTATAACACTGTTTCTCCATGCAGGAACTCCAACATGCACTCTCTTCTCCTCGCTCCTCCGCCCCAGGACCGGATGGTATCCACGTCCAAATGTTGCTGCATTTATCAACCCATAGTCTGCGTTACCTACTTCGCATTTATAATCGAATTTGGACCGACAGTACTTATCCCAGACGATGGCGGGAAGCTATCGTCGTTCCTGTTCCGAAACCTGGAAAGGACAAACATCTCCCCTGTAGCTATCGCCCCATTTCTCTCATGAGTAATGTCTGTAAGGTTTCGGAGCGTATGGTGAATTACCGTTTAGCTTGGTGGCTGGAGTCCCGCAGTCTTTTAACACCTGCCCAATGCAGATTCCGAAAGCATCGTTCTGCAGTTGACCATCTTGTTGCTCTCTCCACTTATAACATGAACAATTTTCTCCGAAAACGCCAAACAGTAGCAATATTTTTTGATCTGGAGAGATCATACGATACCTGTTGGAGGACAGGCATCCTCCGCACACTGTTCTCTTCGGGCTTTCGAGGTCGGCTGCCCCTTTTTCTTCGCGAATTTATGGCAGAGCGCACATTTAGGGTGCGGGTGAACACTACTGTCTCCCGTACTTTCTCCCAAGAAAACGGGGTACCCTAGGGCCCCGTGCTGAGTGTTGTACTGTTTACCATTGCCATAAATCCAATTATGGATTGTCTCCTTCCTGGTGTCTCGGGCTCCCTCTTTGTGGACGATTTTGCGATCTACTACAGCTGTCAACGGACCAGCCTTCTTGAACGACGTCTTCAAGGATGTCTCGATCGCCTCCACTCTTGGAGCATCGAAACCGGGTTCCGTTTTTCTCCCAGTAAGACCGTTTGTGTTAATTTTTGGCGATGTAAGGAGTTTCTTCCACCCTACTTACATCTAGGACCTGTTAACCTTCCGTTTTCAGACGTCGCTAAATTCTTGGGTCTTATGTTTGAGAGAAAACTGTGCTGGTCCTCCCACGTTTCCTATCTTTCGGCTCGCTGTCTGCGATCCCTCAACACCCTCCGTGTCCTGAATGGTACCTACTGGGGAGCCGACCGAGTGGTCCTTCTCCGCCTCTATCGCGCCTTAGTGCGCTCGAAATTGGACTATGGAAGCATAGTCTACTCCTCTGCTCGGCCGTCTATTCTTCGTCGTCTCGACTCTATCCACCACCGTGGATTACGTTTAGTGTCTGGAGCTTTTTACACCAGCCCTGTGGAAAGCCTTTATGCGGAGACTGCTGAACCTCCACTGTCCAATCGGCGAGCAGTCCTTCTCAGTCGTTTCGCTAGCCATCTGTCATGCAGGCCGCCCCTCCTCCCTACTACCACCGGGAGTTCGCTTCCGTCAACTGCTCC
The DNA here is from genome assembly GCF_023898315.1 of Schistocerca nitens. Taxonomy (NCBI): domain Eukaryota; kingdom Metazoa; phylum Arthropoda; class Insecta; order Orthoptera; family Acrididae; genus Schistocerca; species Schistocerca nitens. The sequence continues at coordinate 348,278,827 of NC_064618.1, read as the reverse complement.
ATTCCCTTTCCTTCCGCTTTCCTAAAACCTTCTTGACAACTTGGGGTACAGCACCGCCTTGGCTCCGTCCCCGGATCTGCCTGCTCCGTGACCTTTGTCGATTTCCCAAGGATGGTACCCCTTCACTTGTTTATCGTCGGGCATTTGCTGCTCTATGTGCACAAATGAAGGAATCCACATTTATTTACACCGATGGCTCGAAAACATCGTTAGGTGTAGGGAATGCCTATATTGTTGGCGACACCCCAAATCACTTTCGGCTTCCCGACTAGTGTTCGATTTATACTGCGGAGCTTTACGCTGTTCTCCAGGCTGTCCCCTACATCCGCCGCCATCAGCGGATACAGTTCGTTATCTGCTCAGATTCTCTCAGCTCTCTCCTCAGTCTCCAAGCTCTTTACCCTGTGCACCCTCTGGTCCACCGGATTCAGGACTGTCTGCGCTTGCTCCACCCTGGGGGGCGTCTCGGTGGCGTTCCTCTGGCCCCGGGACACGTTGGTACCTGTGGAAATGAGGCGGCCGATAGAGCGGCAAAGTCTGCAGTCTCTCTTCTTCGGCCAGCTATTCAATCGATTCCCTTCGCCGATCTACGGAGCGTTTTATGTCGTCGTGTTGTTCTTCTGTGGCACGCACATTGGTCGACAGTTCCCCATAATAAATTGCGGGACGTGAAAGCTCTTCCTTGTGCTTGGACCTCTTCCTCCCCAACGCGTCGTCGGGAGGAGGTAATTTTAACTAGACTCCGGATAGGGCACTGTCTTTTAGCTATCGACATCTTTTAAGCGGCGATCCTCCCCCACTCTGTCCCCACTGCTCTCAGCTGTGGACGGTAAGACACCTTTTAATTGAGTGCCCTTATTTTAATCCGTTACGCGCCCGTCTACAGCTGTTGCCTGATATATCGTCGATTTTAGCAGATGACACGCGCTCAGCCGATCGCGTTCTCGAGTTTATTAGTGCCAGTGAGATGACGTCAGTCATTTGAAGCTTTTTTTGGGGACAACCAACCCCTTTCTGTAGTGGATTTTTAAGCCTTCCTTCTGGTTTTAGTTTCTCCAATTTTATGACTTTCGTTCCCATTGGTGCTGGTTTCCATTTTCGGTTTTTTACTGTTTCGTAAGTCACGGACCGGGCGCTAATGACCATAGCAGTTTTGCGCCCTAATACCAAAACAAAAAAAAGAAACAGGAAAGAATAGAGTATTTATTATGTGGTAATACAGCACAATGTTGGAAATTAGATGGGCTGATAATCCGGCCGCAGTGGCCGTGCGGTTCTAGGCGCTACAGTCCGGAACCGCGCGACTGCTACGGTCGCAGGTTCGAATCCTGCCTCGGGCATGGAAATGTGTGATGTCCTTAGGTTAGTTAGGTTTAAGTAGTTCTAAGTTCTAGGGGACTGATGACCTCAGATGTTAAGTCCCATGGTGCTCAGAGCCATTTGAACCATTTGATACGGTAAGGGATGAGAATAGGTTGGCAAACGAGAGGAATACGTGGTGGGCCACATTTAGCCATTCAGGAGCCTGATGACTCAAAGAAAAAAGCTACTTCAGGTCTTCACCATCTTTATAATTAGTTTAGTATGCAAGCTCCAGTGTTTGTGAAAGAAACGACGCAGCACGTTGTCACCAATGAAACGTCATCTGCTGACATTGGTATCCCCGAATGAGTGTAATAGGAAGTTTATTGTTCATGGTATATGATAATACTCATCGAATAAAATTAGCTACAGCTGCTACGTTTTAAGGAAATGATGCAGTTAGGTATATGATTGCGCTCAGTCCAGTAAAAATTGCTGTAACGTTGCTTCAAATGTCGACAAAATAACGAGATGCTGGCAATACTGGCAACTAGATCTTAATGCAGAAAACAAAAGGCGCGAACATCACGAAACGTAAAATTGTGGTACATGTTTATTACAAGATTGAGGCGCATCAAGAATTCATATGACAGCTTCAATAAATATATGGAAGGAACACTGCGAAAATATATGAAACAGAACAATCGCGTAGCCTCGTTTGCTGACAAAGCAAACGCTATAAAACATTCTATTGTTAGAATACTGCGAAACTGCTCTTCGCCCAAAAGAGATGGCTTACAGAACACTTATACTGCCCAAATTGTAATAGTGAGAAGGCGAATTCAACTGCAATTTAATGACTAAGGCGTAGTGAAATGGATAGGTTCGTGGCTAAAATAAAGGCAGTGTGATCAGTGGCACTTGATACTGAACTCGTGTTCCGTGGATACACAAAAAATGAAGCAGCATCTCCGTGTGTTCCTTGCATAGTGTTCCATTCTGTTGCTTCAATTAATTAATTTTAGTGCCATGTCTGTATAAGGGAAGAACATACACAGCAGCTTCTAATTCGGGAAGTGACTCAGTAAGTCTGCATGTTTTAACAATACACCATCCATGACTCTCGTGAGTCTGCTGGTCATAACTGTCTGTTTCAGGGTGTTGTTCCTTCAGCTGTAGCCTTTAGAATAGTTGAGCTACAAGTAAAGATTGTACACGAATACAGAGTTTTACAGATAAATGATGTTGAGTAGTGTACACACATCACCGTATTTGTAAAAAAAATTGTCCAGTTTTGTCCAGTTTTGTCCGTTTGAGCTTACGTCCCTAATTAGTAGCACCAAGTAACTATATGAATGGCCTCTGAAGAGAACTGTGAGGCCATTGTCTTACAAACGTATTACGAAGGGCGTTCAATAAGTAATGGAACACGCTTTTTTATGAAAGCAGGATGGTTTTATTCGGGATTCCAGTACACTAAGTTATTCCCCTTCTCTTGGCTACAATACCCTATTTTTTAATATAATATCCATTCATTCTCGTGTGCGCAGACTTGTATGTGTTATGCTATTATGGAAAAGCAGTAGTCAGTTTGCATTTTTGTGCTGACGAACGCGATTAAGTCGTTTCTTTAGTTCCCTGGTGGTAGCACCATGAGGGAGGACACCAAACACCTTCAGAGTTCCAGATCCGCCAATCACCTCGGATGTGAGTGTCCTCAGCACGTTCCAGCATTCCGGGAGTCACAGCTTTGAGCGGCCGGTCGGCATGCGGGAGATGGTACAGGTTTGCCCGACCGTACTGCGATACGCCACGCCCAACGGCTCATCTGCTTTTGTTCACTGCCGGGTCTCAGTAGATATTCAGCAAGTGCCCATGAATATCTGCGATGATCTAGATTTCCGGAAAAGAAGCACAATGACAGGTCTTGTACTAGGAACGCACTTCCATTACAGTCTCCCCCCCCCCCCCCCTCTTTTGAAGGCTACGTGTAGCGCTTCCATCTATCGGAACTTCATGAAACGATAAGTCCTGAAGCGGAAATATTCCGTGGGGTCACACATTTATAAATTGAAATTTGCCGAGAAAAAATGTTGCACGACTTCGTGAACGCCCGCAGTACATTCATTAATATGTCTAACCAATATTTGGTATAAAGGGGTCGTTGATGTAATTTGCTTGATTTGCTTGTTTTTACTGTAGGAGACACTATTTGACAACGTGCAGCGGGTAC